>NC_137770.1:237214518-238502851 GCF_963455305.1 Plecotus auritus | reverse complement strand
CACACACAGTGCTATGATTTAAAAATAACACACATGTCAACTCTTAATGAGGAAACTCAAAAGAAAAGTTAAAAACTCAGTGGAGTATTAAAATGAGTCCAGATATCATTACCTAGCCTGGGATTATTTTTCCATGAGAAAAAATGAAAAGCATAAATAAAACAAAAGGAAAGAGCATTGTTTTGTGAGTCACTGAATTTTACCTCCAGGCAAAGGAATAATTTACCCAGTAAATAATATAGAATTTGTTCCATAGATTAATTGTGAATTATCAAAAATGTGTCCATTGGATACACAGCAATACAATTTGCAAAATTGTTGGACAAAATGAAATAACATTAATCTTGTTTATTGATAAATAAAATATTCTATTTGAGAGCCCTGTTACCTATTTCCAAAAATGATGAGACATGGTACCCAAACTAACCACTAGATGGCAGGGTTACCATTTCCAAAGAAGCACTATTTTTCTTGTTCCAGAATAAGAACTTCCAACAAACAAATTGAAATGTGTTTATTTGTACAGCTATAAATATGGCACATCTGATCCAGTTTTCCACTGGGTTTCGTGTTTTTCAGTGATTTACAGCCATTTTTTTAAAATGTCAGATTT
Organism: Plecotus auritus; assembly: GCF_963455305.1. Lineage (NCBI taxonomy): Eukaryota > Metazoa > Chordata > Mammalia > Chiroptera > Vespertilionidae > Plecotus > Plecotus auritus. The sequence goes on along the minus strand of NC_137770.1, from coordinate 238,502,238 downwards.
ATGAAGTTATTTGATATGTAGCTGCATTCTTTCCAAATAATCAAAGTTAATCCCCATTTCTTCTTTTTAATCAGATATTGCATGTTCAGAGTGTCATTCGCTTAAAAAAAACCCGTGGAGCCATTCATGAAGAAGTGTGCTATCTTTGAACCATTTCACAGAGCTCTCAGCACACGTCAGCATGAGCATCTCTGGAATTTCTTCGCAGTTCCAGAAAGCCAAAGCAACACCTGCTAAATTTCATTAGATTCCAGACAGGGTGATCACTGCTGTTTAAAAACCACTCAGACCTGCCCAGTTGTGACTGGCAGAGACCAAACTTTGTAAAGGTAAACTGAACTGAGTTTTCAGACAAGTGGAAGTGCTTTGATCAAGGACGGGAATGTGTGTGGCTAATCTTTGAAAAGCAAATGGCATGCATACAAACAAAACTAGTTGTAGCATTACCAGTTATCCTGATTAGTACTGTTGCTAACTTTTTTATTCCTAAAACCTCCAGAGGAGTGTTTTCCAAGAAACAGGAGTCAAGAAAAGAAATGCGTTTCTTTCCAATCTAACAGAGCAGACCAAAAGTGTTTCAACCAAAATAATTTTTTTTTTCTACTTGCAAAGTTCATGCTGAGTAACGCTCTGTTAAAGAGAAAAGGGAATCATCCAGAGGTCTCTGAATATTCCAGAGTTTCTCATTCCTAATATTTTTTTCTGAAATACTTTGAGCTAGAATTTCCAGCTCAAACAAATGAAAATTACTCCAGGCAGCATTACCTGAAGCATGTGTAACCCTGCCTTCTTATTGACAGAACAACACTGCACGCTAAAAGAAGTCCCTCTTCACATAAAACAAAGTGATACATGTTAGCAAGTCTGCAGGGTAAAATATGAAACATACAAAAAAAGACCGTCCTCCTTCCATTAAAAAACAAAACAAACAAACCCAAAACAACAAAACGAGGTTATTCTAGAAATCCCTTCCCTCCTGGCTATGAACAATAGGGTTTTTAAATCTCAATGTTTGGACACAAAGTATTTTCATATATCATGAGATCTGTCTTCCTGCCTAATCCCACTGTATCATGATGCCTCATGGCACAATGGAGATGCGTGCACGCCTAATTTCCATAAATTACACAGCCCCATGTTTTCATAAAGACAAATTCCAATTGTAACAATTAAACCTAATTCGGGGTCCTTTGATGTCTGAGAAAGACTGTGGGGAAGTTTAAGCATTCCCACATGGGAATGTGCTCCTGAGTAGGTGAAGGGGAAGGAGGGAGGTACTATTTTGCCCCTAATCTCTTCATTAACTTGGACGTGTTCTTTTGACATTGAAGTTAGTGCCTTTATTGAAAAAAAAAATCCTAAATGCTGGGGACAAAGTCACATATATCACTTCTCCCCAAAGCGAGCCTTTAACTCTGAACCAAGAGAAAGTCTCTTTATCGGAGCCCCCCCTGACTTGATTTCTCCCTTTTAGGTGCAAGTCCAGGCTAGCTGCCCCTACGCAAGAATCGTATTGGTTTATTTGATATTTACTCATTTTTCTTTGTTTCTAAATTCCTTCTAAGCTTCCTGTAACCGGGTCCTTAGATCAAAGCAACTGCCATTCAGGTCTCTCCAGTCAGGTGCCATCACATTTTCATCGTTTCCTGGTGGAATTTCCTCCACAGACCTTGCTCTGGGCCTCCTGTTGACATAATTTAACATCCAGGTTACAAAGGATTCTGCGGACCTGCTCCCTTCCTGTTGACTTTCCCGCCTCCATGGAGGGCCTACTGCTCCAAAGCGGCTCTTTTCAATCTGCAAGCCCCATGGCCTCCCCCTCAGAGCAGGAAAGGTGTGAAAAGCAAACAGGGGAAAGCAAATACGGTGGCCTTTCAACAGTTCCTCCGCCTCCCTGCAGTCTGAGCGGTGTTTCAGGGAGTGAGAAGTCTGAGCAGGAGGCAGGATGGGGACCCGGCTGCATGTCTGGGTCCCGCTGCGTTAGTCCTTCACAGGGTGGCTTTGTTGTGAGATGTGAAGTGTGATGAATTCCTGGAACACTCCCTCCCCGCCCCCCCAACACACACACACCAGTATGCAAATGGCAGTGCATTTAGACACCGGAGAAGGCGCTCCGTTTCAGGGCCACGCACTGGACTCAGACCTGGAATGACTCCTGGTGGGTTAATCCACGTGCACCTCTGGGAAGAGGACCTTTGCCCCACCATGTGTCAACCGTGGCTGGAAGTCCCTGGGGCCAGGCCAGAAATCTCCATGTGGGTAATCTCAGATCCGAGGGAGTGCAAATGTCATAACAGAGAAGTAGCGCCAAGAAGTCCTATAACAGCAACGTGAACTTTGTAAGGACCACGCAAAGCAGCTGCTGCTGGTGGCCTGCGGAATGCGGTGGGTGTGAGCCTGAGGTGCTGGTGGGCGGGCGGGATGGAGGTGGGTCGGCTGCCAGGGGGGCACTTGGAGGCAAGCAAGGAGCGGCTCCTTTACTGCACTGGCTACCAGGGAAGGGACCGATTTCAGGGCAGGTAGGGTGACTTGCTCAGCGCCCAGCGCACCATGCAATTTTTCTGAAATCCGATTTGACAAGCTATCAGCAGCGGAAAGGCAGGCGTCTGGACCAAGGAAGGGCAGGTGTGAATCAGAGCCCTGCCCACATCCTGGGCGTCTGGCACAAGCTTCAGCAAACCATAGTCCGGCAATTCAACTCACATCTTGCTTCGTAAATTCACCTTTTAAAAAATTAAATTTTACCTGACAGTTTTTGAAATTAGCAACAGTAAAAGGAAAACTTCAGCATGGTTTTATTCTGCTTCTTTTAACCCAAATCCCAGTTTTCCTTGAAGTTATATGGGGTTTAAAACCCAAATTTATGCCCTAGCCAGTTTGGCTCAGTGGATAGAGCTTCCGCCTGTGGACTTAAGGCTACCGGATTTGATTTTGGTTAAGGGCACTTGCCTGGTTGCGGGGTCCATCCCCAAAGCGGGGCGTGCAAGAGGCAGCCAATCAATGATTCTCTCTCATCATTGATGTTTCTATCTCTCCCTCTCCCTTCCTCTCTGAAATAAATAAAAATATATTTAAAAAGATAAATGAAATAAGTTTAAAAACCCAAATTTATAATAAATGTGTACTTTAAATTATGTAATTATAATAATATTAATATAAGTATGTAACTTTTAAAATTTATATTATATTTATAATACTTTGCAAAAAGTGTTTCCTCGATTACTTTAAGTGCATAAAAATCAACAGTAATGCTTAGACTTACTATACACTTAGTTTCATTTCCATGACCAGTTGTTTTTAATACCATGATGCCCCCTCATATCTTGATGTCTGTTCTTTTATTCATTTCTCAGGGAACTTTCATGCAAATTTGAATGTGTTTTTCACAGACAGCGTGGGAGCAAAGTATACATTCTGAATTCACTTATGAGGCCGTCTCGCTGTTTTTCTCATACCTGGATAACAATATGACTGGCTGCAAAATTTTTGTGTCAAAAATTTGTCTTCTTTAAACATTGAAATTTCGTTTATTTAACCTACTTATTGGGGACCTTCTATCTACTGGTGTTATTGGTGGGAGTGGAGTTCTTGGGGTGCCATGGGAAAAAGAATTTGCTGAGGTCCCCCATGGGAGAATGGGGCTGCATGGAACACTTAATTGATGATAAAAAATTAAGGGATTAAGGGGTTCCCCTTCAAAGTCCTATCTTCATCCATCTACCATGGGAAAAAAATCCAGTGTTATATTTAGCAGAGCAAGAATTAAGGGCTCTACACAAAGTTTCTGTTCCATATTGAAGTCCAGTCCAGTCCAGCTTAGCTTGTGTTCTCAGCTGCAGCTCATAGAGTGTGGGGTCCACATGGTCATGGGCTCTGTGGCTGCTTAAGACCACATGGCATGAACAAGCGCAGGTCCTGGAGCACGAGAGTGAGAGGGAACAAGGACTAGCAAACAAGAGAGAGGGAACTCCTTCTCTGGGGACTTAACCTTCCAAGATTTTGTGCACTTGCGGTGGTTTGACCCTCTAGCCAATCCATTGTTCTGATAAGCAAGCACCTTCCCTACATCACCCTGACATCACCGCTCACGTGCCCATCACCCCTTTGCTTGATTTCTTCCCCCAGTGATCTGCGGGAATGGACCTGTGGTTCCCTGGGGACTGTGAAGTTGCAGCTTCCTGGTGAAGCTGCCCAGAGGACCATGCATATAATGTCTGGCCTCCCCTTTGCTCACTTCCTGTTATTAATATTAATAAACTAGCTAATTACAACAATAACACTGGCACCTCCTGGGTGCTGCAGACAAGTGAACAAGACTACAGAGTTTCTGACATTTTTGAACTTGTATTTATTGGAGGTTAAATGACATTATCTTTTATTTTCTTTCTCCCTTCCTCCCTTCTTTCTCTTCCTCCTTCTTTTGAGTAGGTGCCTATGGGGATATTTTTTCTTCATGTTTGAAACTGAAAAGTGTTGTTGAGTTATATCTGAGAATGTGTCTCTTTTTACTAACTATTCTTGGTCTGTACAGGAACTTTTGAAATGTACAGGGTTATGTTAAACATGTTGAACACTCTTGCACCTTCATGATTTTCTTAAAATATATTTTTACTGATTTCAGAGAGAGGAAGGGAGAGGAAGATAGGGAGAGAAACATCAACGATGAGAGAGAATCATCAAATGGCTGCCTCCTGCATGCCCCACTGGGCATCAAGCCTGCAACCCACGTGCCCTGACAGATAATTGAACCATGACTTCCTGGTTCATAGGTCGACACGCACCCACTGAGCCACACCAGCCAGGCACACCTTCATGTTTTATTTTAATCTTTCTCTTCATTTTTTTTTTATTGTGATACCTAGAATAATTTGTTAGCCCAGTTCTTTTCTTCACTAATTTGTTCTTTCATTGTGTTCAGTACTCTCTACATTGCAGTTTTTAATTCAGCAATTATGTTTCACCCCTGAATATTCCTTCTGGTCTTAGGTCACACGATCTTCATGACTCCTTATTCTAGTTGTTTTGTGATGCATGTCTTCTCTAATTTGTTTCAAAAACTTAATAGAGATATTGTCAGAATATCACTTCTTGCAGCAAATCTATTCCGCTGGCATCCATGCCTCTTCCTCAGACTGTTCTCTTTCTTCTGAGCCAGTGTCTTTCAGATGTCTGAGCAGTTCCCTTTCTGTTCATCTTTACAAAGAGAGCTCCGCTGGTTTTGTGTAGATTGTACGGGTTGAAATGAGTCCTGTCAGTGAGGTTTTCTGTCTGCTTCTTACAGGTTCTTTAAGAAGGGATAAAGGAAAAGTTTTCATTTACTCTACATTCACTTAGCCATTTTCTGTGATACAAAAAAAGGGGAATAGGTGGATAGTGGGGATTAAAAAGGGAGCTGAGCCATCACTTCCTCTGGCCCAGGTAATTGCTTTGCCATTTTGTTGAAACACCCTCCTGGATACATCTCTTTCTTTGACACCCACAGTTGCTGCTGGGGACTCTTTGAGCTCTGTGGCCTTTGCATCAGAAGTGCCAACACCTTTACCAGCGGTCCTTTAGGCTGACACAATTCTTCTCACCTTCTCTGCTAGGTGTTCCAATTTTAGTAGGAGTGGTTTTGTCAAGTTCTTGCCCCCCCCCCCCCCCCGCCTTCTTCCCCCAGGACACAATACAACCCCTTTATACAAAAGCAGTTCCTATCCCTTTTACATTAACCTGATTTTGTCCAAGCTATATTTCAGCACAAACTGTTAGCTCTTCCTTAATAACTCCTTTTATCTGATGACACAGCTGACCAGCTAAATACATCATTAACTAGCCTTTCTTCCTGTGTGATTGGATTGGGGCAAATAGTAGGGAAATAGATGTGTTATTGTTATCGGTGGGGTGTCCTCTGTGTCCCCATCTGTTACCAGTGTAAGTGGAATTGGAGTTCTTGTGCTGTCGCAAGGAATGGGATTTCCTGAGACTCACACGTGTTAGGATGAGTAATTTTTGTTTCCATGGAATTAAAACCCTGGGTTTCCAATATCACATTTCCCTCTTTCCTGCCATGGAAAAAGTCCAACCTTGTCTTCAGCAGGGCAAGAATTAAGGCCATTGACCAGAGTCTCTGCTCCATATTAAAGCACAGTCCAGTCCAGCCTCTGGCTGGCTTAGCTTGTGTTCCCAGGTGTAGCCAGGTGTAGTCCACTGTGTGGTGGGTCCCCATGGCCATGGGCCATGTGGCTGCTTAAGGTCACATGGCACAGGCGAGTGCAGGTCATGGAGCAAGAGAGCTCAAGAGGAAGAACTTTCTTTGGGGATTTTAACCTTCCAAGTTTTGTGGGATTGCACTGGGGTCCACACTCCTAGCCAATGATCTTTTTGTCAGGCTAGACTGACAGATGAGCACCTTCCCTGCATTACCCCAACTTTACTGTGCATATGTCCACCATTCCCTTTCGTTCTATCCCTTCCCCCAGTGATCTACAGGGAGGGACCGGTGGTTCCCTGGGGAACGTGAAGTTGTAGCTTCCTAGTGAAACTGCCCAGATGACCATGCTTATAATGTCTTGCCTCCCCTTTGCTCTCTTCCTTTATTATTAATAATCATAACTAGTTAATGATGGTAACATTAGGTGTGACATCATGCATTTGAAAGGAAAGGAATATATTATATATAGTCTTTTTGTTTTCTCTGCTCAATGGGATGTGCATGGGGTTGAAGGAGATAAGACAGTCATCTTAGACATGAGATGGGAACTGCATGGTAAGGATGGCAGAACAGTAAAAGAGAAAAAGCCAGGGCTCAACATTATGCAACTGAAGACCTGGAATGGGTACATTTAGATTTTATGCAAATGAGACATAAAGCTCTCCATTGTCTAAGTACTTTACTATTGCCCTTTATCACATCTGACAGAAATTTCTGTGCATGTCATCTTGCCCTGGTTTCCATTAGTGAAGTAGGTCTTTTCCAGTCATTTTCCTAGAATCTAAGAAGAGGAGACATCAACACCTGCTCCCATTCTTGAAATGATTTCAAAGACTGGTAGAATTTTACCTGAAGATGAAGTCACTTTACCTGTGATTGGTTTCCCCTCCCTCCCTGCTTTCTGTGATACAGTTGTTGCTCTATCAGGAAGTAGTGCTTTTATTTTTTTATGAAACACATTATTTAGAACCTACTACTAACCAGCCTCCACTGAGCACGAGAATACTTCATTTAATAGAGAGAAGTTGTAACCACTAGTCATATTGAGAAATGCCTTTAACTGGTTGCATATCTCAGGAAATACCTATTACTAACATACAGGATCCCTTACCTTCTCAATGCCTACACCAGAAGATTTCCTTGTTACACATTTTGCTCTAAATTATCTACTTAAGATAGGGCATGGAGCTCTCAGTGCCAAGCCAAGTGTCAGATAAGCAATACAATCAATGATTATTTGTTGAGCAACTGCTCTCCAGATGTTAGGGCTTTGCTATCATTGTGTGTGAAAACAGTTCAAGTCTCCAGAGTAGGAAAGAGAGGTGTTCACACAAGGATAGCACTGGGTCCAAGAACAAGGTATGGAAGCAGGAGGAGCCCTATTTGCCCTCACCCGCAATGACCCTCAACTTACTGTCTCCTCAACGCTGAGCTCTGCTGGGTTAGAGTTTCTAGTTTTAAAAGAGACCAACAGATAAAGCAAGGGGACCATTGAATTACAATTTACAGCTGCCACCAGTGCACTTTAGATTCTTTGTGCCCAGAGAAAGCAGGGAAAAAGAGGTGCCAGCATACTGGCAGGGGCAGTGGACCCTCATCAAGGGGAAAAGACAAGGCTGCTTAGACACGATGGTGGTGGGGAGGGAAGGAGTAAATGAGGAACTCAGGTGATCTCCTTGGGTGCTTCCTGGTATGCCCTGTCCCATTGTAACTGTGAATGGGTAATGTGCAGCAACTCTGAGCTGAGGAGAAGATGACTATGAAGTGGTCCAAGTAGGTATTAATCTCACCATTGGGGTAAGCCACCACCATGTGCCAAGATGGAAGCTGAGGGTGAGGGGAATTTAGGATGCCTCGTGGAGGAGGGAGAAGATCAGTGCCCCGTGTGCGCTGCGATCAGCTGCTGTCCCAGGAGCTGTCGTGCATCCTATTAAACTGCTTTTTCCAAACCGATGTGGGGATGGTCGCTCAGTAATGTGCTAGTTATACTGTTGTTTTTTCTTTATGTCCCTGAAAACTTTAAATTTTGTCAAGGCTGCGATGAGAGCTGTATACCCGTGTAGATTATAGTCTCTTTCAACTTGAGTTAGTCCTTCTGAAAGAGCATCCTGAAAGTTAAGAATTTATGGGAAAGATAACTAATCCTTACTACCCCACTGTTACAACCCGTGACTAGCACTTCATGGTGGCAATAACGTAAACATATTTAAACATGTTGGAGAGTACAGGGTAATAAAAAAAGGTGTGAATGTATGGGTGTGTGTGTATGTGTGTGTATGTGTATGCTGGAGGCTGACAAAAGGAATATGGCTAAATCTTCATCTTCCGTGGAGCAGACAATAGGTGAAACCTAAAACTGAAAAAGCAAGTAAGGGTAGTAAATAAAAGCACAGCACAACATGATGAGAAGGCAAATGAGACTATTCGGCTCAGAGAATTTTGAATGATTGCTCTGGAGAGAGGAAACCGTGGTAAAGTGAGATTGCTGTTTGTTTTAAAAGGAGATGTATTCTTTCTTAAATATGTGCATGCCTATTTATGATTGAAATCATGAAAAACAACAAGAGGAACTCTGATTGTCCATGGAGTAATATGAATACTTTAAGATGATTTTATTTTTTCTTCATCCTCCACCCTACTTCTTCCTTACAATGAACAATTTAGAATTTTCAATTCAGTATTAGCATTAAATTATATATTGTAATATAATTTATCTTCTGTTTTATGTTTAACTTTTATTTGTAATGATTTTATAATTTACATTAATAACATTTTAAATTCAGCTATATTTCAGTGGTCTCCATCCCTCCCTCCTTCTTTCCTTTCTTTTTTTCCCCAAATTTAATTTTTGTCAAAAATTTACGTCTGGATATTGCTGTTGGAGAAAATAGTTTCAGTATTTATTTGGGGCCATAATGAGAAGGCAAGTCGAAAGCAGGTAACCCCCACCGCCTTTTGTCTGCATCACCGTAACCATGCCCCCCATCTTCTGTACTCACTTGCTTCTTAGCAGATGGATAGTGAGAAGCAGGGGCGGTGTGCTTGTGTGTGCACCTGGCACTTTCTGCCCATGGTCTGGGGACTTCCCCCTAGGTGCAGACAAGGAACCGAGTCCTCCGTCTGTAGCCTAGACAACAGGCCTTCAGTGGGAACTGCAAGGCGTGTGGAAAGCCCGCAAAATACCCAGGAGCTTAGCATGTAACTTAGAAAAAATGTCTAGAATGTGTATGTATGCCATATATGGGAGACAAAGAACCTAGGCAAACCCTGCCGCATTCGGTGCTCAGGCTATGGAGGTGACTCTGCTGGGCCAGCACCAGTGCGAATAAACAATCCTTTTCTGAACCTTCGAGTGTGTATGGTTTGTCACTTCCCACTGACCTGATTTCTGCCATAACAATAGGGTATTAACTACTCAAGTTTCAAATGACTCATTGACTTAAATCTTCACTGTGCAGATGAGTGAACCAAGGCTCAGATAGTTAACTTATGCTCAGTGTCACATTGCTATTAGAGAGGGGAGGTGGGGAAAATGCAGTTGTGACTCACACCCAAACTCTTAAGTCATCTTAGTATTATCTATGTCATTCCTTTCTTTAGGGGCAGTAGTGTAAAATCTGAGCTAGGGATGGGAAAGGCTGCGCAGACGGGGATCACGTGTAGGACAGTCTTAGGTTGAAGACTGCAGTGAGGGATTTGGGTAAGAAGGGCAGAACTCCAAAGAGGTCAGCACTCAAATGAGGGGTGCATGGTAAAAGACAGCACATCTGTAGGCAGGTCTTATTTTTCTTGTCATTTTCTCATAAAACAATCCTTGCCAAGACTTCAACCTGTTTGACACCTGTCTTTTCTGTAATTACCTAGAAGTCTCCTGTTCCTTCATCAAGGCCTTTTCAGGTTTCTGCTCTGCAGGAGTGCTGTCTCCAACCTACCTACTCCTTCCTCTGAGCTGCACTATATGCATATCTGTTATTTTCACCATCATAATCCAGTAACTATTATGGCAATTATTAATTGCAAGTCTAGCTCCACACTGGATTGTAAGTGCCTTGAGGTCAGTGTTTAAGATTTGTAAAGGTATTTCTCTCCACAGCCTAGCTGACTGAGTATCTGGAACATAACATGTGATCAATAGTAGAGCTGGGATTTGAACCCAGCTCTGGTTATTGCATGAATAAATGAATGAGCAAATGACAAACAGATTCCCTTGTAGGTTTATGTGGGCAATGGGATTTGGGAGAACATTTGAAATGATTTTTCCTTGTTTTGATATTTTTATCCTGCAGGAAAAAAAGTTGTGATGTTTCACAGAATGGTAGATCACATTTCAAAACTCCAGAGATAATTTAATGTATGATCACCAATCATTCAGTAACTTGTTTTCAGAGCTACCTGAGTTTTATCATCTTGAATATTTGTATATTACATTGAGAACATGAGCAACGGAGACCCTAGGATGGAGCATAAAGAATGAGCAGCATGTGGTCATGTGGGAGGGAGAGAACATCCCTGTCCATTTCTCCCCTATGAGATACTGATGGAAATTCATATGGCTCTTACTTTGTAAGCTCTTAAAATTACAGAACCAACTTTCTTATTAGACACCTTGACATAACTGAGTGAAAAAGAAGTAATTTTGCTAAGATGATAGAAAATGAGCCCCAATCTACTCTATAGAAATGCGTGCTGTGAATTGTCAGGGAGTCCTAATATTCCCAGTTGTTCTTTGGTCAATCAATCTGATGGAGAAGACAGAGTGTACTTGGGAGACTGTTTTTCAGAAGAACTGACTGCTTAGATGTTTGATAACCAGTGGAGGCTGTAGGCTGCTGTCCCCCGAATGGGCAGACATTTTTATTCATGTTATAGAGCACAAGCACAGAATCTAAAGGATTTGTTCTAGGGAGTTATGTTTGCCACAAACCAACCTTTCTATGCTTTCCTGTAGGGACATCTCAAACGTGCTTTTTATCCCTCACACCTAGTCTATGCAAAGGATCTCTGTCCCTGGGGGCTTGTCTGTGTTTTAATGAATTTGCTTCAATGACAAGTAAACGTGGTAGGTATTTCAGAAAGCATACATAGCAGTTCATCCAGGGGTCATTTAAAATTCTCTCGTATGTGTAATATCTCTGAGCCCAATATTTTGGTTGACATGTGTAGACTCTATTTCCCTTTTCATCCCTTTCCCCCTGAAACATTGTCTTCCTAACTTATCATGGACCTCATTGTTGGGCTGGAAGTCAGGGGAAATTTTTGTGGCCTTTGCCAAAAAATAGCCATTTGACCTTGTAAATGTCAGGAAACTTCTCAATGCCTCAGATTTTGAACTTGTAAAATGAGTTGGTGGTAGTTGGGAGGGTTTGATGAGATAATCTCTCCATGGTTTCAAATACCACTTCTTTGCTAAGAATTTACTCACATGGTCCTCAGCCCAATTTTTGAAACATAGATGGATGTTTCAATCAAATATTTCACAAATACATCAAGGCCAGCATGTAAAAGTGAGTCTGATGCCTTAATAGTTTCCCTGTTGTCCTTTGTGATAGTGAATAATGCCACTGGCTCTCTGGTTACACAGGAAACATACCTAGAATTCATCTTCGGTATCACAACTACATTACCTGGCACATGCAAGTCTGTCTGAGTATTTGAAGTAAATTCCCCCCTCATTCATGGTCCCAGTGTTAGATTCGTCTTAGTGAACTTAAAGATGGATAATTGTTTAATAAAAATATTTTTGTAATACTTCTTGACATAGTTTTCCATCAAATAGCTACACTTTTTGCTGTTAAGACTAGATCATGAAGCAAGACTGACGTATATAGATACAGAAAAGAGAAAAGGGGGACATAAGAATCTCTCTTCTGGGTTGGGTATCAGATAGGTAAAGGGGACGTGAAGGGCAAGGGGTAAGGATGTCCATGTACTGTTTTCCACCCATTCCTTTCAAAGAATCATTATTCTTCATTCATTAGAGCATAGCCTTAGGCAATTCCAACTTTGTATTTAGCAAGACATGAAGGTATTATGATGCATAGGAAGTAGTTTACATACACTTGAAGAAACACCTAGATGGATTTAGTAACTTCCCCAAAAAAAGGAAGACTAGGTTTGGTATGAGGAAGTTAGAGGGACAGGGACAGGCAAGGATTTCTGTCTTTTTGTTTGTTTGTTTATTATTGTGTATTTCCAGAACCTAAAACACAGCCTAGTATAATATACTAGGTATATAATAAATATTTATTGAGTAAATAGGTGTGATTAGATACCCTAAGAATCAGACACTGTTGTAGACATTATTACAGGCTATCGAGAGACCAGGCAGCATGAGGATTGTCTTTGTGAGATAGGAGAAACCTCCGATGTCAACTCATGGATTCAACACATGGATTCAAAGCTGATGCCAAGTTGGTATGTAAGTTCCCCACTCCCACCTCAAAACTCAGCTCTTAAGTTAAGGGCAGAGGAAGGGACAACAAAATTCCTGAATTATTTTTACTTCACTGAATAACAGAGATTTAAGAAATATAGAAGAGAATTAATTGTCCTTAATTACAATTTTGTTTTCTGTCTCTTGAGGGAATATGACAGTTACAGAAAAGAATATTATGAGCTTGTCATGAGCAAGGGAGCATTCCCAAAAGGAGTCACTCACATACATTTGTGTCTTTCCCCAATGCCAGGTTTATTAGGGGAGACTCTCCAATGAGCCATTAGAGCAGTGGTTCTCAACCTTTCTAATGCCGCGACCCTTTAATACAGTTCCTCATGTTGTGGTGACCCCCAACCATAAAATTATTTTCGTTGCTACTTCATAACTGTAATTTTGCTACTGTTATGAATTATAATGTAAATATCTGTGTTTTCCGATGGTCTTAGGCAACCCTACCATTGGAAAACACATATATTTACATTATGATTCATAACAGTAGCAAAATTACAGTTATGAAGTAGCAACGAAAATAATTTTATAGTTGGGGGTCACCACAACATGAGGAACTATATTAAAGGGTGGCGGCATTAGAAAGGTTGAGAACCACGGCTTAGAGTCACACACAGGTTACACACAGAGAAGGGGAACATATGAGATAGAAGTGAGCAGATCTAGTAGTGGATGTGAAGTCTGGTTCACTAGCACATCTGCAGGCAAAGAGGCAGGCATTGGTCTGAAGCCAGGGGACTGCATGGTGACAGGTGTCCTATGGTGAAGAAGTCCAGCAGGGCTCCAAGCATGGCCCCTAGTACAACCCAGCTTGAGTGTTGGGTGGTCGGAGCTCTGAGTTCTTTCAGCCCACCAGAGATCGCGATCCCACTTACATCAGTGTCCAGATGAAGTCCTTACCCAAGTGTCCAGACTTGCAGTTTTGTGCATTTTGGGCCTCTCCCAAGGTCCTTCCCAACACACCCCATTACCTCAGTCTTTGGCATATTGCCATTTGACATAACTAGTGCCTGACAGTGACTATGTACCTGGTTGTCAATGTACTAGGTTGACTATGTACTGAGATTCTTCTCTGCTCCCAGTTTTGTTCCTCTGTAAAACTCTTTAATGGCTTCACATAACGTGGGAGAAAGTTGAGCATTCAGACTTTCTATGGTTGAGCATTCATGGCTTCACTATGTCCCCAGTCTTTCTTCTGGTCTCCTGTATATCTCCTCTGCTTTCTCTATGTTAAGGCCATCCTTTTAGGCATCTGGTTTAGAGTGAGTGACTAGAAAATCTAGTCCACACAGGGGCATCTTTCTCTAATTTACATCAAGGTGTTATATGGGATAGTGATGGTCAGCCTTGCATTGCCAATATCTGCACACCAACACATTCTCTCTCTCTCTCTCTCTCTCTCTCTCTCTCTCTCTCTCTCTCTCTCTCTCTCTCTTTCTCTCTCTCTCTCTCTGTGTGTGTGTGTGTGTGTGTGTGTGTTTTCCTCTTAGCACATACAGGAAATCCCAAGTCATGAGGAACTATTTGTAGTTCCCCCAGTGTCACCAAAGCCTTTAGTTATGCTAGTTCTCTAAATGCTCACCACCCTTTTCTCCTCCCTGCCATTTTAAGGAACATACACATTTTAAAAATTCCAACTAAAGTGTTACTTCCTCTGTGAATACCTCCCTTCTCTATGCCCAGTGGAAAAATTAAGTATTTTTGCCTTTGTTTCAATTTTTACCCTGCACATAGTTCTGTTTCAGCAATCATAACACTTAATTTCCTTTTATTGTGCATATCAATAGCATTGTAATCAGCCATTTAGAGTCATGGGTTGTGTCTTAATCATCTTTGTATCTCTCAGACCCAGTATGCTTTCTGGTTCATAACAGAACAAAATAATGTTTCTTCCCTGAAATTTCTCTGCAGTTTCTTCCACCTCTGATGAGCTAAGATTAAAAGAATAATGGATTTTTAAGATTAGAAACAACTGGATTGAGTTACTAAAGAAACATCCTAGACCTCAGGTCTTACCTGATATATGGAAACTTCTCTTAGCATTTTCTAGGTTTCAGATAAGTCAAATAAAGCTCCAATATAAAGAGATGATATAATGGACAGGATTAAGACTAGATTTGAGGTTGACTCTCATTTTGGCCATACACTAGCTATGCAACCTTGGAAAAATCATTGGACGCATTTGACATCAATTTCTTCTTTAATTTAAGGAAAGCCAATAGCTATCTTCAAATGGTGGTTATACATAAAAAAGATGTGCTAACATAAGTATTGCTGCTCTTTGAAATTGTATTGTTTCTCAGGATCATGCCTTTTGGGAAGTTCTTTGTCTCCTCTTTACTCCTTCAACTGAGAAGCAGTAAAACAAATCCTAGAATAAGAGTTGGAAGCTATTGATTGGGCGAATAAAATAAGAAACACTTTTGTAATAAGTAGTGCAGCAATCATGGCTAAGATTGGCTCTCATTTGATAATGAAACATGATTCCGTGAAATAGTAGTTAGCTAAATGTCAAATGAAGGTTATTCTGTTAAAATGCTGTTTTAGTTCAATCAAGCAAAGACGAGCTCATGCCTCTCTTTGCTATTACAGAGAACAGCTATTAGTGATTTTTTTTGTATTTATGCAATTTCCTTCGGCTGGAGGAATTTCTGACATTTTTTATTCAGTTCTTCTATAGTGTAACAGTTTGACTGGAAATCATTATGTTAATGAAAAATTACACATTGCAATATATAATATATATTAAAGTAACTCTATAGTGTGTGTGTATGTGTGTGTGTGTGTGTGTGTGTGTAATTCTAATCTGTTATTTTAAAACAGACCACGTGGTAAGGAATTGAAACATGCATTGCTTTGTCTGAATATGGAGGTTTGACAAAATGCCTATGCTCTCAGGCAAGAAGAACTAGCTTTACAATCAGAAGCTAAATACAGGTGGGACAAAAGTAGGTTTACAGTTGTTCATATGGAAAATAATACAATGATTAATAAATAATGATACCAACACTTACCCTGTGTTTGGCGTACTCACCACTGTAAACTTACTTTTACCCCACCCTGTACTATGGTACTACACTTAACAAATCAGTTTGGGCAAATAATTTAAACTCTTTGAGGCTTAGTTTGCCTATCTATGAAATTAAAGTTGTAATTCCTCAACCTTGTTATCTCTTAAGCCCAGAGCATTGTCCTTGGGGCAGACATACTAGGCTCATTTTGTGTCTATCAATTACTAACTGATGACCTTAGGCCAATTACTTAGGACTCAGTCTTCTGTGGCTCCATCTGTTAAAAAGGGGGAAAGGGATTTGCCTTAAAGAGTTGTGAGGAACCCACGGGGTGGCATTTGTGAAGGCTTGCCTATGACAGATATTCAAATACCAGGAGTCTCAGGGTTGTCCCTTCAACAATGCCTCTGTCTAAAGAAATCAAGCTTTTTCTTTTTTTCTGACAAAGTTAGTTGAATATATTCTCACTTGTAATGCCCATAACTTGTTTTTTGATCATAGTTGTGGCAGTTCTTCCCCACCCCCGACCCCCGCCACCTTAAGAAAACAAGGTACCTGTGCTCAAATTGTGCTAAGTCATGGAATATTTCTCCCACTCATTCTTGTTCTCTTGTCACATTGACTTGACAAATGAGTAAGTGCAGGTAAGTCACAAGCTAATATCCTTTCCCGGCAAATGCCTTTATGAAAAAAATAAAAAAAAGGCTGTTTTACTTAGGAAGAATTTAGGGGTTAGAAGAATCTGACAAGATAATGGACATGATAGAAAATATATTTGTTGCTAATTCATCACATGTTAGCTCTGTGCTCCATGTTGAGAGTATGGGGCGATGACTTCACCAGCAGAATAGTGATAAATATCTTCCAGTGGGCCCATTTCCTTTGTCTTCTCAGCCCATAAAAGAAAAAAACTCTTTATTTCAACTGAATGGTGTTAGCTCCACTTCTATCACATCTCTTTGTATTTCTTATTCATTCATTTTACTCCTTTACAGCTTTCATTTCTTGCATATTTCATAATACATATACATACAAATAGGTGTATATGTGTGCATATATGTATGTGTACATATTTGCATAAATACATATATAGGTGAATATATGTGCTTATAGACACATATATATGTATGTATTTATACATGTGAATATGTACATATGTATATATGTGGATATGTGTGTATGTCTATGTGCGTATCTCCTGAGAACCACTACTCAGGATAATTCAAGATCTCACAACACAATTCTAGAAAGGTAGACTTGACAGGGACTATTGGTAGCTGTCATTTTCTTCTTTCATAAGTAACCTTTTCAGAATTTCTTCCAAAACATCCCACTAGTAAGTGTAAACCCTGCTTCATTCCCAGCCACCATGGCAAATGACTCTGATGATGATATGCAATAGGATTTCCTTCTTAACTTTTTCTTGTTTGAAGAAACATCATATATGGGATCTAAACTGCCCATGGAAGGATACAAGATGGACCTAGACATTTCCAGAGTGACACAGAGAGGGTCTCGGTTTACCTTCACTTCAGAGTTCAGAGCAGGAAATAGAGGCACTTGAGACTTTCAGTGGTATGGCCAATGGATGGAGAATCCCAGAGTTCCAATCCAGTGCAGCCAGAAATGATTATTAAAAAAACACACACAAAAAAGCTTTTATTTTGTAATTTTACTACTGGTAGATATTAAGAATATTTTTTAAATGAAAATGTTTGCGGCAGATAACAAGCCAATATTTTAATCAAGTTTTATTCTAAATGTCATAAAAGTATACATTAATAGAAATATTATCTTATTAGTTATATGAGGATGTGATCATTCATCCAACCGCACACTGGATAACACATTGAATAGCTAGCATAAGTACAAATCTATGCTAGGCTTGCGAATAAATGGAATGATGCAGGCTTAGTCCATTCCCTGAAAGTATTCATAGCTTCCTTGCTGCTAAAAGATAACCATACAACAGGCTGTAGTTCAGAGTAAAATGCAGTAAGTGTCTTGAGAGAGGCATGTTAATTACCATTGGGATATAGATAAGGAAACATTACTTTTAGCGGGGGCTCAGCCTAAGTGAGAAGGATGCCGTGAGACAAATACTAAATGGGGGAGATAGTCAATTCTGAGGACAAACTAGGTAAACATACAGAGAGAGAAAGAGAAGAAATAATAAAGAATGAAGAATGTTGAAGGATTTCATGCACAAAGGAGGTAATGAGAGGTAAAGCCAGAGAAGTAGTATTGGATTTGATCTTGAAGACACTGAATGCTAGGGCATTGAGTTTTATTATGAGACAGAGGGGTGGTCATTGATTGTTCCATGAGAATGGCTTGAGGAGAAAAATGAGTCAATGAAAATGACTCTTCCTGGGGGAAAAGTATCATTCTATCAGCTGAGGGAGTAGGAAATTTTAAATAAAAGGTGGTAAACAAACATTTTGAATGAAGTTGGTATGATGAAAACACATACTCACAACACACACACAAACATTAGAGTAAGTGACTAGAATGAGATATTTGAGACTATCGTTAATTGAGTGATTGTGTTGGAAGCAGTTTGAGTAGACCAGGATGTGTGAAGAAGTGACTAAATGGTCTCTTAAGTAGTAGATGGAGAAATCTTGATAAATATTTTGAGAAATTTCCCAGTGTTCTCCCACTAGTGTCTACCATGGTGCCTACCACATCATAAGCACTCAGTTAATATTTGTGGAATAGATAAATGAAAGATATAGAAATCTAACAAGCCACATGTTTTCTGTGGAATTAGCTATAGCTACACTTAACACACACATAGAACCAACACCATCTGGTTCATTAAGAAAAAACACAAATCTGCATGTCTGACAATTTGAAAATGTATATCTAAACTTGAAAATATTTACAGGTATTATAAAAATGTATGTGTGAAGGAGAGAAGAGTCAGGTTACCTGAGTTTTAATAGCTGCTCTGCCTTTGACAAGTTCTGTAACTGCCTCAGTTTCCTCCATTTTACGGAATGGAGATGATAAAGTAGGTAGCTCTTTGCCATGAGATGAGCATTATGCATTTCCACATGAGAAGTGTTTAGAAGAGATGGAAACATGGCACACACTATATTAATGTTTGCATATTATTATTCAATAATGTATTTTTTAGAATTTGCATGATCCCTTTATAGTTTGTATTTCACCTTAAAATTTCCAAACCACGTTCACATACAATGTCTTAATTTGTTTCTCTGTTCCACACCCACCCCTTCCATGTTGTCAGTGAGAAAAATTAAAATGTCCTGCCTACAATGGTACAACTGAGCCACAAACCTAGATCTTCTAGTGAATGGGCATTGATTTCTAAATGGCATTGTGTTTTTAAAATACATTTTTATTGATTTCATAGAGGAAGGGAGAGGGAGAGATAGAGATATCAATGATGAGAGAGAATCGTCGATTGGCTGCCTACTGCATGCTCCAGACTGGGGATGGAGCCAGCATCTCCTCAGGTGTGTGCCCTAACAGGGAATCAAACCGTGATCTCCTGGTTCATAGGTCAACGCTCAACCACTGAGCCCAACAGCTGGGCTAAATGGCATTGTTTTAAGTAGTAGATGGAGAAATCAAGATAATCTCATTTGGTCATTATTAAGCTAGAATAGGTCACAGAATCAGAGAGGTTAAATGCA
Source organism: Plecotus auritus (assembly GCF_963455305.1). Lineage (NCBI taxonomy): Eukaryota > Metazoa > Chordata > Mammalia > Chiroptera > Vespertilionidae > Plecotus > Plecotus auritus. The sequence continues at coordinate 238,482,924 of NC_137770.1, read as the reverse complement.
TTACCTAAAGTCACACAGCTAGAAAGTCATGGGGAGACAGGTAGAACATGAAGTCAGCCCTCTGCTTCAAAGCCCCGTCTCTTGGTCAGAAGTGACGTGTATGCGAGGCAGAGTGTGAGCACTTGGAAAAGGTGGAGGAAAGGCATCACTAAGTGTGTCAGTGGACGACTCTTCTCCACCTCCCTGGGGTCTCGGTCCAGCTGATGCCTTTCCTGATTCTGACATGTGAGAGCTCAGTTTCTTCCCTCCACCTTCATTTCGGAGGCCCATCTCTCTGACTCCCCCGGCCCCACCCTGCCTGGGCTTTGAGTAAACAGCCGCAGCCATAAACCCTTCATGTAGGTGCAGAGAAGAGCTGTTTTTCATCAGGTCACTGTAGGCAGCAGGGGCTGCCAACTTCCCATCAAAGCCTCATAAACCCTTTTATGAGGCCCATAAAATGCTGCCTACTCCTGTTAGGGGAGAAGAGGACAGCCATCAGACTCAAATCCCGCTGCTTCCAATTGCTTCATGTCCATACATCAGACTCCTTAGAAAAGCAAGCTCAGGCCACAGCCCAATAATAAAGTGGTCTTTGTGTTCCTGTGGTGTTCCTTTACCCTGTGGTCCACAGCAGTGCTTGATTACCCTGGAGAGCAGTCCTGGGTGGTGGAGTCAGCAGCAAAGATTGCTGGGAATCTTGTCTTCGGAGCTGAGCTGGGAAAGTATTGGCTGCAGAACGTTCCTCCCTGCGGAACTTTAGAGAGAAGTCCACTTCCTGACAACCTCTCAGGACTTACCCACTACAGTTGTGCCCCTATATGTATTCATGTTCCTGGCATGGACTGTGGCTGCCCCCCCCCAAAAAAAAAATTAAAAAGGTAACTACCTTGAGAGTTAGGTTCATGGAACTGCCCAGCCTCCAAGGTTTTCTTATGTCTCACATAGTGCTTCATTTTCTCTGCTCTGTCTTAGAGAAGCAGCCAATTTTAGAACTCAGGGCTGGGATAGAGTTGGATGGCAATTTGCAGGTTACCCAATTCTCCAGTTAGTAGGTATTTTCATCCCACTATACTGTAAGCACCTTTAGCAACAGGCATTGCTTCTATTTCTCTATTTATAAGAGTCTACTCTTGTGCCTGGTTTATATAGAAAGAGTGAAAAGCTGTTCATTAAATGAATTTATTATTACATGTATCAGTCAGTATATACTAGGTTATGCTGTGGTAACAAACACAACTTTGGAAGCTTATTTCTCACTCTTGCTATAAGTCCACCTCAAGTTGCTTGTTTCATGCCATTTTTGCTCTAAGATGCAGACTAATGGAATGGTTTCTATCTGCAATATTCTGAGTCTCTTGGCAGAGGGGAAAGAGGACAGTGGTATGAACCACATGTTGGTTCAAAAGTGTTGCTTCAGAGTTAGATACCTTAATCCTGCTCACATTCATACGTCACTGACCAATTCAAATGAAAACCAGGTCTGACTTCAATAGGCTGGGAGATGATAATTCTCCCACAAACTATCACTTTATTAATTTCCTTTATGCTTTGCCAGAGTTTAATAATTACTTTCATTTGATGCCCCTAAGATATACCTTAGAGCAGTGGTCGGCAAACTCATTAGTCAACAGAGCGGCAAACTGCGGCTCGCGAGCCGCATGTCGCTCGCGAGCCGCATGTGGCTCACAAGCCACTGTTTGGCGACCACTGCCTTAGAAAACATATTTCACTGTAATATCGTAGCGGGGGCTGGCACAACTAATCTGAAAATTTCAAGAGAAGATATTTTTTTTAGCATTTGAAGATGAAGCCAGTGACAAGACAACAAACGAATAATGATGGTTTTTAATGGAAAAGCTTCATTCAGGTTATGTTCTGTGCTCAGCACCACACCTACAGTCCAAGTAGGCACGATGCCCAGAACAGCGATGCCTCCAGCACCAGAGTGATCTTGTCATTACAGACAAATTCTGTTATGACTGTCAGCTTGCAGTTACTAAGGCAAAGCAAAAGTTTGATACATTTTTAGGAAGATTTACAACGAAAATTAATTGAAACAAACAAACACAAAACAGTTTCTGTTGAAATCTCTTCTCTTTTCTTGTAGGAGGATAGAGCAAAAGAATATTACATTCAGGATGGCTTTATTCTACTTCTTAGATTATTCAGTATAAAATCCATTTCTCCAAGTAAATGACCTCAGTAAGATTATCACTGAGGTTTACAGAGTTTGCTAATAGACTAGAAAGGAAAAGATACACATTAAATTAAATTAAATCAAATTCAAGATACAAATGAAATCATTAGCAATAAAAAATAAGGTATTCCGAGAAGGACTACACTTGGGGTTTAAGTCAATTTTAAGGATTGTGGAGGAGAGAGAGAAATTAATGTCGATTGATTTAACGTTTGCAAAACATTGCACTGCATGCTTTTTACATAAGGGATTTTGTAAAAAACGACTCAGTGCAAGAGTTACTCCTATGAGAAATCTCTCCCTTTACCCTCCCAAATTAATTGATTAAATGTAGTAGCAGCTAATACGTGTTGAACCTATTTACTAAGTACTATACAGTTTGTTTTCAATCAGCAGTGTGATTTTGTACCCAGAAGACATCTGGCAATGTGTAGAAATGTTTTTTGGTTCTCACACATGATGGGGAAGAGTGGAAAGGATTGTGCTACTGGCATCTGGTGGGTTGAGAATAGGGATGCTATAAACATACAAAGCACAGGCCAGCCCCCTTACAAAGAATGATCTAGCTCGCAGTGTCAGCAGTGCTGAGGTTGAGAAATCCTATGTAGATCAAGTTCTAAGGGTTTAGATTACAAATATCAGATAGCTAATGTAATTAACTAAATTTGTGGTAATTCTGTATTTATGGAGCCCATTTTATGGAGGATATATGGTATATAGTTGTTGCCCCATGAATATGTTTTTGAATAATTGAATGGATAAATATTCAATTATTTATGAACTTTAATTGTTTATTAAGTATTACTAATAAAAAGAAATTTTTATTATGTGCAGGTATTGTTAAAGTTTTTTACACATATTTAATTATTTAATCCTCACAACAACCCTGTGTAGTAGGTTTTATTTTTATCTCCATTTTAAAAATGAGGACATGGGCACAGAGAGGTTAACAACTTGTCAAAGTCTACAGAGCTAATCAATTTAAAGCTGAGATTTAATTCTTGGCTGTCTGGCTTCAGGATCTGGGATATTCACAAACAATTCTAAGATGCTTATCAATGTGATAAGTGACATCAAGGAGAAATACTGGGAATTATGTGAGGGGGGGGGTTGACCTCACCTAGGGCAACAAGGAGGGCTTTGTAATTAACTAGGAAAAGAGACTGAAAAATATTTTAAAAGGAAGAACTTCGGGGAATTCTAGTGAAAAGCCTAAGGTACATTTCTGTTAGTCCATGAATGCTAGATAAATGGATTATTTACATCAAACTTTAATATTGAAAGGAGTTTAAAGACATCCAGAAATCTGGTTATCCCAGATTGGAACACTGAAGGATGACAATTGCTACTAAGGCAAAGCAAAAGTTTGATACATAGCCACATGCGAAAAGGGAAAACAAAATATAAACAAATGAAAACACCTTTTCATTCCCCTAGTACTGGGTTTGTAAACAGTAGTCCACAGGTCAAATCTGGCGCAGTCATGGTTTTTGTAAATAAAACTTTATGGGAGCACAGTCACACTCATTTGTTTATGTATTGCCTATGGCTGCTTCCTCATTACAAGAGCAGAGCTGAATACCTGTGACAGAGACCACATGGCATGCAAAGCCTAGATGTTCACTATCTGGACATTTTCAGAAAACATTCTCTGACCTCTGCCACAGAACAAAGCTGCCGATACTTGAAAAATAATATTTTTGTCAATTACATGGTACTGTAATTTTTTTCCAGAAGTAATCTCCAGATCTATTTTGTTGGCTTTGTAAAGTATAACCTTGGCAGTTGAGCTCTTGTTTGCAGAGAGATGATCTGAATGACTGTGGCTATGGCCTGATAAATCAATACACCCGCTTTACTGAATAAGTGGAAGGCTTTGTGGAAGCACAATCATATGACTATTTACTTTTATCCATAAGGAAAATGCTGAAAAAATTCTAGGCGGTTTAATTTCGACCAGAGTTCCCATGACAAATAAACCAACATATATTTCAAGCCGTATGCTAACCAACCTGAAAGAGAGCTATAATTATTGCTACTGCACATAAATTGCAGCACAAATACACCAAGGTGACCAGAGTTCATTGCTAGTGTTTGTCTCCAAAATACATCTTTTTGTTCACATGTTTTTAGATAATGTTTTAAACCTTAGTATTATCTAGAATAGATCCTTTTAGTGAACAATTCTTTAAAATATACAGTTATTTTAATGACTTTGTCATACTGGCTTTTAAAAAATAGTAGTGAGTATAGAAAACTAAGGTACATAGAAGCCATTTTTACACCTTGGTATCGAAGTGTAACATATGTATAGCATATTGCACACACTGTATGTCCAGTTCAACGTATTCTCACAAGTTACACATATCTGTGTGAACAGCACTTAGATTGATAAGCAGAGCGTCTCCGTAGCCTTCTAATGCCGGTTCTGAGTCAAAACCTCATTTCTAACATGATTTGTTAGTTTTGCCTACTTTTATTTACTCTTTTGTGGCTTTCGATCAACTTGAGATCTGTAAGATTCATCCACATTGTTACACAGAGTGGTAATTTTTCCATTCTCATGCCTGTAAAATATTCCATTGGGTGGATATATACTTTTATTTATTTTTCTGTTGAGGAGGGTTTGGGTTGTTCCCAGATGGAGGCTATTTATTACAAATAGTGCTCCAATGAACATTCTTTTTCCGTGACATTTGTTGAACACATAAATACACTTCTCCTCTTTGTACTGAAGATACACACACACACACACACACACACACACACATATACTGAGTGGCCAGATTATTATGATCTCTGAACACATAATAATCTGGCCACTCAATGTGTGTGTGTGTGTATATATATATATATATATATATATATACACACACATACATATATATATTAGAGGCCCAGTGCATGAATTCGTGCATGGGTGGGGTCCGGCCAGCCTGTGGGGGGGGGGGGGGGGGGGACATGGGCAGTCGGCCAGCCTGCCTGCTGGTCGAACTCCTGGTCAAGGGGGCAATTTGCATATTAGCCTTTTATTATATAGGATATACACTGAGTGGCCAGATTATTATGCATTCAGAGATCATAAAAATCTGGCCACTCAGTGTGTGTATATATATATATATATATATATATATATATATATCCTGTGTAAAATGAATTATCTTCCTTTGTTATATTATTTCTTGCCCAGACTAAAAGAGACTAATTAATTTGAAATCATTCTTGACAGTGAATTAAAAAATCTGTTGTCATAGAACCATTAAATCTCACATTTGAAAGAACTTCAGGGGTCATCTCTAGGTTATCTCCAGGGTTAATCTGATGGTTGTGTCACTTCTCTGATATTCTCAAAAATAGGCAACTATCTTCAGTTTATTTATCTTCAAGTAAAAGAAACTCAATTTATGAAGAGGAAGGTGCTTCAATTTTCACAAAGCTTAAATATTTAGAAAGTTCTCTCAAAAGTCAGAGAGATTTGAGCTTAATTCCTCTTCTGCATGGTGATCTTGGAGATATTGAAAGATAGTCATTGCGCCTTTGAAAAAAGCCTTTTCCCCTCTTTTTTGTATTGATAATTATTTCTGGATTCTTCATCATCATGTAAACATTGCATTGACACAGTCTAGTCCATCACAATGTCTTCTAAATATTGATGCTCATTTAAAAAAAAAGAGAGAGAGAGGGAGAGAGACTAGAAAACTGATACAAAAAAATCAATGAATGTTAATTCTAGATATGAGGAAAACAGATAATTTAAATTCCTTTGGCTTATATTTTTCCTGGGAGGTGTAGAATGAACTGAGAAACTTTTCTGGGGGGGGGGGGGGAAATGGCTTAAACAATATGGTGTCAAAAGCTGAGCAAAATCCCTAGAGAATCACCAGTCCAGGGCAGCATGGAAAACAATTATTTCTCTTTTATATTGAACCCAAGTTTTCTATACATACAGTTTAATTATGTTAGTTATTTTGGGGAGTACATTTAAATTATCATATCATTTGTGATACATGATCCATGAACATCTCATGATAACTTTCACTTATTAAACAATTATTTATCAAACATCGATTGATCAAATAACACGAGGTATCTGAGTCTCTGTTCTTAAGGAGCTTGCAGCTGGCGAGGGGCATAGACTTGTATACCACCCAGTATAAAATATATGATGATAGCCGCCACACAGGTGACTACAAAGGAGCACCCGCCCATTGAACAGACTAGTTTCAGGAGCTCTGGAGTGAAGATGCCCAAGGTTTCAGGAGAGTAGGACCAGTACTCCATCTACAGAGTGCTGGGAAGGGAGGGGTATGGGTGCCCTGGGATGCTGAGGAGGGTTAGGGAAGTGAGATAAGTGTCGGTTTAGGGAAGAGTATAAGATTCTCAAAGGCTTTCTGAAAGTTACCCCGAATTCAGCAGGGCGTCAGTAAAATATTTAAGCAGTGAGGTGACATGATCAGACTGGGTGTTTTAAAAAAAAACAAACTCATTTTGCCTGCATCATTTTCACAGGGCTGTGTATTCATCCTTCACAATTACAGTTTAGGTGGCAGTTTTGTCATTTAATAAATAGCATTTATTCAATACATAGTTGATCTTTAATGGCCGGGGAGAAAACTAATGAAGCGATGTTATTTTCCTCCTAAACCAGATTTGAAATTTTCATTTTTCCTGGCTCTCTCGTAGATGTTAGCTGCAGACTTCAAATATTTATTTAATTTTACGGGTGTTGGTGGATTTACTATCTTTGAAAAGCAAGTGTGACATAACTTTATTTCATATTAATAACGCTGTCTGAGCCCGGCTTCTATGCCTTTTGGATACTGTTTCGAATATAAAGGCGATCCTCTGGATGCAGGACAGGGCCCTCGCAGCTGTGCTTGTGTTAAGCGGTTTCAGTCCAAAAATAATCATGCCCGGTGTTACCGCAGGGCGCTGGGCTTTCTTTTGTGTTCAACTTCGATTTGGATCTGTAAAATTTAGTATGCCAAGTTTGTCATCAAAACCCTTGGAACGTAGGAGAGGGAAAGGGGTTTGAGGTTAGTTTTGCAGAAACAGAACTTTTTATTAATATTGGAAAACAGCCACCTTGATTTCAGGAAGGGTGGAAAAGCAGGACGGTGTCTCTTTCAGTTTGAAACAACATGCAACCTCTTGCTACGTGCTTTACCCCAAAGAGCTGAGGGTGTACAGTGTTGGGCTGCCCGAAAATCAGCGCTGGCGGGAGGAGGCATGACTGAATAATGTCTTTCCTCCCAAAATGGTCAAGGTCTTCGCTGAGCAGGCTCATTTGCCCACTGCTCTTTGGCATCTATCAAATCCAGACCTTTAACATCAGTCAGATTGTCCAGGTGACAAGCACAGAACTCAGCCGATTGCTCTGTGCCTGCATTTCCTCATTTGGTCTGGTTGGCCTATGTTCCCTCAGCAGGCTGTCATTGAAATCACTGAAATGAGTAAAGCAAGAGATTGTGTCCACACAGAACTGGGCTCAAAATTACCTTCAGCTTTCAAACCAGCTCACACTATCTGAAATGAGAGGACCTTAGACGACCAAGCCTCTCCCTGCAAAATTCCTGCCTGGTTGGAACCTTTCTTCTAGTGATTGTGTTACTCGGTGTTATGAACTGAATTGTGCTCCTCCCCGCCTCCCCCACCCCCTTACCCTCCAAAATGTTGACTTCTTAACCTTCACTACATCAAGGCTAAAGTCCTAACCCCTATTGCTTCAGAATGCGACCTTGTTTGGAAATAGGATGTTAATAGATGTAGTTAGTTCAGATGAGGTCATCCTGAAGTAGCATGGGCCCATAATGCAACATGACTACACCATAATCAGAAGGGGAAATTTGGACACAGAGACACACTGAGTGTGAAGATTGGAGCTTTGTTGCCACAAACCAAGAACAAGATTATGGCAAGAAGCTAGGAGAGAGGCCTGAAAGTGACCTTTGATCCCTGGCTTGTAGCCTTCAGATCTGTGAGACAATCAATTCTTACTCTTCAAACCACTCAGTTTGTGGTCCTTTGTTACAGCAATCCTAGAAACTAAAACACTCTGATTACTCATCTCTCTCTCCCTCTTTTTATTCTATCTATCTATCTATCTATCTATCTATCTATCTATCTACCTACCTATCTATCTACCTACCTATCATCTACCTATCTAGCTATCATCTATCTATCTTCTATCATCTATTTTATAGATCTTACACTGAATATTTTGAACATATTCATTCAACAAGTTCTTTTGTGAGTGCCTCTTCTGTCAATTTAAGGTTGATAAAACATTTAATGTGGTTTCTTTAGTATATTTATAATTACTCCAACATACCTATATATATATTGATATCCCCTCAATTCAAATTATTATAGGTAGATTATTATTTAAAAGGCTATTTTGTAAGGAAGCGTCTTCAGAGCAAAATAACAACAGTAACAGCAATGAGAGTTAGAATTCACTGAATCACGAACAGGACCCAGCAAAGTTCCTTACTCCCAATAGTGTTTCATCAACATTTATGGATTTGATTGACTATAGGATTTTCTCCATATTAAAGAGTTCTTAGATTAATTTTGGAAAACATTTCCAGAAATAAGGAATAAGGGAACTAAATAAGGTTTTTATTTTCAATTTAGCACTTACTAATCATAAAAAATGATGAAGAGAATTCCTACCTAAGAAGCCATTGGGAAGCAAACAGGAGCTATGGGCACTGCAGTCCTTCCCAATGGACTCCGACAGGAAGCCAATGATCCTGCGGTGAAACCGCCTCTCTGTGTGACATTAAACGGTGCTGCAGATGATGCTGGACAGATATCAGCATACGTTCCATTATCTTGGACTTTTAATTATCTTGGGGAAAATCTGTGTCTGCGTTGACATCTATACATATAAAAGCCAAGCAACTGGAATGACTGGAACGACCAAAACGACCAGAATGACTGGTCGCTATGGTGCACTCCGTGGCCAGCCAATCTCCCGTGGCCCCTCCCCCCAGCCAGCCCGGCCTCCGATCACCTCCCTCCACCCCGATTGGGGTTGGGACCGGCTGGCCAACCTCCTGTGGCCCCTCTCCCTGGCTGTCTCGGCCCTGATTGGCCCTGATTGGGCATGCCTGCTAGACCCCAACCATGCACGAATTTATGCACCAGGCTTCTAGTTTTATATAAAGACAGACATAACTGGGCAAACAAAGGTGAGAACAGGATAAAAAACAGTGGTTGTACATGTATGACATGATGTGGTTTCAAGAACAAATAAACTCACACTGCATTTTCCTGTAGGGTTCACAGTGCAGGAGGTGAAGAAGAAACTTAAAAAGTCTAGATCAGAGGATTTTTTTAAACAGCAATATGAACACATGCTCATTTCCAAGATGAATATATTTTTTATTATATACCAAAAAATTTGTATTGTTTTATTTTTTAAATTAAATTTTTTTTATTGATTTCAGAGAGGAAGGGAGAAGGAGTGATAGAAACATCAATGATGAGAAAGAATCATTGACCAGCTACCTCCTACATGCCCCTTCCTGAGGATTAAGCCTGTAACCCAGGCATGTGCCTGACCTCCTGGTTCATAGGTCAACGTTCAACCGCTGAGTAACACTGGCTGGGCTGGTTTTTAAATTAAATTTATTGGGCTTACTTTAGTTCTCCCCTTTTAATTAATTATTAAAAAAACCCCACAAAAACAACTTGGTTTCATGAGCATACCCACTAAACTGAACGTGAATTGGACATTTTGTTGTCCTGGCCTGAAGAGCAGTCTGGGTTTCTTCTTCCAGTTGCTTTGCCTTGAGCTGTTCTTCTATAATTGCTTTACTTAAATCCAGCACCAATGCCCAGACCCCTTGCCAACCAGCTCAGTGGCCGTCTAGCCCAGTTTGTCCTACATGCCCACTGGAAGTGTGTATCCCCTCCAAGGTCCAGCTGTAGGCCACAGTGGCAGAGTCTTCCTCATGTCAGGCTAGATGTACCATGTTAACAACACTAGTGGCAGAGCCCTAAAATGACTTCCACCAGCCAAACTAGTGTCATAATTCATTTTCAGTACACAGGTCCTTTATGCTATCCATAACTCTGGAAATGAAATTTGCCAACTTGCAATGTTAGACTTATTTTAGAAGTGGCTTTCGAACTATCAAGGTAATTTAAGATGAGGTTAACCATACTTCTATTTGGAAGAAGTAGGGTAACCAACTTAAAACCTTTGCAGAACTCTTTCTATGGCTTAATCAATAGACATATTTGAATATGAATCATCTGTAGCGCATTGTGTAAAAGTCACAAAAGTGAATGTGTAAAAAGTGAGCTCCTCTGTATGTCCAACTTAATAAATAGTGAGAATAAATTGGGAGGAGTATTAACTCAGTCAACAATGAATTATTTGAAGTTTACCTAGTGCCCAGCACTAAGCTGTACTCTGTGGATACAGTGATGGGTAAGATAAAATGCGCCCTGCTCTCAGGAGTTTCCCTTGTAGGAGAGGCTCTCCTTTTAGTGCTCAAGGAATATGTCATCTAGACGGGAGATAAGTTCCAAAATAACTACATTTAAATCAAATGTAAATAGAGACTTGAGTGCTAGGTGAATTTCTAGGAGCAAATAGCAGTGAAAACAAATGCAGTTACACAATGAAAAGTGAAGTGGGACAAGTCCCTGGAATATTATCCAAAGCAAGATTAGCATTGTATCAAAGGAGGTGCTTAGACCTACATTCTGGCAAATTGTAACATGGGGCCACTACTACTCTTCTGCTGTCCTTTCTATCCCTCCCCCCAATGCCTTCCCCTCCTTCCCTCTCCCACCTTTGTAATCTCAGGAGCAGACTCTTTGCATGCCATGCTTATTAAATTTATAATGACACAGGCAGCGGCAGAATGTTATTTGAAAATTTCTGATTTCTAATAATACACAAAAAACACAATTATATGCTTTTGCTATACAGTGGAGGGGCGAGTGGGTGGACATGGTCATGTTTATTTCTTTTATTACCGATGCTCAGGGGAAGGGAGGGAATTTTCATTTATTTGAGGGAATCTGCTCCAGACTGTGTGCTATTATCATTAAAATTGCTAGTCTTAATCACTTTAGAGTTGAGTCAGTTTGGAGAGAACATTCTAAAATGGGAAAAAAATCTATTTTTTCAAGAGCTAAGTTTCTCTAGATGTCCATGGAGATAATCACCCCCAGTGGTCCATTTAACAGGAAATAATACACAGAAGTAGGGATTAAATGTACCTCGGGAGCTTGAAGTCCCGGACTCTGGTTTCTGTTGTGCCACCAACTTTCTGTGTAGTCCTAGATAAAACACATCTCTCTCAGAGCATTGTTTTTATTATCTGTTGAATCAAGAGAATTGGCCTGGCTGATCGGTAAGGTTCCTTTCAGCATTGAGATTCCATCTAACACAATCAGCTCATACAGAGCAAGAGGCCCATGTTGTACATGTCTCTGATTTTCTCTGGCTGGATGCTGGCCAGCTGTTCTTGCCTGCATATATGACTTAGCCATTGCCAATAATGTAAGCTATTGGGAAATGGCTAATCACAACAGGGGACCTTGTTCCAGACATTTGGCAAGGGACTTGCTGTCTCTATTGTGTAATCACCAGGGCAAAGGTGTTTGCACTACCCACATTTTACAGGTGAGAAGAGTGCTCTGGGCCATTCAGTTGGGAAGTGAAGACCAGATTTGCACCCAGGTTTACCTGACTCCAGAGGCTGGGATCTGGAGCTCAAGGCTGAGTCAGTAGGTTGAATGGTGACTCCCCAAAAGATATATCCTACCCCTGGAACCTGTGAATATGACTGACCTTATTTGGAAAAAAGCTCTTTGTGATTGTAATTAAGCATCTTGAGATAGGATTATGCTGGGTTTAGGGTAGGCTCTCAATTCCTTCTAAGAAACAGCAGAAGGGGACACACAAGAGTGAAGGCCACTTGACAGGAAGCGTGTGGAATAATGTGCCCTAGAAATGCAATTTGGCTAAAAATCAACATTGTTTTTATAAAATTAGAAGCTACCATTTTTTGACAAACCTCTAGGAAAAGAGGGCTTTATTTCTGGAAAATCTCACAAAAACTTAGGATGTAAGTATTGTGAGAATATAAATCTACATATGTCATAGTCAATAAAATAATCTCAGAGATACAGTTTTCTAGTCTGTAAAAAAGATAATGGAAATGACACCTAAGCTGCAGGAATCTTTGCAAGAGAACTCTGAGAATGAGATGACACCTAATGCAGTGCTTGGCACAGGTAGGCGTGGCTCATATTGTTTTAATTTTTGCTGGTGTCTTTTAATGGATTTAAGATAGACTTTTCTCTTTCAATCTCATCTGCTTTATGTTTTCCTAAGTACCTGTTTATTACAAATAGCAGGAAGTTATTCTAAAGCATTTAATATTTAATATACTTTCAGGAATTTTTGTTAGGTGTTTATTTAGAAAAGATGTGCAGTCATTGTTGAAAAGAGTAATAATAAAGGTGATTCTCTAATTAAGGAAAGGTAATTCATGATGATTAAGTAATAATTTTATCACCCTGCATGCTTGATTGAATCAAGAATACTTTTATTGGGTTACACACTGAAGAGAAATGGACCTTCTTCCTTTTGAATTTCAAGGACTAAAAGCAATTGAATATTATTCTTGATTTTTCTCATTTCACTGAGCTCTTTAGTAGAGTATTTTGTTTGGGTTTAGGGAAAGGAGAGGAGTTGTTCCCAAGGAAAGACAGATTTTTAAAATTTATATTTTGCCTTGTTTTATGGTAAGAATAACACTTAATTAGTTAAGGATTTGCAAAAAAAAAAAAAAAAAAAAAAAAAAAACACAAACAAACAAACAGCTTTTTCTCCCTTCTAATAGCTTCCTCTCTTTAAAACATGTTTTCATAAGAGGTTTGTTTTTGTTTTGTTTGTTTTGTTTTTCAGAGAGAGAGAGGAAGGGAGGGTGACAGAGAGACAGGAACATCTATGAGAAACATCATCAATCCGCTGCCCCCTTTAAGCCTGCTTGTGCCCTGTATGGGAATCAAACAGGCGATCTTGGTGCATGGGTTGATGCTCAACCACAGCCAGGACTAAATCTTTCTTAAAGGTTGGTTTGGTGTGAAAACAGAGGTTACCCTTTGGGAAACAAGCACATACAAACACATAATTGAACTTCTCTAGCATGCTCAGTAAGGTGCTACAGTATTTGCTGTGCAGACAGAACTAAACATGATACAGACTCTACCTTCATAGAAGCCACAATCATCACGTAAGCATATCTTGTAAATCTCATAGTGTGTTACTAGTAAACCTGATCAGAGAGTTATTGATAAATGTGCCTTGAAAAAGATTCCTTGATTAAAGAGCTTTGGAAAATGCTGCACGCTCTAGCTCCTCTTGGAGATTCCCAAAGCTCTCTAGTACACTAAAGACTCAGAAGTTGGTAATTAAAAATGCTCACTGCCACATGTACTTATTTAACGTTGTTTAAACCAGTCTTTCCCAAAAGTATTTGCTAGTAGAACTCATTTTTTAAAGAACACTCCTGCTGTCTCCGCTTGGACAGTGTTCCCTTGGAAAATCTCATTTGGAAAATACTTCAGCAGGAAAAATAAAATTCACGATGCTATGTTTTTGTAAGGGGGCATGGAAGTACTTTGAAGCACTTGGAGGATGACAACCTCCATTAGGTCATTGTATTAGTTAAGGTAAGGCATGAGCTGCTGTAACAAACAATCCCTCAAACTCAGTGACTGAGCATAAGAAGTTTATTTCTTGCTTATCTTATAGTCGCAGTTCTGGTTGGCAGGGAGCTTTGCTCTATGAAGTCATTGAGAGAGTCAGGCTTCCTTCAGCAGGTGGCACATGTTCTAAGTCATCAAGTGAGTCAGGCTTCTTGCAACCATATTCTGAAGCTTCAGAGGCCTTCAGTGGGTCCTGTGCACTCAGTTAGCATATGAGGAAAAGAGATCAGTCACAGAGAATTATGCGGATAGTGTTGGGGTCAGGCCTATACTCTGCCCACATTTCTTTGTCTGGAAATTGGTCATATGGCCTCAGGTCTATTATTGTGCCAGGTAGGAAGGGGAAAACACAGGTGAGGCTGAACATTTGCAATTTCTGTCATAAATTTTGAAAAAAAAAGTTTAGAAGTTTTCTAGTGGAACAAAGTAGGTAAGAATATTTGGGGTACAGGGAGACACATGAATAAAGGCCATGGATTCACACAGGGGAAAAGGTTTTAAAGAAGTTAGAATTCCAGGCGGCAGATGAGCCTGGAGAGAGTTTTGGAATAGACTATAAAAACTCTCAAGCCAGCCCTGACTGGTTTGGCTCAGTGGATAGAGCGTCGGCCTATGGACTGAAGGGTCCCAGGTTCGATTCCAGTCAAGGGCATGTACCTTGGTTGCGGGCACATCCCCAGTAGGGGGTGTGCAGGAGGCAGCTGATTGATGTTTCACTCTCATCGATGTTTCTAACTCTCTATCCCTCTCCCTTCCTCTCTGTAAAAAATCAATAAAATATATATTAAAAAAAAAACAAAAAACAAAAAAAAACAAAAAAAAAACTCTCAAGCCATAGAAAGGACTTTGGAATTTATATTGTAAATGATTTGGAATCAATGGGTGCATGAGCATATTCATTTTACATGGGCATCTCTGGTAAGAATGTACAAGATGGACTGGAGAGAGGAAGGACTTGTGGAAATAGAGGATAGGAAGCTGTTGCACCTGGAAGAGAGGTTTCAGACTCATTTTGGCGATTGTATTGGAGGTGAAGAGGATAAGCCAAATCGGACAGATAATTTCTTGGAAACATCAGCAAGATTTGATGCAGTGTTTGTTCTGACAGAGCGCTGGAAGAGAGAAATAATTTTAAAGTTTCTGGTTTTTGAGCTTGAGATGATGGTGTCATAATTTATCAAATATTATTTGGAGCTGGAGCAGATTTGGAGATAACACCTTTTCACATTGAGTTTAGTGTGATTATTGGAGGTACATGGCTGGAGTTTGAAAGTGAGTAAGCTATTTCTTGGAGAAGAATAAGCACTTAGATTGAACTTGAAACATTGGGAATAGGTGAGGTCACCCATGAATAACAATTAGGGGAAAAAATGGAAAGAGAGCCAAGGAGAGAACTCCACACAAATCGGAGAGTTCAGTCAAGAAATAAAATGGGTAGAGAAATAAAAACACTACGAAGCTGCCTTAGTGATCAGAAATGAACGTGTATCTAGGTCAGGGTGGTGTCCATGGGAAAAATACCCTTTCACAAAGCATGATATTGAAGAGTTTTAGATATCATGCTTTATGAAAGGGTAGTACAGACATTTTTGTCAATGTCAAATAGAAAAATAGGATGTGTTGCTATTAGGAGTAAAGAAGGAAGTCTCCATGACCGTTACTTAAAACATGTTTCTGAACTTGTTGCCTAGTTAATAGAAATCTTTTTTGTTGAAAATAGGGCAAATGATATCACTTTTTCAATGATCTGTAAACACCAGATTTTACTGGAAAAAGAAGGGAAAACAATGTGACATTATGGGAAGTCAGAATGCTCCCGTAGTCTTGACCACTGATGCTGGCATGCTGACTTAGTAGGAAGATAGACATAATTGTCACATTTTTATTTACTGAGAGAAAGAAATATGAAATGAGTTCCATGGAAATGGATGCCCAAGGGATATTACTGTGCAGGAGAAAGGAAATAGCTGCTAAGTGGATCCGGATTTGGGGCATAATCAAAACTTGACCATTTCCATACTTATTTATTTGTGAACAATTCTTTTGTGAACCATTAGGTGAATATTTATAGAAGGTCTAGTATTTTTGACAAGGGAATGCATAAAGAATGTGGTGCCATTTTGGACTGTGAATAAGCCATAATGTAAAAATACATTAGTCGACCCTTTTTCTTCGTTCAATTAAGCAGAGCCATTTGATTAAATTAGGGCTCTCTACATATCTGTGTATTATCCAACCAGATGCATGTGCTGTGTGTGCCTCTCTGCTCCAAACATTATTGTCTTCCTCTTGTTGTCTCCCTTGCTTCTAGACAAAGTGAACCAGCAGTGTTCCAAATTGATTGATATGGAATAGAGGAAATGTGTGGAGAGAATTTCATCTCTGCTTTCTGCACAACACAAACTTCTCCCCAAATTTGCTGTAGTCATAGTTCACTTCCCTTCCCTCTGGCTTAGACACCGCCCTACTCCTGCATTCCATCAGAACAATGCTGAGCAAGGCTGCCAACAATCCCTCCCAACAGTGGACTCAGAAGAAGATGCTGTATGCATCCAGCCCACTGACAGCTCACTCCTTTTGCTGCTTTGGCCTCCATGAAGCCACTCACTCCTGGTTCTTTTCGTACTGTATGGACACCCTGCTTTTTTCGGTTCCACACCTCGGTAGCACACTCAGGTGTGGTTTGTCCTGAAATTCTCTTCTTTAAGGCTCCATTCCACTGATCTGTGCCACATCCCTAATTTTCTAATATGTAGGGGCTCATGGCATTACACAGTCAGAGAACTGAGTTTGGAGATTAGACTCAAATGGATTAACAGACTAAAAACAACATTAAAAAGTCATCAATTATGACACAGTTAGCTTAAGGACATTTCATGGTTCAAGAAAAATCCACAGTCATTACACTGCTTGAATGGGCTCCCTCGACACAAGTTAGGTAAGGTTGTTGTGATCGTATATTCTCCCTGACTAACCAGAAAAACTGCTAACACATTTCAGCAAAAACCTGGTTATCCTTTGGCACTAGCTTGACATTGTAATATACATGTCCTAGTGGTATATGGTGGTACAATGTACATAATCCATTGCACACGGTATATGTCACCATCCACAAAATATCACACAGTCATTTGAGGTCAGAGCCCTGCCTCTCAGAATATTCCACTGCAGTCAAATAGGCTTTATACAACTGCAGCAAACCTGTGGTGGTGTTTTTGGGGTTCATGTATTTCCCGGGACCCCCTGCTTGATTGCCATGCTCCTGCTGGCCCCATTGTCAGCAGTCCCCAAAGACTTACGCTTCCTTTTAATTACCAGTGACTCACCAGTGACTCTTAAAGAGTATTGCCATCTGCCTAGGTAGAATTTCTAAGTGGTAGTTTTACACCCACATCAGACAAAGCTGGGTCCTTGCTTTTTACCACTCCCCTATCACACACACCTGCCGGTATTCCTTATCCAGTTTATAGCACCACTGTCCAGCTAAGTGTGCAATGAAAAATTGGGTTCTCATCTTAATACTCTTCATATTTTTTAATAACCCTTCTGATTTTACTTCCTTCATTACCCAGCTCACCCTCTGCCTAATCATGTACCAGTTAATAGTCTTTTTCAATTGTGCCCTATAAATAGTTTTTAATTAAGCGCCCTGGTTTCTATTCACCATATATTCTACAGTTAACTGACAATTAGTATTTTATGAGAGCAATAAGAAATTATACCTAGGAGCTTCCTCACATTTTCCAACCTCCCTTATGGTCAGATTATGGGCACAGGACAGTTCTGGCCAATGGACTTTGAGTGACAGCAATGAGTATCTCTCTTACCCTAAGAAAATTAAAAGTAAAAATTATTTCTCCATGCTTATTGTTCCCCTGCCCAAGTCACCATTGAGACCAAATGTTCCAGATGCTGTAGCTTTATGATGGCTGAGGACAGTCTGCCATGGATCAGAGTTGATGAGAACAAGCTCTGAGATTCCAGAGTTTGTTACCACAGCATAGCTTAGCCCATCCTGACTAATACACTGGTAACTGTTCTTCTGAATGCCAGTGTTTTTCCTTTTCAGTTCACTCTCTGCACCATTACCAGCTATTTCTCTAAATGTATCTCATCCTAGGTCCTTTTTATCATGTAATTTATTGGTCCCTCATGTCTATAAAGTCTACATGTTCTAATAGCACATAAAAGGTCCTTCAGGCCCTGCTGGCATGAGTCAGTAGTTGAGCATCAACCACTGAACCAAGAGGTCACAGTTAGATTCTCCGTCAGTGCACATGCCCGGGTTGCAGGTTCGATCCCCAGTGGGGGGCATGTAGGAGGCAGCCGATCAATGATTCTCTCTCATCATTGATGTTTCTATCTCTCTCTCCCTCTCCCTTCTTCTGTGAAATCATTTATTTAATCTTCACAATAATATTTATAGATAAGAATAAATAGAGCCATTTGTAGTTGAAATTGTAGAACATGGTAAAAATTGAGGATAGAAGGATTGATAAAGACTCATTATAAAAAGCATTATAGATATTGTTATAGATAGTTTTATAAAGATGAGAATGAATCTGTGATATATACAAATCAGGTACATGGAAACAGGTGCAGAGGGCCATGTACAAAAAATGTAAACCCACGCAAATCCAGAAACAGGCATACACACACATCATGTCCCACACTGATTCTGATCACAGGCAAACTCTGTACTGATCAGGGTAAACGTTGCCCTGAGTCAAATCCATACCATTTTACAGTATAAATGTATTAGAACTTAATTATCAAAAACAAATCAACAGAAGTTCCAAGGAATTTCTAACCTTAATTCTTCCTTGAATATCAATTTTGATCAAGGTTTAGCAAATCTTCTCAGGAAAACATTTATTTCAAACCTGTACATAGCATGTTTTTCCTCTTAGGTGATAAAAACCCTAAGAATTTGAAATACAGGATTAAAGTGGATATGGGAAACAATTAAGCAAGTCTTATAAGTCTTGTATTGTTGATTCTGATGTCTCCATTCTACCACTTCCTTTCACCCTGAGTCAACCCTCCTCCCCCAACCGAAGCTGATATTTCTAAAATTTAGATCTCTCACCCTGGCTGGTGTGGCTCAATTGGATGGAGTGTCATCCTGTGCACCAAAAGGTTGTTAGTTGCATTCCAGGTCAAAGCACATGCCTGGGTTGTGGGCTTGATCCCCAGTAGGGGTTGTGCAGGAGGCAGAAGATCAATGTTTCTCTCACACATTGATGTTTCTATCATCTATCATCTATCTATCATCTATCTATCTATCTATCTATCTATCTATCTATCATCTATCTATCTATCTATCATCTATCTATCATCTATCTCCCTCTTCTTTCCTATCTCTCTAAAATCAATACAAATACTAAAAAAAATTTAGATCTCATATGAATCTCATTTCTTTAAAAGGCTTCAAAGACTTACCATAGTTAATCAGTCTCAGCAAGAGCAGATGCTTTTTGTTATCCAGGAAATGATTTTCTGAACCATAAATCTGAAGACATAATTTGGATCTGTTAGGTTTTCCTTTGGAACCACTGCCTGGAACAGTGCTTGGTCTAGAGCAGTGCTTGCTGTAGAGTAGTTGATTTCTTAATATCTTTACTGTAATAAATAACGCTGACGTCCCTCTTCCAAGCACATCTCTCACTTCACAATTTGCATACTGAGTTTTGCTGTTTCTTACGTGACTTGAGTATTTGTTCATTTGCCTACCTGTTTATTTTGCTAGTTCCTTCTCTTCCACTGAACTCCAAGGCTTGCTCTCTTTCTGTCCTGTGCACTACATTCTCTACATTAATGTTTTAGTCATATCTTCCCTCCATGAAAGTGACACCTAAAATTGGAAGCAGATTGGATTCCTTCCCCACAAATCACTTCAATGACTACCTTGAGAAGATAATCCTTCAGAGGAGTCAATCTGAGGAGTAAAATATGATTAGGCACAGTTAGCAAAAGCAAAATAGCCAACATTTATTGCCTATAATTTGCCTGCTTTGTGTGAAATTAGGACTGAGACTTTTGCCTTCACAATAGGATTCTAGTAGGATTCGGCATTCCTCTCAGCAGTTAGAGGTTGGCCAGTTAGCTAGCAAGTGAGAGTCTTTCTAGACTCTCTTGGATACCCTCTTGTTTCTATGCTGCTGATCCTTGATTCAAATCTCCCATTTGCTTCAGAAATGTTGTTGAACCAAACATGGAGAGAAAATTAATCCCCAGGGCTCTCTGGGAATCAGCAAAGCATGTTTATGAGCCCATTATACATTCTTCAGCAACATTCAGGAGGTCAGCATCATTAGAAAGAAAATTCAGATTATCTGCCTTCCTATGTATTTTTAAATTTACTTTAGCTAAATAAAGCCAATGTTACAACTGGTTCTCATTATGCACTAATTACTTGGTAAATTTGATTCAGAAGAACAAAGAAATTTGGGGTTATTCAAGGACACAAAAAAAGACTCCACTCCTCAAAAATATACATTTTTTACATTCCTACGACTCAAAAATAGCTAATACATTTTTCTTCAAGTTTGAGGGGAAAATCTCCCAGGCTAAGGGATTTGTTCCAAGTTTTTTCAAGGAAAGAATTTATGCTCTAATTTGGTGCCTTAAAATAGAAGAAGGTTGGAATAAGGCTATCTCCTTGGTTCTAAAATGCCTTTACTTAGTGGTATTTTTAGCATGATTTTAACTTTGACTTTCTAGTGTGATTTTGATCTTCCCAAAGTGTTGTAACTCTTGATAATCTAGTAGCATCAGTCTTTTATTTTATTTATTTTTACTAAATGTTTATGGAAAACTTCTCATGCTGCGCACCTTCTTTGAAATCTGCAATATCAATAGCATATTGAAAGTTCTGGCATGTCCTGTAAAGACAGCCTCCCTGTCCTCTGACCAAACTTTGTTTTATGAAAAGAAACTTGCTTTCTAAATATGTTCAGCCTTTTCTGTGCTTTTGTTTCTTTCCTTAGACATTCTTTCTGTAAAAGCACACTTCTGCTTGTTCTCTTGCTAACGTCACCTCTTTCTTTCAAAGTAACATCAGTGTGATTCTAGTACATTTGAATTTCTGGCATTTATATTGCTTACTATTCCCTTTATTATCTAGCATAGTGCTATGATAGACTCAATACATATTTTTTAAAAACTTGACTGAAGAAGAAGATAGAAATGTGTAAAAAAAAATTCTGCTTCACTTCCCTACATGAAATGTGATATTTCTCATGTTGCTTTGGATTTCTGTTGACATGTGACTTGTTTAGACTAGGCTGTAATAGGATGGGTTTGGGGGAGCAACATAGAATTGGGGAAAAAACATGGTTATTGATGATGATATGCTTTTCAAGGTCTAGAGGACCTAGTTCTGACTAGGTTGTACTATAACTTTATTATATTTACATATTTGTTTGTCTTCCCTGCTAGACTGTAAATCCTTGAGAATATGAGCTTTGTAACTTTCTCAACCTCCACATCCTCACAGCCTAGCACAGTGACTGACAGAAATAATAAATGGATATTCAGTTAATGTGTGGTTCAGCTTGCTATTTTCATGGAGGAAGAAGCCCTATTTGTTCTAACCCATCTAATGCACTTAAATTGGCAAGTTCTATGTTTTGAGGACTTGGATCCAGGTGGTATCTGCAGCGTCATACCACCTGGATCCATGTCCACGATCAGGCTGGGAATTTTCCAGATTTACAATTTGCATTATCCATATAATTTTAAAAACTTTTAATTTCATAGGTCCCCCTGTATTAATGGAGGGTTTATTTCCCAGAGTCTATTGCTACACAGACTGTTGTAGTTTGAAAATTTTGAGATGGAAGTATAAAATTAACCACATAATTAGGGGGATTATATACTTTGTCTAAGGCCTCTCTTTGAAAATTGTCTTTCGTCCAATACTCTTTCCTATAGTTTCATGTTTCTAAGACTTGCTCTCTCCCATATTTCTTTGACAGCATCTTTTATGAATATCATCTACATTGCCCCTGTGGCCTGAGGAGTTCTAGTAGTAGAGCAGTTATGGGCATGGCCCCTGTTATATCAATGAAATTCCACATCATATCAATTTTTCCAGTATATTCCTATGATGTTTTCCAATGGAAGAAATATATTCTGGCTGTCCCACTGGTTGCTGGTCATTGGCTCAACTAGGTGTTTTTCTTTTTTTTTTTTTTTTTTAATATATTTTATTGATATTTCACAGAGAGGAAGGGAGAGGGACAGAGAGCTAGAAACATCGATGAGAGAGAAACATCGATCAGCTGCCTCCCGCACACCTCCCACTGAGGATGTGCCCGCAACCAAGGTACATGCCCTTGACCGGAATCGAACCCGGGTCCCTTCAGTCCACAGGCCGACGCTCTATCCACTGAGCCAAACCGGTTTCGGCTAGGTGTTTTTCTTATTGGTTGTATGTGAACTGTGGGTTATGGTTTAGAATGAAGCCACTGGAGCAACTATGAGCACATTCCAGTGCACGCAATCATTACTAGTGACACATTGCTAAAATCACCCTTTTAGTTTTATCTTTGTAATTAAATATAATTAATAAAAGTTGGGAACTGCTCTCTGGAAAAATATAGCAATTCTGAGAACATTTTTTGCTAATACTTTTATTTTCTCTGACTACATTCTACATTTTAAGTAAACTTGTAAGTCCCTGGCATGCTCACTTATAATAACATAATTCATATAAAAAGTGGAATTTTAGTATTGCCTTATGGCAATATTTAAAAGTCAGAATACCTTACATTTCTGGTCCCTGAAATCTCCAAAGAAGACTGACTCCCACATTGATTTGATCATCACATAGTTGATGCCCAAAGTGGACCCATCATTATCAAAGAAATGGGGAAAGAGAAGGGAAATGAAAGGATGTTAAAATATTTGCCTCTGACTTCTGAAATGGTGGGGAAAACATGGAATTTAAAGATGGGCACATGAGATTGAAAAAAAAAGTTCCATCTTTTCTTTATCTTTAAAACTGGGAATAATGACACTTATTCTTCAGGGTTGAAAAGAACCTAAGATGGTGCCTCGGACTCTGGAGGCATGCTATAAATGGAAACTATATTCTGTAGCTATATACGAGAATTATTATTCCACAGGTAATACAGTGCAGCTTTTAAGTTCCTACATTAAAGTTAGCCTTTTAATGTGCTACATTCAAATCCCATAGAATGTGCAATTTTAATTTCTTCCTTGAACTTTCTTCTCCGCACTACCACTGTAATTGGAACCATAAAGGGACGTACATGTTGGGCTTAAGGCTCCCAAGGGTAATATGTACAACTTTATACAAAACTGTCAGTAAGCTTCTTGAGGGCTGATGGCATCTGGTATCCTGATTTTGTGATTTTGATTGAAATTGGGGGAATGTGTTAAGTGATTTTGTAATCATGAGATAGATTATCCTACATCTCTAATGAACCAGAATATAAACTGCCTAGGGGAAAAAGAATTATCACCAAAGTACACATATTGTTGTCAACATGGAAAGATGGCAACTGATAGAATTTCTTATCTGTGGATATTAGTCAATGTATTCATAGCATTAATTATTTCTGGTTTAAATTCCTTCCATCATTTTTAAAGTGGAGGTAACACCGATATCAATGGTTAAGAGCATGGGCTTTGGGCACCACAGTTAGCTTTAATTGTTTGAGGAAGTATAAATGTTAAATAACCTCATATTGGAGATGCACTTTAAAAGTGCAAGTTGAACTTAGATAAAAGTCACTGTTGTTGTAATATATAAAGAGCCATATTGTGTGTGTGTGTGTGTGTGTGGCTTGGCTGACTTTTAGTTCTTACATTAAACTTCCCAAATGTTTAGTGTACTAGTAAAAATTGTACCCAAACCAGAAACCTATTCTACCACATGTAATAATTTAATATGTTACATTGAAGGTATACACTGATGCCTACCATTTCTCCACATTCATGGAGAAATGAAAGAGTTCTTGATATTGGTACAACTGGTAAGTTATTTGAAACAATGGCTGATTTATTTTCTTATCTATAGGGAGCATTTGCCATTTTTTGGCAACTCAACATCTTTTGAACACCCAAGTGTTGTTTGGACAACTTCCCACATTATAAATTCTGCCTTTCCAAAGTCACAGTTTAGAACTGTTTCCCAGCCTCCTTTAAAGGTAAATCGGACCATGTGAACTGGGCTTTAGAAATTATATCTGCTAGCTCATGACTCAGATCTTAAAGTAGTACATGAGGAAGTGGGCGATGCTTCAACTCCTTCTTTTGGTAGGGATGGTGGCAAAATCATCTTTTTCTTTGTTTATAATCATGATCCCTGACTGATACATTATTTTACTCTATGTACCAGAAACCAACCAAACAAAAAAACTTTAGATGGATGAAAGGGTTACATTTTAAAATATAGATTTTTCAAAAGCATATACAAAAAGTAAAAATAAATCAAATCTAGGAATGAAAAAGCATTTTAATTTTAAAACGGAAGAAATCACAAAAAGAAAATTAATATATAAAAACTAAATTATTTCTATCTCTATAAATATATGCAACAAATACAAACTGCAATACATTAATTGCTTTATTATATTATAAACTCACTAGAGGCCCGGTGCACAAAATTTGTGCTGGGGGTTGTCCCTCAGCCCAGCCTGCACCCTCTCCAATCTGGAATTCCACTCACAATCCAGGACTGCTGGCTCCCAACTGCTCGCCTGCCTGCCTTCCTGATTGCCCCTAACCGCTTCTGCCTGCCAGCCTGATCACCCCCTAACCACTCTCCTGCCAGCCTGATTGATGCCTAACTGCTTCCCTGTCAGCCTGCTTGCCCCTAACTGCCTTCCCCTGCAGGCCTGGTCACCCCTAACTGCCCTCCCCTGCAGGCCTGGTACCCCCCCAACTGCTCTCCCCTGCAGGCCTGGTCCCTCCCAACTGCCCTCCCCTGCTGGCCTGATCGCCCACAACTGCCCTCCCTTGCAGGCCTGGTCCCTCCCAACTGCCCTCCCCTGCTGGCCATCTTGTGGCGCCCATCTTGTGTCCACATGGGGGCAGGTTCTTTGACCACATGGGGGCAGCCATCTTGTGTGTTGGAGTGATGGTCAATCTGCATATTACTCTTTTATTAGATAGGATAGAGGCCTGGTGCATGGGTGGGGGCCAGTTGGTTTGGCCTGAAGGGTGTCCCGGATCAGGGTGGGGGTCCCCTTGGGGCGTGGGGTGGCCTGGGCAAGAGGCCTGTGGTGGTTTGCAGGCCGGCCACGCTCCCTGGCAACCCAAGCGGAGGCCCTGGTATCTGGAGTTTATTTATCTTCTACAATTGAAACTTTGTAGCCTGGAGTGGATCCAAGCCTTCTGCTTGCTCCATGGTGGCAGCCATTTCTGTTGGGATTTATATATCTTCTATAATTGAAACTTTGTAGCCATAAGTGGAGGCCAAAGCAGGCCAGGGCTGCAGAAGCTTGGCTTCCTCCATTGCCGTGGGCAACCCTAGCCTCCTGCTCTCTCCAGCTCCGTGGCTGCCACCATTTCTGTTGGGATTTATTTTATCTTCTATAATTGAAACTTTGTAGCATTAAATGGAGGCCTGGGCAGGCAAAGGCAGGCGGAAAGCTTGGCTTCCTCCATTGCCAGGGAAACCCAAGCCTCCCTCCTGCTCTCTGTGGCTGCAGCCATCTTGGTTGGGTTTATTTGCATATTCACTCCTGATTGACTGGTGGGCGTGGCTGGTAGGTGTAGCAGATGTATGGTCAATTTGCATATTACTCTTTTATTAGATAGGATAACAGACCTATGACAACAAAAATATTGTTACTGAAATCTTGAATTAAATAACAAAGACAGAAGAAAAGAATTATAAAGTAAAAAGACAAATATTTGAGTAAAATGTTCAAACTCCTTGAAAATGAAAGAAATTTAAATTATATTCATGATAAAAGATAATCCATTGCCTGTTCAATTGGTAATACTTTTCTTTTTTAATAGAAATAGCTCATGCTGAGGAGTGTATACAATGCTGATGTACTGCTGTATGAGTGGAGAGAGCACAACTTGTTCTAACTTTTTTGGGAAACATTTTAGAAATATATAACAAAATATTAATATTTTATGAACTAGTAGTTTCCTCCCAGGAATATTTTGTTAAGAAAATAAACTGAAATACCCACAAAACTTTATGCACAGGATGCTTACAGAGCATTAATTATTAAAGGACCAAGATTTCAAAATTAAAGGACAAAAGCAACTTAAATATCTATCTAGCAATAAAGAAATGGCTAAGTACATTATGGATGATTAATATAAGTGAATATTACAAACATTTTTAAATGGTTAAAAATATAAAATTCTATTTTGGAAGATTTTCCAATACCAGAAAAATACACATTATAAATTAAAGGAATACCGAGATAAAAATAATTGTCTTTATGGTCTGAGCTTAACTTTGTAAAATAGAGGGGAAAAAAAGGTGGGAAGGATGTTAGCAATCATTTCCTCTGGGGATGATTTGGTATAATTTTTTCCATGTTTTATATATTTATACTTGCAAATTAAATTTTTTGTAATTAAGAAAAGTGTCCTCTAAAATAATTTTGTCCACAAAAACAACTGCTTTGACTAAATTTGGTTTAAAAATAAAATGTTAAACAGCCCTTGTTGGAAATAACTTGTTTGATGGAAAAATTTGTTTTTCACTTTTCTGCTGCCAAGATAATTTCTTTTAGACAATGCTTTTATCTTGTGCCCTTTTAAGAAACCTCATTGGCTCCCTGATTCTTATGGCTTCAAGTATAAATCTATTTGACGGCTTTCAAGGCCTTCAATAATGTTGCTCCATTGAAAATTATTTCCTCTTACTCTGCCTTCTTCTTTTCTAGATTCTAACATGTATTGAAATCACCCTTGACATCCCATACTTGCTCATAAAATACACACACACACACACACACACACACACACACACTGCTCAGTAGTCTGACAACAATAATATTAACCATTCATTCATTCATTCATTCATTCAACAAATATCTGAATCTTTCCCATGGACCAGGTACTATTATAGGTGCTGGGGATACAGAGTTGAAAAGGATCAAGAGCCTGCTTCCCACTGAAATTTTTGCCCAGAGGAAAATTTATTTAGCATTAAATCTCTAAAGGCCATGAGGGAGACAGACTCTTCTACAAATTCAATGTCTAGACTTGGAACTTAACTGTGGCACCAGAATTCTGCATATTGGGTCAAATTAATCTGGTACTTTGCTTATTTCAACCTTGGTTACTACATCTCCCCCAATATTTACAAGAAATTACTACATAAAATCTACTATTGTATGTGTTATAAAGAAAATGCTATTGAGAGCATTATTCCTTTATCCCGATCTGTTCTACCTTGTAAGTTTTATGTGCCAATCTTATTTTATAACTAGAGGCCTGGTGCACAAAATTCGTGCATGGTGTATGTGTGTGTGTCCCTCAGCCCAGCCTACACCCTCTCCAATTGGGACCCCTTGAGGATGGGGCCTAAACGAGCAGTCAGAAATCCCTCTCACAATCCAGGACTGCTGGCTCCCAAGGGCTAGCTTGCCTGCCTGATTGCCCCTAACCGCTTCTGCCTGCCAGCCTGATTGATGCCTAACTGCTCCCCTGCCTGGCCAATTGCCCCTAACTGCCCTCCCCTGATGGCCGGGTCACTCCCAACAGCCCTCTCCTGCAGGCCTGGTCCCCCCCACAACTGCCCTCCCCTGCAGGGCTGGTTGCCCCCAACTGCCCTCCCCTGCAGGCCTGGTCCCCCCCAACTGCCCTCCCCTGCAGGCCTGGGTCCCCCCCCCCCCCGCAACTGCCCTTCCCTACTGGCCTGGTCACTCCTAACTGCTCTCCCCTGCAGGCCTGATGCCCCCAACTGCCCTCCCTTGCAGGCCTGGTCTCTCCCAACTGCCCTCCCCTGCTGGCCTGATTGCCCACAACTGTCCTCCCCTGCTGGCTATCTTGTGGTGGCCATCTTGTGTCCACATGGGGGCAGCCATCTTTGACCACATGGAGGCTGCCATCTTGTGTGTTGGAGTGGTGGTCAATTTGCAAAGTACCTCTTTATTAGATAGGATGTATTACTAAAGAAAGTTTTATTCCCTCTGAGGAGTTAGTTTGCCTTGTCCTCTGTGATATGAATAAAGTTATGACACATCCTCTTTCCCTTTTTGCCCTGACTACCAGGAAGATCAGTGCTATGTTCTTCAGCTTCAGTGACATCTACAAACATTGGCATACTTGCAGAGGTATTATGTTAAGATATTAATTTATTTTATTTCTAAGTATATTACTTTCTTGTATTGCCTGTAACTTCTTTCCTGTGGAAAGAGAAAAGAGTGTCATCCAGACGCTGCCTGCTGGAGGATTGAGGTACTCATCCTTAGCTGCTTAGAATGGTATTAGCCAATGGCTGTCAACTGTGTCTCTTTTTGGTAATTGCCCTCAGTCAAAAAGAGCCTCCTTCCTAAGGCTATGTCCCCATCACTGGGACAGCCCTCATCCAACACCTGGTTGAGTGAGGCAGGGATATAAAGACCCTAATCCTTTTTTCTCAAGGGAGGATAATGCTGAAGGCCCTCCCAGTTGGCATTGTAATTCATCTTCCTCAGCCCAACCCTGCACCTCTTACCCTCACAGGTGTGTTCCCTAGAGGATTCATCAATACAACTCATTCTTGCAAACTCTGTCCCAGTAACTGTTTCCTAGGATATCATACCTACAATAACTATAATGGTAATATTTCCTATTTGTTGTCATAAGTACCCTCTATTGAGTCAGGTCAATAGCCTGGCTACCCCCAACCCCATATGTCACATTATATCCATGAGGACACCATTGGTTATTGATCTCCATTTTGCCATGACCTTCCAAGAATTGGAACCATACTTCTTAGTACTTCATTCTTTATTGGCTTCTGTTATTTACCATTGTTTCAGAATGTTATAACCATATGGTTGTACTTGACACCCCTTCTCACTAATCCACACCTTTTTTTTTTCTTTTGCATTCATGATAAGCTCTCAAGTATTAGAAACGTTGGCAATGACTTTGGAGAGATTAGTTGCCCTTATAACTATTATGCTACTTACTCCTTCACTTTTTGCTTGTATCATTGCAGAAAATATGATTTCATTGTCTGGAAATTTTAATCTTATATTTATAAGAGGCAAAGCTCTAGTCCATACATGGCCATTTGTGGGGTAGCTTGAGAATTATGATCTCCATTGTGCCTATAAATAGAATCAAGGTTGTTCAGTTGCTAGGGCTTCCAAAACAAAGTAGCCTTAATTTGGTAGCTTACGATAACAAACATTTATTCTCCCACGGTTCTGGAGGCCAAAAGTCCAAAATCAAATGGTTGGCGGAGCCTTGCTCTCTCTGTGGTCTCCAGGGAAGGATCCTTCTGTGCTTCTCCCTAGTTTCTCGTGGTTGCTGGCAATCCCTGGAGTTCCTTGACTTGTGAAATAAACCATCACTCCAATTTCTGCATCTATGATCAAATGGCTTTCTCCCAGGTGTCTCTGTGTCCACATTTCCCTCTTCTTATAAAGATACCGGTCATATTGAATCAGGACCCACCCCAATCCAGTATGACCACATCTAAGCCTAATCACATCATTAAAGATCTTTTTGCCAAATAAGGTCATATTCACAGGTATCAGGAGTTAGGAATTGAACATATCTTTTTGAAGGACACAATTCAATCCACAACAAAGGTGTTCCTTGCTCTGCTCTTAGCTTCCTGACCCAACAAGACCAATATTACAGAAGCTAACATAACACTAAGCATGTTCAGTTGAGTCAAATTACTTTTATTTATTTATTGAGATGTGGCACCATGCCTAGGAAAAGTTCACAGCATGGTATATTAAATACCAATGGAACCACAGCTATAGGTATTAGGCATGCCATCTCTGTTTATTTGATGCTCTCCTCATCTGTATCTCTGCCTGTGCCTAGCCTTCCTTTGCCTACAGTGTGCAGGGTGCAACATTTGGCAAAACTCTATAATCTCTTCTCACCAACTGTACCTTTTATCTTTCTTTCCTGTCATCAAACTTTCATGTCCTGTGTATCAATGTTCATGACTGAGCAAAATGATGAGATTCCTTCTGATGGCTCCTTGCCTTCTAAAATAAAATAAATGGGGGACATTAATTCTAGAATATAATAGATATTTTTAAAAAGTATAGAATGAAAGTGCTCCACAGAAAAATACATTTAGAAAATATTGTATACTAAGCTTCCTCTTCCAAATTTGCAAGGTTTCTAGAAAATTTAGGTTATGAGAATTCCCACAAGCAAACAAAAGTAAACCAACAAAACATGTTTATCTTGGTTTAAATCAGCATTCCAAAATGTATTTAATCACCAAACACACTGAGGAGAGCCACAATGTGGAACATTTTCATCGTCTCGCTCTGGGGAACGAAATACAATTGTCATCATCTTGCTATTTCTCTTCAGAAGGCTTTTCTAGATTAGCCTGTCACCCAAACTGATTTGAGGCAATAAGGAGAAGCTCAGAGGATACCACTGGTGTCTAAGGGAAATGATCATCTTCTAGGATGTATGTTATTGCAGATACAAATCAAAATAAATAAAATGAAATAGAATTACATAACATCATAGAAAGAGTCTTTAAATTTGGGTGGTTATTGAAGGTCTTTCTGTGGTAGTAACCTTTGTACTGAGACTAGAATGACAAGAAGGAGTGAATCATGTCAAGAACCCTGGGTATCTTTGTCACAGCAGCAGTTGAAATTTGAATGTAAGAAGTGTAGCTTTGTCCTAGCCAGTTTGGCTCAGTGGATAGAACGTCAGCCTGCAGACTGAAGGGTCCCAGGTTCCATTCTGGTTAAGGGCACATGCCTGGGTTGCAGGGTCCATCTCCAGTATGGGGGCATTCAGGAGGCAGCCGATCAATGATTTTCTTTCATCATTGATGTTTCTACCTCCCTCTCTCTCTCTCTCTCCCTTCCTCCCTGAAATCTGAGTTCCTTGACTTGTGAAACCATCACTCCAATTTCTGCATTTATGATCAAATGGCATCTAGAAATGACCCCTAGAACAATCCTATATAATAAAAGGCTAATATGCAAACTGTCCCCTTAGGGGTTCGACCTACTGGGAGTTTGACCACCAGCTATGATGTGTGCTGAACACCAGGGGGTGGTGCGGGATGAAGGAAGACCCTGGCCAGCAGCCAACAGCCAGCAGCCGGGAGAAGGAAGGCCTCAATTGGCCCTGATCCCCAGCCAGGCCTAGGGACTCTACCCATGCACTAGTTTTGTGCACCAAGCCTCTAGTATATATATATAAAAAGAAGTGTGGCTTTACTAAGGATACATTACACTCCTTCATGGGATGGGGAATGGACCACTCAGGATCTTCACACTGCTCAGGCACTGGAAAGATGATGACTTTGTGATAATATACTTTTCAGTATGTCTCCTAACCTCTCTTCCTGTTATAGAGGAAAGTTATTGATTGTTCTGTATATTTACTTTGTAATTGGGTAACTTACTGAGTTCACTTGTTAGTTGTAATAGCTTTTCAGTGATGCTCTCAGAGTTTTCTAGGTGTACAATAGTAGCATCTATAAATAAGAACACTTTTTCTTCCTTTATTCCTATTGTTATACCCCATATAGATTTCCTGCTTTGTTACATTGGGTATAATGTAGGTCTTATTACAAATTCATTGGAATGATGAAATGTAGCATTTTGGAGACTCTATAAGAATCTAAAAAGCTTTTCAGGTATAGTATAATAGTGGTTTGGTCTAAATAATGGCATGGGAAAATCAATATCTATTAGAGGGGGATTTTTTTATTAAAAATTGACTAAATTTGGGGGTATGGCCTGGGAAAACTAAAAGGTTTTGAATTTGAAGTATACAAGTCTAATTGATAATGAACAGGAAATTGATTCTATTTTAATGGCTGTGGAGTTCTACTAATCTATTAATCTGAAAAAAGGCTGCTAGAAAAGAACATAATTAGGATCCTCCACTTGTAAACAGCTCTAAGAATGTGTCTTTAAGAAATATATGTGCATACATATGTATATGTATATTATTTTTACAGTTTCTTAATAGACTATTTGCTCTACTTAGATAATCTTATCTAATAAAAGAGTAATATGCAAATTGACCATCACTCCAACACACAAGATGGCTGCCCTCATGTGGTCAAAGATGGCTGCCCCCATGTGGAAACAAGATGGCCACCACAAGATGGCCAGCAGGGGAGGGAAGTTGGGAGGGACCAGGCCTGCAAGGGAGGGCAGTTGGGGGTGATTAAGCCTGCAGGGGAGGGCAGTTAGGGGTGACCAGGTCAGCAGGGGAGGGAAGTTGGGGGCGACTGGGCCTGCAGGAAAGGGCAGTTGGGGGGGACCCAGGCCTGCAGGGGAGAGCAGTTGGGGGAGACCAGGCCTGCAGGGGAGGGCAGTTGGTGGGGACCAGGCCTGCAGGAGAGGGAAGTTGGGGGTGACCAGGCCTGCAGGGGAGGGCAGTTAGAAGCAATCAGGCTGGCAGGGGAGCAGTTAGGCACCAATCAGGCTGGCAGGGGAGTGGTTAGGGGATGATCAGGCTGGCAGGCAGAAGCAGTTAGAGGCAATCAGGAAGGCAGGCAGGCGAACGGTTAGAAACCAGCAGTCCTGGATTGTGAGAGGGCAGTCAGACATCCCTCAAGGGTTCCCAGATTGGAGAGGGTGCAGGCTGGGCTGAGGGAAACATCCCCCCCGCCATGTATGAATTTCATGCACTGGACCTCTGTGGAAAGAGAAAAGGGTGTCATCCAGATGCTGCCTGGATTTATTATAGAAAGATAGAATAATGCTTATCCAATTCATAAAGTAAATTGAAAAACAATATACTGACCCATTTAGCCTTTTAAAACACTGAGAAAGATAATATACTAGTTTTTCAAATTTGTACACTTCAAAATTGTAAGAATTGCTCCCAAGGATGTGTTAGTAGGGGGGTCTTGATTTAGTTAGTCTGGAGTGGAGCCTAGGGGTTTACATTTTTAGCTTTTAGTCCAGGTAATTCTAATGAATTGGTCTACAAACTACAATTTTTTTTTTAAAGAACTTTACATTTTATTTTTCAATTACACTTTACATTCAATATTGTTTTATATTAGTTTCAGGTATATAGCATAGTGGTTGGACAATCATATACTTTACCAAGTGTTTCCCCTGATATATTTAGTATCCACCTGGCACCATATATAGTTATTACAATATCATTGAGTGTATTTCCTATGCTGTACTTTACATTCCCATGACTATTTTGTAACTACCAATCCATACTAATCAATGCATTCACCTTTTCCACTAGCTGCCTTCCACTCTGACAGCCATCAGTCTGTTCTCTGAGTCTGTGACCACAGACTACACTATATGAAATCTTGGTCTTGGTCTTTATAGTTTGCACCAGTCCTTTGAATTTGTGTGTTGCATTTGGTACACATATCAGTGTCATTCACATACCACATCTCAACACCTTCTAATGTTTACCTGAACATTGCATATTGGTAAATTTATCCATCTCTTTGTCCATGTGGCTTTGACTTCTGAGAGTGTCCTCATTTGCCTATCAGATTAACAGCCAGGTTATCCTTCTAAGCTCTATTCAGGCTCAGGGGAGTCTTGGTTCTCTCTTCCCAGGGTTGTGAGGATGAGGATTTGCATGCCCCTCACCAGTAGAGGATGCAGTCAAGTTACTCTTTCAGCTCTAGTGGAGTTGAGCCAAAGCACTACAGGTGAGGCAGCTTTTCTGTTTATATCTCAGTCCACAGCCTATGGAAATACCCTATTCTTTGGTGAGATTGCTGTCACAACCAAATGAAGATGAAACAAAAGAAAAAAAAGCAAAAAAATTCAAAAGTACTTCTATCACACCCACTTACTAGTATTTTGCTTAGCCTAAAGGAGGAGTCAGAAAAAATTTTTAGGATGGTCTATTGTATATAAATAGCAGAAGACACTATATACACATGAGCATCTTACCTAATAATAGAGAAACATGCTAATTGACCGTACCTCTTCTACACCCACAGCCAATCAGAGTGAGCATGCAAATTAACCCAACAAATATGGCGGTTAATTTGCATACATACCTGGGTCCTGGGAACCTCCTCAGCACCCAGGTCACTCCCAGCCAGCCATCAGAGGGGCCAAGCCTGCAATCGGAGGGGTGGGGCAGGGCGGGGAGTGGGGTAGCTTCCCAAGCCTAAAGCCTGGGGCTTGGGAAGGGGCCGAGTCTGCGACCAAAGGCAGACTATCCGGGAGTCAGCACTGGGTTGCCCAGCTGCAGCCTGGCGACCCAACAATGACTGCTCAGGTGGCTGAGACCCAGAAAGTGAGTCAGGGTCTGATCTTCAGCCTCAGTGGAAGCTGTTGATCAGTGTACTTACCTCTCTCTTTCTCTCCCTCTTTCTTTCTGATCTTCACCAGCAGCCAGGCTTTTCTTTCTCTCCCGGCCTGGGGAGGTGGGGGGCTGTTAAGCCCCGCCTTTTTGATCAGGCCCAGAGATAGGCCTGGAGATGCTGACTGGCATAGGAACCAACCAATCAGAACCAAAGGTGGGTGCTGTGGGGAACCAATGGCTGCCTAGGAGGTGGAACTTTTGATGCTGACTGGCATAGGAACTGACCAATCAGAACCAAATCTGGGTGCTGTGGGGAGCCAATGGCTGCCTAGGAGGTGAAGCTTTTGACGCTGGCATAGGAACCGACCAATCAGAACCAAATTGGCCAGCAGAGGAGGGCAGTTGGGGGCGACATCAGGCCTGCAGGAGAGGTCAGTTAGGGGTGATCAGGCTGGCAGGCAGAAGCAGTTAGGGGCAATCAGGCAGGCAGGCAGGTGAACAGTTAGGCCAGTGGTCCCAGATTGTGAGAGGGATGTCTAACTGCCGGTTTAGGCGCGATCCCTGGGATCAGGCCTAAAATGGCAGTCGGACATCCTGCAAGGGGTCCCCAATTGGAGAGAGTGCAGGCTGAGTTGAGGGAATCCCCCCTCCATGCACGAATTTTATGCACCAGGCCTCTAGTTAGGAAATAAAAAGTATGAATGTTCAGAGCTTTTATCTACCTCCAATACTTATAAAGAAAAGGGGGAAGAATAAAAATACTCTACCAGTGAGAATGATGGTCAACCTGTTTCTGGAATCTGGGACAGATTTCCAGTGAATGCAAGAGCAATAGGGATGGATTTAAAAAAACACACACATACAAAACACAAAACCAGTGAATCAGAAATACAATGCTACCAAATAGCTTGGGCTTGTTTACTTGAAAGTACTTAGAAGTATCCTGTCTATCTCTTATTCAAAACCCAAATTGCCTAAAACTCAGGACTGATTAGCCAGCCTCTGAGATACCTGGAAAGGAAGGGAAGACTGGAACTAAATCTCCCACAAATAAACCTCTGGGGTTGGAACTGAAACAGAAATCCAGGTCACAGAAGTCATTGGTGAATTCAGTCTTGACTTTCTGCTTCTGCATGCATGCCACATAATCAAGGATTGGCTCGAGAAGGGCCCTCACAGGATCAGATACTGGAATTCAACCACGGGCTTTGCATCACACATTATCGTAATGACCAGTTTCAAGAATAAAGCAAACTACATAAATATAGCCTGTCACACAAACCAACGAGCCAACTGAAACACTGCAGAACAAGACAAAGAAAATAGCATCCTGAAGATAACCCTCAAAGAAGCTATCCCAAGCTGTGTCAATCATTGGAAGCATCATCGGGGTAAGTTTACAGTTCTTGGACCCGTTATGATGGAGGCCGAACTCACTTGAATGGAGAAGGTCCAATGATCTGTTTAGAAACACTCTCAGCATATTACCACTTACATAATTTGGAAGGTATTTTTGCAATATATCTTTGTGTGTGTGTGTGTGTGTGTGTGTGTGTGTGTGTATGTTTGTGTGTGTGAAAGAAGGGAAGGGCCCCATCTCTTCTTATCCCTCCTGGGTGGTCCCGTTGTTCCTCCTTAGGAGCAGAAAGGGTACAATTGTTTTCTTCTTGCTGAGAGCCTAAGTGGAGGCTATTGCTCTGCCTTTATTGTCTATTGCAATCTCAGCACAGCCCCACTCCTACTAGTTTGCGTAAGAGCCCAGCAAGGGGATCTCATTATCTTTCTTCTAAGTGTTGCTTTCCTTGCTTTTCTCCTTTGTTTCTTTTCTCTCTTAAGGGATCTTCATTTTCATTTTACTAGGATGTTGCTTTGAAAAGGAAAAAAAAGTGGTATAGTCCTTTAAATGTTTATCTCATTCAGAACACAGAGAGATTAATACACTGAGAGGAAGGACATGAATTGAGGAAGTTACAACTTGAAAAACTGCAATTGTGGGCTAGAAAAGAGGGAGAGAATGGTAGATAGTGAGAAACAATCCAAGACGGAACCCTGAAAACCTCTATTCAGATGCAACAAATTGGACATTCTCTTTAGTCTGTCAATCTTCTGTTTTTAGTTCTTATATACCATCTCTTTTTCCTGATGCTCAGGCTAAAGTATTTCCTCTCATGAAAAGAATGGAGTTTTTCAAACTCAAGAGCCTAATTAGGAACAAGGTTTTCCATCCTTTCACTGTTGCCTTGTAAGTTCAGCTTCTTTTCTCTGCGCTATTTACAATAGAGGCATTGATGATGAAGGGTATCACAGCAGGACACTGCCATCATCGGGAATATCGAAATGAGAACTGTGGAGAGAAAATAGACACAAGTTCAAGTACCATGGTGTCCATTCTTTGTAAGTGTTTTAGTCTAATGAAATAGCAAGCAGGCTCATACCATATTGGGAACCGCACTTAGTGGATTGTGAAACATCTTAGCACTGTCATTAAATTGCTGTGGCCATATGGAATGCGCCTCCACTTTAGTGTTGGAAAAATGGTCCCAAGTTCCAAATTTTGACACCACTCTTACAGGCTATTTCTGTTTAGATTTTAAGCAGGAGCAGAACTAGAGATAGAGAAGTTAGAGATGGCTGGAAGAAAAGAATTCTCATGGGAGACAGGTGTAGAATATCAGAGTTTAAATACATAAAATAGTATTTCTGAGATTTTAGTGTGCCTGCAAATGAAATGGAGGGCAAAATTCTTCAACATTGACACCAGATGTTCTGCAAAGGAGCCCAGTGATTTGCATTTTTAAAAATATATTTTATTGATTTTTTTACAGAGAGGAAGGGAGAGAAATAGAGAGTTAGAAACATCAATGAGAGAGAAACATCCATCAGCTGCCTCCTGCACACTCCTTACTGGGTATGTGCCCGCAACCAAGGTACATGCCCTTGACCGGAATCAAACCTGGGACCCTTGAGTCTGCAGGCCGACGCTCTCTCCACTGAGCTAAACCAGTTAGGGCATGATTTGCATTTTTAATATACTTCCTGGTGATACCAATTATTCAAGCAAATAGTGGATCACACTTTGAGTAGCAAGGACCCAAGGCACAATGTTTTTAGGGAGAATAATAAAAATAGGAGGTCTCTGAAATCTTGAAATTATTCTTGACTCTTTTTAAAAATATGTTTTATTGATTTTAGAGAGAGAGAGGAAGGGAGAGTGGTAGAGAGATAGAAACAGCTATGAGAGATATACGTACATCTATTGCTGCCTCCTGCAGGCCGCCTAATGGGGATTGAGTCCGCAACCTGTGCATGTACCCTGACTGGGAATTGAACTGGGCACCTCTTAGTTTATAGGTTGATGATCAACCACTGAGCCACACTGGCTGGGTCTTGACTCTTTCTTTTACATGTATGCTACTCCCTCGAACTCTCTCACCTTCTGCCACGATTTCTAATCACTTGTAGACTGATCTTGTGGATTCAACCCTCCAATTACCTCTTTAGTTTATCCCTTTCCCCAACCCCCTGATATTTCCAATCCCCACTTTAATTCAAACCCTGAATACTTTTTTTGCTTGGGTCTTCAATGTATCTTGAGTGATTCCCCCAGTCTCCAGTCATATCTCAATTTAATTTAGCATCATGTAACTTGCTTTTTAAAATAAAATCTGATCAAATTTTTCCTCTGATTAAAATAGGACAAAGGCCTTCAATTCTCTTCAGAGTGAAGTCCAATCTTCTTAGCATCACATATTAGGCCTTCCTGATCTCTCCCTCATCCATCTGTCCAGTTTTCTCTCCAACAAATCCCCATCCCATCCCCTCAAAACAATGTTTGTTATCTGACAGCCATGTTGAGCTACTCATGGATTCCTGATGGGCTGGAATTTCCATTCATCCTTCAAAATCCAACTCAGGCATACCTCCTCTGTGAAATTTTCCAAGACTCTGCAGATAGCCAACTGCAAGAAACCCACCTGCTCTATGGACACTTGTCAACTTGTAATAATCATTTGTTTATTTTCTTCTCTAAAATATTGTGATTTCTTTGCAAGCAGGGTTCAAAATGCTACAGCATCCAGAACAATGATGTTTGCTCAACTTGATTTTAAGAGAGATTAAATGACATTTGAAGATTTCTATTTTTCACATATGGAGGGAAGAGAGGAAAGAAAAAGAAATTATGTCAAAGCCTCTAAAATAGGGCTACAGAGTGATGTGAGGATGTCTTTGCTAAAATGAGAGAATTCAGTCAAATAGGATTTCAGCCTTGTTCAGAGGCTTATGCCGCTCACTGTAAGGACCAGGGACATTTTCAAACCAATGAGTGTGTCTGTCTATCTGTGTTTCAAGCCTTATGCCTAAATTTGTTTAAACTCAGTACCAATATCACCAGTCGCATATAGAGCATGCAAATTGCTAATACATGGGTTATTTTATTCCAGCTGTGCAATGCTTTAAAAAGTGACTGACTATCCTTTACCTCATTAAACAGGAAGCCTGGAGCAAGTCTGAAGATTTATAAAGTATCTTTGTTCTTATTTGGCAGGAGGAAAAAGGAAATTGTGAAGTACAACATGACAGACATTTCCTCTTTCCTCTTTTCCCATTTTCTATATGTACACATCAGCCAGAGTCATGGAAACCTAGGTGACCATAAAGCTCCAGTGTATTCTTTCCCCTCTCAAAGTCCACGGGCACCTCTTAAAGATTTCAGCTTTAGTGGGGAATAAGAGTTAAAGCCAAACAGTGCTGGCTCCACACGCTACATGAATGAGCCAAGGAAAATCCATTGGGGTTGGTAACATGGATTTAAAATGACAAAAGTAGGAAAGCAGTAGACCCTGAAAGAGCCCCAAGACAGCTAGGTAAGGTGGTGCTTTGATAAATGCTAGTTTCAGAAATGTGTGAGCAGAAATTTCGGTTCTTTGTATGGCTCCAAGGCAATCTATGGGAGTCTCCCAGCACACATGCCATTTATTTTTACATTTTATTATAACCCAAATTGTTATAAAAGAATGACTCACTTAATCTCTCTATCTGGCTTCTGTCTATTAAAGCATGTTGCTTGCTGCATGGGCTCAGGTCCGCGAGGGCCAGAAAGGAAGAGGGAGTTTTTGAGATGATTCTGGGCTCTGATTTCCTACAAAGCTCAGGTGTGGGCTAGCCATGCCAAGACTTCTCAATGTAATTGGGAGGTATCCCATTTCCTCTGGCTGATTTTACCCAAATCCTCTTTCTAAACCTCCTTCTCCTAATCTTGACTTTCAAATATACTCAGGAACAAATTCACACCTCTTGGGACATTTTTGACCCAAAGCGTCCTTAAGGTAGCAAGGTCCTTCCCATTGGTGAATACACCAACAGTCATAAACTTTGAAAGTGTACTGAGCTCATGGTTGCTAGGGAAATCAAGAGAACAGAGCACACCCAGTTCAATTTTGTTGTCTGTTTCAGGAACTGTGATATCCAGATGGGAAAGCAGGGTTCAAAATGCAATGTGTATAGCATCTAGACAAAGATGTTGCTCAATTAAATTGATGTGAACAGAGATTAAATCACATTTGAAGTTTTCCATTTGTGTTTTTACATGTGGCTCCAAGGGCCGTGGGTCATTTATACGATTCTTGCCAAGAGTGGGCTATGCAGGCCCAGCAAGGACAGGGGCCAAGGTGAAGGCCTAGTTGACAAGAGGGCTTAGAGGAGCCTGACTAAAGTTTGGTCAAGGAAAGAATCTTTGTCAGTGGTATATAAACATGTTATATTATTCAGTCTTACAAAGAAAGGACATTCTCATAAATCACCATAGATGAACCTTGAGGTCATTATGCTCAGTGGAAAAAAGCCATTATTTTTTTTTTTTAAAAAAGACAACTACTGTATGATTCTACTTATATAAAGTAGAGTAGTAAAATTCATGAAGACAGAGGTAGAATGCTGGTTCTCAGGGCCTGGGGGAGGAGGAAACAGGAGTTGTTATTTAACATGCATAGATTTTCATTTTTGTAAAATGAAATAATTCTATAGATTGGTACATGCACAACAATGTGAATGTACTTATCACTATTGAATTGTATATGTAAAATGGTTAAGATGGTAAATTGTGTTATTTTTATTTTATCCTAATTTCAAATACATTTACAAATTTACCAGCAGTGTACACACTGCTCATTGCTATCCATCACCAATGAGATTTCAGAAAAGTTTGAGCCTTAAAACAGCTCCTGTGAAAGTCATCAATGTAACCTACATTGAAATTCATTGTTTCTGAAATGTATTTACTTTAATTGAATTTTGTAAATTCTGGATGCTTTTTTAAAATAAAAATCTGTTGGAATACTTTAATCAAGTAAATGAAATCCACAAAGCTTCAGATTGACAGTTTTATTGAATTATAATTATTGAAAACAAAACTTGCAAATGAGAAATCATTGACATTAATTGAAACAAAATCAAAATAGGAATTTCGCAAATTAAATAATGTGTGCTCAAATAATATGTAGGATGTAATTTTAAATTCTCTATTTGTGCTTTGGAACACCTTAAATTGGTGAAAGACTATGCAATAAAGTTGTCATTGTTCCTTGCTTACATTGATATTTAATAAAAGAATGAAATTAAATTGGTGAGGCATAATTTTGTAGCACCTAATTTCAAAACATCAAAATGTGAATAGAGAAATTACTTGATGAGTCTGAATGCATCAAAATATTTTTTGAAAATATACTCTGAATGGAGAAATAAAGAACCTGTGAGAATATTTGAGTTTAAATTTTTACAATATAATCTAGAAAAAAAGACTTGCAAAAATTTTTTATTTAGCAGACTTTTCTGAGTTTACCAGTTATCTCAGTGTGTATAGAAAGAATAGTTTCTCAAATACAATTTATTATGGTCTACACAGAATAAGCAATATTATCAACTAAATAGTTTAATGGGAAAATCATGATTTTTTTTCAAACTCTAAATTGTATTTTGGGAGATACTATTGTCCTAAGTGCTTCTATCATATTTTTATCTAAATCCTTAGCTGTCCTCTGCTGTGTCATTTGCCAGGTTTAAATGTTGGGTAAGTGACTTAATTAAAATAAGACTCAATTTATTCTTCTTAAAAATGTTTTTAAATTACCTTGAAATTTAGGTGTGTTGCTTAGAAATGATTTATATGTACTACTTATTTAGTGGGTCTCAAACTTAAATGCAGGACTGTCTGATTCTAAGAACTCCCCCCACCACTACATATAAAAGCTTATTTATTACAATGCAATTCCTAGATTGTATTAAAAAAAATGTTATTTATTGTCATAGAAATTTGAATTTAACATAATTTTCACATGATGCAAGATATATTTTTTAAATTTTCCTCACGATTTAAAACATTAGCAAATAGAAGTCAGCAAATGATATTGCTAAATTGTACTGCATTGTTATTGGAGTGGACTGAGGGATGAATGGGTATAAATGAGAGATGATAAATGCTGGCTGGGGGAGGGAGAGGAACAGAGAGAGCGAGTGAGAGATGTGATAGACAGAGAGAAAAGAGGAATGTACACGCAAAGAAAGAAAAGGGGAGAGAGAGGGAGAGAGAGAGAAGACTATGGCTTTTGGCTTTCCTCCTCTTGGAAAAGTAGTCCAAACCAATTAAGTCTAAAAGCTAAATAAAAGAACTCTAGCTGACACTTATGGACACACACACACACACACACACACACACACACACACACATTGATCCTGTAATTCTGTCACTAACTGGAGTTAGTGTGCATTAGGAGTCAGCAGACTGCAGAGCTTGACCAAATCCAACCTGCCACCTGTTTTTGAATGGCCTGTAAGATAAGAATATTTTCACATCTTTAAATTGCTTATAAAATTCAAAGAAGAACAACATTTGTGCCATGAGAAAATTAAAGGACATTCAAACTTCCATGATGACACAGGAACTTTTTGGCAGCACAGCCACACCAATTTGTTTACATGTTTGTTTAGGCTGCTTCTGCGCCACAGGGCAGTTATGTAGTTGTGACGGAGACTGTGTAGTCTGTAAAGCCTACAATACTCACAGGCTGGCCCTGGTGTTTGGTGTCTCCTGGGCCATAGCCATACTCTTTATGATTCAAGCTATGCTTTAGACTTCTCACAGACTTTGGACACATGCGACTCATTTCTAGTATTCAGGGAGAGGCTTTGAAGGAAAGTACTGGAGTTTCTTCCTGAGAAGTGACATCAATAAAGTTGTTTCAGCATCAGCAGCTCTAGGAACACAGTCTCCTGTTTCCCACTCGGGCCAAATTAACAAACTTCTAAATAGGTTGCATTATGTCCTGCTTTGTGCCTACAACATCTTGGTAATTATCAAATAGCCTCATTAAGCACATTTTTCCCTATAATACACTTTCAGCTTCTTATTAATTGTAGTCTCACTTGTCTGCACTAAGCAGTTCTGGGGATTCCTCTCCTTATCTTGTTATATCTAATGTCTTGC
The DNA here is from genome assembly GCF_963455305.1 of Plecotus auritus. Taxonomy (NCBI): domain Eukaryota; kingdom Metazoa; phylum Chordata; class Mammalia; order Chiroptera; family Vespertilionidae; genus Plecotus; species Plecotus auritus. The sequence continues at coordinate 238,440,112 of NC_137770.1, read as the reverse complement.
TGAGCTGTACCTGGAGGTTAACACTGAGCTGAACAGCAGGGTGGGTCAAACATAATTTCAAAAGAAACCCTTGTAGCAGTGATTTTTCACGGAGCTATCTGATCTTCATTCAACCCATTGCTATATCCCAAAGAAGGCTTCCTGTTGCTTTGTTTCTTTCTAACAAGTTGTCTTTTTTGCTGATTTCAGCATTCAATTATCTTATGTGTTTTTTTTCTTTTCTTTTTATTGATCTCCTTGGTTATTACTTAGTATGTCCCTTCTTAGTCTTTTTTTAAATATATTTTTATTGATTTCAGAGAGAAAGGGAGAAGGAAAGAGAGATAGAAACATCAATGATGAGAGAGAATCATTAATTGGCTGCCTTCTGTATGCCCCACACTGGGGATTGAGCCTGCAACCCAGGCATATACCCTGATGGGAATCGAACCATGACCCCCGGTTCATAGGTTGATGTTCAACCACTGAGACACACCAGCCAGGCCTTCTTAGTCTTTATAAAAACAAACAAACAAAAAATCAGTAAAACATAATTTAAGCTGATTTAATTTTAAGAGTTTTATTGAGGTGTAATAGACATACAAATGACTACACCTATTTAATGTACCAACTTGATGAGTTGGACATCTGCAAACACCTGTGGGAGCCTAACCACTATCAAGGTAGGAGGCAGTTAACAAGTGCAGAGTTTCCAGGTGTCCCTTGGTTTTTGCCTTTTGTCATGGGAACTTGTTATTCAATGATAAGAAGTTATAGTTATGGTAGATGAATAAGGTCTAGAGATCTGTTCCACATGGTGAGCATGGTTAACAGTGCAGTTATGTGCACTTCAAAATTGGTTAAGAGGGTAGATCTCATAGTAAGTGCTTTCAACACACACACACACACACACACACACACACACACGCACGCACGCACCTCCTGAGATGTGTGTATGTTTAAACTCAGTAGGGTGAAAGGAAGAAGCTTAGAATAATCCAATTTTCTATTGTAATGACTAGGGTGAGTGCCTCACCCTCATGATTGTTTATACTTCAACACAGGTGTCTATATTTTGCTTGCATTGGCTCACAACTTCTCATCTGCACCCTTCGTAAAGGCAGCATGTGCACAGCTCACAGTCAAGCAGAGACTCGGTATTATGAAATGCTGAATTAGAGAAATCATGGAAGAATAATTTCCCTCTAGCTAATTCTCAGCTGCCTTTTGTCCTGCTTCACATTTTTATGGACCTGACTGTCCAGTGAAATTCATGCCTCCAGGGGTTTGCCTGAGTGTGTGAAAAAGACAGGAGGCAGGGCTCATCCAGCTGACAGCATCCTGAAACAGTGACATCAGTTGTTTTGACTACTTTTGGTCAAGTCAGTTTGTTCTGATCCTGATATTAGTTGACATCACATGTGAATATATCATGGGGGGGCGGGAATAGTTCACAAGTTGATACAGTCCTGATCCAGAAACTTCTCTAGGAGAATAATTCCAGGTGAATTCATCTATTGTGACTTTGCTCAGCCTCAGGAGTAAATGTACTGACATGTACATGTTTGTGCGAACATTTACTAAGCACCAGCGATAAGTTAAGGTCTCAGATACAATTAAGACATCTGTAATCCCCTCAAATGTTCAGAGCCTAGTACAGAGACAGGCTTATAAATCACGCTACAAGCAGATGTACCACATGCTATGATCTGTGTGCCCTGTTTGTCAATTTGGTTCAAAGCACTTTACGTGAATTCTTTAGTCCATGAGTTATGTCTAATTATCCTTATTTTATAAATGAGGCACAGAATAACTCATTCAAGGTAATAGTAAATAGCGGTGTCAGGATTCACGCCCACCGAATCCAACCTCAGTCTGTTCTCTTAACCACTACCCTATCCGCTCCCTCACGTGTGTCTTAATTCGATCTCCTTTACTGCTGGCAGGAAAGACCTGTGTAGATATTTCTTTTCCTCACCTCCCTATATGAAGTGTAGCAACACTGAATAATACTTCTGATAGCTGTCAAAAAGAGTAACCAATTAAAATGGAAGAAAATGTCAGTTTCCACTTTGCAGAGGAGATCCTTAAAATAACATTTTATCTCACATCTCTGACTTTGCATTTAAAGAGACAGGCCAGACATCTGGAAAGAGGTTAGTCTTGTTTTAAGGCATCTTTTGTTAGGTGTTCACATCTTGTGTTCACAGGAGACTTTCTCCTGCCCCCAAAGCCCTACCCAGAGCCATTTAATGGACATCTAATAACTTGGACAATTGACCTGTTCCTGAGTTGCATCCAGCATATCTCACAGCAGAGAGGCCAGACTTCCTAAGCATGTGAAGGTCCACCCATGTTGTCACAAATAACTATATATTCTTTTTTATGATAGAGCAATATTCTATTGTATATATGTACCACATCTTCTTTATCCAGCTATCTACTGATGGGCACTGAAGTTGCTTCCATAGATAATACTGATTCTGTCTTAAAGTTGAAGAAACCGACTCAGACCTTTTATGATTAAACCTTCAGAGTGGTATGGTTATGACTTAGATATATGTCTTCTTACAATTAAGTTTAAATTACAGAGGTCAGGAGCATGGGGCAGGAATTCAGATGATGGGGGATTACACTCAGACTCTAATGCTTTTTAGCTCTGAGTCTATCAACATTCCTGTTCAGCATTTTAGTTTTTCATCTGTGAAATGGAGTAATAATTCCTGTGACAAATCATTACTCACGTGAAATGTTAGTACAGTATTGGGCAATTTGCAAATGTCCTCCAAATGGTCATTACTAATTTCTATGGTCAGCTATCTCTCCATTGTCTATAAGTAAGTTAAATTTTCAATTCAGCCTGGAATTAAAGTATATTAATCTGAAATGACAAACGTGAAATACTCTTTAAAAGTAATACCCATTTCCTTTCATTATTTCAGCATTGAGTAAATTCCCCTAGGCCTTTCATTGGCTCTAAAATATTGAGGTTTTTTCATTTTATTCTAAGAGATGCAGATTCACATCAGGATTGAATTGGGGGTCATAAGAGGTTATTTTATGATCAATGGTGACATGCACCCTCTCCCTTGCTTTACCACATGATTTTATGAAAGCTGGTCATATTTAATATTAGTAACAATAAATCTTTGATTTACCATGTGGGACAAACTTGAAAAGAGTAATTCAATGGTACCTGTTTTTATGTAAGTTCCCTTTATATCTTAACAGTGCTTAAAATGCCTATTGTATATTTCGGTGGTCATTAATGGTATTTACTTCTGTGTTTTTGAAAGACTTCCTCTAGACTAGAGCATGTACAAGAATCACTTGGGGTCTTGTGATATAGAGGATTCTGATTTTGTAGGTTTGCCTGAAATTCTGCATTTCTAACAGGTATCCAAACATTGAGTAATAAGACTTATAATTCCTTAAAGAGCTTTTAAAATATATGCATTCCTGGGCCCTACTCTTAGAGATTCTTATTTAGTAAGACTGAGATCAGATGTCTACATTTTTAATACCTGCATAAGTAATTTTGTTAATATGCCTTGTTTTGGAACTGCCAAAATATATTCTTATTGTGAATGTTTTGATCAATATGGGTCCAGACTATCTTTGTGGTCTACCCTTATATGCTCTGTTCTTTGTCTATACTGCAGGTACCTACAATTCCTTGGGTATGCCATCTATTCATATGCTGTTTCCTTTTATTTAGAAAAACTTTTATTCTATTTATTGAGGAAGGAACTACTTATACTTAGAGATCCAGTGCGGGTGTAACCTTATCTTTGTAACCTTCTCTGATGTTCTAGTCCAGTGGTCCTGAGATGAGGGTGATTTTGTCTTTCTGCCCCTTTAAAGATAATTTAAGATATTTTTGGTTGTCATAATTTTTGGGGGTGCTATTGGCATCTACTGGGTAGAGGTCAGTGATGATGGTTAACATTCTATAATACATACAACAGCTCTTACCACAAGGAATCTTTAGCTCAAAATGTCAGTAGCTGAGATTGTGAAACCCTGTTCTGAGCTGAGTTAGATGTTTCTCTTTTATTTTCCTTTTGAATGATTCAATCTATTACTTATCAAACTTAACTTTTTATTATCTACTAGAGGCCTGATGAAAATGGTGCAAGGGTAGGCCCTCACAGGCCTGGCTGCCTCCACCCGGCTGCCTTGCACTTCCACACACCGCCCCCGCCCTCCCTCTACCCATCCACCCGTCATTCAGAAAGGTTGTTCCGCCTTCTGGTCTAATTAGCATATTAGCTCTTTATTACATAGGATTTTTCTATCACCCCAGTAGACTGTTATGTCTGTGGACAACTATCTCATTTTCATCTCTATTTCTTCATAACTAGTATATTGGTGTGTGTGTGTGTGTGTGTGTGTGTGTGTAAATTGGTAAATGTCTCTTTGAAATTGTAACTGAATTTACAGATACACTCATATGCAGTGTTTTGTGGTAGGCAGGTGGGCTAACCCAAGATCTAGATAGATTCATGGATCCTGGTTGGGGTGAGATGTTACCCCAGCCTGAAAAGCATAATATCAAGTCATCAATCACCAACTGCAGAGTCAACCTTCTGAGAAAAAAACACACACCCCATTTATCGTTTGCCAATTGGAAGGAATACAATTGACTAGAACCAGCTGGCTTTGGCCTCTCCAAGAGGCTGTGACCCATTTAATCAGTTTGGAATGTGTTCATAACTTTGAAGGTGGATCAGGAAGGATGGCAAGCATGGACTAAGTCAGCTAAGATGAGCAATCTCCCCATTTCAAGTGTTTGATGTAAGAGACACATGATTAAAAAAGAAAAAGCTATGTGAGTGGGGTCAGGGGTGAGGGTAGGAAGATGGTTCATTCTTTATGATTTTGAAAACTGACAAACTATGTTTAGTTTGGAAAGACCTGAAAAACCTCACATAACTCAGCCTGTGCCTCATTTCATCAACAGCGTGGGGAAATAGTGAAATCTGCAGTTTCTGCTTTCTATCTGTCATCTAAGCCATTCCAGGGACAGTAATCCTGGGTAGTGTCTTTCAGTTGTAGCCATTTCCCTGGAGAGATGGAATATTAATAAGACATACATTGAAAGCTCATATACTTTCTCCTACCTGTTTTTCATTTTTCCTCTTCCTAATGCAATTTCACCAATCTCTTGGAAACTAGACAAACAAGGGAAGTTCTTCACTGATTACACTTTCCACATGTGCTCCCAAAATTGAAATGCTATACAATGTGCAAAATTCAGGTCCAGAAGATTGGAAATAATCTCTTATATTTGTATGGGATATTATTTCTGAAGAGCAAATATTACATTTGTGTTATTTTATACTTACCTCCCTTTAATGATTCACTTTCTTTTTCATTACCTAAATGGCAACTGGTCCATAATTTTCATTTCAAGAATTGTCTTTATTCTGCTGCTTTTAGTGCTCATTCCCATGAATACCTCGATTTAATATTCCCAGAAGCCCACTAAGACTTAAGATCCACTGATACTTCATCTTACTGTTTCTCTTCCCCTTTTAATTAGCACTGATTCCAAAATCCATCACTCAGCCCTTTATCCCCCATCAACCCCTCTCCATTTCTTTTCCTTTATCGTGTTGGCCTGGCTGAACACCCACCCTGGTTAATTGCAACTCTCTTTCTCTTCTACTCTTGTACTTGAACAGTTGAAGATGTATGGAGACGATTTCCCCATCCCTCCACCTCCACACACAGTCACATTTATATTTATTAATCTCTTTAAATATATGACCAAGATCTTGTGACCCTTAACACTCTTTCAAAATCCAACTCAACTCTCTAGACCAGGGGTTGGCTGGTAGAAAGTATTTTAAGCTTTGGGGGCCATACTGTCTCTGTCACCGTTCAGTCATCTAGCAGCCATAGATAGTGCACATATGAATGGATGTGGCTGTCCTCCAACCAAAGTGTTTACAAAAACAAGCAGTTGGCTGGATTTGGCCCACCAGGGGTAGTTTGATCAACCAGCTCTAGACCATTTATCTTCTATCCAAGATGACCATTTTATATCTTCTCGCTTTCCTAAGCCTTTTACACTCACTCCCCACCCCATGTCTTTGTTATTAAATGTGCTCTCTGTTTTATGAAAACATCAAAAGGAATCAGAAAGAAAGATTCATCCCTTCTGTTTCCTCTGGATGCGAGCCCATTTTACTCTGCATTCCCTCCCACCACTGTGGATGGAACATCCATATTTCTCTTTGAGGCCAACCCCTCCCTTGTGCACTGGATCCCATCCCATCTCCTCTACTTTAGGGAAAGTTCCAACAATCCTGTCCTCATTTTCCTGTACTATTAATCTTTCCCTCTTTGCTGGGTTGTTTATATCAGCATATAAATACACTATAATAGATGCCATCTTTAAAAAAAAAGAAAACTTCACTAATCATTAGGAAAATGCAAATCAAAACCACAGTGAGATGTCACCTCCCACCTGTTAGTATGGCTTTTATAAAAAAGACAAGAAATAACAAATATTGGTAAGGATGTGGAAAAAGGGATCCTTGTACACTATTGGTGGGAATGTAAATTGGTACAGCCATTATGGAAAACAGTATGGAGGTTCCTAAAACAATTTAAAACTATAACTACCACATGATGCAGCAATCCCACTTCTGGGTATACATCCAAAAGAAATGAAATTGGTATCTGGAGGAGCTATATGCACACCCTGTTCATTATTCACAGTACTCAAGATAACAAAAGACCTAAATGTCCTTTGATGGATGGATGGAGAAAAAAAATGTGGCAACTTCAGCTTTTAAACATAGGAGCATGGACCACCTGCTCCTAAGTCTGCTTCTTTCCAATGACTGTGCTCTGAACTACTATGTCATTCTCACAGTAATTTTGAAGGAAGGAAGGAAAAAACAAGCAAACAGGAAAATGAATAAAATACCACATCTATCTTGCATCATCTGAGCTAGACTGGCCTGCTGGAAAAACAGAGAATGATTCTGTAAATATTGAGCTGTAATCCTTCCAGATCTCTTCTGCAGAATCATCTCATTGTCTTGGCCACCGCTATACTGAATGACTTCCAGCTGGTTGGTATTTCCAGACCTATAGAATATCCCATGGGCCACCATGAGCTGAGGTGTGTGATCTGACTGTAGTGGGTCTGAGGTTGAAGAGTGTAGCACTGTGACCAAGAGCTTGAGTGGTGTTGAATGATTCTGGCTCCAGCACCCACTAGCTGTCTGTTTTGCTCTCAGTGACTTAGCCTCTAAGCCAATCAGTTTCATCTGTAAAATGCCTCAAGGATTGTTAGTATGATTAAACTACGTAATAGAAGTGAAGTGCCTGGTGCATGGTAAACTCTAATGAATTAGTTGCTAAATAAAGCTGATTCCTCCCTGCCCGTCTTGCATCAGACTTCAGCAATGCAGCAAATATGGCAATGAACTTTGTGGTGGGTGATTTTTAACGTTTTCTTGGAAAGAGCACAGAGAAACAATTTATGCTTTGTTTACTTGGGGCTGGCAATTTCTTCTGACTGATACGACCTGTCAATTCAGAGAAGCAAAAGGAAAATACTACTGAACACTTAGTCATTCCGTAACACATCACTTTATCCAGTTATTTTACTGATTGATTTGACTGGCAGTAATTTCTAACTGACTGAGTGAAAGATGCCCAGAGTTTAGAAGAGTACCTTCCATGAAGCCAGGGTGAGCAGGAGGACTGACCATGTGTGGCAGAAAGCTTTGCAGTGTGGCGAACACATCTGACCAAGAGTGCCAGACCTAGAAACAATCCTGTCGGGACCCTTATGCACCAAACTGCATTCTAATTCTTTTCCTTCTCCTATTTTTCTCACCATGACCTGTCATATGTTTCTTAGCATCTATTTTATTTTTTCATTGGTCATATAACAATAATAATAATAGCTAGTTTAAAAGCTGTCATGAGGATTAAATGAAAAAATACCTGTAGAGTGTGCCATGACAACACCTGGAACAATAAATATCAACAGCCCAATAGATAACCTTGATTTAAGGACAGGTAGAAGGCTACCATGGCTGAAGCCTTGTGGATGAAGGGGCGAGAGGGAAGCGACATAGTGGTAGATGAGGAAGTCAGAGGCCAGATCCTGTAATTTTTGTAGGGCAGGACTGTTTGGCTTTTAAATATAATGAAAAGTAACTGGTAGGTTTTAAGCCAAAGTATGACATGATCTGATTTATGCTTTAGAAAGACCAGTCTGCCTTGCAGAGAGAATGGAGTATGAGAGGCCAGGGTCAAGGCTGAGAGACAAGGTGTTAGATGTCCAGGTGTCAGATGATGGAGCTTAGACTAGGGTTTTACAGTGATGATTGGACACAGGTAGTCAGATGCAGGCTATATTATGGAGACAGTGTTCCCAGGGTTTGTTGGGAGGTTGCTGAGCTGCGGGAAAGGAAGAAAGGAACCAAGGATGACTCTCGGCCCTAACTTAATGAGTCAGTGTATGGAGTGTTATTTACAGAAATGTGGACACTTTAAAGGAACAGGTTTTGGGAAGCTAATCAGTGTTCTTGTTTAGGAATACAATGTTGTGAATGTTTATTAGATGCATACAAAGCAATATTGGGAAAGCATAGAGGCTGAAGCTTAGAGAGCAGCTCAGAACTTGTGATTCCACATGTAGGATTCATGAACATTTAGATTAATGCCATGCAGCTGGAGGACATTTCCTAAGATGAGAGTATGGAGAAGAGATTGCCTCTCAGTGAATTACTGCACACGAGGGCACCAAGAAGTGGATGCTGTAGGGGGGCTTGTACCCCTTAAGGCAGCACCTGAGGATGTGGCAGCACCTGAGAGAAACTGCCCAAGATAGATCTTACATCCAGGACTCCCAACTAAGTCAAAGGTTTCTGCACTGGACATGGTAGAGGAACCACACTGTTGGTGACAGGTCAGCACTGAATAAGGCCCCATTCTTGGCACAACCTCAAGGGGTAGAATTTGCCCTTCAGGTGCCCTCAGCTCTCCAAGAACTTCGAAGAACATCTGAAATGCCCACGAGCCAGACAAGGAATGAGACACTCAACAACCAAAACCAAGTTGATCTAAAGAAAATAATGAAATAAGATTTGCTTCACGCGGCCTGAGATTTGCACCCAATTAAATTCTGATTCTAATCTCTGATCATGTAAATGCACTTCTCTGCCTAATGGAGAGTTTTTTGCTCATCATTTATCCGTTCCCAGGGAATGCTTACATTTGCCTAGTCGACCAGTTTGGAAGGATGATCTTTTAAAGAAATATATTTTCTGCATAATGATGAGTTAAGGACGCATCTCTCTCTGCCTGGAGTCCTGAACCTGACACAGTTAACATGGTGAAGCTGGCTGTACATTTAATCAGAGGTAGTTAATTTGATTTTCTAAAATTAGGCTGAGCATTGGTTTGTCATTAGGTCTGAGAATTGCTGCATTTCTGAAGTCACTCTGCATACCCCAAAAGGGCTTTATGGGATGTGAATAGTAACAACCTATGGATATATTGATGATAATGAGCATTTAAATATTCTGTGATGGGAAAAGGAAGAAAAAAAAATCCCTGACAAGCATGAGTGGTGACTCATGATGACCAGAATTTTTAAAATTTATCATCATTACAACATGAAAAAATACTTACGAATAATAAAAATCTGTTATAATAATTAGCTGTAATGAATGCTCATGGTGAGTTAAATGAACTGGAACAATTTAAGGCAATAGTACATAATTTGAATTTTGTGTTTTGTCAGAGCACTTTATCATTAGACAGAGAAACAGGCAGAAGAGTGAAACATAAAGAGACAGGAGTCTTAAAAGGAGCCAGTGGATAGAAACTAAAATAAACAATGAACTGTTCAGCTTACTGTATTCGTGTCTTCTTACAAAAAAGTGAAAGTGAAAAATGCTATATATTGCCTTTTTAAAATCTTTACATCAGTTTTTGCAGTCATTAAGCTTCTTCTATGAAGGTGTCCATAGTGTGAGAAAGTAAATGATTATCAGTGTAGTAATTGTTCAAATCTGACAAACTTGAGTTTGAACCTCCACCTGCCTTTGTACATAACATAGGCACCTCTGTAACTGCCCTAAGTCTCAGTTAAATTCTTAAAATGGAATAAAACCAGATACTGCCTAATGTTATGGAGAGGAGTAGATATATCACAGTAACAGCTAATTCTTAGTCAATGCTTATTATGTACCTGGCATTCTCCTAGATACCTTCACATGAACTAAGTCATTTCATTCTCCTGACAACCCAAATCAGGGCTATAATTATCTCTTTCACAGCTGAGAAAATGGAGACACAAAGTGATGGAATATAAATAGTAAGTGATGGTGTGGAATTTGGTACCCAGGTCTCCAGAACTCACAACTGCTCCAAGTAGCCTCCACATTAGCACAGTACCTGGGACAAGATCAATAAAGCCAGGTATGTCTATTTTTCATATCGCCTTTGTGGCACATGATAGAGCCTGCATTTACACATGTGAGTGAGCCTTGTTGTAATTGATTCAGCTCTTCAGGCTGAAGGACAACTTTTGGGGATGTTTTCCTAGTTTCCCCAGTGTAACCAGTCCTATCCAGTAGGGAGCTCTGTATTGTGAGATGCAAGGTTACTGAAAATGACTTCCTCAGTTGGAGGGTAATGAGTAGCCCCCAGAAGCAGGTTCTTCCTGACATTGAGCAGGATCAGAGGGTCATCCCTAATCAACTCCTCATCTAGGCTACCTGGCATGACTCCCACCCAACCAATCCCCACAGAGGACTCTGACTCAGATGGTGAGACTTTCCGGTACTCAGATTCAGGGCTCTAGATAGGGCCATTATGGTAATAAGGGGTGAAGGGAGGTGTCCTGATTTGCTCAAGTCTCCTTTTCTCTTCTTGGGCGTTATTTGCAAGTGAAATTGCATATGCACTCCCAATTGGGGTTCGCTTAGATAACATTGGAAGAGATACTCATTTTATCTCTTCATTTTTAAAAGTGAGCACTGAGATTAGAATCTCATTCTCATAATCCTGTTTTGTTACTTCTTAATTTTTTAGTATATATGGAGCCTTGTCAATTAGGAGTGTCTTGGACTTTCTATGTCCTGGGAGGAAGCTGTCATGGTTTACACTGAGTTAAAGGTATAGGAACTATCCTGATGCAGATGGGCTGACCCTCTCCTTTGTGTGGAGACATAAAGCAATTTCAAAACCAAAACATAGAATGAGCAAACATTAAGTGGGATTCCTCACCCTGTACATTGGCTCCCTTTCCTGGATGCTCATTCTTTTTCTTTAGAAAGGAATGCAATAGCTGGGAACCCCAGTCCTGTACCCATGTCCTACCTCTTTCTTGCTTCCCCCTGGTCCCCTTGCTGGCTTACCACCTCCCATGCTTCTGTTTGCACTCTGGTGGTCTTCTTGCTGGAATTTAGCAAATGACTGTGCACACAAACAGAGCTTCCCTCTTCTGCACCCCCCAGTTAGTTCCTAATCTCCCCCTGGAACCTCCACGCCTGCCCTGCACCCTGGGGGAAGGGGGTGGTTTATTTCCCTCCTTCCCCCTTTGGAGGATGTGCCTCCACCTTTCAGACAAATGCCTCGGCTAGGCTGTACCGGAGCCCACAGGAATTTGCTTCTGAAGAAAAGAGAGAACAGAGAGGCAAGAGGGAGAGAAGTTCCCTTCCTGCAGCGTTTTCCTTTAGGCCAACTGCTCCCCCCCAAAAAATAAAAAAATTCCCTGGGCAGAGCCACAGGGCTGAGTTTACGGCACCACATCACCTGAATCTATTGATACCAAGTCAGTTAGGAAACTTGCCTGGGATTCACTGAAAGGGCATACTTGTTACCCAGTGGTTGCTCAGGTCTCACATATGAAACGTTGTGTTGGTTTGATTATAATCAGAAAGGATTGGGTTTCTTTAGCATGCATAGGGGTCCTTGCTCATAGTTGGAGTTAGCTTCAGGCAAAACAGAAATATGAGAAAAAAGATAGCCCTGGGTAGCCAATTATTTCATGTGTCTAAAAAGTATTATTTTGCTCTAATTTTCTTGTCAATTGCTTTGTTGAGAGAGAGAGAGAAAGAAAGAGAGATTCAGCTAATTGCTTAACATTTGTAATCAAGCAAGATATTCAGTTAGTTGCTTAAAATTTTTAGTCAAGCAACGAGGACATTTGTCTTTGCAGAAGCAATGGATTTTAGTGGAGTTCCAGGGACCAAAAGAATATTCGAGATTCAACTTCCAGTTTTGCTATTTTCTCAGAAGACCTAGTGAAACCATTTTATTCCTAGCTTACAAATTGGGGTTTCTTTAAAAAGTAATATATGGTCAGGTTGCTTGAAATGACCTTAATCAAAGGGTTCAAAGTCCCCTATTCCAAGGTCTAGATTTGTTGTTTTTACATTAATTGTGTGTGTTTGTCATTTCTGGGTCAAAGTGAATTTTTGTCTAAACCAAATACTTTCATGTAAGGCTAGGATAGTCGGACATCAAAGTACAGTATATTCCCCCAGGAGTGGCTTCAAACTACTTATTTTGATAACATTTTGCCTGACATGTTCAGTGCACCCATCACATCAAAGCTGGTTCTGTCTTAAAAATAAAAATAAAAATCCAAAAACAAAACAAAACAAAACAAAGCAACAACAGCAAAACAAAGGAAGAAGTTCTTTAATTTGTTTTTCTTAGAAAATGCATCTTTCACTTTTCTCTCCATGTGTATTTTTAAAACCATGGATGCACTTTCAAAAGAGGATTTTTCAATAACCTTGAGTAAAAACACAGAACATACAATTCTTAGTTTGAACCCACAGAACCTGACAGGTTTAGGGAAAGCTATTAGAGGAGGTCCCTTTGGGGCATTTCTATAAACTGTTTACTGCTGACCTCGGTGGCCAGGCTCAGGATGAAAACCTTCAAACTGCCTTCTCTTCTTGGACAGTGATGAGCTGACACAGTGCTCAGAGTGCATCTTCTTCTTTTTTTTCAATCCTCACCTGAGGATATTTTCCCATTGATTTTTTAGAGAGAGTGGAAGGGACAGGGCGTGACACAGAGAGAGGAACATTGATTTGAAAGAGACACATCAATTGGTTGCCTCCTGCATGAGCCCTGACCAGAGCCTGGGCTGGGGAGGAGCCTGCAACCAAGGTAGGTGCCCTTGACCGGAATGGAACACAGGACCCTTTGGTCCACAGTCTGATGCTCTGTCCACTGAGCCAAACTGGCTAGGGCTGCACCTTCTTTTTTATAATCATGGCCAAACCCCTGGGTTCTGGCTTTCTGGTGTATCTGTGCCATCATATGAAGTCTCCTATTGCTTAAGAGATGAATCACTGAAATCAGAAGCAAATGACTTTTTTGGAAGCATCCATAAAATACTGATGAAAATGTTTTCATTAATAGAAACACATTATGGATGAAAAATACATAGGTGGAATGTAGGTTTATGACCCTTCATAACTTTGAAATGCCTTTTAGAAGGACAGCTTGGAAGTGGAATTTTAGGGCTGCCAAAATAGTTGTACTTTGATGGAACTGGTGATAATAGCTGTGGTAAAATAAATAGCACACTTCTGAGATTTCATGTGCTTCTTTACATCATAATGGTTTTTGAGCATCCAGCAAATTCCAGATGAATAGTGGGAATATTGGCATGAATAATTACTATCCTCCTGGTGCAAAAAATCTACTGGGACAGGCAGAGAGGAAATCCTGAACTGTTCTAGTAGAGATACATGCTCAAAGGATGCACATTCAAGTAAGAGAGGAGTAATCAGGAGGACTTCATGGAAGGGGAAGCTGTTGAGTTTACTTTTACCTCTGAAGTATATTTGGGGAAAGCAATATGCAGTGTGAGGCAAAAGTAGATTTACAGTTGCTCATGTGGAAAATAATACAATAATTAATAAATAATAACACAAGAATAAACTCTGTGTTTTACATGTTCACAACTATAACCCTACTTTTGCCCCACCTGTATTGAAAACTTGGTAATGTTGGTTAGTGTCAACAAGTTTGCTTAACAAGCTGTTTTCACCCTTTCAGCTAAAATGTCCCTTACTTTAGCATGCAATCAGGGAAAGAGGACTGTGTGTGTGTGCGCACACGTGTGTGTGTGTGTGTGTGTGTGTGTGCACGTGTGTGAGTGAGTGATGGCCTATTTGAAAGAGGAATGACTCAAGACCCAGGACCTGTCATTGTTGAAAAGCTTTTCAGCTTGCTCCTCGGCCCCTTCCTTTCTCCCTCTCTGTTTTCTGCCCAAGTTGCCTCTTCTCACCAATGCTGTCTGTCATTGGTTGTCTCCAGATGGCACACAAATATCTCCAGACCATACTTTTTCTCTGAATTCCAGACAGATATAGCCTAACATCTTGTCTACATCTTTTCTTTTCTAGAAAATCTAGGGGGAATCTTTGAAATCAAACAGAACTCACTTTGATGAGTGCCACTATAACCCAACTAGGCTTAACCGGAAATGCCACGTTTTTACCTAACCCACTCATTCCTAAATTCCCTCCACATCTAATTCACCATCTAATTGTGTTGATTTTACTTTTTTTCCTTGCATGGTAATACTTTAGTGAGTGCCAAATCCCACGGCAGTGGGAGTGTGGGAGAGAAAGAAAGGAAGGGGAGGAGGCAAAGTGGAAATAGGGGGCCTGTTACCAAGCTGGCTACAGTATGAGAAGAAAAGACAGGTGCTTTCTTGGTCACATGAGACGTCTCTGGACAGAACTTACAGAACCACTGTGCCTCGGATTAGTCCATCAGCGTGGAAGAAGATGAAGGGGGAATAATGTTTTGGGTGGCACCTTCCTGCCTCCTATTATTCATTGGTAAAGATTAAGCCATGAGGATTTTCTGTTTTCCTTTTATTGCAAATTGGCTTACTGGCATGAGGAGCCAAAAGTGACTGGTGGTGGCAATTTTTCTTAATATCTATCACTAAGAATCTTCAAACTACTATACACCCTTGCTGGTTTGATTACAAAATTATGTTTTAGTCCCTTGTATCAGAATTGTCAGGATTCTTCAGAGAAATATGTATATATTTACTTATTTTAAGTAACTGGCTTACACAATTGTGAGGCTTGGCAAGTCTGAAACTCATAGGGAAGGCCAGGTGGCAGGCTGGAAGCTCAAAGCAGTGTTGATGTTGAAGTCTTGCTTCTGAAATCTGTGGGGAAGGCCAACAGGATAGAAACTTAGGCAGTATTTCTATGTAACAGTCTGGAGGCAAAATTCCTAATTCTCTAGGAAACCTCAGTTCTTCCTCTTACGGTCTGCAACTGATTAGGTGAGACCCATACACATAGGGGAGGGTAATCTCCTTTACTTAAAATCAACAGATTATAGATGTTCTTCACATCTACAGAATACCCTCAGAGCAACACCTAGACTACGATGTAGGTGTGGACACTAACTGGACACCACATCCCAGCCAAGTTGAAGCATCAGATTTCACCATCACATTTCCAATCCCTTCTAATTCCTTCTCAGTACTGCAGCCAGAGTTAAGTTTTCAAAGCATAAATTGGATGGTGTCATTGTTAACTTACACCTTAAAAACTTTAAATGTTAAAGGTACTCTTCCTGGTCTGCAACGTGCAGCAAGGCTAAGTCTAGCTGAGCTATACCTTTATTTCCCACATGCTTACACTCTGCGGCCAGTCCCAGTGGCTTTTTATATTTCTTTGGTTGAACCTGCTACAGGGATTTTACAGATTTCCTTCCTTGTAAATGGAATCTTCTTCCTCTCTGTGTTGGGTGCCTTCTATGCATATTATAGCTCAATTGCTCCATGTTCAATAATATTTTCCTGACTTCCTTGACAAGGTCAAGTGTGTAAGATGCTCTTACAGTGTTTGAACTTCTTCTTTGTAGTGTGTTCTAATTTCTATCTATTCATGTTAGTGTGAATACTTGATTAAAGTCTGACCCTCCTCTAAACAGTAAACTAATAGTTCCCTAAGAACAGAGAGTATATGTTTCTGTTTATGATGGTATCCTCTGCATTCGCACACTGCTACGTTAATAGTGGATACTCTACACTTACTGAAAGAGAGAAGAAATTAATATGAATGAATAATTTATTGGGCAGCTTTTTTACAATAAACATTGCTTTTTTGTGGCCCTCTCTTGTTTTGCAATTTTATCACCATGCCCAACATTTTATTAAGAATGTGAAAATTTTCCCCTTGAGACATTTAGCTTAGAGATATTGATGCAATAATCATTAAATGACTGGCCCTAAGACCAAGAGTTCAGTTAATAGAGTTATAGTTGTTGATTATGTATTGCCTCTAACAAGGCAATACAATTAGTGAGGCAGCTGTTGGAAGAGAGATGAGTTGGGTACCTAGTATGAAAGAGATCATGTGGCCCCTAAAAGGTGAAGATAGTGGTTTCAGTTGCCACATTTTTGGGTTATTTTTTTCTTTGCTTTAAGTCTGGAAATACCTTTACTTAATCCTTGGATTCTAAGAAATTTCTGTACCCATGTAATAAATCACAACTCTACTCTTCTCTTTTAATATTTAGGTTAATTATTTTGGAGCTTTTACTCCAAAGGAACTCTGAATTAACCATATGCCTCTAGTGGATGCTCTGTCAGAATTACTCACTATCTGCCTTTTTAAAAAAATATATCTTTATTGATTTCAGAGAGGAAGGGAGGAAACAGAGATAGAAACATCAACAATGAGAGAGAATCACTGATCGGCTGCCTCCTGCACGTCCTCTACTGGAGATAGAGGCCGCAACCCAGGCATGTGCCCTTGACCGGAATCAAACCCATGACCTTTCAGTCCACAGGCCAATGCTCTATCCACTGAGCCAAACCAGCTAGGGCAACTATGTGCCTTTCTTGACCTTTTCCTCCTGCCCCTTTATCTCTATACTGTTCTCTCACTATAAAAAACAACGGTAAAGGGAAAATGTTGCTGGCCTATTCTAAGAGTGAACAAAACACTCTGGTGGGGTTGATTAAGTAAAATAGAAAAAAAGCATGCAAGGGAATGAACACACAAAGCAAAAATAAACAGATTAGAAGATCTGAACATGCAGAGTACTTCTAACTAATTATAAAAAGACCTTAAGTTATGTAAAATTTTATATAATGTTACAATTTTATACTTTGAGTCAAAGATCAATAGACTCAATTGTTTTTGTAGTAGTAACTACTGAAAGTTACAAACACTTTTAGAGATGGAACCAAATATATAATGACCCTGTTCTGATGATAATTACAGTTTCTAATATGTCTATCTATATTTGCCAATAAATGTTAAATTCTTACAGAACAAGGAGTATGTCAATTTTTCATTTTTATTCTCAGGGCCTAGTACACAGTAACTCCTTAATAAGTGTTAATTGTTTTTAATTAAATTAAAAACAGATGGAATTTATTAGAATAAAATAATCTTTGAAGTGAATTATAAATTACAAACCAAAACAAGTTAATATTTTAAAATATGAAAATAGAAATTATTTCTAAATTTATCTCATAAAAGCCATATATCAAAACTGTAGAATCTCTAATATTTTTATTTTTAAGCAAGCAACAGCCATGCACACTGTTTCTAAATGTTAAGAACATATTTGTGTAGGGTAAGTAATTTACCACGTCTGACATTAAACAGTAGTTTAACTGACCCCTCACCCTTCAAACATCTGGTATGTCTCCAATAAGTACGGCAGCATAAAAGGTAATATAGAAGAAAAACTTGCTCAGGGTTTTAGGGATATACGTTTCTTGGGATTATGGATGTATATGCTTTTAATCATGAAAGATTATGAACATATAATTAGAACTCTTTATTAAAAAATACAAAGAGCTTCTGCACAACCATTGGAATTAGAAGTTGAATCCATGAGCACCAAAGGCAATGCAATTTTCATAACAATAACAGCTTCCATTCGAGGAGAAGTCTTATTTCTCCAGGCATGGTGACAGGCAAATAGAGTTCATTACCTTTCATCCTTAAAGTCATCTTAAAAAATAGGTATGGTCCTCCATTTAATTATTTAAAAAACTGAAGTGCTAAGAGTTGAAGACACTGGCTGCAGGTCACAGATCAGAAACCAGTATAAGAAGCTTTGACTTCAGGTCTGACAGATGCTAAGGCACATGCTCTTTGCTACCTACCTGGTAGAGTTGTAGGGAGACTAAGATGATGATAATTTGAACACTTTAGATGTGTTAACATATTTAATCCTTTCAGCAACCCTATGAGCAAATTGAGCAGAGAAGTTATGTGACTTAGCCAAAGGCTCACAGCTGACCTGTGAGACATAGCTCTTAAGCATAGAGCTACTGTACATAGTTTTTCTTGAAACAAGATACATTATGCATGGCTCTTAGCTCAAAGCATGACACATTTTAGGCACCAAATAAATGTAAAATCCTCTCTTTCCATATTTCTAATGCCTTCCATAGAGTGAACACCCTATTTTGTTAAATGAATCATGAAAATGATATTACATGTACATTAAGTATAGATATATTTAAAAACAACCCAAATACTAGGTAAGCGAAGGATATAGCCCCTCACACTATTGCTTTATTTGACATTTCAGCCTTTCCATTTACAAGAGAGTTATGATTTTCTGTCTTTAGTTTTATAAAAATATCTGGCACAGTCATCACTTTTGGGTTATGTCTGTTCCATAAACTCTTGGAGTTGGGGCATTTTCATCTACATGCCAGGCAATTTATGATTACTCTTTGTTTTATGACCTTTCAGTTAATATGCAACCTATTTGACAGTGTTCATCCAACACCTATAGCAATTTTGCCAAATATGAAAGCATGTTTTCCTGAGACACTAAGTTGGGTCTGAATAAATCAAGTATAATCCAATACTTCTGCAATGCTTCCTTAATCGAGTTATCTTCAAATGGTACTACAAAAAGAGTTATGTTTTCTGGTATGATTTGTTTCTTTGGAAATCTATGCTAATTCCAGCTCATGGTCTATTGCTTTTTCTGTACTAGACCATTTTTATGAATAGGTAGTTCATCATTCTAGTGAAGCTAGAAATAAATATGCTTATGTAGAGAAGAGTTTTCACGCCATCATCATATGGCAGATCATTGTACTTCATCATTTACCTTCATTTAATTTAGATAAAGTTGGTATTGAGACCATTTAGGGGATTTTTTTTTTAATTTGGCTTTTAGTTATTTTCTGTCCCTCTCACAAACACATACAATTGAGCATTCATGTGTATATTCTTTGCTTCCCTTTACATAGAATATAGCCCTCATTGTTTGTGAGGGCTAGAGGTAATGATTTTTATAACTATTGTATTACTGTCTGTGCCTAGTACAATAAGAAGCACATAGTAGCTGCTCAGCAGTTTTAGTTGGTTCATGTTCTCAGACAAGTGAACCAAACAAAAAGCCCTTCTTTTTAACATGAACTACTTTATATGCCTCTCTGTATCCCAATGATATATACTTAAAACATTTTCTGTTGGAGAAGCATGTCTCTCTCTTTCTCTTTGTGTGTGTATGTGTGTGTGCGTGTGTGTGTGTTTAATTTGGCAACTTTTTTCACAGTGTTAGTGGAAAAGTTATTTAACCTCTATTGAGTTCTAGGGTCTTCATCTATAAAATAGGATAGTTATTCCTGATTCACCAACAATAAAAAGGTTAAACCCTGGTTATTTTTAGTTTAGATTCTTGCCCTGAATTATGGTGATTCTAATATGCAAGCAATTTCTGTGTTTGGGAAATATCATGGCTGCCTATGGTATCTGTATTGCATAGTCTGTGTATTGGGTAGGATTTGGCTTGACTGTTTCAATAAGATAAAGGGTCTTTTCTTCTTAAAGTAAAATCTCACTAAAATAAGGAGGCCACAGTCTCAATTCCATGTCATTTTTAGGTACCCACATTCCTTTTCTCTTGTTTCTTTGTCATTCCCTGGGGTGTTTCCTTGTCTGAGTCCTTGAGAAAGAAGGAAGAGGACAGAGAGGACAAGAAACTTCCTTGTAAGGACATCACCCAGGAGTTTAACATATCACTCGCATCACAATTCACCAGCCGGAACTTAGTCAAGGGGTCTTAACTAGTTGGTAGGGGGTCTTGGATATATATTCTTTAACCAGAAGGCTATGTACTCAGCTTATTTATTTATTTATTTATTTATTTATTTATTTATTTACATATATTTTATTTTTATTGTTGACCTTATTATAGATGTCCCCCTCCATCTCCTTTGCCCACTTCCACCCAGACCCCGCCCTCCTCTCCCTCTGACCCACAGACACTGTTGTCTGTCCATGGGCTATGCATATATATTCTTTGGCTATTCTCTTTACCTTCTTTCATCTCATCCATCCCACCCACCTCCCCTCTGACATCTGTTAGTCTTTTCCATGTATTCATGCCTCTGGTTCAATTTTGTTCTTCAGTTTATTTTGTTCATTAGAGGCTCAATTATTGAAAGGAAGAGATGAAGAATGGATATTAGGGAGTAATTAGCAGTCTGTATCATATGCATGCCATTCAATAATTCTCTATGGATGACCTTAGTGTTTATCTTCAATGGATAAAACAGTTGAAATTTCAAGAGAGAAAATTACAAATTACTCGTCAAAAGTCACCTAAATATGTAGATTGAGGAGGAAGGATGATTACAATCAAGTCAGCTCTGCACCAGGCTTTCAGTTCTAAACAGAAGGGAAAAAATTGCTAATTAGTGTTGCTTGCAACCCATCATAAAATAGGCAGCTACTGTATGCATGAGCTATTGGCAAGTTTATGTTTTAGAGGCAATCTTGTGTGAGATGACATAACAGAAAGAAAATTAAATCATTGAAAGTAGTAGCTAGAGTTAAGCTATTAGGAGGTGAGGGAGAAATCCAAAAGCATGATTATTTTTTCAATTATTTGATTACACAAGTCTTAACGTTTCTCCTCTATGACCTGAATAGCTGAAATCTCCATTCTTTGAAAACATCAGCTTTAGTTGAATTTATAGTTTGAGAGAACAATCCTGGAAACACAAGTAATATAAAATTACATGCAAAACAAATTCAACCCTGAAAATGTTAGGATGACAAGATAAGAAAAAAATGTAGTGGCAAAAAGATTGGACAAAGCCTATCAGTTTGCCAAAATGTTGCAGTCATATGTCCACACACCATGAAATTGTTTAACAATTGTTTTGGATAAATAAATACATGTTTGGAAGGATTGCTTACACAATGATTTGGGAGCTTTCTTTCTATGAAAATGACAAGAAAATTTAGGTGAGAGGAAAAATTCTTTAGGGCCAGTTACAACTAGAATACTAGGGAATATATCCATGCTTGAAGATGACTTATTCAGCAATACATAATCACGGCCCTTACTCCACCCCATTCATGGGAAGAAGTTTCTAAGCAGCCCCAAATACTTAAAAATAATCTTAAATATTTCTTTTAGGCATTAAAATTTTTCAATCAACCATCTAACTTTATTTTAGAGTTCTTATTTTTTATTTTTGCTTTTGTGTTTTCACTATGTTAGCAAGACTCAATTAGATTCCACTGGGGTTGACACTCTTATTTTACCTACACCCCCTTAAGGAAAGTTTGCCTATAGGCTTCAGTAGGTAACGTTGGAAAGAAGAAAGGTTGGAGGCAACAAATATTCCACACAAAGAACTAGAATTGAAAATAGAAGATGTTCTTACAAACATCATGGCTTGAAAATCTGATTTGATTTCTTTGGTGCAATTAATTGATTAACAGCAGAGACAACAAAAATAATAATATGACCTCACCATCTCAAGTTACAGCTATCACCTCTATTCTCGTCCTGTGAATGCCCCCACACACCAATGAATAAATTCACAATCCTAGTCTAAGTGGCCTTTGGAAAGTCTTCTCTCCTTGGTCATCAGTGAATACTTGAGTAATAAACACTCAACAGGCCATGTAATATGTTAATTTTCTTGTGTTCATAGTGTGTAGAATTAAGCAAAACATTTAGCTATGATGACGGAAAAGTGGATTTAGACTTTATAAGATTAATTTTAGTGATTTTATCCTTTATAAGGATATAATTTAGGATATAAAATGCGCATTGGAATAGGTATATTTATCTTGTCTTTGAGGATATCTGAAATTCCCACCATTTTATACAGTACTTTGGGTAAGCCTTTGCAGGCTATGCATTCGTGTGCTTGAGCTGCCATGGCAGAATACCATAGACTGGCCTGCTTAAACAACAGAAATACTATTTTTCCTCAGTACTAGAGGCTGAAAGTCCAATATCAAGGTGCCAGCAGGGTTTGTATCTGGTTAAACCTCTCTGGATTGCAGACAGCTGTCTTCTTACTGCATCTTCATATGACCTTACCCATTGTGTGCACATGGAAAGAGGAGAGAGAGAGAGAAAGAGAGAAAGAGAGAGAGAGAGAGAGAGAGAGAGAGAGAGAGAGAGAGAGAGAGAGAGAGAGAATGTCTTTTTATAAGGGTAAATGTCCTATTTCCAAAAACAGTCAAATTGAGTTTTAGGATCCTCAACATATGAATGTTGAGGGGAAGGAATTCAGTCCACAACAAACTGTGTTCCCCCAAAACACCGTGAGAAAACAAATCTATATCTTGAATGAAGGAAGCCAGAAGACTTGAAAACATATACTTAACGTGGGCAGTTTTATCATATTTATTAGCCGTCACTTTAAAAATCACAAAGCAGGATTTTGGTAGTATGATTCACATGACAAAGCTTTTTTGATGGAGGTGGTATAATAGCTTCAGAAAATACATTACACAATTGTAGGAAGGAACAGTCTCCTAGGAACACAGATAGTAGAGATGAGGAACAGGATGCAGAAATGAACTATAGGAACCATGTTTGACCCATTCTTGCTTCTTTGGCATAATCCATCTGCCTTTTTACTCCTTAGCTAACATGAATAGAGTAAATTCCTAAATAAATATATGTTTGGAAGGATTGCTTACACGATGATTTGGGAGCTTTCTTTCTAGGAAAATTACAAGAAAATTTAGGTGAGAGGAGAAACTTTGCCACTTTCTTGATCCCTTCCTTGGGTCTCATTGTAGGTATCCTCAGTATTCTTGACCTCTGACATTTGATCTTAATAAACATTGTTCTAATAAATATAATAGTTGATAATATTATTCCAAGCACTCATATATAAAGACATTAGCTGACCTTCCCTAAGAACTTACAATGTCCTAAGTGCTTTCTATTCATCTTCTCATTATATTCTAAACATTAAATTCTTTATTATCTCCATGGTTTTCTGGTAGTGGACCTAGATTGCCTACATTTTGCCAGTATCCCTTGTTATTTTGCCAGGTTCTTGTCTCAAAAAAACAGGTTGTACCTATCCTAAAGGATATAATTTAGGATATAAAATTGTAGAGACACAGAATGGAAGAATGCTTCAGATATGAGTCCCCACAACACAATGGCACCACAGCAGGTGGCCAGTTCAACAGAAAACATCCATCAGACTCATTTGTTTGGTGCTAAGTAATAAAGACAACTGCTTGATGGGGTGGATTTTCCACTTGACATTAGGTCACTCTTATTTATCGCTGTGAGGAGGAATGCATGTGTGTGTTTCTGTAGACCTGCCGGCTCCTCTAAGGGCACCTCACACCTGCGCAGTGCAGGCTGCTCATCTGTTTTATTGTGGCTGCACATCAAGGGCTCCCTTTAGTTTGAGTACCCAGGAATTTTACTGATAAACATACCTGCTTAGAGCGAAAGGGTATTTTAGACCTATAATTCTGCCTTCAGATTCTTAATCTCTTCAGAACATATTTCATTGCTCATTTAATATAGCTTGAATTATATTATTTAGAAGTTGGTTCAATGAAATGTAATCTACAAATCATTTTCAGCAACTATTATATTACATTATATTAATGTATAGTATGTATGTTGAATGAGTGCCTAATATGTGTCTGACATTACACTAAGATGATAAACTATCCTAATATATAAAAACCTAGCATCCATAACGTCCAAAACGACCGAAGGCTCAACTAACCAGAAGTCAGTGCTGCAGTCAGCACTGGGTTGCCATGGCAACCCAGCACTGACTGCCAAGGGGGCTGCGGATCAGGCCCAGAGAGAGGCCTGGAGAGAGAAGCAGGGTCTGAACTGTAGCCTCCATAGCCTCATGGCAGCTGTTGATCAGTTTTTGCTTCTCTCTTTCTCTCTAGGCCTGGCCAGCAGCTGTGCCTCTCTTTCTCTTTAGGCCTCCGCGGGGGCTGCTGATCAGCCCCACCTCTCTGATCAGGCCTAGAGATAGGCCCAGAGACACTGACTGGCATAGAAACTGACCAATCAGAACCTAATCTGGGTGAACTGCAAAGGCAGAACCTAAGGTGGGGGGTGAGGAGGGGTTTTAAGGGCAACAGCTATTTGGTGTAAGGTGTAAGAAAGCAGTTCAATTTTTAATGACTGGTTTGGCAGTATAGTGCATATGGCTGGCTATCAGTCCAGATATAGGGATTATGTATTTTTGTCTGCCAAGAGCATCTCCTCCTGATGAAAAAGGCTTCCCCTCACCCCCATTTAAGCAGTCCTATCCTATATAATCTATCTATACTAATGAAAGGGTAATATGCTAATTAGACTGTGTCGACCAGCCATCTTCCAGACATCTGACTTCCTTCCAGACAAAGCCAAGGTGGTGGGGGCCGAGGCAGAAGCCATTAGGGGCAACCAAGCCAGCAGGGGTGGGCAGTTGAGGGCGAGATCAGGCTGGCAGGGGAGGGCAGTTGGGGAAGACAAGGCTGGCAGGGGAGGGTAATTGGGGGCAAGATCAGGCCAGCAGGGGAGGGCAGTTAGGGGCGATCAGGCAGGTAGGCAGAGGCAGTTAGGGGCAATCAGGCAGGCAGGCAGGTGAGCCGGTTAGGTGCCAACGGTCCCAGATTGCGAGAGGGTTGTCTGACTGCCAGTTTAGGCCCGATCCCTGTGGGTCCCCTATTGGAGAGGGCTGAGGGAACCCCCTCCCCCTTGTGCACTAATTTTGTGCACCAGGCCACTAGTGTAATGATAAAGTGATGGGCTATGTCATGCAATCTGAATGGTAAATACTTGTTACCTTCATTTAAAGATGCAGAGGCATGCATGTACATACCCATGTCTTTTCCAGGGTGAAGGAGCTTATAAATGGTAGTTTGTGCTGGGATTTAAAGCCAGGGCTGACAGACAATAGTTTTGATAGGTTTTACCATATTCTATGGTTTCTCAAATGATTTAGGCTTTTCCAAGTTATGAAATGTGGTCACAGGTGACCTCAGCCACTATGCTTAATTTCCATTCTGGTGTATAAAATGTTTGATTATTTGCTCCCTTTATGGTTTCCTCTATTTTCTAATAACAGGTCCAAATTGCTTTATATGTTTATGGTAGAAGTAAAAAAAAAAATCATGTCTTCTTTCTATGGATAAGAAGTTTTCCTTATCTTGTATAAAAGGACACCAGAGCAAAATTCTGATTAGAAATTTCTTGAATCATATTAAAGGAAAATCGAAGATATTAATTTTTGCCATTTAAGTTTATGCTCTTGAAGATTAAGGATTTGGATTAAACCCTTGCACCAGGTTTTCATCCCCAGGCATATCAGAATTATTGTGCGTGCAAATTTCATGAATGAGCGTGCTTGGGTGTTCTTGCAAGTATGCTTTTAGGTTTATGGACTTTATATCTGTCTTTCTAAATGAATGTGCATTTCTATATGAGTATCTGTGAGTCTGTTTTATTTATTTTTTCCTGAAGAGAGATGATCTTATTTCCTCTGAGGTCTGAAATGCAGTACAGGTACCTTCTAATATTTAAGAAAATTGAAATCCTGTTTCAAGAGAATTAACATTAACACTCCTATTTGTTGATATTCTACCATCCTCAGGTCCCTCTGCCCACTTGTTGTTGTTGTTGTTTTGTGTATTTTTGTTTGTTTGTTTTTTAACAAAACCAGAAGCACCCTCAGAGCCAATTTTCAGAAATTTTACTTTGAAATTTTTATTTGATCAGCAGCCTCAAGATCTGAAAGGGATTATATTCCCCCCCACCTTTTCTTGTTTCTCGAACTAGCATAAATAATCCTCTTTGTGATAATACCATCTCCCAGAGTGCTTGTTTATCATAAGAGGACTCTTGTTTCCATGGACTAATGCACTCAGAAGCTTGGCTGACTTTCTGATGCAAATGTCAGGCAGGAACCATGTCTTTGCGTTTCCAGCCAAATTGCTCCATTTTTACAACACTGTGCTTGATTTATAGGGGTCTTTGAAATATTGAAATTGCCCCCTGCACTAAAGAAGTGCAACGTGTAGGCATTTTAGTATAGAAACATTAATAAGAATAATTTATAGGGGAAATGGGTTTCAGGGTTTTGGAAAATGCTCAACTCTTTGAGCAAAATATGGCAGCGTCAATGCACAACACTGACATTGGGGTGCATATATTGTGGGATAACCAGAGGCAATCCAAAGAGAATGTCATGATTTCCTCATTTGGATTTAAATAACCGTTATAGAAATAGAGTAGGGAAAAGAAACATAAGTAGTCAATTTATTTTTGTTTTTCTTACAGTATGCTTCATTTTTAAATTGACAAATGATTCACAGTGATCATCAACCATGTGCTTACTCAAAAACAGGGTTTGTATCTCAGTCAGGCATTTAACTGGGGACCGCAGCTCTGTCTACATAGGAAGTGGGGAGGATGGAGAATGGAACTAATTTATTGTATATATACAATATGCCAGAAACAGAGACAGACAGCTTACATGTCTTTTAAAATTTCATCCCCTCCATGTAATGGGAGAAATGGATGTATGGGTGTTAGCGTTCACATGTCAGTGCTAGAAGTCAGAGAGGCAAAATGACATGCCTAATGTTTCATGGTTAGTAAACCTTGGGTTGAAAATGCAATTCAGAAAGTGTGTTGGTGAAAAGAAAATAGAGTAAAATAATAGATTCATTAAAAAATATTTATTTTATAGGTAGTTTTAAACCACCAAAATATTACTCCATCCAGGAAGTCAAAAATTATTATTTTCCAACTACATGACATTACTTCAACCCTGATTGGTGTGTTGCTGTTGTGGGGATGGGGCGTGGGTTCTGGGAACATGATTTTCATGCCTCCTCAGAGTAGTTTCATATGGTATTAGGTATCACTTTCACGGTTTTATGACCATTTAAACGTTATAGGGGTTCTTTCAAGATGTTTTAATCAAGGACTGTGTTTGACAAGAGACACATGGCAATAAAAACTCAAGTAGAAGGTAAAAAGGAGAGTAAGAAAATAGTAGAAATGTAATGGAAGAACAACAACAACAAAAAACAAACAAACAGGAAAATTGAGGAACAGGAAGAATGTTGATTACATCCAGTGCCCCAAAGACCTAGATTGCTGCTGCTTTTGGATAATTTTATTTTACTTATTGTGTTTAATCATTTTAGGGGATCAATATTTTTTAATGCTTTCTATGTACCAGCCTTTGTTCTGAATAATGGAGTTCCATGACCTCAAGGAGCTTATAGCCTACTGAGTATGCCAAGATGGGGATAATTGGGAGTTACCATGGGGGGACCACAGAGGACCTCCTAACCCAAAGTTAAAAGGTCTGGAAGGTTTCTAAAAGGAAGTGACCATTAAACTGCGTTGAGAAAAGTTAAACTCAGTAAAGAAAAGTTAGGCAAAAATAAAGAGCTTTGGGTAGGGGGCAGAAAAGTGTTCCATGCACATTCTCTGATGTGCAGTAGCCCATGACTGAGAGTGAAGTGGGACAGTCAGGGAAATGTGAGTAGTTTGGAATTCTAGGAGTGCCATGTGAGAGGACAGAGGAAGTAGGAGGTAGGACTAATGGATAGACTAAGATGCTATGCATTCACTCTTTCATGAAAGCAGACATTGTTATCACCATTGCAACCATTATGCCATGTATTTATGTACTATTCAGAAACATTGCTTATACCACTAATATGAGTATTTTATAATGAAAGTTATTATTTTACTAGAGGCCTGGTGCACAGAATTCATGCACGGGTGTGTGTGTGTGTGTGTGTGTGTGTGTGTGTGTGTGTCCCTCAGCACAGCCTGCACCCTCTCCAATCTGGGACCCATCGAGGAATGTCTGACTGCCTATTTAGGCCCGATCCCGGTGGGCCTAAACAGGCAGTCAGACATCTCTCTCACAATTCAGGACTTCTGGCTTAAACTGCTTCTGCCTGCCAGCCTGATCACCCCCTAACCACTCCCCTGCCAGCCTGATCGATGCCTAACTACTCCCATGCTGGCCTAATTGCCCCTAACTGCCCTCTCCTGTTAGCCTATTCACCCCTAACTGCCCTCCCCTGAAGGCCTGGTCCCCCGCAACTGCCCTCCCCTGCAGGCCTGGGTCCCTCCCAACTTTCCTCCCCTGCTGGCCTGATGGCCCACAACTGCCCTCCCCTGCTGGCCATCTCGTAGTGGCCATCTTGGGTCCACATGGTCGTGGCCATCTTTGACCATATGGGAGCGGCCATCTTGTGTGTTGGAGTGATGGTCAATTTGCATATTACCTCTTTATTATATAGGATAAGTTCCTAGAAGTGTTTGGGAAAACAATCCTGCATTTCGCCTTTACTCAAACACTCAATAAAACTTCTGACATCAGAGGTGTGAGTTTTCCACACATCAATTGGATGTCCTATGGTTCAATTGAATTCTGACACTATCAGGTCCCACAAGTGAAGTGCTCAGATCCACAATTCAAATGTCATCCCAGGTTGTCACCTATACTTCTCATTGACTACCTATAAACCAGAGTTCCCATGACCCCCTCCTTGGATTCAGAATGGCTCACAGAACTCAGGGAAACTTACACTTACTGGTGTACTATCCTATATAATAAAAGGCTAATATGCACATTGTCCCCTCGGGAGTTCAATCAACTGGGAGTTCAACCGCTTGCTATGATGTACGCTGACCACCAGGGGACAGCACAGAATGAAGGAAGGTCCCAGCAGGCAGCCAGAAGGCCCTGATAGGCCCTGATCACCGGCCAGGCCTAGGGACCCTACCCATGCATGAATTTCATGCACCAGGCCTCTAGTAAAAGACATAATAAAGAACACAGAGGGACAGTTCCATGAAGTGATACATAGGGCATGTCTTTTAATATTGTGGTAGTTCTCTTTCTCTAACTAAAACCTTATCAGAATAGCCTTAACACGAAATTTAATTGCTTTGGATATAATTAAAATGTATATCTATCTATTATCTATCTATATTTTGCATATATGTTTATATATTTGCATATACACCAATATGCATATAGAGTAGTAAAGTTTCTTGTAAAAAATTGTATGGTTAAAACTTTGAAATAAAGATGAATGAATGCATGCCCAGCCTCTAGAATATATTGTCAATAGATAAGGAAGCACGTTTTCCCAGCTGCATTCATTTGTCACTTTTGCTGAAAGACAGGGTACAATAAATTTCCATGCGGAGCAAATCATTCAGAGGCTCATCTCATCCAGAAAATGTCTGCAATTCTTTATTTTTATACATAGTGTATGCTATGACTTGAAGGAGAGATTTTGGATGATATTTGCATCTTCAATTGGAGTCTTTTTTCTCTTGACTTTCTTTAAAAGAGAAGTGCAGTGAGAGAGTAGGTAGAAGCTGGAAAGAGATAGAAAGTATTAATGCTCCAAGCATGGTTGAGTATGAATGGGGTAAGGCAGGATATCCACTTTGAGAATAGCAAAACCTGTAAAAGTAGAAGGCCTGCGTATCCCACACACCTGATAATAACCTTTTAGGGAAATAATGTGCATAGTTCTATGTATTAATTATAGTGTGGGAACCATCAGCTGGATTTGTTTTTATTGGTAAGCCTGGTTTATACATAGCAAAATGATAGCTCATGCTGAGGATTCTGTGTGGGCTATTAAATGAAATAGTAAAATGAACTCAACTTTTTTCTTTACTTTAAAAGTCCTTTTATTTTTTTACATTTTTATTGAATTTATTGGAGTGACATTGGTTAATAAAATTATATAGGTTTTAGTGTAGTGCATTCACACCATGTAATACTACTCAGCCATAAAAAAAGAAGGAAATCTCACCCTTTGTGACAGCATGGATGGACCTGGAGAGCATTATGCTAAGTGAAATAAGGCAGTCAGAGAAAGACAAGTACCATGTGATTTCACTCCCACGTGGAATTGAATGAACTCAACTATTGCAGGTGTGTGGAGTGTCATTCTTAGTTGAGGCACACAGACTGGTAAAAAAAAGTTCCCCGTGTCTCTAAGTTACTCTACATCTTTGAGTGTATGCCTTTTGCAATGAGAATATAAGGACTAACTAATGTGCATGTCCCTCTTTTCTGAACATTGTCAAGTTGTAAAACTCTTCTAGAAATTAAAGATTTGACATTAGGTGAGGTAATTAAGTGGATTTTTGGTCCAAGTTGAGAACCCCGATCTTAATTTTTAAAAATTACAATATATACATTTTAAAATGATATACAATTAAAAATGACAATAACTATGCTTTCTTACAAAAATGAACTTTTAACTGTTTTCATGAAAATCTTGATCATGATAGGATATTTGTAGGTTCATCATTTATGGGGCAAAAAGGTGCATCTTTCAACCTGAATTTTATAACCCAACTCTGCCTCCAGAAATCAGACTGACTCAAATTGATACTTCACCTGGATTTGCATTTCGTTTATATGAAGGGGAAAGCCTTGGATTCCATCCTAAAGTTGTATTTTACTTCATTGACAGGCAGCTGGGAACGGCGGATAGAGCAGGCTCCATAGACTTTGTTTAACATCCAAGTTCTTCTCTTTCCTTCTGTGTTATTCTGTCTTACTTCCCTGATCCACAGCTTTTTGTTCTAAGTGAAATGTCATATCTACCGTATTGAGTTCTTTGTGATTTAGAGAATACTGTTTGTCATGGTACCTTGCTCAGTAAATAGTTTCTATTGTTGAATTTGTACAGCATGCTGCAGCCAGAAAAGACTTAAAGACTCTTTCCAGATCAATTCAGTGAAACAACGGGATACATATATTATCATCTCATTCATTTGGAAGGGGAATTGGACTCTCAAGAGTAGTGTGATTTTTCTTGAGTTCATGGCTAATAAGAACAGAGGTTAGACTTGAATCTATATTTTTGATGTTAAAATCTTTCAACTAGCCCTGACTGGTTTGGCTCAGTGGATAGAGCATCAGCCTGCGTACTGAAAGGTCCCAGGTTCGATTCCGGTCAAGGGCATGTACCTTGGTTGCGGGCACATCCCGAGTAGGAGGTGTGCAGGAGGCAGCTGATCGATGTTTCTCTCTCATCGATGTTTCTAACTCTCTATCCCTCTCTCTTCCTCTCTGTAAAAAATCAATAAAATATATTTTTAAAAAATCTTTCAACTAATATGCTGTTTTTCCTAAAGCCTTCTGTATTGTTAAAGTCCACAATACATGATATTGATGTGTATCAATTCCAGGTGATTTCAAAGCAGATTGCGAAGACTTTTATTTTCAAACTAGGGGCCTGGTGCACGAAATTCGTGCACTGGGGAGGGGTCCCTCAGCCCAGCTGCCCCCTCTCACATATTGGGAGCCCTCAGGAGATGTCCTACTGATGGCTTAGGCCCGCTCCCTGTTGGGAGCAGACCTAAGCCGCAGTCTGGCCTCCCTTTGCGGGAGGCGACTGGGCTGATCAGGAAAAGGCACCAGCCCCATCACCCTGCTGCTGCAGCCACTGCCAGTCACCGCAGCCGCCAAGGTATTTTCATCAACATGGACTCCAGTCCCTTCACCATGAAAAAATGACAACTTTCTTTAAGCATTTTCAAGATGTGTCTTTCATAGGATATGACATTTCTTTCTTTATTTTTCTTTTTATCCTCACCTGAGGATATGTTTCCATTGATTTTTTCCCCTTCCCTCTGATCCCAGGCTTGGCCCCTTCCCAAGCTTAAAGCCTCCACCCCAGGATTTAGGCTTGGGAAGGGGGACCCGCCCCCACCCCTGAGATCACAGGCTCGGCCCCTTCCCAAGCCTAAAGCTTCCACTCCAGGCTTTAGGCTTGGGAAGGGGGACCCTCCCCAACCCCTCCAATTGCAGGCTTGGCCCCTTCTCAAGCTTAAAGCTTCCACCCCAGGCTTTAGGCTTGGGAAGGGGGACCCCCTCACCCCACTGATTTCAGGCTCGGCCCCTTCCCAAGCCTAAAGCCTCTGCCCCAGGCTTTAGGCTTGGGAAGGGATTCCCCCCTGCCCATCCAATCGCAGGCTCAGCCCCTTCCCACGCCTAAGGCCTCCACCAGATGGCTGGCTGGGAGTGACCTCAGTGCCAAGGAGGTTCCCAGGACCCAGGTATGTATGCAAATTAACTTCCATCTTTGTTGGGTTAATTTACATACTCACTCTGATTGGCTGTGGGTGTAGCGGAGGTACGGTCAATTTACATGTTTCTCTATTATTAGGTAAGATATATCTAAGAAAGGGGAAAAGACAATATAATACTGGTTACCCTGGTCTTCTTGAATTTACAATGTAATTTTATATATCATATCTTTGAGTTGCATTTATCTATGGCAATCTTTTCATATCCAAGTCCAATATTGTATGTGTAGATTAAAAAATTCCATGGATCTATGTGCATGTTTGTGTATGTATGAAATGCTAACTAATAATAATATTGTCAGCATGATTATCATTTTATGATGAAATTAATTTAAATCTTTACTCAGCATAGTAGTTTGCGCACACTAAAAGATAAACACCCTTTAGGTAACTTATTCAATGTGAATTCTTTCCCTTGACCTTTGCATCTTAAGTTCACCTGGAAAATTCATTTCAATGGACTTAACCCATAGCACTCGCCTGGAAATCAGACCTTCTCACAATATCCAATTTTGGCTTCAAGTTTAATATATATATATATATATATATATATATATATATATATATATATCTGAATAATAGTCACTTGACCTTCTAAACATTTGCAAGTAGGATCCAGAGACATCTAAGCCTTTATTTCCTCCAAAGGGACCTTAACACTCTCAAGTAGTTATAAAATGTCTAAATTTCTTATATGAAATCCATATATCTTGTTTAACAGCTAACTGATCTATCAATTATTTTAAATAGCCCAGGCTTTGGGTGAAAACTCCTTTCTAAAACAACAAAAATATACTTTTGAAGTGGTAATCGTGTGAATCATATTGAAAACTTTACACTTCAGATGTGAGCACTTATGTGTGTTTTTTTTTTTTTAATTTTGAAGTTATATCTATTCTTACATTCTTAAATGTTATTGCACTTATCTTCTTAACTAGAGACCCAGTACACGAATTTGTGCACCAGTGGGGTTCCTGGGCCTGGCCTGTGGGATTATGCCAAAGCTGGCTCTCCAACATCCCCTGAGGTGTCCGGGATTGTGAGAGACCAGGGCCTTAGAGGTTAGAGGCACCGGTGCACAATCAGGGCCTGGGAGGAATACGGGAGGTTGGCCAGTCAGGGAGGGACTGTGGGAGGGCTGTCTCACTCAGAAATGATCCAGCTGGACCCCAGCAGCAAGCTATCCTACTGGTTGGATCATCTGCCCCCTGGTGGTCAGTGCACGTCATAGCGAGTAGTTGAGCGGCCTTAGCATATCATTAGGATATTACGCTTTGACTGGTTGACTGGACGACTGGGCACTTAGCATATTAAGCTTTTATTATATAGGATATTTTTAACTAGCAGTTTTCTTTATAGGAAGATCCTGTAGGTAGTGTCATAGTTCTCTTACTTCAACATAAACAGTTCTGATAACCTGTCAAATATGTACCTTGACTGAATGACTTATGGAATCTAAAAATATTCAATTCTATTTGTGGGAAGCTGAATAGTGGACCCCAAAGATGTCCTTATCTCTGAACCTATGTTATCTTATATGGCAAAAGAGACCTTACAGTTGTGATTGAGAGTTTTAAAATATGAAGATGATTGTGGATTATCTCAGTGGCTCCAATTAATCACAAATGTCCTTAATAGAGGGAAATGGAGGGAGGTGGAGGGAGATTTCACCACATACGAAGAGGATGATGGAAATCGAGGCTGTAGTGATTATACTTTAAGATGGAGAAAATGGCCATGAGTCAAGAAATGTAGGCATTCTTAGAAGGTACAACAAACAAGGAAACATAGTCTCCTCCTGAAACCTCTAGAAGGAATGCAGCCAACACTCTAACATTAGACTTCTGACCTCCAGAACTATGGAATAAATTTGAGTTGTTTTAAGCCAATACATTTGTGGCAATAGGAAAATGAATACACCACTGAGGTGAATAGCTAAAATTATACATGTTTTCTGTCCTTCATCCTTTAAATAAAATATTAGTTGAACCAATGACAAATCTGGAATTTGGCAGTTTTCAGAGAAAACAACTAAGGAATTTTATCTTTATAATAGTTGTGATGCTCTGCTCTTTGGAAATAGGTTAAGAGAAAAAGTGGAGAGAATGAAGTGAGAACATCCTACTTATCTGGTGGCTACTTAGTGGAATTGTCTTAGCA
Source organism: Plecotus auritus (assembly GCF_963455305.1). Classification (NCBI taxonomy): domain Eukaryota; kingdom Metazoa; phylum Chordata; class Mammalia; order Chiroptera; family Vespertilionidae; genus Plecotus; species Plecotus auritus. The sequence continues at coordinate 238,405,561 of NC_137770.1, read as the reverse complement.
AACAAGGTGATCAATGCCTCCCTTTGCAAAAGTGACTGACTGTTGCAGCGGCTATTAATAAATAATATTGGCAATGATACTGTGTCATTTTTTCATGTCCTTTCCAATCTTCACATTCTCCACATTTTAGATCTTTTCATTCATTCATGAACAGTGCCTAATGCACCAGAACATTGTATTAAGTGGCTATCTGGCTCTCCATGTAAGCACTAAAATAAAAGAGTCATCAGGAAGGGAAAAAAGATTATAGTAGAAAGAAAGGCCTTTTGTAAATTGCTTTCCAAAAGCTAGGCACCATTCCAGGAAAATGAAGGGCACTTTTCAATGGGTTTTAACCTTCTCCCTTTGGTGGTATTAAAAATCCTTCCTTGGGACATTATACAAGGCAATGGTGAATATTTTGCCAGAAATTTTCCATTAAAATTATAATAATTTAATACTTAGAGGTTAGCCAAGAAGATTTTATTATATAGAAAGTGATCTTAAAATTTGCACTTTAAGTTAATTACTATTAACAGAACAAGCTTGTCAAATATTTCTCCTTCTGGGAATCATCCAACTATATGATATATTTTTCCATATATTTGTGCCAAAATATCAAAAATTCCCAATGAGGAAAAGAAATAAGCAGTTCTTTTAAGAGGAAACCTATGTTTTCAATACTCTGATTTTGTGGAAAAATAAATATTCCTGACAGCTAAAAAGTGATAGAAATTTAGACATGCAAACCTAAACATTTCATATGCCTTGCCTATCATGAGCACTTAAAATTCAACAAAATGAAACATGAAAAAATTTTAGTAGGGGATAAAGTGAAATACAAAGGGAGATACGTAAAATATATGATTATATCATACTTATTAATGAATTACTGGGACAGAACCAAATTAGATAAGTTTATGTATAGGTTAAACAATACTCTGTGATCACTCTAGTCATCTCATTCTTTCACTAATAATTTATGTGTAATATGGTTTAGAAAAGAAAGAGTAAGCTTGCATATTTACTATCTGTCTTGTGCATGTGTATAGTATATATCTCATTTACACCATTTAGGTTAACCTCATTTCATAAACTACAGGAAAAGAGAAGTTACTGAGAGGGTATGTTACTTAGGATTTTGTGTGTAATATGTGACAGAGTTAACATGGGCGCTTAAGTCTTTTGATGCAAAGACTATGCTTTTTTCCCAAGTGGGGGGAATTCTGTGAAAAAGAGAGAGAGAGAGAGAGAGAAAGAGAGAGAGAGAAGCAAAAGGAGAAAAGGAATGCTTAATTTGATGTTTGTTGGTTGAGTAGGTGTAGAAGGGGTGGTGTTTTGAAGTTTGTTGAATTATTGTATGAGTCTTTGTTCTTTGTGCCTGTGTGTACATTCATGCATGTAACAACCGGTAGCTTATCTGCATGTGTTAAGGGAGCTATTCATCCTCCAAAACTTCCTTTTCACAATCCCCTGAAATAGATTTGCAAAGAAGATATAATTAAAATGGACCTGTGGATGCAATGAAAGTGGATGTATGTTGACAGCCTGACATTTACAGAAACACAGACTTATAAGTAAATCTCATATATATTATTTTTGTTAGTTGTTATCTGACCTTATCTGGGAGGAAAGTCATGTAAATGTCATTTTGGTCCAGAAATATATTTACTGACCTATGGAGACAATAGAGTGAACTGAAAATAGAGAAATAATGTTAGAAAACATTCAAAAGGTGATATGTGCCAGGTAAACTTCTAACTTCTGTAATGCTTGCCAGCGTAATCCTTACATTTACCTTCTGAAGTAATTGAAGTGTGGTGTCCATTTCATAGATTGTGGAACTGGGAACACTAAGGTAAAATGACCTGAACAGAGTGTCACTCAGATAATAAGGGCACAATTGAAATTCAACTCCAGGAAGCACATGACGTGGGCTCCAGAACTCATATGCTTAAGTATTTAATTCCTTATAGGAATTCAATAAATTTCCTTAAAACACTTAAAAATGTAGGAAAAGTAAAGGAATAAAACAAAATCCTAGAGACAAATTGTGATGTGAATCATCAGCACAAAAAGAGTCCATGAAGGACTGAGCAGGATGAATGGAAAATGCCCACTCAGGTACATCGCTTAGGACATTTCAGAACATGAAAGATATTTTAAAAGATTCCAAAATATGCAGAGACAAAAATGAGCAAGTTACTTACAAAGAAATGAGAATTAGATTGGCATCTGTCTTCTCATCAGCAAAATTGAATGACGGGGGCAGGGGGGAAGAGGGAGAGAAATTCTAGGTTCCAAAGGAAAAAGCTATTCCATGCCAAAATATCAAGGGCAAGTGCAATAACAAGAGAAAAGTTCTGAAAATGTCCTCAATTAAGTAACATCTGGACGGAGAATGGGAGAGAGAGAGACAAGTGAAATCAATCAGTTAACAAGGCCACTGGCTAAAACCAACAAAAGACTGCTCACATTTCTGAACATATGTTGAAACACTGAGTCAGCTTCTAGGTGGCTATTTCAACTCTTACCTAGAGAGCATAGCTGATCACCAGATACCACTTCATCTTGCTTACGCATGAACTTTCTGGGCTGTTGCCTATAGCCAACAGGAAAGAAGCAATACTTCTTCCTCATGGACTATGAGAACTCTCTTTGCTTCATCTTCTCCTGTACCCTTTATAGCCAATATAAATTCTTTCTGAGCAACGTACAACTTTCTTCTCCAAACTCACTGTGTGAAAGAGCCCTTTCAGTCCCAGGAAGGCAGCCATGTTTTTTTTTTTTTTTTTTTCTCCATCCAGCTCTCCCTCTGGTGCGTAGCTGCAAGCCTCAGGATCTGGTCCTTTTCTGACCAGCATATGGCTCAAGATACCCTTTCAGAAAAAAAAAAAAATCAGCCTCGGATATTTCTACTTAATAGCAGCCTCAACACATATTTAGATATGCATAGATTCAGAAACTGTACCATTCACCTCCTATAGTGATTTTCTAGAATGCCCTCCAGCAAATTTAAGACAAAATACAGGAAAAAAATGGAAGATATGAGTTTCAAAAAACATCATGTAAAACCTGAGTAAAATTTTAAAACCCAGCTGTTAACTGTGCAGTTGTCTTAGAAAATGAATAAAGTAGAACAGGAAGTCAAAAGTTTTAAGATAATGCCGAAACCAGTTTGGCTCAATGGATAGAGCGTCAGCCTGCGGACTGAGAGGTCCCAGGTTCGATTCCGGTCAAGGGCACGCACCTTGGTTGCGGGCACATCCCCTGTAGGAGGTGTGCAGGAGGCAGCTGATCGATGTTTCTCTCTCATCGATGTTTCTAACTCTCTATCCCTCTCCCTTCCTCTCTGTAAAATATCAATAAAATATATTTTAAAAAAAAAGTTTTAAGATAAAAGAGATTAAAGAAGAAAAATTATTTACTGTAACAATTAAACTGATACAGAAGTTAGATGAACTTGATGCAGTGTTTTTAATCTTGGCACTATTGTCATTTTGAGTTAGATAATTTCTTGGTATGGGGGAGGCTGTTCTGTGAATTACAGGATATTTAGCAGCAACTTGAAAAATAACGAAATGCTGTAATCTTTGTGTTGTAGCCTATCTAATAAAAGCATGATATGCAAATTGACCATCACTCCAACACACAAGATGGCGGCCCTCATGTGGTCAAAGATGGCCACCCCTATGTGGACACAAGATGGCCCCCACAGATGGCCAGCAGGGGAGGGCAGTTGTGGATGATCAGGCCAGCAGGGGAGGGTAGTTGGGAGGAACCCAGGCCTGCAGGGGAGGCAGTTGTGGGGGACCAGGCCTGAAGGGGAGGGCAGTTGGGGGGAACCAGGCCTGCAGGGGAGGGCAGTTGGGGGTGGCCAGGCCTGCAGGGGAGGGCAGTTGGGGGCGAGCAGGCCTTCAGGGAGGACAGTTAGGGGTGACCAGGCTGGCAGGGAAGGGCAGTTAGGGGTGACCAGGCTGGCAGGGGAAGGCAGTTAGGGGCAATCAGGCTGGCAGGCAGGCGAGCGGTTGGGACCCAGCAATCCTGGATTGTGATAAGGTTCCCAGATTGGATAGGGTACAGGTTGGGCTGAGGGACACCGCCGCCCCTCACCACCCCATGCACGAATTTTGTGCACTGGGCCTCTAGTGTGTTCAATAAATATGTATTAACTGAACTAAGTTTACAGAAATAAAAAGAAATAAATGTCAATAATATTTATGAGAAAGATAATGGTGAATAAAATATAGGAGAAGATGGTACATTATATTAACTTACATCATGAAAAATCAGAAAAATAATATCTTAAGTTGATAGGTTATAAAATAAAATTAAGTAAATATGCAAATCTATGTAGATAATGGATAGGAAAGCTGAAAATAAAATTTGGTATAATTTGAGAAGAATGGGTATATGAAAAACAAAACAGAAGGTAATTGAGTTATGATGATATTTTATATTACAATGACAATATTGTATCAAGTTCAAAATAAAGAATAGATATATGAACACTTTGTATATAGTTTGGGGGATAATTTTAAATATGATTAAAATATTTAAAAAACAAATGAAATAATACAAAAATACAAATAAACAGAAACCAGTATATTAATGAGATAAGAGTCAGCAGTTCAAAAATAGAATTAATTTGTGTTTTTTATTCTCTTCTATTGCTTAATTAGTACATTTTAATTTACTTTTTTTGAAACAAAATTATACATTTTACAGAAGAGTTTTGGGAAAATAACAGAATGATCTCACCATGTAATGGGCTCATTTCATATAAAATCTAATATTCTCTCAGAATAATTGAATGAAGAATGAGAAATTGTTAGATGAATAGTAAGGAGATGCCCCATATAAAATTCCAGACCCAGGAATGGTGCAATAAGACTTTCGTTTTAGAAATAGCACTTACATGGCTGAGTAGTTGATGGATCAAAGAGGTAACAGAGATATGAATGCAGTTAGGGATTTATTTTCAATTAGAAGTTGAGAAGTAATGATGGCTTGAAGTCAGGAGCATCTTTGGTTTTGGAGAGAGGGCTAACAGACTGATGTGAAACTTGGGAAAGAGGAGGGGCAGGCATTGAAGACTAATCATCATATGAGACAAAGGAAGAGAAAGGTCTAGGATAACCTCTGTGGTGTTCCACTGGAAGATTAAGTGATTTTGGAGTCATTCATTAGAAAGGTAATATAGAAGAAAGTTTTATTTGGGAAAAAGAAAAATGAATGTACTTTTGAAAAATGTTGGCTAGGAGAGCATGTTGTTCATATATGAAGATATGGGAAATACCAGACTGAGGCCTCAGAGGAGCGGAATGGAGATAGATATTTGTAAAAACTCCAGCCTGGTGCTATTGTTTTCAAGAGAATATCGTCAAGGTGGGAACTGGTGTGCTAATATGCCAGTCACGCTCTGGCACTTATTTCTGTTAGCTTGGTGAAATTATGTCTTTTCCATACCAACAAAATGAGGCAAAAGTAGGATAAGATGATGTTAAAGATATCTTGAGATTTGGGGAAATTTGTCAAGCCTGCTTTTTGAAATGAGTTGAATATCGATGGTTAGGTTTGTAATAGCAAGGTAGTTTTAGTGGGTTTGTAAATACTGAGTTGCAATCTGTGTTTCAGAGCAATATGCACTCTGATTAGCTCCCCTCCATATTTGAGGTTCTCCATGACCCTGGGAAGAAGGTGAATGATGTACCGAGGCAGGGATTTTCACAGCTGCAAGTGTCTGACTTAATGTCACTCGTTTTCTGTTTTATTATTGTGCTCATGGATGATATCATCTGCAGTGATGCCTAATATGTTTCTGATTTAAAACAAAGCATTTCTCTTACTTATTTTCAGCCCATTTATAATAATCCTTTTGTTAATTTAAAATAATATCATCAGGAAGATGGTTGAGTGGGGAAGAGTTGTGCTCTGAGATTCTGGGGGATCTTTCAAAGATAATGTACATGTTTCTGGTTAGAGAAATGCTATTTTGGCCTGAGTAAATTTTTGTGGTTCAGACTGATGAGATCTTGTTCAGTTTATATTTCCTGAGTTTATCCTGATTGTCCAAAACACAGTTAATTTTTTTCCTTGTTCTTTCTCTGTCTCTCTGTTTTAGAATGGAAATGTGACTTCTCTAAGTGTTTGGGAAATAACCCAATATAAAACTCCTTCATCAAATCCTATGTACAGCATTTCCCTGGGAAAAATGCCAAAATTGATCACTTATGCCAGAGAAGAAAACCTCAGCAGGCTTCCCAAATTTAAACACTAGGATTCCTCAACAAAGGTATTTGAAAGCCAAGATATATGAGTTTTCATATTTTGCTTTACAGTACTCAAACTGAAACTTGATTCACCTTGCTTTTCATTAACTACCAGGAAGATAATAAAATAGGATTTCCTAGAATTCAACATAACCTGCTTCCAACTGTATTCTGTGAATATGAAATCATTTCAAATGATTAAAAAATAACCTTGGATCTGTAATTCAGCACAGTGTACATAATCACAGCTGACCTAAATCTCATATGACATCTTATAGATAAAGAACTCTGTTGTGAGTAGAGGGGAGACTTTTAGATTTATAAAACTGAATATTAAAAATGAGCAAGTTCCAGGTTATATTGTAAAACTTAGGTTTTGGACAAAATGCTTTCAACTTAATGCTTATGGGCTTATACAGAGTAGCACACATTAAACTAGCTTAAGGATTTGTTCTTTGAGTTAATAGTCTTGTTTGATTTTATTTTGAAAATATGTTTTAATTGATTTTAGAGTGAGTGGAAGGCAGAGGGAGAGAGAGAAATATCCATGGCTGCCCCCACACACCCTCTTTTGAGGATTGAGCCTGCAACCCTGGCATGTGCCCTGACTGGGAGTGAAATAGGGACTTTTTGGTACACAATACGGTGCCCAACAAACTAACCCACATCATGGCAGACTTGGGGTTTTTGTTTGTTTGTTTGTTTTTTCAGTAATACTAGTACAACTAAATATTTTCGTCTATGTTAGAATTCACATTATTAATGTTATAGATTAATTGAAATGTAAATATTTTATCACTCATTATTCCTATCAAGTTTGAAAACTTTACATAACATACAAATTGGTCTCTTGGAGAGAGGGATGTGACTAGCTTGTGGTCTGTCACACAAATTAAATGTGTTTGCATCTTCTTTGGTGTACCAGGGGAGCTATTTTAATGAAATCTAGGAAATCCAAAAGAGAAAGGAGCTAATAGACTATTCAGCCTTGTGTTAGATAAACATCAGAATAAGCCCCAGAACCTTGAATTACTTCTTAGACAATAAATGTATACAATTTTTTAGCTTAATTTACCTATCCTTCACAATTACCATGTATTTTTTTAAAAAACAGTTTAACGCCCTAACCGGTTTGGCTCAGTGGATAGAGCGTCCGCCTGTGGACTGAAGGGTCCTAAGTTCGATTCCGGTCAAGGGCATGTACCTTGGTTGCGGGCATATCCCCAATAAGGAATGTGCAAGAGTCAGCTGATCGATGTTTCTCTCTCATCGATGTTTCTAACTCTCTATCCCTTTCCCTTCCTCTCTGTAAAAAATCAATAAAATATTAAGAAAAAAAAGACTTTATTTAAAAAAATAGTTTAGCAAAACTAAACTTATATTGATCACAATTGTATGTACTACTAAAAGGTGAACAAGTATAGTATAATTGCAAGTATGGATTAATTGCTCTAAATATATCTTAAGATAAATAGCGCTTGAAAAGTATTTTTCTAATGGGCATATTTCCTTTCTCTTTTAATTAAATTTTATGTGTTGTAGTAGTGACAAAAATAAATATCCAGTTTACATAGTAGTTCATGGTGTAATATTTAGATAGCCCAGGAACCCCTCCAAAAAATAGATATAGCCACTAAGATAACATGTCAGAAGTATCACAAGCAACATCCACGAAATTATATGAACAGCTATTCCACATATGTGAAGTCTAATAAAAAACAGCCATAAGAACTCTATGGCTTCAACAACTCTGCAAGAGAAGGAGGAAACAGGGAATAAATAAGAACCCAGAAATTGCCCCAATTGTTTTAGAAACATGATAGGCAAATCTTGAATAGCCTAAATAAGAGAGTGTCTACAGAGGCTTAACTTTGTAAGAAAGTTAATTCTGACCATGAGCAGCACTTTCAGACAATGTTGAGGTGGTCTAATAACTAAAAATTATTGCAATTAATGAAATGGAACTTTGGAATAAAGCATCAGATGTAGGTAAAATTGCTGTGTACAGAATCTACACTGAACAGAAAAATACACTTAAGTTACAACAAATGGATATAGTTCATATAAAGGTCTGCAAAGAAAATGTAGTCAATACATCTCAGAAAATTCAAGGCCATATGTTCGAATCTTATATGGAAGCAATAGAGAATATTGCTATAGAGTCATGTAGTTAAATAATATTTTAGACTTCCCTATCCTTCTAAGAGTCCAGGATTTTTTTTCTCTTAGACATCAAGAATTGAAACATATTGCAATAGAACCTTGTATTAAATTTCTTTAAGAAAAGAATAAAATGAACAAAGTAACATACTTGTAGACATTTAGGACATTCCAGAAAAATATGCACAAAAAGAGATGTCTATAAGCTATTATTTCAAAGCAGCCAAAAGGAATTAAGGAATCAATAGAAATTAGAATTAGAAAATCTTGACAGTTGATTCAACATATGAAAATGAATAAAGAAGTAACAAAAATCATAAAATAATTAAAAATGAAAGAAAAAAAGATATTTTAGAACTAAAGTTTAAACAAGAATTAAGGCCACAGATAATATCATAAGGGACACAGGTAATGGAAATACAAAAATGAAAGAAAGGAAGGAAGAAAGAAAGAGAGGAAGAAAGAAAGGAAGAAAAAAAGAAGATACAAAAAAAGAGAAAAAAGGATTTTTTTTGAGAATGATATAAAAATAGGTAATGATGATGCAATGTATGCAGAATGGTACTGCAGAAGAATAATAACAAGACAATAGAGTGGATCAAATACTAGTAAATAAAATCAAGCAAATTTTCTTTAAATGAAAAAAAACTTAAAACTGCATATTAAAGCAATACTATAATACTATGAAAATTGACCCAGAAAGATTAATTTCTTGCACAATTAAAAAATTTAGAGAAACAAAAATTCCTTAGGCATCATTCCCAAAAGATGGAGTCATTTATTAAAAAAGAATATGAGGCTGTTATCAGAATTTAATAAATTAACATTTTATGCCAGAAGACAATGTAAGAAAGAAAATGTAAGCCAACAATTGCATATCTTGCCAAATTGATGTTTAAATGTAAAGACATTTTTACATAATATGGACACACTGTAATAAATAGGCATGATGTCAGTTAATATTTTTTCTTGAGTCATTCATAAGAGATATGCTAAAGAAGAACCTGAAGATAAGAGAAAACCCCTCAAGACACAGTCATATATATCTAAAGTAAGCACGGAATGTAATTTTATCAACAGAAGTAATATAAGTTTAGGAAAAATGTGGAAAGAAAAAGGAAAGCAGAAAGAGTTTACTAAATGCCTTATAGATATAAACTGGGAGTTGAAGTATATCACTTCAATTAAGTCCAAGCAGCAAGACAGAAAGAAAAAGAAGAACTTCTACCTAATAAACCAGCTTAGAGTAGAAAACAAGCACTACCAAAAAAGAGAAAAAAAAGGTTAAATTAATAGTATTATGCAAAGAAATTAATATAAATGTAAACCATTACAAAAATATGGACTTGTATAAATACTAAAAATATGCAGGTGGAACAAGAGTGAGGGTGAGGATGAAAGAGGGGAGAGAGAGACAGAAAGAGAGACAGAAGTAGACACTACAGCAAAGTGATAATCAAGGGTAAATATAAGATGGAAAATATTGCAGAATTCAAGAGGCCAAATTAGTCAATGTATAGTCAGGGAGACAGAAGCCACTAAATATTCAGGTATAATCTATATATATAAAAGGCTAAGTGACCATCCGACCGGCCAGTAGGTATGATGTGCACTGACCACCAGGGGGCTGGTGCTCAGTGCAGGAGCTGCAAAGCTGTGGTGACTTGGCAGCGGCGGTTCTCTGGTGATGCACCCCAGAACCAGAGAGGAGGGAGCTTGATTCCTTGTGAGGCCATGCGATTCCACCTTCGGCCATGGGTTATGTTATTGCTGAGGCACTGTAGGCCCGGAATCTGGTTTACTGCACAGTTGCTTTTGCATTCCACACCCTGTACAACAGCAACTTTGCAGAGTTCCCTCTCACACTCCGGGACCCCTTGAGGGATGTTGGAGAGCCCGTTTGGCTGGATCCCCGCAGGCCAGGCCGAGGGACCCCACCTGCTAGAGGAACCCCGCTCACTCCACAGATGCCCTTTGAGCGCTGTGGAGGGACCGTGGGAGGATGGCTCCAGGGCATGTCTAGCCCTTCTTGCCCAGTCCCACTGGCCACCTTCTAATTAATTTCCTTTCAATGTGCATGAATCTATGTACCAGGCCACTAGTTGTTTTATAAGGAGCTTAAATATCTATTTGAAAAGCTGGAGGGGCAGAGATCAGAGAAGCTACTACTGAAAGAGAGAGCATCTCCTGAAAACTGGAAGTTATACTGAAGTCTCAATCAAAGTACCAAAGTAGGTAATTTTCAAAACTGGAAGCTGCTGCAATTCTTGGGAATCTGAGAATTTCCCTCCAAATATCTTAACCTGTAGTGGAGAAGCTGGTAATTCTTAGAAGTTGAAAGGAATTTCTTCAGAGCCACTATGTCTGGCTGGAACAATCTCAAGTGAATATATATTATCTTCTCTTTCATTTTGATCCTTTAAATTAATGCATGTTCCCCTTATTGGCAAACTTTTACTCATCACCATACAGAGGGAGATATGGAAAAGCTTTGCTGAAAACTTATCCAAGATTGATGCTGACTTGACAACATGTAATCCATCACAGTTAGCAAAGAAAGTCACACGGTATGCTGTATTCCGGAAATACAACCCAAAACAATAAAATAGAGGACACAGATATGCTGGCAATTCCTAATTAAAAAGAAAAAAACAGGAGTCATGATTTTGGACAAAGTTGAATTGAGGCCAAGAAACATAAAAAGAGACAAACAAGAATACTTTATAATAATACAGCCATATTTAATAATAAATATGTAAGAGTGACTAATATGCATGCATCCAATAACATGGTGATGACATAAAAATAAACTATAGAAAGTACTAGGAAAAATAGATGGTACAGAAATAATATAAGTAACATTCCCTCAACATACATATTAATAATAATATTATAAAAGACATCATACGGATAGTATATCTTAGAATTGTTACTATTGCAAGCAAACATATTTTAATTTTATATATTTTATACATAAAATTATACATATTTTAAATTTATAAATCTAAATTTTTCTTTATGCCTTTTATGCATTCTATCTGTTGTTGTTTTTGTCTTTTAATAAAAGGTTTATAGGAGATTTGTATTATTGCAATCTGATGATCTTTGCTATGGTCTAAATATATTAGAAAATTGTATCATGGAATTCAGCAGCTACATATATCTAGTTGAGTCTACTTGAGCCATAGTTGAATATATTTAGCTTGTTCTTATAATTGAGTTCTGGCTGCTGAGTAAATGGGCCACTCCACTCCTAAGGCTTCTGGCTAGAATTAATTTTGCAGTCTAATGCATTATATATCCCTCCTAGATGTATTTCATTTATCACCATTGCTTAATATTTACAACCAAGGTTGCAGCTAATTCCCTTCATCTCTTGATTTGCATCAGCCTGTGTTTTTACTGCCTCACTGGATTCTTTATGGTTTTCAGATTTTTCTATCTGGCTCTAGGCTTCAATTTTATTGTAATTTTATCGGCACTGTTTAATTTATTTCAGAATGATTTCCACACTGGTAGAATATATGTTTCTAAATGTATGAACTTCAGCTTCCATAAATAGCCCATTATGTGAATCTCATTCCTCACTGGGAGTGAAAAAATGTGTTTATGGAATGGGTGAGTTTGGTCCTGATCACATTTCTATTTCTTTCCCTTAAGCAAGGATAATCAGTGAAAAAAAACACACAAACAAACCTATAAACAAAATGTTCAATTATTTTGTTAGATAGATTTAAGCCTCAAATTCCTCTCTCTTTTTATGCCTCTTTCAAAGAAATAGAGAATACATTGGTTGAAAGGAATTTCTTCAGAACCACTATGTCTTTTTTTCTCTTTCTGTTCTTCCTCTCCAGGAAGCCAAGTTTTGTCTTAGAAGTCTGGTCAAATGTCTAGGGCTCTACAATACCAGAAACAAATCTCCTGGATGATAACTTATCTAACAGACCCCCCTCCCTGAAACCTATAAAATTTTATTAACCAATGTCAACCTAATAAATTCAATAAAAATATACACACACAACAGATTCTTGATCATTCTGATATGAGGTTATTTGGACACCCTACCCTGGTTACCTAACTATAATTTTCCAATCATCTTGTCCTCCATAATTAAACATGATTCAGGGAAGACATTTCTATCTTTTCATTTTAACCACACAAATTTATATCTCAACTCTCATTCCATAGCTATTCTATATTTGGCCTTGATGTTATGCTTTAATTATTCTATGCTAAAGTTGCCTTTTTAGGATATGAGAAGAGCAATCAGGTTTCAAATTCTAAAAGAAAGGGAGATCTTGAAGGATAAGTAGGGTCCAGACAGCAGGGAGGAAAAAATCAATATTCACTGAGCATAAAACAGTTTTAAATTAGATATGGGTGCTAGTATTACAGTATTTCATACATAATATAAATATCCTATTTATTTCATTTTACCTTCTATTATTGTCTGTGATAAAGCAATTAAAATTTGAAATCATAGGTCATATAATTATATCAGACACATAGTTTATCATAAGGAGTTCTGAATGACAATATCACTGATTCATGATTATATTTTCTTCGTACCCTTGTCTAGCAACTGAAAGATCAGGTTAAGAACAGCCTCTGGAAACAGATTACTTGAGTTTGATTGTGTTTCTACTACTTTATTACAGTTTAGTCTTGGTCAAGTTACTTAACCTTTCTCTGTTTCATTTGGCTCATAAGAAGGTACTAGTATGCCATGCTTACCTCCTGTGGATGTTGTAATGATTAAGTGAGTATGTATATGTTAATGTTTTACAACAGTGCCAGGCATCATAGTGAGGGGTATGAAACCACAAAACTTGGGCAGGAGGCAGATGGCAGACATGGACTAGGGCTATTTCAAACTATGTTTAAATAATTGCTTTGTTACTTTCATTTCCATTTCTTGTCTTGTCTCTGACATCTGAGGTTGCCTATGTCTCAACATAGCAAGGATGTTCTAAACTATAAACTGGGAACTAATATTTGCAGATGAAAACAAAGCCTGAACATTTCCTCTTTCTATAGCTCATGGGCAACTATTCCTGATCGTCCAATGAGAGTTTATGGAGCCTCCCTACAAAATAAATCATAAGCCAGATAATCAATGCCCTAAAAATTTAACTATCTCATAAAACTGAAGATAATTTCAGAGGGAGTTAAATTGGCTTAGCCAAGAAAAGATTAAAAGAGAAAAATCTTCTGTTTTAATTAATGACTCAGAAAATATGGTCTAGTTGGCTCAAAAAACTTCATTTGTTTTCACCCTGCTTGATTCATTATCCAGAACTCTTCAAATACTTAAGTACTGTGTTTGGAATAAGATATCAGGCACTTATTTCAGCAATTTTAATATTAATATTTATCTTTGATGAAAGCTATATTTGTATACAACAACATTTACAGAGATTAAAGAGACTTTTCATGTCTTTGAGGATTTATGCTATGTAACCAAATTAAGAGAACATTAAGCAGGCATTTAAATGCCAAAGAGGTCTGTTATTATAAGAAAAAACATTTCTGTTAGCTAATGTAATGTGCTCCTAGTTGTACTTTAAGTACTGAAGATAAAGTTGATAAAAATGAATCAACTGACAATTAGAAAATGGAACAGAATAGGAATACCAAAGTAGTTCTACATAAATGGACAATTGATTTTTTACAAAGGTGTGTAAAAACTATTGAAAAGAGAAAGAATAACCTTTCAAAAATTAGTGTCAAAACAATTGGTCATTTATTTGCAAGAAAAAAAAAAAGAAACTCAACCTATAGTTCTTTCTATAGCTATAAACTAAAGATAGATCATGGATCTAAATGTAAAAGTATTAGAATTTTAGAATAAAACATAAAAGGAGATCTTTTTGACCTCGGGGTAGGCAGAGTTCTTAGCTATTACACCAAATGTATAATTTATCAAGAATATTGATTATTTGCACTTGGTAAAAATTCAAAACTTTTGGTGTGTAATATATTTCATTAAGAAAATGAAAAGACAAGCTACAAACTGGGAGAAGGTCTTTGTAAATATGCAACAAGACTTGTAACCAGAATATATAAAGAATTCTCAAATTTCAGCTATAAGTCAACTAATGATCCTATAAATTTGGAGGAAATATTTGAACTGACTCATCACAAAAGATGATGTATTGATGGCAAATAAGCATATGGAAAGATAGCATCAAATTAAAATGCAAATTAAAACATTGAAATATCCTGGCACAAATACTAGAATGGCTACAAGAGAAAATAAATAGAATAAATAATACCAATTGCCATCTAGGCTGTGGAACAACTCAAATTCTTAGCCACTCTGTAAAATGATTTGAAAATTGCTTACAAACATATACCTATGGCTCAGCACACACTATTTACCCTGGTATTTACCCTAAACAAAAGGAATCAAGATTACCCAAAAACCTATACACAAATGTTTATAGCAGCTTTATTTCTCATTCCCAATACTGGAAATAATCCATATGTTCTTTGACATATAACACGGTATGAGTTTTGGTGTACAATGTGTTGATTTGATTCACTTATATACTGCAAAATGATTACCACCATAGTGTTATCTGCATCTGCTCACATAATTACCATTTCTTTTTTTTTTGTAATAAGAACATTTAAGGTCTACTCTCTTAGCAACTTTCAAGTACATAATATAGTATTATTATCTCTCATTACTATGCTGTGCAATAGATTGCCACAGCATATTTATCTTAACGCTGGAAGTTTGGTCAGAGCACATGGATGATTTATCTCCTGACTGTTTCTGTCAGTGGAAAGAAACCTATGCCATAAGCTAGGACTAGGGATGGTAGAGGAGGTGCTGGAAGTCTGAGGAGAGAGAAGTTATAAAATAGTTATTTGGGAGAACAGTGAAGAGAATACATTTGTACTAGAGTTTCTGGGCCTCCATAATTGGCCTGTGTGAAGTTAGAGTTCAGGCATTTAAAGTGAGTCTGCTAAGCATGGCTTTCTTGAATCAAATTTAGTTACATAAGTACAGGTGCCATGTACCTAGAGAGCTGGAGTTTTATCAGATAAGAAAGAGGGGCAAGGGGGTTCACTGGATATACAAGAGTGTCATTAAAATCTTGGGCCTTATTTGAGGGTAAATTGGCAAATGCTCTGTTGCATGTCCTCCCCCCCCCCCCCGCCCCCATTAGACCTTGGCCCATGGTACAAAGCTTCCAATACAGAGACTTCCATCATTGTCATTGTAACATCAGTATCATTATGGATGAACATGCATTAAAATGTACCTATGTCTGTCATTGTTTCTAACTAGAGAAACACTCACTTTGATTCCTGCTATTTTTACTTCCCAGAGAGCCTCTAGTGGTACCTTATGGGGAGTGATACCTTATGATGAGGGAGGTGAAGTCAGGGAGAATTGTCTTACCCCGCTTCCCCTCCCTCCCCTGCCTGACAGTGGCTGAGCTGGGATCAGACCTCTTGTATCCTTTCACATGGAGCTTGCTCTGCCTGATGCAGCCTCTGCCTCAGCCTGTGCCTCCGGCCATAATTTAATTCCATGTTAGTTTTACTTCTGGTTTGGAATAACTGTTATCTGTCTTGCAATTTCCTTTGTACTTAGTAGTGAAAAGGTCAAAAGTTTTGACTGTAACCAAAACTCCCCTCCAGTAAATGACAGGCCTTCTTTTTAACTTCCCTCAGTCTCAAAGCAGTAGGATATGAAATTGCAAAAGTCTGTCCTTATGCAACACAATTTGCATTAGAGAACTGGAAAAGTTTGGGAAACTAAATCTCAAAGGCAAATACAGGGTAATTAAATAACTTATTTTCAGGGTCAGTGTTTATTTTCCCCTAAAGTGTGGCTTACTCAAGGATAAAAAAGTAAGAAAATAGCTTTTATCAAAACACTAAGTGGAAATGTAATTTTAAAAGGAAGAGGTGGCTCTGTTTTTCACCATGGAGGCTAAGATCGGAGAATTTGCTCTGCCGAATCCCTGATGTGTTCCTTATACATGCTCTCGCTTCTAATAAAAAAAAATACACAAAGAGAGGCATTGGTCTGCACTTTGCTCATAATAAACCACTTAGAAATAAGTTTACTTTGATTTGTAGCTACTGAAGCTCAGTTATTACAATGTTGAGAATAAGCTGTTTTGTAATGTGCTGACATCTGTTTACTATGCCAGTGTAGGAACTTTCTCATTCATGCTCACATGGCATTCCATGAGAGCTGCAAACGAGGGCATTTTATGTGTGTTGACATCCAACTCCACACCTACCAAATGCAATGGTATATTCCACAAACATCTGAAGTGGAACATGTTAATATTAATATTATATATTTCTCTCCCATCAAGCAGCACCCTGTCTAGTTATTGTTGGAAACTATTAAGGAGTCTAGGCGAAATATCTAGAAATTGCCTTAGGCCCCTTAGGTAAGAATTCAGTCCCTGGAGCTAGACAGACATGCATTCAAATCTTGACTGTGCATTTTATTAAGGCTACTCTAACTACAAATATCATATTGCTCATCTTTAAAAATATTTATGGATCCCCTATTATCCAGCATTGTGTGGATATGCAAGTGAGCAAAATATGTAAGGTTAATTCTTTAATAGACTAAACATTCTAGTTGGGAAAACAGCTATTAAATCAACACATCATTAAAATAGCAAGATTATATCAAGTAATAAATGCCACAATGAAAATGAAAGTGAATGACATGATATTTTGTCATTAGAATGTCAGGAGAGGCGAGAGCTTTGCAGGAAGGTGAACATAGAAACCAAGCTATGTAGGGGTCTGGGACAGAGGATTTCAGGGGAGGCGAGCAATTATTGCAAAAGCATTAAAATCAGATTGGTGTTCTTAAGACATCTGAAACAACAGAAAATAGGCCAATGTCATCAGAGATGAATGAAAAAGAAACTGAAAGGTACAGATAAAATCAGAGTGATTGGCAGAAAACAGATAATATAGCATTTGAACGCTTTAAAATCAATGGCAATAAAATAACAACATGACAAGATTTGTAAGTTGAAGATAAAGTAGTGCTTAGGAGGAAATCTGCATTTTTAAGTGCTTATATTAAAAAAGGAGAAAGATATAAAATTAAAGACATAAATTTTACCTGAAAAACTTAGAAAAAAATGTATCCAAATAAAGTAGAAGAAAAACAAATATAAAGAGCAGAAATCAAAGAAACAAAAACCAGAAAAACAATGGAGAAAATGTATAAAGCCAGTACATCATTATTTTAAAACTGGAGGCGTGATGCACCAAAGTCGTGCACTGTGTGTGGTGTCCCTCAGCCTGGCCTGCGCCCTCCAGGAGCCTCACAATCCATCGCCCCAAAGAGGTAGGCCCTGCCCACTGGGCCGGGGCTCCATGATGGCTCACCCCCCAGAGGAAGGCCCCGCCCACCCGCTGCAGCCCGCAGGTCCATGGCCTGGGCCTACCACTTTGGGGCAATCGTGGAGCCCCTGATTGATCGCTCAGCTGGCCAATGGCCTGGGCCTCCCTCTGCAGGGCGATCATGCAATCAATCTCACCCCACAGAGGGAGGCCCTGCCCACCAGCCTCAGCCTGTCAATAGGTGGTCTGGGCCTCCCTCTGCAGAGCATCATGGAGGGATGGCCCGACCAATCATATTGCACCTGCCTTGGCTGGCCTGGCGCCTGTGTGTGCCATAGCATGGTCCTTTGGAAGGTCATCCAGACGGTCGTTCTGCTGTTTGGTGGTTCAGTCTATTTACATATTATGCTTTTATTATTATAGAGATCAAAAATTTAATTAATTTTTGGTTATACTGACTAAAAGAGTCAGAGAGAGTTAGTAGGTATGGAGATGGAGTAGAGAAACACATCACAAATATCAAGAATGAAAAAGAAGTTTTTATACATAAAGAAAATGATAAGAGAATACTATGAACAAATTTATGTGAACAAATTTGACAACTTAGATGATTTATAAAATGCTATTGAATAATATAATATATCAAAATAGATTTTAAAAATCTGATATCTCTATTACTATTAAATAATTCAGTTGTGTAATTAAAAAAATTATCAAAAATAAGTCTCCAGGCCCAGATACTTCACTGTTGAAATTTATCAAACATATAATGAAAAAAATAACACAAATTTTACACATATATTTCAGACTGTAGAGCAGAGGTCAGTACCCAAATCATTTTATCTGGTCAATGTAAGTCCAATACCTAAAAGCAAACAAATACAATTTACACAAAGAAAGACCAAGATTCCTCATGAACATAGAAGATAATTTCTTAGAAACATATTAGAAAATCAGTTGTGACAATAGGACAGATAGTACATCATGAACAAGTAAGATTTATCCAAGATATGTGAGATTGATTTATTCTTTGTAAATCAGTAAGTCTAATTCACCATATTAACAAAAGAAGGATGAGCATTAAAAAAAAATAATAATTGCTCATAGCCAGTTAACTCAGTGGTTAGAGCATGGGCCCATGTACTGAAGGGTCCCAGGTTCAATTCCAGTCAAGGGCATGTACCTTTGTTGCATGCTTGATCCCCAGGCCTGGTTGGAGTGTGCAGAAGGAATCTAATTGATGTGTCTCTCTCACATTGATGTTTCTCTCTCTCTCTCCCCCTTCTTCCACCCTCTACAAAAATCAATGGAAAAATGTCCTCCAGTAAGGATTAATAAAAAAATATATAATTGAAATGTGAAAATAAAATATAATTATATAATTATTTCAATCTATAATAATAAAAGCATAATATGCTAATTAGACCAGACAGCTGAATGACCTTCCGGACGTCATTCCGGACATCCTTCTGGATGAAGTCATGGCAGTGGAGACCAAGGCAGAGGTGGTTAGGGGTGACGAGGCAGGCAGGCAAGAGTGGTTAGGGGTGATGAGGCAGGCAGGCAGAGTGGTTAGGGGCCATCAGGATGGCAGGCAGGTGGGAGTTAGGAGCCAGCTGTCCCAGATTGCAAGAGGAATGTCTGACTGCCGGTAGTCGGACATCCCCCAAGGGGTCCCGGATTGCAAGAGAGTGCAGGCTGGGCTGAGGGACCTCCCCCGCCATGCACGAATTTCATGCACCAGGCCTCTAGTTGTTGAATAAAAACAATTGGCAAAATTGAATAGCCATTCAAAATAAAAATTATCAACAAATTAAAAATACTCTGAAACTTTCTCAATGGTAAAGGGTATCTATGAAATTTCACAGCCTATATTATACATGCTAATGAAAGACTTAATTTCTTCTCCTTGAGATAAGAAACAAGACAAGGATGCCCACTATTGCCATGACTAGTCAACATTGTGCTGGAGGTACTAAGCATAGCAATAAGGCAAGAAAAAGAAACAGAAAATGCTAAGTTTGAAAAGGAAGACAATAAACCCTATTGCAGGGACTTACAGAAAATCCCAGAGAGCTCACAAATAACTGCTAAGACAAACAAATTAAATTTAGCAAGGTTTCAGATACAAGGTTAATATAAAATATAAACTGTATTGTATATACTAGAAGCAAAGTACTAGAAATTCAAATTTTAAAAATGACTTTTATACAATGGCACCAAAAGCACAAAATACCTAGGAACATATCTAACAAAACATGATAAAGCCTTCTACAGTGAAAACTATAAAACATTAATAAAATCAAAGAAGACATTAATAAATGTGTAGATCTATGAATAATATAGAATTTATAGGTTTCAAATCCGTGAACTGGAATGCTCATAATTAAGATGACAACTATTTAAATTATTCTAAATATTCAATAAATGACAAAGTTTCAGCACTTAAAATTTTCTTTTATAAATTGACAAGCTCTTTCTAAAAAATACTGAAATGTATATGATTTAGAATAACCAGAACAAATTGAAGGCCTTACTATAACTGAGTTGGAAATGAATTATAGACCCAATTGTAAATAAAGAAGAATTAAATGATGAGAGGAAAACAAGAGAAAAAATTAATTTTGCTACTGCAACATTGGCTAGGGTGTGAGACAGAATACAAAAATCATGAAGGTTAATATAAAAAATTAGGTTGATCTCACTAAAATTTTAAAAATGCCATTGAAATACTTAATTAACAACATATAAATGAAAGATAAATACTGGTAGAAATTATTACAACACAATATGAGATAAAGGATTTATTCCCAGAATATATAAGAACTAGAGGCCCAGTGCATGAGTTTGTGCATGGGTGGGGTCTTTCAGCCTGGCCAGCGATTGGGACTGATTGGGTCTGTCTCACTCAGTCCCGATGGAGGCCGGCCGGCTGGGGAGGGACAGCCAGAGGGCTCCAGGGTTTGTCCGGCCCGTCTCGCACACTCCCGATTGGCCGGACAATAGCAGCAAGCTAACAAACCTACCAGTGGGAGCGTCTGCCCCCTTGTGGTCAGTGCACATCATAGTGAATGGTCGACCAGTTAACTCTCTGCCCCCTAGTGGTCAGTGCATGTCATAGCCAGCAGTTGAGTGGCCTTAGCATATCCTTAGTATATTACGCTTTGATTAGTTGAATGGACAACTGGACAACCGGACACTTAGCATATTAGACTTTTATTATATAGGATCCTTACAACTTGATAATAATAAGATAAAACATCCAATGTCAATTGGGCAAAAGACTTGAGCATTTTCCAAAAATGAGATTGAAATGTCAAATAATTGTATAAAAAGACACTCAATATCATTAATTATCAGGGAAATGCAAATTAAATTATAATTAGATATCCCTACACATTCATTTCATTTTAGTTTTAATAAAATAAAAAAGAATGAGCATACTGAGTATTGGTAAGGATTTGGAATAACTGGAACTTTCATATACTGCCGGTGGGAATATAAAATAGTACTACTACTTTCCAAATAGTTTGTTTCATAAAATATTAAATGTACACCTAGGTGTGAACTGGCCATTCTCTCTCTCATTCTTTATCATGAGAAAGAAAAACAAAAACATATATATGAATAATGACTTGTATATGAATGTTCCTTGCAGATTTATTTGTAAGGAGAGAGGGGTGGGAATGACTGGATAAAGAAAGTGAAGAGATTAGCAAAAGAACATATATGCAAATCCCAAGGACATGGGCAATAGTTTGGTGAAGGCCCAGGGAGGGGGAAACAGGAGTGGGTGGAGGTGGGCAAAGGTTGGGGAAAAGGTGGATACCTGAAATTATGTCAATATTTTAATTAAAAATAATAATTTATATTTTCAGAAAGCAGGTCAATTTTTTTTTTTTTGGAGACAGGAAGGGGTGGAATGGGAAATGCATTGCATATGGGCACAAGGGAACTTTTGGTTATGATAAAAGTGTTCATTATTTTGATTCTGTGGTTGATTTCATATGTATATACAAGTGTCAAAACCATTCAAATTGCGGTATTCACATACATGTTATTTACTTCAAAGATATCTCAATAAGGCCATCAAATTTTTAAAAATCTGACAGTAACAAACATTTGGGGAAATAGGGTATCATCCTCAGCTGCTGAGAATTTAAGTAGACACTCTTTAAACTAACCTGATATATTCTGATAAAATTAGAAATAAGCATCTCCAAACTCATATATTCCAATTCTGTAAAAGGAAACTTTCCTGTTTTTGCACAGAAATATCTAGGATGAGTTGTACACAGCATCATTTATAAAACTAGGAAATATTTATCAGTAGGTGGATAATTGAATAAATTGTGGTACAGTTAAGTTATGTAGGACACTATATGATGCTTTTATACAAATAAACAAAATCCTAAATGGAAATATGGATTGATGTACATCATAACCAAGTGAAAAAAGGAACATGATAGAGTATTATATTATTATGAAAATTAAACAAACATCAAAATATATTTTATGTACATAGCTATATACTTTATGAACATTTGTATGTACATTTATAAAATGGATGTGTAGTAAGTATATATTAGAGATATAAATAGATCTATATATTTATTATATGCAAATGCACTAAACTCATTATGTGTTTTTTTCTTTTTGAAGGTATGGGGGTTCTCTTGTTGCATCCAGCATGGCTAGAGAGTAAACGAGTCCTGAGTTGAGGCAACTTGGGATTAAGAAAAAGAAAGAGACAGACACAGAGACAGTAGATAAAGCTGGGACCAGGTGGGACACTATTTTCGGATGGAGAGACAGTGACCCAGAGCTAGTACAGCACATTTATTATGTACAACATGATATCAGGAAGTTTTACTAGAGTTTAAGACAACAGAAATTATGTTAAATCATGGTTAAAGATCAAGCTGCATTCTTCATTCTTGTGGCTTCTCATAATTGCATCCACCCCTGACACCCTGCTGAACTTAGATAATGACACCCATCCCCTGGCGCCTGAGCTAAAGGTCAGGACTGACAACATTCCTGCCTTTGGCGAGGTATGTTTCCAGGACATGGCTTTGCCGACACTGCTGGACTCAGCTGATGATCTTTGCTCAGATGCTCTCCCAGGCGCTCTCTACAGAAGTTAAAGCTAGTATAGAGGGTAATGAAATTTGAGGCATCTCAGAGCTTAGGAGACTTTACCTTTATCTGTAATACATCATTTCCTAAAAAACCTTGAACAAATATTATATTAACTAGAGGCCCAGTGTGCAAAATTGCATGAGACCCAGACCCGGTGCGCTGCAGGACCCAGTGTCAAGTTCTGCCGGCACTGCGGGATCCAGCGTCAAGTCCCACTAGCATGGCGGGACCCATCAATGCACCTCCTGGTGACCGGTCTTTGGTTGTTACGGCTTTATAACCACTGGGTTTTTATTATATAGATAGCTGTTAATTCTGGGTGATTGGGATGTGGGTATTTGTTATATTATTCTTGATCACTTAAAATCTTATAAAATGCACAAACAACACTTTGTACATATATGTGTTTATGTATGTAAATGTGTGTGTGTGTGTGTGTGTGTGTGTGTGTGTGTGTGTAAATGCATAAAACTTAGATTGGAAAGGAAACAAATAAAAAGTTCTATTAGTTATTAGTTTAGAAAAAGAGAATGGGATTTAGGATGGGCAATATACAGTGAGTGGGTGGGGGTTTTTGCCTTTATCTGTGTTGTTTGAATTTTGACAATGAAAATACATTTGTGTTTTGCTTGTGTATGTGAAATGAATACTTTATGAAACTAAGTTAATGAAAAAAATGTCAACATGCTGGGCCCAGAGAAGGAGAATAATGGCGGCGGAATAGACAGACGTGTTACGAGCCTTGTCCCGGAGCAGAAAGAAAGAACAGCTGAGGGTCGCGCAAGGAGTGTTTGTTGGCTGGTTGGGAGACAGCTGAATTCCAGAAGGAGGTGGGGGACTGCTGAACGGGGTTCCCCTGACCTGGCAGCAAGAACTGCGGCTGGGTCCCCTCCCGGAGCTGCGGGCTTGGACGCGGAGTCTGCGCCATCTTGATCCGGAAAGTGGAGCTTATCTGAAGCCTGAGAATCCACAACGGCGGCACCCCAGGAACAGCTGCGAGCCCCAGAACAACGCTCCCCAACTGGCGCAAGCACACGGGTTCAGAGAAGCTCTACACTCCACCACGGAAAGGTCAGATTTCGCCTGGGATAAGGTGAGGTCTCTGGTCCCGGCGGGAGAGAGGAACGCGCGTTTTGCGGGAGCTGGAGGACCAGGGAAGTCTGTGCCTAGAAAAATCCGTGGCTGTAGGGGCTGGCGTGATCTGTGACTGTGGAAAGGGGTCCTCAGAGCTGCTAAGAGAAGGGCACTCTAAAAAGCAACCCATTTTGATCTGAAGTGCAGGGACACCCTAAGAATTTCAGGCAGTCCAGACTTACGCGCAGCCCGTGCGCTCCCTGGGTGCCTGGGCTCACTCGCAGTCCCGGAGTTCGCACACTTGGGCTTTTTCCTCTTCAAATCCTTGCTTCTGATTACTAAGCCCAATACATAGGATCACCCAGTTGGGGACACCCTGGGAGACTGCAGGGGAAGGTTGTTTTTCTGGAACCTGGGGATCGGAGCGGGGAGTGACCATCAGAGAGTCAGCTCTGAGGCAGACCACTCCCACAGGCCCGAGTGCCACAGGGAAAGAAGGCTCTAACACTCCCTAGAGAGGCCATAGATAGACCCGGAAGTCAATCCAGAAACACTGCCACCCAGGGGCTGAATCACAAATTGACTCTTGCGTAATCAAAAATAAAGGAATACGAGAAATTAAGACACACCGCCTGCTTAAAATCAGGACTGGCTTACAACACCGAAGAGCAGTGGATCGCAGGGAACTGCAATACTGTCTGGACTGAGAAACAGGCGTGCCAAACAGAAAAACAGAGGAAGTGAATGACCTTCACTACTCCACATTTTATTTTTACCTTTTATTTTTTTTTATTTTTTTATTTTTTTTTAATTTTCATTTTTTGCATCTTTTAATCAAGAAACTTTTTTTTCTTTTTTCATCACTTGATTTTGCCTTTTTAATGATTACATTTTTATTTTCAATCCGTATTATTACTACTGCTATTTTATCTTTTTTTTTTTTTTTAAAGTGTCATTTTATTTTCTCTTCATTTTATTTTGGGATTAGGGTTCTACATTCTATTTTTTATCTTTCCTTTAGCATCGTTTTACTCTATCTCAACTCTACCTTTAGGCCATCACTCTCTTCCTAACCTCCCCCTTTTCAGTGTCCTGTTTGTCTTACCCTTTTACTGCTTTAGATTTTCCCTATTCTTTCTGTTTACCCCTTGTTAAAATTTCACCCTACTTACATATCTAATCTCCAATCCCCTGCTCCAAGTCCACATACACCTCTCCCTTCGCTGTCTGAGTTATCCATAAACTTGTCCTTATCTCTGTCCTTTTGTTGTTGTTTGCTTGAATGTAGATTATATCCAATTTTTATGCTTTTTTTGTGAGATTGTTTTGCTTATTCTTCTTTTGTTTATTCTTTTGTTTGTTTTGTGCTTCAGCTTAACCTTGCCTCACTCCATATTAGTTGGTGTTGTAGTTTGTACTAATCCCCAGGCACTTGTTGCTGGCATTTGCTGGGATTAGTGATTGTTCTATTGGAGTTTTATCCCCAATATATATAGTCTGTTCCCCTTTCTCTCTTAGTCAATTTCTTGTCTCTTACTTTTTTTTTTCTCTTTACTTTCCCTTTTCCCAATTTCATTTTCACACTCCTTTTTTCTTTTTTTCTTTCTTTCTTTCTTTTTTCCTCTTCTTCTTTCTCTCCTATCACCTAATTTGCCTTTCTCTGGTGGTCACCTTTATTGGAGGTTATTAATATCGTGAATACATTCCTGTTCAGTGCCTTGTGAGTTGTACCTGGTAGTGCTGTATTTTGTGCCTTTAAATCAACCCAGGAGAGAGAGAACTACATAACCAGACACCCAGAGAAGAGAGACCATGGGGAGACAAAGAAGCAGCCCGCATATGAAAGAAAAGCAGGCATCACCAGAAAAGGAAGTAAACGAAATGGAGGCAAGCAACCTTCCAGAAAAAGAATTCAGAGAAATGGTCATAAGGTGGCTGAAAAGAATGGAAGACAAATTCGACAATATGAGCAAGAACCAAGAGGAAATGAAGAAGAACCAAGAAGAAATGAAAAATGACATCGCTGCTGTAAAGAACTCAATAGAAAGCATCAAGAGTAGACTAGAAGAAGCAGAGGACCGCATCAGTGAGCTAGAAGACAAGATGGAAAAAAATACCCAAGAAAAGCAACTTCTAGAAAAAAAAATTAAAAGGCAGGAGGAGAGTCTAAGGGAACTTTGGGACAACACGAAACAAAACAACATCCGCATAATAGGGGTTCCAGAAGGAAAGGAAGCTGAGCAAGGAATAGAAAACCTCTTTGAAGAAATAATGACAGAAAATTTCCCAGATATAGGGAAGAAAAAACCCACACAAATCCAAGAAGCTCACAGAGTCCCAAGCAAAATGAACCCCAAAAGACCGACGCCAAGGCACATTATAATTAAATTGGCAAACACCAACGACAAAGTAAGAATCTTAAAAGCAGCAAGAGAGAGACAGAAAGTTACATACAAAGGAACCCCCATCAGACTAGCAACTGATTTCTCAACAGAAACTCATCAGGCCAGAAGGGAATGGAATGAAATATACAAAGTCATGCAAAGGAAGGGGCTGAATCCAAGAATACTGTACCCAGCAAGGCTGTCAATCAAAATTGAAGGTGAAATCAGGAGCTTCACAGACAAAAAAGGACTAAGGGAATTTATTACCACCAAACCAGCAATGCAAGAAATGCTAAAGGGTCTACTGTAAAAAAAAAAAAAAAAAGAAAGAAAGAAAGAAAGAAACAGGAAGCGAAGAAGTAACACAGGGGTAAAGAATAGGAATGGCGACAAATAAGTACCTATCAATAATAACTTTAAATGTAAATGGATTAAATGCCCCAATCAAAAGACATAGGGTAACAGATTGGATAAGAAAACACGACCCATATATCTGCTGTCTACAAGAAACCCACCTCAGAAAAAAAGACGCACACAGACTGAGGGTGAAGGGATGGAAAAAGGTTTTCCAGGCAAATGGAACTGAAAAAAAAGCTGGGGTAGCAATACTTATTTCTGACAAATTAGATCTCAAACTGAAGGACATAACAAGAGATAAGGAAGGCCATTTCATAATACTAAAGGGAGCAATCCAACAAGAAGAAATAACTCTGGTAAACATATATGCACCCAATACAGGAGCACCCAAATACATAAAAAAACTCCTGGAGGATATCAAGGGAGACATTGACAGCAATACAATCATAGTAGGAGACTTTAATACCCCACTATCACCGTTGGACAAATCCTCTAAACAAAACATCAGCAAAGAAACATCAATCCTAAATGACTCACTAGACCAGATGGAATTAATTGACATCTTCAGAACATTTCACCCCAAAGCCACAGAATATACATTCTTCTCAAGCGCACATGGGTCATTTTCAAAGATAGACCATATGTTGGGACATAGGCAAAGTCTCTTCAAATTCAAGAAGATAGAAATCATATCAAGCATCTTCTCAGACCACAGTGGCATAAAACTGGAAATCAACTACAATAAAAACAACCCAAAGAAATCAAACACATGGAGACTAAACAGCATGCTATTAAACCATGACTGGGTTACCAGAGAGATCAAAGAAGAAATAAAAAACATCATGACAACAAATGACAATGAAAACACTACAATCCAAAATCTATGGGACACAGCGAAAGCAGTCTTGAGAGGGAAGTTCATAGCTCTACAAGCCTACTGCAAAAAACAAGAAACAGGGGTAATAAATTACCTAACCCAACAACTCAAAGAGTTAGAAAAAGAGCAACAAGAAAAGCCCAGTGTAAGCAGAAGGAAGGAAATAATAAAGATCAGAGCACAGATAAATGACATAGAGACCAAAGAAACAATACAAAAGATCAACAAAACCAAGAGCTGGTTCTTTGAAAGGATAAACAAGATGGATGAACCTCTAGCCAGGCTCACCAAGAAGCAAAGGGAGAGGACCCAAATAAACAAGATCAGAAATGAAAGAGGTGAAATAACAACAGATCCCGCCAAAATACAAATGATTGTTAAAAAATACTACGAACAACTCTATTCCAACAAACTGGACAACCTGGAGGAAATGGACATATTCCTAGAAAAATATAACCTTCCAAAACTCAATCAGGAAGAATCTAAACAGCTCAACATGCCAGTAACTATGGAAGAAATTGAAGCAGTCATCAAAGAGCTTCCGGCAAACAAAAGCCCGGTTCCAGATGGCTTCACAGGAGAGTTCTACCAAACATTCAAGGAAGAACTAAAACCTATCCTCCTCAGACTATTCCAAAAAATTCAAGAGGAAGGAACACTTCCAAGCTCCTTCTATGAAGCCAGCATCACCCTAATACCAAAACCAGATAAAGACAACACAATGAAAGAGAATTACAGGCCAATATCCCTCATGAATGTAGATGCCAAAATCCTCAACAAAATTCTAGCAAATAGGATCCAGCAGTACATCAGAAAGATCATACACCATGACCAAGTAGGGTTTATCCCAGGAATGCAAGGATGGTTCAATATCCGCAAATCAATAAATGTGATACATCACATAAACAAATTGTGAGATAAAAATCACATAGTCATATCAATTGATGCAGAAAAAGCATTTGACAAAATCCAACACCCTTTCTTGATAAAAACTCTCAACAAGGTGGGAATAGAAGGATCATACCTCAACATCATAAAAGCTATATATGATAAACCCACAGCTAACATCATACTCAATGGGCAAAAACTAAAACCATTTCCCCTAAGAACAGGAACAAGACAGGGATGCCCACTCTCACCACTCCTGTTTGACATAGTACTGGAAGTATTAGCCACTGCAATTAGACAAGAAGAAGAAATAAAAGGCATCCAAATTGGAAAAGAAGAAGTAAAGCTGTCCTTATTTGCAGATGACATGATATTGTACATAAAAAACCCGAAAGACTCCATCAAAAAACTAACAGACTTAATAA
The DNA here is from genome assembly GCF_963455305.1 of Plecotus auritus. Taxonomy (NCBI): domain Eukaryota; kingdom Metazoa; phylum Chordata; class Mammalia; order Chiroptera; family Vespertilionidae; genus Plecotus; species Plecotus auritus. Next base: position 238,376,661 of record NC_137770.1, on the reverse strand, counting down.
ATGAATTCGGCAATGTAGCAGGATACAAAATTAACACCAAGAAATCTATGGCATTTCTATACACCAACAATGAACTTACAGAAAGAGAGACTAAAAAAGCAATCCCATTTTCCATCGGACCAAAAAAATTAAGATACTTAGGAATAAACCTAACCAAGGAGGTAAAAGACCTATATGCGGAAAACTACAGGACACTGAAAAAAGAGATAGAGGAAGATGTAAACAGATGGAAGAACATACCATGTTCATGGATTGGTAGAATCAACATCATTAAAATGTCCATACTACCCAAAGCAATCTATAGATTCAATGCACTCCCCATTAAAATACCAACGGCGTATTTCACAGACCTAGAAAGAACTCTCCAAAAATTCATCTGGAATAAAAGAAGACCCCGAATAGCCACAGCAATCCTGAGAAAGAAGAATAAAGTAGGAGGGATCTCAATACCAGATTTCAAGCTGTATTACAAAGCCACTGTCATCAAAACAGCCTGGTACTGGCACAAGAACAGACATATAGATCAATGGAACAGAATAGAGAATCCAGATATCGACCCAAACCAATATGCGCACTTAATATTTGACAAAGGAGGCATGAGCATACAATGGAGTCAAGACAGTCTCTTTAATAAATGGTGTTGGGAAAATTGGACAGATACATGCAAAAAAATGAAACTAGATCACCAACTTACACCATACACAAAAATAAACTCAAAATGGGTACAGGACTTAAATATAAGACGGGAAACCATAAAAATACTAGAGGAATCCACAGGCAGCAAAATCTCAGACATTTGCCAAAAGAACTTTTTCAGTGATACTGCCCCTAGGGCAATGGAAGCCAAACAGAAAATAAACAAATGGGACTACATCAAAATAAAAAGCTTTTGCACAGCAAAAGAAACCATCAACAAAACAACAAGAAACCCCACTGTATGGGAGAACATATTTGCAAATGGTATCACTGATAAAGGTTTAATTTCCAACATCTACAGGCAGCTTATACAACTTAATAAAAGGAAGATAAATGATCCAATAAAAAAATGGGCAACGGACCTAAATAGAAGCTTTTCGAAAGAAGACAGAAGGAAGGCCAAGAGACACATGAAAACATGCTCAAAGTCACTAATTATCCGAGAGATGCAAATCAAAACGACAATGCGATACCATCTCACACCTGTCAGAATGGCTATCATCAACAAATCAACAAACGACAAGTGTTGGCGAGGATGCGGAGAAAAAGGAACCCTCGTGCACTGCTGGTGGGAATGCAGACTGGTGCAGCCACTGTGGAGAACAGTATGGAGTTTCCTCAAAAAACTGAAAATGGAACTCCCATTTGACCCAGTAATCCCACTCCTAGGAATATATCCTAAGAAACCAGAAACACCAATCAGAAAGGATATATGCACCCCTATGTTCATAGCAGCACAATTTACAATAGCTAAGATTTGGAAACAGCCTAGGTGCCCATCAGCAGATGACTGGATCAGAAAACTATGGTACATCTACACAATGGAATACTATGCTGTCGTAAAAAAGAAGGAATTACTACCATTTGTAGGCACTTGGATGGAATTAGAGAACATTATGCTAAGTGAAATAAGCCAGTCAATGAAAGAAAAATACCACATGATCCCACTCATTTGGGGATAATGAAAAACATTATAAACTGATGAACAAAAAGATAGTTACAGAGGCAGTAAAGCATCAAACAGACTGTCAAATTACAGTGGTAAGGTTAGGGAGAGGTGGGGAAAATAAGAGATCAACTGAAGGACTTATATGCATGTATATAAGAGTAACCAACGGATGCAAAACATTGGGGGGTGAGGGCATGTATGGGAGTGGGGTGGGGGTGGGGGGCAATGGTAAGATATGTACACATATAATACCTTAATAAAAATTTGAAAAAAAAAATAAATAAAAAAATAAAAAATAAAATATTGTTTCAAAAAAAAAAAATAAAAAAAAAAAATAAAAATAAAATAAAAAAAAAAAAAAAAAAAAAAAACATGCTGGGCCCAGTGCTGTGATAGAGGCAAATATATTTTGCCTTCAGAGTATTGAGAAAGGGTGGTTATTGATGTAGAGAATGGTTCCTAAACACTTCTGAGAAGGGCAATCCTATATAATTAAAGCTTAATATGCAAATCGACTGAATGGGGGAACCGCCAGTCGGTATGACGTGCACTGACTACCTGGGGGCAGATGCTCAGCTCAACGCAGGAGTTGCCCCCTGGTGGTCAGGGTGCTCCCCCATGGGGATCACCACTCAGCAGAAGTCGGGCTCACAGCTGGCAAGCACAGCAGCGGTGGTGGGAGCCTCTTCCCCCTCTGCAGCAGTGTTAAGGAGCAGCAAGCTGAGTGATAGGAGCAGCGAGCAGGCATGTAGTAAGGAGCAAGGGCTCCCAGACTGCAAGAGGATGCAGGCTGGACTGAAGGACCCCCCCATCCAGTGCATGATATTCGTGCACTGGGCCTCTAGTTGTGAATAAAACCAACAATTTAACCTGGGTATTAAATTCAGGAGTCTGTTGGGAAAAAATGCACATTCTTGACTTTACTAGCATCTAACAGAAATTTAGCATTTCCATCAACTAAGAATGAGAGCATCAGACCTCATTGGTGTAGACAGACCTGTGACTTTGTGACCAATAAAAGCCATGATATTTTTTTATTGCATTTTAGTTATCGTATGTCAAAATATCATTAACTCATCACTAAATTGAAAATTATAGTAGTAATTAGATTTCCTGCAGGGTCTTGCTATTTAATGTGATCATATAAAGGACATATTGCTATTTTTGTAAAATTTAATAACTGGCTTCCTTTGTTTTCATTTATATATGTATATATACATATTATGGTTTTAGAAAATATTGTCCTGAGATGGGATAAATAAGCTTCACTACACTTCCAAATGAGTTTATGACATATGCAAAAATGTTAAGAACCTCAGTGTAGAAGAATAAATCAAGCAAGAATTGGTGATGGGTGGATGGACCGGCATGACGGGTGAAGGAGGGGGGCAGAGTAGGAGAAAAAGCTAAATGTGGGGCATGAGAGCATGATGGGATATGGCATCATAAGGTTCAGCTCATCAATGACTTTTTTTTTAAATATATGTTATTGATATTTTACAGAGAGGAAGGGAGAGGGATAGAGAGTTAGAAACATCGATGAGAGAGAAACATTGATCAGCTGCCTCCTGCACACCTCCTACTGAGGATGTGCCCACAACCAAGGTACGTGCCCTTGACCGGAATTGAACCTGGGACCTTTCAGTCCACAGGCTGACGCTCTATCCACTGAGCCAAACCAGTTTCGGCATCAATGACTTTTTAAAAAATTATCTTTATTATGGAAAGTATTACAGAGGTCTCCTTCCCTCACCCTTCCCATTGACCCCTTCCACCTCTCACCTGACTTTTTATGTCGCAAATACATTTTTTCTTCCATAGCTACCCTGAGGAAAATAAAATTATAAACTTATCTATATAATCGGCTGGTGGTTTGATTCAGGAAGTGAATAACTTCGGATCATGAAAGCATATCATGAAAAACAAATACTTCTCGGTTCCTATTCTTCATCCCACTTTACATGAGCAAGTTATTATCCTCAGAGTTATTATCCTATGAGTTTGTAGTATATAATTACTTAGTACAAAACCCACTGTTAAAAAACCCTCTGAGATGCCCAGGATAAACCTGATCTTATTATCAAATATGGTTGTCCCGTGATTACCAACATCCACATGGAAAATGAATTTTGTCTAAATTATTCGAATAATTGTCTTCAACTAGAATTTTACTTGGAAATATAATATGTAAAACTAAAAGCAAAACTGCTGTGCTTGGTGAGGAAATGAGAAAGCAGGAACTCAGCCTATTGCTCTATCACCTTGTCTATCCTAATGGCACAGGAGGCTACTCTGCAGCAGCCTAAGGCTCCACATCCATCAACATCTAGACGTTAGGAAGCATCCACTTTTGCCCCTTGGAATTGTTCATTTTCATCTGTACTTTTGACAGTGTGTGGCCTCAACTCTGCTTTTAAAACATTATCATCACCTTGTATTTTATATCTGTCTATACATCTAAAATGTTAGATTTTCAATCGCGGCATTGTGAGTTGCGTCTCTTCAGTGTAGGTTGGGACACTGTTTAGAGGAGGAGGGAGGTAAGAATCCTGTCTGTTCCCCCTTCTATTCGTTTTACCTTCTGGCTCTGACAAAGGTCTTAGAGTGCTTTGATAAGCGTGTCCTCAATTGCCATAATATTTTGCTTATTTTATTACTACTCTACCATAGCACAGGTTTTCCTCAACTTCAATACCTTCAACTCTTGAATAATTATCCCTTTTGTACATTAGAGATTGACACCTCTAATTGGACTTTCTATATTGAATTTCCACCTTGCTAACACAAATAACCAGTGAAAATTTCAAAATATTTAATGATGGCATTAGCTGTCACTCATACTTCTACTTTGGCAACTTCACAAGAGATATATTTAATTGTGTAACCTTAATACTACATTATTATATTTTGCTTTATTATTTTATAAAAACAATTGGGAGAAAAACAAAGGATTTCGATTCTGCTAAAATGAAATATAGTTATAAGTATTTTGTAGAAACATCAAAGGCACAGCTCTCATTGTTCTGGATTGGCTGGGTATTCATTGAAGATAAGCCTTTCATATAAGTTCAATTACAATAGAAAGACCATTTTTATGAACTAGTAGAATGAAATTGTATTATTAAAGATATTTGATTAGGAACACAAAACTTTTCCTTATCCCTCACTCCATAGCACATGCATTACTTGATTTAACAAATTCTACTTAAAAAATATTTTTATTGATTTCAGAGAGGATGGGAGAGAGAAAGAGAGAGATAGAAACATCAATGATGAGAGAGAATCATTGATCGGCCGCCTCCTGCACACCCCACACCTGCAACCCAGGCATGTGTCCCAACTGGGAATTGAACTGTGACTTCCTGGTTCATAGTTCGATGTTCAACCACTGAGTTGTGCCAGCTGGGCAACAAATTCTACTTTTTTTTCACACATTTTAGAGAGAGCAGAGTGAGAAGGTGCAGTTTCTGTTTCTGTGCAGTTTCTGTTTCTGGCAGTCTGGGTCCAATACTGGTCCTGCTCGCTGATAGTGCGTTAAGATCTGTAACTCTGAGCAAATACTTAAACCTTCTAAACCTGTTCCTTCATTCATGAAATGTAAAGGGTTTGACTAGCTGATTTCTGAAGTCCCTTCCAGAGACACTGTTATAAGATTTAATATTTCTTGGGTTGAGGCAAGATCTAGTCCTGGCCTTCCCCCAGCCATTGCGTAAGCCTGGAATTAACCCACACCTCCAGCTCTCTGTGACTCCTATACACCATATTTTAGTGTATCTATTGGATGAGAGCCTTTTCAAACTAAGACATCCAGTGAGCTGCTTCTTTTATGCCACAAGTCATTTTTACTTTGATGCTTTAAAAGTTGTATATTCTCTTTAGATAAAGTATAAACTTATTTATTATACCTGGAAAAATTCTGACATTAAAGTAAACAGATTTCAGAATAAAATCAATAGGTGTCACCTTTCCTTCAACACAATGCTTTAAATTAAATGCCAACTGGTCATTTCGTCCCAGATCTCTTTATGACTTTACCATAACCGAAAAGACCTTCAGCTGATATTTTTTCCCAGCTAAGAAATAGATGTCATACATTACATCTAAGTAGTCTCAGTCTGTGCACTATTAGTAAACTGACTAAGGAAGTCTCCAGTCTGTGCTACATTAATTAAGATAAGCTTGAAATTTGTTAGCATAATAGTGAAGTAATAGTTTGTCTAATTTAATCTGGATACAGTGATATGTGACACTTCCATAATAGCTAATGTGACCTTAGAGGTTAATGATGGCATCACTCATCTGAAGTGACAGACAGCTTCAAGTTCTGCTGCAGTCGATCTCAATTCTTTTTTTTCTCTCTTTATTAGGTTACTGGCATACTAATGAAGCTTTAGTGAACTGTTATGTAGAATTGCAAATTTGGCCAAATTAGTTCTGGAGGTCACATGATGAGACATTTCATTGTAAAAGGCAATGGCAGCACTGTTATGACAGTGAACATGAGAAGGCAGATGTGTTGCTACATGGATCTCAAGCTCACAGAAGTCTTCAGAGATGTTTTGGTGCATGGGCCTTTCTCAGCTATGAACAGGGATGAAGCTTTCTCAGACTCTTGTGCTATCATCCATCCCCTTCTGTCACTTTGTGCACAGGCATGCATGTGGTTGCTGCCCTGCATAAAACACAGGGCTTGGCGATATGAAGAGGACTGAGATGAGCCTGAATATGTTCCAGGCTGTAGTGAGTTTAAGATCTTCTCAAGGAAAGACAACAGATAGACAAATCACTGTAATAGAAGGTACAGTTGAGCACAATGGCCTTAAGAGAGAAAAACAAATATAGTGCCTTTTGATTGCTTAGGAGGGCAGGAGAAATTTCTCCCAGTAGAGGCCTAAGGAAAGCACTTCCTAGGTCAGCCTCAGAAGCAGGGAGACTCAGAATTGTTCCTCTTACTAGTAAAGTACACTTTACTCTTTCTGCAGCCTTCCCCATCTTCTGTGTCTTCTCTTACTCTACTGTGGTGACACTGGGGGTGAGGGTGGGGGAGAGAATATGATGACTATAGGTGGATGGGATAGGGTGCTGAAAGGTAGTTTTTGGGCATCAAGATACAGAGGAACTAGCTTCTTCAAAAATATTGTTGTTTAGCCCTGACCGGTTTTCTCAGTGGTTAGAGCATTGGCCCTTGGATTGAAGGGATTCAAGTTTGATTCTGGTCATGGGCTTGTATCTAGGTTGCAGGTTGGATCCCTGGGTCTGGTTGGGGCACATGCGGTAGGCAATGGATCGATGTGCCTCTCTGGCATCAATGTTTCTCTCTCTCTCTGTCTCTCCCCCTCCCTTCCACTCTCTAAAAATCAATGGAAAAAGTATCCTTGGGTGAGGGTTAACAAAAATAACAACAAAATATATGTGGTTGTCTATGTAACTTGAAAAAGGAAATCCAGGTGACTTGAATGTTGAGGCCTGTGTGTAGATTTCTCTGATTCATATGTAGGTGATGTAATAAAGAGTGATAGAACTTCTTCAGTGTGAGAATTTTAGAAATCCATGGAAAATCAGATAAATTATAAGCCTCAGATACCCTCTAAGGCAGTGGTTCTCAACCTTTCTAATGCCGCGACCCTTTAATACAGTTCCTCATGTTGTGGTGACCCCCAATCATAAAATTATTTCCGTTGCTACTTCATAACTGTAATTTTGCTACTGTTATGAATCGTAATGTAAATATCTGTGTTTTCCGATGGTCTTAGGCGACCCTGCTAGCAGTTCTTGAGAAATTACAGTTATGAAGTAGCAACGGAAATAATTTTATGATTGGGGGTCACCACAACATGAGGAACTGTATTAAAGGTTCTCAGCATTAGAAAGGTTGAGAACCACTGCTCTAAGATGATCTCTTTTTTGAACTCTGCTAAAATTCAGCCTGTCTCTTTAATATTAAGAAAGCCAAGGAAGGATTTGTCTTAGGTCAGGAAACAATGTACAGTGTTCCCCCCTTTATTTGCATGTGATCAACTGTGGCCCAAAAATATGAAATGAAAAATTCTAAAAATAAACAATTTATAAGTTAAAAATTGTGGGCTGTTCTGAGTAGCATGATGAAATCACACACCATCTGTTCTGTCCTGCCTGGACTTGACTCGTCCTTTTGCCCAGGGTATGCATGCTGTACCTACAGTATCTATATATATAAAGAGGTAATATGCTAATTGGTCCTAATGGTGTCCCAGTCATGACCTGTCAAAGGTGTGTGTGCACAGGAGCTGGTGGGTGGGGACAGGGGCGGGGACTTGTGCCACCGGAACATGAGGCTGGAGGGAGGCATCAGGATGGGCCATGGTGGCTGCCCCCAGCAGAAGCGTGTGCAGACCCGCCGCGCTGTCTGGCCAGAGGGGGGCATCAGGATGGAGGCTGGGCCTTGGCAGAGAGCTCTCAGCACTCTTACTCTGGGGTCTGAAGGCGCAGAGAGGAAGGGGGAGCACATAGGCAGTTAGGGGGTTTAGGCCAGGAGAAGAGTGCAGATAGGCAGTTAGGGGGATCAGGCCAGAGGGGGAGAGCATATAGGCAGTTAGGGGGATCAGACAAGGAGGGGAGAGCAATTAGGGCCATTAGGCAGGCAGAGGAGCAGTTAGGGACATCAGGCAGGCAGGCAGGTGAGTGCTTAGGAGCCAGTGGTTCTGGATTGTGAGAGGGATCCCAGGTTGGAGAGGGTGCAGGCCAGGCTGAGGGACTGTCCACCCCCATGCATGAATTTTAACATGTATGCTTATTACACCTCCTTCTAGACAATCTGGACAGAGCCTGGGCTGCGAGGGAAGCCCAGGTACCGGGTGCCTGCTGGCGGCCAGAGGGAAGCCCGGGTCCCGGGTGCCAGAGGAAGCCTGTGCCAGCAGCTGGGGGAAGGAAGGCTTACTTTTGCATGAATTTTGTGCATTGGGCCTCTAGTAATAAGATATTTTGAGAGATGGAGAGAGACCACATTTATATAACTTTTATTATAGTAGATTGCTACAGTAGATTGTTATAATTGTTCTATTTTTATTATTAGGTATTGTTGTTAATATCCTCTGTGCCTAATATACAAGTTGAACTTTATCACAGGTGTGTATGTATAGGACAAAACAGTATACATAGAATTTGGTTTCAGGCATCCACTGGGGGTCTTAAAACATATCTCCAGTTATGTGGAGGGGGGAGCTACTATATCTTAAGTCTCCCACTCTGTTTGTTGGTCATATTTGGGAAGGCACTTCCCTGCAGGACAAAGACCCCATTTACCCATTTTTGCATTCCTCTCACACTCCTCCCCAACCTCCTTTAAGTGCCTGAATAATTGAAAGCATCCAAAATGGCCTTAGTTAAAGAGAAATGAATTGATTGGATTGAATTATTCCTAGTGGCTGCCACGTGACTTTCAAGCCATTGTTAAATGTATTTTTGTAGAGAATTCAGTTCATTTATATAAGGTATCAGCTCCCCCTTGTGACTATCCAGCAGCCAGTTTAACAAAGAGGGAATAAAGACACATTTTCCTTATCTACTTCCATTTCCCTAGTTCGCTGTTTAGGAGAGAGTTGTTGCTCAGGGATAATCACACTCTCATTCAAAGAAAAACCCAAATCTTAAAAATTAGTGTGACTAGGACTCCAAAGGCATGTTCTTACCCACATGCTTCATTCTGTAAAGGCCTCATATAATCATTAGTAGAATGGATGCCCTATCAACCTGTAGACACTAGTTGCATAATACAGCTCAGATGCTAGCAGTTGAACTCTCATAAATATTATCTCAATTATACTATGACATGTCATTTACTTTCCAATGCTAATATCTTCCAGAGCCCATTAAGACCACCTAAAGTGATTTTCTCTAAACACCCAAAATAAAATAAAAATAATAGAAAAGCAATCATCAACTCTTGCTCTCATTCCTTAATCATTTAAATCTGTCTTTTAAATCCGTCTACTCATTGCATCTTAAATGAGCTCTAATCCATTCTATTTTGCTAGATCACTGTAGCTACTTTTGCAGTTTTTAAATTGCTTTCTTATGCCTTTTCTCATTTCTCTCCCCTTTGTTTAGCCTTGGAGGTAGATATTCTTTCACTCTCCTTTGGCATAGGCAGGGGCTATGGAAGTGGGAACCTCAGGAAAGTTCATTCTCAAGTAGCAAATGGGAAGCTGAACTTGAGTCCCATAATTTTCTTTTTAGGACCAGCCTTTTTCATTTATACAACTGTTTTCAAAGAATTTAAAGAGCCAGCTGCTACTATCCACATTAAGGTCACCCGGGCACTTACAAACTGTAGAATCAGGTGCCCACCCAGCCTTATTAAATGAGAACCTCTGGCCTCTGATGCTGTCTCTAACCCATTTGCTTTCTGTATGTACTGTATGTCTTTTTGTTATCCACATCTTCATCTCGTTCCCCTTCTCTTAAAAAATAATCCTTAAACTAAGTTTAATGCCATTATTAAATATTCATCCATGTAAGTATTTACTGAATTCCTACTATGTGCCACACGCAGAGCCCCAAGATGCCGTGACAGATGAATGAGTTATAATAGTTGACATCCTAGCTCGCGTTGTCACTGGGGAAATCAGCCATCAGACTGATTAGTCTTACCTTTGGCTTTGGACACGCAGGAGGCATTGAAATTGAGAGTAGTGCTTCAATCCGTTTCAAAATAGACAAGTCTCTAAAAGAGAGAGTGAAAGGAACAGAAGGGAACAACTTGTATTCAAAACCCAGTGAGAAGTGGGAGGAAGAAGACCTCAGGTTGTCCTGATCCAGCGCTTAGGAGAGCTATAGCGGAAAGAAGACAGGTCTAAAATCCACTGCAAACCATCTCACTGCGTGTCCAACCACTCAGCCTAGTCCCTTCAGCCACCACTGGTTTCCTTTGAAAGGAACTGAACCTGTAAGCAGGTGAGGGAATTTGTGACAGAGCATGATCAAAAGCAAATTGGGTGAGCAAGGGAAAGCAATTACACAGGGAGATCATTAATTGGAGGGCTTATCTCTTCAGTGCCTTTGGAATGTGTAAGCTGCAGTGCTGTGAATTGAATGTCATGCACTCCTATTGTTTGCGAGGAGCTGGCTGTGTGTGACAGGTGCTGAGTGATTTGCCAAAAGTGTTGTAGGAGCACCAGCAATCAAAAAGCCAGTGGGCTCTGCAAAGCCGGGAATTGAGTGAAGATGAAAAGGCATGAAGGCTGAAGTGAATTGGGACTTTTTACTGCAATAGAGCTTGAAACTGAGGAAGTAGAGTCAGTAATAAAGGGTCGTAAAGAGAAAGGCAGGGCAGAGGGGATTGGAAAAGTTCTTGCTAAGATCTCTTCCATCAATCAAATTTAGACATCTGGTGGAACAAGGTCTACCTGTGCCTAGGGTAAAAGGAACATTGAAGTTCATAAAGCTTATAAAAAAGGCCTGTGAGGAGTCATACACGTATATTGTGGGGAAATGAGAAGCCATTTTAAATCATTCCCATATCCAGACAGAACACAAAGGAGCACGAGGAAGCAGAGGGTCCACTAATTGAGACACTCATATTCCATTCCTTTTACGTGTGTGTGTTACCTGCTCAGAAATCTCAACCCCTTCCCATTCTTCCTGCAAGCCATGCCTCCTCTACCCTCTGTTTCTTTTGCCTGGACCCAACTTTCAAGTCCTAGCTCTGATATTAATTCCTCTTTGAAATGGTTCCGGTTAGGAACACTTCATGTATCATCTATCATAACACTGCCTCTGGCCCCTGCCTACACTCAGCAGCTTACCCTCCTGTTTTCTACCTCTTTAGTTTCTTCAGTCCATGCACCTTGACACATGCTGTGATGTCTTTCTCAAAGATTGTGAATTCCTCTTCAGCCTGCAGCACTTTCTTCAAATGTCAGTTCCTCAGGGTAACCTTTTCTGATCCTTAAGTTAGATAGACTTACAGCTGCCTGCACCTCTCATTGGAAACACTGATTTATTTTTAATTTTAATTTTATTTTTTTAGAATGAGAGGAAGGGAGAAGGAGAAGGGAGAGAGAGAGAGAAAAAAAACATTGATGAGAGAGAAACATTGATTGGCTGCCTCCTGCACACCCCCCGCTGGGGATTGAGCCTGAAACCCAGGCATGTGCCCTGACTGGGAATCAAACCAGTGATCTCTTGGTGCATGGATCAGTGCTCAACCACTGAGCCACACCAGCAATGCAAAAGCAGATTTTTTTTTATATCTATCTTCTAGCATAAGTGGACGCTCAGTGAGACCAGGGCTGCCCCTTCATTGGCCTCTGCTGTGTCCTGCTCTCCAGCACAGTGCCTGGCATTTCCGAGGCCCCACAATTATCTGCTGTCTTTATTCCACCTTCTCATTGGAGTGTGAAATCCTTGAGGTCAAGGACTCTGCCTTAGATTTGTTTCCTTAGGTCATAAGAATATACCTGATATTAAATGTGTGTTAAATGAATAAAAGCTAGAAGAAAATATCCAGGACTGAGTTGCTCAATCTGGGCACTACTGGCATTTTGGGCCGTATGGCTCTTCGTTGTGGAGGCACCTGTGCTGTGTAGGATCTTTAGCAGCACCCCTGGCTGCTACCCACCAGATCTCAGTAGCACCCCTCACAGTTGTGAAGAGCAAAAACGTCTCTGGACATGGTTAGATATTCCTGGTGGAGGTAGGACAGTGGGGGTGGGATGCAACATCAACCCAGGCTGGCAAACACTGATCTAGAGTAGACACTTTTTATTATTTTGTTGTTGTTGTTTTGTGTGTTTTTTTTAAATCTTTATTGTTGAAAGTATTACGTATGTTCCCCTTTCCCCCCATTGACCTCTTCTAGCCCACCCCCAGCTCCCATTCTAGGCCTTCACACGTTTTAAATCAAACACATTTCCAGCTTTTGAGAAGAAAAAAAAAGTGACCTATGAGGTACATATAACAATTATAATATTTATGTAGGATTATTTAAAGGTGGATTTTTTTTCATTGAGGCAGGCTATCAACTAAGCTGTATAGGGAATTAACTTTTAAGTAGACAGATAAAAGAGTTATTAAACTTTCTGAGGATATTCTTATAAGGATTAAATTAGATAACGTGCATAGAAATATCCTAGATTAGTGCCCAGTTCATGGTAGCACTTCCTTGAATGTTATTTCTCTTTCCTTCATCTAATTAGAGCATTTGTTTTTATTTATTTATTTATTTATTTATTTATTTATTTTTATTAATTTCTTTATTGATTAAGGTATCACATATTTGTCCTCATCCCCCCATTCCCATCCCAAACCCCTCCCCACGCATGCCCCCACCCCCTGTTGTCTGTGACCACTGGTTAGGCTTATATGCATGCATACAAGGCCTTTGGTTGATCTCTTCCCCTTACCCCCACCCTCCCCTACCTTCCCTCTGAGGTTTGACAGTCTGATCAATGCTTCCCTGTCTTTGGGTCTGTTTTTGTTCATCAGTTTATGTTGTTCATTATTTCCCCTAGATGAGTGAGATCATGTGATACTAGAAATACTCTTATAAGAACCGAAAATGAGACAAGAGCATTTGTTTTTAAATGATCACAGCTAACAATGAAATCTTGGGAAGATTTTAGCCAAATGAAAGCACATACACACAGTCAATTTAGTTAAAAAAATTTTAAAAGGCTCAACTTTTTGACCATTTGATTGACTGAGTTCTTTGTTAGAGGAGATGGGTGTGTTGCTACAGAGAGCTGGTTAAGTTTCTTTCCTACTGGGAAACACTAAATTACATCCCACCAACTTCTGCTGCCTGGGGTGACTCACACAGTGGTTGACTTTAGAGTTCACTGAAGGTGAGGGTCTGGGCTACATGAGGTCAGGTTTGCTCCATGAAGCAGGACAAACACAAATTTATAATGCCAGGCTTCTTGCTATGATTTCCCAAAGTTGAAGGCCACTCTTTTCCCCTTTCCCCACCCCTTTCCTGGAAAGAAAATATAGGAATCATCCCCAGAGGCTACTGGAAGAAGGAGAGTTTCTGCGTCAGTAGATTGTTTCTTTTCTTTCATACTCAGGGGGATTCTTGGCCGGCTGAGTAGTAAATTCACTGTCAGTGTTTCAGCTCCCAAATAAAGAAGTAATAAGAGAAGCTCTGCCTGTGCATTGCCCAAAATGGAAAAAGGACAATAAGCAACAGGAGTTTGTAAGAAAACACATCCTACCTGAAAACATGTGATTGCTATTTTGGAAAGAATTGCAAAATTGGAAAGCGCAGGGAAGTGTAGATATCATGTACTTTAAATTGAGGCAAACGTTGAATACAACAATTTATGAAATGAGATTTGCAAGAACAAACAGTCAATTTAGATTGCAATGTGGTTACAAGCCTGGGAGAGAGTGAGGATATTGAGGGAGGGAAGGGAGGTCTGTAGAGATATCTGGAGAACACCTAGGATTATTATTGCTTTAAATCAGTGATTTATTTTTACATTTGGGCTTGGGCTAAAATTGTTTGCTTGGCCAAATCTTCCCTAATATGAAAAACTTTGTTTGGTATGTAAAAAGTCCTCAATACATTTTAGTTCCCTGTGATTTTGTGCATGCATTTTCTTTATGATTTCTAAATTAAACACCAAAATTTTCATACTTCTTTACCATTTCCTTTCCTGTAAGACACATGCACATAAATATAAAGTAACTGCTCTGGCCTCAGTTTCCTTATTTGGAGAAGGAAAGACTGGGCACATTCAGCAAAGTATGAATTCTTCCCCTTGACTCCTTTCTGCTTGAAATAAAATCCACTTTCTCTTGCTTACTTTATTTTAAGGTGAAAGCAGACAGAAAAATAGGTGTTTGGGCTTCCCTGAGATAGCCCCAATCTGGTTATGTCTTAGAATCTAATGAAAGGGCACAGATTCCTACATTATGGGTGAGATATATTGGAGATCAATGTCAACCCAAAGCCAGAAACTTATGAACTAACATCAGAGAGATGTAAACAGAACCACACAGGCAAGGAAGCTAGGGAAAACAAGGAGAAGGTGTCTACTACTTATTGGCTCTTTGACCTTGGACAACTCACTCCCTTTCTTCACCTTCTTTAGCTATACATCTTTTTCATAGAAGTTTTCTAGAAATATGCAAGAGTCTGAGTCTGTAAAATAATGAGAGGTTCTGGAAGCTGTTCAGAATAATTCCTCTTCTGTATCTGGGAATATTGTGTAGATTTATCTCATCCCAATTAGTCTGGTTCATTGGTCAGATGGCTAATTATGCATAACATTGCAGCAGCCCCTCTGTGACTTGACTATTGAATTATGTACAAACTAATTACCACCTGTCCCTTTAACAGGCTGTATTAGTTTGCTCAGGCTGCCATAACAAAATGCCAGATTGGGTGACTTAAGCAACAGAAATTTCTTTTGTTATGGTTCTGGAAGCTAGAAGTCCAAGATGCATGTGCCAGCAGGGTTATCTTCTAATGAAGTCACTGTCCTTGAGTTATAGATGTTCTTGGTATGTCTTCACATGGCCTTTCCTCTTTCCCTGCAGAAAGAGAGAGAGAGGAAGGATCCAAGTTCTTTCAGATTAGGGCCCTACCCTTATAAACTCATTTAAGCTTAAGTATCTCCCTAAAGGTCCTATCACCAATTATAGTCACATTGAGGGTTAGGGCTTTGGCATATGGATTTTGGGGAGGGGGACACAATTCAGTACAAACCCCAACCATATTTCTATTTTCCTTAGTACCTACAGGCTCCATGGTAGTGATGCTGGGGGGAAGGTAGAGTAGCAGTAGTTCCTTGAATAACTTATTTGTAGATCCCAAGGCTGTTTGGATGCATGGTTTGGAATTGTTGTTGATTCCCACTTATGAATCTGTTTATCTGGAGTCATACATCAGAAATTCCCAGCCACTGTGTGGAAGTAGAACTCGACTTCATGTTACACATTTTAATTTTGTAACTCATTTATTGTGTGGTCTTAGATAAATCATGTTTGACTTATCTGAGATTCAGTTTTTCCATCTGTAATTAGGAATGGTAGGGTACTATCCATGATTGAATATAGACAAACTACTGTTAAATTAACTATTTACCATTTTCACATATGCCCTATATCTTTCTGTTACTTTTACTCTTCCTAATATCCCTCTCCTTATTTCAAGACGAGCTCATATTCTACTTCTTCCAGGAAGACTTTCATGATAACCTAAAATATTCTCTCCTATTAGCAACCTGATAAGATTTCCATGGTGCCTCAAATTAATAACTTGTCTTGGAATTCTTTATGGAGATCCCCATCATATTTTGAGAGCAGAGGCTCTATAATTTAAAATTTTATTCCTATTATTTTCTTTAGTGGGCCTCTGCACATTTTATAAGTGCAATAATCATTTCTTAAATTGAACAACTGAATATAGTTTTAAAACATGAATATTTATCACAGAAAAAAGAAGGAAACATCCCCAGGAAGACATCAAAGATACCTCTGGCTGATTTCTGTGGCTGTCACCTTGGTGTTTGTCATAAAACCTTATACATGCTTCTCTAATTGTTCATTTACTTACTCCTTTCTCCACTGTTTTCTGAGATCATAGAGGATACAGATCCTATCTAATTCTTCCTTATGCCCCTAGGGCCTACTATACTGTCTACTAAGATCAAAGGTTATCAATACATTGAATGAAGGAGGTATGTAGTTGAAAGACAGAGATTTAACTCAACTTATGTTTTTTTTCCACAAGTTAAATATTTATTTTCCTGGTACCTCATGCTGGGGGCTAGTGTCCCTTCATTGGTTAAACATATACAGAATACCTATAGTGTATTAGGATCTGTATTAGGCAACCTGAATTTACAGGGAAGAAAGACCAGTCCCTAACTTCCATACTTCAACCCTGTAGAAGAGATCTACCAGAGGACAGAACATTATACTACAGTGTCAGATACACTGTGATAGAGAGAAGCCAGAGGTTTCAGAGCCCAGAGGAAACCAAGCTGCTCCCATCACTTGCCTCTCTCCTCCCTCAGACATGCCAGACTCTTTCCTACCTCAAGGCTTCCACAAATGTTCTTCTACCTGCCTAGAACATGCTTTTCCCTGCTGCCCATATGATTGGCTCCTACTAATTATTCATATTTTAGTTTCAATGTCATCTCAAAAGAAAGACATTCTTGATAGTCTTTTAAGTCAGCTTCTACTATTTTCTTCCTTCCTTCCTTCCTTCCTTCCTTCCTTCCTTCCTTCCTTCCTTCCTTTCTTTCTTTCTTTCTTTCTTTCTTTCTTTCTTTCTTTCTTTCTTTCTTTCTTTCTTTCTTACATTTGTTTCCTTTATTGGATTTATGAAGTTCCACACTGGAATTCTGTAATTTGTATATTTGCTTGTGTAATCTATTTCTTCCCCGTTAGACTATGCACTCTGTGAGGGGAGGAACTGTCTGTCTTTTGTGCAACACTATTTGAAGCACAAAACAGTCCTTGGGATAAACATAAGAACTCAATAATCATCCACTGATTGAATAAATGCAAGAATAGATGAGCAGAGAATGCCCAGCCCACAGGGAACCAGTGAAAAGAGAGCACAAGAAAAGCTAACAAGTAATATATATATGGGATTATTTCTCTATTCAAAATGCTTTGATCTTCTGCTCTGCACATGTTTGTTTGTTTTTCTATAAGCAACATTTTGTAGATGAGAAAAGACCCAGAGATAAGTCCCTCTTCTAGAGATAAATAAATAATACATAGTGGAATGAAAGCTCATAGTCAGGTTTATTTTGACCCAAATCCTCTGCTTTTCCAAGAATTATAACAGTAGCTCAAGGGACTACAGAGATTGCTGCTGTCACCATTCATTTCCTCTTGGGGAAACAAATACTTTACTGCTCCAATCTTTCTTACAAGCAACAACATGCCCAGGACTCAGAGAGAAGGGTAATGAATTCATGTTGTTTTCTTTTAAGTCCAATAGACCCTTTCATTTCTGCCTCTGGAATCCCTCCTCCTATTTCAATGCTCACAATATTCTGTTTTACATTGCTTTGTCCCATATTCATATGAGAAATATGAAATTTATAATAAAATCTTTCATCTCTATGCACTTTGCATATTCTGCATCAGTTGCTTTGTTCACTATTAATTCTTTGCTTCATCAGAGTTCATTCTTTTAATAACAACCACAGGTTTTCAAAGCTCTGTCTAGCCAACATCTCCTAATTTCTTCTTCCCATCCCCATTATGTGTTATTGAATTCTCTAAGTGAATTATTTCACTTTGCATAGCATTTCAGGATGTGATTTGCATGAAACATGTTGTACAACCTAAAAACATATCATATTAAAATGTCTGTAACTGCTTGAAGGAAATGCTCCCGGGGAATGCACTGTGCTATATATAATGTTGAGTTCTAATGTGACAGGAACGGGAAACAAACAAGCAAAAAGTGACAGAGACACATGCAAAGATTTGACTTCCATATAAACAGATAAAATGTGTTTATGTACCAACTGAGCTTTTGTTTTGTTTTAAAATTCCTTTTTCCCTTTCACCTCAAATGTAATGGAAAGAGAGGAAAGGGATTTTCTGACTTAATTATTCTCTACAACAATTTTATGGGGTGGGCATTATTATATCCTTGTTATAAATAAGCCAAATATAATAGAAGTCAAAGATGATAGTTGACTTTACGGTCTTTCTCTTTTTTTTTTTTTGGTTAATCCTCAGCCCAGGATATTTTTTCCCATTGATTTTTAGAGAGAGTGGAAGATAGGGAAAAGGGAGAAAGAGAGAGAGAAAAAGAGAAAGAGAGAGAGAGAGAGAGAGGGAGAGGGAGAGAGAGACATTGATGTGAGACAGACACATGGATTGGTGGATTGGTTGCCTCCCACAAGCTCTCCAAATGGGGCTGGGGATCAAACCCACAACTGAGGTACCTGCCCTTGATCGGGAATCAAACCTGCAACCATTAGATCCTCAAGCTGATGCTCTAACCATTGAGAAAACTGGCCATGGCTTGAAAGTCTTTCTGATTCCAAAATCTCTGGCCTTTCTGTAGATTCTGCTAATTAAGAAAGGATGTGACAGAGGATATAGTATAAGTGAGTGAATTGAACTCTTGTTACCAATGACTTTGGTCACAGAGCTGAGTAAGGAATGGGTTAGGGGGTTTTAAGGGAGCAGATGTGTTGGGCAAGTCAGAGAGTGTTTTATTCTAGAATTTGAAATCTGAAGGTCAGGGCCTTCTAATTGTACCATCTCTCTCGGAGAGACAGCAGCTCTGGCTGTTCCCCAAATGTTTATATCTAAATCAATTTGCTTGACTAAAAAATCCCTTGTTAATCTGGACTTCAATCTAATTCCAATGTTTTTCTCATTTTTCTCTAGTTCAAGGACTTATCACTATCTTTGAAACATTCTTTTTTCAGAACCATTTACATGTATTTCTAGATAGTGGAATAAATTAGCACATACGCCTCATCTCATTTTATTAGAAGGATTTGGGGCAAGGAAGAATAGAAAGACCTGCTCCACCAAAGCTGATGGTATTCTTCCAGAGAAGCAGAGACCACCTGGATGGAAAATGTAGATCAGGCTACCATAACAAAAAAAACACAAATTAGTTAATTTATCAGCAACAGAAAGTTATTTCTCATAGTGCTAGAGGCTGGAAGTCCAACATGAAGGTACCAGCAGATTCAGTGTCTGGTGTGTGCCTGCTTCCTGGTGCTTAGATGGCTGTCTTCTTGCTGGGTCTTCAACACCGTGGAGAGATAGGGAGCAACTCTCTCATGACTCTTATAAAGGCACTCATCCCATGCATGAGGGCTCTAATCTCATGACCTCATCTAATCCCAATTACTTTACCCAAGCCCCACTGCCTAATACCAAAATATGGATTTTGAGGGAACTCAGGCATTCAGTCTGTGATAGTGCTTCATTGCCTCTTAGCCATTGAATAAATCCCAGCTAGTAAAATAATTGCCCTTTTATCATGTGGGGTTGGACTGTGTTTGCTCAGAGGGAAATTCAGGTTTATCTTAACATAGTTTTCTCATCTCAGAGGAGCTATGGTTAGCCGGTTATGGAAGGCCCATATTCAGACCAGTTCATGGTATTAGAACATGTTTCTTCTCCAGGAACTGGGACATAGATTGCACAAGCCTGTAATAATACTTGAGTTTGCAAATCAAGAAGAATCAAGGGATGAAAGCTCCTCCTGTGGGAAGAGAAGTTGAAAGTGAGACAGAGGGCCTGGCCGGTGTGGCTCAGTGGTTGAGCTTCTACCTATAAACCAGGAGGTGAAGGTTCAATTCTGGGTCAAGGCACGTGCCTGGGTTGCGTGCTCTCTATCCCCAGTGTGGGGTGTGCAGGAGCCAGCCGATCAATGATACTCTCTCATCATTGATGTTTTTATCTCTCCCTCTCCCTCCTTCTCAGAAATCAATAAAAATATATATAAAAATTAAAGAAAGAAAGTGAGACAGAGGGCCTTCACTGATCTGGAAACTTGACCTGAGTTTTAAAAAGGCAGCAGCACAAAGTTTGGAGTTTGGGGAAAGAGTAGAGATGATGCTGAGACCAAGCAATGGATGAAGGGAGTATTCTTGCAGGAAAAAATCTCAGGATAAATTCATTTGGTCCTCTGTGAATATATATCACAGAGATGAGAGTGTTCACTCTCATGGAGGCAGGTGGCTCTGAATGCCTGTGGAGGGTCAAGTATGAACCAATGTTAGGAAAATAACTTTCAACCAAGGTGGCACATATATGATTCCAGACTCTACAGAAGCAACATTTATTTTTATACTATTCTACATAGGTTCATATTGCATGTTAGCGGTGATCTCTAGGGGAATAAAATGGAGAGAATTATATTACCATTAAAATTTTGCCACATGAATTATGTTAGCTTTCAAAACCTATGTGAAATGTCAATGCTTCTTAAAGTAGTTCTACTATGCTGTTGCCAGGAACCAGCATTTTGTTATTTTCTAAATTTGTCATCATTTACATGTAATTCACTGAAGATGTACTTTATGTCAAGAAATGTGTGTGGCTTTAAATATGTTGAAATGAGCAGGCTGACATGAGTGCATATGGAAACATTGAAACATGAAAAGTCTAAGCCTGAAGGTCAAAGGCCTCTCTCTGATTAGGCACCTTCAGTTTCCATCCTAGTTTTTTGGTATTTGGGGCACAAAATGACTTGAGTTTGCAAAATGCAATTCAAAATGTTTTCTTTACCAAAAATTTCACTCAACTACTTAAGGAAGACTTTTGTAATATACGATTTCACTGATCTGGGGAGAAACTGAGTGCTATTAGGTATTATCAAGAATGAATTCTGCTTTGCAATCTTGGCCCCCAAATCTTTATTATGATAGCCATATTGACATTCCAAAACTAATATAAATATAACACTTGGGCATTAGTTTATCCTGTGTTTAAGAAATGTATTGTGAAAACTGCATTATAAAAAAACCAATAAATTTTCCAATGTGGAGGTATGGTTTGAGATGTTTAAATTCTCATCAAAAAAATCCAAACCATTCTGCAGAGATTTCCATTTAAAGGTTTTTAAAAATATAATATAAATGCTTAGCTATAAAATCTTAAGATGGCTAAAAAAATTCAGAAATTTATTGTGTCTTGCTCTTGACCATTCTAAATGATATTACAGTACTTAGAATCACTAACACCATCATTTGATTATCCTATATGCAAATTCACCAAATGGTGGAACCACCAGAATGACTGGCTGCTATGATGCGCACTGACCACCAGGGGGCAGATGCTCAATGCAGAAGCCAGGCTTATGGCTGGCGAGTGCAGTGGTCGTGGCGGGAGCCTCTCCCACTTCTACAGCAGCTCTAAGGAGGGAGCAGGTGGGCAGTAAGGAGCGAGGGGTCCTGGACTGCTGAGGGATACCCCCCGGCCCCGCAGTGTATGCATTTCATGCACTGGGCCTAGTTACTTACATATATCCATATAATTCTATCATCTTTATCTCCCAGTGTTACAATAAACAATGAATAAAGCCACTAAATCACTGATCACAGGGAGTAAGTTCTTCAAGATCATGTTGCTGGTTTGTAACTATTACCAGCATGATATGCAGCATGTTCTCAAAAACAAGGACAACTGACATTATTGAAGTCTTACTTTTTTCTAGATACCTTATAAGCATCTTTATGTAAAATACTTAACTTATTGTCACAACAGCCCTGTGGGATTGGTACTGATTTTTAATCCCGCATTAGTAAAGAGAAAAGTGGCTTCCAATGAACAAATAGCTGCATTGAGAATTGTGTCCTGGTAATGGTATCTCCATAGCCCATGGTCTTAACCAATTTATCTTGCTAGTGCCCCTCATTAATTGACGGCATTTTGTAGAATTACCTCACTTTATCAAGACACTGTTGTCGTGGGAGAAATTAGTACACTTTGCTATATAACAAATTTGAACATTGTAGTTTACATAAAATAAATATATATATTAATGAGGTTCTGTTATAAACTTCCAATTACTTCTTGCACAATTATTGATGACAATTTCGACAAAATGTGCCTAAGACACACATCTATTTCATGGCATCAATAACTTTTCTCTCCTCCACTGATTCTGATTATCTTTTTCTGTTTATTTCAGAATTTTTGCTCTGTATTGCCTACTTGCTTCGGTACTGTTGTTATAAAAATAGAAATATACATTCTGTTCATGCACTAGAACAAATTGTATTATTTAAATACTATTTCTTTATTAGATGGTAGTTGTTTTCTAAGGGCTTTGCTTCCTGAGAATGGGCCATGCATAATGCTGGCAGTTTACTTGCCTTGTTGATTAAAGAATGCAGACATATGTTGCAGTCCTCTTTCACCTGAATACTCCAGGCTGGAATTTTTTATTTATATCAGTTATTTATTTATTGCTAGTGCCTAAAGGAGGAAAATTTTTAAACTTTTAAAAAAGATACAAACTCTTTCAAACTGTAGTCTCAGCTAAAAATGGATTTTCCCATGAGTTAGCACCATGATCTAACCTATGCAATAAAACTTAGTATTATGTTACTCTCAGGAAGTTGTACTTCAGGCTATGACAACTTATCATGTGTCCAATATCATGTGGATTATCATTCCACTTATTATTCAATGTATCAAATAGAGATCTGCAATCAGATAGGTTCAATCCAGCTGTATGGCTGTAAATAAGTTACTTAACCACCTTAAAACTCAGTTTATTAACCTTTAGCATGTGACTTGGACCTAAGTCATCACAAAGCACCTGCAACAGAAAGAGAGCTGTATAAATGTGAGATTTCCATGATTAAGTTAAGAACATTCCCTTTTCTTCCTAGTTTGCTGGGGGTTTCATCACGCATGAATGGATGTTAAATTTTGTCCAACGCTTTGTTCTGTATCAGCTGACTAGATCACATGCTTATCTTCTTTAGGCTGTGAGAGTGGTACAGTAGCTGAGGTTCTACATGATATACCTAGCTACCTTTCAGCTCACACTCCAACATGATCTACTACTGTTCTGTTTCTTGGACACTTTATACTTTTGGACCTTTTCACTTGTCATCTAGACTTCTCCCAAGAAATCCACATGATTAGTATCTTCACTTTCTTGAATTCTCAGATTTTATTTTCTTAATGAGTCATACTCTGACCATTCTATTCAGAACCTGGGACTTCTTTGAACACTCTTAATCTGGATAGTTTTTTTTTATGTGACATTTATTACCTTGTAATATATTATATAACTTACTTTTGGTTGTGTTTATTGAATATTTTCCTGTCCCTCTACTTAAATTCTCCCTCTTTCTCTCTAGCTACCTGCTCTACAAAAATGTAAGCTCCATGCATTTTTATTTTTTTTAATGTACTCCAAGTACCTAGAACTGGATCTTAGTATTTTATGTCTCTTTTATTAAATTACTAGAGGCCTGGTGCACAAATTCATGCACCAGTGGGGTCCTTTGGCCTGGCCTGTGGGATTGGGCTGAAACCAGCTCTCCAACATCCCCCGAGGGGTTCCGGATTGCGAGAGGGCGCAGGCCAGGCCAAGGGACCCACCGGTGCACAATCAAGGCCAGGGAGGGATGCGGGAGGTTGGCCAGCTGGGAGGTTGGGGGTAGGGGGGACTGTGGGAGGAGTCCAGGGTGTGTCCGGCCCATCTCACTCAATCCCAATTGGCTGGACTCCAAAAGCAAGCTAACCTACCAGTTGGAGCATCTGCCCCTTGGTGGTCAGTGCACATGATAGTGAGTGGTTGAGCAGCCTTAGCATATACTTAGCATATTACACTTAGATTGGTTGAAAGGATGACCAGACGACCAGATGCCCGGATACTTAGCATATTAGGCTTTTATTATATAGGATTGATTGATTAAGAGAACAAATACTTGAATGAAGTTTGCTTTCCTCTTTGTTGGCTTCATTCTCACCTATTAGAGGTAGGTTTCCCATGTGACTCAGGAAGAAGTGAGGTATGGTCCTGGGGAGTACCATTCTTACATCATATCACCTTAGGGAATCCAGAGGAAAGAAAGATGAAGGATAGATGATAGATGATAGATAGATAGACAGGTGATATACAGAAGATGATAGATAGATAGATAGATAGATAGATAGATAGATAGATAGATGATAGATAGATAGATGATAGATAGATAGATAGATAGATAGATAGATAGATAGATAGATAGATAGATGAGAGATAGATAGATAGATGAGAGATATAATTATAAGAATTGTGATTGGCCAAGCTTGGCTAGTGTTTCTAAACCTATTGTCAGGGGTAAAATGAGAATAAGGGTTTCTCCCTAGAATCAGAACCATGTGGATCTTGGTTTGGGGTGGAGGTCCAGTCATTTACTCAGAGGAAGCAATGTACTTCACTGGAAAAAAGGGGTGAGGAGATGTGGGGCAAAGAAAATCTACAGGTGTCCACCACTGTCTTTATATCAATGTGACACCTCCAATACACATTTTTATTTGACTAAAAGATCCAAGTTACCAGATATGTCAGTCTACCTTAAATTATCTTGAAGTAGGAGTCACTTGAAATGCTGGCATAGATAAGTCTTCCAAGTTAGTTCCTTAACTGTTGAAATGCAGAAAATATTGTTTACATTGTTCTTGCTCCTAAATCTTTTCAACTTACCACATTGTTAGCTCTTTCTAAATACACATAAAGAGGGCTCTTGAGTAGCCACAAAGTTTATGTTTATTTTAAAGAGAGTTGCTTTAGTCAGCAAAGATAACTTTTCCATATTGGCAAAGCTCTCCACAACTTAGAGCCATTATGGACTGATACAGAATTGAGAAATGATACCACAAATGAAAACAAACATGAAATTTTATAATGTGTGGAAATTGTAATGTCAATAAAACAACTTGAAAGGAAAGTTATACAAAATATTAAGTTCTATACATCATCTTATATTTGCCTGTATCTGAGAAATAAATCCTGTAAAGTGAAACAAAATACCAATTATATTATATATTTTATTTAATATTATTTAACATTTAATCAACATTTTATTTAATATTACTTAATACTTACTATAGTATTTAATACTCATCACAACACTAAGAGATGGAAATTACTTTCCCATTTTAAAAATGAGGAAACAAATCTCTCAATAGTTTGAGTGTCTTTTTTGTTTTTTTTAAATATCCACAATGCAAAGTGGAGAATCAGACTAACCTAGGATTATCTGGTCCTAAAGTTTAATTTTCTACACTGGACACCAACAATACTCTCCAAAGAGACCTGCGACTACTTTCTTCTAAATCATAATATCATACAGTATACTAAACTGGTATACATAAGGTTGATGCTGCAATATTGAAACAGGCTCATTAAGCTCAAAAGCTCTGTGTATTATTTTTGTGTAAATCTAAGATTCAAACTATTGAAATGAAGTTCATATACAGATTCTTTTGATTATTATTTGCACAAGCCCAGGGTTAAGAATGGCAGCTAATTAGTGAAATACAGAAAGGAAAAAGAGCCTATGTATATTTATGCTGATCTGTATTATTGGGAGTTTGATCCTTATAGTAAGAATGATTAATTACTACTCGACCAAGTATTCTGGATGAAAAGCATTTTATTGAACAAGCTATAACTATAACATCATGTGGTGAACCCAGAAACATCTATTATACTGTAATTTACAGTAAAGATTTTAAGAAATTAAAAACTGAGTTTATTTTTACAACAATAAAATGTTCAAGAAGAATGTTCTTATTTTCTGTTAATTAAACTAAAAATAATACCAGATACCATAAGGCCCAATAAAGTAAAAAGAAACAAGTAATGTATTAGTTTTGAAGAATGAACATATATTTAACAAAGGAGAACTATTCCTATGGTATCTGTCTATACTGAGATTTCTATTAACATGTTCACCTCTGCTGCTAAGTAGGATATTGAAAATTTCAGATAAACTACTTATGAGAGGTCCTATTGGCTGAAACTTCCACTAACTTATCTGGTGAACTTGGGCAGGTCATTTAACTTCTTTGAGTCATTGTGCCTTTATTTGTTAATGTGGACATTATTGTTAGCTTTACAACTATTTTATTAGAATATAGTAGGATCACACACACACAAATACACAACAAATGGCAAACTCTTAAACATATGTAAGGGATTCTTCTTCCACGCATTATTTACCCTTTAAAATTTCCTTTCAGCAGTTTGTCATTGTTGTCATTGACCAAAAGTTCTTGTAATCAAACCTTATCTTACTAAACAGAAAGCTGAGGTGGGAGGGTGAGGGGGCAGTTATTTGTATAATAAATGTTTTTGCTAGTTAAAAACCTGAACAACTACCTTTATAGATATAATGTTCTTATCCCATATATTAAAAGCCTAGGAGGTGTCGTGCAATGTCATCACAAGATGGCCGCCACAAGATGGCTGCACTCACATCGTCACAAGATGGCTGCCACAAGATGGCCATCAAAAGATGGCCAGCAGGGGAGGGCAGTTGTGGGCAATCAGGCTGGTAGGGCAGGGCAGTTGGGGGCAATCGGTCCAGCAGGGGAGCAGTTAGGCATCAATCAGGCTGGCAGGGGAGTGGTTAGGGTGCAATCAGGCTGGCAGGCAGAAGTGGTTAGGGGCAATCAGGCAGGCAGGCAGGCGAGTGGTTAGGAGCCAGTAGTCCCAGATTGTGAGAGGGTTGTCTGACTGCTGGTGGGATCAGGCCTAAACCGGCAGTTGGACATTCCCCAAGGGCTCCCAGATTGGAGAGGGTGCAGGCTGGGCTGAAGGACATCCCCCTCCATGCACGAATTTCGTGCTCCGGGCCTCTAGTCTATACTAATAAAAGCCTATGTGGTTGTCATGCCCTCACACCGTGATGCCCTCATGCCATAACAATCCATCACCAGGAGGCTGCGTGTGCAGTGGGTGCACACGGATGGGCGGGGGCTTGACACTGCATGCATGGTGCAGAGGTGTGTCCCGCGGCTCCACGTGACGTGGAGGCAGGTCCTGGCAGCTCCACGCAGTGATGCCTGGTGTCCCACTGCTCTGTGCGGTGGGGCCAGGGGTCCCGCTGCTCCATGTGGCGCAGAGGCATGTCCCAGCGGCTCTGCGTGGTGAGGCCAGGGGTCCTGCGGCTCCATGCAGCATGGAGGCGGGACCCCCGGCTCCAGCCTATCTCTTTGGGGCAATCTATTGAGGAGCCCTGGATGGGTGGATGGAGCCTATCACTTTGGGGAGATTGATTGTGGGGCTCCCACACTGTGAGAGGGCACAGGCCAGGCTAGGAACTGCCCACCCCCCACCCGCCGACGAGCACACGAATTTTGTGCACCGGGCCTCTAGTTTATATAATAAAAGCATAATATGCTAATTAGACTGGACAGTCTTATTTCCAGACAAAGCGGTAGCAGGTGGGGGCCGCAGCAGAGATGGCAGAGGCCCTTGGCTCTGGTGGTAGCAGACAGGGGCCGGGGCCAAGGCTCTTGCATGAATTTCGTGCATCGGGCCTCCAGTAGTTAACAAGAGCATTATATGTCTCTGTGTGTGTGAGTGAGCGTATTTTAAGAGAAAGGTTGGTAATAGAAAAAAAATTGTATAGCTGGAGCAGTGAGAGTTTTTTTTTTAAAAAATATTTTATTGACCTTTTTACAGAGAGGAAGGGAGAGGGATAGAGTTAGAAACATCGATGAGAGAGAAACATTGATCAGCTGCCTCCTGCATACCCCCTACTGGGGATGAGCTCGCAACCAAGACACATGCCCCCAACCAGAATCGAACCCGGGACCTTTCAGTCCACAGGCCGACGCTCTATCCACTGAGCCAAATCAGTCAGGGCTGGAGCAGTGAGAGTTTTATTATAAATTGGTAATCAGAAAATATGCAACAATAATTTGTTTTCCAAGTGAACCTTGAGAAGTATATTTAATGTTTACTTAAAGAAGTAGTTGCCATGGCATCCTTGCAGAAAGATGTACCAGTACCTGAAAACAAACAAAAAAGCAATTTTAGTATTGTTCTTCAGACTGAAAAGTATATATATATATATATATATATATATATATATATATCAGCATTTGTGGTTAATATTATAAAAGTGTGAGTATGTATGTCTTAGAACAGTGGTTGGCAAACTGCGGCTCACGAGCCACATGCGGCTCTTTGGTCCCTTGAGTTTTTAGCAAAGGCCAGCTTAGGAGTACCCTAATTAAGTTAATAACAATGTACCTACCTATATAGTTTAAGTTTAAAAAATTTGGCTCTCAAAAGAAATTTCAATCGTTGTACTGTTGATATTTGGCTCTGTTGACTAATGAGTTTGCCGACCACTGTCTTAGAACATATACTCCAGTTGGGAGACATTTTCAGAAGAAAGTGATTTCAATAAACGGCTTTTAAAGTATATCACTTTTATTTATGTAACGAGGTAATTACATTTGAGTGAGGTAATGTTTTCAGAATAAAACTTCATGTCCCTTAAGAAGGTATCTTACTCTCTTTTCTCTTATGAGTCCCCTTCAGTTCTGTGGCCTCTAACTTGCCACATTACTTGTATTTCTCAGGATGTGAATTCCCTCACAGCCCAAGTTCCTTCCTGGGTTTTTATTTTGTAGAGTGACTCTATTTGGCTTAAATTACCTCCCTACTTCCCACAACACCTCTTCTCCATGCACTCTGCTCTATTCTTTACCATGTAGCTGAAAAGTTTTCATATTTTGAATTTTCCTCTATTACCTACTGAAATCAAGGGCTTCTTTGTAACTTTATAATGCAACATAACTGGATTTTCCATGTCTTATTGATCTAACATAAATTCTTTTTTTTTTTTAATTCTCAATGGAGGATATTTTTCCATCGATTTTTAGAGAGAGTAGAAGATAGAGGGAAAGAAAAAGAGAAATATCGATGTGAGAGAAACACATCAATTGGTTGCCTCCTGCACTCGCCTCAACCAGGGCCCGGGCCGAGGAGGAGCCTGCAACCAAGGTACATGTCCTTGACCAGAATCAAACCCAGGACCCTTAGGTCCACAGGCTGGCTCTATCTGCTGAGCCAAACCAGCTAGGGTGAACATAAACTTCTTAAGAGAAAGGTTCAAAAAAGAAAAATATTAATGGACTTAGGTTTATTTCTTTATATTTATCTATCATTCTTCATTTCAACAAATATTTTTGGTGCATTTACCATATGTCAGCTAAGCAACCATCAATGAAAATTCGCATAATCCTTGCCTTCACAAGGTAGACATTTATCAAACAACCTTACAAACAAGTTCATTATTACAGCCATAATAAAATCTGTGAAGATAATGACATAGGGTACCTAGTCAGGGCAATTTGGTCCAATCCAGCAGATCACGAATGGCATCCCTAAGGAAAGACTTGGTGATGGGTTATAAGACGAAGATGAGGCTGAGATGGATGAAATTGAGAGAGCAGGGGAACCTTGCAGGAGGTGAGCCAAGGGAAAGGTGAAAGAACCAGACCATTTGGAGCCCTGCCTCCATTCCAAGAGCAATAGGAAATGGCTAGCAGTTTTAAAAGGAGGTGGCAGCATCAGCAAAGAACAAAATCATACTGTCTTCAGTTTGGGTGAGTCGACTGTCAAATGTAGCATGATGTCCGGATGAGAGATGACACTAGTTTAGATTAGATAGAAAGAACAAGCCAGGTTTGGGATATCTTTAGCAGGTGACACCAGTGAGACTTCTTGATAGATTGAAGGGTTGGGGGATCAAGGAAGCACCGGATACCAAGGATGCCATCTAGCTGTCTGGCTTGACCCCCACCGGCTGCTCATTTTAGACGAGGAGCTGTTGGAAGCAGAAGGTGGCTTCCACTCAGTCTGTGGCTTCTTCCAAGACCTTGCTCAGTGCTTTGAACATTGTATTAAATTTTTGCTTACTTTAGTGTTTAAGACAATTACTATTGCACATGACACTATACTGGTGTTTTTTATTTGTTTATTTGTTGGTTGGTTTTTCAAGTTAAAAGTAAGGCAGAATTCCTTCCCTTGAAATGGTTACTATGATTCAGTTAGGTACAGGATGATTATATATAGGGTGAGGCAAAAGTAAGTTTACAGTTGTGAGTACCTGAAACACAGAGTTTATTCTTGTGCCATTATTTATTAATTTTGTATTATTTCCGTATGAACAACTCTAAACCTCCTTTTCCCCACCCTGTGTACATAGTCTTTTACTTTCTCATGGAGTATGCTTCCAGGTATGATGAATAAAGGAGGAATATTGGGGATCACAAAGGCATGAGTAAAGTACAACAAATAGAAAAATGTAAGAAGACAAAATAAATGGAAGTAGTGAATTCAAATAATGCTTTACGAGGTGAGTATGATTTTGAAAGGCAGCTATGGATGTTCTGGTGGAGGAAACATCTTGAACAATGGCATGGGAGAATATTGGGGGGTACATGGAAATAATGAGCATCTGGTTTGGTGGGGATACAAAATGTTTAAGATAAAAATACAAGATCACTAGAAAGATTGATTTGGGTTTTGACTGCCTCATTTTAGTAAGCAAAAAGGTTTTTTGAGGTAGAAACAATAATTAATAAGAATTTTAGTGGAGGAGACACAAGATTCTGGAAGATACTTGATAATTATGAAAAATATTTAGTTGGTATGTGGTCAATATACTTTATATTTAACTGGATTTGAAACATGAGAGCCAGAGAGGAAGAAAGAGTTGACATATTAGCAAAAGCAATGTTAGATTCTCTAACAAGTAACTCCAGAATTCCTCTAGTTTGGTCAAATAGAGCTTTATTTCTCACACAACTTTCCAAAGCAGATGTTCCTGGCAGGTGAGAATCTTTCCTCCGTGGGTGATGGATAGACTTCAAATGCATCATCTTGTGGCTCCACCCTGCCTGGTACCTGGGAGTCCTTCCATCCAGCTGGCTGGCAGGGAAATAGAGCACGTAGGAGGAAGAGATATTTTCTAAGAGCTCCAGCCTGAAAATTACACTTATAACTTCCACTTACATTGCATGGCCTCTTAGTTACATAGGCAAATTAGAATACAAAGAAGGCAGGAACATATAATTGTTTCGTACCCAGGCAAAGAAATGGGAAACAGGTTCTAAGAGACAGCTAGCTCTCTCTTCCACAGATGATTTCAAGGATTCTAGTACGCGATTGTGCTTGTGTGTTGGTGTCACTAATACAAACAGTATATAATGAGAAGAATGATTCTAGGATACTACTAGTAAATATGTTCAATGTGAAGTTTTGTAGGACATTGTATTGGAGATTTCTAGCAGAAATTTAGTTTATAAGTCTGAAACTTGGTGAAAACGTTTGGTTTGCCTTTTTAAAAGACATTTAAACATTTTTATTGGTTTTTAACATTTATTTATTCTTATTTTCTAGAGATAGGAAGAGAGAGGGATAGAGATAGAAACATCAATGAGAGAGAAACATCCCCAGATGCCTCCTGCACACCCCCTACTGGGGTTGGGGTTGAGCCCAAAACCTGAGCATGTGCCCTGACCAGTAACTGAACCAGTAACTTCTTGGTTCATGGGTCGAGGCTCAACCACTCTGCAACACTGGCCAGGCTGGGTTGCTTTTTGAACATGGGTGAGAATTTACAAGCTAAGCTGATTGTTGTAGAATTTTTCAATCAATAAAAATATATTGGTGCTAGAAATATGATGGTGAAATAGATATGATCCCTTCTCTTTAGTGAAAGAGAGAGGGAATTTGGAAATTGACAAGAGACTAAGTATAACTCAGCAGTAACTCTGTGATAGAAGGCTCTGTGATGATGGCTATTTCTATATCTGTTCTGTTCTGTATGGTAGCCACAGGCCTGTGGAACGTGGCCAGTGTGACTGAAGAACAAATACTTAATTTTAATTAATCTAAATCTAAATAGATTGAAACTCCTTATGGACAAAGATTGTATTTTAACTTCTTAAAATAACAATAAAAAACAATGATGGCAAATACCTCTGGAACACTTACCATATGTCAAGTGCAATTCAAAGCACTTTACATGTATAAACCAACTTAACCTAGATTATAGCATGTGATAACAACCCTGTAAGGTTAGTAATCCTATATAATAAAAGCATAGTATGCGAATTGTCCCCTTGACCGGGAGTTCTTCCAGGAGTTCAACCAGGGGGTTGGGCCAGCTGGGAGAAAGAAAGGATGCCTGGCCAGCAGCCAGCAGCTGCTAGGGACCCTACCAGTGCATGAATTTCATGCACTGGGCCTCTAGTAGTATTATAATTAACATTTTCTTTTCTGACAGGAAAGTAAGGCACACAGCTGTGAAATATATTTCCTGCTTGTAGAAAACATACAGTATAATTCAGGAACTAGACAAATAAATTCTGTTGCAATAGTGCTAAGAGCGGTGAAAGTAACCAGCAAGCACCTGTAATAAACCAGGAAGCAAAAACTGGAATTCACCCAGTGAAAGAGATGGAGAGGCTAAGATGGGAAATGGAATATGCTAGTTATGAACGAAGACAGGGTGGCAAGGCTGGCTGCATAAATTATCTTTTATAAACACCCAGTCAGCCCTAGCCAGTTGCTAAGTGGTTAGAGCGCCAGCTTGGAGACTAAAGGGTGACAGGTTCAATTCCGGTCACTGGCATGTATCTCAATTGCAGGCCTGGTGTATGTGCTAGACGCAACCAATCAATGTGTCTCTCTCTTTCCCTTCCACTCTAAAAATCAATGGGGAAAAAATATCCTTGGGTGAGGATTAACAAAAAAATAAAAATAAAAAATGAAATTAAACATCTGGTAAGTATTCTTCCTTCCTTCTTTTCTCTACCCTAGAGTTAGAGAACGTTCAGATTAATCCCTTTCCCACCTAACAAATACCCAGTTATTTTTCACTTTAATCCTATCTTAGATTATAGCATGTGGAGCCCTGAAAATGTGGAAATTTTGAAATATTGGAGCATAAAGTGGTTCTTTCCCCTCCCCTGCCCTCTGCTGTCAGTGATCTGAGTCTTGGTCTGCAGAGCTGGACGTGGCTGCGTGGCCTGTCTGCTCGGCCTGCGAGGTCAGCCTGCCTGGAGCTGAGCTCAGCCCATTTCCATGCATCATTAAGGCTAGGGAATGATTAGCTAACATATTCCTTCTGAGCCTAATGAGCTGTGAGGTGATACATTTGTAGTTCAGTCGAAAAGATATAAAAGTAGACAAAGTTTTTGTCCAGAAAAAAATCTTCCTCTAAAAACCATCTACTGGGTCCTCCTTTGTCATCCTAAAGAAATGTGGCCACGTGGTAACCCAAGTCTTGTAGGGAACTATTACCGGCTTTGAGATGATAACAGGGGCATTTCCTTCATCTACATGTGATATTAGATGTGGGAATTCATGTTTGTGAAAGTGTGACGATGCAGGCTCCTGGAGGTTTCTCAATTGGGGAATTGGTAACCATCTTTTTGCTCCTGCTTATTTTTTTCACTTTCTCTTTGAATTAGTTCTTTTTCATACCTTGCTGATATGTTTAATACAGATATGTTTTCTATCTAAATTTATGTGATATGTTTCTGAAAAGCTAGACTCCCATCTTTGGAAACAAATGAAGAAACGGGTTGAAAGAGTTGTGTGTGCACCATCATGTGAGACTGGTTTAAATCTGCTGAGGTAGAGTTTGACTTTGTTTCAAGAAAGTCAACAACTGCATTTATTAACCTCACCTTTTGTGCCAGAAACTCTATGTGTTTGTTAGGGCAGGTTCAACTATGGAAAGAAAGTGTCAGTGGCTTGTTGTCATATCTCTTCCTCACGTGACTGTCCTGGGAAGTTATTTCAGTAAGTAGAGCTGCTCTCGGTCCCTGGGTCATCCTGGGACCCAGTCCCCCTCTAGCTGGTGGCTATTGTAAATTGTGCTGCTATGGACATAGGCGTGCTTATATTCTTTCTGATTGGTGTTTCGGGATTCTTAGAACATATTCCTAGAAGTGAGATCACTGGGACAAATAGCAGTTTCATAATTAATTTTTTGAGGAAACTCCACTCTATTTTCCCTAGTGGTTATTCCAGTCTGCATTCCCACCAGCAGTGCACAAGGGTTCCTTTTTCTCCACATATTCTCCAGCATTTGTCATTTATTCATTTGTTGGTGATAGCCATTCTGACAGGTGTGAGGTGATACCTCATTGTCGCTTTAATTTGCATCTCTTTGATGATTAGTGACTTTGAGCATTTATTCATATGTCTGTTGGCCATCTATATTTAGTTTATGTGTGCCATGAGATGAAAATGTTGAAAAATCACTGCTCTAGCAAGTAATCTCAAATTTAGTAGCTTACGACTAGACAGGTTTATCTTGTAAGTCCTGGAGATCAGAACTTCGGTTAGGTCTCACCGAGCTAAAATCAAGGTGTTGGCCTATCTGTGTTTCCTTCTTGAGGCTGAAAGAGAGAATTCATTTTCTTGCTTTTCCAGTTTTTAGAGGCGGCCTATATTCCTTGGTTTGTGGCCTCTTCCCTCCATCTTCAAAACCTGAAGTTCCACCACTCTAACCTTGCTTCTTTTCTCATCCCTTCCTCTGGCTATCTCTTGTGATTACATTGAGACTCTCAGATAATCTAGGATACTTTCCCTATCTTAAAGATGATTGGCTAGTGACATTATGTCTAGCTGCAACCCTTTTGCTCTGAAAACTGACATAGTCACATGTTCTGGGAATTAGAATGTGGATACGCATGAGAGGGGGCCTCAATCTGCCTGCTATCCCATGTTTTCCTCTCTCCAGATTTCTGCTTATTATTTCCCCCTTTTTTTCCTTCCCCATCCAAGAATGTTT
The DNA here is from genome assembly GCF_963455305.1 of Plecotus auritus. NCBI lineage: Eukaryota > Metazoa > Chordata > Mammalia > Chiroptera > Vespertilionidae > Plecotus > Plecotus auritus. The sequence continues at coordinate 238,341,747 of NC_137770.1, read as the reverse complement.
TCTCTAAGCCACTTTACCCTTTGAAACCTTACCCATCTTCCATCTCCAAAATTCATCTTAAACTCAACTTCCTCTCCTAATTCTACTCATTGGAAATAATTCATCCTTTCCTTGTATTTTGTCACTTTTTAAACACACCGCCTGTTTTATTTTTTTTTTAAAAAAAAAGATTGCATTTTTAGTTATCTCTGTGGGTTGATTGCAGTCTTCTAGAAGGGCAGACATTATTCTTTGTTCACTTTTTTTAGTCTTCATAGACTTTAAGAGTGACCTTAAACATAATAACCACACATCTAATTTTTGTTGTGTTGAATAGAATTTACTCAGTTATCACCAGCAACCAAGGGGCGTAGTAGCATAATAATCCTTTAAGAGCAGGCAACCCACAACTAACTTGCATGTGTTTTAGGAATGTTTCTTATGTGGCTTTTGCATGAGCTGTCTAGTTACATTTTCCTCCTCATACTGATTTTATTTTATATACCTTCTCTCCTGTGTGTACCCAAGAGTAAACATGAAGATATCATCTTTGGCAGCATGCTTACCTGCACTGATCACATTTATTGGCCTCCCCAACATGAATTTTCTGGAGAAATGGGATTTAAAAATTTCTCTGAAGATTTTCTCACAACAGAAATACTTATAGTTTCCCTTGTGTGAATTTTATGATGAATGACAAAGTTGATTTCTAAACTCATTTTTTTCTATAAGTTTTCAAAGTATAGATTTTCTTCCCATGAGGCCCCCTTTGTTGGCCTTTGACAAGCTAGAGAAGTATTTGTCTTATACTTTGATAGAGTGTTGACCTAGGACAGTGGTCGGCAAACTCATTAGTCAGCAGAGCCAAATATCAACAATACAATGATTGAAATTTCTTTTGAGAGCCAAATTTTTTAAACTTAAACTTCTTCTAATGCCACTTCTTCAAAATAGACTCACCCAGGCTGTGGTATTTTGTGGAAGAGCCACACTCAAGGGGCCAAAGAGCCACATGTGGCTCGCAAGCCGCAGTTTGCTGACCACGGACCTAGAAGATTATTTACATCTTGTTTACAGGTATAGTCTTTAATTATTTTTCTTTGCTTGAGGGCTTTCCTGTAAATACTAGCTTTCTGTATCTTTTATGTTTTAAGGCTATACATCATGCCTTTCTTTAACGGAAGTGCTACTGGACCTCTATTTAAAGAAGATGGGCTTTTGGGTCTACAATTAAATCTCACATTGCCCATCATATAACATCATTAGGGAATGTTTTGTGAACCCAGTTCCTGCTTCTTGTTTTCTTGGGATAAGGGCTGTGGAATACATGGTCTAAGTAGTATCAATTGGGCTAGGTAAATGGTTCTCCGAATTGAGCTTGTATCAATACATCAAAGTCACCTGGACTACTTGTCAAACCAGAGATTTCTGGCTCATTCTTGGAGTTTCTGGAATGGGCTGATAATTTATATTTCTATTAAATTCTGGGTGATATGAATGCTGCAGGTTGGGGACCACACTTTAAGAATCACTTCACAAGCCAATATCGGTTTGGCTCAGTGGATAGAGCATCAGCCTGCAGACTGAAGGGTCCCAGGTTCGATTCCAGTCAAGGGCACATAACTTGGCTGCGGGCACATCCCCAGTAGGAGGTGTGCAAGAGGCAGCTGACCGATGTTTCTCTCTCAGCGATGTTTCTAGCTCTCTATTCCTCTTCCTTCCTCTCTGTAAAAAATCAATAAAATATATATTAAAAAAAAAAAAAAAGAATCACTTCACAGGAATACTCCATAGGAAGAGCAATATAAAGAAGAGTTAATAAGTCATTAACTTATTAGTCATTTAGTCATTAACTTATTCATTCATTTAGCAAAAGCTTATTGTGAGCCTACTATATCTAATTCTAGAGTTTACATTATTCCTTTCTTTATATTAATTTAACCTATTTAGAAGGAGATATGGAAGTGGCTTCTTTTCTTTAAAACTAAATTAGATGACTCATCATCCAAAAACCCAAGATCAGTAGCTGTGTGTCTGTGCACATGCATGTATGGGTGTGTACATACTCACATACACCCACTCAAGTGTTTCCTTCTGGCTCTTGGCAGTATACATATTTCTTTCTTATAATGGGTGTATTCATAATTTTGTATTTTGATTTTCACTTATTATATTATAAACTATTTTCCATTTAGTATAGTCTTTAGAATTACCTAAATGACTCCATAAATTTTTAGATAAAATTGCACAGCATTTCCATTCATTTTTACATAAAAATCTTTTTATTTAACATAGAAAAATATTTGAATATTATTGTTATGAAATATTTCTAGTAGAGAGTTCTGTGATCAAAGTTATGAATATTTTTATGACTTTAAAAGAAAGTTTTCTTAATATATAATGTAAATAGTAGTGTATGACTTTTATGTTTATCATCATTGGGGATTTATGGTTTTTAGTCATTTGATAGATATTAAATGGGCTTTTTGTTTTTAATTCACCTGCATTTTATTACCAGTGAATTTAATCATTCTGCTGTGTCCATTTATGATTTTCCTTTCCTGTTTTTGTCTATACAAGTCATTTGAATTAATAAAATATGCTTTTTATTTTGGATAAGTCAATTTTTTTTTTTACTTTGGTCCCTGAGCATAAACCATAAGGTAAATGCAAGTTTCTATAAGCATGAAATAAAAAATTCACATTTAATTAAAATAAAAGGAAACTACATTTTAAAAGAAAATTAACATTTCTCTCATCCACCTTTTAGAATTGAATCAAAACAAACAAACACAAAAATGTCCATAATTTGAACATACCAAAAAAGATTTCACTTTGGTAGTAATATAAGAAATTATCAAGTAGCTTTTCAAAGGTAAAAATGAATGTAGAGTAATATTAGCATATGATGTTTTATTGTCCCTTAGATGACTTGAAAAAACTACTGTAAGAATGCTTGAAAAATAAGTGTTTTTAACTGTATTAATTCTATGGACTGAATTGTGTCCCTCAAATCCATATGGTGAAGCTCTAATCCCCCCAAATGTAACTGTAAACAGCGATAGGACTTTTGAGAAGTAATTAAGGTTAAATAAGGTTATAAAGGGAAGGCCTGGACATGGTAGGATTTATGTCCTCTAAGAAGAGAACTATCTCCCCCACCCCACCCCCACCTAGGCACCAAGGCGAGGTCATGCGAGGATGCAGTGAGAAGGGTCTGCTATCCAGGAAAAGACCTCTCCTCAGCCACTGCCCATGCTGGAACCCTGGTCTGAGTCTTTTAGCCTCCATACGGAGAAAATAAATTTCTGTGGTTTACGCCACTTAGTTCATAGTGTTTTGTTATGGCACCCTGAGCAAACTAAGACATATAAATAATAATTATATTCACATGATTATAATAGAGGTGTCCCCCAAAATGTATACACACTTTGTATAAAGACAACATATATTAAAATATATTTCATTTTCAAAATGTAATGGAATCAGCTGTTAAAGTGTATATACATTTTTTTGGATGCCCTATATATATTATGTCCTGTCTAATAAAAGAGTAATATGCAAATTTGTCATACCTCTGCTACACCCACAAGCCACGCCCACCAGCCAATCAGGAGTGAGTATGCAAATTAACCCAACCAAGATGGCTGCGGCCACGGAGCAAGCAGGAGGCTTGGGTTTCCCCGGCAATGGAGGAAGCCAAGCTTTCCACACACCCTGGCCAGCCCAGGCCTCCACTCCAAGCTACAAAGTTTCAATTATAGAAGATAAATAAATCCCAACAAAAATGGTGGCAGCCACGGAGCTGGAGAGAGCAGGAGACTTGAGTTGTCCCCAGTGATGGAGGAAGCCAAGCTTTCACAACCCTGGCCTGCCTTGGCCTCCACTTAAGGCTACAAAGTTTCAGTTATAGAAGATAAATAAATCCCAGATACCAAGGCCTCCACTTGGGTCGCTGGGGGGCGTAGCCAGCCTGCAAACCACCACAGACCCCTTGCCCAGGTTGCCCTGCACCCCAAGGAGACCCCCACCCTGATCTGGGACACCCTTCAGGGCAAACCAGCCGGCCCCCACCTGTGCACCAGGCCTCTATCTTATCTAATCCTGTCTAATAAAAGAATAATATGCAAATTGACCATCACTCCAACACACAAGATGGCTGCCACCATGTGTTCAAAGATGACTGCCCCCATGTGGACACAAGATGTCCGCCACAAGATGGCCAGCAGGGAAGGGCAGTTGGGAGGGACCAGGCCTACAAGGGAGGGCAGTTATGGGCAATCAGGTCAGCAGGGGAAGGCAGTTGGGAGGGACCAGGCCTGCAAGGGAGGGCAGTTGGGGGCAATCAAGCCTGCAGGGGAGAGCAGTTAGGGGTGACCAGGCTGGCAGAGGAGGGAAGTTGGGGGCGACCGGGCCTGCAGGGAAGGGCAGTTGGGGGGGACCAGGCTTGCAGGTGAGGGTAGTTAGGGGCAAACAGGCTGGCAGGGGAGCAGTTAGGCATCAATCAGGCTGGCAGGGGAGTGGTTAGGGGTGATTAGGCTGGCAGGCAGAAGTGGTTAGGGGCAATCAGGAAGGCCGGCAGGCGAGCAGTTGGGAACCAGCAGTCCTGGATTGTGAGAGGGATGTCACTGCCCGTTTAGGCCCGATCCTACTGGGATCGGGCCTAAATGGGCAGTTGGACATTTCTCGCGGGGTCCCAGATTGGAGAGGGTGCAGGCTGGGCTGAGGGACATCCCCCCCGCCCGCACAAATTTCGTGCACTGGGCCTCTAGTATAGTAATAATTATTTATATACTTATATGAATAAATATTTCCTTCTCAGGGCAAATATATTCACTGGATACTAATGCAGAACTTTGTTTTAGAACAGCCCAGAAAGTGTGATTTCAAGATCTGCAAGCATTTTCCCAATTGTGTAATAGAAATGATAATATCTGCCATATATATATTTACCACCAAAGGTCACTACGCTATTTTATAAGAAAGTGGTTTGCAAGCAGAAAAACACTCTGGAAATAAAAGGTATCTTTTAATTATAAATTCTATAGTTATCTAATTAGCATCCACTATATTGCTTAGACTATATTCTTTTTGTCACAATTCACATCATCAGAATCATCTGCTTTAATATGAAAAGTAAGTGGAGTTTGGATACAACCAGGAGGAACAACTTCATGGTCAGAAGGGGTCTGAATTTCTAATCTCTCTTAAATTGAGGAATCTGGCACCTTAAACAACACCTTGCTTCTGAATATACTTGTACACTCCATTGCCCTTATCCTACGGTGTGGGGGAATGCACTCAAAGGCACCTTTTGGAAAATGATGACTTGTTTATAACTTGTTCTATTTGTAGGCAGGAGGGTGGGTTTGTTCATCTGAATCATCACTCTGCTCCATGCCTGACACAGAACTATAGGAATCTTGCAAAGCACACAAGTTTTTCACCTTCTCCACCCCTCACAGCCTCTCCGCACATGCTGTCAACTGTGCTATATAAATAAACTCAGCAAAGTATGTAATTGCTGGGGAAGTTTGTTATCTAAAATGAAGGAAAAAATTATCAGCTAAACTAAGGACAAAAAACATACAGCACTACTCCTAGATTTATGGTCCTGAATCACTACCAAACACGATTTTGTCTGCATTAGCAAGATTTCATGTCCCTGGAGGTAAAAGGCTGTGGTGAATATTTATTATGGCCAAGGGTCTCATTCCCATTTTTTTTTTTTTACTCCAGTTCATTTTTGTTCCTCTTATATAACTGGGAAACTTTGCTGTGATAAACAACCAGGTCATGACACCAGGCATATGGTGGGCTCTTAAGACCTATTTGTTAAACCAAATGTGTTTTCTTGTTATCAAACTTTAGATAAAAGCCTGGAGTTGCTTATAGACTAACATGGTACCCTTGTCCCAGTTACTGTTCTCTGAATCTCATCTGACAAATGGGCATATTTGACAGAGATCTAAGTTTGATGTGAAGATTTGTAATTAAGTATAAAGTAATACTTGTAAAGTGAATTGCCTGTGTATGGAATATGTTAGTTACTCCCTTCGTGGTACACATCCTATCATATCTCTCCTATTTTTAAAAGAGAACTAAAGAAGGTTTTATTGCCATTTTTGTTAAATCATTGCATTCTGAAGCTTTTGAGAGCCAAAGAAAAATTCCACAAAATTTAAAAAATGGGGGCTTTTAAAATTTATACCCAACATCTATAGAAAATTTGGAATAAGGATTAATTATATTTTCTTTCTACTACCTAGATAAGTGCCTTAGATAAGAGTTTGTATTTTCTTTTTTTTAAATATATCTTTCTTGATTTCAGAGAGGAAGGGAGAGGGAAAGAGAGATAGAAACATCAATGATGAGAGAGAACCATTGATTGGCTGCTTCCTGCACATCCCCTAATGGGGATCAAGCCCACAACCCAAGCATGTTCCCTTGACTGGAATCGAACCTGGGACCCTTCAGTCCGCAGGCTGATGCTCTATTCACTGAGCCAAACCAGCTAGGGCAAGAGTTTGTATTTTCATAATGCACTGCACTTTTCCATAGAATGGTAAAACTTGGAGGATAAGACATTTATCAGTCCTGTTTTACAAATTTGAAAATATAATAAAGCTAAGTAAATACCTGAATTTGAAGAGGCTCTGTCTTATGCCCAAAACTTGTTCTGCTACATATTTACCATCTCAATTAATCATAACTATGTAATTAATTAAGACTATAGCCCAGCAGGTATCTTTCCTACTTTTCTTCTCCCCCATCCCATGCAGTGCATCTGCCAGGTCCATAGCCCCAGGTTGTAAGATATGTTGTGAATCCATCAAGCTTTTTGCATTGTTGTTTATTCCCTTAAATCATCACCACAATTATATGTTAGTGAGTGCTATTGTAAGGATACAATGAAGTTGGAAAAAATTAACTGAAAAGTTGAAAACAAATGTAAGTTATGTTTCATTATTGATGTTTTAAGAGTTCAATAAATAATACCCCGTTTTCTCCACCTGAATTCTTAACCAGCAGGAAGAGAGAGAGTAATTTGGCAGACAGCGATAAAAATATCACTGTTATCACTTCCCTGAATTCTGTTCAATACTTTTCATTTGTTTATTAATAGAACACATGATCCTTCTCTTGATGGATCCATAGCTTCAGTTTGCGAAATCTCTTTTAACCCATCCATAAGCCAGGCTGTTCTAAATTTGCCTCTCCATTTGATTCTCTCTGAAGCCATGAACAACCAGGGTAGAGTTATTCTACTTGATATTAATTGGAGGGCTGCAGGCAAATAACTGACAAACCAAGACGGAGCCTACCATGCCGACTTTCCCAGTCATGAACTCCCAGCCAGTGTCTCTGTCTTTCTCTCCTGACTTTGAGGATGACTGCAAGTCAAACTTTTCAGTCTCATGCTTTTCCACCTTAGCATCGTGTTACACTGCCTCGCTGATGTCGGCAGAGGTCAAATCACACTCTTGTAGTTCAAGATCCAGCTGCACCTTTACATGGTCAAGGCCAACACACGCTGCTCAGTAAGGCAGAGCTGTCCAAGTTTGCGAAGGTCCTTGCAAGGTTTGTTTGCTAAAGATCTACATTTTTCTATGAGCTCTGCCTGCTAAAAATAGCTCTCCCTATATCAATAAAGCCACTTGCCTGTGAACAAAGGTGCCATAAACCATAATGACTCACCAAGGACAAACTTTCACTTAGGCCACACTTACTAAAGCCCTAAGACTAAAGCTATCAGCCATTCTCTCTCTGTGGTATTTTGTTCCCCAACGCTACTTCTGGCCTTCTTTCAAGGTTCCTAACCAATGCATGCACATAACAAAATTTGGGGGACCTTAATACATAATAACCTGATTCCTAACCTTAGTTCAGAACAATGTGAAATCCAGGAAACAGAGATATGGAAATACAGGGCATCTGCTTTATTGACATTAAGGTACTAGTAAATGCTGGAAGCCAATTCCAACATGTCAGCAGGGCTAAATCATCTGGAAATGGCTGAGGGCATTTCCCTAAACCTGAAAAGTATGCATTAAATGATTGCTTGCTGCCAGACAGCTCAGGGCATATCAATCTACATGTTATTGACTCCTACTGGCCAAACACCTGAACAGCCATGGGCAATTCCCTAATCTGACAATGGACTGTGTATATGAAACCCTACCCTTTGAAGTATATATCTACCTCGCCTTAGGGCAAATTGTGTTAATAAAAAGTAAGGGGTCCTGAGATGAGGAAAACTTAGTTCCTTTAGCTAAGTCGTCTCTGAATCCCCATGATGCCTTTCAAAATTATGTTTTGTCTCTGGACTCTTGATTAATTTATGCACAGCCATTCTCTAGGTTCCTGAATCCTTCTAGATGCCTGATCAAGACCACCAGCATTAAGTAAAGATAATCCCTGGCTGTGTATCTCTAGGACATGAGTTTGCTAATACTTTACTCCTGAATTGAGCAGCCAAAGCCACCTGCCACAGGCAGTATTGCATTCCTGAAGACTTTGCCTAACATGGCAGGGCCCACCTCCTAAAATATTTACTCCATGAAAGAGCAGGATGCAGCTCTATGTGAGCAAGAAGACCCCAGAGAGAACACGAGAACAACAGAGGAAGAGACTGAGGCAGGAATGCTCAACTTCTATTCCTAACCACTCCAGTCAGCTGGCTGACTTCTTTCATTACTGGAAGGAATAGGAAGAGTGGGGACAGAGCCAGTTCCTTTAGATGAAGTTTCTTCACCCAGAAACATGAGGAGAAGAACATTACTGCTCTGCTATATGCAAATAGCATCGTGATTCTGAACTTCATTTCTTAGATGAAGAAATAAGCACTGAAAACTTAAATGAGCTGAGAAACTAATGTTCATTAATTGCATACTAATATCAAAGCAAGAAAAAGATGCTCTTATAAATATGCATCTCGCATGATTTTTCTCCATCCACTTATTTTGATGGTGCTGATGATGATTAGAATATACTGCTTGCTTAGGATAATAAACAGAACCTACCCTATGAAGCACTATCTTTTAAAAATCTCGTGTTTTTGAACCAATGCTTTTAAGTGTGTGTTAGTAACAAGTGTGTGCACATACCAGAATGAGGGGAAATGAAGGGTTCTTTTCAGAATAAGTTGCTCGTATTGAGATTCTAATACTCAACTCCATGTCTAGCTAAGAATCTCTTCTCAAGTGAGTTACCAGAGCAGTGGTTTCAGAAATCCGAGTTGCTTTGTTCCTGAGGTCACTGGCCTGAGAAGATTAGGAAGCCATTGCCTCTGAGTCATATTAATGTCCCATCACTATGCCCACTTGTGACCCCACCAGGCTCTCCATTGACCTGACATTGGAACCCTTACTCATCATCTTGTCATTACCCTCTAGCTATTACCTCATATGAATCTTTCCTTCCATACTATTCCCTCTTCATATTCCAACCCACATGAGGATACTATGGCCATCCTAGTAGAAAAGGTGCCTGACTTGTAACCTTTATCATAGAGGAAGGCTTTCAAATGAGTCTTTCATATACCCATTTCTTCCTAAAATAGTTATGTGCCAGACACTGCACAAGGGTTCAAGATCCCAAGGTGAGGAAGACACAAAAATAGTCATGAAGAATACTAGGTTGCAGTCAGGTACTTTATTTCCCAAAGTGCCATTCTTAGAACCCTGCAACTCAAAGTGTGGTCGCCATGACATTGTGTTATGTATGTTGACTCTTAGGCCCCACTCCTGACTTATGGAATCAAAATCATCATTTTAGCAAGAACCACAGGTGATGGGTCCATGCATTAAACTTTGAGATTAATTGCCTTAAGTTACACATTTTGTTATAGCCTTCATGACAGTCTGCCAGGCTACTATAACAAAATACCATAGAGTGGATGGCTTCAATAACAGTCATTTATTTCTTACCATTATGGAGGCTGGGAAGTCCCAGATCAGGGTACCAGCATAGTGGATTTTTGGTGAGAGCGCCCTTCTTCTAGTGCAAATGGCTATCTTCTTGCTGTGTCCTCAGATGGTGCAGAGAAAGAGAGCAAGCTCTTGGTCTCTACTTACAAGGGCAGAATGGTTACAAGACTGATATAGACTTCCTCCATGCTTTACATTGATTCCAGATAATTGCAAATAGATGGAGAGGAAATTATATATTTCTATAAACTAATGGATTCTCATATAATTAGAAAAAAGTATATTTATTTAAAATATTGGTTATATAGGAGTACTTATAGATCAGGAGAAAATCCAGTAAACAAAGCATAATTCACAAAGATTACAAACTGGATATAAATCTTTATTTTGCTAAGCAATAGGAGGCTGTCTTCCTTGATCTAGGTGGGGAGTTAGGAGTTAATATGGTTCAGGGATTAAGTCCTTATACTTTGAAGTCAAAGTACCTGGACTTACAACTGGTTCTACGCAGCCTACTTTTGTGACTTTAGGCAAGTTGCTTAGCTTATCTGAGATTCAGTTTCTTGTCGGTAAAATGGATCTAATTATGTAAACATCTAATAGGGTTGTTATGATGATTAATTAATTTAATACAAGTGCTTAACAACTAGGGCTATTAAGTAGTAAACACTCGATAAACTTAAGCTGCTATGATTATTATCATTTTCCTTCAGTAGTTGCTGCTACCATCATGTACTGTAATTATTCCAGGTCTCCCCCTGCCCAAACTGCCTCTTACTGGTCCCATTAACATCAATGATGAGCCATATAACCTCAAACAGGGGTTTGCAGTGACCTTTTATTAATAGACTACAGTTGCTACAACCAATGATAACCTAGAATGTTGCCTGAGCTGTCAAATTCTGCCTCTAATTCTAAGAACTGGGCTAATTCTGCCTATTATCATCTAAAATGTGGTTTTATCTGAGTATCTTTCAGCCTTTTAAGCTAGAGATATTCCAGGCAAGGAATCACTTTGAAAACATAAATGTGTGACACATTCAATCTTCGTATCTTACCTTCATGTAGTTACTCAGTGGAAGAATGTTAGACATTTGAAGCAGTAAGATATAAAGACAGTTGGGGGTTCGTGAGCCTGAGCACATTCGACTGAGGTTTAAGTCCTTTGAGAATGTCCTCCCTAAAACAAGTCGAGTTATTACAGCCAACTCCTGCACATTTTCCTCCATCTGCCCAGAGTTTGAGCGTTTCATACGTCTATGCCCTTTCTTCAGCTGGTTGCACTGCCCCATCACTGCTGACTTTAAAATATTCAAACCTCTAATGTCATATGCAGCACCTGCACAGGCTGTGAAGTATTAGTGCGGCGGTAATGAGAATTGACGGCAGGTATAATGACAACAGGTGAAATTAACCGCTGCTCATGTGGCGGGCTTGAGATATAAACTCCATGAACATAAATGGAATAAGTTCATGACAAATATGAAAATAGCCCAAACTGCTATAAAGTAATAAAAGTAAATATAATAAATCTTTTCTTCAAATAGAATAATGTCTCTAACTGCAAATGTAATAAAACCTATCAACAGCTGCAATATATTTGGGACATATTATACAGCTTTACAAAGAATTATACCCCCTGCTGGTATAGCCTCAACAATGTCAGGCTTTGTCTTTTTCCAGGGAGTACAGATCTAGGGGACTACATGTTGCCTGGTATATATTGAGTATGACAGAGCGTTAACGCAACCAGGTTTGAATTGAACATGAAATGCTCAATCCAGATGTGCTCTTTGGCCGTTCTGCAAGCAGAGCCAAAGGCTGTGGGTCTCCCACCAGGGGCTGAAATGCAGCCAGAAAAACCAAGCTTGGGAGGTGAGGAATTGATAAATGGCTGGATAACTGTTTTTGCTGCCGGGGTGTGGTATAGGAATCAGGAAAGTGAACAATACCCAGGACTAAGGGAATGGGGGAAGAGGGCTGGAGTGTAAAAAAGGGGTGTGGGGGTGATGACATCTGTAAAGATTATGCACATGCTAAGCACTGTGCTAGGTATTTTGTATCTTCCCACCATTCCTCACTCTTTTACTTCTGTCTTCCCACAACACATATTTTTTTGAATCGCTACTAGGTTTGTTTGTTGTTGTTTTGTTTTTAATCTTCACCCAAAGATATTTTTCCATTCATTTTTAGGGAGAGTGGAAGAGGGAGGGAAAGAAAGAGAAAAACATTGATGTGAGAGAAACACATTGATTGGTTGCCTCCTGCACTCACCCCGACCAGGGCCTGGGCCGAGGAGGAGCCTGCAACCAAGGTACACATCCTTGACAGAAACTGAACCCAGTACCCTTTGGTCTGCAGGCCGACACTCTATGTACCGAGCCAAACCGGCTAGGGCTGAACCCCTACTAGTTTATAACTACTAATTACATACAGGGAGGAAAGAGTAAATAACAAAGACATCTCTGGCCACGTGAGGCCTCAAGTGCTGGGGGAGAATCAGAAGGCAACAAGGTAATCTAATACAATGCACTACATACATCTTTGGGCAGGAGAAGAGGATGGGACAGAGTTGAGAAATAGAAACATTTAAAGGGTGGTCAGTTTTCTCAAATTTCCATCTCATATTCAGCCAATTTCCTTTTATTTTTATGCTATTTATTAAAAACAATGCTAAGAACTTAGCAGAAATAGATTACCAACGATAGCAACAAGACATCATGGCTATAAATCCCAAAGCTGGCAAATGTACAGACTCTTCTAAACTGAATGTTCATTTTTTTTCTAAATTATTATTCTGTTCTCAAAACTTTTAAAAAATGAGTTTATTACAATTATTGAGGCTATTCAACCTCCCACCCACCCCATGTCTCCCAGCCTAGAGTAACCAAGGTTAACACATTGATTTGTCTGATACCAGGTCTAGCCCATTTCTCCTGCAAGCTCAGATGCATATATATAAGGGTGCTGCAGTTTTCTTATATAGACATTTCTCTTCCTCTTTCTTTACTCTATAATACAGGATGCATCATTTAAATTATAAAATGGTAAGTACTCCAAGTAGAATAGGGTTTTTTCTTTCAACCAGTTAGAGTGAAAAGTAAAGTTCCTGATTATAAAAGTGATGTTAAATGACACAATACTTACCAAAAAATTGCAGAACTTGTATAAGACTCTCCGATGAAGAGAATAACAAATGTGATTGGATCCCCAGTATTGTACACAGTGACTGGCAAATAACAGTTCCTAAATAGACCATTATTGAATAAAATAACAATCATTTAATTGAGTGATTAATAAGTACAACCCAACTTGAAATTCAGTGGAGAAAACACATGTAGAGACTTCTGAGTACATGATCCGCTAAAATGTTCTTCCTTGCTGCAGATTATCTTGCATCATAGACATGTGTATTCTTTTGTAGTCTAGCACTTTCGCTGGATTCTTTCCAAAGCCCAGTGAAATTGGCATTACAGCTATATTTCCCTGAACCCAAAAGTCGGAAAGTTTAAGTAACTTGTATATCATAGTGGTACTTTATGTCAGAATTAGGGCAAGATCCCAAACTTGACTCCAGTGCTCTTTGCATTATTTACAAGCTATCTTAAACTTCTTATTTCAATACAATTTTCTGTGGAATGAAGTATTTTGTATTATTTATATTCCAGGTATTAGGTTCTGTCTCCCCAGAAAGATCATGAGTTTTATTGTGGGTGACACTTGGTATTATGTCTCTATTCTAGGTAACATGGAACTTTATCAGTCCTCAATAAATAGGCACTGAAAGAGCTTAAATGACATTTCACCTGTGACTCAGCTGTCCATGTACTCACACCTTTGAACATCTCAATTCCCTCATCCACCTTCAGGCATAGACATTATGCAGCTGAATTTGATATTAGCCTATTCTAATGATGGGAAACATGAAAAGTACAGCCTTTGCAATCTCCCAATGACAGAGCAGAAATGGATGGGTCACGCTTTGATTTGTGCAGTGCCTTTGGCTAGACCATACATGCTATCTTTCTAAGTACCTAGATTATAAAACACAGGCATGGAAAATTCAGAGACAGCCATATATCAGTGAGGATGGCTATACTTCCCTGGAGGACCAGTCAAAGGAAAATACATCTATTATACTCTCTCATGCACTTACCTTAGTGACTTTATGGGAGGTCACATTTCTTATATGATCTTTAGTTAAATATCACATTTCAATGTCTTCATCATCATTCTTACATATTTGAAAGTGAATCATCATTTTTTTGATGATATATCATTGTGAATGAAATGAACATGGGATTTTGCTTCCTTTTGGGTGCAGGGGAATAAATACATATTTTCCAGGAATCATGGAACATATAAGGTAGGAGAAGGCATTTGAACAAGCTGAAACAGCACATTCAGTGATGTACAGATATGGTCAGGGAAATTTAAGAAATTAAGAAAAATTGAGATGGAGGAGGAAATAAGTAACCATCCTGAAAGGCACACCAAGGAGGCTAAACATCTACAAAAGGCCAAGTGGACCATGGAAAGCCAGCAGAATGAAGTAATAATCCCTTGGTGGTGGGTGTAATTGAAATTATCAGCAAAAGTATCTGTTAATAAGTTGAAGAATTTTTTGTGAAAGGTAGACATGAGAAAGAGGGCTAGTGCAGTGGTAGATGATATTTGAATTGAAGTGCATCAGAATCCATCAGCAACTGAACTTACATCAGAACTTTTGTTTATAAGTCTGTAAAATGGAAATAGCATCTTTTTGAAAATGTAATTATGGTGATGAAATATAAATGTGTATAATCATGTGGGAATACCATAGGCACTCAGTAACTGATATCATTACTGTTGTTGTTGCTACTTAGCATGGCACAGAAGATTCAATCTTATATCCAGGCCTTTGCTAATTCTATTTTCTCTGGAATTTTTCTCTGTGGTGTTTCCTCCTCATCTTGAAGTCTCACCACAGGATTTTAATCCATCAGGAAAGCTTGCCAGCAGTCCCCTCTGCTCTTCATATGCGTGTTGTGTGCATTTTTAAACATACCTTGTATTAAAATGATCTCTTCTTAATTTTATTTTTTTTCATTGCCGTTTATCCCACTACACCCTCATCCACCTCCACCCATGCCCTCGCTCCAAAATACCCACCTTGTTGTTCATGTCCATGAGATTTTTCTCTTTTTTTTTCTTTTTTAATTCAATCCCTCCGTCCCCTCAACCCCCTTAAGATTGGGAACAAGGCAAGGATGTCCGCTTTCACTACTCTTATTCAACATAGTACTGGAAGCCCTAGCCATAGCAATCAGACAACAAGAAGAAATAAAAGACATCCAAATTGATAAGAAGAAGTAAAACCATCATTATTTGCAGATGGCATGATACTGTATATAGAGAACCCTAAAGAATCCACCAAAAACTATTAGAACTGACAAAGGTCTCTATCTCTTCCACCAGATATGATCTCACTGGAGTCTGTGGCCCTGTCACATTTATTGTTGTATCCCCAACTTCAGGTAACTGCCAATACTTGCTGAATTTAAAATGCAGATGATTATTTAATAAAAACTGGCTACATCCATTGTCCAGACTAAAGAGAAAAACACAGTTCATTAAGTAAATATTACCAGAGATGAAGAGGAAGCAACAGCTTCAACAAACACCCAGCAGATAGAATAGAGAACTATGGTGATTCATTCAATATTGTAGTAAATGAAGAGTGAAGAAGTGAGTTGTGCTCATGCTTTCTGGAATGGAAAGAGAGTTACTCACTCACAGTGCCATTGCCCACAATGGGGAATCCAGGTGGAAATGCACATGTGCATGTACAAGGCTGCCCGTGAGAGAAGCGTTGGAGACATCTGAAAAAGTACAAGATGTAGATGGAAATGCATCATGATCAGAGCTCAGTATTCAGATTTGCAGTCACTCTCATTCTACCCACAAAGTCCTTCTTTCCATTCTTCATCTTGGTAATTGCTGCCTGTTTTCAAAATCTGACCCAGGTCCCTATCCTCTGGGGAGCTTTGTCTCACCTGTGGGTTGGATGAAGGTTCTCTCCTGCCAGCTTATCTCATTCTCTCTGGGCATAGGATGTCTCCCACTGTCTCTGAGGGGATGCTCAACACTTACTCATTTATTTGTAATGAAGACTTATGGAATCAATTAGACTGATCTCTTTTTATTTTTAATATATTTTATTGATTTTTTACAGAGAGGAAGGGAGAAGGATAGAGAGTTAGAAACATCGATGGGAGAGAAACATCGATCAGCTGCCTCCTGCACACCTCCCACTGGGGATGTGCCCACAACCAAGGTACATGCCCTTGACCGGAATCAAACCCAGGACCCTTTGGTCCGCAGGCCAACGCTCTATCCACTGAGCCAAACCGGCTAGGGCAAGACTGGTCTCTTTTAAAAATAAAATAAATTGTTTAGTTCCACAGCACTAAAACGTAACCCTCACTCTAAAAATGTACAAGAAACAATATACCCCAACAACCCAGAAGGCTCACATATTTATTAAGGCCAGATGGATTTTTCCCCCTCAAAACAAGGCCTGCCACAGCACAGCATTAGACAAGATATCATTTGACTTTTAATTTGTATTCCCCATTTCAGAATCTTGAGAGTTAAGTCTTCAGATTGTTCTGCATTATTTTTTCAATAAAGGTTCTTGCTTTGTTGGCTGGAAGGAAATTCGGGACTACAAATCACTGTAAGTCTTCCAACACTGAGGAAATGGTGGTGCTTCTGTAAAAACAAAAAACATATATTGATTTCAGAAAGGAAGGGAGAGGAAAAGAGAGATAGAAACATCAATGATGTGAGAGAATCATTGATCGGCTGCCTGCTGCATGCTCCCTATTGGGGATTGAGCTGGTAACCTGGGCATGTGCCCTTGACCTGAATTGAACCCAAGACCCTTCAGTCTACAGGCCGACGCTCTATCCACTGAGCCAAAGTGGCTAGGGCATGAACAATTTTAAAGAGAATTATGTCAGGTGGCCCTCACTTTAGGATATGAATCTTCTAGAGAGAAGCTGTCAGAAATAAAAATCTTCAAGTACCACTCAATGAGAGATGCTGCCTGAAAATTTCAGTCATGGTCTTGTATGCATCTATCTGGTTTCAGTATCTCTCTGTAATAGGTAGGAGGTGTTCAAAAAGGCTTCAGGAAGATATAGGCTTACTTAAGAAACACATTTAAACTATATACAGTTCACTGAACATCTAGGTAGAAAAATGTATATATGCATACCAGCTGTAAGGAACACATTACAGGGATTTGAGGCAAATATCAATTTTTTGAAACTTTCACTAAATATAGTAATTATTTTGCAATGATTCATTTTTTTTCCTTTTCTTTCATCTTTGTGTATCCTATTAAGGGTGATTCAGGCATTATCCACCAATACTTCTGTGGTAACAATGAGAAACATATAATTCAAATAATAAAAATCAAATATATCACACATTGTAGTGCCTGGCCAAAAGTAGGTGTTCAGCAAATATTATTTTCTACACTTTCTTGCTTCCTATCCTGATGATACAATAGTGACTGCTTTGTGAATGCGATAAAGCATTAATGTAGCTTTTAGTAAGTAGATTTCATACATCAGTTTTTCTTTCATTTCAGTATCACAATAAAATATAAGTGAGAGGATTTAAGCTCTAGCCTCCATGGAGGTCTATATATCTGCTAGCTATCGATCCAGCTTAGGAAAGGCACAGGGAGCCTACATTGTGCTGAGCCAGTGGATTTTTTAAAGGCAATTGCATCTCTTTGACTAGGGGCTCTGGTACAGTAATTACTTTTCTTCAAAAGAAACTTCTCAGCCCATCACGATGGCAACAGACCTAATAAAGCCAAATAGAGCCCCGAAGTTATTGGAGCTGATCTTCTAGCTGATAGAAGCTATTTCCTTTAGTGGGAAAAGGAACACATCTGTGTCCTTTACTTTCTTGTTATAAAATTCAAATAAAGTATTTGGTAGCATTTTGCTATCAAACCCTGCATGCTCTGTCTCTTTCAAGCAGTTCTAAGGGCACTTACAAGTTCTTTGATTTTAGCGTAAATTGCCCACTGAACTTTAATCTGTCTTCATTGTTGTTTAGGGGAGTGAAATGTCTTAGACTACCTTATACATTGAATGGGATTGAGTATAAGGTATATGGGAATCTTGCTATCACATTGTTGACAATGGCAGTGTTGAAAATGCCCATACCTCTGAGCTCAGGAAATCCACTTGCTATAGAGGCTAATAATGGAATAAGAACTTGGCAAATGAGACCCAAGTTTAAAAATTTTGTCAGGTTTATTAGGGCTAAGACTAAAGTAAAGCACTTGTTTAAGAGCTGCTCCCTCTCAGTTCCCCACTTGCTTTACCCCAGTCCATAGCCTATTATCAAGATTTTTTATTTTATTTTTTTGTGATTCTGGCATGTGCCCTTGACCTGAATCGAATTAAATTTTTTTATTTTTTTGTGAAATGGTGATGGTGAGCCTTTCAACCTAGAGTTTATAAAAATAAAAATTCATATTCATTTATATGTTCACTATAAAAAAATATCTCTCCTAAGTGGTTGTTTTTTTTTATGATCTCATTTTACCCTCTCTATAACACTATGAGGAAGGAAGTAATAGTATCTCCATTTTAAAGATGAAGAATATGAGGAACAGAGAAAGAAAGTAATGCTTCCAACGTCCCACAATCAGTTTAAGAAAGAGCTAGGATAAAACATAGACCCAGTGCATTGGAGAGCTGGGATTCAAACCAAGCTGGAGGACCTTTCCTATGCAAGGATGAAACTAGAGTGACCCTGGTTACCTTGGGCTTAGTGTCAGATCAGGAGAAGGCTGGTCTGTGATAGCTGAGGGTGTAACTTAAAAAAAAAATGGAAAAGACCACTGTGAAGAAGTTGGAACTGAGGTTGCCATAACAAAATACCACAGACTGGGTGTCTTAACCAACAGAAAATTATTTTCTCACAATTCTGGAGGCTGGAAGTTCAAGATGAATGTGTGGACAGATGTGATTTCTACTGAGGCCTCTTTTGGCTCACAGACAGTGGCCTTCATCCTGTGCCTTCACATGGCCATGTGGGCTTTCCTGTTTGTGCACATCCCTGGTAACTCTTCTAATAAGGACACCAGTCCTATTCGATTAGGGCTCCACCCTTATGACCTTATTTGACCTTAATTACCTCTCTAAAGGCCTTATCCCCAAATATAGTCACATTGGGGGTTAGAGCCTATGAATTTTGGATGTGCACAATACAATTCATAAGACGTACTTAAAGGCAACTTGACTCCTATTGTACAATGGGAAAGCACCAGCCAGGATAAGCTAGGATTTGATGCTATAACAACCTTGAAATCTAGTGAGTTAATACAATAATCATTTGTTTCTTGGTCATGCTGTAGGCACAGTGTGTCTTGATAGAAGCTTTTCATGTGTTCTCTTAGGGACCCAGTATGTCAGAGCTTTATATTTTTAAAATATTTAAATAATTAATTTCAAGTTAAATTTATTGTGATGACATTGGTTAATAAAATGTTATAGGGTTCAAGTGTACAATTCTAAGATACATCATCTGTATATTGCATCCTGTCAGAGCCTTATCTTGACACATGTAGCCAAAAGGGAAGTTGGAGAATTGTACATAGGTTTTTGAAGCTTTCTCTGTCCGCAATTTACTCAACTTCTATTCACATTTCTTTTCTTTTTTTAACTTTTTATATTTTTATCTTAAAAGTTTTTTTTCTTTCTTTTAATTTAATTTTTTAATTGCAGCTGACATTCAATATTATTTTATATTAGTTTCAGGTGAACAGCATAGTAGGTAGACAATCATATATTTTACAAAGTGATACACCCCTGATATTTCAAGTACCCACCCACCTGGCACCATACATAGTTATCACAATATTATTGACTCTATTCCCTATGCTGTACTTTACATCCCCATGACTATTCTGTAACTACCAATTTGTACTTCTTAATCCTTTCACCTTTTTCACCCAGGCCTCCAACCCCTCTCCCTTCTGGCCACCATCAGTTTGTTTTCTGTATCTATGAGTCTGTTTCTGCTTTGTTTGTTCATGTATTTTGTTCTTTAGATTGTTCATATAAGTGAAATCATATGGTATTTGTCTTTCTCTGTCTGACTTATTTCACTTAGCACATTACCCACTAAGTCCATCCATGCTGTTGCAATGGTAATATTTCACTTTTTTTTATGACCTAAAACATACACTTTCAATTGTGTATCATTTGTACACACCATTTATATTCATAAGAAAAAATGGCATAATACTCCTTATCCAGGACTCCAAAATATGATGAGTGGAAAAGCAGAATCCTCAGACAAATAGAGAATTATGCCCCAAATCTTTCTCTCCTACTGAAGGGAATAATGATGATCCTAGCAATTTGATTTTCAGCATCCTAACTCTCAAGGACTGCTGAGTCTTATTTCCTCCTTTTGAGGAAGCCCAGTAAGTGTGCACAGCTTGGCAACATTTTTCTCTGAGTGGCCAGATAACAAGTATTTTAGACTTTGAAGGCTGGACAATCTCTGTTGCAGCTACTCAACTCTGCCACTGTAGCATGAAAGCAGCCATAGACAATGTATGAACAAATGAGGGTGGTGTTCTAATAAAGCTTTATTTATAAAAATGGGTGCTAAGCCCTATTTGGTAACAGGCTTTAATTTGCTAACCCCTGCTGTAAGGATCAATGTCCCTTTTCTACAATAGGGATATCTCTTTAGTCAGATATCTCTTCCTGTTCTAGCTGGAAGCCCACCTTATGACTTTATGGATGAGGAATTCCATGACTTACATGTAGTTCAAAGATACTAGATGTTTAATCATCATTGTCTTAATTACTTTTAATGCCTTTAATATTTAAATTTTTTATTTTCTTTGGGATATGTTATGTGCATATAAATAAACCAAAAGCCCCAGCCTTTCTTTGAAGGCACCGTAGGAATAATGTCTTAGCACTAGTTCCAGAACTCACAAATAGTAGTCTATTTACAAAGAGTTTCATTTTAAAACCAATTTGGCTTTTTTTGCCGTTTTATTTTATTTTATTTTTATTTATTTATTTTTTTGATGTTGACATTATTGCAGGTATCCCCCTTCCTTTGCCCACCTTCACCCACCCCTACATCCCTCTCCCTTGGCCTTCACCAGACTATTGTCCATGTCCATGGGGTATGCATATGTGTTCTTTAGCTAGTCCCTTCTCCTTCTTTATCCAGTCATCCCCAGCCCCTCCCCTCTGGCACCTGCCCGTGTGTTCCATGTGTTCATGTTTCTGGTTCCATTTTGTTCATCAGTTTATTTTGTTCATAAGATTCCACATATTAGTGAGGTCATATGCTATTTGTCTTTCTCTGACTGGATTATTTCACTTAACATAATACTCTCCAGGTCCACCCATGCTGTTGCAAAGGTTCCACTCATATTTTAATGGTCCAGACAAACCATGCAGCTGTGCTTAAATTGTAAGGTGGCAGAAGCTACAATCTTACTATCTATGCCTGGAAGGAGCACCAGGGTGTAGGCTGAGAAGCCAGAATCAGATCTGAAGCAAATGTCTGTTGTTTCCTTGGTGGGGTGGCAGCTTTAAGGATGGAGATTATTTCAGATATTTTTCATGTGTTTATTTGGTTTGCTTTGGGTTTTGGATTACATGGATAATTTAATTCTCTACTTTGTATTGCAAGATATTTAGCATTCCTGGCCATGCACAATAAAAGCCAATAACTCCTTATCACCTCATTATGAGGTTGAAAAACAACCCCTAAATTTCCAATCTCCTCTCCCCCCACCCACGCCAAGGAGGGAGTTGTGGGCAGGAAGAAGCAACTACTAGGATACAATGTGTTGTCATTTGGGAATGTTCACTAACACCCAAGGCTCACTCCTCAAGTCCAGATCTTGGGTCTGTTTGTCAGTAAAAGCAACAAAAAATTCACTTGCTCACAAATCTTGCTCATTTTCAGAGCACACAAAATGGGAATGGAGTGAAGACACTGAAATATGTTCACCAAGAGTCTGGCATTAGGTCATCACTAATTCCATAAGAGATACGATGTCAGGGGAAGGGCGGGTAAAAAGAGCAAAGGAAAGGAAGGAGGAGTTGGTCTAGCCCTGACATCTACATAATTTGCAGGGAGGAATTTGCCTAAACACCTGTGATGTTTGGACTCAAGAAGTGAACCTAAATATTCATTGTAACAAATCATAAATACAGTAATTTGTACAAATTAAGTGGAAACACTCAGTTGGGTCTGCATACATAAGTAGGGAAATATATTGGTATTGCAGACTAAGGCCAACATCAAAATTAGTGAAAGTACAGATTTTAATACCTCATTTCACTATTGTTTTGCAGCAGTAAAATACTTTTACAATTATGTAGCTTCAAGAATTTCTTATAGAAAATTACTTTTTCTTAACAGAATAACCTTTTAAGTTGTGCTAATACTTCATTTTAATTTCAAAACCATTTATGCCACTTACAGTTTAGAACTTTTATTTTATGGCCTATTATTTTCTACACTTTTATTATATAAGAACTTTCCACTTAATATTATTTTTCTAAATGATGCTGTTATAAGTATATCAAAGGAGGAGGTGAAATTAGTCTTTTGTGTTTTTCTAGTTTTAAAACACATGACAATAAACAGAAATGATTAGGAAAGTTAAGGAAACTTATTTGGTTAATTTAAAAGTTAATATATAAAATATTAGCAGATATGGATCATAATCAAAGGGAAAGTATCATACAGTATAGTGATAAAAAAGTGAACATTCCTAAATTACTACATTTAATCATGTATAAATGTGCATGATTTGTACAAAGATAACATTTTTTTACAGTTTTATTGAACAGCATACATGAAGTCTTAAGTAACTGAACATCCTTGTATTAGAAGACTCAGTATAGTAAATGTTTAAATACATGTAAACTTTATTTATGGGAGCTCGGTGCAATCCGAATTAGAACACAAAAACATTTCATTGAAAATAAACATGGGACGATAGCTGGAAAAGAATGAAAAAAGAGAATAATAAGGATAATTCATCTAACCATGCACTGAGTCTGGTTATAAAGCTATGGTGATTAAAACAGTTTTCCACGAATGAGTGTATCAATCAGGATGGATTAGGATGTACTGTAGTGACAAACAAGCTCAAGATCTTCATGACCTACATTGCTCATTTTACAGTCCACAGTGGAACATCAAACCTCTGTCCACAGCCCTGCACTCTAGGATTCAAGCTGATAAAACAGCATCATTCTGCGCATTATAAGTTCCCAGGGTGGAGAGGCAAAGGAGAGTTAAAGTGTCTTGCATTAATATTGAAATACTTCAGCACTTATCACTTCTGTTCAATATTCATTGGTCAGAAATGGCCCCATCTAGCTACAGGGGGGCCCAAGAAATGGAATCATGTCATGTGTCTGGAGGACTAGGAACCAGAAATAATTGGTGATCAGCAGAAATGACTGGTACAATTACAAATAAGCAGATAAATAAAACAGACAGAAGCATTGAAGGTAGATTGTATAAGAATGAAGTTCCTAATAAGGTTTAAAATACAATATTGAAATTGTATGTTTGTGTGTGTGTGTGTTTGTGTGTGTGTGTATTCTTTACTAAAAAGTTAACCATTCATTCAAGAAAGCCTTACCTTTTTGCCTTGTGCCTATAATATGCTAGGTACTGTTACAGATCTTGGGGTTATACCAAACAATGAAACAGACAAAATATGCCTGCCCTGACTTTATTTTTGAAAATTCATATCTGAGGGATACATGACCCATGCCCTCACAGATTACAATTGATCCTTAGAAAAAAGTAGATGTTACTGATACCATATGTAATTTTACATGAATATTTTAATCACATATTGCTACTAGATTGTTTGGATGCTTGTTTTAATTCTTCATTTCCCTTTAGACTTTCATACCCAAGTCCCATTAATCTATTTATTTTTAATACAGAAAACTATGCTCTCTATTTTATTTGTTTATTTTTTATTTTTTAGGCCACGGGCGATAAATTAAGTGGTTATGTTTATACAGTTAATCTAAAAATTATGATAATACTTTCACATAAAATACATAATTATGTGCATTAATTGCAAAAACATTTAATAAATCATTAAACTAAAAAGAAGAAAACAATTTCTTATACTATACCAGCTGTAGATATCCACTTTCAACATTTTGTTGTATTTTATTCCTCTGTTCTATATGTATCTACCATGTAGGAACTACCTGTTCCTTTAAGGTTTGACAAAACCTAGTAAAAAAAATCCTGCGACCTCTCTTGAGTTTTAATCTTACTCTCAAAAGCTTCTTTGATAACCTGTTCAAGTTAACCCTATGTGTTTTTCTATTATGGCCTATATTTTTCTCCTTGGATACATTTTGTTACATATGCCTTTGAAACAATCAATTTTGTGAATACATAAAATTTATAATATCTTCCATATCAGTCGCATCTTTTATTTCTTTTAAAATACTCTGAGTTTGGAGTAGTTTTAGATTCACAACAAAATTAAGAAGAAAGAGTAGAGTTCCCCATACATCCTCTGCTCCCACGCATGCACAGCCTCCTTCATTTCAACATCACCACTAGAGTGGTACATGTTACAATAAATGAACCTACACTGACACATCATTGTCGCTCAAAATCTGCAGTTTATATTAGGGTTAGTTTTTGGTGTTGTATATTGCATGGGTTTTGAGAAATGTATCACACAGAATAGTTTCACTATCCTAAAAACCCTTCTACTTATCCCTGTCTCCTCCCCAGCCCCTGCAACCACTGAGATAGTAGCATGTGGCGCTTTCTGTATGACATCTTGCTTGACTAGGGTAGGATACTTTTGTGGGGTAGAATGTGTAGGCTCATATGGAACTAGGTTGGTGAAAGGCAGAATAGAGGTCCACAAGAATACACTTAATATAAGAAGGTCATTATGTTGATCAGTTTTGTCTCCCAAGTTTGTCTTTAAGTAGCAATAGTCCAACTTGTATATTATATGGAGAATGAATATACATAACAGGAAGAGAGTTGTCAGGGTTTTTTATTTACATATCTTCTTGAGGATGCAATGCCTCTCAACAGATTTTTAAAACAAAGATTGAGCCCCTTAGAGGTTGATTTGATAGTTTTGTTTACATCCAAAAAATGGGGGAAGGGAGGGAATTATAGACAAAATTTATGGAAAAGTCTTAAATTAATTTTAGGGTTAATTGCATTTTCAGGATGACATTTTATTATAAAGTACAATGCCATAAAAAGAAATATGATAAGCAGGCCATATAAACTACATTCTTTGAGTCCTTCCCAAAAGGAAGATTTTCTCAAATAGGTGACCACTTTGGTAAGGCCCCACTTCCCTCACCACAATGCTGATTTGTGAATACTTCTAGTTTGTATCGTCATTTATCTTAAGAGGTTTTGGAACATTTTTTAAAATGGTTGAGAGAATTGATTTGAAGTAACTTTAATTTATAAAATAAATAAATGAAAGATAGCAATTTTAGGAGATGCTAGGTTATAACATTCAGTTAAACAAACAGAAAAATCAGATAACCACAGAACCAAGCAACATGAACAATAAATATACAATAGAACAATAGATAGTGTTGACTGGAGATTAAAAAAAATTCTTGTAACATACTGATTTAAACTCTCTTTGTAAAATCAGTACTTCCTGTCTCTTTGGTTATTTTGCCAAAAATATCCAGTCTTGTTACATTATTATATTGTTGTTGTCTTGCCATTTAACTCCTGGATAGCTAACAACTCCTGATAAACAAATAATAATATCTTGTTTTAAGAGTTAGTTTCAGACTCCTTGAGACAAGGACCAAATTTTTATATGCACAATTTCTCCAGCAATTAAATGTAATAAAACACTAATTATAGTGGGGAGGCCTAATATTCATCCTGGATACTATGTACAACCCCCTTTATTTGCTTACATCATGACCCCTCTGTGGGGGTTTCCTTGTGTGACAGGGATAAACAAGAAACCAAGATCTGTTGCTTCATGGAGTTGACATACTCACGGAGAAGTTGGACCACAACCAAGTACACAAATAGATAACATTTTCATAAGTAATGTTTAAGTGTTAAGGGGAAGAAAACAAACTGGAGCAATGTAGTGTTAGAGTGACAGGAGAGTGAGAGGGCAACTGCAAAAGGTGTGTGCAAGATGGCTGAGATCCAACTAATAAAAGGAGCCATCCTCAAGAACAGGAAGACATGTCTCAGGCACAATGAATAGTGTGTGAAGTCCCCGAGGCAAGAACCAGCTCTGCCTGCTCCCAAATATGGCCAAAGTTTGCTGTGGCTTAAATATGGTTCATCAGGGCCTGGGGCAGCTGTTGGACGCTGTGCAGGAGACATGTAGCGGATGGCATTTGAAGGTTTTCAATAGGAAGTAAAATGGCCTGATTTTCACTTTGAAAGATAATTTGAGCTGCTATGCAGAAAATTGATGTTAGAATGTAAAAAGTGAAAATGCAGAGACCATGGGTGGGAGAATGCTGTTAAGAGCCTTGACTTAAAATAAAGATGACTTTGAATGTCGGTGATTTTAGTAGGTTTGAAGCATAGTGGATGGGTCCAAGACATCTTTTAGGGGGGAAAACTTTTTAAAAAATTAAATGTATTTTTATTGATTTCAGAGAGGAAGAGAGAACTAGAAACATCAATGATGAGAATCATTGATTGGCTGTCTTCTGCATGCCCCCTACTGGGGATTGAACCCACAACCCTGAGCATGTGTCCTTGATCAGAATAAAACCTGGGACCCTTCAGTTCACATGCTGATTCTTTATCCATTGAGCCAAACCGGTTAGGGTGGAAAAAAAGCTTTTTTAAATCTTACTGCAATGTGGAAATGTAATGCACTATTATTATAGTTACTAATTAATTTTTATTTTTAATAAATTCATGTCAACAATCAATTACCTAAACTTTTTTCCCTTTTTTTAAAAAAATAAGCTCACTACTAAGCATTTTGCTATATACTATGCCAATCTTTGTTGTCCTGGTCGTTTTTGAATACAAAAGTCTATGTTCTGACAAAATAAGATCCAGGCACATAGTTGCTACTTGATAAATATTTGCCATATTAATGACTGCATAAATAAAATATGACACACTTGCTTCAAGGCTACTGGGTCAAGAAGATATTTGAATGAATGAAACATAAGTTGAAGAAGTTTATTGCTACAAGTTGAAATCAGTTGACAGTCTCTTCATTTCAGGATGGGATTTTATAAGGTCAGTGACCCTGGGATATTTTTTTAAATGAAATTTCTTGGCAGCATTAACTTACTCTGGTAGCATGAAATAATGTATATAAATGAGCTTTGAAAAGAACAAAGCTCTGTGTCAATAATAGTAAGAATTGCTATCATTTATTTTCTGACCCCTATGTGTCAGATCTCATGCTAGGCATTTCCACATACATTATTCGGTTTAAGTCTCACACAAATCACATAGGAAATACATTATCCCTTTGTTTTAAAAGTTAGGGATCTGCTTCTCAGAAGTGTTATTTAACTGTTGGACAAAGCATGTGGCTTTCATATTCTGATCTGACTCATTCCATGGCCTCAATAAAGGGGGGTAGCATTACTATCTTGATTTAGGAATAAATATTAACACACAAATATCTATTAAATTGTTGATTTCTTTGGAGATAAATTATGCTACATATACTCCTAGATAAAATTTCAGAATTTAGAGCTTTAGAAATATATCTATAAGTGACCAGATAGCTCTTCATATGTAATGCAATTCCTTGCCTGACTTTCACATGCTCAAGGTCATTGGAAAGCAAAGCTAGGATTCAAATCCAATTTGGTGTTCTTCAGACCATAGCACACTGATTCAGAATCTGACATTTTGTTCATCTCTATGATTGTTAAGAAGACTAAGGTAAAAGACCCATAGAAATCTATGTGAGGGCTCATGTTGCCATCAGTTAAAAGAATATGTGGTTTACTTGAAAGAACAAGAGGCGATGATAGAAGTAACAAATACACTGAGTGGCCAGGTTATTATGATCTCTGAATGCATAATAATCTGGCCACTCAGTGTATATACTATATAATAAAAGGCTAATATGCAAATTGTCCCCTCGACCAGGAGTTCGACCAGCAGGCAGGCTGGCCAACTGCCCATGTCCCCTCCTCCTGGCCAGGCTGGCTGGGCCCACCCATGCATGAATTCGTGCACCGGGTCTCTAATATATATATATTTAGTGGCCAGATTATTATGTGTTCAGAGATCATAATAATCTGGCTACTCAGTGTAGATTTGACTTTAAAAAGAGTATGTCCTGCAAAATTCCTAAAAATAATGAGCAATAGTGCTTAGCATTATCATGATAGTGCAGGGCTCCAACATAGAGAAATAAAGAGATGAAGTGGAAGTTGTTGGATGTCAAAGCAAACATTGCCAATGTCAGCAGCGTCAGTGGCAGAAACCTCTGGAATGCCTGGCAAGGGAAGTGGGAAACTGTGCTAAACAACAGAATGATTACTACATGGAGCATTCTAGAGATTTCTCAACTGGAGAAGAGAGTTTCATATCTCTCTCATCCTTTCAGCTCAAAATGGCCCAAAGTAGCAAACACCCAGGGTTCTTTCCCCCCCTGCTTCCCACTCTGTGAACTCTGAACCTAAATGAACACCTACACAGAAGCATAAGCCCAGGGAGTGAGTCATCCATTCAGGATGCATGGCCACTCTAAATGTTTACTCTGAACCCATCCTTAATAGCAAACCCAGAATGTTCCCCACACCAGTCACATATCTCAGAAGAGACTAAATTTTATACTCTGTAATTAAGACAACCGATTCTGTAAAAAATGTGGTTGTATTGAGTTCACCCAGTTACAATTTCTTTTAAATAAGCATTAGTTCTTACCTTTCTCGGGTAAGCAAAACCCCAGTTTTGTCATGGGTTTGAATAAAACCAAATCCAGAGTATTCACTAACATCCAGAAGCTCTGCATATTAATCACATTAATGATAGTATAAAATAATGGGATGAGGAAATATGAGAAATAAGGTCATTTAGATAGGCTGCAATCTATTATGGGCTACAGCATTAGGAGTAAGCTAGAATTGTAAGTTGGAATGCCTTTTTTGGGTTTTCCATGCTACTTGTCATATAGATGGTTAAAAGTAAATTGCAGTTCCTAGGGTGGAAGTGTGATAGAGTGTCATCAAAAGCTCTTCAGAGTAATGTTTGGGAGGCTTGGGGTTTAAATGACCATGAAAGTTGACCCATTATACTGAAGAAACTGCTTCCCCATTATATTGAAAGCCAACTACAGTTCAATGTTTACTTTCACTGACTCTAAGACTTGGTGAGTCTTCAACCCACTGTGAGAGGAAATGTAAAGATGTCTTTAAGTAAGGGAACTTAGTGTAGGACACACACACACACACACACACACACACACACACTGAAATATGAGCTAGGGAAAAAATAAGGAAGAACTAAAGCAGGGGTTTTCACTGGAAGATATATCTGAATCATCTTGGGGTGCTGCCCTGAAACTATTTTATAATTCCCTATGCCTAGTCTATGGCAGAACATATCCTACTACTGATCTGTGTGGCTACCATCACATTGTGATTAAATAATTTACTAGTATATATATATATATATATATATATATATATATATATATATATACACACACACACACACACACACACACACACTAGGGGCCCAGTGCACAAATTTGTGCACCTTGAAAGGAACTGTGGTCCATGAGGCTGCAGTAGGCATAGGGGCAGGTCTTGGCCCATTGTCCACGCCCCCACCCAGCCCCTCCTGCCTTGGCTCCCAGTCCCCTGTCTGCCAGAAGCCCTGCTCCTGCCGCCACCTCTCCTACCTGCTGATGGCACCAGTCCCACTCGCACCTGCTTATGGTGCAGAGCAATTGGGGCCAGTGCTAGCAGCGGGTGCAAGCAGTGGCTGCTGCCCCAATTGCCCCTCAGGAGGAGGGGGAGGCGGAGAAGCCCTTAGGGGCAATTGGGCTGGCAGCCGCTGCTTGTACCCGCTTATGGCGCTGAGTGATGGGGACCAGCGCCGGGCACTGGCAGCGGGTGCGAGCGGGGCTGGTGCCAGCAGCAGATACAAACACTGGGCAGAACCGCAGAATGCGAGAGCAAAGAATTTTCAGTAACTATTAGAGGCTTGCCCTAATGACAGCAACCGGTGCCCCGCCTTGGTCTGGTACCCCCCTGCTCACATGCTCCACCAGCCCGCCACAGCCAACTCCCACCATGTTCCGCACATGCCCCCTGGTGGTCAGCGCAAGTCATAGTGACCGGTTGTTCAGTTGTTCTGCCATTTGGTCTATTTGCATATTAACCTTTTATTATATAGGTCTATTTGCATATTAGCCTTTTGTTATATATTTGCATATTTACCTTTTATTATACTAGAGGCCCAGTGCATAAAATTTGTGCATGGGTGGGGTCCCTAGTGGCTGCCAGCTGCTGGCCAGGGCCCCTTCCCCCTGCACCCAGCCCCACCCCCTGGTTGAACTCCCAGTTGAACTCCCAGTTGAGGGGACAATTTGCATATTAGGCTTTTATTATATAGGACTAGTAGCCCTGCACACGATTAAATTGTGCGGGTTCCCTAGGCCTAGCTGCAATCAGGGCCATGTCTGCTGCCCAGTGTCACTCCTCCATCTCTGTGGTCCCTGTCTCATGAACCTCCACGCTAACAGCCCCCGCCCTGCAAGGCTCCTAGGCCTCTGCTGCCCACACCCTGTGACGCTCTTCTGCCTCAGCAGCCCCTCGAAGCTCCATGCTCACAGCCCCTGCCCCACTCCTCCACCTTGCCTCTGCCGCCCCACAATGCTCCATGCTCACCGCCCCCGCACTGCGACGCTCCTCCACCTCAGCCAACCCGGAAAGCTCCATGATAACAACCCCACCCCGCGATGCTCCTCTGCCTCACCACCCTGCAAAGCCCCATGCTCACTGCCCCCACCCTGCGAGGCTCCTCAGCCCCTGCAGCCCCGCCTTGCCACACCATGAGAGCCGGACTGGTCCTTTGGTTGTTTGGGTCCATAGCTCCCTCCTCCCAGCCACCGCCACGGGCAGCCAGGGGCCTACAGGTCCAGCTCCCTCAGCTCCCTAGCCTGGCGTCTGGTCAAGCCTCCAGTCATTACTGGTCATTACAGACCTAGGGTTGTTATATATTAGGATGTGTTTGCTTGATATCAGAGCCAATTCTAGGTTATAAGAAACTTTAGAGAAGAACTTGTGTCTATTTTTGTTTTTCTACCCGAATCCATCACCTAGTGAGACCCTTCACACATAGGAGATAGTAGTAGATACTTATTGAATGAATGCATGAATGAATGAATACATATTCCTGTAGTTCGCTCTCCAAATGGTATATTCTGATATTGAGTTTAGATAAGTGTAATTATATATATATATTTCATAAAGTTCCTCAGGTACTTTTGCTATGCTTTACTGGCCTGGAGGTTTTTCATTTTACCTTGGTCTCTATGCCCTGATTTTGCTAAGCTTCTGCCTGTAAGATCAGGCCTGGATCATTCTTTGCCTAAACTTGACAGTGCCAAAGTATATGTTATAAATTCATCATTCTCATCTTCATATCTTTTTCAAAAAATATTTATTGACACTTACTGTCCCATGCTTGGCATAGATGCACATGATCGGTGATCTGAGCCTTTTATACAGAGACCTCGGATCTGTCTGGTGGATGGCAAAGATGAACAGATGCTCTGCAGTTAACACTGTAGCCACTAGAGAAGGACACAGACATTCTGGGGACACAGAGGTGAGCACCTCGTCCAGCCTTGCAGGTCCATCCCTTTTGACATCTCTTCTACCCTTCCTCCCATCCCCCACCATACTTTTGTGGTAGTGCTTGGAGTGCACTATTTTCCAGCCCAATCCCAAGTCTTAGGTGTCTGTGCTCTTCTTCTACCTCCCTCCCCACCCCAGGACTTAGGTATAAACTATACAAGGTATGTCTTTTGATAAGATTCTAGTTTATCCTGTATCTTATCAGAGACTGGTCTCCTCTAGGCCTTTTGTATGTGTCACCCTAAACTCCTCCTACTTGACTAGTTCTCTAATCCCTCTGCTTCATCTAACTGTTTAATAAAAATGTATTTTTCAGAACACTGACTTTCCAGTGTACAGCTGCCTAGATTCTTGTGCAGGGACACATTTTTGAAAGCCAATTTATCCCATCCTTCTAGTCTTAGGAACTTTGCGCTTACTCTATCAAAAGTTACACCTGTCCTAGCTGGTTTGGCTCAGTGGATAGAGCATCGGCCTGCGGACTATAGGGTCCCAGTTTCAATTCTGGTCAAGGGCATGTACCTCAGTTGTGGGCTCTCGGTTCTGGTTGAGGCACATGTGGGTGGCAACCAATTGATGTGTCTCTCTCACATCAATGTTTCCCTCCGTGTGTGTCTCTCCCTCTCTGCCACTCTCTCTAAAAATCAATGGAAAAATATGGCTAATATCAATACTTCTTTAGGAAGGAAACTATTTGGAAAAAGAAAATATTAAATATTACCCCTATGAATCTGTCTCATGTTTTCCTTTATTTTATTTATTTATTTTTTAATATATCTTTATTGATTTCAGAGCAGAGGGAGAGGGAGAGAGAAACATCAATGATGAGAGAGAATCACTGATCGGCTGCCTTCTGCACGATCCCTAGTGGGGATCGAGCCCGAAACCCTGGCATGTGCCCTTGACTAGAATCAAACCTGCATGTGCCCTTGACTAGAATCAAACCTGGGACCCTTAGTCCATTGGCCAGTGCTCTATCCACTGAGCCAAACAGGCTAGGACTCATGTTTCCCTTTAAAAACATAGCAAATATTTTTTTCTATAGTTCCAGGTGACCTACAAATAGCGTTCCCTTCATTGTGACTGACAAAAAAGTAGCCTTCAGGAGATGAGACCTCTGCTTGTTTCTTGCCATAAAAATCTCTTAAAATCCTTACTTCTCTCCTGTAAATTAACTGTTATGATTATCCTCATACAGCTAGGGAGGTACAGAGTGGGAGCTATGACTTCAGAACTGACTCTTTCCCAAAGACCCTGCTCTTCAGAAAATAGAATCAATTGGCGAGAAACATGCAACTCAGATCCAGATGCTATATAGTTGCAGGCCCAGGGCTTCCGCAGCAGATTATGGCATTTCCCTAAGACCAGTTTTTTATCAATAAAGTAGGAATAAAAATGACTACATGAGCAATGAGCTATTGAATGTCTACACAGGTCATATTATTAAGTATGAAGTCATTTAATAATAATCATGTGAGTAGGGGCAAATATTATGCCCATTTAACAGTCCCAGAAATGGAGGCATACAAGTTTAAGAGATTTTTTGCCAAAAGTTTTACAGCCAGAAATTGAAGAACAGAGGTTTGAACCCAGACAAACTAGCTCTATGATCTTATTAAACTGTATTACAAAGGTTGCATTACTGTACATTTTGTCATATATTAAGACATAGTAAACCCTCCCAAACTGTTAGACTCTCTTAATCTATGTGTTGCTATAGGTTTCAAAGCAAGAAATATGGCACTTTGACATCAACTTTCATAAACTAGCATAATGCTGGCTTTAAGACCACAGCAAATAGCAACTGAAATGAAGATAGTCAATCGATATTGATGGATTAGAAATTAGTAAAAGGTTCTAACTCCTGGAATTTGGGCATTCACTGTATTTTTATTTATTTGGTGATTTCCGCCTCCCCCCCCCAAAAAAAAATGCATTTTAGTGTGCAAAAGTAATAGCAATCACTATTTGTGTAGCCCAATATCTTGCATCAAAACGCAAGTTCCTCCTAACTCTCACTGTCCTATGTTGAGGAAATCCATACTTTAAAATCCAGTTTCTCCTACTCCTTGGCTCATGTATTTTAAAAGCTCTTGGTGAGCTCTGACTGCAGTAAGTTATTTGGAGGGTCCTATGGAGCCATGGCAAATGGGAATGACCCGAGGACCATTCCATGGTGAGTCTCCCAGGAGTGACAGCTTGAGATACAGCATGTCCTTGGTTTTGAGGGACAGCAGACTGTGTTTTTGACGTTATTGTTTCAGAATGCCAGGGCATTACGGGGACCTGACTGTTAACAATAGAGTCTGCCATTGTTTTGCTGTTATTTTTTTTCCAGAGCCTGTCTGAGTGACAGTCCCTGGGGGAATGAATTATCATACTTAACTTGTAACTTAACTGCTCCTTTTGTCATTCTGCATAATTGCTGTCACCCAGGTAAAACTAAATGGTTTTTCTCTCTGGTGAATTCTCCCACACTCAGCTTGGAGCCCTTCAGGCAAGACAGGCAGTGGGGAACCTGGGCAGATAATGTGGGGATGAAATGACTCCTGGGAGAGAAGTCTTTGAAAGGCTTTGTCTGTGAAAAGAAATGCCAAGCACAGGGAAGATACTAGTTTAAATAACCATCTAGCAATTGCAAAAAGTAGGTATTCAAATAACATGTACCACATAAAGTAGTCCTGAAGATTAAACTTCTTAATCCACAAAAAGTGCCTGGTCCCATGTGTGACATTAAGTAAGAGCCCAGGAAGTGTTAGCTTTTATTACTTTGGGACATTATGCATTTAATCATTTCGACTATCTTTCAAGGTAGTTATTAGTCATCCCATTTTACAGATGAAAAAAACTGAACTTTATTTGACCTGGAATTTAGAAGTAAGTTGGCTTAACTCTAAAGCCGATGTGCTTAATTTCCAAAATGGCTCTCTGCTTTCCTCAGTGTCAAGTGAGTTATCAGGTAGTTGGTCACGGGGGCGGGGGGAGGAGGGGGGGGGGGAGAGTGGTGGGAATGAACAATCTTTGGGGCTGATTTTATAGGTTATCAGGTTTACCATTTAGTCACATTATTTTTGTGAATTCTTTCATTTTTTTCATAAAGCTATATTGTCATAATACTAATGTAATCAGTTAGTATAATAATCTATTTTGAAAAATAACTGCTTTAATTTTGTTTTCATGAAGGACTTGAGACTGATAACAGATATTGATAGTAATTACCGTGCTAATAATAATCACCATAACAGCAACTATAATACCTGCCATTTATTTAACACTTAGAATAGGTGCCAAGAATTGTCCTAAGAAATAACCATCAATTATCTTATTTTATTTAATCCTCATTAGGCAGGTGCTATTATTATCTTTAACTTATATTTTATAAAGGTAAGACTTGAGAGGTGAGGTCACATACTGACAGTCCCAGTTACTATCTGGTGAGACAGGGTCTGAATCCAGGAATTCCGATTTCTGAATTGTGCTCTTTTGCACAAGTAGTGATAAATTCAGACTCAAACCCAACAGTCCCTTCCTCCCATGCTTATACTCTTTCTTCTCATTCAGATCCATCCTGAGCATGGATGTCTATTGATTCCACCTTCTGCAATACTCAGATTTACTTTGCTTTGCTTTCAAAATTAGCAGAACACACACACATTTGATTTTAGAAAGCAACATTTTTTAGACTTTAGTATGATGCATATTGGCAATGCCAAATAAATAAACCAGAGGAAATCCTATAGAATAAAAGGCTAATATGCAAATCAACTGAACAGCAGAAATACCGGTCACTATGATGCACACTGACCACCAGGGGGCAGATGCTCAACACAGGAGCTGCCTCCTGGTAGTCAGTGCACTCCCACAGGGGAAGCATCACTTTGCCAGAAGCCAGGCTCATGGATGGCGAGTGCAACGGCAGTGGCGGGAGCTTCTCCCACTTGCACAGCAGTGCTAAGGATGTCTGACTTCCGGCTTAGGCCTGATCCACATGGGCCTAAACCGTCAGTCAGACATCCCCGAGGGCTCCTGGACTGCGAGAGGGCACAGACTGGGCAGAGAGACCCCCCCCCCACCCGAGTACACAAATTTCATGCACCAGGCCTCTAGTATAAGATAAGGGCTGGTCACTGACTCTATAGATGGTCCTCAGTCAGGTTTGGATGTGGCACAGGAATCATGGTAGGGATGGGGCTGGTGCCTGGGGATTGAAGGAAGTCTCTTTGGAACCATGTTAGTGTTTCTGGAAAAGGGAATATATATGCTGAAAAGCACATTCTTATTACCATTGTTTTAATTTTATAAAACTATGGAAAGTAAAAACTCCACAAATCTATGCTAGTAGGTGTAGGTCATGGGATAAAAAGAGAGGCTGAATGACATTGAACTACCTAAAAGTGTGTCTAGTTTTTACTAACACATGCCTTAGGTTCAGGCAGCCCTGTGCTTAAAGACTAATTACACTTTTGAGCAAGTATTTATAACTGAACCTCAACTTCATCATCTTTATAACAAGAATTCTGATACTTCTCTTGCAGATACAGTGTCTAGCACATGCCAGGAACTCTATAACTAGAACCTATTATATTGTTATCAGGATCATCTATTTTAATAACAAAGTTAAAGTCATAATCTTCATTCAATGGCAAAGGATCAGTAGCGTTGATAATTTTCAAATCCACATTAATTTTATTCTTGATGCCCATAACTTACTTAATATATCTTTCTATAAGTGGTGAGCTTTGTACATATACTCCACTTTCTATTCTTTTCTCTCTCTCACACTTTTTTCAGGATCTCTCTGACTCCCCTCTTCAGTTCATGCTTCATGACTTTTGACTCTAAGTACTTGAAATAAGGTATTCCAGTTTTCACAGCCTCAGAGTATATTTTGAGCTAAAACACAAAACAGAGAACAATGTTAACTCCTGACCAATCAGGTATTGCGATCTGTTCTTTCCTTTATGAAATTCCTCAAAAGGGGACATACTAGTAATATGTACAAAGGCTTGGTGCATATTCAATGGACTTTTAAAAATGATTTGAAGACCAGTAGCCTGTCCCCTCTAGAGATGCACTGAGTTGCACATTCCAGCTACATTCTTGGAGGGGTTAATGTGTCCCTGAGAACAAATCACCCCTATGAACAGTCGGTGATGGTTCTGCCACTTTCTTATGGTCTGAACCTTGGTCTTCAAGGTCATATACGTTGCAGCTGCCCTGGCAGGTGCAAGGAGGTGTTGATATTTAACCTGAGACATCAGCTAAGAATTATCTGTCAAAACACTTTCACTATAAGTCAGTGTATCTGGACCTGCTGAGCCTGAGACTGACTGCCTGTCTGACATGCCAGAGGAAGATCTTCAGATAATTTCTCTAAAGGCAGGAAATGGCAGCTTCATGGCCAAAACTCAGAGAAGAAAAGACAAGCGAGTCACTGTTGTGCACCTCTCTTCACTCCACTAAAAATAAACAAGCGTCCTTTGACATTGGAAAGCACTGTCTCCACAAGCAGCAACATTGAACTTTGAGTCTGGAGAAGCATCTTCTCCCTTTTGCCATCTTCTCACAAGACCTCGGAATTTCAAAAGTTGGCTTCCAGCCTGACCAGTGTGGTTCAATGGTTGAGCATCAACCTATGAACCAGGAGGTCATGGTTTGATTCCCAATTGAGGGTTCAATACCTGGGGGGTTGCTGTGCAGGAAGCAGCTGATGGATGATTCTCTCTCTTCATTGATGTTTCTATCTGTCCCTCTCCCTTCTCTCTGAAATCAATAATCTACACTAATAAAAGAGAAATATGCAAATTGACCATACCTCCGCAACGACCACTAGCCAATCAGGAGTGAGTATGCAAATCAACCCAACAAAGATGGAGGGTTAATTTGCATATGCAGGTGCGGTGCAAAGACTGAAGACGACTGAAGACTGAAGAGGCTTGGCTTCTCTGCTGCGGCCGGAGTGAAGGCCTGGGTCCTGGGTGCTGGAGGAAACCCGGTACCAGCAGCCAGGGGAAGGAAGGCCTATTGCACGAATCTTCGTGCAACGGGCCTCTAGTTTATAATAATAAAAGCATAATATGCTAATTAGACCGGACAGCCGAATGACCTTCCGGACGTCATTCCGGACATCCTTCTGGACGAAGCTGTGATGGCAGGGGCTGAGGCAGAGGCAGTTAGGGATGACCAGGCAGGCAGGCAGAGGGGTTAGGGGCAATCAGGCAGGCAATCAAGTGGCTAGGGGCAATCAGGCAGGCAGGCAGAGGGGTTAGGAGCGATCAGACAGGCAGGCAGGCATGTGAGCGGTTAGGAGACAGTGGATCAAGATTGTGAGAGGGATGTCTGACTGCCCGTTTAGGCCCTATCCCGCAGGCATCCCTGCAGGATTGGGTCTAAACGGGCAGTTGGATATCCCCCAAGGGGTCCTGGATTGTGAGAGGGTGCAGGCTGGGCTGAGGGAACCCCCCCCCCCTTGCACTAATTTTGTGCACCGGGCCTTTAGTGTGTATATCTTACATAATAATAGAGGAATACTCAAATTAGCCCAGATGCCATAACGTCACGACCAGTCAGCAGGAAGCATGCATAGCAGGAGTTGGTGGGCAGGGACTGCCATCACCAGGAGGGCCTCCATGCAGCCTGGGGCAATCCCCTGGCAGAGGCGGCCCCCACATAGTCCAGCCCAAAGGCTGCCAGCCCAGGGGCGGAACCCGGAGGAGGCGGCCACCAGCGGAAGCATGCACAAGCCACTGGCAGAAGCGTGCACAGGCCCGCCCCACTGCCCGGCCCAGAAGCTGCCTGGCCCGGAGGCTGTCCAGCCCAGGGACATCCCCCGGCTCTGCTATCTTGAGTTTGTGGTTTCCAAGGAAACAGCCAGAAGGGATGATAAACCCTCTGCAAACAGCTCAGCCAGCACCTATCTGAGAGACGGCTTCATTTAAATCAAACCTTTTCCGCAGTGAATGACCCCAACCCTCCCTGGATCAGGCAGGTTCCCGTGGAATGCAATCTCTACGCAATACAACGGGGGTCCCAGTTTTGTCCCTGGCGATCTCATGCACGTTAGCTTGGGGCAGTGGGGAAGGAAGGGAAAAGGCATCACGTGGGGCAGCTCTGGCGAGCAAGCAGAAGGAAACCATGTCTGGCAGACACTCCCTTGCCACCCCCTTCAGCGTGTAAGAAGAATCAAATAAACTAATACAAACACCCCTCCCACGCCCTGGGAGAGATCCAAGACTGAGGGACGTCCCACCCAGGCATTGCATACCTGCTTCCCACCCCCTTCATCCAAATGGACAGGTTAGGGCAGCCGTGGGCAAACTACGGCCCGTAGGCCGGATCCGGCCCGTTCGGCTGTTCTATCCGGCCCACGGAGCCGAAAGAGCGGAGGGTTCTCTTGCTCTCCCCTCCGCTCCTTTACTTTGAATTTATATTAGTTCACACAAACACTCCATCCATGCTTTTGTTCCAGCCCTCCGGTCCAGTTTAAGAACCCATTGTGGCCTTCGAGTCAAAAAGTTTGCCCACCCCTGGGTTAGGGGTTAGGGGAGGAGGAGGAGCCTCGCAGGAAGGGGATCCCCGCAACCACACCCCTGCCCTCCCTCCAGATCTGACCTCTCAGAGTGCAGGGCCTGACCCCACCCCCAGCAGATTTGCATATCCCAGACCCTCCAGTGCTTCCAGGCACTGGGCATTCCTGCATCTTCCCTGCCTCCCAGTGGCTGACCCTCACTGTCTCCTACCCTAGAAGCACTCTTCCCTCTCCAACTTTTGGTCTTTATAGCCTAAATGCATAGTGGACATAGTTGCTTCTCCAGGGATTTTATTTGATAAGAACCCAGCGAAGTCGCTAAGCAACTGTGCTGCTCAGACTTCATCAGGGACAACGAATGACACACTTTCCTTGGCTTTGATAGCAAAGCAATCTTATTCTTTTATTTTTTAAATAGATTTTTATTGATTTCAGAGAGGGAGAGGGATAGAAACATCAATGATGAGAGAGAATCATTGATCGGCTGCCTCCTGCACGCACCCTACTGGAGATCAAGCCCGCAACCCAGGCATGTGCCCTTGACCAGAATCGAACCAGGGACCCTTCAGTCCTCAGGCTGAAGCTCTAGCCACTGAGCCAAACCAGCTAGGGCAAGCAATCCTATTCTTAAAGACTTGATTTTTGTCATAAACAAGTGGATTTGAATCATGTCAAACCAATATACATTTTTATGCAATATCTCTTCATTTCTATTAATACAATTCTACCTTAAAGCTTATGTTGTATAATCTATACTAATAAAAGGGTAATATGCTAATTAGACTGGATGTCTTCCAGACATCCATCCGGATGTCCTTCTGCACAAAGCCATGGTGGCAGGGGCCGAGGCATAGGTTGTTAGGGGTAATCAGGCCTGCAAGGGAGGGCAGTTACAGGCGACCAGGTGGCAATGGAGGGCAGTTAGGGGTGATCAGGTTGGTAGGCAGGTGAGCAGTTAGGAGCCAGCAGTCCCAGATTGTGAGAGGGATGTCCAACTGCTGTTTTAAACTGGCAGTCAAACATCCCCTGAGGAATCCTGGATTGAAGAGGGTGCAGGCCGGGCTGAGGGACACCCCCCTTCTGTTAATGAATTTCGTGCACCGGGCCTCTAATGTGTGTGTGTGTGTGTGTGTGTGTGTGTGTGTGTGTGTATATGTATATGCATATATATGTAAAAAGTTGGCTTCCAAGCACCTGGTTTTCTAGGAGTTTGAAATGTGTCAAAATGACTTAACTCAAACTGGCCTGGATCCCTCTCAAGTGTGGGAAGGTGACCTTTCCTGGGGCACCTTCCGTGTTTTTTTCATGCTCTGATCCCCTGAGCTGCAGCCCAGACAGGGCCTGCTGCTCCTCGCAATCTCTAAACCCCTCAGCTCAAAGGGCCCAATGGGGTGACATGTGGTTTGCAGAAGTTAGCAGCATTAGGCTTGCCTTTGATTCCATTCTGTTAAAGTGTTCCTGGAGCACAGGTTTGTTTAGGGGAGAAAGGGGAAAGAAAAAGGAAAAAGGAACCCTGGTGTGTGTGGGAGGGGAGGGTGAGTGTGTGTGTGTGTGTGTGTGTGTGTGTGTGTGTGTGTGTGTGTATGGGGGGTGTTTGTGGTGGGAGGTGGAGGATACCCTTACAGCAGCTATTTGTAAGCATATTAAGGTTTTATTTTCAACCATATGACAGTGCTGAGGGGTTTGACTGCCGAGAATAAAGAGGGCACATTTGTCAGACTTTTCACTTCACTGTGTGCTTGTGGAGCTGGTAAATCAAATATCTGAGCAGATGTGAATTACTCTGGTGTCCAGTGGCTCGAGGGCCAAGGGTTTACCTTATGGTATTGCAAGTCCTCCCTCTGGCTTTGTAGTGGGGGAAGATATTTGAGACCCATTACCCTATAGAAAAGCAGCTGAAAAATCAATTTGCCAACTGAGAAGTAAACTCACAGGTGTGGGGAGAAAAATTCAGTCAATGTCAATATGTGCATTGCAGAGAAATTTGTTGTTGGTGCCTACTGTGTGAGTTCATTGCAATTTCTAGTACATAGTAAGTATTTGATAATTGACTGTGGGATGAATGCACATACTATGTTATGTTTATATAGCATGTTAGATGGTAGTTTACTGTTCTGCTCTTGAACTCAGTAATAGCTCAGTAATGGATCTGTTTGATATTAAAAAAAAGAAAAAAAAAGCCAGTTATAAAGGATTCCAGTTCAAATTAGGTAAGTGTTTAATACATGTTGATTGGATAAATGAAAAGTCCACTACTGAAAAATATCACCAGTAAAGTAATTTTATGTTGCCTGTCGTTTCCTTCTAAGCTAGGGGGACCCCAGACACAAACAGAATGTACATTAAACATATATTTATGGTAAACTCTTGCCGTGTTTTTTAGAGGAAAGAATTCCTGTGGCAACATATTCCTGGATTTGTCCAGAACAGTTGTTTAAGTCATAATTAAAATGTTTTTCTTGGTTTGGAAGGGAAGAGGAACTGAGCCCGGGGCTGTCCAGCTGAGAGGAACAGCCCTTCATGGAGAAGGAGGTGACATTCTTTCTGCCCATAAATCAGTGGCTTAATCCTTAGCAACAGCCTAATCATGGCTTCAGGCTTTCCAGTTGAGTTAAACTAACATCGTGAGATGAGGACCCTTAAGGAAATATCTTAATGTTCATCTATTGATTAAATCCTATACATCATCACCCAGTTTTTAAGGTGAAAATTAATAGATATTAGAAAACTCTCCCAGCATCCTCAAATGACTAAATGTTTAATTATTTAGAGAAAGACTAGCCTGGGTTGACTGCTAAACACGCAGCCTGATGTGTCTATTTAACGGTCCTTTATCTTACCTTGAACAGCAAGCGTCCCTTACAATGAATTCCATTTTTGGCAAAGAGCTCCTGGGGAATATTTGCCACCTCTTGAATAACATCAGTTGATTTCCTTTTGATGAGACCATGGTATCTGTGTATTTGATGATGTTTTCCTCCTTACTTTGCCTTAGAAGGAGCAACAGGGTCAAATTTCTTGCTCTCCTAAAGAACAAGGATTCTTCATACAATTTATTCCCTCTTGCTTACTGGAAGTTTCAAATGTATAACATTTAAACACTACTTTCCCCTTTCTACTTTAACAGTCTTAGTGTGTGTGTGTGTGTGTGTGTGTGTGTGTGTGTTGTAAAACATAGGAAACTTCTTTTGGTACTATGCGATCTATAAAAGGTATTATTTTGCATTTTCAATTAAACGTCAGCTAAACTAAAATCATTACTAGCTGTGTGATCTTTGACAAGTTTCAAAACTCTTCTATGTTTTTATTTTCTTATCTGTAAAATGGGGGTAATAATATTTACCTTACAGTGTTGTAATGAGGATGAAATGAATTAATACTGCTAAGTATGGATTAAGTACAACCTTTACCTTTGACTTTAGGCTCCATGAGACCATAGGAAGTAATTTAACTGATTTTAGATTCCCAGGGCCTCAGGCCACACCTGGAATTCATCTCAATGCCTTTGGTCACAAGGTCTTCTATGCCTGAAATGACCTGTATCCCCCTCAAATACCTACTTACCTTCACATTTACATCTTCCTGCTTCC
The DNA here is from genome assembly GCF_963455305.1 of Plecotus auritus. Classification (NCBI taxonomy): domain Eukaryota; kingdom Metazoa; phylum Chordata; class Mammalia; order Chiroptera; family Vespertilionidae; genus Plecotus; species Plecotus auritus. The sequence goes on along the minus strand of NC_137770.1, from coordinate 238,298,795 downwards.
TGCCAACCTCAATAGAACTGATTCCTTGATCCTTGTTGTTACCCTGCTATTCTGGATATACCAACACATCTCAATCTTTGTATTATTGACATTTGGGGCTGGATAATTCTCTGTTGTAGCTGTCTGTCCTGTTCATTTTAGGGTATTTATAAGCATCCCTAACAACTACCCATTAGATGCCATAACATCCTCCCAGTGTGACAACCAAACATGTCTTCAGGGATTGCCCCATGTCCACTGATGGGAAAACTTTCCTGTTGTTATACCTCTGATATACTGCCTATAGCACTTCATGGTGCTTATTTAATAAACATTCATATATCACATATAATATGTGAGATTTTTTTCCAAAAAGCAATGCATTTGTCAATATTAACACTTATGAGTTAGGTGCTAGTCTCTTATCCAGTTTACCACTGAGGAAACTGAGACTCTGTGAGTTTTAGAGCTGAGGAAATCGAGGCACTGAGATGCTAAGTGACTTGTCTAAGCTAATAAATGGACATTGGAGATCCATACTCTGGGGCCAACCACTAGGCTGTGCTATTTGTCTTGTGAGTGAATTTGTCTCTACCTTGGATTGTGTAAGCCCAGGAAGGTGAGGGAGTGAGGATGACACTCAGAGGCTGTAATTATCTTTGATTCCAGAGCATGAAGCACAGATAAAAGTTAAGCAAGATGAATGAGGGCTTACTTATAATTCCACCTCTTTAGTAAGGAATGTTTTACATCTCAGAGGGAAGGTAAAGATTTTGGTCTAATGTAGTAAGTAATTTCTAAATGAGGAAACTGAGACATAGGGAAAGTAAATGAATTCCCCAAGTCACCAGGCTGGTGAGTGGCAGAGACAGGCCTGGATTCTAGTTCTCCCCATATGCTTCAATGGTCTTTTATCATTTCCATGTCGTTTCCCTTTCTTTTTTCTTTTTTTTTTTAATATATTTTATTGATATTTCACAGAGAGGAAGGGAGAAGGATAGAGAGCTAGAAACATCGATGAGAGAGAAACATCGATCAGCTGCCTCCTGCACACCTCCCACTGGGGATGTGCCCGCAACTAAGGTACATGCCCTTGACCGGAATCGAACCCGGGACCTTTCAGTCCGCAGGCTGACGCTCTATCCACTGAGCCAAACCGGTTTCGGCTCGTTTCCCTTTCTGTGGCTACTCAAAGCTATCAAAACCATTATCTCTTCATCTTCATCATCATCATTAACATCCATGCTTAATTGCCTATTTAGCCTTTCCTTAAACTATTTTGACTATTCATTAAAATCCCACAGTGTATGGCTTATTTATTACACTTTTTCCTATCCATGTCAGAGAGTTTCAAAGCTCAAAATGTTTAACATCTCTAACAATTATCTTTCCAATAGCACCATTCTTCAAATCATTCTTATCAATTATATCTCAACAAAGCTGAAAAAACATTCTGATCTCTTCAGTTCTGATCACTAGATTTTCTTCCTTTTAAAGTAAACTTCTTGAAATCCTGCATAAATGATGTTAGGAATTATCAATGGATGCTACTTAGGATGTCAGAATAATGGAGGAACTCTTCTAGAATAATTAGAGCTTTCCAATTCTCCTTTCCTGTCCTGGTAACTGTCCCCTGGTCTGATAATGGTCATGATGACAGAAGATGATGTTATAGCTACTGTTCTTGCCCACAATTACTGGAGCAAGAAAAGAGTCTGAAGTTATTTAAGAATTTAAATATGCCTAATATTACTAACAAGGCAAGGTCATAACCGGTATTTTGACAATGGTATTGTCAAAATAAATCTTTCATGCAAATAGGCATCCTTCACCCAAATTTTATGTGATTTTCAGAGCACCCAGAAGGTTCTTTTGCTTTCTCCAATATCTACTTACTCAAAGCCTATAATATCTTAAATTCTAGCATCAATGAACAAGTCCTTTTACTCACTATGCTCATTTAAAAGCCAACAGACCTGGGAAGGAAGTGCCAATTAAAATTAATTTACACCAAGACATTAAAAGCAGGGCATGGTTGAGAAAATTTCTAGACACAGAGTTAAAAGTCTGCTACCTTGCCTTGCCACTTAACACACGTCCCTTAACCTCCCTCAGCTTGAGTTTCTTCATCTGGAAAACAGAAATGATGAAACTGACCCACAGATTACCACCGTGAGCATTAAGTAGTGTAATGCAAGTGGAAAAACACATTTTAAAGAGTAATAATATTGCTATTTTCCAGATTTTGTGACATTCTTGTAACTAAAAGCCCAGGACACAAGACCATTGAACGCCTAAGATGGAGACATTTAAAATGGATTTCAAAGCTTTAGCCACAGTAATTCCTATGTGTGTGTGTTTGCTTTTTTTAAATTATGAGTTTGCAGGATTTCTGGAGTATGTGAGAGAAAATTGAAACCCAACTGACTAATAATGGAACTGCAAAAAGATTTCATAAATGACCAGCTGTTTTCTGGTATTACACCCCCTAACAATTGCCCATGACCCTTCCAGACTTCTAGCTGCCCCCTTTGCATTTGACAAAATAAGGAGACATTATTCAGGTTCTGATCTGATCTGACTTTTTAAACTCCAAATGAAGTTATGTTACTATATAAACTCAGGAAAGTGCTTTGGAAACCCATCTATTACACTGATAAAGCTAATGTGTAATATCAACCATGTAGGTGGAGGGAGCTACTGAAGTGATAGAGTGAAGTGTGTGCTTTTCAGATATAGAGCTGAGATCCTATTTTTTCTGTTTTTGCTTTAGGTAAGCACTTTTGCATGTCACACACAAGAGAATAAATGAAACTTAGCATATTGCATGGTCAAGTCCTACCAATACTTTAAAACACAGCACAAATAGCAGATTCTATATCTAACTTTAAATTAAAATTCCATTCTCTGAACCCACCACTCCTTATTTAGACCTCTTACTGCTTCTATTATCTTTTTAACTTCAGAACCATTCACGGGCATCTCCCCCACTCAAATTAACGTTGTGCAATTTTTGACAGTTTCAAGCATTTCATCTTTCCATCATTCATTCCTCCCATGTTCTGAGCCCCAGCTACACAGAAATAAATAATATGGGCATGGCTCAGTGATTCTCACACCAACTTTTGTTTAATGAAAGAAATGCAATCTTTGACTATTTTAGTTACTTCCCCAAATCCCTGGAGATATAAATTATCCTTTCATACCTCTTCACTCACACATGTTTTTTATTTCAGGACTTCCCCCACCCCACCAAATATGTATTTTTAACATGTGATACTCAAGGTCTGGGAAATAAGTTCTCACGTGTTAGAACCTCTTGTCACCTATTTCAAAGACAAAAACCACGTTTCTTTTTCATCTGACTTTTGCTTTTAGAGCCATAATCTTGTCCATATTCATTATAATCATGGTTTCTGACAAAGATAATCAGCTCAGTATGTGAAGGGGTTTTTCAGAATTTACACAAGGCAGGACAAGAGTTCCCTGGGTGAAAGTTACCCAGATCCACATAAAATTATTGTGCTTACATTTTATGCATTGTCAAGCTTTTACCCTCTAAGTTTTTCGCTCCTGTGAAAACAGCATCCCCACACCCTACCTTCTGTCTGTTTCGTTTTCTAATATTTATGCCATTGGTTTTTAAAAAATAAGTTTTATATTACTTTGGGATTTACAGAAAAGTTGAAAAGCTACAAAGATAAAAATATAAAGTTTCCATATACATGTCATCCAGTTTTCTCCATCGTCAACACCTTATATTTCCATGGTTACATTGGACAAAATTAAGAAGTTGGTATTGGGGCATTACTACTACCTAAAGTCCAGACTTAATTTTGATTTTAACCAGTTTTTCCAAAAATGTCCTCTTTCCCAGGATCCAATTCAGGGTACCAGATGCATTCAACTGTCATATCACACAGACTTCTGGTCTATAATAGTCTTTTCCTGTTTTTAATACTTAAGGGTTATTGGCCAGATATCTTGTAGAATTTTCCTCAGTGGGTTTGTCTGACTTTTTTTCCTCTCAATTTGACTGGGGATATAGGTTTGGGAAAGAATTTCACGTAAGTGAAGTGCCCTTCTCACTACATCATATCAGGGATACATGACATCCACATGACATTGCTGTGATATTAACCTTCATCAGTTGGCTAAAGTAGTGTTTTTGGGGTTTCTTTACTGTACAGTTATTATATTTTGTTGTAAAACAAGATGGAAAAAAGTATAAAAAATAATACAAGTAAAACTCTGTAGAATAGGAGCCCAATGAGCAGTGGGGTTTTGCTTGGCTCACTGTTGGGTCTTCAATAATTAGAAAAATGTCTCTTAGTAAACAGTTCATAACTATTTGTGAACTTGGCATTTAGGAACACTGTATCCCCTTAAATTGCTTTATGAAAACTACTTCCTCTTATAACTCTATTATCTTTATCTGTCCTTTCTTAGTTAAATTCCACCACCCAAATGTATGTGTATGTACAAACATCCCTGCACATGTAGATATGTATAACTCTAATGAGGCAGATAGTCAGTTTTCACTTCCTGCCACTCCTTCTCTCATCTTTCCATCATTTATTTTCAGAATCCTTAGTCTAGTCTTTTACACATTTTCCCCATCCTACCTCCATTACACTAATTCTTCAGTAATCACTGCTCATGGAGGAGACCATTGACAAAGTGAAGACCGTATCTTTTAGAAATATATATGATTGATTGTATGAAAAGGATGATACAGATACTAATAGATAAAATAGTGAATTCCATTTTTGTCAAAGAGTTGAAAATAGAATATACCTTTAAATATTTAGGCACTCCCACAAAAATACTTTCTCTTATTTATTGGCTCATTCATTTATCCAACATAAGTTGAGTGCCTACCAAGCACTCCTGTGAGATCTCTCCAAGAAATCTGTAGGATTGTTTCCAAATTAAGGTTATCAGAATCATTAATTGTACAGAATTACATTTCTTTAAGATTGTTGAGTGACTTTCTAATAATGTAGCTGGAAACTTCTTTCCCAGTGGTCAGCAAGTAATGGTGTTCCTTCTGCATTCCTGCTCCCCACCAGGCTCCGAGGAACATTTTCTTCACACCTTATTTTATTTAGTCAATAAAACTAGAAGCCTCAACTACTTCAAAAGTCCCTTCAACGAAAAAAAAAATTCTATTTTCTAATGGGAAGAAATCATGTTGAATCAATAGACTTTAAATTCTGATCTCATTATTTTAGGCAAGTTATATAACATCTCTGAGACTCAGTTTCCTCATCATTAGACATTGATTGAATATAAGGACTTCCCAGATGTTTTTAAAATATATAAAATTTCTAGTTAAATATGCCTTCAATAAGGCCATTTTCCCCCTTGGCTTTAGATTTCTCACAGTCTATAGATCAATTTGAAGTAATAACTTTGATCTTAATATCTGACTTCTCTGGCAAATTATTTAACTTCTCTGAGATCCAGTTTACTCACCTACAAAAATGGGGCTGTTGTAATGATTTTATTATCATTTCTTGATGATCAAATGAGTTTAGGAAATATCTGATTTAAATATGTCATCAGTATATACTGGTTATTTCCTCTTTGTAGACCCCATATTGATTGTTTGTTTGTTTGTTTTCTTCCCTCAAAGAAAAAGATAGTATTAAGACAAAAATACAAAAATATGTTCCTCTGGAGAGAACATGAACTCAGAAGTAAACCCTGGTGGAACCACCCATTAGTGTTTCCAAGGTACCTGCAGGCTTCCCCAGGTTGCTCATTTGTAAAATAGTCAAATAGTCTTGAGAGGATTGAACCAGGTCATGCATTCAAAAATAGTGTTTAGTTTTTTAGGTAAGACCGCTAAAAAAGTATACTGCTTTTAATTCATAAGTAGAGTGAATCAGATTTTTGGATCATTGGAGGAATGCTATTTTGAATATATATTTCTGAAACTATAACCTGATTAACTTTATTCTTGAAGTATATCTCTGAATAATCATTAGGAAAAATGTTCTATGTGATAATGGCATTTAGCTCCTGTATTGCTAGTCCCTTATTCATTTATTCAATTAATATTCATTTGTTTACTCATGATGTGTTTGTGTCTGTCCTGGTTGCTATTTTATTTTAGCGTCTTTGAAAACATGTCTCTCATATAATTTAAGATGATGTCAACAAACAAGTCATCAAGCTAAGTAAGTACGTGATTATTAACATTTTATCATAAAGAACCCATAAAAATAAAGAAAACACAACAATTTAAATAGAAAAATGAATAAAAGACCTAAGCAGACATGTCACAGAAGAAGAAACACAAGTGATTGTTAAATATATAGTAACATTTTTAGCTTCACCAATAACCTGGAAAATGCAAATAAAATAATAATGAGATATCATTTTACCTGTTGGATTGGCAATTTTTTAAAAAAGTCTGACCATATTAAATACTGGTAAAATATGGAGAAGATCTTCGCATGCTTTAGTCTCTCATCCATGGTGGCGACAGAATAAATCAGTACAACTACTTTGGAAAACAATTGGTCATGAACCAGTAATACACTAGAGGAACTATTTTAGGAAAATAGAGAATATGAAGATGATTGACATTTTTTATTACCATCTATATGCCAAGGGCTTTACGACGTCTGTTCTTCTCTCAGACATTCTGTAAATGTGGCTCTTAACTCCAGATAAAATATTCATGGGGCACAATCCTTGCAGATAATACTCTAGAGTACCATTTATAATTTCATGATTTAATTAAGTACTGGCCCGTGTGCAGACATATGTACAATGTGTCAGCTATTTATACAGGGGACTGATCAGACACCCTTGTCAGAAGGACAGGGCAGGAAATATCAGCTTTGCATCCTTTCTCAGGTCTAAATGAAACTCAAGTTTAGGCTGTGCTGTAACTTAGCCACTGGTTGGCCTTTCCAGCAAGGTTCATAAATTATACTTCAAATAAACTTGATTCATAACTCACATGATTTTAAATTGCATATTTTGGGACTTTTACTCCAGATCCCAGGCATTTTTTCCTACCTTTCTTTGCAAGATTTCATTCTACTTGGTGATACGAGATGAATATATCTAAAATTATGAATAATGTGCTAACATATATTTCCACAATAAAATACTTTAAAACAAACTCTCTTAGCAAGCTCCACACAATAGAGTCACCAGACAAATGGAGATCCCCCTTCCTGGTGTAAGACACATTGACATCCATAACACTTTCAGTACTCAGGGTCGGAAAGCCTCCTTTCTCATTTGTTGATGTCCTAGCACTCAAACTTGTTGAACTTAGGCAGAGTCAGTTTTGTTTATTCCCAGTTCAATTATGTCAATATTCCTTGTCATTATATCTCTGTATTTTATTAAATATGACATACACTAGTTAAGTAAAAGTGTAAAAGAGTTCATGCTAAGCGAAATAAGTCAGTCAGAGAAAGATAAATATCACATGATCTCACTCATTTCTGGAATATAGTGAACAACACAAATTGATGAACAGAAACAGATCCAGAGACAGAGAAGCATGGATCACACTGTCAAACCTCAGAGGGAAGGAAGGGGAGGGTGGGATAGGGGGAAGAGATCAACCAAAGGACTTGTATGCATGCATATAAGCCTAACCAATGGACACAGACACCGGGGGGGGGGGGGGGGGTGAGGGCATGAGTGGGGGTGGGGGTGGGAGGCAACGAGGGGATAAGGACACATATGTGATACCTTAATCAATCAAGAAAAAAAAATTAAAAAAAGAGTAGGTGACCTTTAAAAGGCAAAAATAAATAAATAAACAAACAAACAAACAAACAAACAACAGAAATTGGAATTGGAAATTGCACAAGATGCATTATGGTGAAATTTATGTAAGAAAGATAAAGGAAATACAAAGGTGGACATAGGCATGCTATTTGTATAGGTTTTAAGTTAATATATTGCTTTCCTGCTGTATCTAACCTTTTCAATTCACTGATCAATTGCTCATCCTGATCAGGGTTGATAAAAGGGATTCTACAGTAGTGATAGCTTCAATATCTAATGCAGAAAAATAGAAAAAAAAAACCAGCCAACTTTTCTGTGGTATTGTATGTGCAGAAAGTAAACAATGATATTTTCTCAGCAAATTCTAAAAAATGGATAGCTGTAGTAATGCAGAGCACCACCGCTGGAGGTGATTTAAACGAGGTGGCCATCCATCCAGGTTGCTGGGGAATTATTCCTGCTTTTGTTTGGGGATGAGACTTGATATATTCAAAGGTCCTTATGCACTCAATAAAAATTAGTTCATCTGGCCCTGTCAGCATGGCACAGTTCCATTCTTGGTCAGGGCACAGGCCCAGGTTGTGGGTTCCATCCCTGATCAGGGTACTTACCAGAGACAACCAATTGATGTTTCTCTCTTGCACTGATGTTTTTATCCCTCTCCCATCCTCTCTTTCTAAAATAAAATTAATATTTTTTAAAAATGTAGTTTACCTAAAAACCCAAATTCAAGAACTCTAAATAAAACACCAGGATGTCATAGGCCCAGTGTTAAAGATTATAGCTTTACTTGGATGGCTTTTCTGCGTTAAAATAATAGTGGGGGCTGTGACAAGTGATTCCTCAGAGCCCTCTTGTGGGCTCCACGGGGTATTCAGAAGTGGGATGGAGGAAGGGTCTTTCTTTCTCTGTAGTTATTATAGGAGGTGAATCATGCACTGACTACCTAATTCAGGCTACCACTGAGATAATACTGACTGTGGCCACCAATTATCCTTGTCAAGTTAAGTATGGTGCCCACAGAAACTCTTATTCATCCTTGGCATTTGCTCTCCTATTGCCATGATGGGCTGATTTAGCAGCTCTGCTCTTTTAAAAAGACCTTCTTCCAACCTTCTAGGTTCTTGGGTGAGACACTCCCTATGTAAAAGACAGATTATCAGGAGGAAAACACAGAAGTTTAGTACACCTCCTGTACACTAGTACAGTGGTAGGCAAACTGCGGCTCATGAGCCACATGCGGCTCTTTGTCCACTTGCGTGTGGCTCTTCCACAAAATACCACGGCCTGGGCGAGTCTATTTTGAAGAAGTGGTGTTAGAAGAAGTTTAAGTTTTAAAAATTTGGCTCTCAAAATAAATTTCAATAGTTGTACTGTTGATATTTGGCTCTGTTGACTAAAGAGTTTGCTGACCACTGCACTAATACATGAGAAATACCCCTTAACTCCCTGAAATGATCCTGGTCACCACCTTATATACCATCTCTAGATAAAGACAAAAGAACATGTTAGGGGTTGGGGAAGCCAGTTATGGGAGGTTATCAGACAAAGCACAATAAACAAGGGTATGGATGTAAATGCAAATTTAAGTTCTTGCCTTCTCCACTGATAAGAGCTTCTAGAGATTTAGTCATTTTTCTCTTCCTGGTGTAGAGGAGGAGACATCCCTACAAATGGAGATTTTTTTTGTAAAATGTAAATGTGTCCTACAAAAAGGTAACTTCTACCTGGTTTTCAGAGCTTTTCCTGTGTCTGCTCTTTCTTAAAATTAATCAGCCCCGCCCGGCCAGTGTGTGGCCCAGTGGTTGAGCGTATACCTATGAAACAGGAGGTCACAGTTTGATTCACCATTGATGTTTCTATCTCTCTCTCCCTCTTCCTTCCTCTGTGAAATCAATAAAATATAAAAAAAATAATCAGCCTAAAATAATCCTTATGCCAAAGAGACATATTTTGAGGTAGTGATTTCTGCTCTACTTTATCATTTTCTATTTCAGCAAAAGAAGCAGAGGGATGAAATCCTGGTAGCATCTCTGGTGATGTAAAGGCTAGGTTTTCAGACTAAGGTTGCCAGGGTTTGTGAATAGTAGCTGAGCTACTGGCAACATCCCAGAATCTCAGCAGGACTGGAACTTCTGAATAGACAATATTACTTTGTTGAATTCTTCAAACTAAAATTAATCATGGCTTGGCATTGTTTAGAAATTGTTGCGTGTATGCATTCCAGTAATTGACTTGTTTATACATGGACACCTTGATTTTGTTGCCAATGGATTTCCTTGATGGGTTGATTTTATTTCTCTTTGTGTATGCCAGGGGACAGTATGGTCAAATTATACCGATTATGTGTTTCTTGAAGCCATATTATTTTATTCTTTCAGAAATATATACCTGTAACCTATAGGAAGTTGGGGTAATGGGATGTCTTATGACTTCTATGCCGGAAACCAATCATTGTCCCAATAATAGAAAGATGTGGACAGGAAACTGGGAAGGCTTGTCAACAACCTTAAATGTTTTAATCACTCACTGTTTTGTTGAAACATTGTTAGCTGAAGCAGCCTCCACCTCTGTTTCTCCTATGTAAATTTCTGTTATTGGAATTTCCTGCCTAAAGGTTATGGGCGTATCCCATAGTCTCAATAAAAGGGATTGCAAGGCCAGAGCAAAGGGTAGTCCTCCCACTAGAGGTGGGCTCCCGCCTGGCCCCCAATATTCCCAAATTAATACTTTTCCAAGTCTCTTTTCATTTGTGTGCAGCCTTCTCCAGAACCCGAACCCTGAACCGGAACCCTGAACCACGTGGGACGTGAAAAGGGGTTCCCACACTTCTAGTTAAGCTTCACTTTGAAAACCAGCTCATCTTTTGCCTGCATTGGCTTCTCAAATATTACATTTTTCTCTTCTTTTAAACAAAATTCATACCACTACGAAGTGCTGCTAAGGAAGTTTATTATTATGATGTGTGTGGTGAATTCTACCTACATTTAAAAAAATATATATTTACCTGAGGGTAAAGGAGAGAGAGAGAGAGAGAGAGAGAGAGAGAGAGAGAGAGAGAGAGAGAGAGAGAAGAGAGAAACATTGATCGGTTGCCTTCCATATGTGCCCACCCAAGCCTGAGATGGAATCTGCAACCCAGATATGTGCCCTGACCAGGAATCAAACCTGCAACCTTTTAGTGCACGGAACAGGACTAAACCAACTGAGCCACATCAGCCAGGGAAACCACAGTTTTTTGTTTGTTTGTTTGTTTTGTTTGTTTGCTTTTAATCCACTGCCTACCGTTGGGCACTTGGGCTATTTCCAGATCTTGGCTATTGTAAATAATGCTGCTATGGACATAGGGGTGCATATATTCTTCCTAATAGGTGTTATAGGATTCTTAGGATGTACACCAGAAGTGGGGTCACTGGGTCAAAAGGCAGTTCCTTTTTTAATATTTTGAGGAAACTCCTCAGTGACTGCACCAGTCTGCATTCCCACTAACAGTACATGAGGGGTTTCCTTTTTTCTACATTCTCTCCAGCACTTGTTTTTTGGTTTATTGATGGTAGCCATTATGACAGGTGTGAGGTAATATCTCATTGTGCTTTTAATTTGGATCTCTGATTGATTTCAGTGTGGAAGGGAGATGGAGAGAGAGATAGAAATATCAATGATGAGAGAGAGAATCATTGATTGGCTACCTCCTGCATGTCCCACACTGGGGATTAAGCCAACAACCCAGACATGTGCCCATACGGGAAATGGAACTGTGACCTCCTGGTTCATAGGTCGACAACCACTGAGTCACTCAGTTGAGTGGTCAAATATTAATTGACCATAGAGACATGGTTGATTTCTGGGGTCTCTGTTCTGTTATATTGATCTAGATCCCTGTTCTTATGCCAGGATGTTTTGATTACAATGGTCTTTATAATATAGTTTGATATCAGGTATTGTGCTTCCACCAACTTTATTATTCTTTCTCAATATTGCTGAGGATTTTGGGGGTCCTTTTTAGTTCCATATACATTTTTAAAATATTTGGTCTATTCATACCAAATATGCCATTGGTATTTTTATGAAAATTGTGTTGAATATATAGATTGCTTTGGGTAGTATGGGCATTTTAATGGTGTTAACTCTTCCAATCCATGAACGGTATGTTCTTCCACTTATTTGTATCTTCCTCACTTTCTTTCTTCTATGGCCTCTAGTTTTCTGAGCACAGGTCTTTACCTCTTTGCTTAAATTTTTTCCTAACTACCTTATTTTTTTTTGTTGCAATAGTAAAATGGGATTGCTTTCTTTTTCTCTTTCTGATAGTTCATTATTGCTATATAAAAATGCACTGATTTCTGAATATTAATTTTGTATTCTGCTACTTTGCTGAAATTATTTATTTGATGTAACAGTTGGTAGTCTTTAGGGCTTTCTATATATAATATCATGTCTTCTGAAATAATGATAGTTTTACTTCCTCCTTTCCAATTTGGTTGTCTTTTATTTCTTCTTCTTGAATGATCACTACGGTTAGGACTTCCAAGAATATCTATAATAATGAAAGCATAATATGCTAATTAGACCAGACAGCCGAAAGACCTTCTGGATGTCATTCTGGATGTCCTTCTGGATGAAGCCGTGGCAGCGGGGGCCGAGGCAGAGGTGGTTAGGAGAGATCAGGCAGGCAGGCAGAGTGGTTAGGGGCAATCAGTCAGGCAGGTGAGGTTAGGGGTGATAAGGCAGGCAGACAAGAGGTTAGGGGTGGTCAGGCAGACAGGCAGAGTGGTTAGGGGCGATAAGGCAGGCAGGCGAGCAGTTAGGGGCAATCAGGCAAGCAGGCAGAGGTTATTAGAGGTGGTTAGGGGTGATCAGGCAGGCAGGTGAATGGTTAGGGCTAATCAGGCAGGCAGGCAGAGTGGTTAGGGGCGATCAGGCAGGTAGGCAGGTGAGTGGTTAGGAGCCAGTGGCCCCGGATTGCAAGAGGGATCTCCAACAGTTGGACATCCCCTGAGGGGTCCTGGATTGTGAGAGGGTGCAGGCTGGGCTGAGGGACCCCCCCTACCATGCATGAATTTCATACACTGGGCCTCTAGTGTTGAATAAGAGTGGTGAAAGCAGATATCTCTGTCTTGTTCCTGATCTTAAGGATAATGCTTTTAGTTTTTGACCATAGAGCATGATATTGGCTGTAGGTTTGTTATATATTACCTTTATTATGTTGAGATATATTCCTTCTATTGCTACTTTGCTGAGAGTTCTTTTTTTTTATCGTAAATGGTTGCTGGATTTTATCAAAAGCTTTAATTGCAACTATTGATAACACATGTAATTTTTATCTTTCATTTTTATGTAATATATCACATTTATTGATTTATTAGAGGTCCAGTGCACAAAATTCATGCATGAGCGGGAGTGTTCCTCAGCCTGGCCTGCACCCTCTCTAATCCAGGACCCCTCGAGGGATGTCTGACAGCTGGTTTAGGCATGATCCCTGGCATTGGGCCTAAACCAGAAGCCAGATATCCCTCTTGCAATCCAGGACCACTGGCTCCTAACCACTCACTTGCCTGCATGCCTAATGCCCCCAACAGCCCTCCCCTGCCAGCCTGGTCACCCTCAACTGCCCTGGTCGCCCTCAATGGCTCTCCCCTGCTGGCCTGGTCACCCCCAATGGCCCTCCCCTGCTGGCCTGATCTCGCCCAAAATGGCCCTCCCCTGCTGGCCAGTTCGCCCCCAACTGCCCTCCCCTGCCATCCTGGTCACCCCTAACCTCCTACCAGCCTGATCTTGCCCCTAACTGCTCGCCCCTGCTGGCCTGTTTGCCCCTAACTGCCTCTGCCTTGGCCCCCACTACCGTGGCTTTGTCCAGAAGGAAGTCAGATGTCCGGAAGATGGCCGGTCAACTTGGTCTAATTAGCATATTACCCTTTTATTAGTATAGATTGATTATATAGGATAGGGTTGCTTAAATGGGGGGCAGGGAAAAGCCTTTTTCAGCAGGAGGAGATGCTCTTGGCAGACAAAAATACATAACCCCTATATCTGGACTGATAGCCAGCCATATGCACTATATTGACAAACTGGTTATTAAAAAATTGAACAACTTTCTTACACCTTACACCAAATAGCTGTTGCCCTTAAAACCCCTCCTCAGCCCCAACCTTAGGTTCTGCCTTCACAGTTCACCCAGATTAGGTTCTGATTGATCGGTTTCTATGCCAGTCAGCATCAAAAGCTCCACCTCCTAGGCAGCCATTGGCTCCTCTGGGAAATCCAGAATGGCCCTGCCTTCACGTTGGTACCAACCCTTTAGTCACACCTCCAGTCTGCTACTGGGTGTATCTCTGGCTGCTCTGAGAAGCAGCACCTCAGATCTGTGCTGGTGGCAATTTTGAATTCTCATCCATGACCTAACCTTCTTACAGTGTGAGCTCCATGAAGGCAAACGTTTGTCTTATTCATTCTTAGTTCACTCATAGTCTTTACCTATGTTTATGCATCTATTGATAGCACTGCATAGTGACCGGTCAAATTGTCGTTTAGGTCGTTGCAGTCACTGCCTATATATATATATGAATATTGTACCAACCGTGAATCCCTGGAATAATGTATTGCTATATCTGATTTGCTAATATTTTGTTGAGGATTTACTATCTATGTTCATTTGGAATACTAGCTTATAATTTTCTTTCTTTGTAGTGTCTTTATCTGGTTTTGTAATTAGGATTATGCTGGCCTCATAAAAAGAGCTTGGAAGTCTTCCCTCCTCTTGAATTTTTTGGAATAGTTTGAGGATGATAATTCTTCTTTGAATGTTTGGTAAAACTCCCCTGAGAAGTCATCTGGTCTAGAACTTTTGTTTGCTGGGAGTTTTTTTATTTATTTATTTTATTATTACTGCTTTAATTTTATTAGTTGTTATTAGTCTATTCAGGTTATAGCTTTATCAGCAAGATGAGAGCCCAGTGGTATAGAGTAGAAATTAAAGTTAGTGTTGAATATCTATTTTTTTAAAATATATTTTTATTGGTTTCAGAGTGGAAGGGAAAGGGAGAGAGAGAGATAGAAACATCAATGATGAGAGAGAATCATTGATTGGCTGCCTCTTGCACGCCCCCTATTGGGGATCGAGCCCGCAACCCATGCATGTGCCCTTGACTGGAATCGAACCCAGGACCCTTCAGTCCATAGGCCGATGCTCTATCCACTGAGCAAAACCAGCCAGGGCATGAATATCTATTTAAATATTACTTCATTCTAATATTTAAAGAAGATTCAATGATAATAAAAGCAATCTTTAAAGGTACCTTATAAGTATATAATGTCTATGCTTCTCTCTAATTCATAAATCTGTGACTCCCAAGTTTGTACAAATATTCAAAATACCATAGTTTTGTTAACAGTGCTTGAGTCAGTGTCCAAGTAAACATATTATCTCCCACAACACAGAAAATAGCATAGTAATATATTTTCAGCCAAACAGGTTTCCTAGCTGGAGCCAACATCTTTTCCAATGAAATGAAACTCCTAAATGTCAATATGAATAAATTACTAACACAAGCTCTTCACTTATCTTTAATGCATTGCCAAAGACCAACTTGATTGAAAACCTGATATTTAGTAGAAAGTAGAAAGAGGGTATCTTGAGGAAGAATCAAACTAACAAGGGTAGTAGGATAGAGCATTTCTGTGTCAAATTCCATCTGAACAATCCTGTTTTTTTTAAAGGTTGGAAGCCCATACATACTTGGAATTTTTGCTCTCTGCCTTTGATTTAAAGTGCAAAATCAAAAGCCTGTTCTATGAAAAGAAATGCACTTGAGCAACCCAGGAATGTGCTGAGGCCTTTCTACAAATTAATCTCTTCTTTGGTGAAGTGAAACATCAGGACTATTCAGGGACAGTGGGAGGGGTTTGGGGCTTGAATTTGAGCCAGGCTTAATGAGGAGTTGGAGGCAACATAGAATTGAGCTGTACATTGTTAACTGGTGAAAGCTGTGAGCGAGGTGGACTTACTGGCCAAGAATTCTTTCCCTTTGTTGCAATTAACTACAGGCTATATTCTGAGGTAGTTTTCATGATCTCTAAAGATCATACTATATTTTAAAAATGGTATCTGTTTTTAAAATCTTAAAATAATTTTCTAATTCTGATTCTCATATTTCCCCCTGCCTTGAAGGCACAAAAGTTCATGTTCCAGTAAACATTTGTTTTTTATTTGGCCATTTTATTAGGAATCTATATTGGTAGCCTATGTGTAAGGTGCTGGGGACAAAGTAATGATAATAGACCTGGCCCAGGGTGACTCACATTCCAGTGAGAGATGCTGGAATCTCTCCACCCCAACAGCAAAAGCAGAAGCCAAGATGCGAATCAGGCACCAGGCATTTAGCTTAAGTTCTCTGAACAAATAGTTTCTTGTAGGGACCATGACATATCTTTCCAGAGAGGCCGTTTTGTGGTGAAGTGCTGGTTCATTCCATAAATTTCTTGTACAAAAATTTTACTAAGCAGAAAGTCCGGTATCTTGGGAGCAAATGTTCAACTAGAACTCAGGAAACCTGGGGTTTAGGGCAGAGAAAAATCATCTTGAACTAGTTACTAAAATGTTCTATGCCTGAATTTCCTATTTGGTGCAATGGAGATGAGCTCTCCCTCACAGAGCTATTATGAAACAATTGCTGACCACACTTAGCAAGAGCTTAACCTGTTTCTCAAGGGCCAGTGATTCATTTAGCATCTTCTGGTCATTCAGAAAATCCTGGTTGTGGTGTTCTCTCTTAACAGTGTGACTGCTGAAATGTTTATGGGGTAGAATAAAAGTGTGCCCAGAATGGCCATTGGATTGAGGGGATCTCCAGAGTGAAGAGAGTCAGTTGTGCACTGGGTGGGGAGAAAATATCCATTTATGTTTGTCTTGTTGCATCTGTTATTACTTTCTAATTTTACATATTTCATAATGCAACAATATATAATATAGAATGGTTGAGATACACTTTATTAATAAGTACACATATATTAGGAGTGCATGCTCTTTTTTTGTTGACAGAGTTTATGGTCAAAAGCGTCTGGCTATTTCTATTTTAAAGGAGAAACAACTAAACTAATGGGAATATATTTCTCTTTAGTCAAAAGTGATCAAGTGGCCCTAGCTGGTTTTGTTCAGTGGATAGAGCATCGGCCTGTGGACTGAAGGGTCTCCAGGTTTGATTCCAGTCAAAGGTGCATGCCTGGATTGCAGGCCCACCCCCAGTAGGGGGCGTGCAGGAGGCAGCCTATCAATGATTCTCATCATTGATATTTCTCTCTCTCCCTCTCCCTTCCTCTCTGAAATCAATAAAAGTATATTGTAAAAAAATGATAAAGTGTCCAAAGCCAGTTTAATTCAAATTATCTTTAATATAAACCTAGAAAAGCATCTAGATAAAAAATAAAACTCCTTTCTGATTTTTTAAAAATTTTAATATGTTTACAATCTGTGAAACTCTAATTTGGAGAGGTTCTTTGAGATCTGGAAGCCTGTTTTGAAGCATCAGGTTTCTGGATTGTTTTACAGCTTGGGAGAGGCTACGGAAGTGAAATACATCAATGTGTTTACAGAGTGTTTCTTGACTTTGCAGAGTACTGGCATCTCCAGATCCACTTTCATCCCCTCCCACCTTATTCTAAGTTCTTGGCAAGCTGACAGCAGTGACTGCATTATCTAGATTTTTAGCTTCTGGCTTCAGTTTGCATTTGGCCAGTGAGACGCCCTGGCAGGCTATGGAGAGAAGAAGAGAAAGTATGGGGCATGTATTACCTCTATTTCCTCTTGACAAGGTGGCCTGTTGGCAGTTCCTGAATGGCTATGGGATCTGTCCAAAAAACTTCTACAGGCACAGCTTGCCTGCGCTTCTGGTGCTGGTACCTCCCTTTTATTCGGGTTGAGAGAAGTTATGAACAATCTTGCCATATAGTCAGTCTCCTGTTGGTTTTCTGAAGCCTGTCCCGAGATTGTAAATATACCTATCATTAAATTCTCCTTAATTGCCCCTTTTGGTTGACATCAATGTTCTATCAAGAACTTGTCTCCAATTCAATTCGACTCATATCTCTCATTAAACTGCTGAAGATACAGATGGATGGCATACAAACCAGAGTCGGCCACATCCCAAGCTTATTATTCTTAGGGTGTTAGATGTTGTTCCTGGTAAAGCAGAGGTTTGGGTTTGTTTTGTTGTTTTAAACAACATATGTGCAAGTAATCTTTTAGCAGAGAATATTATGTCCATGTTTTTTTTTATTACCTGATACAAACGCATCCCTAGAAAAGGGTGTGTATGCTTAGACAATTGCCTTTTAGCATACCAGACACTAAGCAAGGATATTACCATGTAAAGAAAAAGTATCACACAGAGGGATAATATGACTTAAAATGAAAAGTGACTTTCATTGGAAACAACTGCTACACTTGTCCTGGTGGAAGGAGCTGACTCCAGGGAACACACACAGTTTTTTGCATTGTTGTTGAGATGAACAGAGATATAAGTTTAGAAGAAAAACATGACAAGTTTAAATTTTGAAAGAATCAATAGTGTTACTACTACTGGCAATAATACTTAACTTTTGTTGAGTATTTATTATGCATTTTACATGTATTAACAAACTTAATTCTCATAATAGCCCATAAAATTGGTATTATTATTAACCTTTTTTTTTTTTTGGTCAAAGAATAGAGAAAGAATTCACCCAAGATAAAAACCTATACAATCTAGCTCCACATATAAGTTGTTGATTGTATGTGCTCAGAAGGAAAAAATAATGTTGACTTGAAAGCTATTTTGTGAGTGAGAATAACTTTTTTCTTTCTCCCAACAATGCATTACATTTGCCTCATTATTAGAATAATTCAAAAAGAGTGTTACTTCTAGACTTCCTCTTTTATTCTAGGAAGTCCTTTGTAGCATAACAAATGGATTATTTCAGAAAGAGAGAAAAAGAAATTCTGCAGTTCATGTGAGATATTTCAAAGGGATACATTTTTTTAAAGAGAGGTTTTGGCTTTTCAATGTTAGAACATTAGTGTGTAAGTCATTTTTTTTTGAAGCAAATAAAAGTGCTCTTTTAAAGAAAATACCCAATTGTCCAAAGCATCTCCAGGCTGGTCCCATGTCAGCATACTATATATCAACCAATAGACTGGGGTGCTTAAGGAGCAGAGACAAATATTTCAACCTAAGTTTACAATTGGAAATCAACTTGGAAATCGACGCCCTTTGAGAAGCTGTGAAATCTCCTGGATGTTTAAAATATGTCACGTTGGCTGTTTTTTATCACTTAACTGTAAGTTTCTCATAGGAGGAAACAGATCTAGTTGGCAAACCATGGCCCCACCCGTGGTTGGGATGTGTGATTTATCCTGCATGGAGCAAATGAGGAAGGGAGCGTGGTCTGTGTTCTGGTCTGCTCTGATGCTGAGCAGGACCTGGACTTGTTTGGAAATTTGGCTGCTGATGTCTTTGGGCCTGGCTCTATTGTAGATGAAATACATTCCATCAGAAGATCTCTCACTAACCTCCTAGGATTACCCTGCGTTTCTGAGATGGAAGTTCAGGCTCTGTAGAAATAGCATGTCCCATAGAGTGTGGAGTGTAAGATCTACCAAAAGAGTGAAACACGCACATGCACATACACACACACACACACACACACACACACACACCAGGAATGCATGTCACGTGACATTATTATTAGGAAGGAGAACACTTTCTGATGGAAAATTCCAAGTTCCCTTTGAACAACTGCCTTGGGGAATGTCCTTGGGAAACAGGCCTCACCTCTATTATGCCATTAACTGTGCTTATGATTTCCTTGGAGTGTTTATAGGTGGGAGTCCGGGTGTGGAATGTACAAATATTGCACAAAAAAATTACAGGAGAGTGATTACTTCCTTTGCCAAGCCACTCTCCAGAAAGCCATGAAACACAGCGGTGGCGTCTCTGGTATGTACGGAAACGTAAGCTCTCACCTTTGTTTAACCTCATAAGCTAGGTCTGACCCAGAGCCTGTACTGTATGCATATTAAGGCAAGCATTTGAGTGAATTTGGAAATGTGGGACACTGGTGTATGGACAAGTTTCACATCTCTCTTGTTCCAGAGAAATCTTTCTCAGCTTTACTCATGCTTGACAAAAAAGGAAGAGATATTATCTGTGCTAAAGAAGCCAAAACGAATGTCAAGTTGGCCCCTGGGCTGTGCTCCTCATTCGCCAATTCCAGTTTGTCCACTGAAGCTGTGGAGCAATTGTGTGCTGAATTGGTGAAAGTCCAACACTAATGGGGCCAAAGGTCACTGGTCTGGTTTCTCTCTGGGGGCTGTCATAGCTCCACCCATCTGGCACAGTCATGCCCTTCTCCAGCAGGGTTATGGGGTTCTCAGAGCTCACATGGGGCCCGGAGGAGTGAGCCTGATGCTCCAATCAAGTGATTGAACTTTCATGTCACCTTGGCTGCTCCTTGCTCTGGCACCTCAAGTAACATGTTCCAGTTCTCTCTTGGACTCATTTACCTTTTCCAAAGGGATTTTGATAATATTTATTGTAATTTCACCAGCGAAATTCTTAGCCCACTAATGCTAGGGAATACAGTTTACAATTCTTCTCTTTCCCATGCAGTTCCTACATGCTGCCAGGTATAAAGGCAAGAATTTAAAAAACCTTATTAATTTGTACTGAGCCACCAGTATAGACTGGATGGTGGCAAATGTCCTCTCTACATAATATTAAATAATGATGATAATGGTAGTAGTACTAGTAGTAATGGCAGCAGCAGTAGTAGTTCTAGTAGTAGTAATGGTAGTAGTAGGAGGAGAGCAGTTAACACACGCCAACTATATGCCATTTCACTAAAGGTTACTATCTATTTTGATCTTCATTCAGCCCTCTGAATCAGGTACTAATAATGTATCCAATTTATTGCCGAGAGAACCAGTAGAGTTCATGACCCCAACTTCTTTAGCCACCATGACTACCGATTTTCCCCTATACATATAACCCACCCCTGGAAATCATCAGGGAGCCAGGTCTTTCGAGCATTAGCTTACCTGTGACTCAGGGGTTGTCACCATTTCCTCAACTAATAAACCTTTACATTTTTGGCTGGAAAAAAAAAAGAAAAAGAAAGAAAAAAGAAACTGAGAATAAGAGCATTCAAGTTACTCAACCAAAATCAATAGCAAAGACATGAGAGAACCAGGAATTGCTTAAAGTTGGTTCCAAACTTAGTGCCATTTAACCTGGACTTGGACATGGAGGCATTGCTAATGAATACAACCATTTATCTATTCAATCTGTTTACTACTATAGACTATTCATCACATGCAGGTTTGTCTAGTTTAGAACAGTCAAAGCTAAATAACTGAAGAGTATAGGAAGAAGAAGTAGAGTATGGTTTCTATTTGACCATTTTCCTTATCACTAGCCTCTTATGAGTTTCAGAAACTGAGAAAAGTTAAGGCTTTCCAGCATCTGTTTGGTTTCCTTTACAAGCAAAATAAATCCGATTGACATTGGTTTACTTATCTTCTTGTGGAAGAGATCTAATTGCTCTCTTCAGATTTTTGGATTAAAGTTGATATCTACCCAAGGGTAGATTGGTAAATTAACCCACCAAAACTGCAAGCAACCCTCAAACTAACAGCATTCCTGAGTGACAGCATGGATACTTCTAGCTCCTTTCA
This sequence comes from Plecotus auritus, assembly GCF_963455305.1. Lineage (NCBI taxonomy): Eukaryota > Metazoa > Chordata > Mammalia > Chiroptera > Vespertilionidae > Plecotus > Plecotus auritus. Next base: position 238,277,347 of record NC_137770.1, on the reverse strand, counting down.
TTTGGTAAAGATCAGTGTCATCTGTGGTTCTTCATACCTTTAGGACATTTTTTAATTCAGCTTCCTGTTCCACCAGATTTTTACTCAAAGCTGCCTAAATAAAAACAACAATAATAAAACAATCAATAAATAATTTTCCATCTGTCCCTATAACTTAAAAACAAAAAAGTAAGACGGCACTTTATTGGGAAACAATAGTAATTTTATAGACTTCTTTTATTTTTATTTTTTGTTAATCCTCACCTGAGGATATTTTTCCATTGATCTTTTAGAGAGATTGGAGGAGAGAGGGAAAGACAGAGAGAAACATTGATGTGAGAGAAATACATAGATTGGTTGCCTCTTGCACCCGCCCTGACCAGGGCCCAGGCCGAGGAGGATCCTGAAACTGAGGTGTGTGCCCTTGACCAGAATCAAACCCGGTACACTTTGGTCTGCAGGCCGATGCTTTAATCACTGAGCAAAACTGGTTCAGGCATAGACATCTTTTAAATCAGTAGTATTGATACTGTGGACCAAATTTTGCCCCCTTCCCCCATTATGTTGAAGCCATAATCTCCTATATGACTGTATTTGAAGATACATCTTTTAGGATTTAATACAGGTTAAATTAGGTCATAAGGATGAGGCCTTAATGCCATAGCATTGGTACATTTATAAGATGAGATCTTTCCTGCTCTTCCCTCTTCCCCCAACCCCTCTCTTTTTCTCCCCTTTTCTGTCTCCTGCACCTCCTTTGTCCCTCTCTCCCCCCGCTTCTTTTCTGTACACACCTAAGAAAGGCCGTGGAGAAATCTCAACCCTATGCAAACCAGAAAGAGAACATTTACCAATACTTACCAATACCTGATCATACCCAGATCTAGGACTTCAAGCCTTCAGTACTGTGAGAAAATAAATTTCTGTGTTTTAAGCCATATATCTGTGATACTTTAGTATGACAGCTTTGGAAAACTGATAGATTCTTTTAGGCATTTGGAACATTGAGGTGAGTGATAGGTAACATTTTTTTATAAAATAAAGTCTTCTTGCTAACTTTAATATCACATCAATAAACCACAATCTACTCAGAGTTTTGATGGGCAAGTTGGTTTTTTTCTAATTTTTTTAAATGTATTTTTATTGATTTCAGAGAGGAATGAAAAGGGAGAGAGAGATAGACACATCAATGATGAGAGAAAATCATTGATCAGCTGTCCCCTGCATGCCCCTACTGGAGATCAAACCCACAGCCCAGGTATATTCCCCAACTGGGAATCAAACCATGATTGATGCTCAACCACTGAGCCATGCCAGCTGGGAGGGGGGTGTTATTCTAGTTTTGTTTAGAATAATAGCATCGTACCAACTTTAGATATTATCTGTTCCAATCTCCTAATATTATACACGAGGAAAGTGAGACATGGATGGGGAAACTGACTTGTCCAAGGTCTCATATTTGTTAGCTACAAAGTCTGTGTGCTGTTCAAATATTTCAATTTTCATTTCTCTGTTCCAACTACCATATCAAACAGTTTATCTTAATTTATATTTTCACCATTAATTTACTTGTATATTTTTGTTTTCCAACCTTCAATGTCCATGTGGTTACCTTTTCAAAATATTCTGTTTATTTCTTTTTTATTAATTTCTTTATTGATTAAGGTATCACATATTTGTCCTCATCCCCCCATTCCCATCCCAAACCCCTCCCCACGTCTGTTTTTCTTTAAGTGTTTATTTTCTCTACCTGTTTTTACTAGCACTGCCTTATAAACATGAGTTTTCAGAGAGAGACTACACTAACACGTTTTTCCATTTCTTGTATGCTTTACTCAGTTAATAAATTGCAGTGGTTTTCACTTATGCTTTCCAGCTCCATTAAAGTTGACTTTGCTGAAATGAACATGCAAAGTTTTCTTTATTAAATGTCCTGAATTTGTGATTACAGACCTTGAATAGATTATGGCCATTGTCCTTGAATTTATTTTACTCCTGTATTACTAGACTTTCCCCCCCTCCTCTTTCACATAAAATAAGGTTCTGGCTGTTTCCATCTTTAATTCTTCTTTCTTGAGCAACAAAAGAGCTTTTGTTATGCCCTCACAGGGAGTGTTGATGCCTTGTGAAGTCTAAGGATGGTTTTGTCAGATCGAGTCTTGGCACAGCCTCAGATAAGTACTCAGTCTTCATATGTTGAAGCTATGTATAGACATGTGTTGTATTTTGTAGGTGTTCAGATATTTTTTAAATAAGGTAGTTTAATCCTAATATCATATTGAAATGATTCAGAATCCTCTTCTCAATGGTTAAAGTGGATTTTAATCAAAGTGCTACCATGATGATGAAAGCAAATGTTTCTAGGGGACCTAAAAGTTTTCAAATACATGATTCAACCAACCCTTCATAGTAAGCATGTGGGAAGTTTATAGTATGAATAACGTTGTGTCCATTTTGCAGGTGATGAAATGGTTACTTGCTCATGGACAAACCATTTCTGAGAATTCAAATCCATGCTTTTTGTCTCCAGTCTCTCCCTTTTTACCCTCTAGGTTCTTTCTTGCATGCTGCATCTATACATCATTAGGGTATTATTTTATTTAAAAAAGCATTTTGCTGAGATCCTTCTAGGCTATAAGGATACAAAATTAAACTTGGATTAAATAAAGTTTAGTTGTTAGTTTCAGCTATGAATCAGATATTTTTAAATCACTAGTTTTTAACTCAATTCCATGTTCAAACTTATTTTTATTATTGGCTATATCTTCAGCTTACCATGACTAGACTTGTTTAAACCCAATTTTTACCTATAGGGCTCTACTTGGTAAAAATATCTCACTCACTGCATACTGAGCCTCTTTTATGTGTATGAGGATCCATTTGACAATATGATCCAGCTTAGAAACTTATAAAGAGACTCATCTTATAGAGGTTAATAGCTTTTTAGACCTGGCTTTGTAGCTTGCCTTTAACATGTTAGGGAAGACAGTTAACTTCTGTAAGCCTCATTTTCTTTAATGTGGAAAAAGTGAAAATAATTATAGTATCTATACCAAGAGTTTGTTAGAAACATTTAATAAAATCATATATGAAAATCCCTTGGCAGAGCATGACAGCTTGCTCCCAGGAGTTTATCTTCCTAAAATCAAAAGTAACCAAAATCAAAATTTCTAATGTTTCTTGTCTCCATCACAAAATCCACATTTTAGCTTGATACTCAAAAGCCTTTACAACCTCTATCCATTTTACTATTCCAACTCCTTCCCTTCCATTTCCACCTAACTTTTATTCCAGCCATACTGAAATGACCACCATCCTTTGCCATCCCCTCTGCTCTGTTCTTCCTGTTTCAAGAAATGTTTGAGTTTTCTTTATCCCACTGCAATTTTTTGGTAGGTCCTTTTCTTCTTCCTAGACAAGTCCCACACTCCTTCAAGGTAAAGCACATCAAGAGTTTATTGCTCATTCCTCTGTTTCCAAGGTACTTTCCCCCTTGTATCTATAGCAATGCTCTCTGTACTTAATTGTATGTTATGGCCCACAGCCCTGACTCTCTTGTTGGATTTCAAGGTCCTCAGAGAATGTGCCTCTTTTGATTTATCTCTGCATTTTCATATCAGGCAGAGAGCAGAGAGTCAATAATGGTTAGACTGAATTGAATTGACCAATTAATTTATAAATTATGATAGACTATTATACTATGTAGCTAGAAGAATGCTTTGGACAACAAAGATTTGTCCATAAAATATTTAAAGTTCAGTGAGTAAAAACTTGAAAGATAAAATACTTAGTAAGCTGTTGCTTAATTAAATGAGATGATTACTATGAAGTACTCCGCACAATGCCTAGAATATAACAGGTGCTCACAAACTTAAACCCTTTCACCTGCAGGAGGAAATGTGATCAAATCAGAAATGATGACAGCAGTGCCTTCTCTTAGTGCAAAAGTGTTTTAAAATTGTTGAGAAACTGTACAATCCACCTAAAATAGTATTCAGACAAATAGCTTGTTCAACTAGTTCTATTACAGTGATTTTAATGTCTTCTGAAAATGTTTGGAAATAAATTTTAAGTTAGAAATTTTCCAGAGAATCCAAGCAATCCATATCCTGACTAGCCTTCAATTCATGGATAAATAATAACATCAGTTTTAATTTTGTTTGCAATTTGAGTTATTCCAACAAATGAATAAATATGGAAAAGCTATTAGAGAATATACTCAAAATATGTTAAGTATAAATAATTCCTTACTTGCATAATTTTTCTCTATTTAGAGAATATATTTTGAATCTTACTAAAATAAAATGTGTAAGATTAAATAGTTCATTGGAACCTATTTTTCCATCACTTTTAAGTAACTAAGATGCAAAAACTGGTTATGACTCTTTTTTTTCATTTTAATTGGATATCCTACACTTACCAAAATTAAAATTTTTCTTATGTTCTTTATTTTGGGATTCAGAATAACCCATCCAACTCTGTACATTGGTATTGGTGTGCGAGAGGACACCGTTTTAGGTAATTTGTCATATCTATTAGTAAGATTTCTCAGGAAAAGAGCAGTATTCTTTTGGATATCAGCTTATAAAATCCAGATCTGAGCAAAAATGAATTGTATCTCAATAGCCCTAAAGCAAAACTAAATTCCCGTCCTTTCGGAGGAAGAATGGAAATACTTTTTTTATATTTATAAGATGGAATGTATTAGAACAAGTAAGAGATAAATATCTGGGATCGGGGTTTCTGATCATCTGCCATCATTCCACTGTGGACCAATGTCCTCATCACTGACAGATATCCCCAAAAGAAATAGAATCAAAAAAGACTAGACAAAAGAATATTTCCCTATTTAACCTCTTTGAGCTTCAGTTTTCATGTGTAAAATGAGGATAATTTTAACTTTGGTCTCATAGATTGAGATAATTAAATCAGGCCATTAGTGTAACCAAGTGCATGCTTGGGAAGAGTTAGCTATTAATATTAAACCTAGACCTTTAACTTCAAACTTGGAATCAATCTCCTGTTAATATTTAATCTTAATTTATGTTAATTCTAATCATAATCATGCATCGTTTTAATAAAACACATGATTTAGATCAGTGATAAGGCATTTACAAGAAGATTGGCAAAGAAATAGCCTTTGGGAAGAACTCAGAGACCTATGCAATTATTCATGTACCCTCCTGTCCATCCATGAGTCCACCCCAAATTGCCATCCATTTACTCAATATATATTACATTTGTAACTCTGTCGTGCCAAAAAATATGTTGGCTTTGGAAATGTGGCAACTTGCTAAGCTGAACTTCATTTTGCAGAATTCCTGTTCCTATATGTTTTCCATCAGTGTGGGCCACAAGTGAGATTCTCATGTGAGGTTTATAGGGAGCAAGTGATGCAGTAGGCATTGTGTAGCCCACCCACAGTGTCTTCTCTACTAATGCACACATGGTTGTAAGGCAGTGGCCATGCCTGCAACTACACCACCTCCCCCAGGTCTATGTTCAGCTTCTCTGCTTGCTGCACTAGGAGGATGTGTTTGGCTCTGTGACAAAGGGTGCTGGCTTCTGCAAGACACCTGAGACATAAAGGTCAGACTCAGCGAGAATGAACATGGGCTTCAGTCTGCCCTCCTGGACTCTGGGTGTTGCCTGTGGTTTTCAGCTTCTTCTTCTTCTCTCATACTTGATATTATCTTCCCTTCCCAATTACATGCCCTGCAAACTTCAAGCTCTAGCATCAGGCATGAATTCAATACCCTTACCGAAACTGATTAACCTGCTCCCACAATTGTATTTGGTCAAGTCTCTATAATAATTCCTCTCATAAAAATGTATATGGTAGAGGTTCTGCTTCTCTGATTGAACCTGGACTCATAACTGAACCTATTATAGATCTGCCATCATTAAATCATATCGTAGCCTTTTATGTGATTTAGAGTACCTAACCAGCATTTTCACATACACATTTTAATTTTCTTATAGGATATATCATTCGGAGACTGCTTCTGGATTGTTTTTTCCTGCTCACATGGTTTTCTCTTTCTCTTTCGAGAAAGTAAATTCTCTGATGTTAAAAATCGGTCTTCTTTACCAACACATAAGACGGTGCCTGGCAAGTTGAGTTCACTTAAGTAATTTGTGTTGCATGAGAATAGTTACTCTAGAGAGAGTAAAGAATGGTTTCAAGAGGGGCAAGCATAGATACAAGAGTGTTTGAAAGGCTTCTTTTTAGAGAATACTTCTTTCTTTGCCCATTGTTCTGATGTAATCTGCAACTCTGTCAGGCACTTCTGTATACACTGGTAGCATGCTACCTCAAGCACCTTACTGATCTCAGCTCTTCTGTCTCAGGACATATTTGCAGATTAGCACAGAAGTTTAGAAGAATTAACACTATTTGGACCACCCTTTCAACTGCGAGGGAAAGGGAGCCAGGAGATAAAGAGACACTTTCATCCTTCAGAAGAAAAATTCTGAGGTACCATTGAATTCCATTACTCACAGTGGGAAACAGCACAGTGACATACCTTTGATTACCTTTTATTCTTCCCCAGCTCACTCTTTAGTTCCTTCTCCCTGGCATCACCTTGCCAGTCAACTATTTGCACCCAAGTTGCTGTTTCAGATTTTTCTATCACAGGAAACTCACACTAACATTAGCCTTTTGTATTAATCTGTGCACTGAGGATAGCTACTCTGCTCACCCCGTTTAGTAGTTACTCCAAAGATGCATAACACAAGAGTGATTGTCAGTTCTTTCAAGGACATTGTGATGTGGATGCTGTACTGAGCAGGCATAATAACTATATAAACATGCAAACATACATACCACTATAGTGTATTCTCATCACAGCTGAATATGTGATCCAGCTTTTATTGATTGAAATAGAGAAAAAGACAGAGAGGGAGAAAGAGAGAAAGAGAGAAGAGAGAGAGAGAGAGAGAGAGAGAGAGAGAGAGAGAGAGAGAGAGAGAATATTGTCCAAAACCTAACATTGAGAGAAAGGCAAACAAAGCAAAGACACATGTTCACTCATTACTTCATTCACCAATGTTCTCTGAGAACCGCTATATATCAGACACTGTTCTACATACAAAAAATGTAATTTTAAAAGGACACATAAAAATTATTTCTCTTCATTCAGTCAGGGCATTAATAGTACATATGCTTTTTACGTTAATTCAGCTTTTTTAGAAAGACACAATTAAGGAACTGTCCATTTGTTCAAGCACCAGATTTGAAACCGTTTAGTAGATAAAAAGACCAAGTAAACCAAGATAGTTTGTTAGGCACAGGAACTATGACCACATGGTCAGTTTTATTTACCTCTATTCGTACTTAATAAGAATTGAAAAGTGTTTTTAATGTGGGAATTTTAGAGAAAAACACACACAGTGAAAACAATTTTCAAATGATGTTTTCTAAAAATTTAGTTAGTTGCCAAGCATGACTCTAATATACATACTCACAAATAGATTTAATTTCATAACCAATTCCAGTCTACTAGAAACTGAAACAAAAGAAGAATAGTCAGCTCAAGTGGGTAGAAATGTTTTAAGCACAACCTTGAAGCTCATCTCTATTTTCTTCTCCTTTTCTCTCTTCTCTATCTCCCTTTCCTTTCCTGTCCAGATTACTCTTCAGTATCTGGAAGGCTTTTTCTTTCTCTGGAAGTTTGTCCTCTGTGAAGACTCTCTGATTGCATTGGCACAAACATCACTAATTGCTCTGAGGGAAAATTCACTCATAACGTGATTCCGCTCATGTTTATCTAACCTAATTGCTATCTCTCTGGTACTTGATACTGTTTACCACTTTCTCTTTCATACAATTCTCATCTTCTATTAACAACACTGTTATTTCTTGTTCTCCTTTCATTCATATTCCTTCTCAATCTATTATTTATTTAACCACATCTTAAATCTTTATACCGTCCATGCTCTTTAATTCTGTCTCTTTGCTACTCATCAATGAAACCTGGTTTCAAGATGTTTAGCTGCCAAAAGGGAATCTATAGTGTGGAGCTGAGGAATCCACTCTGTTATGAATTAATTCCATAAGTCTTTAATAAAATGATCCTTTCCTATATATGGTAATTCCTGGTCCAACATGTGGTCTCATTATTCTACCACTCTATTGTGAAAGATAATGAAAATTAAAGTAGCACAGCAGGATTATAAGCCTACTAAAATTCAGTGGGTGACAAATAACAGAAACCACTCTACTCCACTTAAAAAAAAGAGAGAGAAAGGACTAATTGAAATAATAGTGTGGCAGTTCAAAGAATCCAATGGTAGGGAGTAGTTGAGCCTTGGGAGCAAATTGGAACCAGATATTGAAATATCATGGTTTTTGTCTGTATTAGTAGGCTATAGCCACAATAGTGCTGAACAAAAACCCATTTTAAGAGAGCATGTAACACAAACATTTATTTTTCTTGCTCATAGATCTGCAGGTTAGCTTGGAAAGCTTGCTTTAGGCTGTGGCTTTGCTGGACTCGGTTGGGATTCTCTTCGGGCTATGGATTGGATGTAGGTGCACTCCATGTGCTTCCTCATTCTCTTTGGATCAAATGCTACCTGGAGCATACATTTCTCCTAATGCATTCCTGGAGTGCATGAGTGCAAGCAGAAATAAGGGATGCCTATTAAAATTTCAGCTGCAACTGGCATACTGATACTTTGACCCAAATTCCATTGGCCAAAGCAATCACATGGCCAAGGCCAACACCAATGGGACAAGGAAAGAACCCCTACCTCCAGTGGAAGGCACCGCAAGGTCACCTGGAAAAGGGTGGGGATATATATGAGATGATCATAAATAATTAGGGAATAGTGATCCAACCTACCATACTCCCTCATTCTGTTCATTCATCCTGAATTATGTTTTATTATTAAGGGAATCACAAATCACTCAGTCTCCCAGGGCAAAAGCCTCAGAAATGCCAAAGGAAAGTGCCTTATGGATTCAAATGTAGCCCTCCAGAGTTTCCAACAGGCTACAGAAGGTAAACTTGGTGTATTATAGTGCATGTTTCATCTCATTTTCTTCCAGTTGTAAAAATGACTCAGTTCTGCTTGGAGAATTTCCCTACATCCAGTGGATTATGACATTTCATGTGTTCTTCTCTTACCACCATCTCTTTTATTTTTATCATTATTGCTTGATTTTATGTTTTTCTTTTTTCTAAAACATATTTTTATTGATTTCAGAGTGGAGGGGAGAGGGAGAGATAGAAACATCAATGATGAGAGAGAATCATTGTTCGGCTGCCTCCTGCATACCCTCTACTGTGGATTGAGCCCCAAAACGCAGGCATGTGCCTTGATGGAGAATTGAACAGTGACCCCCTCATTCATAAGCCAAAGCTCAACCACTGAGCAACACCAGCCGGGAGATTTTGGGTTTTATATTATTCTATCAATGTAGGTTTTATTGTGTCTATATTATTATACAAATTTATATTGTTGAATATTAATGTAAGCATAATTTATACATATATATATAAATATAACTTAAATATAAATATTAGTGATAGATAATTTCTATGTCTTCTAAACTGGTTGTCCTGCCCCTAGCTTCTCTATACTGCCATCCATTCTCTACACAACACCTAGAGTTCTACATTTCACGTTGTAAAGTACAGTTCTGGAATTGTATCCCTCTTTAATTATTTATTTAATTACTTCTCATTTTCTGAGATTAAAATATTCCTGATTGTGAAATAGAAGTCCATTCATAGTCTTCTCCCAATTATTTTTTCAAGTTTTGTTTTCTTTTTTAAAAATTTCCATTTATTGTTAAAAGTATTACAGATGTACATCCCCTTTTATTCCTCATTGACCCCCTCCTGCCACCCCATTTTCTCCTATTACCCAGCATAAAGCCACACTCCGATCACAAATTATTACATGTCCTGCCTGTATAGTTCTATGTATATGAATCTCACTTTTAGAACTTCCTGTTACCTGCTTCTTAAATATCACCTATGTTTGTTTTCTTTAGACACCACCTCAAATTCATATCTACTAGAAGCCTTCGCTGAATTAGCCTTTCCTGCCTCTGTTTTACCATAATACTTCATTTGTCTAACATATTATTTGCCACATTACTTACATGCTTACTGTTAAGCATTTTATATACTACCTGATTTTGTTCTCTGCTTTGAACCCCTGGAGGTGGGCATTGTTATCTCCATTTTACTGGTAAGGAAATTAGGGTTCAGAAAACGTATGTAACCTGACCAAGGTCAATGTGCTCAGTATGTGGAAAGGACAGTGTTCAAAACCAAGTGCACTTGGCCTCATGAATGTGTATTCAAATGTTACATTATAATGCTTCACAATATATAATTACTGACTAGCATGTCTATTTAATTTTTTACTGGTATGATCGGATCAAACCAAGGGCCTAGTTTCATTCCTACCTACCAGCCAGTGCTCTCATCCCAGAAAGCTGTTGGACAGAGAATCACATAAAAAAATAAACACTAAAGAGAAGTGTAGTAAAGCAACAGATTATCCACTGACAGATACTTCCAAATGTGGTAGAAAAGCAAGGGAGATATATAAAGAAAACACTTGGAATTGGTTAGTGTAGAATCAAGAGAGAATCTGGAGGGAGAGGAATTGTAAACTTTTTACTAGCCAATGCCAAAGGAAATTGCCTTATGGATTCAAACATAGCCCCGCAGAATTTCCAACAGGCTACAGAAGGTAATCTTGGTGTATTACTGTGCATGTTTTATCTCATTTTCTTCCTGTTGTAAAATGACTCAGTTCTGCTTGGAGAGGGAAAGTGTTTACTTTGGCTTTTTGAATGATGTCCTGGGGAGAACAGTCATGTTTATTGGGGGTGGGGGTCGGGGAGGAACTGCAAAATTGGCTTTATTATGAAGAACATTTTGCTGTAAAGTAGCTTTCCTTTTACAGGCCCGTTCCTACGCCTCTGTAATTATTAACATAACCCTCCAGGCACTCCCTTGTCATCTCTACCTGAATGTCCTATCTTGTTTTATCTGTGATCTTTCTCCTGCTTTATTAGTTTAAAGAGCCCTTGGCTACTCTCTAATGAGAGGAAACCAGGTCACCCTCTATGGCTTGAAGGGAGAAAGAAGAAAGTTCACTGGAAGGTAAAGAGGGAATAAAAACAAAACAAAACAAAAAAGCTGGCAGACCGAATCTCCTTAACATCTTTCTATAGCTACCAAGAACAACCTGCCTGAGACTGAATTTTTGTTTTTGCTTGACCAACGTAAAAGAAAAGAATATATCATCAGGCTACAACATTTCCCTTGGGAGAATTAGCCTTATCTTGGTGTTCTCTATCTTTCCTGTGATCTCTAAATGCTGACAAATCTGCTGCACAGCAAGCCCTGGTGTTTCCTTCTGGACCCCCAAGTTCTCTTCTTGCAGCGGTTGGCCTGGGGCGAGATTTTGCAATCAGTGTCAGCTTCAAGCCAGCAGCCTGCATCCTACTGCAAAATTTATGGGGCATGCTGATGAGAACAATGTGGCTCCCTGGGAAGATGGCTGGGAATTGGCAGAGGAGGGTTTTTTTAGGTCTGAGCACTGCAGCTGGGCCATCGATTTTTCCTTCCTCTGATTGGACTTCAAAAGGTTGCACGCCTTGTTATCTGCTTTGTACCCCTAACCAAAAGCTACTCTGGGAGCACTAGACACATCTTAGAATACATTGGGGTATTTTTACAATGTCATCTCCTGTTTTGTGGGGATCACTCCTTATCCAAATTTTCTAAGCGGTAAAGAGGGGAGGGATGTGTTTGATTGGTCAGTTACCTGATCTGTCCCAAACACAAGTGCCCAGGAGTTAAGAGAATGAATGTGTTGTTGAAAATTGTAGTGAAAGCACCTGGCACAGTGCCTGCCATGTGCAGTAGACACTGAATGAGCACTTGGAGAGGACATCGAGCATAGACTCTGAAGCCGGTTTGCCTCGATTTTAATCCTGGTCTCTTCCTTACCAGCTATACAAACACAAGTGGTTACTTACCTACCAGTACCTCCCTTTGTTCATCTACAGCATAAGGACAATTATATGCATGCCTCCTAAGCGGGGGTCTAAAAACTGCATGAGGAAATACATGCACATTCTTATATCTGGCTCATAGCAGGTGCTAAATTGATGTCAATTATATGTTGAATAAAAACAATAAGTAGAGAAAATGGATCCCAGCCACATTCTAGGTCGACTTTTTCCTCATTCTTCAAATAATATCTGAGATCTGGCTGAAAACAGCCACATTTTTTTTTTTTCATAGGCATTGCATTTCTGAAAATAACTTGAAAAGAACTAGCGTATGTAATATTTATAAATATCATATATTATACAATATATTGTATACTACGTACATTATATACTGTTGCATAGTTGTGTGTTTATATACAAATCTTTATTCACGTATATATAATGCATTTAAATTGATTTATATAGAGAGATTATATATAACACATTATATATAATCTTATTTTAAGCCCATTACTGATACTACTGCAAAATTTGAAATCAGTGTGTTTACTGAGATGAGAATGAATATTTTTAAAATCTGAGTGTCTAGATTGTGATTGTGTTTGTATTAGCTGCCTGAGAACTAATGTTTTGATTTTGCTGGTTTTGAGAACATTTGTTTTATCATTTTTGGGGATACTATTTCATTTGAGCCAAAATAGTCTCCTTGGGAAAGTACATTCCGACCCACTGATCCAAGATGTATGGTAATAATGTTGGGGGGATTTTACTTTGCAGTTTGTCTGGCTCATATTGCCACTCAGTGTGAGCTTCCATCTCATTTATTGGTTGATTTACTTAAATACAGTTTTCCCAAAAAGAAACTGATGAAAAATCACGAGAGTTATTGATCTTCTTCAGTAAGTTATGCAAGACAGCAGTCCAAGGGACTGTCAGATGTGTCCAGATACAGTCAATTCCAATTAGGGACTGGCTTTGGCCAAATTATAAGTCATTTTGAGGTATCCAGATGTGGTGGAAAACCAGGGCATTTGGAATCAGAGGAAACTAGGTTTGATTCTTAACTCTACTACTTGCTAACTGGTGACACCAATGTTTTAGATTTCGGAGTGTCCTCATTCATGCTTAGACCCCCTCAGTATTATCCCTCTGAGCTTCACTAATATTCATTAATATTCAGGGATATTAATACCTCCTTGCTGATGAGTATTAAGTGGGTAGAGCTGGATAATTCAGTCCTACAACCAACTTAATCGAGGTTTTTATAGTGATTTTATATTTTTGAGTGATATGGATTCTATCCCTAATACAGGGTTAATTAGAATTGTCAAATCACAACCTAAGTATTGATAAGGTGAAAATAGCATAGATTTTTAGGTTTACAGCAAAATGGAGGGGGAGGTACAAAGAGTTCCCATATAGTTCCATGTTTCCCCACAACCATATCCTTCCCCATTTTCAATAGCCCCCACCAGAGTGGGACATTTTTACATTGATGAACCTACATGGACACATCATAATCACCCAGAGTCCATAGTTTACATTATGGTCACTCTTGTTGTTGTATATTCTATGCATTTGAAAAAAATGTATAATGACATCCATTATTCTGGTATCATACGGAGTGTTTCCACTGACATAAAAATCCTCTTGTTCTGCCTATCTGTCCCTCCCTCTACAAAACTATGGCAACTACTGATCTCTGTGCTATCTTTAAAATGTTGCCTTTTTCAGTGTCATACAGTATGTAGCCTTTTAATATTGGTTTCTTTCACATAGTAATATGCATTTACTGTTAACCTATGTCTTTTGTGCCTTGATAGCTGGTTTTCTCTTAGCACTGAATAATATTCCATTGTCCGGAGGTACCACAATTTACTTACCCATTCACCTACTGAAAGAAATCTTGGTTACCCCCAAGATTTTGGCAATTATGAAGAAAGCTGATATGAAGATCTGTGTGCAGGTTTTTGTGTGGACATAAACTTTTATTTCAGGGGTAAATACCAAGGAGCAAAATTACTGGAACATAAGTTAAGAGTATGTTTAGCCTGGCCAGTGTGGCTCAGTGGTTGAGTATCGACCTATGAACCAGGAGGTCACAGTTCGATTTCCATGCAGGGCACATGCCCGGGTTGTTGGCTCAGTCCCAGTGTGGGACATGCAGGAGGCAGCCAATCAATGATTCTTTCTCTTCACTGATGTTTCTCTCTTTCTCCCTCTCCCTTCCTCTCTGAAATCAATATATGTATGTATATATATATATATATGTGTATATATATATATATATATATATATATATATATATATATATATATATGTTTTTTTAAAGAGTATGTTTAGTTTAATAGGAAATGGCCTGTCTTTCAGAATGACTGTACCATGTTGCACACCCGCCAATAATGTATGAGAGTTCCTGTTGCTTCCCACCCTCTAAGCATTTGGAGTTGTCAGTGTTCTGTAGTTTTTATTTTTTAGTCTGATACTGCCGAGCAAGTTAATTCATCTATACCATCTTAGTTTCTTCATTGGTAAAATAGGGTGCACTGAACCTGAGAATGTACTAAGCTACATAGACTATTCAATGTGCATTAGTTTTCTCATTTCCTTCTTAAAATAGGAATTTTCTGTTTTTATTTTTTCCTTAAAGCAAAGGAAATGAAACCCTAAGTCACTGATCTAGTGATGTCACAGCTTTGTGTTTTCATATTTTTTTTCTTTTGGCTCAGAGTATTGTTCTTTCCTTTCTTCTCTTACCCAGTAAACCTTTATTCTTCTTTTAAAACCCATCTACATATTACAGGTGTGAAATATTACCCATCTCCATTCATATTCATATAATGAGGACCTGACTTTTTGGGGAATATACTCTATCAGACATAATTTCAGCCATTTGCCTGGATTAATCTTTTTAATCTTCACATGAACATGTCCATGAAATTGGAGAAGAAAACTGATGAACTCAAGGCCACACCATCCATAGGTGATAGGGGAGTAGAGGATCTGGGGTTCTAATCTACATTTATGTAACCCTACTGTCCCAAGCAATTTTTTTTTCTCCAATATCCCTCTAATCCCAGAGAACTTTGTGCTCATCTTTCTTCTAACACATATGCCAATGCAGTAGAATCAATTTCACATGCTCACATTCCCTATTAAACTATAAGTACCTTAATGTCAGGGGCCTCACTTAGCTGGTTGACCATTGCATTCCAACTCCCACAGCATCCTTTGGCAGATATTAGATATTTTGTCAGTGCTTGAGTTAATATGTGCACCAAATGTTGACATCCAGTTTCCCAATAATCAATTTATCACACAATGGAGTTATTATCAAACTGATCCATAGCAGGATGCAGCCCTTCCTGTGTCATTCAGAGGATTCCACAGGAATGCCTTAGGAGAAATATGTCATTCTGAATATCAGTTATCAAAAACCCATAAGTATAAAAATCTTTTGTTTAAAGCAATACCTTTACCTTCAGTGACTGTCTGTAAATTTTCCAGTTATCTAGTGATAGTCACAGAGCTTGACAGCTGTCAGTATTTTCAGACCACACACTCTAATGCACATTATTCATAAATCTTCAGAGCACAGTATTTGTAGAGAGGGCAAGAAAAATATTGTTTGTGGGATTTACATTAAAGAGTTTCAAAATTTTTTTATATAACCTGGTATTCTATTATTATGCAGAAAAATGATTAAATAGAATTAGTAAGGAGCCAGATTTTCCCATAAATGTTAGCCATTTAAAACTTTAAATATAAGACCTCTTCAAACACAGATAGAAAAAGCCAATTTTACTGACCTCATTTGATTGATTATCTATTTTTGTAAGTCCCCATAGTAGCAAACAATTACTCTTGTCAGTTTTTGTTACAGTCTTGGAAAGATCTAGGTCAGCCCTTTTTCTTTTTCATCATGTTCAAATGCAGACAACAAGGACATTCGCAGGCTTATGCCAAAGACATCAATTGTTTTTTAATGAGGCCATAACCCGAGTAGGTCATGGAATATTATAGATGAACATATTGCTGTCACTGGGGATGGGACTCTCTTGCCTGAAGAGTATCAGTGAGGAAACACAATGCCCAGACACAATACATGAAACTGCCTACATTTCAAAAGGCTATTAATTCGTAGACGTTATAGGAATAGCCCTTGCCCATGTGTGTGGCACATGCAAGCGGTGTCTGTGTCAATGAGAGAACTGTGCACTGCTCTTCTCAATGGAGGGCCAGTTTGCAGAGACACATGGCCAGGCTTTATCTGTGCAGTCAATTGGAGAATTAGAAGGTCAGTCATTCAGTAAGAAACATTTCCCTTTTCGTGGCCCCGTCTAGAAGGAGATTATCCTCATGAATGAGCGAGAATAGAACAACAGTTTGTGAGGACCTAGACCCAATCAATAGGAATTCTAAGGGGAACAGTTGAATGAAAAGATAGGGTGTTACTATAATGACATTTAGGCTCTTCATTGTCAGCTCCTCATCTGTTTCTCTAAACTCATCCTCTACTACTCACTACCACACGTTAGTGAAGAAGCAAAATGGGATTTTCCTGTTTATATCTATTCTTTCTAACTGGCAGGCCATTCACATGTGGTTCAGTCCACCCGGGACATCCTTCTTGTCGATCATCCTGAATAATGCATGCTCATTATTCAAGTCTTGAGACATGTGCCACCACTTCTGTGAAGGCCTTGTGACTCAGGCAGGCAGTGCTTGTCCCATCATGGACACCTGTGGCACAAATGGCTACAACTACCCACCAAATTTCCATAACAAGATGCTATCTCTGGGACGCAGCTTTCAAGGTGAAAATTTCATTTTCCAGATTCACTGTTGTCTAGATAGAATACTTTCACTAGCTTTTGCTCTGGTCTATGGATGGAAAGGATGTATGTCACTTTCAAGTTAAGGTGTTTAAGAAGGGGTTGTGATCTGGTCTGGCTCACTTCCCACACCTTCCAGCTGGATCCAGAAACTGACAGGCCCTGGATGGCCAAGGAAGAAGATGGCTGGGTAACACATGGAAGAAAACCACCTTTCCACCATATGGGAACACCTGAAGAGAGCTACTGAAATTTGGAATTTATTAATTATACCAACTAAGATTCCCCTTAATAATGAAATATCCAAGAACTAGTCTGACTCTCTGCCATTTAAAAACTCTAATTAGATATATGTATAATAGTTATTTTTATACATAATTGCTATATATTTAATATATTGAGATCAGTCTCAGTGCATTTGTCTTGGTGTCTGGTGAACCAGTATTATCATCTGAGCCAGCTGTGGGCAAACTACGGCCCGTGGGCCAGATCCGGCTGTTCTAGCTGGTTCTCTTGCTCTCCCCTCCGCTCCTTTACTTTGAATTTATATTAGTTCACACAAACACTCCATCCATGCTTTTGTTCCGGCCCTCCGGTCCAGTTTAAGAACCCATTGTGGCCCTCGAGTCAAAAAGTTTGCCCACCCCTGAAATTGCATTCTTCCCAGGTACATAAACTTTTGCAGATGTCCTTCATGTCGACAAAAGTAACGATAAAATAATACCTGCTTTCTTGCCCAGGTCTATGTAACCTTATAATGCTACTGGTATTTCTGTACCCATAGAACTATCTTCCTCTTTCTTGGAGTCTAAAATTTAATTGCTCAACTGTTAAAATTCATAGAATAAAGTCAATCCTTATAAACAATACTTTTGGAGCTAAACCTCTTCCTTATCTTTGTTTGCATGTCAGCTGGATTTCTCTGTAAGCATAAATCCCATCACTATCCGTCCAAGGAAACAAGCTTGGAGAATAATTGAGAATGCATTAGGCAATAATCAGGCAAAGCTTTTTGTCCTTTCAGAATACATTTCAGGGAATGCATAGCAAATATGCCATTTGAGCAGCTAAATGCAGAAGTTTGTACAGTAGGGTAAGACTACAGGTATGGACTCTTTTCATTAAATGCCAGTGAGGGTGACTCTAGTAGCTGCTGTTCTCTGGAGAAAACAATTTATATATATATATATATATATATATATATATATATATATATATATATATATATCCCTAATATGCAAATAGACCGAATGGCAGAACAACAGAACAACCGAACAACCGGTCGCTATGACGTGTCTGACCATCAGGGGGTGCACACAGAACATGGTGGGCATCGGCAGCAGGTGGCAGAGTGTGGAACATGGCGGGCATCGACCGTGGCAGGATGGTAGAGCAGATGAGTGGGGGTGCCAGACCAAGGTGGGGTATCAGTCACTCATCAGGGCAAGCTTCTAGTGGTTACTAAAAATACTTTGCTTCCACATGCCATGGTCCTGCCTGGTGCTCACACCTGCTGCCAGTGCCAGAGCTGCTGCTCGCACCTGCTGCCAGCTCCCAGCACTGCCCCAATCATTCAGTGCCATCAGCGGGTGTGAGCGGGGCTGCCGGCCCTGATAGCCCCCCTCGGGGCTTCTCCACCTCCCCCTGCTCCTGAGGGGCGATTGAGGCTGGCAGCCACTTCTTGCACTCGCTGCCAGCACCAGAGCCACTGCTTGCACCCCCTGCTGGTGCCATCAGCGGGTGTGAGCAGTGGTGGCCAGAGTGGGGCTGCTGGCAGACAGGGGACCGGGGCCACGGTGGGAGGGGCCGAGACCCTCCCCTGTGCCCACCGCAGCCTCATGGCCCACAGTTCCTTTCAAGGTGCACAGATTCATGCACTGGGCCCCTAGTATAACATAATTGCCCTGAGCACATCTTCTCAGTGGTTTTTCTCATAATCCTGTCCTTGCTATTCCCCACTTGGTGTAGTGTCTGTTCACACATTTCTTTTTTTTACTTAGTTTAATCATTGAGACTTAAATATGATAATGGATGTAAAGTTTTTAGCTACAGTGACTTGTGTATATTTAGTTATCAGTAAATCTTAACTTTATCTTATAATACATTGTAAAATACCACTTGCCAGCAGATCTGAAATATATCAATGAGGTAGAGCAATGTGAGGAATGTTGCTATTAAACATCAAGTTTTAAATTTTCCCGAGACCTTTCCACAGTTCCTGAGTTTTACTTGATTCTTGTGCTACTGCCATGGATGGAAGTTTTCCCAGTGGCTTTAAGGTTAGGGAACACTTGAGCATCCACAGTACAGGAAAGCAGGAGAGATTTGCCTTTCTACAGAATAATTCAATTCATAGTTCTTATTTCAATAATATCAGAAACAATGTTCCCATTAACCATTCATCAACTTACAAGAAAAAATATTTGACATATTTTCTCTTTGCTCTTCTTTCCTTTACCAACCTCATATATAGCTAACTGCTTGAAAATGAAACAAAAATATTAGTTTTTATTATTTGTTGTGAAACGATTCACAAATTCTATCAATACTGTCTATAACATCTTAATAGTGCCTTAAGATAAAATGTGCTTTAGACTATCAAAAAATGGTTCCCATTAATTAAAAATAATAATACCAGACAGAAAGAAAGACAGAGAGTCAGAGAGAGGGAGAGAGAAAGGGAGATGAGTAGGAGGTGGAGGAAAAGGAGGAGGGGAGGAGGGGGAAGAAATAGGAAGAGGAAAAGAAGGGAGGAGAGAAAGAAGAAAATAAAAATCTCAAGTAAAAGATCTTTAAACTATTTTTCCCCTCAACTAAAATTATATTTGGTAAAAGTCAAATCATCATCTTTCTCAGGAAATGGTAAGCTTTTATTTTTAAAATGCTGAAGCAGATAGGGAATATTCTACAGATAATTAATGAACCCGCATGCATTCAATTTCCTGTGGGATAAAATATAATGTATGTTTGCATAGTGTAAAATTAAATAGAATGTATTTTGAATCACATTTAGGTTGGAATCCCAGCTCCAACCTATGCAACTTGCCCCCGGAAATGTGATTTTAACTCTATCTTTTGTACATAGGGGAGGGGTCAACTTTCCTATTTTAAAGACTTGTTTTAAAGAAAAATCAGACAGTCATATGAAGCAATGAAGGCCAGGCACACAGCAGATTTGTACTATATTCTAGTTTTATGTCTGCCTGCTTTCAAGAAACTTGGATGTTCCCAGGCACAAGACAGCATGGAGCACAAGACATATGGAGCAACAAGAGCTACCCAGATAGAAGATACTCAGATAACTCAGACAAAGCTGGGTCCAGAAGAGATTGGGGCTTACACAGGGAATTCATAGGTTTAAGTTGAATTTCCAATATCAAATACTGACCATGAGGCTGAAAAATTAGTTTTAAGTACCATCTAGCATGCTTTGAGTGTAGAGTATTGAGGAAAATTATGGAAAATGGGTCAACACCACCTATGGCTGTCAGAGAACAGCTCTGACAACTGGTGGCGAGAAGTGGGCAAGGTTTTAGGGTAACCCCTTTAAGGTCCCCTTCCTGCTGCCTTCTTGCTTTGTTTTCTCCCCAATAAATATTTTTTCTTCCCCTCTCCCTCCAAAAAAGAAGTGCAACAGGTTTTATATGATGAAGATGGAGATATGCTTTAACTATAAGTGACTTTAAAGCTGCAAACTAAATGTGTTGATCCTCATTTTGGTTGACAAACGAATTGACTCTACTTCCACTTCTTTTTTATTTTATTTTATTTTATTTATTTAATTTTTTTCTTTATTGATTAAAGTATTACATATGTGTCTTTATCCCCCCTTTGCTCCCCCACCCCCCACCCCTACTCATGCCCTCACCCCCCTGGTGTCTGGTGTCTGTGTCCATTGGTTAGGCTTATATGCATGCATACAAGTCCTTTGGTTAATCTCTCCCCCTTTCCTCCACCCTCCCCTACCTTCCTTCTGAGGTTTGATGGTCTGATCGATGCTTCTCTGTCTCTGGATCTGTTTTTGTTCATCAGTTTATGTTGTTCATTATATTCCAGAAATGAGTAAGATCATGTGATATTTATCTCTCTCTGACTGGCTTATTTTGCTTAGCATAATGCTCTCCAGTTCCATTCATGCTGTTGCAAATGTAAGAATTCTTTCTGTTTTACCACAGCATAGTATTCCATTGTATAGATGTACCACAGTTTTTTAATCCGCTCATCTGCTGATGGGCACTTAGGCTGTTTCCAAATCTTAGCTATGGTAAATTGTGCTGCTATGAAGATAGGGGTGCATATATCCTTTCTGATTGGTGTTTCTAGTTTCTTGGGATATATTCCTAGAAGTGGGATCATTGGGTCAAATGGGAGTTTCTTCCACTTCTTATATTACCCCCATTCCTTCCTTTCTCAAAGGAGCGAAGCACAGAGACAAGATTACAAAAATAAAGACAAATAACTCTCTTTTCTCTGTTCTTTATTGTAAAAACATTTCTGTTCAATATTGATTTTTAAAAAGTGTTTATATTTGCTTTCTTCCTAATCCATAAGGGCAAAAGAGGGTTTGGGGTTTTGTGAACAGAGAATATTAACTTGTTGATATTTAACCAAAGCTTATACAAATACATTTGGATCACTAATATATTGTGCTCTTCTGAATATCTTTTAAGATATGGATTTTTCCTTGAAAGTTCAAGTGCCTCTGGGTTACAAATAAAGCCACAAAATTTAAACTGAACACTTTTGGATTAAGACAGAAAATTACCAATTTACACTCCTCCTGAAAACAAACAAAATTAAAACTATATTCTATCATCTCCATAAAGTAATAGGATAAATATAGACACACAAAAAATACACTGGCATACACTTATAACACCAAAATCGTAATCCATGGTGCTTTTCTCCATAAAGAGAAATGTACATATGTTCCTTTTTTCCCTTTATCCATTTATTACTGGAAAAATTTACTCAAGATATTTGATACACTTTCCCAAATTTCTCATTTCTAACAGAATCTCCACTTTTTCTGTTTCTGGTTATATACCCCTTGACATCACCTTTATGCCTTACTGCAGAAACTCCTATATTTTCCAAATAATATGACTTTCCCTTTGACATTTGACTTTGTCATTTGTCTCATTTGACATTTTCTTTGGCTTACATATTTTCTTTGACTTACACATTTTCTTCTTTTTGCCATTCATTCTGAAACTGCTCTTAAGAAGGCCATATTTATCTCACAGATGGATTATAAGTCTCATCTTTCAGTAATCATTTTGATTTTAATTTCTCCCTTTTACCAATCCTACTCACTGTACCAGATAATTTCCTAACTCACCCTTTTCTTACATCACTGTTCAAAAGCCTATTCCTTCCCCATGCTTGCTCCATCTATAATCATCCAGCAATGTATTTGATAGCAATTCCTATCTATCATTTGAGTAAAACATTTCAGTCATCCTTAATTTTTGCCCTTTCCTCAAATTCATTTGCACATGAATCACCCAGATGATCTATTTTGTTTACATCAGTGGTACTGAGAATCCAAATTCTTGTCACTTCTCATCTGCTACTTCCCTGTGGATTAAGCTTCATGTATCTCTAGCTGCATGGATAACTCCAAACTTTGTAATTTTAAGCAATGTTTTATTTTTCTCCATTATGCTCTAGATTGGGTGGGCTCAGCTAAGTGGTTTTCACTTCAGCTCTTTCACACATTCTCAGTGAAATGGCACATGAGACTGGATGTCGCAGATGGCTTACTCACTCGGCTGTTGACTAGAACTCAGGTGGGCCTGTCAACTGGACCATCTATGTATGGACTTTCCATGCAGTTTGGGTGTCTCCTGGATGGTGGCCAGATTCTAGGCTGGAGCTTCTCCCAAGTGAGCTCCAGGGTAATTAGTTTGAAGATGCAGAACTTCTTATAAAGTCCGTCTATTACTTCCATCTCATTTTCTTACTTAGACAAGTCAATAAGTCCACCCCAGATTCTAGAATAGGGGGGTAAACCTCCACTTCTTAATGTTGAAGGATTTGCAAGTGCATAATACAGGGAGGGAAGAAACTGAAGATAGCACCTTGAGGACTCTTCACCGTAGTCTTTTATGTGTCTGTTTCCATCATTGCCCCACTTCACTCAGTTATTGCTGAATCATCATGATTAATCTTCTCTAAATACAAATCAGATTATGTCAGTCCTCTGCTCCAAACCCTGCAATGGCTTCCCATCTGACTTAGGGTAAAAGCCAAAGTACAATGACCTACAAAACCCTACTTAATTTGGCTTTCTGCTTCCTCTCTAAATTTGTTTTCTACAACCATTTCCAATGCTGCACTGCATTAGCCTCACTGGTGTCCTTATAGATTTTTCTTAAACACTTTAGGTATTTTCTGGACCTAGGACATTGGCACTGGCTCTTTCCACTGCCTAAAATATTCTTCACTCAGATATTTACATGGTTACATCCCTTATGTGTTTCAAGTTTTTATTTAAATACTAGTGACCCGGTGCCAAAATTCATGCACATTAAAGGGGGATTAATTAGAGGAAATAATTTAATATTGCTATTTGCCCTTTCCCTATAATAGAAGTGTCAGAGATGAAAGAAAATTAGTATAATGTATATGAAAACTTTCCTCCTGTCAGAGTCTGGGGTTCACCATGGGACCTAGAGTCAAGTCCCTGCCCACCCACATGCACCTCAAAATCACGTGAGACCAGACTCGGCTGCCCCCCACCCCATTGGGCTAGATCCAGACCCAGCCAGTCCCACCCTTGTCAAGCCCTGCTGGGCAGGGCGCATAGCCTCAGGTTCCCTGGCCTGGCACCAGGATGGGGGCTTGGCCTGAGGTCCCCCAGCCCAGACCGGGGCAGGGGGCGTGCCTTGAGGTCCTCCGTCAAGCCCTGCCAAGTGGGGGACATAGCCTGATATCCCCTGTCAAGCCCCGCTGGGTGGGGGGCATGGCCTGAGGTCCCCCATCAAGCCCCGCTGGGCAGGGGCACAGCCTGAGTTTCCCGGACCCAACACTGGGGGTGCACCTTGAGGTCCCCCGTCAAGCCCCGCTGGTGAGGGGCATGGCCTGAGGTCCCCTGTCAAGCCCAGCCAGGCAGGGGGACACAGCCTCAGGTCCCCCGGCCTGGCGCTGGGGCAGGGGGAGCAGCCTGAGGTCCCCTAGCCCAGCACCAGGACAGAAGCGCACCTTGAGGTCCCCTGTCAAGCCCTGCCGGGTGGGGGGCATGGCCTGAGATCCCCTGTCAAGCCCTGCTGGGTGGGAGACAGCGCCTGAGGTCCCCTGTCAAGCCCCACAGGGGCGGGGGAGGGCGTAGCCTCAGGTCCCTGCTGATTGCTCATTAAGGCTCCTTATGGGAACTTGGCCTTAGCTGTGGGTGCAGGCATCTTTGTGATGGAGTGATGGTCAATTTGCATATTACCCTTTTATTACATAGGATCACTTTCTCAATCAGGTCTCACTTCAATATCCGATTTAGAATTATAACCCCAACCCAGTTTAGGGTTCTGCAGTCTATGGTAAGTGGCTTCATTCATTTCTGTTTTGATAGGGAACTTGATTTTTTTTTTTTTAATTGTCTGGTGCACTCTTGCTTCTCTACAATGCCATGGAGGTGAGTTTTGGACAACAATAGTTCTGATCACGATTTCGGAGACCATTTTCTTACTTGGAGGTGGATAGAAGTAGAATGAATCATTAAGTACCTGTACATGTCTTAGACTTTTCCCTCACTGAAGCACTGTGTCAACATTGCCACACCTCAAGAGACATGGGTCTTCTAGAACAACCGATTCTACATCAATCAAGAATTTTCTTTCCTCAATGATTTGCTCTTAATGTATCTAGTGTACGAAGTGGATAACAATTTTTTCAGCATTTTATCTATTTTTAAATCTTAGCTTCTGTACCTGCTTCATCTCCTCCATATGTGTCCACAGTCCACACTCTTACAGTAAACAGAGTCACTTTCATGAGAATATCATTAAAGGTAGTGTTTTCAAAGTGTGGTCCTGGGTAGTTTCTGAGACTCCTTTGAGAGGGCTTTTGGATCAGAAGCCTTTTTCAAATAAAACTAAGAACTTATTTGCCTTTCACTCTCTTTTTTCTGCAAAATTGCAGCATCAACCCCATTTCTATTGACGAATTAGGTTCTGCAGTATAGCTCAGAATACCCTACCCTGTGGTTTCCAAATCACGTATGAGAAATAGAAAACAAAGCACAACCAAATTTTCCACAAAAGAGTGAGCAAGAGAAGAAAAAGAGCATAATTGAAAAATTGGGCTATAAAAAAAGAGTGTAATGGCAAAGTCAGGTAAAAAAGATCTAGTGTGAAACTCTGAGAAACAGACTACCAAAATGTTTGTTTCAGTCAAAGGAATTCCTACCCTAATTATTAACACCTAATCATGACACCTCAGTTTTTTGGTGTGGTTCCTGATTGGCCCATTGTCAATGATATATGAGTTGTTAGACTGAGAACAAAGTTAAGACAAGGTGTCAACTACCACATCTGGAATGGATTGAACCTTCCTTCCAGCCCTATTGTTAACACCCTCTTAACACCCTTCTTTTTATACTGCCTAGGCCAGGAAGAGGTAAATTGGTGGAGAGGTAAGACAGTACAGCTGGAAGTACTTGTCGACTGTATATATAACATTCTTCATGGGAAGAATTATTCCATGTTACAGAGTTGAATTCTGCTGGCCTTTCATCTGTTTAATTGACAGCTCACTGTTTTTTACACACACACATATCCCCAAATAATTCAAGAAAATAATTGACTAAAATAAAATACACTGATTGAGTACCTAATCTATGTACTTAGAGATTCTATATTAACCACATATACTGAGAGATCAAACATAAACAGGACCTAGACTTTAATGGCTTTCCCAGAAAGAATAATGGAATTATATTGAGTAAGTCATACTTTCATTTAAAGTACTCCTTGTAAATCAATTGTTCAAATTTGCAAGGCAGCTTCAGTGGCGTAAGAGGGGGTCTGAAATCTAAAAAGAGAGAAAAACTCTACTCCCACCCTAGATGCCCTGATCCAGGGCTATAAAATAATGCAACATTTAGGGACTACGGAAAAAGCCTTGTTTCTAGGGGTAGCAAGTCAGCAGACATAAGTTCAAATCCACATTCTGACATTTACCAGACAAAAGTGCCCTTCGTTTTGCAGGTGCTATTTTCTTCAATGGTAAAATAAGAAAAGCTCTAAGCTCCTATGCAGATCTGATAATCCTGTGGCTTTAAGTAAGTAGGCACTTTTAAGCCCAGAGTGGAAATGCCAGCTGCAGGCACTTGTCCTCTGAAGCACATCAGTTTGTGATGAGGGGTCTGTTTTGAGCGAAGTTGTCACTCTGATTTCTGACAATCTCCCAGGCCCTGTCCCCATAGTGACTCAAAGGACAGACCCACTCAACTGTGTAACACAAACCAAAGAGAAGTGACAGGCATGCAGAAGTCTCAGCCACCAACACGTGTTCTTGCAGGGCACTGTCATAAGCGCTCAACCCTTGCAGCCACAAGGGCAGCAAACTAAGTCAAAGGAGGCAGATGCATCTACTTAAACAACAATATCGCTGACTGACAGTTTTATAGGGAATCCGGAAGGGAAGAGAGCAACTCAGTGACCTAAAACAATGACCGAATGAATACCTAAAGGAACACATATTTATTGGATGTTTTGCTTTCCAGATAGGACACTAATATTTCAGAATAAGTGGAAAATAATTGGAATTTACTCCCTTTATTATGTAATGAGTTCATATTAATCAAATTAATTCTTCACAATGCATTTTGACATAACCTGACCCCATAGAAACTTTATTGCAACTTGGCCTTCCCTTCAATGTTTGCACGCAATATGTGACTGATATTTTTAATCAGAACCACATTCATTTGTGTGTGTACCCCAAATCCCCTACAGCCCTCATTAAAAATGAAAAGTCTTCTGTCTAATAACTCCTGAGGCTGTTGAATTTCGCATACTCGGCATTACCCCTTCCTGAATTTTATTTTACTACTTGATCAACAGGAACTGTTTGTTGCATTTGGAGATTTCAGGTCTTATTTGTCCAGTGTAAAAGCTGGCACTGAATTCTAAGCTGGAGTTGCCACATATGCCTTATGGGGGAGATTCTGCGTGAAGTGAAATACTCTGCTAAGATAATACTCTCCTACTCTCCGTTTATTAAATTGTCAAATGTGGCCACAGTCTTTATTAACATCTGCTTGTCTTACTTTTCTTTTTTAACAGTCGGCAATAAAACTTTCTATCTTCAAAACACACACGTAAGATGATCATTATTTCTATTCTGATGGGAGGAAAAATTGTTTGGCTCAGACACATCTAAAGCATTCTTTTCAGAATATAAATACAGGCCATATAGAACATCCTTATCTCTGTGTGAAGGGTGTAAATTGGCTGACTGCTTTCCTTTTAATATTCTGTATTTTCCCAACAATTGTCTCTTATAGATCGTTTACAGGGTTTCCTCTAGAGAAGTTTCCCAGACATTGGATACATTTATGTACTCCCATCACTAAAAAATTCCTCAAGTAGCAGTGGATAGTGCTCAGATAGTTTTGATTGTTGGCATAGCTCTTCACATGAGGCTGAGAGTGATGGCAGTACTTGGGATTCTGAGGTAAAAGAACTGGCAGTAAAAGCAACACTGACTATGATTTTCATGATTGGGAACATTCTTACCTCTTCCTTTGCCTTCCAACTCATAGCAGGTTAATGTCATGGCCTCCACAGGGAAGCCTGTGTCTGCCATCTCAATGGTTGGAAGGGTTAACTTGACTTTCAAGGGAAGCTACACAAGAGTACCAAGCAAGCAAGAGCCTGGAGCCCAGGAATGAGAAACAATTAGAGATCACTTCATTAATGCTTAATGAGGCGGAGCAGGCCTATAGCAAAGCTGATGCTGTGCTCTGCCTTGGCCAGTGATGCTCAGGGGATGCCATTGTGGTGTTATAAATGCCTCTGCTCTGTAGGGTGTGGGTCAAGGAAGGCAGGAGATGAAATTACCTGGGGAACTTGGGATGACAGATTGGAGAGAAAGCAGGAAGTGACTAGTGTGGATCCCACTGCCAATCTCAGGGCAGCTTGGGGAAATGTTATATACTTTTCATATTTGGTTTCTTAAGCCTAATTCCTAATAGGCCTGGTTAAATCCCACTGAGAATTTCTGTTCCTAATAATGCATTAAGCATCTCGGTTGGAAGGTCCCATAAAGCATTCCCTCCTGTTTTTTCCTCTATCATACTGCAGTGAACAAGGATTAAAAAAACACAGCACAGGTGCAAGCTGCAGCTGTTGAGGGTAAATGCTGTTCTACTATATTAATTCATGTCCCACCAGGGGGATTGGGGAATAGTTCAGTTCCCATAACAAAATTGTCTTCATCAAAGAAGAAAGAAGTTTCTTATCCAGAGCATAACATTGTTTCAGCCAAAGGGGCTTTTACAAATACAGTTTTCTAACCTAGTCACACAATTGCAGAAATGAAGAGGGAATTCCTTGGTTTGGGTTTAAAATTATTTATTTAAAATTACATGTACACACACAAACATCATATATATGGTATACTATACATATATGAGTATGTATAGCACACTGATACATATATATATAAAACCTCAAGAAGCCACCTTTTCATAAAAGTTTAAGTGAATAAAGTTAAATAAGTTAGACCTGTATAATCAGTGTTTTGTTGTGCTTACTTACTGGGGGCAGGAGGGAATTGATGATAACACCTAAGTATATATTAGATATTTATTTCAGTAAATTGGGCCTGGCCTGTGTTGCTAAATGGTTAGAGTGCCCCCCACCCCACATGGGTTCAATTCCCAATCAGGGGCACATACTTGAGTTGCAGGTTAGATCCCCTGTCCCAGTCTGGGCTCAGGTGGGAGGGAGGCAAACAATTGATGTGTCTCTCTCATATCTATGCTTCTCTCTCTCTCTCTCTCTCTCTCTCTCTCTCTCTTTCTCTCTCTCTCTCTTTCTCTCTCTCTTTCCATGCTCCCTCTCTTCTACTCTTTCTAAAAATGATAGAAAATATTGAAAAATATCCTTGGGTGAGGATTAACAACATTGAAGTAAATCAGCTATGAAGGCATCCTTCCCATAGAAATGTGGCTTCTTCATTTTTATTTCCTAGTGCTTCATCTATGGTTATGTACATTTATCACTTACGTTTCAAACCATGACCTTTGATATACAGCTTTTTTATGTTTGAATTTTGAAAAAAATACATTTATTGTTTAAAATATTTCATATGTCCCCTCTTTTACTCCCATTGACTCCTTTTAGCCCACCCCACCTCCACCCCAAGCCTCTGCCATCCTATTGTCTGTCTCCATGGGTTATGCATATATGCATACAACTTCTTTGGTTGATCTCTTCCCAACTATTAAATGAAGATTGACATATGCTCAGTGAAGAGAGAGAGAGAGAGAGAGAGAGAGAGAGAGAGAGAGAGAGAGAGAGAGAGAGAGAGAGAGAAGGAAGCAGGGAGGAAAGGAAGGGAGGGAGGGTGAGAGGGAAAGAAAAGGAGGAAGTGAAGAGGAAGAGGAGAAGAGAGGTGGAAGGAAAATGGGGTGGGAGAGGCCTGTTGGCACATTTTTCCTCCCTGACTCACTGGCTCCAGGGTGATTTTTAACTTCTAGAAGCCTCAGATTCTTTCAAATGAATAATAATTTCTGACTTGTTTATCTTTCAGAATAGTCTTAGGAATCCAATATCATGGTCAAATATCTATTGTACTCTGTAAAGAAGTATATGATCATATAATAATGCTCTTTGTAACCCAGATTACCCTGTTGTTTGATAAATTCAAAGAATCTTCTTGACTCTCCTATCAGGTCTCATAAAAAATTTGTTGCCTCTCCAAGATTTGTGTAACTTTTATATATTTATGGTCACTTGTAACTCTATGTTTCAGCAAGCTTACACTACACTTTCTAATCTGTTGGTGGCACTGCAGCTGTGGCCATTCTCTTCTCTCTGACATGGCTCAGATTTTAGTTGAAATTCCTTCAAGTTCATGAAACACCAGTCACATGGGAAAGGTTTGCCACAGAAGCTGACATTGTGTGTATACAAATCCTGTGGCCTTCACTGTCGGGGAGAATTCCCACATTTCATATTTCTTTCTTCACCACCACTAAGTCACCTTTGATTCCCCCTCTTTCTCTTTTCTCTATTCTCACCTCACAACCACCCCTAATTGAATGTTATTTTTTTCTAGAGCCACATATCTGTCACTGATTTTTCTCATCTAAATAAGAACATGTGAGAAGATGAAGAATGTCTCAATTTTACCACCCAAAATGGCAAATAGAAGGAAGGCCATGCTTTCTAGAAAGAAAAAATTGCACCCTAGTTTGGATGGAAAAATTGATTTAAAGTACTATCTACACTAATAAAAGAGAAACATGCAAATTGACCATCACTTTGCAATGCCCACCAGCCAATCAGGAGTGAGTATGCAAATTAACCCAACAAAAATGTCAGTGGCCCCACCTCCCAGCCTCTCCAGGCCTCTGGGCAGCATGCATGTAGGCATGGAGTGGCCAGGCAGGGGTGGGACGCCTGCTATGAGGAGGAGAGTGGGGGGCGGAGGGAGCTACAGGAGCAGTGCTTCAGCTGGAGCAAAGACTGAAGGTTCCGGCTGGAGTGAAGACTGAAGGCTTCAGCCAGAGCGAAGATGGAAGGCGGCGGCCAGAGTAAAGACCTGGGTCCTGGGTGCCAGAGGAAAACCGGTGCCGGCAGCCAGGGGAAGGAAGGCCTAATGCATGAATCTTTGTGCACCGGGCCTCTAGTTTTATATAAAATTTAAGTATACATTCACAAACCTAAAAATCACAACTATGTATTACTTATATTCCCATATTCCCCTACGAAACTTACGGCAGATGTTTCTAAACAAACATGACCCTCTGTCTAGAATTCAGAAATAATATTAGAATCCTTGTCAGTAGAGAGCACTCACCAATCCCAGTAGACTGGAGTTGGCACAGCAGATTGGCATACTTCTTTTTCACCCATGCCTTAGAACAGTGGTCGGGCGGTTTGCTGCTCTGTTGACTAATGAGTTTGCCGACCACTGCCTTAGAACATTTATACAAAGATAGGGAAGAAAAACATGGCATTAATTATTTTAATAAGTAATCACTAATATTTGGGTACTTTGATGATTGCTCAGAATACACAGATAATGGCTTCCATGGAGATGACACTCCAGTGGAAGAGACACTCAAGCAAATAAGTAAGTGAAGAGATATTCAGCAGGTATGATTGAAGTATGCTGGAGGCTTTGGGAGGATATACAAGGAGGGGTGCTCTGTTTACAACTGAGCATAGAAAAAACTTCACAAAGGAGGGAGCAGTTTAGAGCTGCCTTGAGAGAAATAAGGTGAATAACTTAGAGGCCAAGAAAGGCATTCTATGTCTGTATATAATAATATGAATAGTACACACACACACATCATATTCACACACACACACACACACATATATATATATATATATATATATATATATATATATATATACAAATGCAATAATAATAATTTTATAAATAAGTATTTTAAAAATATGTTTTTTCTTTTATAATATTTTAAATTAAATTACATGGTGATTTCTCTCTGGGGCCCATTCACCCAGTTCTTATACCACTCCGATGGCATAAGAATTCTATGTTTATGTTTATTCTTGTAGAGCTTTTAGGAAGTTATGTGCAATGTATGAGGCTTCTTTTTTGTTTGTTATTTTGGTCAACTTTTTAAAGGTATAATTGGCATATAGGAAATGATATGTTTGTCATCTATAACTTCAAAATTCCTGACATACAGATGCAACCATCCCCACAATCAAGATAGTGAGCATATCTGTCCTCTAAAGGAGCTTCCTTGCACCCCTTTGTAATCTTTCCTGCCACCCCCGCTTCCATCCCCAGGTAACTACTGATCTGTGTTCATTATATATGAATTCATATTTTCCAAAGTTTTAAATGCATTGAACAATATACAACTTGTACTCTTGTTTTGTCTGGATCCTTTCATGCAGCATAATTATTGTGAGTTTCATCCACAGTGGGGCATGTTCATCCCTTTTAATTACTGAGTGGTGTTCTGCATAACAGAGACTGATTTGAGGGTTTTAAGCAGTTGGATGAAATTGTCACTTTTCATGCATTAGGTTCCAAATGAGCTGAATCTAATTCTTCTCTAGGCTAGTTTCCTACTACTCTTTGCTAGTCTTTATAGGAATATTATAATATTTTGTTCCATAATGTATTATTTTTTAAAGGCTTTTTATCTTTCCATATGCTAGTCACTATGCTTAGAAAAAAATGCTCCTCATTTTTCATGTAGTAAATGCCTGTTTATTTTTAGGATCTTGGCATCATAGTGTCTTCTAAAATGCCTCCTCTGTCTGTGATAGGGTATTATCTTTCTCTGCTATGCTGCTTCAGGATTGTATGCCATCTCTTTTAGCATTTATCACATTCTATGCTAATTATTTGTTCCCATATGTTTATCTCCTATTACAATATGAGTTTTTCAAGGTCCATGCCATGTCTTGGCTATTATTTATTTTTAAAAATATATTTTTATTGATTTTAGAGAGGAAGGAAGAGGGAGAAAGAGATAGAATCACCCATGATGAGAGAGAATAATTGATCGGACACCTCCTGCATGCCCCCACACTGGGGATGGAGCCCGCAACCAGGGCATGTGCCCTGACTGGGAATCAAGTCATAACCTCCTGGTTTGTAAGTCAATGTTCAACCACTGAGCCATGCTGGCTGGACTGGGTTATTATTTTATATGAACATTTAGTACAGTGCTGGAACTATAATTGGTATAGACATAATGTCACTGAACTTGCTTTGTGATCATAATAGGATTGAACTGAATGGAATAGAAATATTGGGATTGCCTATTTTTAATCCCTGAAATTAAGCGTGGAAGACAATAAAGATTATACACATTAGTGACTCATATCATATCATGGTAATATCTAAACAGGTGGCTCTCTCCGGATACCATTCTCAGAATGGGAGATGAAGGCTGAGCCTGGCCATTTGCCCCTGGCAGACAAATGTCTTCCAGAATCATGACTAAACATTATTGAATTGAAGAAATTTAAGTATTTTTTTCTTAACTATACATGAAAAGCTTCTTTTTTTAAGATAGCATTAGCTCATACAAGATTATTTGAGCAAATCTTATGGAATCAATATTACAATTCCTTAAACAAATATTTCACCACACATTTTATCAATAAAAAGAATATAGGCATAACTAATGAGTCTCAACTGAAGGTGTTTCTGTACTGCTAAGGAGCATTTAATGGTCAAGGGCATTTTTCTTGCTTGGTGGGGTGGGTGGGGACTAGCTATTGGGTAGAGATAAACCTTCCACAGTGCTTGAGACAGTCTCCGCAAGGAAGGCATTTTTGTCCTAAATCTTAGAACAGTTCCATGGTGAAACTCTAATATTAAACAACTGGGGTGGTAATTAGCACAAAATGCTTACAAAAGGATCTTGGTCCTGGTTCTGTTCCATTGCCTGGTTCTGTTTTAATGTGTAATCTTCCCTGGGCCCCATGTACACATCTGACTCAGAGGCTGATGTCCTGGGCTGTTTCTTGTATCAATATTCTTTTATTCAGAGAGTGTTCAAGCTCTCTGTATGCAAATTATGAAAGTTCTATTTTGATGAATGCATCTTGTTCACTAGTATTCCTTTTCTCAAACTATTTCTATTTTTTGTTGTTAAATAAACTTGTGAAGATGCTGGAATGACTCCAGTCTTGCTGCTCTGTGAGTGTGCTGCCTAGGAATTTCTGTGTATTTCTTCCTTCTAGGCCTATAGCAATGATAAGATATTTTGGCAAGAAAGGACTACTGAATTTTCTCAATTTTAAAATGTATATTTAAAATGTATAGCCCTAACTGGTTTGGCTCAATGGATAGAGTGTTGGCCTGTGGACTCAAGGGTCCCTGGTTCCATTCCAGACAAGGTCATGTGTCTTGGTTGCGGGCACATCCCCAGTAGGAGGTGTGCAAGAGGCAGCTGATCGATGTTTCTCTCTCATCGATGTTTCTAACTCTCTATCCTTCTCCCTTCCTCTCTGTAAAAATTCAATAAAATATATGTTAAAAATAAAATAAAATGTATATATACTTAGTATACGCACATAGTTTCATATTTAATGCAGCGTCACACCACGTAGGGCATTTACTCTGATACATTCAGATATGTTTGAAACCCTTCTTAAGGCTATAAAACAGAGCATATAAAAATAAACAGGAATTTACTTCACACTTACAAAAGGTGATAAGAAATATAAAGTATTATTTTCCTTTCAACACTTCAAATGCATATTTTTAAATATTTCTTTTGAGATTTCATATTTACCCATATGTGGTAGTATTTTTTTCCATGCCAGAAACTTTAAAAAATATTACTAAATTTGTATTTGTCGTAAAACAAATTCCGTTTGAGAATTAGAGAACTGCATTGCATCTGGGCTGAGCATTGGCTATGAGAACATTCCCTTTAAACTCAACACATGGGATGTAGTACCTTGAATGTTCATCTAGAGCAGGTATGATTCAAAACTGTACCCTTGGTGATTGCGAGTCAAAACACTTTGTAATAATTATGGGCATAAACTTTGCAGACAGACAGATTTAGTTCTAATTTCCTGACCCAAGATTTATCAGTAGTGTCACCAAGTATCTGATACACCTGTATGCATGTATGTATGTACATGTGTATGTATGTATCTGTGTGTATAGGGGTTCACTTAATGCCTGGTATATATTAGGTACTTTATATATTTGTTAACTATTATTATTAACTTTACTGAATATAAGGCCCCAGAATCTGAATGTTTAATAGATTTATAAGATAACTAGAGGCCCGGTGCACGAAATTTGTGCACGGGGGTGGTGTCCCTCAGCCCAGCCTGGACTCTCTCCAATCCGGGACCCCTCGGGGGATGTCCGACTGCTGGTTTTGGCCCGATCGGGCCAAAACCGGCAGTCAGACATCCCTCTCACAATCTGGGACCGCTGGCTCCTGACTGCTCACCTGCCTGCCTGCCTGATCGCCCCTAACCACCTCTGCCTGCCAGCCTGATCATCCCTAGCTGCCTCTGCCTGCCAGCCTGATCACCCCTGACTGCCCCCCCTGCCAGCCTGGTTGCCCCCAACTGCCCCCCCTGCCAGCCTGGTCACCCCTCACTGCCCCCCTCTGCCTGCCTGGTTGCCCCTCACTGCCCCCGCTGCTGGCCTGGTCGCCCCATGCAGCCTGCTGGTCAGTTCTTTGGTTGCCCCTCACTGCCCCCCCTGCTGGCCTGGTCTCCCCACATAGCCTGCTGATCAGTTGTTTGGTTGTCCCTCGCTAACCCCCCTACAGGCCTGGTCGCCCCATGCAGCCTGCTGTTTGGTTGTTACTGTGAGGGTGTCATGACCAATTTGCATATTGCCCTTTTATTAGTATAGATAATACACTCAAATATAAAGACTGCTTTTATCTAAAACATATCTTAAAATTAATTCTTCTGTGGTGATAATGATTTCATGGAGTCTATGTTGTCATAGAAAGTCTCTGGAATTAACTTCTTATATTTCTGGGTTCTTCATCTGGAGGAGGAACATTTCAAGATCTTTCAGATAAGTGATTATAAAGAACTTTCTGTGCATCATGATCATCATCATCTTTGTTAAAGTATGTACTCTGAGTAGGCAACTCAGTACTTTAGAAGAACTCTCTACCGAACCTGAACTTTGATTACAGTGATGGTAGCACCAAGGTGAGACATAGGTGAGAATAATTCCAAGGGTTGAATGATACCTAGACTATACATTTTAGTTTGGAAATACTTCAGTACAGTATTTCTCAGGTGGGGGCAATTTTGTCCCCCAGAAAACATTTATCAATTTCCGGAGTTATTTTTGCTTGTCTTACTTTAGGAGAACAATGTTAATGACATTTGGTGGGTAGAGATGCCAGGGATATTCTTAAATATCTTACATGGATGCTGTTAAACACCATTGGATGCTGAAAGCCCCATCACCACCTCTCACTAAGCAAATTACTAGCCTGGAATAAGGACTCCTACTTTAGAATTTTCTTTCAAGATTGAAATATACTAGAAGGCAGGGATATTTAATTGGGCATAATTCCACTTCTGAGTGACAGTAGCAGGAAATGATCCTGGATCCTGTAACACAGGAGCGCTGCAACCTGAAGGGATTTAGGATTGGACAATACCTTCAGTGATCCTTTATTACGTTTAGTCTACATTCCAGACTTCTTAGCGTTGGGGTTCTCAATCATTACTATACATCAGATGTGCCTTGAGGGTTGTAAAACACAGATTTCTGGGTCTTACCCGGGTTTTCCAATTCAGTTGGTCTGGAGTGTGGTAAGAATTTGCATTTCTTACAAGTTCTTTGGAGTTGCTGATGTGTCTGGTCTGGGACTCCCTGACCACCACTGCCTGTTACTCTCAGTGTGTCTTGGAACCTCACTAATGATCATCAAGTATCCATAGCAAAGTCAGGTTGAATTCTTTTTTGAGTACTATTTACTTCTTCCACTTAATAATTTATTTGCTTATTTTTATATTGATGCTTTAATTCTCTTCCTTCTGCTCAGAATGACATTTATTGCCATGGTTCACAGTCTCTTCTTGGAAGAAAATAGTGCGGAGAAGAAACAAAACACAAACCAATGAGCAACAAACTAAAAAATCCTTGCCCTTCCCCTTGAATGGACTTATTAAATGTTGATATAATAACTGATAGCATTTTTGTGTTCATTTGGCTTGAGGCAAAATGACATCCCACCTCCTAAACAAAGATGAACTGCATACTGTGAATTTCAACTTGCTAATTTTATGCCTTTTGCTTCCTTTTTCTTTTTCACTTATCATTTCCCCCTAAACCTTGGTTTTTGAACCTTGTTATTTAAAATTTTTCATAACATTCTAATATGCAATTTTAAATCATTTGTAAAACAGGGCAAGATATAAATAATGAATAATACATCCTTTAGGGTCAGTTAAAATGCTATCACACAAGAAATTCCCTGCTCTCCCAATCTTAAAGTAAACTAAAAACAATAATGCTTTCTTCTGAATATTCTTAGAATATTATTTATGCCCTTTGTATGTCATAAATTTTTAAAATTTTAATGCTTTAAGTTATACAATATTTCATAGTTTAGTAGAACATATGTAACACAAGCAGAGTTCAAGACATGTAGCAATAGAACGGAAGTTGCAATTCTGGGTCATCCTTGACCAGTGTCCTTGTCCCTTAGGCAGGTGTCTCTTGAGGGCTGATTTTAACTGTATAGCTGAATGGAACTGCCTGATCATGTATTATTAATTTTATGACATAATCTAGATTGTTTTTCAAAGTGGTCATACCACTTTACACTGTTCTTTGCACCAAATGAGAGCTACCTTTTCTTTAAAGCCTTAGCAACACTTTGATGGGGTTATATTTCTTAAATTTTGCCATCCATCCAGGAGGTATAAATAGCATTTCTCATGGTCACTATTTGTCTTTCGGTGATTGCAATTGGAGATTAATTTACCTTTACTTTATTTTTTTCCTATTGCATTCCTATAGTTGATCTTGTCTAGCAAACTTTTAAACTGGGTCATATGGCTTTTTTTTCTCATTAATTTTTTGGTTGTTTGTGTTTTGGGAATTCTGTGTACACTTCAGAGAGAAATCTAGATTTTTATTTTTCTAAGCGAGCATTTACTTAGAAAATCCCAGAGGTAGAAGAAATGAGTGGTAGAAAAAATAAATGGGCTGAGGAAAGGAGCTACAGAGGCAAAAGAAGGGCCCTTGGAGCTTAGGAGAAAGAGGGTAAGGAAAACATGCTTTGGGGCGGGGGGTAGGGGGTGGAGAAGGGGAAGGAGAAGGCCTGGGTGTGCTCCTAGGAGGAAGAACATCACATTTCAGATTTCTTAATGTCATTTTTTAATGAAAACAAATTCTTAATTTTAATATAGTCAGATTTATCAATCTCTTATCCTGCGTTGAGCATTCTGATTTATTTTTATTTTTTTAAATATATTTTTATTGATTTCAGAGAGAAAGGGAGAGGAAGAGAGAGATAAAATATCAATAATGAGAGAGAATCATTGATCAGCTGCCTCTTGCATCCTCCCTACTGGGGATCAAGCCAGCAACCTGGGCATGTGCCCTAACTTCTGGTTCATAGATCCACACTCAACTACTGAACCACAACAGCCGGGCAGTTTTATTCTTTTCAGGAGAAACCTAGTTATAAAGGTAGCAGTTTATATTTTCAAGAGTTTTGAAATTTTTCTTTCTCATTTTAATATTTACCCAGATGGCAGGAATCTATCTATATTTACTTTTCTAAAGAATATTACTGTATCAATACCATCTATTAAATAGCTTTGTCCTTTTCTCCCTGATGTTTAATGCCATTTGTTTCTGGATTCTCTGCTTTATTCCATTGGTCAATTTGTACACCTTTGTATAGATACATAACCTAATTTTATCATACACTAGAGGCCCGATGCATGAAATTCTTGCATGGGTAGGGTCCCTAGGCCTGGTCGGCGATCAGGGCTGATCTGTGGGGCAACTGGCAGGGCAATGGGGGGCCCACACTGGCACCCGTCTTGGCTGGCCTGGCGTCACCTGCTCACCGGCCCCACCCCTGGCCACAGCCCCCCTCCAGCCACCGCCACTGGTTGCCTCCCTTTGCGGTGTGGCCAGCGGGGCAATCAGGTGGGCCCCTGCTGGCATTCGCCTTGGCTGGCCTGGGTTCTGCAGGCTGGGGGCAGCTCCTGTGTTGAGCATCTGCCCCCTAGTGGTCAGTGTGCATCATAACGACCATTCGTTCCACGGGTTGTTTGGCTGTTTGGTCGATTTGCATATTAGGCTTTTATTATATAGGATTTTCACGTCTGGCAGAGCATGCTTGAACCTTTTATTTGATTTCTTCTAATTTGACACATCTCTTTCACATGTATTTAAGAAACAGATTGTTAAATTTCAAAGAAAAGAAGGAACGCTGAGGTTTTCATCAGAATTGGACTGAACTTACAGATCAATTTGGAGAGAATAACACCTTTATGATATTAAATCTACTTATCCATGCATGAGGTTCCATTTATTTTGATTTTTTTTTGTTATTCACCAAAGTAACATATTTTCTTCTAAAATATTGTGCATATTTTATTTCTAGGTACTTTAATTTTTGTTGCTATTGTAAATATTTTCTTTTTTATTATAGTCCTACTAGAGGCCTGATGCACGAAATTCATGCATGAGTAAGCCTTCATTCCCCCGGCTGCTGGCACTGGCTTCCCTCTGGCACCACTTTTATTATTATAGATTTGGCTTACTTGTACATTATAATTTTTAAAATGTGGATAGTTATATCATCTATAAATAGCAAGTGCTTGATTTTGCTTCTTTCTCTCTTTCTTTTTTTCTTTCTTCTTTCTTACTACAGTGACTAATGTCTTGAGGATGACATTAAGTGGATGCAGTGATAGTGACATACTTGTCTTACTTCTGATGCTGGTAGGGGAAAACTTCAACATTCTTTATCATTTAGATTGATGTTTCCTGTACTTGGAGTGGGAGGTTGGGTAAACTGAATATACCTTTAATAAGTATAAGGAATATGCATTTTAGTCCTAGCTTGGGAAAATATTTTCTAAATTTGTGTTGAATTTCATGAAATTTCTTTCTCTCCTAATGTATAAACTTGATGAATGGAAATATACATTTCTATGTTAAACCACCCTTATGTTCTGGGCTAAATCTAGCTTATGTATGATACATTTTCTTTTATGATTATAACAACTGCTTAAATACTACAGAATTTTGTATGATGATATTTAATTTAATTTTCTGCACCTATGGAAGTGTGGGACAGTACTTGTAATTTTCACTTTTTATACCTTATTTTCTGTCTTTGGTAATAAGTTAACACTGGTTTCATAGAATCAACTAGCTGTGGAGATTTTTTTAACAAGAGTAGGTTTGTGCCCTAGTCGGTTTGGCTCAGTGGATAAAGTGTCGGTCCATGGACTGAAGGATCCCAGGTTTGGTTCTGGTCAAGGGCATGTACCTCAGTTGTGGGCTCCATCCCCAGGCCTGGTCTGGGTGCGTGCGGGATCTCTTTCACATCACCAATGTTTCTCTCCGTGTATCTCTCCCTCTCCCTTCTACTCTCTCTAAACATCAAACCTACAGTGAAAAACGTAGGTTTGTAATCTATTGCAAGAAGATTTGACAGAAATAACCTGAAAGCCATTAGGAACTGAGTTTTCTTTGAGGTATAAATCACCTTCTACCTTATTTTATGGTTGTTTTATATTATGAAATAATAGATTTTCAATGTGTAATTTTGAATGTATTAATAGTACATTTTAATGTATTACATTATGCTTAATCACCCTATATATCTGAACATGAGGTGTCATCAAGGAAGAGTTCCTAGAGTAGGTGAGATGTAACTTAAGTACTTTAATAACAAATACCAGAACACTAGGCAGACCAATGGGGCAGGATGTAATAGACAAACCATTTAGCATTTGCAAAAATTTGAAGGCATATTAAAACTTTAGTGTATGTAGGGAAATAGCAGAAGATGTGTAATACTAGTAAAGAACATTTGGTGGGGAATGGTAGAAGCAGGAGCTGCATGGTAATCAAAGGCAAGCTCAGAAAGCATGCTGAGGAACCTGGTATATATCTATCTTATGGTATTTTGGGCCACTTGAAAGTCTTTGAGGTTGGCTATGGAGGATACCAGGGCTTATGTTAAAATGAAACCTTGGAAACCCTGCTGTATATTTTTACCATTACTCCGATAAACGGAACTCTCACAAGATAGATTTCCCCTGGAAGGTGTTGGGGGAGAAGGGGCAGGATCTGGAGATTTTTCCAGCTTGAGACTTCATGTATGTCTGTGGATTTGGCAAGCCTTTGCAGGCATGAGACTCTATCATGGGAATTCTAATACAGATTAGAATAATGAAGGCTTGAGATACAGAAAATAATGGGATTTATGCAATAAACACGGTTAGAAAAAAATCGTTCTTATCATTAAAATATAGGGGGATTTCCATAGAAAAAAAAGAGAGTTAACAATTTGGAATAATAATTTCTCTACATAGTTTTATCAGGCAAACAATCATTACACAGGAAGCACCTGAGAAATAGAAGGAATTAGTGGTTGGGGTAATAAGAGTGCAGTGGTTGGAATTTTCTCCTTAAAAATGAACTTGGTGGAGGAAAATTCAGGAAGAGAGGCATTGCAAAGAGGGATTTAGCTGGATTTTGGTCTGAGTGAAAACACACAACAGGGGTTTTGGCTTGTTTTTATTTTAGCTTAAGATCTATTCAAATCCCTGTAAATTTCAGGGAATGATTAGAATCTACATAATCTTTCCAAAGGATTAGTTCTTTGAGAAATGAGTGCTCAGAAATTCTTAACAGTATTACAGGCAAGAAAGTACTGAAAAATTTGACCCCAGCCCAATGTCTTTCCTACACCACTGCACTCAGTCACATTATCCTATGGCATGCACATGAGCATACAAATGTCAGAAGCTAAAGGATTGACTTAGGAAACTAAAGAAAATCACCATATGGTCTTTTTGGAATAAGAACCCTGGGTTAAAAGTGTGGTATCAGGGGCCCAACCTCAGTGCTCTCAATTACTTGTTGAATTATTTGACCTTTCTGGGCCTCAGTTATTTCTTCATAATATAGGATGAACTGTGTGTATATAATTTCTCCTGGCTGTAAATTATGCTACCCTCAATAAAAATGCATCTTCCTGCCCTAGCTGATTTGGCTCAGTGGATAGAGCGTCAGCCTGCGGACTGAAAGGTCCCAGGTTCAATTCCGGTCAAGGGCATGTATCTTGGTTGCGGGCACATCCCCAGTAGGGGGTGTGCAGGAGGCAGCTGAATCAATGATTCTCTCTCATCGATGTTTCTAACTTTCTATCCCTCTCCCTTCCTCTCTGTAAAAAAAATCAATAAAATATATATTTTTAAGAAATGCATCTTCCTGTGTTGGCTATTTGTGTGTGTGTGTGTGTGTGTGTGTGTATGTGTGTGTGTGTGATGCATGCACGCATCTGAATAGCATCTATTGCCCTTTCTTCAGGTAATGGCATTTGGGTTTAGTTTGAGAATTTGGCTGATACTCTGTCTGTGTTCATTATAACAGGAGTATTGTTAAGTGCAGACACTGATGCATCCTCCACCTGTGGTATTTGTCTGGCATATGACAAGTGCTTAATATATATTGTTATATTTTGTTGAACAATGTATTTCAAGTGGGGCTCCATTTCCCACTTTCAAGGAGATGCTAGTGACACAAGCCTAACTGATAAAAATCTCATGATGATTTTGTTCTTTTCTTCCTTTATTTTTTAAAAAATATATTTTTATTGATTTCAGAGAGGAAGGAAGAGGAGGAGAGAAATGAAACATCAACAATAAGAGATAATCATTGGTCAGCTGCCTCCTGCATGCCTCCTACTGGGGGATTTAGCCCACAATTTAGGTAGGTGCCCTAAAAAGGAATTGAACCATGGCCTCCTGGTTTATAGGTCGATGCTCAACCGCTGAGCAACACCACCCAGGTGGTTTTATTATTTTTAAAAAGAATAACTATGTAACCTAAGTTGGCCAAATAGCATTCAATTTCATGATTTTGTTAGCACTATTATGATAGAAAACTCTACTTCTATATTTGAAAGTAATCTGACAATTCTAACTAACCGATAGGAAAGCAGAACTGATATGAGGAAAGAGGAGGAAGCAAGAAAGGATGGGAAAAAAAGAAGGATTGAAGGGAGGAAAGAAGGAGGGGAGGGAGGGAGAGGGAGGAACAGAGGGAGGGCAAAAGGAGGACGAGGGGAGAGAGTTACAAGTGACAGAGAGAAAGAGAGAAAGAGAAAGGAGAGAGAGAGAGGTCGTATTCAGAATAATGCATGATGATATAGATTGAACACCTAGATACACCCATTGTCAAAGGAAGATATACTGCATATGCAGGATTGTTCAGTTGTAAGTGGCAACTAATTTCTTACTCTGTTTAACTCTGTTTGCTTTTTTAAAATTTGCTATTTAAAGAATTTCATTTATTGAACAAGTCTAGACAATTTAGATAAAACTAGAATGCATATATTTGAGGCAGGGGAATAGTCCAAAGTGAAATGGATAATAACTGAATGAAGAGATTTTCTCAGAGTTCTAATCCTAAACCTATTACACTTTGGAATTTGGGGGTCAAACAAAATGTGTGCACATCTTAAATTCATTACTTATTTGTTGTGTAGCCAGCTCAGCGCCTGGCAGTTCATACAAGGTACTTAATTAATTATGTTGAATGAACCAATATATAAATAGATGGCAAGGTTGAACTCTCCTGTAGGAAAAGGTTGTACAATTATAATGTTTCATTATAATCTAAATGCTAAGTTTTATGATAATTTCAAAGTTTTATGATAAATACACAATCAATAGAAGCTTCCCTCTCCTGTATCTTAGTGATATAATTGAGTAAAATTAACATATCCAGCTCAGAAAAAAGAAAGAAAGAAAGAAAGAAAGAAAGAAAGAAAGAAAGAAAGAAAGAAAGAAAGGAAGGAAGGAAGGAAGGAAGGAGGGAAGGAAGGAAGGAAGGAAGGAAGAGAGCATGAATGCATGCGAGTGCATGTTTGCCAGAGAGAGGGGGAGTGAGAGAAGAAAGACATAAAGGGACAAGTCCATTGCAATATAACCAACCCAGCCTTTCTTGAAAGAGGTTTGCATGTAACCTTTATATTATTTTTAGCCATCTTCAAGAAATGCCTTCCAAACTTTCTACCCTCTTTACCCCAAGTCACTGCCCACTGTTGGGTATTGGTTTTTATAGGTGGAATTGAGAGAAGAAACCACATTATCACATGGGAATAGAATTCATACCCTTTGCCATAAGGAAAATTAATATATTTTGTCTGGAAGGGTCATCTACACTACCATCACTCCCCAAGAGTGACCTGTAAGGCAGAATTTACAGCAAATCATACAGTCCGCAGACTGGCATGATCACAAGGAAGGTGCTGACATGAAAATAGTTCCTGCAGTAACATATACACATGTTGCCATGTGCTTGTAGGCAGTATTGCACGTGGGGAGTTGCTTAGCGTGAAAATTTTTTGCAATGACCTAGTTTCCTCATTTTCTGCAGGAAACCCATGTGGATGACTCATTTCTCACAGAACAGTTATAACACTGCAAAGAAGAGATGTCTTGATTGTGCATTTAAAATAGCTAGTCTTAGAGTTGGAAATATATGGTTAAAAATAAACCTCGGATTTTAATAGAGTGAGGTTAATTTAGAAGATTTTAACAAGCAGGATGGGATACGCTAGAACTGGCCACATTTCTCTCTTTACAACTGACATAGAGAAGGAATAAGGAGCTTCCTTCCTGAAGTGGCAGACCAAGTTTTTATTTATTCCCTGGCCTCCTGGAGGTTTATATAGGTACTAAAGGCCCTGTGCACGAATTTGTGCATAGGTGGGGTCCCTTGGCCTGGCCAGTGATTGGGGCCCATCGGGGCCATCTCCCCCAGTCCCTATTGGAGTGACCAAGGCCAGCTGGCAGGCGGGGAGATACCGTGGAAGGTTGGCTGTGGAAGTGCACTGACCACTAGGGGGCAGCTTCTGCATTGAGCATCTGCCCTTGGTGGTCAGTGCGCATCATAGTGACCAGTCCACCAGTCGGTCATAACAGTCACTTAGGCTTTTATATAGAGAGATTTATATAAATAAATATCTTGTGGGATTTGGGAGGAAGCCAGGAAGCTCCACAGGACCCTGTTTCAGAGCTCATGTCATTTCCCTAGAACACTGATAAGAATCACTAAAACTCATCCCAATAGCCTTGCATTCCCATCAGTGGCTAAGCTACATTTTGGAGGGGTGTTTCTTCAAGTATGGTCTAGGGACAGCCTCCTTCACTTGGAG
Source organism: Plecotus auritus (assembly GCF_963455305.1). Classification (NCBI taxonomy): domain Eukaryota; kingdom Metazoa; phylum Chordata; class Mammalia; order Chiroptera; family Vespertilionidae; genus Plecotus; species Plecotus auritus. The sequence continues at coordinate 238,232,448 of NC_137770.1, read as the reverse complement.
GGACTGTTTAAATCGCGGTGTCCGGATCCTGTACCAAGCCCGTATCATTTCTGGAAGGGCACTGGAGAAACCTGCAGTGAGAAAGTTGCAATTTGAAAACCATTATCAGAAATAATGAAATATAGTATAATGAGTGGATTAAAAGCAAATATGAGAACCAAATTGCCTGACTTTGAATTCAGGTTCCACCAGATATTTATAAGCTGTGAAATTTTAAGCAAGTTACTCAACTTCTTCTACCTCAGTTTCCTCATCTTTAAAAGAAGCACAAGACTACAATGTGTATTAATACCTCTATCACACCTCTATTGTGAAAATTTAATAAGCTAATAGTGTAAGCACTGAAAGAAGTGCTAGACTCTCAATAAATGTTACTTAATATTATTTTAGAGGTCACCAAATGAGGAGATTCTCTTAACATACACAGTTTCCCCAACTGCTTAATTGCATTTCCTATATTTTGATTGCTACACTCCATGACTATAAGGATTATATTGATTTTTTAACTCCTTTACAATGCCTGGGATATTGTATTCTAATAATTTTAAAAAACCTGATTTAATTTAGTGCTTCTGTTTGTTTCCTTATTAGAACCAAAGGCAAAGAAAAATGGTTAACAGCTTTCAGTCTCATAGGAAACTACCCTTAGTATCATTGGGTTGAGTGTCATGGACTTTCTAAAGACAAAAGTTTCTGGACTTTATCAAAACTCTCCTTATAAAATACTAGAGGCTGGTTGCATGAAGATCCGTGCAAGAATAGGCCTTCCGTCCCCTGGTTTCACTCCTGGCAGCCCAGGAGCCTGCAAGTCCTCGCTTCTGGTGGAGTGCCACTCCTATAGCTCCCTCTGCCCCCCTGTCCTCCCCCTCATAGCAGGCATCCGGCCCTGCCTGGCAGCTCCGTGACTGCATATGCAAATTAACCCAACATATTCTTGGGTTGATTTGCATACTCGCTCTTGATTGGCTGGTGGACATCGTGGAGGTACAGTCAATTTGCATATTTCTCTTTTATTAGTGTAGATAGACATGTGTTCCTTTAGCTTATTGTCGCTTTTCTTTTCCTTCTCCTTTTGCATAGAAGGCCCTCCACAGTCTTTCTCTGCTTGCCTTCTGGCCCCTGCTAATGTTATTTCCTTTTTTCTCACACTAAACTCCAGGTCTGGGCACCTGTTGTACTTGTGCCACAAATTCCCTTAGCCAGGAGTTACCATACCTGCTGTACTATCTATCTGAAATTTTTTTTTTTCTAAATTGTTTGCCATGGGTCTGTGTCTCTCTCTGTTTGATGAGCATTTTGTGATCTCAAACCTTGTCTCATTCATCCCAATACCACCAGGGTCTGGCACAGGGCATCACACACATTTCATATGGAGAAAGGAAGGAACCAAGAAAACTGTAGCCTAGGATTCTTCTCTCTGAATCTGTCCTCTTCTCTGGCATCTGTCTCACATGGACATCAATCTAGATTATTCTAGATTATCATTATCTCAGTAGAAGCATGGCCCTGGACCTATTAAGGCCAGGCTGGTTAGCTAGAAAGAGAGGGATTAGGTTGTGAAATGTTCCCTGGGAGGGAGCATTCCAAGAAAGCCCCACGGAAGCTGCCTGGCTATGTTAGCCTCTGAAGTCACTCAACCATGGTTCTGCTGCATTCTCTTAGTCACAGGCTAACATGAGGGGTCAGCTCAGACTCAAGGGAAGAGGACTGACAAGATCATGCATCCACATGGGATACTTGATTCATCAGTGTGGGGGTGGAGAGATCTTTTAAGACAAGAACCATACCCACCCCCCTTATCTTTTTCTACCTCCTCAGATAAATTATGGAGAAGTATGTTATCAAGAACACTGCAGACAATTTTAGATCTGCTACACCTGGGTTCACACCCTGAATTCACTATTGATCACACCCAATATTATCTATAAGAAGAAACTAATAATAGCATACCTATATTGTAGGGTTATTGTGAGAATTATAGATAATAGGGGAAAACATCTCCTGGAAAGTAGGCACTTGGTAAATGGTAGCTATTGTTAATGTTATTTTGATAATTTGAGAAATAAATACTTAGTGTGAGAAAGAGATGAAGTGCAAGATTTGTTTTTTTCTTTCTAAACCAATCCCATTCTGGATGTCATTAAACCATATAAGATTATATATTTTCAACTCAGTTTCAATATATTTTATATACACGTGGCCCTTAAATCTGAAATGAAATCAATAACGTTTAAATGCTTTATTGATTTCAATTTGCCAACAACTATGTGTAGCCAGAAGCTTGCAAATATCCTTGATCCAGATGAATTGTTGATGACACTGTGTACCAAAATACTTGGCTTTTATATCATTATAATTAAATGGCTTTTTCTAACATGCCTTGCATGTTGAGGACATCCAAACCTATCAGCTTTCATAATTTTGTATGAGAAAATATTACTAATCCATCTTCTTCCTTTATTTTATTAGAAAATTTAGGCCAGAGAGGTGATGACCAAATCTATTGTATAAATTCATGGCAGAGAGAGGACTGGACTTGTGCCTCTATAAGTTTGTGGCATTGTTACTAGAATAAAAACTGCTATACTGGATTCCTATCAGATGTTAATAAAAGTAAAAAAAAAAAAAAAAAAAGACTGCTTTCTTTGCAAGGCATCATTCTGCTTTAGTTGTCAAGGTGTTATCTTTTGATGAGAGAAGCAAGTAAAAGCCTTGGGAAAACAAAGGGCAACAGTGTATTCTGATGACATTTGCAAATAAAATCAGAATCACTGACCCCTGAAGATGATTTGTTTTGAGACTTATGGCAAAATAAATTTCCAATAATCCAGTGTTCCTCATGACTTCAAGGCTGACTCAGAGGTCAATTAATGCAATTGCTTATTCCTAAGCAGGACCCAAATACACTCAAATGCAGCAAAACCTTTCTCTTTAGATCTCATAACATAGATAGTAAAGGATCTGGCCTTGTATCCAGAAAACACTCCCTCATCCATCTTTCCTAATTTTCTCTTTCTGAATGTGGAAAAACAGAAGTTTAGCGTCCTGAGGCAAATCATTTCTCTCTGCAACAAGCTAAATGACCTAAGTATATATATATATATTTAATTGGAGGTGTGTTCCTGATGGCCTTTAGAGATGGGCTTCCACACCATGTTCTTCCACCCACACCCTATTCTCAAAATGTTCCAGCAGCTCTGTGTTAAGGGGTTCTGGATCCCTGCTAAGTGGAGTTAAATACAAGCCTAGGGTGCGCACCAAGATGTGAGTTATTTCCTGAGAATGAAGCCAACACAGAGCAAAGCAGACCCAAAGGATGCAGATGGACAGATTCCTGGCAGTCTGTTTTGAGCACTTGCATTGATCTGTCTTGAGCAAACATCTCATTTACATTTTTGTTAAATTAGTAAAAAATCTGTATCTGAGTTTGTTGGCAGTTTGAACAAAGTGCCTTCTATCTGAAAGAGCTGTAATGTCCTGACTTCACCTGGACACTCTGATTCGCAGGCAGCTCAGGAAGAGATCAGTGTGCCTACTATCACAAGTTGCCCGGAGGAACTCTGCTGAGCATAGTTATTGTTTATGCATGCATTTCATATTCCTTCACAAAGAGAATCTCTCTGCTTTCCTAAGTCAGCATGGGTCTATGGACCCAACAGTCCAGAACATTTGTAACCTAACAGAGGCCTCTGGTCCTGGTGTTCCCAATAGCTGAGGCCCTTTCATTTTGCTGGATTATGTCAGCCAGCCTCTGTAAGTTTTTATACCTCTATTTTCATTTGTCCATTTGTACTCATTTTTAATTATCTTCCTTTCTTGCTCTTTCTTGCCCCGCCACCCTTTCTAATCTTTCTCAGATCATGGGAATGTTTTAACCAAACTTCAACTAGTTCATCAATGAGATGGGCTTGGGCCTCCATTAGACACTCAAACTCAAAGAAAAAAAGGGGACATTAAGAAATACTGAAATAACAACCAGAATCAGTGAGAAGAAACAGCTGATGTTAAGGGAAATGAGAAGTGAGATGGAGAGGGAGGTCAGTGCTTCTTTGGAATTCAATAAACAATCACCCAGTAGTTTTCTGCAGTAGCAAAAATATGAGAAAATAAAGCCACTATTTGCAGCAAAGGGGGAGGAGTACTTGAAGGTGAGAACAAAACAAACAAAAAAAACCCACAAAAAAAAAAAAAAAACAAAAAAACAGAATCGGGGAACATTAAAATCAGAATCAGTCACATAAACTGTTGTAGTTGGTCAGCTGTGTTCACAGGCTAGAGAGAAGAAAAGGCTTGGTTTGTTCATAGGATTTCTAAAAATATACACAAAGACTATCTGGATTTTCCTGAAGAGCTGTGGGTTTGATTTTCAGCTCTTCTATCTACTAACTGCATGACCTTGAAAAACATTCTAAACATCCCTGGACATCTGTATCTACAATATAGAAATGATTGTCATCATTGCCCCAACTTAAAGGACTATTACCAGAACTAAATAAGATTCTGAATATAAAAACATTTTTGAAATAATGAAGTATGACAAAAATAATAATTATACATATAATTATACATAGTAGTATTATTACCATCATTGCTACTATTTTGTGGAACAAAAAGTAAAAACACAGCAGAGTGCAATGAATATCATACAGATTGTTTCATAACTCACTGTATTTGTGAGCACATTCTTTTCAAAATGACAAAAAGTATACATCACAGATCTGAATCATTTTTCTCCCAGGAGGAAGGTACTGAGTTTATGATGATTGATTGTGACCTTGAAAATATAATTATTTCCATAGTGCTGAAAATGCAATTTATTTCTTTCTGTATTTAGAACAGTTGGAGGAATTTCATGTTGACCTGCAGAAATGGTAGTAGGGCATTTTCAATTCAAAATACAAAAGAGCATTGTAGACCCATAAAATTCATCCTCAAATGGTTATTCTGAAATTGATTTTAAATGTCATCTTTAAAATGCCCATGTTTTTAATAACAGAGGTTATTTATGATTGAATCTTATCAATCAACAAAGGAAGACAAAAATCACATTATAGATATCAGCTATGCCTAAGTATTTTCAGGTGGGTTTGACATGACCCACAATAGATCTAGACTTCAGGATCCAAGAAATTGAGAAAACAGATGGACATTCCCAATATTTTCCCTGATGATATAGCATAAATACCTGGTTTCCGACTTCAGCGTAGAAAGCTTAGGTCCAATATGCTATCTGTGCTTCTTCAAACTTAAAAACAACTACTTTGGATATCAGTTTTTTATCTATAACTCAGGAACACTAATGACTTCTTTGCAGAGGAAGCTTTATATAGAGTAGATGTTCAGTAGATATTGCTGCTATTATAAGCACATCCAATTGGCTGCATCCTACACTCTCCCTACTGGAGATTGAGCCGACAATCTGGGCATATGCCCTGACCAAAAATCTAACCATGACCTCCTGGTTCATGGGTTAGTGCTCAACCACTGAACCATACCAGCTGAGCTCAATGTCTTTAAGCCTAAGTTTCCTTATGTGAACAATACAGTCACTTATATTCAAGTGTGTCAGAGATGATAAGCTGTTTCCAAAAATTCATGTTTCTCTTTCAATAATGGAAATTGTAGCTGAGAAATGGCTGCCCTTCCAGAGCTGCCCTTCCTACATTCCTTGTAGTGTTACAGCCATGACTGTCCAGCCATAAGATGTGAACTGAAGTGATGGGCACCATTTCCATGCTTATCCAATATAAACATCCCCCATGACTCTCCTGGAGGGTTTTTCCTCCCCGGACTGGATGTGATCTCCAATGCAGCATATTAAAGATGGAAGCTTCTTGTTCTTCGGACCTTGAATGACTGCGTGGAAGACAGCTGCTACCAATCTGAAAATATTTTGTGAGCAAGAAGTAAATTTCCAATCCTTTTGAGCCATTGTAATTTCTAGAGACTATTTGTATAACAGTTAGTATCTACACTCATAAAAGAGAAACATGCAAAGTGACCATCACTCTGCTACGTCCACAGCCAGTCAGGAGGGAATATGCAAATTAGAAGGACAAAGATGGCGGCCGCCCAGCTGCTCGAGGAGTGGCTGGGCAGGGCAGGATGCCTGCTATGAGAGGGAGGGCAGGGGGTGAAGGGATCTACAGGAGTGGCACTCCGGCCACAGCGAAGATGAAGACTGCAGACTCCGGAGTCTGCAGCAAAGACGAAGATGGCAGACTCTGGCCAGAGTCTGCAGCAAAGGCTGGAGTGAAGGCCTGGGTCCCAGGTGCTGGAAGAAAACTGGTGCTAGAAGCCAAGGGAAGGAAGGCCTATTGCACGAATCTCTTCGTGCAATGGGCCTCTAGTACTCTACATAATATCTCATGTTTAAAATTATGATGATGAAGATTAAATAGCATATTATTTAAAGCACTATACATACCACATGGGATTTAGTAGGTACTCAGCAAGTAATAGTTGAACAGTGTTTATTTCTTAATTTATCTAACATTATTTTGCATTGCACAATGTAAATTTAAACCAGGATGCTAGTTTTGTCTCCCTAATTTGACAAGAAACATTGTCTTCAATTTTTGAGGTAGCAAAACATATTGAAAGAATGTGCTTTGAAGGTGCCTAACCCAGGGTTCAGTTCCTGCATTCTCCATATCCATGACTGTTCATTCTCTAGATTTAAATTTTCTCAACCTCTGTGTCATCATGTGTAAAATCATACTCAATAAATGACAGATAGCTATTATGTTTTGCTTTTCTGTTTGCAGTAATATATGCCAGGATTTTAGTATATGCCAGTAAATACTCATTGTCATTCATTTATTTATCAATTATTCAACATTATGAAAGTTTTATGCAGTATCTGGATAAAGTTGTTTGACTGCTCTAGTTATTTTGTGATATACTATGACATTAACACAAAAATGTGAGCTTTAAAGACAGATAAACAGGAGATCAATTCATATTCTTTGCTGGTGCTTGTTTGTTTCAGAGTGTGGAGAAACAATAACTTTGTAGAGAGAGAACTTAGGTTAGAGTTTAATGCTCTTATCATAACAACTAAATGACCATATTTTCATGTAGCCATCCTCACAGAGTTTCCTAACTTCAATTTTTATATCTATAATGTAGAGAAACCTAAGTGAGCTTTAAAGAAAATCAAGATGGAAGCCCTCTGATGTATAAAAACTCCTTAGAACCTGGTATAGAGTAGTTGTTCAATAAATGATTTTTAGTATCATTATTGAGCTAGAGTTACAAAGGCTTAAGAATTATAATTATTTTTAAGATTGAGGTATCATAAAAATCATACTGAGTTTCTGATATTTTCTAAATGCTGAGTTCAAAATGTAACCTGTTCTAAGAGTTGATGTAATCCCATTGCAATATGCTGAACCCTGAAAAAGAGTAACAGGCTTGACTTGTACACATATTGGCTGAGTCTTGAAGATGATAAATGATTTTCACTAAAATTCATTCTACTCTATGTAAACCCTAATAATATATACAGTTAACTTGTCTGATAAACTTAAAAAGTCTATGTTAAAGCTGAATACAAAACAGGTCATTTGAAAAATGAGACTGGTTAATCAATTCATCTGCATGTATATATATCCTAATATATAAAAACCCAAGGTCCATAACATCCAAAACAACTGAAGGCTCGACCAACCGGAAGTCAATCCTGCAGTCGGTGCTGGGTTGCCATGGCGACCCAGCACTAACTGCCGCCACTGAGGGTGCCACGACCCAGCATTGACTGCCGAGGGGGCTGCAGATCAGGCCCCAAGAGAGGCATGGAGAAAGAAGCAGGGTCTGATCCACAGCCTCCACAGCAGCTGTTGATCAGCCTTTGCCTCTCTCTTTCTCTCCGGGCCTGGCCAGCAGCCACACCTCTCTTTCTCTCGGGCCTCCACTGGGGCTGCTGATCAGCCCTGCCTCTCTGATCAGGCCTGTTGATAGGCCTGGAGATGCTGACTGGCATAGAAACCGACCAATCAGAACCAAATATGGGTGAACTGTGAGGAGCCAATGACTGCCTAAGAGGAGGAGCTTTTGATGCTGACTGGCATAGAAACCAACCAATCAGAACCTAATCTGGGTTAAATGCAAAGGCAGAACCTAAGGTAGGGGCTGAGGAGGGGTTTTAAGGGTAACAGCTGTTTGGTGTAAAGTGTAAGAAAGTGGTTCAATTTTTTAATGACCGGTTTGGCAGTATAGTGCATATGGCTGGCTATCAGTGCAGATATAGAGATTATGTATTTTTGTCTGCCAAGAGCATCTTCTCCTGATGAAAAAGTGCTCCCCCCCCCATTTAAGCAACCCTATCTTATATATAATCTATCTATACTACTAAAAGCGTAATATGCTAATTAGACTGGGTTGACCAGCCATATTCTGGACATCCGACTTCCTTCTGGACAAAGCCATGGTGATGGGGTCCAAGACAGAGGCCATTAGGGCCAATCAGGCTGGCAGGGAGGGCAGTTGGGGGCAAGATCAGGCTGGCAGGGGAGGGAAGTTGGGGGGTGACCAGGCCGACAGGGGAGGGCATTTGGCGGTGAGACCAGGCTGGCAAGGGAGGGCAGTTAGGGGCAATCAGGCAGGTAGGCAGAGGCAGTTAGGGGTGATCAGGCAGTCAGGCAGAGAGGTTAGGGGTGATCAAGAAGGCAGGCAGAGGCATTAGGGGCAATCAGGTAGGCAGACAGAGGCAGTTAGGGGCGATCAGGCAGGCAGGCTGGTGAGCACTTAGGAGCCAGCGGTCCCAGATTACGAGACGGATGTCCGACTGCCGGTTTAGGCCTGATCCCTGTGGCAATTGGACATCCCCCAAGGTGTCCCCGATTGGAAAGGATGCAGGCTGGACTGAGGGACCACCCCTGTGCACAAATTTCATGCACCGGGCCACTAATATATAATGCTTAGTTAGCCATCAAGTAATCATGGAAATATAAACATTTTGCTGAAACCAGTTTGGCTCAGTGGATAGAGCGTCGGCCTGCGGACTGAAGGGTCCCGGGTTCAATTCTGGTCAAGGGCATGTACCTTGGTTACGGGCACATCCCCAGTGGGAGGTGTGCAGGAGGCAGCTGATCGATGTTTCTCTCTCATCAATGTTTCTAGCTCTCTATCCCTCTCCCTTCCTCTCTGTAAAATATCAATAAAATATATTTTTTAAAAAAGAAATATAAACATTTTGTGTTAGTTTTATATTAGACACTGCATAGCTGTAGCACTAGGAAAGCAATCAATATTATTAAACCATCACAGTCTGAAGAGGAAACTAAAAAATCACCAATGATATCAAGAGCCTCAAGAAAGTCCTGTTCTTCTTTCTCAATTGATCCAGGCTGTAGTTTTAATCTCCTCTCCTACAGAGAAGATAGTGGGCAACTCCATAGCCCCAGTTTTTTAATCTTTCTACACCACAGGTCTGAGTACCCATTTGCTTTTCTATCTGTATCTGAATCTTCTAAGAAGTTGTGTCCTCTTCCTGCCTTCTGCGTTCAATTCCCAGGGCAATTTCTCCAGTTCCCAAAAGCCATTGTCATAAATATATTTGAGTCCGATTCTTTTTCTTCTCCATAAAAGCTCGCCACACACTTAGTAGTTCCTTCTCCCAAACATTGATAACACTGTTTCTTTATTTTCTCCATCAACTTCCTTGGTAAGATCGTTAATACTTTAACATCAATATTCTGAGATGGCCATCTAACCTCTACGTATGACACCTTATTTTCAGAAAATACATATATGAGTAGCAAATGCAAAAGACTCTAAGCGAGGCAAATAATGTAAAGAGTGATAGGTAAAAGCACATTTTTCAAAGTATACAAATTGATATTATTAACATGCAAAAATAGTATGGTCTCATCTATTTTTATTGGAAATCAATGCTTTTGCCAATTTTTATTTATTAATTGCAAGTTATTATTTTTGTTTTTATTAAATTTGTTTACATTACTTAAAAAATCAAATACCATTAAAAGTGTCACAAAGGAAAATAATAGTATAATTCTTGAACCCCCAAAGTAAATACTTTTAATAAATTTAACTGTTCCATTTGGTATTGATATCTATGTTTATGAATATCCTCATATTACTGTTCTGATTATTCTGTTTTCCATTAACATTCTAATAAGGAAGATAAGCATTTAACTTCCCTATTCTTTTCTTTGAAGGCCATTCATACCCTTCTACTATAATTAGAGCAGAGAGTTTAAAATGTTATTATGCCCCAAAATCAGCTGAAGGGCTTCTTGAACAAAGGTTTCTAGGCCTCATTCTTAGAGTTTCTGATTCAGGAGTTCTGAGGTAGGATCCAAGAATTTGCATTTCTAACAATTTCTCAGGTGATCCTGACACTGGTGGTCCAGGACACATTTTGCAAACCACAGAATTTTTATAGTTTTATTATTGGAAAAATAAAAAATAATTTGTTTTAATATATTCTTATTGATTTCAAAGAGAAAGGGAGAGGAAGAGAGAAATAAAGACATCAATGATGAGAGAGAATCATTGATCAGCTGCCTCCTGCATGCCCTCCACTGGGGATCAAGCCTGCAACTGGGCATGTGCCCTGGCCAGGAATGGAACCATGACCTCTTGGTTCATAGGTCGATGCTAATCACTGAGCCATGCCAGCTGGGCACAAAATCAAATTTTGATGATTTCATTTAATGGCCCAAGTATTATTCATATCTGTGCCACACAGTGTACAATAATTATATTTCCACTGTTATACAACCTTTTCTTTTTCCTAGAGTTAATACTTCTTTTCATACTCTCATTTTCAAACTTTTTAATAGGGTTAATATTTTTCAGTGTTCAAAGACATTGAATAATATATAAATTTATTTTATGTTTTAGAAGCATATCTTCTGGAGCATTATTCTTTTTAATCTGCTGAATTTTAACTATTTGCTCCCTATAAACTGCTATCACAGCTCTTTTTGCACAACATTCAGAAATTTTCTAGCCTCTGTTCTGGATTGAATTTTCTGTTTCATAGAGACTGTTTCTTGTTCTTTCGTGCTTTGCATTTTCATTTTGCTGAAGCCCATCTCTAGCAGGTTCTCTAAGATGATTTATTTTATGAATGTATCTTTATTACATACACACACTGATTGCTAGTTTGCTTAGTTATAGATTTACTAGAGGCCTGGTGCATGAAATTTGTGTATGGGGGTGGCGTGTCCCTCAGCCAAGCCTGCACCCTCTCCAATCTGGGACCCCTTGAGGGATGTCCAACCGCCCGTTTAGTCCTGATCCCACTGGGATCAGGACTAAACGGGCAGTTGGACATCACTCTCATAATCCAGGGATGCTGGCTCCCAACTGCTCACCTGCCTCTGCCTGATTGCCTCTAACCACTTCTGCCTGCCAGCCTGATCACCCCCTAACCACGCCACTGCCAGCCTGATCAACACCTAACTGCTTCCCAGCCAGCCTGGTCACCCCTAACTGTCCTCCCCTGTAGGCCTGGTTGCCCCCAACTGCCCTCCCTGCTGGTCTGATCACCCACAACTGCCCTCCTCTGCCAGCCCAGTCACCCCTAACTGCCCTCCCTGCTGACCTGATCACCCATAACTGCCTGGTCCCCCCCAACTTCCCTCCCCTGCAGGCCTGGGTCTGCCCCAGCTGCCCTTTCCTGCAGGCCTGGGTCACCCCAACTGCCCTCCTTTGCAGGCCTGGTCCCCCCCCATTTGCCTGCCTCTGCTGGCCCAGTCACCCCTAACTGCCTTCCCTGCTGGCCTGATTGCCCACAACTGCCCTCCCCTGCAGGCCTGGTCCCCCCCAACTGCCCTCCCCTGTAGGCCTGGTCACCCCCAACTGCCCTCCCCTGCAGGCCTGGTCCCCCACAACTGTTCTCCCCTGCAGGCCTGGGTCCCCCCGAACTGTCCTCTTCTGCCATCCCTGTTACCCCTAACTGCCCTCCCTGCTTGCCTGATCGCCCACAACTGTCCTCCCCTGCAGGCCTGGTCTCCCTCAACTGCCCTCCCCTGCAGGCCTGGTCTCCCCCCAACTGCCCTCCCCTGCAGGCCTGGTCTCCCCACAACTGCTCTCCCCTGCAGGCCTGGTCCCCCCCAACTGCCCTCCCCTGCAGGCCTGAGTCCCGCCCCAACTGTCCTCCTCTGCCAGCCCTGTCACCCCTAACTGCCCTCCCTGCTTGCCTGTTTGCCCACAACTGCCCTCCCCTGCAGGCCTGGTTGCCCCCAACTGCCCTCCCCTGCATGCCTGGGGCCCCCCTAACTGTCCTCCCTTGCTGGCCTGGTCTCCCCCAAGTGCCCTCCTCTGCTGGCCTGGTCACCCCCAAATGCCAACAACTGCCCTCCCCTGTCAGCCATCTTGTGGCAGCCATCTTATGTCCACATGAGGGCGGCCATCTTTTGTCTTGGAGTGATGGTCAATTTTTATATTACTCTTTTATTAGATAGGATAGGTTGGCAATTATTATCTCTCAGAGTTTTTTAAAGCACTGATTACATTTTCTTTTTTAGTGTTGCTTTTGAGAATCATGACATCATTTTTATTCTGGAAACATTTTATATGGTGTGTGTGTGTGTGCGCACGTGTGTGCCCATGTAAACTAAAGGTGTATCATTAAAAAGTTGTGACATTGTAAACCAAAGAAGAGTAAGGCAGAAATTTACTAGATCTGTTACATGTAAATAATACAAAGAGCAAAACCTCTAAGTGGCATAAAAAGAAAACATTTTCTTGAAGATATACTTTTCCTACTGTAGTAGAATATAGTTGACATTTTGTATTTGTCCTGGGCATGTTTTCCCATTCTCCAAGTTCGTGTTTCTAAAAGAAATATAAAGACATTTTTCCTGGTGCCATGTGGTCTCGGTGGGTCTATTGATGACACAATGCTGCTATTACCTTTAGGATAGGGGAATGAGCTAACTGACCAATGAAGCAGGGTTTCTATACACCAGATTTAGGTATGGGTATCTGACCCAATATAACCAATCATGTTGATATTTGGTGATTAGGAGAAAGGTTCCTTTCCAATGGTGTTGCAAAAGTAAAAAAGTAAAAAAGCTCCTGGTGCTTAATATACACATTAAATGGCAAGAGCCTTTCTGAAGGAAAAACAAGGAGAGATAAAGGGAGAATCCTCAGTTCTGTTAATAACATATTTGAGCACCAGAATCCATTTCTGTTCTTCTCTGATATACAAGAAAATAAATTTCCTTTTCACTTAAGATACAGTTCATTTTCCGACATTTGGAATGGATAATGCCAGAACAAGTTTCCTCCCACCTCCATGGACAAGTCATACATGCCTTATCTTAAAAAAATATATATATATATATATATATATATATATATATATATATATATATATATATATATTGATTTCAGAGAGGAAGAGAGAGGGAGAGACATCAATGATGAGAGAATCATTGACGGACTGCTTCCTGCACACCCCACACTAGGGATCGAGCCTAACCCAGGCATGTGCCCTTAAACAGAACCAAACTGGGCATGACTCTTTAGTCCGCAGACTGACACTCTCCCCACTGAGCCAAACAGGCTAAGGCATGCATACCTTATCTTAAGCAGAATGTTTAATATGATGCTTGGATTCCATACTTGCAAATAAGAGTCTAGGTGTCTCTTAGTAGCATGTTCTCAAATGTTCATTTATAATTTAAAGGAGCTTTTTCAATACTAGTATAAACTAAAAACTAAAGTAATAAAGTGATGTAGTTAGGTGTTTGGCAAATTTAAATAATATTAATAATCATTATTACTATTATTGTTGTTATAATTTTATTAATATCACCACTATTGTAATGCCACAGATCTGTTATTCTTCACATATCTGCAGATTAGAGCTTATGACTTATTGCTCAGTGTGTCTAATGTCACACTGCTTTTATTGTGCCACCATTTATTAATGTGACTATTATCGTCACATAGGACAAATTATATTTCTGGAAAGTTTTATCATAACCAATCACAATGCCATATGCTCCTCTCACTGCTATTATTCCATTGAACATTTTACTGTCTCTACTTTGTATGCCTTTCCTCTTATCCCCTTCAATCATAATCTTTCTTTAATTGCCTCTTCTCTGGGAAATACAAACATTATCTTCCTTACTCCTGGAATTAATAACTTCCGTGATGGCTTATCATCTCTTTTGTTCTCCAGTGCACCTTTTCCAATTAAAATGGAAATTAAATGGAACAGACAATCACAATCATGTACATAGCACTTGGTGGCTTTGGATTCCATTCTGTGCTGAATAGAGCACTTTACTCTTGAGTCTTTTATTATTGTTTTCCACATGCCACTAGGCAAAAGGTAAATATATATTGATTGTCAGTTTAGATCTATTGTGATAGATGATAGATAGATAGATAGATAGATAGACCCACTATTATGACTTTATTTAACCTTAATTATTTCCTAAAATTCCTATCATCAGGTACACTGACGTTGGGAGTAAGGGCTTCAACATACGAATTTTGTTAGGGGCACAATTCAGTCAATGTAATTTGAAAAGTTTCAAAAATTTTAATCAATTAGGTGTGCCATAATTTGATTGAACATTTATATTTTATATACTATGGCCATGTCCAATTATTTCTTTTTTGTGTTTTTAATTATAACTTTATAACTAATGGTACAATGAACATCTTTTCTCATATGCAACAATTTACAATGTTTCTCAATCATTTATATGTATAGAATACTTCTAAAAATAAAATTATTTGGTCAAACAATTTTTAAGTTTTAAGATTTATACTACCAAACACTTTTCAGAAAGCTCATGCCAATTTATTCTTATAATAGTTTCGATGAACATGTCATTTTCCTTTTATTTACAAGCACGGGGTAGCAATGTTTTCTTTAACTATATGTCATTTTGATAGAAGGACATTTTCTCATAGCAAATTATTCTTTTCATTTTGATACAGAAAACTGTTTTCTCATATCAAATTATTCTTCTCATTTACTTTATTTGATTAGTAATAGAGCTTATCATGTTTCAACATTCTTCTCAAGTGACAAAAATAATCTATTCTTAAGGCAGAGGGTTGGCCATTCTAATCATACCTCCCTGATAAAATCACTAGCTTGCTAACTCATTAGAACTCCCCAATACCTGGCTCTGTCACCTGTGTAACCTTCACTACTTTATCTCTGTCACTTGCTGCTAGTTTACTTGGCTAATTCATCTCATTATGTCTTAGAATAAACCATTCTTTCTGTCAGATATGACTACCTCTGCCTTATAATCCTCTCTGAATTTCATTAATTCTGAAAAAACTAAGATCAAAGATTACTTTCTTTGAATATATTTCCTGATTTCTCCATTTTTATTAAATATCCAATTTCCCTAGCTCTCATTACATATATCTACACAAAAGATATCTAATAAATTGCACATATTATTATTATTGTATTATTATACTCATTCAGTACATATCATAGAACTTCTCTCACTATAATTTACGGCTTTTCTTCTCTCTTATGTGTAAGACTGACTACATGATCCTTGAAATCAATGAACATGTCTTGGTATTGTGCAAGACATTGGGATTGACAATAAATTTGTCTAATAAATTGATAAATGTACAGTGTACCAAAGTACTATCTTGGTTTAAAGTCACAGTATGAAGGTTAACTCAATTCTTGACTCCATTTCACCATTAGGGGCCGAATTTGCCCTAAAACTGATTGCTTGAGAACTAGGTACTTGATTCATGCCAATTCTTTCTCCTATAAGCCTGGGTCCCACTTTTAAAAATACATATTTTTTTAATCATCACCTAAGGATATTTTCATTGCTTTTTGAGAGAAAGGGGGAGAGAGAGAGAGAGAGAGAGAGAGAGAGAGAGAGAGAGAGAGAGAGAGAGAGAAAGAGAGAGAGAGAGAGAATGTGAGAGAGAAACATCCATAGGTTGCCTCCCAATTGCTTGCATTCTGTATGCACTCCAACTGGGATTGAACCCACACAACCTAGGTATGTGCCCTGAGAATGAAACCTGCAAACTTCCTATATAATAAAATACTATTATGCAAATCAATCAAAGGGCGGAATGACCAGTTGCTATTATGTGCAATGACCACTGGAGGCAGACGCTCAACACAGGGGCTGCCCCCTGGTGGTCAGTGCACTCCCACAGGGGGAGAGCCACTCAGCCAGAAGCCCTGAGCTGGGCTCACGGCTGGCAAGCTCAGCAGCAGGAGCTTCTCCCACCTCCATGGCAGCGCTAAGAATGTCTGACTGCCAGCTTAGGCCTGCTCCCCTAAGCTGTCAGTTGGACATCCCCCAAGGGCTCCTGGACTGCAAGAGGGTGCGGGCCGGGTTGAGGGAACCCCCGAGTGCATGAATTTCGTGCACCAGGCCTCTAGTTTTAGTATAAGGGACAATACTCCAAACAATTGAGACAATCTGCTGGGGCTGGGTCCTACTTTTTAAATTTAAATAAACTTCTAAAATATTTTAGAATAACTTTAAATTTATAGGAAAGTTACAAGGTACAGATAGTTTCCATACACTCTCCTTCACCAAATTTTCTCCATGTTAAGATTTTATGCTAACATTATTACAATGGTACATTTGCCACAAGAAACCAACTAAACTATAATCTGTAGGTAAGGCTTATGCTTTACCTAGAAAGCCAGGCTGGCTTCCCTGTTCTTATCCTTATCTTGATAAGATTCACTTATTTGATTTTCAGCTCATTTTTCTTCCCTATCAGTCTACATTATGACTGAGTTCCAATAGCTCCATCTTGTATAGTAATGGGCAATAATGTCATTCTTGTGGGGCCTGGCTACAAGGTTGAGATTTCTGGAAGCAATACACAAATACAATTACTCTGCAAACACAACTACTAAGTAAGTATTCACTGGTTACTTTGAGCAAATTTATAAGAATTACTAGAGGTCCGATGCACAAAACTCATTCTCGGGGGTGGGAGGGGGGTCCCTCATCCCGGCCTGCACCTTCTCCAATCTGGGACCCCTCAGAGGATGTATGACTGTCCACAGGGATCAGGCCTAAACCGACAGTCATACATCCCTCTAGCAATCCAGGACCACTGGCTCCTAACCACTCACCTGCCTGCCTGCCTAATGTCCCTAACTGCTCCCCTGCCTACCTGATAGCCCCTAACCACCTCTGCCTGCCTGCCTGGTTGCCCCTAATGGCCCTTCCCTGCTGGCCTGGTCGCCCCCAATGTGCATATGGCTTGGGTCCCTCAGCCTGGCCTGTGCCCTCTCATAGTCTGGGAGCCCTGAGGGGATGTCCTCGGGGGAGTGGAACTAAGACAGCAGTCAGACATCCTTAGCTCTGCTATGGAGGTGGGAGAGGCTCCTGCCACCGCTGCTGTGCTTCCAGCCATGAGCCCAGTTCAGGGCTTCTGGCTGAGTGGCACTCCCCCTGTGAGAGTGCACTGACCACCAGGGGGCAGCTCCTGCAGTGAGCGCCTACCCCCTGGTGATCAGTGTGCATCATAGCAACTGGTTGTTTTACCGTTTGGTCAATTTGCATATTAGCTTTTTATTATATAGGATGGGAGGGACTGACAGAGGTCAGAGGGAGGGGGATGGACATAGATAAAATTGTGCTGATAGCCAGAGGTGAGAGGACTGGGTGGAGGAGGGTAAAGGGGGGGGGGGGGTTGAATGAAAGACATCTATAATAGTGTCAACAATAGAATAAAAGCAATAATTATATACCACTACACTACACACCTATTAGGGAAAAAAAAGATACATTATGAACTATGTATTTACTTTGATAAAATTTAAAAAAGTTAAAAAGAAAGAATTTTGTCCAGAAAAGAGTGTTGTTGAAATGTTTTTTTAATTATTATTTTTTATTTTTATGGTAAAGCTAAGGAAGCTTCAGAGCCCCTGTGAGGGCTGGATTTGTTCTGGGGGAGAGAGCAAAGAAGTTGCAACCAGCAGCGTTTTGGATAACCTGCCTGAAATGATTTAAAAGAGAAAGGGACAGATTCCCCAAGCCTACAGTTATTTGTACTTTATTTTCTTATTCTAAATTAAGTCATTTTTTAACCTTATTAAACTCTCCCCCTCCTAAAATTAGTCTTTCAGGTTCAGTAAACTTTAGGCCTCACAAAACCTGTGTTAGTCCTGAGGGTTGGGGTCCCCAAAGGAGTTCGGATTCACTCATTATATTTATTTGCTCCTTTTAATTCTTGTTCTAGAGCAGGGGTCCTCAAACTACGGCCCACGGGCCACATGTGGCCCGCCGAGGACATTTATCCTGCCCGCCGGGTGCCGCTGCCTGTCCTGCTTAGCAGCCGACTCGTCCCGGGCCCGCAGTGCGCACAGGAATTTGTTCATAGTTTTTTTTTTAAACTGTAGTCCGGCCCTCCAACTGTCCGAGGGACAGTGAACTCGCCCCCTGTTTAAAAAGTTTGAGGACCCCTGTATTAGAGGGAGAGTGAGGACAGTTTTTGACTCAGTAATTTTTATAATAAGAATTGTATTGGAACCTCCTCCTTTGGCTGTTTACAGGTTTACCTTCCCGGGAACTCACAGAGTCTGTAAGCCCTTTGAAGATGGGCACAGAGCTTTATTGTGTTTCTATAATTCAGGCACAAAGTTAATACAACTTTTATAAATATTTGTTGAAGAAACTGATAAATTTCAGTGCCAGGAGGCATTACTTTTCCTTCTGCTCCATCTCTTTATTGAGACTTTTGTGCAAAGCATAAGGCTGAGGGATGAGCAGGTAGAGCGGAGTAAAGTTGCTTTTTCCAAACCCTAGATCCCATACTTTGATTTTACAGAGTAGATGCATTTCTGAATGACATTTTGAATTGGGTATATTAGATTTTGCTAATATCAACTCCCTTTACTCATAGAGATTATTTTTAATGATGTTTAAACGTTTTCTACTATGTGGTGCAAAATATTTTGCTTATTTCAAGAATCTTTGTGCATTCTTTCTGTATTAAAGTGAATTATCAACATGGTAAGTCTATTTGGGGGGATCTGCTTAAAATGGGGCACACCAGTACTAAATTCGGTTCTAACAATGACTAATTCGCACACCATATGTGGAGTTAGATGGCTAATGGACATAACCAATTTTTTTTTTTTTTTTGTCCCTTTGCTTCCACAGCACCTGCTTCAACCAGAGGCAGTGTCTTGACCCTCCATGACCTCTTTGTCATGGCAACCGGGGGGCGTCTACTGCCTGAGGCCTTGGCAGTCAGCCGGACATTCACCTTCCCAAGATGGCAGCAACCCTGACAAATGCATGTCAGGGATGGGGTCCCACCGGCAGAGGTGGGGCAGGGAGGCACACGGAGAGAGCTTTTAAGCAGGCCAACTGAACCCGACAGAGTCGCACCAACAGCTTCCCTCCTCCTCTCCTCTTCTCCCATCCTGCGGGCTGATGGCTGAGGGGAGCGGCAGCCACTGGCAAGGCCGGGTGGGGGCTCACGAGGGTGGGGAGTCTGAGGCACCGGTCTCGGGGTTTTGGAGGGTATTGGGGGCTGGAAAAGAGGGCGGCTGCCCCTTCCCCCACTGCTCGCTGGGGCATTGTGAAGGAGGGGTGAGCCATCGCCAAGAGCCACCCCGCCCCACTGCCCGGATCCACGAGTTACCAGACTTTTTGCAGCAGGACCTCCAGTCAGCACTGCGGACATTGGGCAAGCTGGAGGAGGAACACATGGTGATGGCTCTAGTGAGAGAAACTGCCGAGCCCGGACCGCTTTTTCAGCTCCACATTTGTGTCACAAAAGCAGGTATTTTAAAATCTGAACCACTGCCTCAGTCCTACCCCCTTGGTTTGAATTTTCTGCACCAGGAGCCATGAGCAACCCTGCCCCACCGCTGGGAGCCACTGCTCATGGACTAGGGTTGGGGGAGAGGGATTGTGAGGTGCTCAATGCACCTCATGGTGACTGGTTGTCTGTCTGGTTGTTGCAGTAGTTAGGGACACTGGCCTTTTATAATTTAGACTAGAGGCCCGGTGCACAAAATTCGTGCACGGGGGAGGGGGGTGTCCCTCAGCCCAGCCTGCACCCTCTCCAATCTGGGACCTCTCGAGGGATGTCCAACTGCCCATTTAAGCCCGATCCCGGTTGGGATCACTCCTAAATGGGAAGTCAGACATCCCTCTCACAATCTAGGACTGCTGGCTCCGAACTGCTTGCCTGCCTGCCTTCCTGATTGCCCCTAACCGCTTCTGCCTGCCAGCCTGATCACCCCCTAACCACTCTCCTGCCAGCCTGATTGATGCCTAACTGCTCCCCAGCCGGCCCGATTGCCCCTAACTATCCTCCCTTGCTGGCCTGGTCACCCCTAACTGCCCTCCCCTGCAGGCCTGGTTCCCCCCCCAACTGCTCTCCCCTGCAGGCCTGGGTCCCTCCCAACTGCCGTCCCTTGCTGGCCATCTTGTGGTGGCCATCTTGTGTCCACATGGGGGCAGGATCTTTGACCACATGGGAGCAGCCATCTTGTGTGTTGGAGTGATGGTCAATCTGCATATTACTCTTTTATTAGATAGGATAGATCTGTGCATTTTTAAGCTTCTCTAATCATGAGAATATATCTGAATAATAGTGTTTTCCAGTAGAAATGCAAAGCAGTAAACTGAAATAATAGGTTAGTTGCCAGTGCTCTTAAGATTTTTGATGTCTTTTTAATGTTATAACTTCCTGCAAGTTGTAGTCAGTAGATTAAATTAAATAGTATCTAATAAGAGTGATGGTGCACAATAGAAACTTAATATGTATGCAAGCTTTTAATTGTCCCCAAAGTTCCTTTTCAGAATTTTCATGAATTATTAAAGGACATATCCCAGTATTTTTATGAATGGCTAGCAAAATCAGGCCACTCCTAGTTATCTATTTTGGTTCATGTAATGAGAATATTAATTACATCCAATCCCTTACAAAAAGATGATTTACTTGGAATTCTCTATACCTCAAAATGCTTCATATTATAGTTACATTGAAGTAACTTAAAATTCTCCAATATTACTTAAGACCTCCCCTTTGAATATATTTGTTGGCCACATTTTATTCCAAAATTTTACACTTTCTTTTTTTAGATCCTATATAATAAAAGCCTAATGTGCTAAGTGTCCGGTCATCTAGTTGGTCATTCAACCAATCAAAGCGTAATATGCTAATGATATGCTAAGGCTGCTCAGCCACTCACTATGACATGCGCTGACTATCAGGGGGCAGACAGTCGACCGGTCAACCAGTCACTATGACATGCACTGGTGGGGTCAGACGCTCCGACCTGTAGGTTCAGCTTGCTGCTGGGGTCTGGCTGATTGACACTGAGTGAGATGGGCCAGAGCCCTCCCGTGGTCCCTCCCCAGATGGCCAACCTCCCACATCCCTCCCCTGCCCTGATCATACACTGGTGGGGTCCGTTGGCCTGGCCTGCACCCTCTCTCAATCTGGGACCTCTTAGGGGATGTCAGAGAGCCAGTTTGGGCCCAATCCCTCAGGCCAGGCTGAGGGACCCCACTGGTGCACGAATTCATGCACCAGGCCTCTAGTATATATATATAATTTTGCTTAAACCAGTCAACTTTAGTAAAAAGAAAGGTGATCACACCCATATAACATGTGTAATGATTGTCTCACAGTGCCTACTGTTGAAATTATATCAAATATTCAAAATTACATAACACACATCAAATTCCTTATTTAATAAAATAGGCTCATTTCAAATAATAATCACAACTCAATTTTAAATTTAGTTATGCTGGGTCATTAATATTTTCCTTTTCCTCCTAGGTAACTGTAATGATTAATTTTTGTTACATTTCAATAAATATTTTTTACATAGTTCCTGAAATGCTCCATAGGAAGAATGTGCACAAGCAGGAACACATTATTATTAAACTAGAGGCCCAGTGTGTGAAATTCGTGCACGGGGCGGGGGGGGGGGGGCGGGGTTGTCCCTCAGCCCAGCCTGCACCCTCTCCAATCTGGGACCCCTTGAGGGATGTCCAACCACCCGTTTAGGCCTGTGGGGTCGGGCCTAAATGGGCGGTTGGACATCCCTCTCACAATCCAGGACTGCTGGATCCAAACCGCTCACCTGCCTCTGCCTGATTGCCACTAACCACTTCTGCCTGCCAACCTGATCACCCCCTAACCACTCCCTTGCCAGCCTGATCAATTCCTAACTGCTCCCTGGCCAGCCTGTTTGCCCCTAACTACCCTCCCCTGCTGGCCTGGTCTCCCCCAACTACCCTCCTCTGCTGGCCTGGTCCTCCCCAACAGTTCTCCCCTGCAGGCCTGGTCCCCCCAACTGTCCTCCTCTGCTGGTCTTGTCATCCCTAACTGCCCTCCCCTGCTGGCCTGGTCACACCTAACTGCTCTCCCCTGCAAGCTTGCCCCCCCCCCTCAACTGTCCTCCCCTGCAGGCCTGGTCCCCCCCCCCCCCAACTACCCTCTCCTGAGGGCCTGGGTCCCCACCCCAACTGTCCTCCCCTGCAGGCCTGGACCCCCCCAACTCCCCTCTCCTGAGGGCCTGGGTCCCCACCCTAACTGTCCTCCCCTGCATGCCTGGTCCCCCCCGCAGATCCCCTCCCCTGCAGGCCTGTCCCCCCCCCCCAACTGCCCTCCTCTGCTGGCCTGATCTCCCCCAACTACCCTTCTCTGCTGGCCTGGTCCTCCTCAACAGTTCTCCCCTGCAGGCCTGGTCCCCCCAACTGTCCTCCTCTGCTGGTCTGGTCATCCCTAACTGCCCTCCCTACTGGCCTGAATGCCCACAACTGCCCTCCCCTACAGGCCTGGTCCCCCCCCAACTGCTGTACCCTGCAGGCCTGTTCCCCCCGACTGCCATCCCTTGTAGGCCTGGGTCCCCCCAACTGCCCTCCCTTGCTTGCCTGGTCTGCTCCAACTGCCCTCCTCTGCCAGCCTGGTCACCCCCAACTGCCCTCCTCTGCTGGCCTGGTCACCCCTAACTGTCCACAACTGCCCTCCCCTGTAGGCCATCTTGTGGCAGCCATCTTGTGTCCACATGGGGGCAGCCATCTTGTGTCTTGGAGTGACTGTCAATTTGCATATTACTCTTTTATTAGATAGGATGAAGATGTTATCACTTATAATATTATATAGAAGTTTCTCACTAAGTAGTTTGAATATAAATTAGTGAGAACATCAATATCATACAGTGGTTAATAGTATGAGCTACAATCCAGGGTTTCAATCCAGGACCCTTCATTTACCAGGTCTGTGACCTTGGGGAAAATACTTAACCTCTCATTTGGCAAATGGAACTAATGCAAATGCTAATAGCTTCATGGGGTTGTCTTATGCTTTTTACAAAAGCTTAAAGGTAGAGTGTTTAGCACAGTGCTGGATACTTAGGACATGTTTGACAATTGTTAGATGCAAGTATTTACTCACAGAAGAATCTGCGAGTTATGATGGTGAATTTTATGTGTCATTTTACTGGACCACCAGGCAGTCTGATATTTGGTTAAATGTTGTTTTGGGTCTCTCTGTGAGGGTTTTTTGGATTATGTTCATACTACTCAAAGCAACTTATAGATCCAATGCAATACCAATCCAAACATTAATGGCATTCTTTTAAAATAATATTAGCATTTAAATCAAGAGACTGTGTAAAACAGATTGCTTCCTCAATGTGGGGTGGCCTCATCAATCCGCTGAACACAAATAGAACAAGAAGCCTGGCCAACCCTCTGAATAAAAGAGACTTCTTCCTGCCTGAGTGCCTTTGAAATGGGACATCAGTGTTTCTTCCTGCCCTTGGACTCTAATATCAGCTCTTCCTGGGGCCCAGCCTGTCAGTCTCAGAGTGGAACTGTAACATCATCCACTCTCCTGGTTCTCAGGCCTTTCAGCTGTACACCATCAGCTCTCCTGGGTTTCAACTTTACTGACTCACCATGGAGATCCTGGGACTTGTCAGCCTCCCAAATCACGTGAGACAATTTCTTATAATAAACCCCTTTCTATTTATATAAGTGTAAAATAATGGTGAAAAAAAGAGCTGAGATATTAAAAAGTCCAAGTGTGCGCATTTCTATCATGTTCTCTTCGGTTGTCATTCTTCTACCCTTTGTTGACCTGTCAGTGTCACCGTCATTAAAGTGCAGCCGGTGTTGGTGTAAATTTATAATTGGCATAATCCTTATTGCTGACATGTCAATATTTAACTTGAATTAACCTTTTCTTTGAGGCTGACAAATTGTGCATCTGTGGCTTGTTCAGTCCTATTTTTCATGTCATTGCCTTGCAAAGCATACAAATTTATAATGTCACTGCATGATGGATGCAGGCCCTTCCTTTGCCCTGGAGAAGGGTTTCAACCCACTTAGATTACCCATCGGTTTATTTATTTTTTTATTTTTGGTTCCACCCACCACTTATTTTTTAAAGGCTTTCAGTGAATTTACCTCCCCAAGGCCCACATTTTGGGGACGAATGGAAGGATACCCCTGTCAGGAGTCATTACCATGCTGCTGCAAAGGAGCCAACACATTGTTCTGGCCTGTGTCAAACACAACAGCCTTCATCTGTGCGTGCGTGTTGTCACTGCAAATTTGTTGATGGCAAATGAAGACTGGTGAAAGAAAAACAGGTCATAATAGTGTGTGGGAAGCAAAGTGACATTATTGTCAGTTTTACCTAATCTCCAAGAACAGAGCTGCCAGAGTTATCATTTCCTTAGGACATGGACAGCTGAAACTTCAACTCAATTTCTTTGTCTCCTTAAAAAAAAAAAATCTTAGAGTTATTTCCTCTCCCACTCTCCACATGCTTTGGATACAAAAGTGGACAAGTATCCAAGGATCCTAATTTGAAATTCTTGGACCTGCATGCTGAAGATTTGGGACTGAAGGAGATTTAGGAGGACTGAGTCATCCCATCATAGTGTGTTTCTAAGCCAGATTTATGTAAAAATAATAAAGGAGGACTTGCAAGTAAGCATTCTGTCCAAGTTTCACAATACCATACCAACTACGCCACTTTCTCCACTTCAATGGAACGTTTTGGAGCAGCGGAGTTATCTGACCTCCCTATATAAAGTCTAGTAAATTTATTTAAAGTTACCTAAGATAAAGTTGAGAGCTACCCAGAGCATGTAGTTAGGGGTAGGTGATTATTTTAATTTACATTTTATAAAAAGTTTATAGAAAAGCCAAAGAAATTGATGCTTAACATTTTATCTCAGTTCAGCAAAGGATTATTTACACATGTGCTATTAAAATAAAGCAATTGTTGGTCTACTTTCTGGATTCTAGCTTAAGCTCTAATATACTTAGAATGTCTTAAATGATTTATGGAAATTAAAAATGGTTAATATGTGTATTTGAAATAACACTTCCTCTGATTTATCCCTCATACTTGTCTCCCTCTTAGTCCTAAAAACCCCAAAGCAAAACTAATGTTATGCCTTCACTTATTGCTTAAAATTATTATTTTTTATGCTTCTTAATTTCCAAGCAACGTATACCACATAAAAAAAGCTGATAAATTTCAAGACATAAGAGAAAATGTGGTCCTGGATTAACTTTTCCAATGCTAAGACTAGGTTGGCAATCATATGTATAGTTATATTTTGCTTTATTATAATGAATCATGATACATTTGTTGACCAAGAAGAGACATCCATTCTAAGCAAATCAACAAACGAAGAAATCAGGGCTAGATTGCATTTTTCCCTTTAGCCATACAATCTACTTTTCAAACACTAACACTGGCTGCTATGGGTGACCAATCTATAAAATAGGTATGAACAAAATATCCTTAGCTGAAGTAGGGATTGCGTTCTGAAACCCAACTCATAAATATCTCCTTTGTTCAACCAAGTTCTTCCACTTGTTTCTATTATGCAGGATTTGAAAACTTCAGGTACCAGTCAACTCTTAGTTTGCAAATGAGAACACTAGTGAATATCCAGTGGCCCAATATCATATTTAGCTAGCAGAACTAGAACTAAAAATCAGATCTCCTAATATATAATCTAGTATTCTTTTCATTAGAACAGGTCAGGAGACTTCCATGCTGTCTCAAGTTCATTTATTTATTCATCTCAGTATTTAGTATGCATTTATTTTGTGTCACACATTATTCTAGGGGCTAAGACTACCAAAAAAATTCAATGAAAACTTTCCTTCCTTTATAAAGTTTACATTTTAGTTGGGAAAGACTGGTAATAAGCACTTACCACTATGCAATATAGTCATTCAATATAATGTTAGTGCTTCATAATATAAAATTTTAAAAAGTGGAAAGGGTACTAGGGAATATAATTTTCAAAAAAGTTGCTAGGGAAGGACATTCAGAAGCAGTAGCATTTGAGCAGACACCAAAATGAGATTAAGGGAATAAGTTGTGGGAGAGAATATTTGTGGCATAATGAATAGCATGTGTAAATGTCCTGAGTGAGGTGTGTTCTTGGCACACTTACGAGCAGACAGAAGACCAAAGGAACTAGAATGCAGGGAGTGGGAGCTGGGGAGTGGGGAGGAGACTAAGTTGGAAGGGGAGCTCTGGAGTCTATGGAGATCATTTCAGATTCATCTGGGCTTGTTGGGAAGCAATTCAATGATTTGAATTGAGTAAGTGACATATTGTGGCTTTCATCTTGATAAAAAAAAGTTATTCTCCCTACTGGATGAAGGGTGAACTATAGGAAGGTAAAATAAGGAATAGTTACAGGTACTAACAAAGAATACTGGAGTCTTTTACACTGGTATAATATCTTCTCCTAAAGTCTTCTACACTTTTGATTGAATGTCTACAATTATTCTGAGATAGATATGTTACATGCTATTAATTCCATTTAACAGATTAAAAGCTAAGCTTGTAAAGTAGGAGATCAAGTACTTATATTTTACAGCCAGTACTTTATCTACTGTACAACAATGACTATTTTCCACTGACAGGTTGGGAGGATGGGTTTAGGTAAGAGCAAGGGATATGTTTCTACTCAAAGAGAAAGTGAGGATCAGCAGTTTTCTAATTTAATCAACACCTATCCAGTATATATTAAGTACCAGACAGTGCATTAGGCATTGAAAATACAGAAATGAAAAAAGTCAATTCCTGCATTGACAATCTACTCTAGAACATAGCAATGAGCATTTTTTTTTTTTTACTCTTTGTTGTATGCTGAGAATTTCAAACTTAGAACATGCTTTAATCTCCCTAGTAATCATATGTTATGGGTGCAATTATAATCCACATTTTTACAGAAAATGAAAATAAAGAACAGAAAAACTAAACAACTTATATAAAGTCACCCAGTGTGTCATTTATGACCTTGGGACTTAAGCCTGACTTTAACCACATAGTCTATTCTTTTAACCCTATGCTACTTCGACACTTTTAGTGGTCTGCTGTTTAGATATCGCTTGCATTCCTCCCTCACTTTTTGTTCCTCTTTCCTCATTTTTGCTTATCTTGGCATGTGAATTTGTGATACTTATTAAATAAGAGGTTATGGGGACTTCATTGGGTTTGAGATGATGTAGGTAAATGATACACAGAGTACTGCACTATACTTAGCTATCACCAAGGACAAAAATCTCTCTCTCCCTCTCTCTCTCTCTCTCTCTCTCTCTCTCTCTCTCTCTCTCTGTCTCACACACACACAAAACACTGACTCATCCAAATCATTAGTTTTTCTCAAATTCATAGGAGTTCCTTTATCAAAATCTCCACTTTCTGCTTCTCTGGAACTTTCAGAAAACTCAAGTCATGTCAGCTTTCCATTTCTCTAGTTTTCTCAGGTACTTACAGGATCATTTATGCATTGCCAGGTCAAAATAAATATTAAACTTAGTCAAAGGCCTCATAACTCAAAATATATCTCTTCCCATCCTGCCTGTATATAAAGACTGCATCCTTGAGAATTTTATATGACTTACTTTGGAAACAAATATTTAAAAGCATGGATTTTGAGCTTGAATTTAAATGCCAGCAATACTGCTTACTAGTTGTGTCTATTGTAGGTACATTATTAAATATTTCTGTGCTTTACTTTTCTCATTGGTAAATGAAAATATTGATAGAGTCTACCTCACAACATTGTTTTGAGAACTCAGTAAGTTAAAAAAGCAAAATAGTAAGTATTGTATAATATCTAATTACTGTTATTTGATCCCAAACACTCAAAGACCTCACATAAAAATCAAGAGTTGTTTTGGTTATGAATTTTAGTTTACTAATAAAAGTAACCACTATTTTGTGTTTTTTATAGGTCAGAAAACCTTTATTGTAAACGGCCAGAAAGGAAACACTTTAGGCTTTGTAGACCATACTCAACTCTGCTGTTGTAGTATGATGCAGCCACAGGCAATACCTAAATAACTGGATGCGGTTGTGTTCTAATAAAATTTTATTTATAAAAACAGATTGGCCAAGGTTTGCCAACACCTAGTAGACCCGCTATGCTAAGTGTATTGTCAGGTATATTGCATATTACACTTTATTTTACTTTCAATACAACACAATAAAGAAGGTTTTATTATTATATTTATGTTTATATATGAAAAAACTAAGCTTCAGAGAAATGGAATGATTTTAGCCAAAGTTTAAATAAGTGCTTGAGCTAGCCTCAGACCTTGGTTTTTATGGCTATAAAGCCTAATTTTCATTCAGTTATTTATCACCTCAGTGGTAAAATATTATAATTTGGTATCTTGGTCAGTCTTACTAACCACACTTGATGTTCTCCAGAGCTGCAAGTGGCAAATCATTAACCTGTTGAACAGTGAAGATAGGAACCATTTTCATCTTCACAGAAAGTTCTATTAAAAGATGCTATTCTGAAGTTTTATCTCCTATTATTCCAATGTTCAACAATCGTGGGAGAGAACAGAAATTAAAATTTGCTTTGTAGTCACCTGATCAGTTTTGCTAGAGAAGGAAACCATCTGACAACTATGGCACCACAGCTGCCCAGATACCATGTGTTTTATGGCATCTATGAAATAGGCAGATCATTGCCATGGTTACTGCATCACATAATAAGAACTAATGAGAAATAATTCACTAGGAGAAGGCAACACAAAAGACGTGTTTGATTAAAGCAACTGTTTTTCTTACTTTTTTTTTTGGTCAAATTCCAGTTATTTTAGAGTGTGGGAAATATTTGTGATGCAAGCCATCACCCCTTATATGGTGATGTATACGTACCTTCTAGCTTTCAAACCAAATCCATGATATGGCTCAAAGTGGGGACTAATGTACAGATGGGAAAAGCAGTGATTCTTTTCAAATCTTCAGGCTAGAAATTTGCTTTCAGACTTACTTCTTTTGGAAGAAAACAGGTGAACAAATAATCATTTTCTCATGAGTGAAGGTGAGGTCAGCAAAACATCTGCTTTATTCTTGCCATGTGGCACAATTTTCAAAGGAAATTGCTATGGTTTTAACCAGATTGTCAAAAAGGCTCATTTTCCAGCTTCAGTGGATATTGTGTTCATTTGATGGAGTTTTGCTTTCTGTAGCATTTAAGCGACACATATCAGGGTAGGAAAGGGAAAGGAAGATCAAGAGATAGGACATTATATATTGTTGAACTCTTTGTGTTGAATCTGTGTGAAATGGTTAAATTATAACAGGTCATTTAATGCTCACACCAATCATTTTCTAGGTTTTGTTTTCTTCTCAGTTTTACAGATGAAGATACTTACAAACACTAAGATCAAGTATGTGCTCATGTCCCAGAATTGTTGAAGGTTGGAGGTTGTAGTCTTCCTGACTCCAAGAAACTGTCATCTATAATAATAAAAGCTAATTAGACCAGATGTCCTTCTGGACAAAGCCAGGGGCCAGAGTGAAACCTGGGTCCTGGGTGCTAGAGGGAAGCCAGTGTCAACATCTGGGGGAAGGAAGGCCTACTCTTGTACGAATTTCATGCATCAGGCCTCTAGTCATATATAATAGATAAAAATCACATGCTGAATTTTCTGAATAAGTCTGTGAACACTGGCAATAGATTGCTTTATTTAACCAGTTAGGTAAAGAACCAGTCATCCAAGAGAAATATATGGAGAACTGCCAGTGAGGAGGACTAAAAAGCTTATTTAGTTGATATTTTCAATCATATATCAGATTATTTTCCTTAAAAAAAGGAATTTATTTTTGCCTGGCTGGCATGCTCAGTGATTAAGCTTTGATCTATGAACCAGGAGGTCATGGTTTGATTCCCAGTCAGGGCACATGCCTTGTTTGTGGGCTCATTCCCCAGTGTGGGGCCTGCAGGAGGCAGCCAGTCGATTATACTCTCTCATCATTGATGTTTCTACCTCTCTCTCCCTCTCCCTTTCTCTCTGAAATAAATAAAATATATTTAAAAATTGATTTTTTTAAAAAAATTTCTATGAAATGTGATGGAGTAGGTATGTTTAAATAGTATTTTGATAGATTAGAGTATTCACCTGTCAGGGAAGCTGAGGTTAAATTCAAACATTTACTGTAGATTACTACCTGCTACTACAAAATTATTCTAGAATAGATACTAATTCTATCAATGTCAGGTAACAAGACACTTCTGACATTCATGAAATAAGCAGATATAAAATGCAGCCTGCTAAATCCCAGCAAGGTTGATTGCTAATCAGTGGGTAAGGCTCTTGAATGTTCAGGTGAAGAATAACAGATATCTAAATTCAAAGGACATCAGAGGAATAAATCTGGGAAGAAGATAAGAAAGGAAATCAAAGAAAGAGAAATGTTCCTGGCTTTTGCATCTGACAGGAGTGCAGGGCCACTTGGGAACACTAATGTGACATGAGGACAATTTATCCTGTTGCCAGAAAAGCTGGCTATCTTCTGCTCAGTGAGACCCACCGAAGTTGCAGGATTTCAGTAGCTGCCCATTTAGAGTCATCCATCATTTTCAACCCAGCTGCTCCACCTTTACTAGCAAAGTGGGTGGCAAATTGTAAAAGAAGTAAATGGCTCACTTGTGCATTGAGATACCTTTTCCCAAATGTCCCCTGAGATGACAATTTCTTTGGTAAATCAACTTGTCCCTTCCATTGCTCATTAGAAGTGGGATGCAGATATGTCAGCAACGATTCCCAGAGTTTCTGGAAACAATCAACATGCACCCTGAGGGAGACATGGCCCTTTGCTTTTGTTCCAGAACCAGGCAAAAGAGCAGATAGACTCAATTCAGTTACAACAGAGAGAAGGAGGAAATATGATGGTGAGAAAATCATTTTTTGTTAGTTAACCGTGGTAGGTGTGTATATGTAATCTCATCATTAAACTCTTTGTGGCATATTCCAGATTTCAGAGTCCTAGTGATAGCTGGTGAGATATTCTCCAAGCCTCTATACCATCAGACTTTTCTTTCAAGTCCATATAACATGCTCCGAAACACTTAACGCTCATAAGATAATACAGTTTCAGGAGAGGATTTTGTCAACTCTAATTTGCATCTCAAACTCCTATATTTTTTAGTAGTTTTGCTCAAGGTTTGGTGACTCTCACCCTCCGGGGGTTCCTGTCTAACACTCAATCTTATTTTTTCACCTTCCACATCCATCTCATTCTCTTAATACTTTCAAGGGTTTGCTTCCTCTTGAGCCCTATGCCATTGTCCATAAATCCCTCTAGGAGATAGGAGTCAGGGTTTTGGTTCCTGATTCTGGAAGAATGTTGGGGACTCTCCTGTCTCCTAGTAGCCTGGCTTTTAGGTGAGAAGTCTAAATAAGATGCCATCAGAAACTTTTCATGATGAATACTAATTGACTTCCAGCCTATCTTCTGGCCATTATGCTCAAAGATGACATATGTCCCCTCGTGCTTTAAGCTACTTTGACAATATGTCCTTTTTACTATTACTGGGGGTGCAAAGGAGCCTTCTACCCTGGATGCAGGTAATAAGGTGGTGCATTGTCTATAGATATTTTACCATAAAAATAAAACACACTGAAAGTTAGTCTGCTTTTGACTATTTGCCCTGAGCCAAAAAGTCTAAACAACGCCAACAATGAAATATTTTTTTTCCCCACTGCTCCACCTTACAGCACTTCTGAGGAAGGACTAGAACTTCCTCGAAAGAGGAGATGATTCCATCAGGGGAGGGTCCATACCTGGTTTGGGACGTCACAGTATCTTGCAGAATAGCTGCCAGATAGGTGCTCAATAAATACTTATTGAATTAAATGTTTACTCAATATGAGAGACAATTATAGCAGAGGGAACAAAATATGCAAAACAGTGAAGGATGAACTACAGTATATGTTCAGAAAACTATACAAAATGGAAACTGCATAAAATTCCTGCTGCATAAACACCAAAAGGGTCCAATGCATGAGTGGCTTATAAAAATGAAGAATATAAATGGACTTGGCAAGATAGGTGGAATATGGAAAGGCAATGAAGAGTGATGAGAAAGGAATAAAGTGACTCAGATTGAAGGAAGACAACTTTATTCAGTTACTCAAATATAACATGTACTTCCTATGTAATAGAAATGTTTGTGGCCCAGGAGACTTAAGATTTATGAGATACTGTAGGTTCCAAAGTAACTCACAGTATGAGGGAGAAGTAGAAGGTATTAATAGCAAAATTATAGTGGATGTCTTTTGAGTGTCTTCTGTATACAAGGTGTTTTCTAAATATTAAGTATCCTGGTCAGCCTGTAAGGCAGGGCTTGTTATTAGCCTTTTATAAATGAGGAAACAGAAGGTCAGCAAGGACCAATTTCACATCATTTCAGGTGGGATAGCTGGATGGGCAGTCCTATCTGTGTCCACTGGGAAATCAAGGAGAACCAAATCAGGTCTGTTTGGCTGCAGTGCTGGTTTAGAGAGGAGAGAAGGGAGGGTAAGACAAAAGACAGTTGGAGTCTTTCAATGGTTCCGAAGGCCCCAAACTATTGATGAAGTCCTCACAAGAAAAACAAAAGTCCCATGTTTAAAAGAAAAGGAACATGGGTAAAATCAAAACCTAACATTTCAAATGTCTCGCAGAATGAGGAGGCATTTTGTCATTTTCTCTGAACCCAATTTCCTTGAAGTCCAGGTTTACTGGCAGATAGTATAAAAATAGAAGTCTGAATAATATGTGGCCTAGTTGCATCAGAATTGTTTGAGACCTCAAATTATCTGAGCTTATTAATATTATAAAATATATTCCCAGAGATTTACTCCTCAAACAGAAACCACTTTTTAAAGCAAATGCCATAACTTAAAAGCAATACATTGATCTAAATCTCCAATGTGGCATGCATAAATATACACACATGTGTATATATACACATTCACACACATACACATATGTACATATGCATACATCTTTGTATATTGCCTATTAATTTCTGTGAATTTGTAATTAAATATTAAAAGAACAACAGGACAAAGAGTTGCATATTATCCTATATCGAAGAGTCAGAAATGCTAGATATCTTAAGTGGATTTCTTCACACTTATTTGCAATTCAAAGTTAATATAAATAATTAGATGTCTTAAGTATGCATTTGTCATAACAGTCTCTTAAAGAGGGTTGTATAGGAAAGACATTAGTTACTTTCAAATATTGAAAATTCATGTTGTATTTGAGTCACAGTGAGGAGGATGTGTGGATATTTGAGTTCATTCCCAAGGTATCTCCTTTGTTTTCACTGGTATTAGATGTTTAGCTCTCTGGGGTGTTAAGAGAAGAAGGGAGAGTTTACAAAGGCCCAACAGAAGCAGGCCTGTTTTACGTTACAGAGCCAGGTCAGCTTAGCACTCGCACTGTGGTCTGTGTTTTATCCTGGGGCCTTGGGGATGAGAGCTATTCCAGGGCACTCTTCTGTTCTCTGTGCTGGGGTCAGGCAAGGCCTCTGAATAAGAAATGCAGGGCTCCAGCAGTCTGAGAGCAAATCTGATTGATCTGTACAAATTACAAGATAAATTAGATTATAATTCTAATAGATTATTTCAAGGTTCTTACCATTTCATAAATTTGAGCCCAACTGTTTCAGAAATATACTTAAACCCCTCTCCTTCTACTTTGTATTGAGGATCAGGCATCACTAAGAAAAATAATACCAAAAAAGATAGTTACTTCTTTTTATTGAATTGATGTTTTCTTCTGCCTGGTAAGCCTAACTTTAAATGTATTTCATGCTCCTCAATTCAAATAAAGTCCATGAGGGCATGTGACAGGGGCTAGGGGAGGCTGGGGGAAGGTCAATGGGGGAAAAAAAGGAGATATATGTACTACTATATGTGATACTTTAACAATAAAATAAAATTTAAAACAATAAAATAAACAAATAAAGTCCATGAATATATGTCTATTCATGATAAAGAACATATGAGCAAAATTTTAAATTAATAGGAAACTCACATCTATTATTTTAGAGAATGTCTACCAAGCTTATAGATACATTTTCCCATCTTGAAGAGTCAGAAACTGAAACTTGAACAATTGGTAATTTCTCTGGGTTATGGATGAGTCCTCCATATTTCCTGAGCCTGAACACTCTTTGAGATCTGCAGTTCTTATGCCTAGAAGCCACTTTGAGTTAACTGCAACCAACCATTCTTTTATGCAGAACCCTACACACACTCCCTGGATGTCTTCATTGGAAGTCATTTGTTGTTGCTGTTTAGTCAACATCACCTAGAAAGAGTTGATTCTTCACATCTCTAGTGATTGGTAATTTCTTCATTGAATTCATTCTTCAGCTATTCATTCACCTTCTCATTAGTCCAATGTCATGACTTATACAGGCCAATACACAGTAACTTCTTAAGGATAGGGATGTTCTTTCTTTTATCTGTGCCATTGTACTTATAAAGCATGTCACATAGCATAGAGTATAGATGTGCTTATTGATCTAGAAATCCATAAGAGCACTGTGGGAGACTAATTAGAGTCAGTTTTACTGATTAGGTGACCATCATTCTCATCCTTACCTTCTTATTTTTAATATATTTTATTTTTTAAGAGAAGATTTATGTTCAGAGCAAAACTGCATAAAATAGACAGAATCCCGCCAAAACCGGTTTGGCTCAGTGGATAGAGCGTCAGCCTGCGGACTGGAAGGTCCCGGGTTCGATTCCGGTCAGGGGCATGTACCTTGGTTGCGGGCACATCCTCAGTGGGAGGTGTGCAGGAGGCAGCTGATCGATGTTTCTCTCTCATCGATGTTTCTAGCTCTCTATCCCTCTCCCTTCCTCTCTGTGAAATATCAATAAAATATATTTTAAAAAAAATAGACAGAATCCCCATTTAGTCCTCCCTCCATCGATGCACAGCCTCCCCTATTATGGACATCCCTCAATGGAGTGGTGCCATTGTTACAATGACAGACAATGACAGACAATGACCCATTATTATCACCCAAAGTTCATAGCTTACCTCAGGGTTCATTCTTGATGTTGACAAACATATAATGACTTGTATCCACCATTCTAATGTCATATAGGATAGTTTCACTGCCCTCAAAATCCTCTATGCTTTGCCAGTTCGTCCCTCTTCCTTCCCTTTAACTTCTGATCTTTTCATTGTCTTCATAGTTTTGCCTTTTCCACAATGTCATGTAATTAGAATCATACAGAGTGTAGCCTTTTCAAATTGGCTTTTTTCATTTAGTTATAGTCATTTAAGGTTCCTTTCATGGTTTGATAGTTCATTTCTTTTTAGCACTGATTAATATTCCATTGTCTGAATGTAAGTTTATTTATCCATTCACCTACTGAAGGACATCCTGGTTGCTTTCAAGTTTTGGCAACTATGAACACAGCTGCTATAAACATTTGTGTGCGGGTTTTTATGTGAATATAAGTTTTCAACTCATTTGAATAAAAAAAGTGTAGCTTCTTCCTTTTTATTGCTGAACTATCTCAAATACATCATTGTTAGTAGTGCTCATGGCAATTCGCCTGGTTTTCCTTTTTTGTTTTTTTCTCCAGCTGACACTCAGAGAAACCCAAAGAATTTTCAGTCTTTCACTTGCTTTTCTTTCCATTTCAAGAGTGGCATATCCCTTCTTTATGAGGAAGTTAAAGAAGCCAGATGTGCTAAGTGAAGTGTAATACACTCCTATGCACATACCCACAGAAACAGAAAGTTTTGTCCATGACTCTGTACGGCCCCATAAAATTATTCCTTTACCAAGGCCTAACTGCCAGCCACCTTTTAAATTAGCTGTTTCCCTTGATCTCTGCTTCTCTTTGTCCCTCAACTGGGGCCCTTCACCTTGCCTCCTTTTTGTGGTCTTTTAAGTCTTCAGCCTCCTAAATGGGTCTTTTGCCACTTTAAGGATTTCTACTGCTGAGGAAGGTACAGTAGGAGCTTCAGTGCAGGACGATGGAGGATCAAGAGCTGATCTGGACCACGGGTCATTACTTGGTCTTCTTCTATTGTTAATCCAGATACCCTAGAATAACAATAAAAGCAGAGACAGGTCTCTTCCGAGGCCAGCTACTAATCTGCTAAGTCCTGCTAATGCTCTACCTTAATATTCAGAATGTACCTGTCTCCTTTCCAAAGACAAATTGCATCATAAAGGTGGTTTCATAGCCCTCTTTTTATTCCTATAATTCTTTGTCGTTCTCTTCACTATGGCTTATGATAGAAAAGGCCATCCCATCACAATTCATAATGAGAATGCTTAGAACGTACTGTTCTTTAGTGTTTCACACTACAATTGGTATTGAAATTGTAATTAGTCTAAAGGTGTTACTCTCATAACAAATGGCAATTCCACTATCTCACATGTCATAATAGTCTGTTCTAATTTAATGGCAGGCATTATTTTGAAATAATACAGAAAGAGGATGATGACAGGTGCCTTTCCTAGTCACTTTCCTCTACTGTGACCCTCAATCTCCAGCCCCTCATCCACCATGTTTAGCTCACAATGAACAACCTCAGTGTTGTACTATTGTGTGTCTCCCTCCCTTAGCCCACGTGGCTTCCCTCTGCTTGGAAGGCCATCTCCAGCCCTCCCATCCGCTGCCCAATTGTGAATACATTTTCAGCTTTTAGCGGTCAGCCTTTGGGCAATGTCCAGTGAATAGAGTTGGCTGATCATCTCTGCACTCCACCCTTACCTTCCTAGAATTCACTCCCCTTCCCCAGAGCCTCAACCTCAGGGGTCCACAGTCACATAGAATCCTCTGACAAGAGGGGATCCTCCTTAGACACAGCCTGGCCTCCCCTTTGTGCCCCTCACCCCAGGGCTCCATTTTGCCATGAAGATCTGAAGGCCAGGGCCTGTACCCTAAAATAAAATGTTCAAGAGTCTGTGGTAAAATAAGAAAAACTGAGATTTAAAAAAAATAAAACCCCATATGTGAACTTAGGAATCTGACTTTATTCTGTGTTCCTCTTACACATCTGCTGTTAAATTGTTTCATAGTTAATAAAAATGCAATAGTGATTGCATTTCCACAATGTATTTGGCAAAGTCAAAAGTTAGCAGTCACATTTCAGTTTTCAGGTTAGGGTAGATGCATACATACTACTTTATAAATTCCACACATCTGCCGCAGCACCTGTCCACACTTACCTCAAGTGCTTTTTTGTGGAGATGAGTGTCTCTGCAGATTCCCGTGACAGCAGGAAGCATGCCCTATTCATCTGGACAACAGGACTTAGTGCAGCACATGTTTAAGAAACATTCTCTGCAGAATGGATGGAGGAAAGAAAGGCAAAAAAGGAAAAGAGAGCATTAGAAAGATTTTCTTTTAATTGTTGTTACTTCCAGGCATAATCTAAAGAAATGTAAAAGACTCCTCCCCAAAAACAGTATGGTACTTCCAGAAGTCAATATTTGTCCATAATGAGCATTTTGGTCATTTATGTCTGCTTGTTACTATCTATCCATATAAGTGTACTAGAGGCCCAGTGCATGAAATTCATGCACGGGGAGGGGGGGTCCCTTAGCTGGCCAGCACCCTTTCCATTCCAGGACCCCTAGGGAGATGTCCGACTGCCGATGTAGGCCTGAGAGGGATCAGACCTAAACCAGCAGTCAGACATCCCTCTCGCAATCCGGGACCACTGGCTCCTAACTGCTCATCTGCCTGATTGCCCCTATTTATTATTATTTTTTTCACAAATATTGGCTCATCTGATCCTCTGAAGATTTAATGAATTCAGAAGTATTAGAGAACCCCATTTACAAGTGGCAGAGTGTAAACTTAGAGCCATATATTCTGTTCACAAGCCTGGTGTTGTGTTGTTTTGTTCTGTTTTTCCCCATTGCCATCATGTACTAAGCAGGATGCCATGGGAATAGAGAGCTATCTTTGTCTCCTATACTCCACTTGCTCATGCATGCACAATGCCCTTCCATCGCATGGGAAGTAACATTTTACCATTTTACATTTGTCAGTGTATGGTAATAATAAAAATCAGACCTAGTTTTATTATTGCTGTTTTAAAAGTCTTAATATCCCCCTTTTTCCTGCACCCTGGGTGGCAACCACTGCCCATCATTGGGACACCCATGTGTATTGGTCAGACAAAGCCAACTATAATGGCAAAGACTCTTAAATATCCAACAATTTTTTTGCACAATAACAGTTTATCTGCCACATCACAGTGTGTATATGTTCTTAAGTGCTCAGTTTTATGCAGTCTTTTTAAAAAGCCAAGCTCTTTTGTTGATTAATTGATGATACCTATTCTGACAGGTGTGAGGTGATATCTCATTGTGGTTTTAATTTGTGTCTCGCTGGTGATTAGTGATGTTTAGCATCTCCTCATATGTTTACTGGCCATCTGAATTTACTCTCTGAAGAAGCATCTATTCAGGTTATTTGCCAGGGGAGGAACTGGAGAAAAGGGAACCTTCATGCACTGTTGGTGGGAATGCAGATTGGTGTAGCCACTGTGGAAAGCAGTATGGAGTCTTCAATAAATTAAAAATGAAACTGCCTTATGATCTAGCAATTCCACTTCTTCACATTTGTCATAAGAAATAAAAACACTAATTTGAAATGACATATGTGCCCTTATGTTCATTGCAGCATTATTTACAATGGCCAAGATTTAGAAGCAGTCCAAGTGCCCATCAGTAGATGAGTGGATAAAAAAGCTGGGACAAGAAAGGATATATGCACCCCTATGTTCATAGCAGCACAATTTACCATAGCTAAGATTTTAAAACAGCCTAAGTGCCCATCAGCAGATGAGTGGATTAAAAAACAGTGGTACATCTACACAATGGAATACTATGCTGTGGTAAAAAAGAAGGAATTCTTACCAGTTGCAACAGCGTGGATGGAACTGGAGAGCATTACGTTAAGCGAAATAAGCCAGTCAGAGAGAGATAAATATCATATGATCTCACTCATTTGTGGAATGTAATGAACAACATAAACTGATGAACAAAAACAGATCCAGAGACAGAGAAGCATTGATCAGACCATCAAACCTCAGAGGGAAGGTAGGGGAGGGTGAGGATAAGGGGGAGAGATCAACCAAAGGATTTGTATGCATGCATATAAGCCTAACCAATTGATACAGACACCAGGGTGGTGAGGGCATGAGTGGAGGTTGGGGGTAATGGGACGATAAGGACACATATGTAATACCTTAATCAATAAAGAAAAATAAATAAAAAAATAGATGGGAAAAAATGAACAGAGCCTCAGGGAATTGTGGGACAATATTAAAAGATGACAAAATTCATATAACTGGAATCCCAGAAGGAGAGTAGAAAAATATTTGGATTCAAAGAATATTAAAAAAAAAAAAAAAGCTGGGATATTTACTCAATGGAATTCTACTCAGCTATAAAAAGAAGGAG
This sequence comes from Plecotus auritus, assembly GCF_963455305.1. Lineage (NCBI taxonomy): Eukaryota > Metazoa > Chordata > Mammalia > Chiroptera > Vespertilionidae > Plecotus > Plecotus auritus. The sequence goes on along the minus strand of NC_137770.1, from coordinate 238,192,715 downwards.
ATATTACCTTTTGCACTAGCATGGATGGACTTGAAGAGTATTATGCTAATAGGCCAGTCAGAGAAAGACAAGTGCCATATGATTTCACTTATATGTGGAATCTAATGAACAAAATAAATTAACAAAGTGGAGACAGATTCATGCATACAAAGAACAGACTGACAGCTGTCAGGGGGCAGAAGGATTTGGGGCTGGGTGAGAAGGGTAAAGGGATTCAGCAAAGAAAGACTCCTGGACACAAATAATAGTATGGCAATTGCCAGAGGGAAGGGGGCTGGGGGAGATAGAAGAGAGTAAAGGATAAATAGTGATTGAAGGCGACTTGACTTGGTGTGATAAACACACAATACAATATATAGATGATGCATTGTAGAATTGAAACCTATATAATTTTACTAGTAAATTTCACCCCAATAAATTCTATTAAAAGTAAATTAAAAATAGGAAATTAGACTGGCTGGCAATGCTCAGTGGTTGAGCATCAATCTATGAAACAGGAGGTCATGATTCGAGTCCTGGTCAGGGCACATGTGTCTTCTATTTATTATAAAGTCCTGTGTCTTCTATCCTATATAATAAAGAAGTAGTATGCAAATTAACCCTCACTCCCTCACAAGATGGCTGCCTACAACCAGGCAGGCAGGGGGGTTAGTGAGGGACAACCAGATGACTGAACCTCAAGCTGCGTGGAGTAACCTGGTTGGCGGGGGGGGGGGGGGGTGTGAGGGGTGACCAGACTGGCAGGGGGGGCAGTTGGGGGTGACCAGGCCAGCAGGGGGGGCAGTTAGGGGCAACCAGGCTGGCATCGGGTTCAGTTAGGGTTACCAGGCAGGCATGGGGGGGCATTTAGGAGTGACCAGGCCAGCAGGGAGGGGGCAATTAGGGGCAACAAGGCCGGCAGGGGGGGCAGTTAGGGGCAATCAGGCCAGCGGGGGGGGGGCAGTTAGGGGCAACCAGGCAGGCAGGCAGGTAAGCAGTTAGGAGTCAGTGGTCCCAGATTGTGAGAGGGATGTCCGACTGCTGGTTTAGGCTCAATCCCTGGGCCTAAACTGGCAGTAGAACTTGCTCCTAGGGGTCCTGGATTGGAAAGGGTGCAGGCTGGGCTGAGGGGACCCCCCTGCTCCCGTACACGAATTTCATGCACCGGGCCTCTAGTCTCTTATAAAGACAGTTATCATTGGAATCAGTACCCATCTGGGTAATCCAGGATGACCTCTTCTTCAGACCCTTATCTACAGTGTGGGGCATGTAGGAGGCAGCCAATCAATGATTCCCTCTCATCATTGATGTTTCTATTCCTCTCTCCCTCTCTCCCTCTCCTTTCCTCTCTGAAATAAAATTTAAAAATATAGGAAATTATTTTTTTAAAAGCCAAGTTCTCTTATCCTGTGTCTCTGTATGCTTTGGGGGCTATTCTCTCTATTCAAACTGTAGATAGTGAAAGAGCATGAAGTATCACGTAGGAAATTGAGGGTCAGGCTTCTGAGTGGCATCTATCACTTATACTCAGGAAGAGGGTGCACATCACTGCAAAGGAAGCTGGCAGATAAGGACTTCACCTGTACTTGGGCATGGGAGGAATGTCTCTACCGCTCCCTGTGCCAGGCTATGTTCATTCCCAGGGCTAGCTGACAAAGGGGTGTCTGGCTGTGGTAGATGTCAATTAATCCGTACATTTGGCATAACGTTTTGGAAGCCATTATTGACATGTAAGTGCTATTTTTTTGGCAAGCAAACTTTTCTAATGCTAGCTTACTTGAAGAATTATCATTGTAAGATAAATTTAATTTACCTCCTGCTCATTTTATAGTTTGCCAATAATTTTCATATGCTTACTTAGCCATTACTCTATGGATGGTCAAGATCCATTTCTCTCCCCATTTTACCATGAATCATTGACCCTCAGGACGGTTAATGACATGTACTCCTCATCTAGTAGCTGACAAATACTCTCAACACAAAATTCTGCCAAGAGGGAATATGCTGGACATTTTCTAGATACCCAATCAATATTTTTTTCACCCACTTTCTTCATTTAAACATCCCCATTTCATTCAGATTGGCAACCAATAGTAGTTAGATGACCAAGTTTAGGAAAGTAGTATATAACTAGGAGTCCCTTCCAAAAAGGGACAGGTAGAGCTGTTCCTGCTTTCTCTTTTATTCTACATTGATAAAGCTGGATCAGACCTGCACACCTATTTTTGTGAAGCAATACATATCCTTCAATTTCACTACAACAAAAATGTATTACCTCATAGTCCTGGAGGCCAGAAGTCCAACACCAAGGTGTCGGCAGGGCTATGCACCCTTGGTAAGCTCTAGGAAAAGATCCTTCCTGGACTCTTGCAGTTGTTAGTGGCTTCAGGCATTAATTGGCTGGTCTGCATAATTCCAATCTCTGCTTCCATCTTCACATCTTTCTCCACTTCTCTGTGTCTTCTGTCTCTTATAAAGAAAGGTATCATTGAAATCAGGTCCCAACTGGCTAATCCAGGATATCCTCTTCTTCAGACCCTTAACTCCATTGCATTGGAAAAAACCCCTCAACAAATAAATTCATATTTATTTAAACCTTTGGAGTGTTAGGATGTGTACATATATTTTTGAGGGTCACCATTCAACCCACTACACCCTATCTACAGTGACAGCTTCCCATTATTGCTATAATAAATTACAACAAATTTAGAAGCTGACAACAAAGCACTTATGCTTTTTTACAGTTCTCAAGCTCAGAAGTCTAAATCAGGTGACATCAGTGCTGTGTCCTTTCTGTTTCCTCGTCTTTTTCAGCTAATAGAGGCTGCCTGCCGTCCTTGGCCCAGTGATGCTGGTATCATTCCAAACCATTGACTCTGTCATCACATCTCTTACTACTAACTGCCTCCTCCTCTTATAAGTAAGTGCCTTTGTGATGATTTTGAAATCACCCAAATAGTTCAGAGTGCTCTTGTCACCTCAATATGCTTAACTTAATCACATCTGCAAGGTCCCTTTCACCATATGAGATCACATATTCAGAGGTTCCCAGGCTTAGGCTGTGGACATATTTTGGGGAGCATTATTCAGTCTACCTCACTTATACCCTTCCCCAGTTAAAAATGTTTACTGGCCCTAGATTGTTTGGCTCAGTGGATAGAGCTCGGCCTGCAGACCAAAGGGTCCCAGATTCGATCTTGGCCAAGGGCACGTGCCTTAATTGTAGGCTCCTCCCCCACCCAGGCGCTTGTCAGGGTGTGTGCAGGAGGCAACCAATCAATGTGTTTCTCTCACATTGATATTTCTCTCTGTGTTTCCCTGTCTCTTTCACTCTCTCTAAAAATCAATGGAAAAATATCCTTGGGTGAGGATTAAAAAAAAAAAAAGCTCATTGAATACTTCAAGCTCTGGTCAATTAGATTAAATTCTGGGGTTGACCTAGTAAGGGATGCTGGGATAGGGGTGATGTCCCATCCTCCATGGGTCAGAGCTGGGCACATGGAAAGGCCCCACTCTGCCATTCACAAAAGAGCCAGAGCTCAGGATTGCTGAGGCTCTGGTTTCTGGCCCCTCCTGCTCTCAGAGCAATGGATTTTAATTTGCTGCTCTCTCCCTGTGGGGAACTTAAAGTACTGTACAAGCATTTGGCTTATTAATCTTCATAACATTCCTGAACACCCTATGAAGTTATCAAAGGGCAAAGGAAAGGGCAGCCATAATTTTCCCTATTTCACAAACAGGGGAGAGTGTGACAGGGAAGCGGTTCAATTAAGTTCTCTAATGAGTTGTGGAGAAAAGACAGAATAAAGGACCCAGATCTCCAAAAAAAGCCATGTATTCCTTATCCTCTCAATCACTATCTTGCTGTTACAATTTCATGACTAAGGATTTTTTAAAAAAAACATGGTCTGGTCTTTCTGGCAGGTGAGTTAGGGGCAACAGATGTACAGGCCACATTTTATTTATGTGTCTCTGTCTGTATCCTATGTCACTGCCTTTGAGGGGATGCTTGAGTACGATACATCCCAAGATAGATGAGGCCAGAACAAGGCAAACACATGGGAAGCTGAAAATGACATATAAGCAGGGCTCACAGAACTTAATTTTTCCATAGATATTATTGGCTAATCATGTGTTTTCCCCCCAAATGGATAGAATAGGTCTCTTTGCCATCTCATATTTGAAATGGGCAAAGCGTGCAACAAAATCTATTGTATTCACCCAACTTTTAACTATTGTCTAGGAAATTTGCATATGCTCCTGAAGCTATGTTGGTTTCAGGCAAAACAGTCTTTAACCATTTACTGAGAGACCAAGATGGTGGCATAGGTAAGCACCTAAACTGCTGCCTCACACAACAATTTCAAAACTACAACTAAAAGACAGAACGAACACCATCCAGAACCACAGGAAAGCTGGCTGAGTGAAAATTCTACAACTAGAAGGAAAGAGAAAAGCTCACAGAGAATTGGAGGTACAGCAAAGGGTCTTTGTGCGTGCAGAGAGGAAGGGCGGCTGAGAGCCTGGCTGACTTTCTCTGGCGGAAGGGGGAAGGAAGCCCCCGACCGCACTGAACCCCAGTTCTGACTGCACTGAACCCCAGTTCCAGGTGAGCCCCTGGGGACCTATGCTCTTATGGGGGGAATCTGGACTCTTGGGAGGAGACTCGGGAGCCGGGGAAGGCAGAGGTCTGAAGGCGCGCATGTGCGCGCAAGGGCAAGGCTGTCGGGAAGCCAAGACTGTCTGCTCCGCCCTGAGACTCCACCCCATTCAAGCTGAGCACAGAGGCTATTGCAATTTGGCAAGTCTAATCCTATAAGGCTGTCTCCAGCACCGAACTTCTCCCAGCATAGACACAGCTGATCCTTACAGCCAACTGGTCATTTCCTCCCAGTGATACCAACAACAATCAAGACTTAATTACAAGGCTGTACACACAGTCCACAAAGGGGTGCACCAAGAGTGTCCACCTCAGGTTACTGAGGAGGCTGACCCACTGGGCCATATAGGAAACCTAGCACACAAATCTACCCTACCAACTCAGGGAAGCAGTGAAAATGTGGCGTCAAAGAAACAAATTACAAACAAAAGAAATGGAGGAAAACAAACGACTGGATATAGAATTCAGAACCATGGTTATAAGGCTTTTCAGGAATATCCTAGAAAAGGCCAATAAATATAACGAGACCCTCGAAGATATGAAAAAGGACCAACTAGAAATTAAACATACACTGACTGAAATAAAAAATATTATACAGAGACCCAAAAACAGACTAGAGGAACACAAGAATCAAGTCAAAGAATTGAAATACAAAGAAGCAAAAAACACTCAACCGAAAAAGCAAAAAGCAAAAAAAAAAATCCAAAAAGTTGAAGATAGTGTAAGAAGACTCTGGGACAACTTCAAGCGTACCAACATCAGAATTATGGGGGTGCCAGAAGAAGAGAGAGAGCAAGATACTGAAAACCTATTGGAAGAAATAATGACAGAAAACTTCCCCCACCTGGTGAAAGAAATAGACTTACAAGTCCAGGAAGCGCACAGAACCCCAAACAAAAGGAACCCAAAGAGGACCACACCAAGACACATCATAATTAAAATGCCAAGAGCAAAAGACAAAGAGAGAATATTAAAAGCAGCAAGAGAAAAATAGTTAATTACCTACAAGGGAGCACCAATACGACTGTCAGCTGATTTCTCAACAGAAACTATGCAGGCCAGGTGGGAGTGGCAAGAAATATTCAAAGTGATGAATAGCAAGAACCTACAACCAAGATTACTCTACCCAGTAAAGCTATCATTCAGAACTGAAGGGCAGATAAAGAGCTTCACAGATAAGAAAAAGCTAAAGGAGTTCATCACCACCAAACCAGTATTATATGAAATGCTGAAAGGTATTCTTAAAGAAGAGGAAGAAGAAAAAAGTAAAGAGAAAAATTATGAACAACAAATACATATCTATCAACAAGTGAACCTAAAAATCAAGTGAATTAAAAACCTGAGGAACAGAATAATCTGGTAAATATAATAGAATCAGGGGCATAGAAAGGGAGTGGACTGATAATTCTCAGGGGGAAAGGGATATGGGGGGTTCAGGAAGAGACTGGACAAAAATCATACACCTATGAATGAGGACAGTGCGGGGGAGGTAAGGGTAGAAGGTGGGGTGGGAACTGGGTGGAGGGGAGCTATGGGGGGAAAAAGGAGAAACAATTGTAATAATCTGAATAAAGATTTATTAAAAAATAAAAAAAAATTAACCATTTACTAGGGGAAATTCTTGGGGATCATTCTATGAGGGAGAAGGAAAAGGCCTAGGTCAGTGCTGTTTCTCCACCATATTCCTGAATCAGACGTTGGACTGCCCTGATCAAGACTCTCAGTCTTCTTTTTTTTCAACCCGTCCTTTGTGGCATACAATAATACCACTTTTCCAATTTTGTGTCAGGCAGAGAAGTTCACCAAACTGAGGACAAAAACCTGGGGAGGTATCCTATCTAATAAAGGTGGAATATGCAAATTGACTATAACTCTGTGACAAAGATGGTGGCGGCTGAGCCATGGCGAAGACGCAGTTGTTCCTCCCCAGCCTGCCTGCGGAGGGCCTCTGGGCCTGCTTTGTCGCCGCTGCCGTGGGGGCCGGAGGAGCAGAGACACAAGCCTGCAGTGGGGCCTGGCACCCAGCAGCCCAAGCCCTGAAGCCATGGTGGCGCTGGGGTCGCTGGGGCTGCAGCAGAGACACAAACCTGCAGGAAACCTATGGAAACAGAGATAAACTATCATAACATTATCTCCCTTTCCACAAGATGAGAAAACTGCCCCTGGTTTATTTAGTGATGTGGCCCATACCTTTCTACAAGCACAGGGTGTGTTATGACCACTCCCAGGAAGGTCTGGTCAGAATACCGTCTCCAGGGAATAACACTACTGCGGCAAATCATCTAAGAGAGGAAACAAGCTTTTGTTGGGTTTATTCTGAAGGTCAGAGAACATGCCACCCCAACATATGCCGTGTTGTTATATTGATGATCTTGAGCTGCAGATGCTTGAAAAACAGCAAATGCAAGGAGAGGCTTTCACTGAAGCCTCCTGATTTGCCTAAAATCAGACCCCGCAAAAGGAGCTTAAATGTCATAGGTCCTCTCATGGAAAAAGTGTCATCAGCCAGCGAAGACTTATTCCTGTCACAGGACAGGAGACTAGAAGTAGACATCACACCCAAATTTTGTTACAAACCCATTCATCTTTCCTAAAAATCATTTACTCTCCTCTAAGAGGCCTACATCTCCTGTCCCCTTTCTCTAGGAAGAAGGTATTTAAATCTGGATTCTAAGCCATCTTGGGAAATTATTCATTTTTTCCCTGGGATCTCCATATATACACGAGGTACACATGTTAATGAACTTTTGTTTTTCTCTTGGTAATCTGTCTTTCATTACAAGGGCCTCTGCTAAGAACTCAGAAGGGTAGAGGAAAACTATCTTTCCTCCTCCATAATTCTATCTCAGGAAATCAAGTCCCGAGCTGAACAGTGAGGTTGGCTCAAGTGCCAAGCAGTCCCAGCTGAGGGGAGGGAAGTTTCTAGGGGGAAATCAATGATATTGGCATCAAAGTAGGACAGAGGGCACACGCATGGTTGCTGGTGGGAGTTTAAAGTGGTTCAACATTTTTGAGGATGATTTGGCAAAATCGATAGAAATGTTCATGGTACATCCAAGAGTCTTCTTCTAGGAATCTCATTGGCTGAGATAAAGCACGAGTGCATAAGCCCTGGTCAGAACCCAGGATGCTACTGTGGGATCCTCTTCCATGATAGGAAAGGAAAACCTGCTAACAACCTGCATTTTTAGGTCAAGGTGGCATCTATACTAATTAAAGGTAATATGCTAATTATACTGAACATCTTCCGGACGACCTTCCGGACGTCCTTCTGGACAAAGCCATGGTGGCGGGGCTGAGGCAGAGGTGGCCACGAGGCTTGGGGATGCTAGGTGTCAGGCACTCCTGCAGGCTTGTGTCTCTGCTTCTCCAGCCCCCATGGCAGTGGCGACGAAGCAGGCCCAGAGGCCCTCCACAGGCAGGATGAGGAGGAACGCCTGCGTCATCGCCATGGCCCAGTCGCTACCATCTTTGTCGTGGAGTGACAGTCAATTTGTGTATACCCTCTTTATTAGATAGGATTATTGATTTCAGAGAGAAAGAGGGAGAGATGGAAACATCAATGATAAGAGAGAATCATTAACTGTCTGCCTCCTGCATTGTCCCAATGTGGATTGAGTCCACAACCCAGGCATGCCCTGACCTGGAATTGAACCATGATGTCCTGGTTCATAGGTCAATGCTCATAGGTCAAGCCAGGCCAGTTGGGCTATTCCTTATCATATTTTAAAAGGTGATAAGCTGGCATTAAAAATTAACTTTATTAAAATATTATCTATACTAATAAAAGGGTAATATGCTAATTAGACTGGGAAACCTTCCGGAAGACCTTCTGGACATCCTTCCAGACAAAGCCATGGTGGTGGGGCCAAGGCAGAGGTGGTTAGGGGTGATCAGGCCTGGAGGGGGTGCAGTTGGGGGCAATCAGGCCAGTAGTGGGGGCTGTAGGGGGTGAGCGGGCCAGCAGGGGGGCCAGTTGGGGGTGAGCAAGCCAGCGGGGGGGGGGGGGAGTTGGGAGTGAGCAGGCTGGCAGGGGGGGCAGTTGGGGGGGTCAGGCCAGCAGGTGGGGCAGTTGGGGGTGAGCAGGCTGGCAGGGGAGGCAGTTGGGGGCAATCAGGCTGGCAGGCAGAGTGGTTAGGGAAGCCAGGCAGGCAGGCAGGTGAGCGGTTAGGAGCTAGTGGTCCCAGATCGTGAGAGGGATGTCCCAGATTAGAGAGGGTGCAGGCCTGGGCTGAGGGACACCCCTTCCCCTGTGCACAAATTTCATGCACCAGACCACTAGTTACTTTATAAAGAAAAACCCATATTTCCAAAAAATGTAAAAAATTCACATGCATAAACACAACTAACTAGCAGTAATACATAACTATATTTTTTAAGGTATAAATTAATTAATAGCTTAAAAAGTAGTGATTTCATCTTTTTTTCTGGCAAGCCTTGTGCAGTTCAATTGGCAATAGCTATAAAAGTAACATACTTCAGGAAAATGTCTTAATTTGCTGGTGGTGGACATCTGTTGTTTTTTTCTTGCCCAGCATTTCCATCATGTACTTTGGAGGTGGCATCCTGAAGTTTCCGTGGGGACCACTTGTGCTATATTTGTAACCTCTGGGATCTGAGTGGAGATGGGCACAGGACTTGGAACGGTCAGTCATTTTATTTCATTCCTGGCACAAATAATTGATCAAGAAATGGGAAAAAATCCAAGCAGATCAGTGTAAACAGTTCTTTTGGTTCTGCTGAAACTTCCAGGATAAAGATTCACATTTTCCTAAGGATTCACATTCCTAGGGATTACCAACAGTGAGCGCTGTGAGCAGCAGAGCTGCAGGGCCTTGTCTTTGTTTTTACATAGTTTTTTACTTTTTTAAAATTTATCTTTATTGTGGAAAGTAATACAGATGTCTCCTTTTCCCCCTTTGATACCTTCCACCCTGCACCTGTCCCCTCCCCAGGCCTTTACCACACTATTGTCTATGTCCCTGTTGTGGGTTTGCATATATGCATCTAAATTCTTTGGTTAATCTCTCCCCATCCCACCTCACCCCCATTCCCCCTCTGAGATTGTGAGTCTGTCCCACGCTTCTATGTCTCTGGATCTATTTCGTCCATCAGTTTATCAAGGCCCTGTCTTTGCCAACATGAGGAGAAAGTCTGCCAGAGAAAGACACTGTCACAGAGAATAGGGCTGGGAGGTGGAGAAAGGGATGGCTAGGGCTGAGTGATAAAGAGAGGGAAAATGGGAGATAAAGAGAATTCCAGTTATTTTATTTAAGTTCATGGATCCGTTTGTGTCTGAAATAACTTGAGACTCTATATTTTCGGTTTTTGTTTAAGCTGTTTTGAGTTATAGTTCTACCACGTGCAATCTAAATAATCTTAATTCTTCACTATTATTTAAGTGCTTCACGGGTCTTTTCCTCTTTGTCTTCCCATAAACAAAGGCATTTAGACAAAGAGTCTGAAGAAAATGAAAGTATGAACGTTCCAGCTGGGAAACTAAAGAGCCAACCCACTCTGTGCAAGTAACCTGTCCTGTTGTGTCAGGTCATTAAGGTCCCCGCTCATGCTTGGGGGCTCCATCATCACCAACCTTCAGCTCACAGGTTCACACATGTCAAACACCTTAAATTGTGACATTCCTTAGTTATAATATCTGATTATATTCTTAACTCTGTAGAATATTTTCTTCTTTCATTATTTTTTTATGTTTATTTATTTTAGAGAGGGAGGGAGAGGGAGAGAGATAGAAACATCAATGTGAGAGAAAATCATTGGTTGGCTGCCTGCTGCATGCCCCACACTGGGGATCCAGTCCATAACCTGGGCATATACCCCGACCTGGAATCAAACCATGACCTCCTGGTTCATAGGTCTACGCTCAACCACCAAGCCACACTGGCTGGGTTTCTTTCATTATTTATATCTAATGCCATCAGTAGTTTTTGAAATATTCTGTTTAAAGAGTGTTGCTTTCGTATGATTAATTGCATTATTACAGTATGTGTTTTATTGAGTATATATTGAAAAAATTATTTTAGCATCTTTTAAACAGATTCTTTATTTGCCATATCTTAGAGCCCCCCTCCAATGATTCATTGTTTTATTTTACTGTCTTGAAATAGTTTATATCAAAAATTATTTTATTGCCTAAAATGGAGACTAAAGTAACAAAATATCACAAAAACAGATCCAGAGACAGAGAAGCATCGATCACACTGTTAAACCTCAGAGGGAAGGTAGGGGAGGGTGGGGTAAGGAGAAGAGATCAACCAAAGGACTTGTATGCATGCATATAAGCCTAACCAATGGACACAGACACCAGGGGGGTGAGGACATGAGTGGGAGGGTGGGGGGCAATGGACGGATAAGGACACATATGTAATAACTTAATCAATAAAGAAAAAAAATAAACAAAGTAGGGAAAGTAATATATTCACTGCAAAAATAAATAAATAAACTAGGGGCCCGGTGCACGGATGTTGTGCATGGGTGGCGTCTCTCAGCGTGGCTTGCAGGGATTGGGCAGAAACCCGCACTCCAATGCCTGCTGCTCCCGCTCATCCCAGCCCCACTGTGCCTGCTGCAGGCTCGTGCCCAGTCAGTACTGACAGTCCTGATCAGTAGAGGCTCCCGTGTCCGCAGCGGCACTCGCCAGCCATGAGCCCTGAGTCTGGCGCCCATCCTGTGGGGGTGAGTGGGGTGGGACACCATCGGCCCTCAGGGGCGCGGTGGGACACCGTTGCTGGCCATGGATCCGGATCTGTCCTGCTGACATTTGCACAGGTTGTCGGGAGCCACCTGGCAGCTGCTTTTATATTGTTTCTTCCTTGTGGAGCATTTAGGGAGGGGAAGCGGCCTTGGTGCCCGAGGCTGACTTCCAGGAGGCTAGTGGCGGTGTCTGGATCGCACTGGCAGCACTGGTCCATTGGTGCCTGGCCTGTTCTCTGGAGATTGGACCTGCAGGACTACTGAGGGAGTGAGTGGCTGCTGCCTGGCTGGTGGGCCTCTGGGATGGGTCAGTCAGCTGAGCAGCCCTCCTGCTGTGGGAGCGCACTGACCACCAGGGGGCAGCTCTTGCGTTGAGCATCTGCTCCCTGGTGGTCAGTGCATGTCATAGCGACAGGTCGTTCTGCTCTTCAGTCAATTTGCTTTTTAGCCTTTTATCATATAGGATAGATATGTTTTACATTTACTTATAGAATTAAATGGGAACCATCAGAGCTTAAGATCTGAGAATATTTATGTGTGCATTTAACCATTTGATTCTAGGATTATAGGTGATGAAAAGAGAATAAATGTCCACATTCTCCAAACCAGTAAGAAACTGATAAGAATTTAATCTGAGTCTTTCTTTTACCTCTCTCTTGTACATGAGATTATTTAATTACTGCCTTAAGTAATAAATGACTGCTCAGTGAAATTCCAAAGGCCAGATAATTTTCCTGCAGATTTTTAACAACAACAACAACAAAAAACACATTTCCCCTGGGACACGAGTTGGAACGTTCTGGAGGCAGCACCTGGGGTGAACAAGGGTAATAGAGTTCATAATAATTAATTCGCAGCAGCTATTCTCTAGTGATCAAAGATTGAATCATATGTGAGTGTGGTTTTAATTTCCTCTTTTAAATGAAGAACAAGCAAAACTATAAATCACATTTCCAATTCTGCCATAAATCTCATTTGTTCCATTGCTTGCTGACAATCAGAGAGAAATATTTTATTCCTTGCATTCCTTGTCCATATCAGGTTCATTATATTTTATTCTTTCCAGTATTAAGTGAGCACAGGCCATGCAAACTCCGAAGTCCTTAGCAATGATTTCTCTGCTGCCCAAGATGGATAGGAACAGGCAATCAGACACGCAAACATATTGGCTTGTCTCCCTATCCATGCAGTTTGCATTTCGAAGGAGACAGACACGTGCACCACCATGCTGAGGGGCATCTCCCAGTGACCTGTGGCTTGCATGGAAAAATAGTCTTGGGCAACCTGTAATTTTAGCAGATAGATTTCCTTCCATTTTGGAGCCCCAGAACTAACCGGATGTTAAATTCTTCTTCCTATTTTTGTTTAAATCTTTATTGTTGCCCTAGTGCCTAGCTGATTTGGCTCAGTGGATAGAGCGTCAGCCTGTGGACCAAAGGGTCCTGGGTTCGATTCCATCAAGGGCGTGTACCTTGGTTGCAGGCTCCTCTCCTTTGGACCCTGGTCTGGGCTCCGGCAGGAGGCAACCAATCAATGTGTTTCTCTCACACAGATACATCTCTCTGTCTTTCCCTCTCTCTTGGATTCTCTCTAAAAAATCAATGGAAAATATCCTCGGGGTGAGGATTAACAAAAAAATCATTAAAGCCCCTAGCCAGTTTGGATCAGTGGATAGAGCGTCGGCCTACGGACTTAAGGGTCCCAGGTTTGATTCCTGGTCAAGGGCACATGTCCAGGTTGTGGGTTTAATCCCCAGTAAGGGGCATGCAGGAGGCAGCCAGTCAATGATTCCCTCTCATCATTGATGTTTCTATCTCTCCTTCTCCTCTTCCTCTCGGAAATCAATTAAAAAATCATTAAAAACTCTTTATTGTTGAAATTATTGCATATGTCCCCTTATAACCTACCCCTAACCACAACTCACCCCAGGCCTCTACCACTATATTATCTGGGTCCATGGGTTGTGCATATATGCATACAAGTTCTTTGGTTTATCTCTTCCCATCCAACCATCCATCCATCCATCCATCCATCCATCCATCCATCCATCCGTCCATCCACCGCACCTTCCCTCTGAAATGACATTAAATTCTTTACTCCAGCACTTGAAAGTCCTTCTACTTAGCTATAGGATTCACTGACAACAAGTGAAAAAGACACAAAAAATGTCTGGAACTTTTATTTTTTAGTTTTCTAGAAACCAAGGTTTTCTGTAAGGTCTCAGACACTTCAGGTACAAAAGAGAGAGAAAGGAATTTGAGCTAGATTTGTGAGATGTTTTCTTTGCTCTCCCTATCCTATCCTTCCTTTGAAGTTTTGTGGACTTACATATAATTTTCCTCTGTTTATACTTTCAAATGTTTGAAATCTTTTTGTGGATATATAGCTTTTGCTATGGGGATGGCTCTGCTTGATGTAATAACTTAATAGTAGATAACAGGGATGTTTTTCCCCATTCTCTCCAAAATAATGATTTTGCCCCAGTTACATATTGATATGCCGAATTAGAAGTACTAGTACAGCATCTCAAGAATAAAGAAAAACGTATGCAAGATACCTTTTGCCTTTATATATAGTTGCATTTAACAGAGAAAATCATTAGGATTTTGATCATAATGTGCTGCAACTTTGTTTGTTGATCATACAATATGACTCATCTTGAGCATCTAAAGATACGAATTTTTGTATAACATCCCCCAAAGTCATAGCTCATTACTTTGCAGGCAGGGAAACAACTTTTGGAAAAGGAGTCATGGATTGCAATTCTAATCTCTATCTCTTTGCTGTATCTTTTTGTGTAAATCATCTGATTTATGAGCTGCTTTGGCCTGTCCTCCAGGAAAATGGTCCTTTCTCCCCACTTACTCTCAAGGAAAACGTTGAACATCATGGACACTGGCTAAGATAATGTGGTTTATTGGAAAGAACACCAAGAGTAGAATTGCCTCGGTTAAATTATTTAAATGTATCCTCTTACTGGAAAGCAGTTCCTCAATAAATAACCACATATCTAGGTCTCCATTTCCTAAAGTATAAAGTAAAGGCTTTTCCTAGAGAAGCAGTCCGAAGTAAATTTGAGGTGAGCAAATGCATGTATAGGGTGAAACATAAAGATTAATATACTACACAATGTTCTGGGCAACACACACACACACACACACACACACACACACACACACACAAGCAGCTCAGGTAACTCTCATGGTTGCCTTCTTGTTAGGTACCATTGTTATCTACATTGTAGAGATGAGGAAACTGAATCACAGGGAATCAAACCGAGTAGCTTGGCCAGTCTCACTATCAGTGTCAGCATTCAGCTTGAAACACATGAACAATTTGCCTACATAATTTATGTTCTTAAACTCTGAGCTATAATGTCAGTCTTTCTCATTAAAATGTACTATTCCAAGATCTTTATAAATCTGGCAAAGGCTCACCTTGCTCAGAGATAGGCTACCTCTGCCCACAAACACAACCTCTATCGTGATAGCTTGCCTTCCAAGTACAATCCCAGAAGCTCCTTCTCATCATCACACCATCATTACAAAGGAATTGCTTGCTCCTAATAACAGAGCCACGTGGTGGGGAGGTTGTCTGTGTGCTCTGGTTTGTTGCAGCTGATCCATTTCAGTCCTGGGAAATGCTCTCTCTGATAGTTCCTGCATTCTAATCCCCTGCCCAGTGCACCCTTTCTCTCGACGTGTCTCCTTTGGAAGGCCTTGCTGAGGTTTCCTGTGCTATAGTAATTCTTGTGGATTTTGCAAAGGGGTTTTGTGATGTTTGAGACTTCTAGAGGCAGAGTAAGGAAATGTTAACCGCTTAACTTCCCTCATAGGAGGAAGGGACAGCCTCCGTGATGATAACAATAATGAGAATAAGAAAGATATGTCTTATCCTTATACAATGCAGAGGTAGAGTATTGTTTTCATTTTGGAAAGTTTACTCTAGTAGCTGTATAATGTACTGCAGGGGAGGCATATTTGGGTTAGGAACACCAAGCAGGAGACTGTAGCAGGCACTCAGGTGGCAAATGATAGGGAACTGAATTGATGCAATGGTTACAGGACTGGAAAAAAAAATGGCTTTTTTCAAGTACATTTGAGAAATATTAAAGAGATGAACTTGCTAAGACTTTGTACTTGGTTGTATTATGGGGGATGAGGGAGAGGAAGTTGTCAAAGTAATAGGTACATTTTTAACTGTAGAACTAGAAGGAGGGTGGGCAGGTTATTTCAGCAATCTGCTCCTCAGCGTCTAAGTGACGTGGAGATGCATCCATGTGAGCACATTGGCACATTCCAGTGGAAGAATGCAAAGTACCTACGCAGCACAGAGGCAGACATTGTAGCACTCACTGAAATTAAAAGGCTATTATTTAAGAGCCATTATAAATAAATTATTAGTTTAGCATAGAATTGTAAGAAAGGTGAGAAGGCTTCACAATACACAGGGGAATGACAGGGCATGGCCAACTCCTATTCTTTTCTGGAATCTGCACAGCCAGAATATTAATAACAGAAGTAATTCTAATGTAAAGGTTTTTTGAGACTTGAAAGAAATAGATAAATGATAACTAAATATACTTCTCATGGAAATAAGATTTGATAAACTATATGTCTTACCTAACACAAGACGATGCTTGTCATTACAGTGAGCCAGGGCATCTCAAACTAGGTACCCTCCCATACTCACAATGTAACCCCAATACTCACAATGTAATCATCAATATCTGTGAGTAGAGCTTGAGGAATACTCTCATTATTCCTTCTGTGACTGCAGGCTGGAATGCAAGATCCAGATGTTAACAGTAGAAGGCATTTGTTGAAGAAGGCAGCTTAGGTCTCTAAAGAACTTTAGAAAGAAAAGCTGGTATGCCTAACTACGCACCACCCAGTTTTATTACTTGAGAGAGAAGAAAACCTCTATTATGTTAAATCACTGAAACCTTAAGGTTTATTTGTTACAACATTTTTTAAAAATCTCATATAGCATACATTTTACTAATCTGTTCTTCTGTCTTCCCCCTCTCCCAGGAGCCCCTGTCTTAGGACTCCACCAAGAATCTGACTCCTTGATGACATCACTGGACAGCTGAAGCAAAGCCAGACATCATCCACCTCCACATCCTTCTGTGTGAGGAGAATACACTCCTACTTAAAATGCTGTTTAAAATGCTGTTACTCAGATTCTTGTGTTACTTGAAGCCAAGAGCACTCCCAGCTGATACATCATTAGTGAAGACAGCTGGAAACATTCAGTCTCAGATGTATGAAAACTCTTGGTCATGTCAAGCAGAACTGAACTCATTTTGGATGAGTTAAACAATTACCAGGACTCTTTAAATGGGAAGAGCAATTACAAGAGCATTATTATGCTTGTAGAAATTTAGTACTTTAATCAAAAAGCCTGTGATGTTTGAATCTGACAATCTTAAGGTACTTGGAGATCTAAATAAAAATGTAAAATCTGGCATTTTCTGGGACTTGGTTCATTATAAAATTTTCCCCATTTCTTTCAGTATGACAGGCATTTTGCTTGCAGTCTTTTTCTGCAATAACTGGAATATTGACCAAATAAAGTGTCTTAACATATCTCACGTAGACATTACATTTCTTTGACAGGGGTTGGATAAAGACTGGGACAGTAATTTATTTATTTTTATTGATATCAGAGAGGAAAGGAGAGAGAGATGGAAATACCAATGATGAGAGATAACCACTGATTGGTTGCCTCCTGCAAGCCCTTACTGGGGATTGGGCCCACAACCTGGGCATGTGCCTTGACTGGGAATTGAACTGTGACCTCCTGGTTCATAGGTCGATGCTCAACCATTGAGCCACACAGGCTGGGCTGGGACAGCAATTTAAATGTTCAGAAGTGTATATTCATAGTGACTTTTAAAATCTTTTAAAACCCCAATCTGCTTAATGAGATGTCATTAGCCTCTTTCTGTTGAAGAAAAACAAAACAAACACCAGGGGGAAATTCTGGCTAATCCATTTTTCTTGCTCAGATTCAGTTAAATAAAAAACAATTATGTTTTTCAGTGCCAGG
Source organism: Plecotus auritus (assembly GCF_963455305.1). Taxonomy (NCBI): domain Eukaryota; kingdom Metazoa; phylum Chordata; class Mammalia; order Chiroptera; family Vespertilionidae; genus Plecotus; species Plecotus auritus. The sequence goes on along the minus strand of NC_137770.1, from coordinate 238,175,311 downwards.
CTACTGAACCTGGAAATACTCTGTAAAGCAATCTATAAAGGTTTCAAAAGAGGTTAGAAAATGTCTGTATGTTTTCTCCCTGGTCGAATGATAACTTGAAGCTCACAGAAGGCTTCAGTCAACCAAGCCTGCACCTCTGAGTCCATGTGTGGGCATAGAACTGCTTTTGTGGAGGGAGGACATTAATTTATTATAGAAATGCTTTATTAATGATCTAACTTATTTATTAAGATTTTATTCATTGAATTAATCAATACTATCAAGCACCCACTATGTGAACATGCTGTCTCAATAATAGCCTTACTCTGAGGAGAGAGTTTAGTCTTCCAGAAAGTATAGTGATTTTTCAAAAATATGTTTTTATTGATTTCAGAGAGGGAGGAAGGATGAGGGAGAGAGAGATAGAAACATGGGTGAGAGAGAACATCCATCGGCTGCCTCCTGCATGCCCCCTATTGGGGATCAAGCATGTGCCCTGACTGTGAATCTAACTGGAGTCCTTATGATGCATGGGTCCCTGCTCAACCACTGAGCTTTGCCCCCTGGGCGAAAGTATAATGATTTTGAAGTCAGACATTCCTGGTCTGAAGCCCTGCTTGATTCTTCACTTCTGTGTGACCTAAGATATTTAATAAGGCTTTGACACTCGTCTCCTCATCTTGTCTCTCATCCCCACATTATAGACGTAGAGTGAGAATAAATACCTAGCTCAGTTCTTAGACCAGAGGAGACTCCGTGCACGAGTGTTCTGTTCTTAGGGAGTTAACTGCTCATCAATGGTTCCAAGACAGACCACCATACACAAAGGAGGCACAGGTAGAACACTGTGAGGGTGAGGAGACAACTTGGGGGTCAAGAAAAGGAAGCATGGAAAATATGACATATGAGCATAGGGTTGAAAAGCAGGATTTTATCTGAACCTGGAGAGATGTGTGGGTGTCTTCCATTGTCCCTTTAGGAAGGAATCTCTTCCTGCTTCTCACCCAGGGGAGTGATACATCTTTTTCAGTGTTAGCTGCACATCAGCTTCGTTAATGTACTGGATGATTTGAGTTCTTCATTATCCCTCGTTATTTGCTGTCTTGCCCAATTTAACCTCATTCATCTGAAAGCTGGGAAATTGTGTTTAGAGTATTTTTCATTGTTGTTTGGTTAAGCAGGCTTGAAACTGTTGAATCTTTAATGACCCATCTTCATAATGTGAGGAAATAACATAATGCTTGGCACTTAACCTTAAATGTTAACTCCATTATTTAGTCATTAACTGTGGGAACCCCTTTCACGTCCCGCGTGGTTCAGGGTTCTAGTTCAGGGTTCGGGTTCTGGAGAAGGCCGCACACAAATGAAAAGAGACTTAGAAAAGTATTAATTTGGGAATATTGGGGGCCAGGCGGGGGCCCACCTCTAGGGGGAGGACTACTCACTGCTCTGGTTTTGCTATCCCTTTTTTAAGGTTATGAGATACACCCATATCTTTTAGGCAGGAAATTCCAATAATAGCCAATCAGCAAGCATTTACATAAGACTAACAGGTGGAGGCTGCTTCAACTACCAATGTCTCAACTAAACAGTGAGTGATTAACTCCGACCTTTCAGAGCAATTAAGGTTGTCTAGCCTTCCGGATTCCCTTTCCACATCTCTCTATTAGTTGAACAATGATCGGTTTCCGGCAATTAACCTTATGTTTTATATGACCCCATTCTTAGGATGATCAGTAGAGGTTCATTCCTGTATCATTGTAGGATAAATTCAATCAAATTCAATGAAACTTCCCAATTTCAGAGAGGATGGAAGAGGGTGAGAGTGATAGAAACATCAATAATGAGAAATAATCATTGATCAGCTGCATCCTGCACTCCCCACACTGCGGATCAAGTCCATAACCCATGCATGTGCTTTGACTAGAAATCAAACCATAACCTCCTGGTTCACAGGTTGATTCTCAAACACTGAGCCATACTGGCCACACTACAATGACAACCTTAATGAATTATTTTTTACTAGTGGCCTGGTACACAAAATTCGTGCACAGCAGGGGGGTGGTGTTCCTCAGCCCAGCCTGCACCCTCTCCAATCTGGGACCCCTTGAAGGATGTCCTACTGCCGGTTTACAGGGATCGGGCCTAAACCGGCAGTCGGACATCTCTCTCGCAATCCGGGACTGCTGGCTCCTAACTGCTCACCTGCCTGCCTGCCTGCCTGATTGCCCCTAACCACTCTGCCTGCCTGCCTGCTCGCCCCCAAATGCCCCCCCCCCCTGCTGGCCTGCTCACCCCCACCTTCCCTCCCCACTGGCCTGCTTGCCTCCAACGGCCCCCCTGCTGGCCTGCTCACTCCAAACTTCCCCCCCCACACTGTCCTGATCACCTCCAACTGACCCCCCACTGATGGCCTGCTAGCTCCCAACTGGCCCCCCTGCTGGTCTGCTTACCCCCAACAGCCTGATCACCCACAACTTCCCTCCCCCCCATGGCCTCTAACTGCCTCTACCTCGGCCCTGCCATCATGGATTTGTCCAGAAGAATGTCCAGAAGGTCTCCTGGAAGGTCTTCCAGTCTAATTAGCATATTACCTTTTTATTAGTATAGATAGAGGCCTGGTGCATGGGTAGGGGCTGGCTGGTTTGCCCTGAAGGGTGTTCTGGATCAGGGTGTGGGTCCTGCTGGGGTTCCTGGCCAGCCTGGGTGAGGGGATGATGGCTGTTTGCAGGCTAGTCACAGCCCCTTCAGGGTGGGGGTCCCCACTAGGGTGACTGGCCAGCCTGGGTGAGGGGCTGATGTCTGTTTGCAGGCTGGCCACGTCCCCCAGTGGGGACCCTCAACCCATGGAGGTGTGGCCAGCCTGGGTGAGGGGCTGATGGCTGTTTGCAGGCTGGCCACAGCCCCTTCAGGGTGGGGGGTCCCACTGGGGTGCCTGGCCAGGCTGGGTGAGGGGCTGATGGCTGTTTGCAGGCTGGTCATGGCCCCTGGCAACCCAAGCTCCCAGCCCCCCCTTTTTTGCTTTTTGTTTTTTTTTTTCAGTGCCTCCTTGAGTGGAGGCCAGGGACAGCTGGAAGCAGGTATCTGGGATTTATTTATCTTTTATAATTGAAACTTTGTAGCCTTGAGCTCAGGCCAGGGCCGGCCAGGGCAGGTGGGAAGCTTAGCTTCCTCCATCACCAGGGGCAACCCAAGCCTCCTGCTCACTCCAGCTCTGTGGCTACAGCCATCTTGGTTGGGTTAATTTGCATACTCACTCCTGATTGGCTGGTGGGCATGGCTGGTGGGCGTAGCAGAGGTACGGTCAATTTGCATGTTTCTCTTTTATTAGATAGGATGCTGTCATCTTAGCTCTGGTTACCCTTATGGCCCTGTATGGCTGCATCAATTCCAAACATCACATATAGACACAGTAATGGCCAGAGGCATAAAGTGTCTGTCTTTCAAAGTATCTTTTGATAATCAGGTATTTTCTGGAATAAACCTAGTAGCTGTAATTCCTGTCTCTTTGGCCACAGATGAGATATATGCATGCGTAAAAATAATTTGCTAGCTAGAGGAAGAAATTATTTTTATTAGTATGGACATTGTGTTTGGAATGGAGTGGATTTTGAGAAGTCAAAAACACCAATACTGTTAAGCATGATGTTTTAGTTTAAATTTTTAATTTTCTTTCACAAACCTGATAGCCAGTCTTGAGTTGTTTTTTAAAAAGTAGTCTAAAAAGAAGGAAATTTGCTAATGAAATATTTTTCAAATGCAGAGGAAGTCTATTTAATAATTTGTTTCTATCTAATAAAAATAGTCAATTCTATTTGATAAGTGGGGAAAAATAGTCACTTTATCTTTGTACATTTTAGGAAAGCCCTGGAAGATACTAATATAAAAGTGAATCTTGTAATAATTCTAAATAAACTACAGCAAATGAACAACCCCTTTTGAAAAACATCTATTTTCCAAAACAAACAAACAAACAAAAAAACAAACAAAATCCTATGCACTCCTCTGGGGTGTATGTATTTTTGATAGGTTTTTCACTATATCTGTGTTTGAGTTTTATGAAGTAGTGTTCTATTTCATGAAACTGAATTTTACCAGAAATGAAATATGCATTTTGAATTGACTCCCAAAGAGACATGACATCATTTAATGTCCAAATATGAATTTAGTAACTTCAAGCAGTATTTCTGGAGCAGCAAGTTGCCTGCCAGCCATTACTCACATTGTATACTCCTTTTACACTTCCTATAAAGCTTTAATGTTATAAGAACATCTTACCACAAGACGATGCATAGGAAATCAGAATTTAGTAGAAATATTATTATATTGAAATATTATTTACAATAAATATATGAAGATCTCTGAAGAATTTGATATTTTGTGAAGAAATAGAATATAATAGGTAAGAATGCATCCCCTCAGATCTTAGCATATTGGCCTGTTTTCACCAGATGTTTTTATTTTAGTGATTTTTTTTTTGTTCTATATAAATGACAATGTTTTTCTCCAACTGTAAAAAAAATGAATATTTATGGAAAAAAATAGGTTGTAAAATGCTACATTTGGTATTTTTGTTCAGTGCCAAGATTTAGTGATGTGGTAGGAAAGTAACAATTTATTAATGTGTTCATTCCATTGAATGGTCATAAGGTTTTCCTTTATGAATAAAATTTCCCCATTTCCAATTTTATCTTTAAGATTTTGATAGGCAATGTGCCTCTATAAACCTCAAAACCCACCCAAAACAGCTAATCTCTATAATAAAGAGCCAGGGTGTAACACCTTTACAACCTAAGCTAGACCAGACCCGGAAATCAGTGCTGGGTTGCCGTGGCAACCCAGCGCTGACTGTGTCTGCTGCAGGCCTGGTGCCCCAGCTCTGACTGCTGAGGGGGCTGCGAATCAGGGCAAGAGATAGGCCTGAAGAGAGAAGCAGGGACTGATCCGTTCCTCTGCGGCAGCTTTTGACCAGCACTTGCCTCTCTCTTTCTCTCCCAGTGTGGCCAGCAGCCCTGCCTCCATTTCTCTCCAGGACTCCACCGGAGCTGCTGATCAGCCCCGCCTTTCTGATCAGGCCCCATTGATAAGCCCAGAGATGCTGACTGGCATAGAAACTGACCAATCAGAACAAAACCTGGGGGCCAGAGGTGTTTCTGTCCAGGAAGAGTGGTAGATCCCAAGGCCGGCTCCAGCAATGGCCTTCGAAAATCTACAGAAAGTACTCATCAGTGACAGCCTGGACCCTTGCTGCTGGAAGATCCTGCAAGATGGAGGGCTGCAGGTGGTGGAGAAGCAGAACCTGAGCAAAGAGGAGCTGATAGCTGAGCTGCAGGACTGCGAAGGCCTTATCCTCCGCTCCGCCACCAAGGTGACCAAGGATGTCATCAATGCAGCAGAGAAGCTCCAGGTGGTGGGCAGGGCTGGCACCAGCGTGGACAACGTGAATCTGGAGGCCGCCACGAGGAAGGGCATCCTGGTCATGAACACTCCCAATGGGAACAGTCTTAGTGCTGCAGAGCTCACCTGTGGGATGATCATGTGTCTGGCCAGGCAGTTTCCCCAGGCGACAGCTTCGATGAAGGATGGCAAATGGGACCGAAAGAAGTTCATGGGAACCGAGTTGAATGGAAAGACCCTGGGAATTCTTGGCCTGGGGAGGATCGGGAGAGAGGTGGCCGTCCTTCGGGATGGAGACTGTAGGGTACGACCCCATCATCTCACCAGAGGTCTCCGCCTCCTTCAGCAATCAGTGGCTGCCCCTGGAGGAGATCTGGCTCCTCTGTGACTTCATCACTGTGCACACCCCTCTCCTGCCCTCCATGACAGGCCTGCTGAATGACATCACCTTCGCCCTGTGCAAGAAGGGCATGCATGTGGTGAACTGTGCCCGCAGAAAGATCGTGGATGAGGGCGCCCTGGTCCAGGCCCTGCAGTCGGGGCAGCGCGTGGGCACAGCGCTGGACATGTTCACGGAGGAGCAGTCTTGGGACCGTGCCTTGGTGGACCATGAGAATGTCACCAGGTGCCCCCACCTGGGCGCCAGCACCAAGGATGCCCAGAGCTGCTGTGGGGAGGAGATTGCTGTCCAGTTTGTGGACATGGTGAAGGGGAGAGCCCTCGTGGGGGTCGTGAATACCAGTGCCTTCTCTCCGCACACCAAACCTTGGATGGGTCTGGCAGAAGCTCTGGGGACTCAGATGCGAGCCTGGGCAGGGTCCCCCAAAGGGACCATCCAGGTGGTAACGCAGGGCTTATCACTGAAGAATGCCAGGAACTGCCTGAGCCCCGCAGTCATTGTCGGCCTCCTCAAAGACACTTCTAATTATGTGGATGTGAACTTGGTGAGTGCCAAGCTGCTGGTGAAGGAGGCTGGCCTCAAAGTAACCACCTCCCATAACCCCACTGTGCCAGGAGAGAAGAATGCGGGGAAGGCCTCCTGAGCGTGGCCCTGGCAGGTGCCCCCTATCAGGCTGTGGGCTTTGTCCAGGGCACCACACCTGTGCTGCAGGCACTCAATGGAGCTGCCTTCAGGCCAGAAGTGCCTCTCCACAGGGGTCTGCCCCTGCTCCTGTTCCGGGCTCAGCCCTCCAACCCTGACATGCTGTCTACCATGATTGGACTCCTGGCAGAGGCAGGCGTGCAGCTGCTGTCCTTCCAGACCTCTGTGGTGTCCAATGGGGAGACCTGGCACGTCATGGGCATCTCCTTCCTGCTGCCCAGCCTGGACACCTGGAAGCAGCATGTGACCGAGGCCTTTCAGTTTCATTTCTGACCTTGGGGCTCACCAGGACCAGCCTTGGGGGCTTTGTGATTAACATTGAAAGGTCACATTCCCAGGGCTGACACCACTTATGTGGTCTGACTCCTGTAATAACCACTTAAACAGCCCACCCTCCCCCTGACCCCCAACCCCCCCCAAAAAAGGAACCAAATCTGGGTCAACTGTGAGGAGCCAATGGCTTCCTAGGAGGCGGAGCTTTTGATGCTGACTGGCATAGAAACCGACCAATCAGAACCAAATTGGCCAGCAGAGGAGGGAAATTGGGGGCAAGATCAGATCTACAGGGGAGGACAGTTGGGGGCAAGATCAGGCTGGCAGGAGAGGGCCATTGAGGGTGAGATCAGGCCGGCAGGGCAGGGCATTTGGGGGCAACCAGGCCAATAGGGGAGGGCAGTTGGGGGCAATTAGGCCAGCAGGCAGAGAGATTAGGGGCAATCAGGCAGGCAGGCAGGCAAGCGATTAGGAGCCAGCAGCCCAGATTGTGAGAGGGATGTCTGACTGCCAGTGGGATTGGGCTTAAACTGGCAGTCTGACATCCCCTGAAGGGTCCCGGATTGGAGAGGGTGCAGGCTGGGCTGAGGGACACCCGCCCAGTGCACAAATTTTGTGCACTGGACCTCTAGTAATTTACCTAAAACCATGTAGGAAAAAATGAAGTTGCAAGGACAAACAAATAAACCACCACTGTTGTGACCATGACACTCACTGGTAGGTTCTTGTATTTCCTGGAGTGTAGCACATGGTTGAGTGTTGTGAAGTGATGTTGCATCGCTTTATTTATTTATTTTTTTAAATATATTTTTATTGATTTCAGAGAGGAAGGGAGAGAGAGAGAGAGTTAATTGGCTGCCTGCTGCATGCCCCACACTGGAGATTGAGCCCACAACCTGGGCATGTGCCCTTGACCAGAATCAAACCCATGACCCTCAGTCCACAGGCTGATGCTCTATCCACTGAGCAAAACCAGCCAGGGCTGTTACATTGCTTTATAACTCAGGTTATGCCAGGACATTTTGAGACCACATAACAAATGCTGGTATGGAGGTAATCAAATAGAATTGCAGTTGAAATAATCAGGCGACTTAGCAGGAAAAAATAAATCTCAAAATAATGCTATTATGTACTTAGACCACAGAGTACATGAAGATTATTAACCATTCATCACATTTTCATGTTATCACATCAAGGGAATCCAGACAATAAAATTTATCTGGAATTTTACATTTGACTAGAAATATATCTGACATTTAAAAATTAATATTAAGGCATTTCCAATACTATGATTAGGCAATTTAGTTTAGGATTATAGATAGCTGTAATTTGCTCCTTGTAGGAAAGTCATAGGAGATGACTCTGATTTCTCACAGGGGAGACAGATGATAACATAAATACAGGGTGGCAGGTGAAGGCTAATTCATTTTTCAAAAAGAAACCTCATAAAACAGCATCAGCTTGGTGCCTCAAACCCTCATGTCAGTGTTGCAGCATTCACAGATGTTGGATTGGCTGAATCACAGCCATCAAACACATAAGAGAAAGAACTATGTGAACCATCCACCAGTAAATTAATTTCAAAAAGGACATTCCTTCCAAATGACCAGAATTATTCTCTTTTCCATCCAGGGAATTTCCACCCCAGTTTTTAGGTCAGGGGAAACTGGATTCCTAATAGGAATGTTGCTGAGACAGCATGGAAACAAAGCGAAGGCAAGTGGTAGGTTTGGTCAGGGTGAGGAGGTACCACTCTAAGGCCGGTGGAAAATCTGTCTCGTTTTTGGGCATTGCTGGTACTGGATAAATTTGTTCACTGTGTGGTCTTTGGAATGTCCTCTAGCTCTTCCAGACAACTATAGCTTTTAATTCACAATCTTTCTTAATAAAAATCATTAGTTGGCCACTTTCAAATTGAAATCACTGTCCAGTTATGCTACTTTTATATTATTCCCACATCACCTTCAGTGGTGTTTCAGATGTTCCCAACAGTTTTCACCACACAAGTATAATTTCAGGTTACTAATCAGATTTGTCTGATGACATTAAAATTTCCAGAGCATCATTGTGTCTTAGGGCTGTTTTGGGGTACAATACTCAGCTTTCATATGGTACGAGTGAGAAATACATTATTTTTGTTTTAAGTCAATGAGAATATGTGTTTTACTGCTCATATGCTAGTAAATGCTCACTCAAACACGTACTATCCCATCTTCTTGCTCCTTCACCAAATGGAATGAGTAGGGAACAGTCGTTCTCAAATACCTTATAGCATTTTTAAAAATATTTTTTATTGATTTTACTAGAAAGAGGGGGAGGGAGAGGAAGAAAGAGATAGAAACATCAATCAGAGAGAAATATCATTGATTGGCAGCCTGCATGCTCCCTACTGCATGCAACCTGGGTATGTCCCCTGACCAGAAATCGAAGCAGCTACCTAATGGTACATGGGTCTACGCTGAACCACTGAGTCACACCGGCTGGGCATTAATGCATTTTTATACAAGATTTTATTGCTTATATATTTTATGCATGGTTTGGGTGACATCTTAAAATGCAATTTTAAAGCCTGATATATATATATATATATATATATATATATATATATATATATATATATATATATTTAAATATGTTTTTATTGATTTTTCTCTGGAGAGAGAAAAGGCAAGGGAGAGAGAGAGGGAGAAAACATTGACTGGTTGCCTCCTGCACACACCACCCACGCAGGAGATCAAACTGCAACCTGAGTATGTGCCCTGACTGGGAATTGAACCAGTGACCTTTCAGTGCAAGGGATGACACTCAACCAACTGAGCCACACCAGCTAGGGCTATCCTGATATTTTTATCTAATATTCTCCATGATAGGATGATTTTATAAAGCATATTTGAAATGGGTGCATATTTTTCCATCACATGAAGACCCCATTCATTAGATCATTCCCATGTTGTCAGACCATTAAGTTGCTTCCATTTATAAATAACACTAGAATGAGTACCCTTGATCTTAAACTTGTGTATATATTACCGACAATAAGGATATGAGAGTTTCCTAGAATGGAATCAATTTGTCACAAAAATATATATTTTAAGCCACTGATGTACATTGTTTTTTGTCATCCAGAAGTTTTGGGCCAATTTAACCCTCCACCACCAATATATGCAATTATATATTTTGTTATACTCTCATCACTATGAAGAATGGAAACTCCTAAGCATTTCTTAGTTGTATAGACATAAATGCCATATTGTTTTAATTTGTATAGAATTTAATTTAAAAATATTGAATTATAATGATTACAAGAGAAAAAACTGCTCATCAGGAGTCAGGCTGTGATTATTGTGAACATTATGCACATTATGCCACACTGACATTATTTATTTTGGAAGACAGCAATGGTATGCAGGGATTTCTGGAGACATAATATGTTGGTATTTTGAAAAAAATCATTTCACAAAGTCTCTTGGTGAATAAAATTGAAAAGACATGCACTTAAGACTATTAGAAAGATGTGAATTTGTAATAGATCAGAATACTGATTCAGAAGTGGTTCTGTCAACTGGAAAAATGTTTAAAATCTGTTTTGAGTTGTCACAATAAACAAAGGTATTGTAGGCATTTAGTAAGTGGAGGCCAGGGATGACACATTTCTTCTGTTTCAAAGAATGATCCTTTATAAGAGGAGCCTGCCCCAAATGCTGACCACAATTTCCTTGAGAATCATTAAGCTATAGGATACAAATAATGGATCAATAGCAACCTAGAATATCTTTACTATATTTATCATAAGACTTTTTCCTTGTCTCTCTCCCTTCTTCTTTTCTTTCTCTCTCTCTCTCTCTCTCTCTCTCTCTCTCTCTCTCTCTCTCTCTCTCTCTCACACCCATTACACTCTTTTATACACTCACATCTCTCTCTCTCTCTGTCACACCCATTACACTCTTTTATACACTCACATGTTAAATATTTATGTATGAATTTATTGAATTACTCAAATGGTGATAACACAGCCATGCATTTCAAATTTATAAATAGCAAATGCAAGAATAACAAAGAAGGAAAACAATGTCCTGGCTAAAAAAAAACAGATTCCTAAATATTATAAAAGATCAACTACAATAGATATTTTTAATAGGAAGAAATTTAAAGCAGGAGTAGTCACTTTAAAAAATCAGTCTAACCGGAAGTGTTGTGAGGGCATGATTTAGTGAGAACATGTTACTTCCAGGAAATCAGGAGGTGCAGAAATTGACTGTAGACACTGTCAATGATCTCAGCAAGCAGGTGATTTGAAAAAGTCCGCATTTCTACCAGATTCTGCCACAAGAGAATGGCAATGCCTTTTCCTTCTCCTCCATATTCTAAATCTCACAAGTGCCCCTTATAGGCAGACCCTAAGCTACAGCTCACCTAGCCAGGAAGTCAGTTTTCCACCCCTGTAATGCAATGAGAACATAGAAGGGGAGGAAATGGCACAGAGATGTCAGTAGTCAATATCACATCAGACAGGATTTCCAAATTCTGTATGTCTCCACTTTTTATTTTGTGCCTTGAAATACAGTGTAACTACACCATCTGCTCCACTTTATTTCTCTTCCTTAACTACACTCACATTTTAGAAGAACTATATAAGGTGTTTGAGATAGAGACAGGGGAGAGTGGGGGAAAGGGGAGAGATCAACCAAAGGACTTGTATGTATGCATATAAGCATAACCAATGGACATAGACACTAGAGGGGGTGAGGGCATGAGCAGGAGGATGGGGGGTAATTGGGGGATAAGAACACATATATAATACCTTAATCAGTAAAGAAAAAAAGTAAATTAATAAAAAAATAAAGAAATTCCGAGCTATAACTATGTTGGAGGTCAGGCAAGGAGATGGAAGCAACTGTAAGATATAGGTCCTAAAGCCCATAATTTAAGCAACATCAACCATACGAGAGCCTATGTAGACCATTGTGAGATGTCAGGTGGCTAGAAAAAAGACAGAGCCAAAAGGAAGCATAGACTTAGCAGTAGATACCAAGAGCAAGAATGAATTATTTGACATTGGATGTAAGTCAGAGATTCGTAGAGTATGAAGTGAGAATTGTGAGAGTGAGGAACAAAAGGTTTAAGTTTATTTGGGATAGGAAGGAGGAATGGACTTCCAAGGCAAAGAGAAGTCATCGGGAAGAAAAAGAACATTCACCAAGACACCTAGAGATAATTTTGTTGGATACGGTAGTACAACCATAGCTGTCCTTTCTCATTAGTCACACATCATGTGACATTGCCACTATATGATAAGTGTATTTTGTAAAACATAAAAAAAATCCCTTTACCATATAAAACATTAAAAAAAAATTGCTCAGTGGTTGAGGGTTGACCCATGGACCAGGAAGTCACAGTTTAATGCCAGGTCAGAGCATATGCCCAGGTTGCGGGCTAGATCCCCAGTGGGTTGTGCAGGAGGCAGCCAATTGATAATTCTCTCTCATCATTGATGTTTCTATTTCGCTCTCTCTTCCTCTCTGAAATCAATAAAAAATATTAAAAATTTAAAAAAACTATCCCTTTCATTTTTCCAATATTTTGGTGCTTTGTAAAACTTAATTCTTTAACCCATTTCCCATTGACATGTTGCATCTCTTTCCATAGAACTAAAAATTCTACTGTTAAATATACAGGATATATTAAGTTGCATTTGTTATAAATACAAACCAACTTCCATATTACATTTTCTAATGACTTTATGGGTCATGATATAGTTCACAATTTATATAATAATTGAAAAAATGCCAATGTGTTCACAAACTTTGATTCATTGTGTTTTACTTCAATGGTGGGCAACACTTTTCTATAAAGGGCCATGTGATTATTTCAAAGGTGACAGAATTTGAATGGAAAAAATGGACAAAATCCACAAGTTTCGTACTTGACAGAAGAAATATAGTGAAAATTAGTAAAGTCATCCTATAGTTGAACAAACCTATTAAATAAATTGACCTAATTAACATTTATAATTCACTCCAACAACAGAATACATATTCTTCTGATGTATTCATAAAACTTTCATTGACACAGATCATATTCTGGGCCATAAAACAAGTCTGAATTCATTTAAAAGGATTAATCATCTAAGGTAAATTCTCTGCCCACAATGAGGTCATTGAAATCAATAGCCGAAAAATAGCTGGAAAATTCCCACATATTGGGAGTTTAGCAACAGACTGCTAAAAACACCTCAAAGGAAATTAGATTGGCAAGGTGGTCAGTCTCTCCCTAGTTTCAAGGATGGATATGTGACTCGACCCTAAACTAATCAGATTACACAATCCTGACCTCAGTCATGAATTCATAGAATACACGCAAAATGTTTATCCAGCCAGAGACAATCATGGCTACTTTGCTGCATAGGTAATAGAAAGTTTCTTCTCTTCTTTTGCAATTGCCAAGACAATAGGTTGCAGGCTCTACATTACTGCTGCCCTCATGTTATCTTGAGAAGAATACTGCCTGCAAGTAAAGACAATATCAATAAATTAAAGCTAAGACATGGAAAACAAATGAGCACTGATGATATTGTTTGAGTTACTAAATCATCAGAATCTGACACTAGAAATAGTTCTGATCTTTGCAATTTTAGGAGACAACAAAATTCACTATTGTTTAAGCCAGGATGAATTGATTTTTTAGCTGTGGATCAGATAATGTATGATGTAATATAGTCATCAAACGACTCCTTGTTTTGTCTTTTCCTACTCACAGATATAGAAATAGCCTATTCCCTGAGATTGACTTTGTAAAGCACATATGATAATAACGCTGAGATTCAAATGTAAGTGGAATCAACATCCAACTTATTTTCCATGACCTGCATGTAGGATCGCTAGTTAGATATATGAAGAGATTGGAGACTCACAGAACAGGCAACAAGTTAATTTCTTCATTGTAGGCCAAACTTCCATGGCTCAAAGCTAAATATCTCTGCAAACTGAGCTCTGTTGCCAAGTCAGTTATCATTTGTTTCCTATCAGTTACATTTTTCCACTAAATTATTTATGTGGCAGAACAATAGTCAAGTGTCCGAAATGTGTGGCCACTGTATTTCTCAATGCTTTTATGGGTTTAAATATTTTTCTTTGGCTAACTTTAGGATCTTTTCTTTAAAGTATTTGATTAAGCAAGCCAGGAATTGGAAAGATAATGTTCCCTAACTTCCTTACAGATGAATAATTAATGTCACAAAGGAATTAGAGAGTAGGAAATCGTTGCTTGGAGCATCTGCTGCTTATGGGAACAGAAGAAAGATATTAAACTTTAAATTAGGTATTGCTTCTCAAAGATAAAAGGAAATACACACTAAACTGGAATATAATCATTAATTCCTATTAGGAGAAGTTGACTTTATTTCTTTGAAAGTATAAAAAACATAATTATCACTTTCAGCTCATAGCCAACATATTATATATTGAGTTAAATATAGGAAATCAATAATAACATATCCATTCTTCATTTTAATCTATGTTCACGTTTTTACAAATAAAATGTGCATTTTAATTCACAACGGTTGAACATCAAAGAAAAAAAGGAAAGACTATTTTTTCAACAAAATTAGTATGTAACATACTAAAGAAACAGTCTCATTTCCATGGCAATTATATCATAGGCCAAAGTGATAAATAGAACATTGAAGTCTAAGTAAATTTTACTTTTGAAATTATTCATGAAGTTTTGATCACTAACGTAACAGTTAATTGTAATAAAGAAAGGACTTCTATATTAAATTTATTTTCAATATAACTATTAATAAGAAAAACAACATATGATTTTATGTCTACAGGGTGGGACAAAACTAGGTTTACAGTTTTTCATATGAAAATAATACAATAAATAACAAATAATAATACAAAAATAAACTTTCACATACTCACAACTGTAAACCTACTTTTGCCTTATCCTGTATAAATTTCTGCTATTTTGGTATGATTTCTTTTTAAACAAGATTTAAGGGAAATAGATTTATATGTGAGGAGTGTAAATACTGGAATATAGTCATTAATAGCATAGCTACAAAGATATCAAATTAAAATTGTGTATATGACAGCTGGTCAACTAATTTCCTTAACTGTCAATTTACTCCTCTGTAAAATAGATAAATGTTATTCCTTTCACCTAATATACAAAGTGCAAAAAATAATGTGAAATAAGACATATCAATAAATTTGAGTGAATGTTGTGAAAAAGCAAATCAAAGGAGAAAAAAATATACATAATAAACATTTTTAAAGCACTCAATTTCACTGGTGATTAAATAAAAATACATTTACCACCTTTTATATACTAGATTGAAAAAAATTAAAAATTTCTAGACTATTGAGTGTTAGTGCAAAAGGGATAATTCTCATGCACAGTTGCTGGGTGTATAATTGAAAGAACATGTTGGGACAGTATTTAGTACGTGACTGAGAAAATGTTAGATGCGTCTCCTCTTTCCTGTATTTATTTCATGATTAGGAATCAATCCTACTGAGATGTGCTCATAACGTTATGGGGGGGGGGGCGGGGAGCAGTGTTCCCCAGTTGGAACAATAGAAGTAGTACAGCATAAATAAAATGATATGTGAGTAAGTTTAAGTACAGGTTCATATTTTGCCTTGCCCACCTGGAGTATTGGCCAACTTGCTTAATTTGTATGAACCAGTTTCCTTATATCTAGAATGAAGACAATATATTATTGAGTTCTAAAGGAACCAATTACAATGCCCAGAGCATAGTAATTTCAGATTCTCCTGAGGTATACATCCTGTTTCTGAAACTAGTTTAAATAAGGAACCTGAACTAATTTTTTTTTAAAAAATTGGTTCTTCAGCATGGATCTAGCAAAGTAACTAGCTCAGTTATACCTAGAGTTCAGTTTGAACAGTTATGTTTGCAATTACAGACCTGCAATAGTTGTAGCCATACTTTCTTGAACCTATCATCAATCACACTTATCCTATGTTTAAAATACCCTGAGAGCAATACCAGTTTGAATCTTTGCTTACTGGATTTATGACTAGATTAGAAACACAAGCAAACAAAGAAACCTAACAGAAGAATGGAGAATGTTAAAGCATCAGAGTCCACCAAAGCATCAGTGGAGCCACAAAAGGAAAACAGGAAGAAATAAAGGCTACATCATTGGGGGAAAAGGACATAAATGAAGTCGGTATTTTAACTCAAGTGACAGGATTTTGTAAATATTTATTTCTGAACATTGTAAATTTCTTATGGAGTAGTTAGGTAGTTTACTAGAGAAGTAAAGTTTATTTTTCCCCTCCAAATAATTGGCAAATTAAGACATTTGATTTACTGAATCAATATTCATTAAGGAAATATTTATTGTTCATTTTTTTTCTGGCACAGTGTCCATAATTGAACATTACTCTATTAATAATTGAAACTTGTAAAATATGGGCCAGATCTGATGGTTTATCAAATAGCCAGAGTACAACCAAACATAATTCACATGAAGAACATACTGTAATGATTTAACAGTTTTTCTGAAGGCACTTCAGACTTTTTTCATTCATTCAGTCCATCTACCCTGTTTGAGGTGTTGTATGGTATAATGGGAACACTGTGTTCAACGATTGCCTAAAGTTTGGAGTGGACATAAACAGATACAGATGTGACAATGACAACGTGACAGCTGCTCTGTGATTGAGGAAAGTCCATCGACCTCTGTGAATCCAGGAAAGAAGAGTAATTAATTCTTCTGAGATAAGCTTTAAAAGTGAGAAGATGTTTGAATTTTGTCTTGAGGGATGAATGTGAGTTAATGAGATTCTATTTGGGAATGGGGAGATATGACTTCAGACAGGGAAAAATTGATTGAAATGGTTCAGGGCTATCATTAAGAACATTCAGGATCACAGAACTTGCAGAATAAAACTGCATTGACCATATAGTAAATACCAAAATCATTGTGAGATAACTGTCTAACATCAGCTTGCTTTCTATTTACCATTATCTATTCTTTAAAAAAATGATCTGTCATTCAGTAATTAACTTGCATTAGCTTTGGTTGGATCTGTTTCAATTGTTTCATTGTGTAGTGAAAGCTGAATACACATTTAAGTAAAAGTTCAAAGTCAAACATCTTAGCTCAGCATTCTATTGCTTCACAATCTCTCTTTAGTCCATATTTTCAGCCCTACCCTTCTGCTCACTTAGAAACCTTATGTGCCATCCAAACTATAGTCTTCCTGAACCTACCTTGGACGTGGATACTTTCCCACTCTCCTTTGTATTCTCTCCTTCCTCCATTATAACTGAGTATTTAGTAAACATTGATTAAAAAAGATTTGGAAGACATGGGTTCTAATTCTGAGTTAGTCAGGAATCCCTGTGAGACCTAGAGTATGATGTTTGATTAATTTTGGTGTCCATTCTATTATCATTATACTAGAGGCCCAGTGCACAAAATTCGTGCACTGGTAGGGTCTGTAGCAGCTGTGGGTGCTGGCCAGGGCCTCCCTTCCTAGGCTGCCTGCTGCCAGCCAGTGCCTTCCTTCATTCCATGCTGCTCCCTGGTGGTCATCGCATGTCATAGCAAGCAATCAAACTCCTGGTCGGTCGAACTCCCAAGGGGACACTTTGCATATTAGGCTTTTATATATATAGATAGTTATTTGTCACTATAAGCTCTAAGTCTTCCCAAGTCTGCTGTTGTGAATTTAGGTGAAATAATCTCTGACAATCTCTTTCCCCAGCTTTAATTGCCTTTATAGCATGTATCACTATGTGGTAGCCCAGAAACTAGAACAGTACCTAGCACAGAGTATATGCTCAGCATATATTTGCTGAGTGAGTAAATAAATTAATAATTTAAAATTAAGTGATTGCATGCTTATTTCATAACATAACTGAAACCCTTGAGTCAGTCTTTGTACAGGATACCTTTTTTCCCCACTGTGCTTATCTCTGGACCAGGGGTATCGTGTTTCTTTCAGGAACATTTGTGTGTGTGTGTGTGTGTGTGTGTGTGTGTGTGTGTGGCAACTGCATGGAGAATGCTTGGATAAATGGTTCTCATTTAAACCTATAGTAACCATAGCACAGAGGGAAATCTGGACTTGTTCATTATTGTATCAAAACCATGCACTAAATAGAATTCTAAAAACAGTAAGCAGCAGGTTGTTGAATAATTTTATGTAATGTGCACAAAGATGTAATTAAATTAAGACATTACTTTATAGTAGTGGAATAAAAGTATCCCACATTCTCTGTAAAGGAAATCGCATTCCTTGGACTCTCATTAATATATACACAGATTTATGTACATTTAATAATAGGATCTAAGATTTTAGAAAGTTTACTTGGAACAAAATTAGACTCTAACTCTAGGAAGCAATTTCCAGCAGCTCCTTCCTTGCAATAGAAAAATAAAAACACAGCTCACTACTGCCCTAAAATTCCACTAGGTTGTGCTATCTGTTCTCTGAGGTCACCTTCAGACCTCCATGTCCTTGCCAATGAAGTTCCACCCACCAGGAACCCCTTGTCTTCAGCTCTATTCACCTTCAAACACCCTGCTCACCCATTCTGCAAGAAACACCTTTCAGGTGCCTCCTTTTCTGAGAACTGTGTTTATCAGAAGTGGTTGTACTCTCTTTGAACCCAGTAACACTCTGTGAACATCACTCATATTTCACATACCTGATTCCATCTATTTTAGTACAGCCATTGTGTTTGAGTCTCATTCCTCTTATTAGCTTGCGAGACTCTTGAGAGTAGTGTCTTCTTTTCTTGTCTTTGCCTCCTAGCAGAGTGCCTGGAATACAAACGGCATCTGTATTGTATGCAGACACTCAGTGCTATTGAGTTGAAATGGAACACTCAGTTTCCCCTTAGGGCTTACCTACTCCATTTAAAATAAGGACAAGGGCAGGCTATGGATTCTTAGGGTGTTCATATATATATATATATATATATATATATATATTTTTTTTTTTTCCTCATCCTCATTGTGGCTTTAGATCAGATATTGGTGGCCACAGTCAGAGATGAGCTAGAGGGATACACAGAATCTTGACTTTATAGTTTAGCTGCCCACTTACCTCTTGCCCCTCAAGGCCTGCATATGCATGATTTCCACATCCAAGCCATAATAGAGGCTGGCAGTTCCATTTGGGACATAGTCTAGGCCACACCCTCAGTAACTACAGTAATAGTAATCGATGAACCAGATGGTGGGACTGTTACTGGACAGCCCCCTGAGTCAGAGGGGGAGGGCTCTCCCCTCCTTGGCTCTTAACAATCTCCTAAGAAAGGTTTTAGATGAATGACAGACAGCAGCATTGTAGCAAAGCAAGCAACTTTATTAAGGAAGCAAATAAAAGCAAATTTTATTTAAAGAACACTTGGCATAATGAATAAGTGGACAACCCACCTAACCGGTTGGAGGTTTAGGGGTTTTATACATTCTGTCCATAGGTTTCAAGGTTCCTCTGCTGGATATCTTAGGCAATGGACTACATTTCAAGGTCTCCTTTTTACTTTGTTGTGGCTTTTCCCAGAATTTATGTAAACATCTAGCTATTTTACCTTGGTAAGTCCCAAGACTGCCGACCTCTTTGTTCAATGGGTGATATAAATGCTTCTTTTTAGCCCCTTCACCTCCTCCTGCCTTAGCATCACCCAAGTGATATTTGTTCTTGCATTTAGCTGGGGTCTTTGTTCTCTATTTTCCCAGGCTAGGGTAATATATGATATGTATTCTCTGATTAAGGGGGAGAGGTATTAACGATTTGCTCTCAAGTGTTCTTGGTTGGGGAAAATAGGATCTTGTGATTCATAGCTGACTGAAAGTTGCACAAACCATTGGGCCTTGTTTAACTGTATATCAGTTTATTCAATTCTCTTGCCCAGGAACTGTCCTAGCAAATCACTATCCTGCCACAAGGCAATATTATGCAAATGAGCCAGAGATGGTCTTCATGCATTGGGTCCTATTGTTGATTTCTTCACTGCAGTCTGAGACTTGAGAGCTAAAAAGCTTGCTGGTGCCAGGTTCAAATTTTTACATACACAATTATTTTAAAAACTAGAGGCGTGGTGCATGAAATTCATGCACAGGTAGGGTCCCTAGGCCTGGATGGCCATCAGGGCCAATTGAGGCCTTCCTTTGTTCCGCACCAGCCCCTGGTGGTCAGCACACATCAGAGAGAGCGGTCAAACTCCCGGTAGGTCCAACTCCCGAGGGGATAATTTGCATATTAGCCTTTTATTACATAGGATAGCCCACGGAGTGATATTTTAATCAATTAGATCCTGTCTCCTATGTACGTTTCATTCAACCTCATCTCACATCTACTATCCTCCTGACGCCTAGCTATCCTCCAGAGTTCTCTGGACCAGAGACTCCCACAGGCTGCTGCACAATATCCCATAGACATGTGAGCCCCTTAGTATCCCCTCTCCCCTGGACCTCCTTTGCTCTTCACTCCTTCTGGGTCATGGTCCCCTGGGGGACTTCCCCCTCATGCAATCCTGTTCAAGGTTTACCCAACAACACTGTGTGTTACTGCCTATTTTAGTGAGACCTTTTTTTCCTAGATCAGCCCAAATCCCTTGAACAGACCCATTATCAAATTTCTTTCTCAGAAAAAATAAAGATAAGTCTATTTATTACTGGGAAGAAAACTGTTATCAAAATTATATTCATATTTTAGTCTTATGAATAAATGCATTTATGTTATTAGTCATTAAAAGAAAAAGAAACTTTCCCTTTTGTCCAATATATACGTTTTGTCCAAAATACATACATATGTATTTCTTTCTTTCTTTTTTTTTTTTTTTGGTTTCTTTGCTCAGTTTTGTATTTTAACTTATACTTTAGATCTCTTACCCTTTTCCTTTTAAAACAGTCTCATGGGCTTTTCTTCCACAGTTTATTGCATTCTCTTGAAGAATAGATAGAATCTTAAACAGGTACAACTTTACGGAATACATAAAGATTTCAAAATAAGTGCAGAGCTACTGCCTGGAGTGTGCGCATTGTGTTCAAGCACACACATCCTGGTCCATAAGTTACCCAGCAAGAAAAATCTGCTGAGCAATCTTTCTGTGACCTGACAGTCTCTGTCTAGCATGGGGAGATTATGGCTGTTAGTCTTACTATGTTTTCCCCCTCTTCATTTAAACTACAGCCTTGATAAAGAAACATTGGCTCCCACAGGCTTTCTCTGGGCCATCCTTTGCAGGTCTGGCCATTTTACATGCCCCTTAGATACCACTGAACCCTTCCATGGCTTTCAATCACAATTAGTGTTAATAACGTCTTGGCCTCCCCCCGTGTTCCTCTTCTCCAGCTGTGATTGAATGTGGGCTTCCCCTCAGCCCCAGCCCCCCCCCCATTGCATCATGGGAGGAAGCCCTTGACTTTCATCTGCCTGATTATGCAGGTATGAGTTTCCCATGGCAGCTGGCTGAGATCTCCCTGGCAGCTTGCCTCCCTCTGGTATGCATGCTCTCTCACCAAAAGGCACTTTTAAGTCTCTTTTTTGCTACACATCCCTTCCAGTTCTTCGCTAGACAAAACAAATCCTTAAGAAAAAGAACGACAGCAAAGGGGGGCATGGTGTGGGGCCACAAGGAATCAGAGGGAGGGACAAGAAGAATAGGAGGCAACAACTTCCCTTCTCATCAAGTGCCCGGATTGAGCACACTTTTCTGAAACCATTATAGGGAACTCACAAGGGTTTGCGGAAGAAGGAAACTAACATTTACCAAGACTTTCTAATAAAGGGGTAATTATACTGAATGCTTACTATTACCCTGATACAGCAGCAAACTTTAAAACTGTATCACTCATTAAAAATTGACCACTAATTAATTTGATGGTCACTATTATTTTACATTATCAAAGAGTAAATTGTACAAAGTTATACCAGCTAGTTAGTGAAGACAGGGGCTTGGATTGTACTCCTAACACCTGCAGCTGTCACCTAGCACATTCACAAGTTAATTCAACCTCACGGTAAATCTGAAATAGGTATTACATGCTACTATTTATTTATTTATTTATTTATTTATTTATTTATTTATTTTTATTGATTTCAGAGAGGAAGGGAGAGGGAGAGAGAGATAGAAACATCAATGATGAGAGAGAATCATTGATCGGCTGCCTCCTGCATGCCCCCCACTGGGGATCGAGCCCACAACCCAGGCATGTGCCCTTGACCGGAATCGAAACTGGGACCCTTCAGTCCACAGGCCAAAGCTCTATCCAATTAGCCACCCTGTTTAGGTCTATTATATGCAACTTTTAGATGAAGACTCAGGTTTGAAAAGTTTACTGTTTATTCTCATATACATATTTATGAGTGCCTATTTTTTCAAAGGAACTGTGGTATCCTACAGAAATGCTAGAAGCAATTAAATGAAATCCTCAAAATTTAGAGAGTTGCTCCAAATTTAGACAGTAAGGTGGTAAAAAGGGTTCAACTACAGTATGTTGAGCTCCAAGACTCTCTCACCTTCCAAGACAGCCTGTTGACTCCTCAAAGTAGCCTAGACCAGTGGTCGGCAAACTGCGGCTTGCGAGCCACATGCAGCTCTTTGGCCCCTTGAGTGTGGCTCTTCCACAAAATACCACGTGTGGGCACATGTACAGTGCGATTGAAACTTTGTGGCCCATGCGCAGAAGTCAGTTTTCGGCTCTCAAAAGAAATTTCAATCATTGTACTGTTGATATTTGGCTCTGTTGACTAATGAGTTTGCCGACCACTGGCCTAGACAAAGGAAGGAGGCAGTCACATTGTAGCAGGATATTCCTGGGTGAAATTTTTGTTACTGATTTGTAATTGTTCTAACCTTGAGTGGCCATACTCACCAGAGGACCCTATAGCTATTTAAATGCCTAGCACAGGCATAGTCACATCTGTAACAACAATAAAAAAATATGGGAAAATCTGTCAATTAACAACCTATTCCATTAAGACAAGAGGAATAAAAATGTTCTTCATGTTACTGGTCATCAAAAGAAGCCTGCATTTAAGGGCTCGGTGGGCAGAGTTATTTAACAGGACTGATACTTGAGATTTACATGGTTGCTTTGGGCATTGGCTTTCTGATCACAGATATGAGGACCCTCATCAAATAAACAGAAAGGAAATAATACTGCCTGGCGCAATGCCTGTATGAGAGTGAAGGGGCCGATTAGGGCACCTACTGAGTAAGCAGGAAAATCTGCTCAAAGCCAGAGTCTCGGGTTAACATATGGCTATGTTACTGGGGCATTTGATATATAGTTAATAAGGCCTGTTTTTTTCTTCACTGTAGCCATTTTGAATTCCTAGATCCCATCCTATAATTGACTTGAATATGACTGAAATTTGACACCACCTTTACCCTCCTGGTAGGAGCATTCTTTGTCGTATTTTTTCATGAGCACATCTAACCCTATATTTTATAGCATTTGTTTAGACTTTTCTAGGAAGATTTCATTTGCCTGCCCCCTGTTCACCATATTCACATCCATATCACAGCCTTTACCAGTATGCATGTCCTTGGAATTTTAACTTATCTTTGTTCCTTACTAAGTGATGAAGTTCTTAAAGGAAACACTAGCATTATAATCTCTAAGTTTTTAGCTTTGTTCAAAGTGGTAAGTTTTCGATACACAATTGGTAGTTAATTTATTAGGCAAGGCACATGTTGATGCTGGAAAAGTACAGAGTGGCTTATTGGTGACATTGTTTAAAGCACTACCATTTGCAGAAGAGCAGGAGGTGTTTGATATGTTCTGCTTGCCCGTGGTATCCATTCCACGCTCCAGGCGACTGGCACTTATGGGCGGCATCGAAGTGTTCCCTTTGTGCTGCCTGGCTTTCCTTTGGGTGAAGGTCTGGGGGAAGCCCAGGCAGGTGTAATAAAGAGGGAGGAGAAGTAGGTCAGGGAATCTACTACCCTGGCTTCTTCGTCCTGGGTCACCCAGTCGGTTGTGTCCTTCTGCTATAGGCCACCCTGAGCCTCTCCACACATTTCTCTTGCCGGGTTCTGTAACCACCCCTCCACTCATTTCTTCCGATCTAAAGGTGGGAAGATCCCTCCACTGCTGTCAGCTACAGGAGTACTGTCACATGCCTTTCTGTTATCCAAAGCCACCCACACCCTTGAATACAGTCCCTTTATTAACTCCCCTCTGTTGTATACGTCAGGAATGCTGTTTCCTTCTGACAAAGAGGATGCTGAAAATATCACATGTAACGCTGACAATTAGTCACAGAGTGCCCTAAATGGCAGGTGTCTTGAGTAACATGAAAATGTAAAAAGGAAAATCTGTCTTTATAAATGAAAACAGAAATTGGAATAATTTATAGACCCAGCTCATGGCTTTTTGTTCATGACTCCAGATAATACCTCCTATTTCTGCCACTGAACTGCACCAAAATGATTTGAATTTTCACTGTGCTGGGAAAAGGCGTAGGTATATGAAAGTAGCCTCAAGTCTCAACAACAGGAAAGTAAGGGGTAGCTGGTATTAAAACACTACTCCCACCACCACCATACAATCTAAAATCAGCTTTACATTTTTGAATGTGAACATTCTTCCCAGCATCCTATTCCATGATGGACTCAGTTAAACAAAGATTGAGGCATGGATGATTGTACTTTAATATTTCAGTCCAATAGTATGAAATCATGCAACACAAATGTTAGTTTTCTTTCTCAAACGTCTTCCCGGATACTTCCTACTGCGTTATGAGCACAGACTGAAGAGTCCAGTTGAGGAGCGCCTCATAAATGTGTAGAATTTTCCATTAGAAAAGCAACTTGGAGTGCTTGGCTTAGAAATGGGTGGAAAATAATTTTTTTAATGAGTGTGATGGAAAACCTTGACTAATATAAAAGGAAGTTATGCATTACATGGAAATATATATTAACCGCTCAACTTTAAGACTTATTAAATTGTTCCTGGAGAAAACATTTTACTGATAGTGAAATAGACTGTGAGTTCACTTTTATGTCACCGGGACTTGACCTCTGTTGGGTTAACTGAACTAAATTTATTGCTATTAATTCTATTTCTCTTATTTCTAGTTTCATATGTTTCATGTACCCCTATTTTGACAATATAAATTTAAAATCAAATTCTATCAAAAGTATATATGGACTTGGGAGGGATTCTTTTAATTGCCAATTACTATTTCAGGTAGAAATGATATATTTGTTTGACTGCCATTAAGTGCTCATAAAATATACAAATTGCATAATTTTAGGCAATAAAAGTCAATAAAGTAATATTTATTGAGTATTATTTATTTAAAATACACACTTTAGTTCCTACGCTAAGTAATGCCTAAAAGAAAACACAAAGACCGGGTCCTAAAAATACTTGCAATTTAATAAAAAAACAAACACATACTAGATAATGAAAGTATACAGAGCTGCCAGCTAAACATATAAATATATACATACACAGATACATTAAATGACCAAGGTAAGAACAGTTATATCAGTCAAGATAAGTCATGCTCTGATAACAAACAATCCCCACCATCTATGTGACTTAATGTTGTTGTTTTATTCTCATTCCTACTGTAGGTTAAATGCAGGAAGGCAGGTTGCTCTAGTTATAGTGGAGATCCCAGGATGGAGCGAACAAAGGCTCAATCTTGACACACACTTTAAAAATCATCATGACAGGGCATACATGACAAATCACACACTGAATCTTGGAGCTTCTACCTGAGCTGACACATTTCACTTCCCTTTATATTCCACTCGTCCAAACAGGACATATGACTACACTTACCTTCACACGGAATGGGAAGAGCCATGTGTTTAGAAAACAAGAACTGGATATAATAATAGCCCAAATGATCAGCACAGTGTTAAGACTGAATATATAACTCATAGAATATTCCACAGGGAAGGGACTATTTGAAGTAACTCCTAAAATAGGAGAAAGCATTTTTACAGGATGATTAGTTATTGCAAATAATTTTGTACCCCAATCTGTTCTGCATGTCCTCTTAATGTCATTAATTTCTGTTTTTTATTATTTTTTTAATTTTTTACTGATTTTAGAGAGAAGAAGAGAGAGAGGAAAAGATTGGCATTGACTGGTTGTTTCCCATAAGCGCTCCCCACACAGGGATAAAACCTACACTTCAGTGCACAGGATTACAGATACTCCAGTCAACTGAGCCACACTGACCAGGGCCTTAATTTATTTTTTATTTAATAATGTGTGATAATAAACAAGGATTTGCCTTCATAATTATTAGCCAATATATAACATCTTTCTGCTCACACATGCTACAAAACTATAATGATTTGATATTCGCTGAAAACTAAAATATCTCAACAGTATTTTAAAATTGTTTTCTTCTGTGTCCTCTGTCACACATGCACACTAATAGCAATGTTCTTTTATAAGTTTATAGTGTGTTGTAAATTATTTTTGAAAGGTTTGGGTTTTCTCTCACACTAAATATTTCCCTCTGGTTGTTTGTTTTATGTCATTTTCAAAGCAAAACTAGATGCCATGATTTTTATTTATTTATTAAATGACCTTTAGGAATTTTTTGATGTCCCAATATACTGGGAGCCCTTTATATAAAAAGGAAAGGATAAAAATAAACATACAAAGTATTTTTTGTTAGCTACCAAACCATCATGATTTATTATTACTGAACAGAATTGGAACTTGGTCAGATTGGAGTCTTCTTCAAATTTCAAAAGTGGCAATGTTAAAGGCTACTCTGGACTTGGGAAATTCAATTTCCCAGTCAATTTTAGAACAGTCATTTGAAGGTAAATGATCTATTTGAAAGAGTTTATCTGTGGAAGAAACTATAGCTGATTTGATATATTTTTTTAAGTGGGTCTAAAATAAATTCCCAATATAACATTAGAAAGGTTTTTAAAGGCCATAGGTTCATGAGAAAAGACTTGCCATCTTATTTCTATTTCCCTTTGGAAGATAATACTGGATGGTGGGACTTTTAGTAATACAATCATAGTTTTCTTTAAAAGACATACTCTCTTCCTTTCCCAACTATTTAGTAAGACACAGGCCATGCCCCAAATCCTACCAGTCTTCTCAGAGGAATTTAGTTGATTTCCATCCTTAACTTCACATGCAGCTCCCTTTTCTTTATGAAGTTCCCTCTTCTCACTTTATTACCTAGTCCAATACTTGTTCTCATTCCCTCCAACTACCTACTTCTCCTCTCTCTGGTCAGACTACAATTTCCTGCTGGAATGTCCTGAGTTTTAATTGTTTTTTCAATTCTATCTCCTGGGTTTCAGTAGTGTTTTTTTTTTCCCCCCTGTTGTGTTTCAATGAAAGGCTATTAGTTTCTTTTTCAAGTTCCTTAATTAAGAGAAATCCAAGGCACTGGCAACTGGATACACTCAGAATATGCCTACACAGCCCCTGGAATGCTCACAGAGATGCATCACCATATTTTTGTACAGATGAGGAAATTGAGGTTCAGAGATATAATAACTCTTATGAAAATAATTATAATAGTTAATGTGTTTTTTCTAGGCACTGTGATTTGTCTGTTAGAGAAATAATTTCCTTTAATCCATACAATAATCTTAAAAGGTAGATAGTATTATCTCCATTTTATAGAAGAAAATGAAACATGGCTCTAGCTGGTTTGGCTAAGTGGATAGAGCATTGACCTGCGGACTGAAGGGTTCCAGGTTTGATTCTGGTCAAGGACACGTGCCTGGGTTGCAGGCTGGATCCCCAGTAGAGAGCATGCAAGAGGCAGCCGATCAGGGATTCTCTCTCATCATGGATGTTTCTATCTCTCTCTCCCTCTCTCTTCCTTTCTGAAATCAATAAAAATATATTTAAAAATAATAAAATATTAAAAAGCATGGAGTTTTAACAAATAATCTATAAAGAGGTATTTTGGTAGTCATAAGATGATTCATAGGATAATGATCTCTATGATTTTGATGAGTATATATTTACGAATTGACCCTAGCTCTCATTTCAGATTCATACGTCAGAAACCAATATATTGCATATGGATGTTGATAAGCCCTGAGGAAAAGATGGCATCTTGGTCTTTTTGGGCTGCTAGAACAGAATAACGCAGACAAGGTGGTTTATGAAAAACAAAAGCTCATTTCTCACCATTCTCGTGGCTGGAGATTGGAAGCCCAAGATTAAGGCGCCAGCACATTGTGTGGTGGTAAAAGCCCTCTTCCTGGTTCATAACTGGCATCTTCTCTGTCTTCTTCTGGTGAAAGGGGCAAGGGATAGCTCCTGTTTTATAAGAGAACTAATCCCATTTGTGAAGGCCCCACCCTTCATTAAATCCATACCCTTGTGAATGTAGCTCTGGATGAATTCAGTTCTGGGTTGAGGACACTTTCCAGTGCTATGATGTTGGACTTGGCATGGGACTTTCTTTGCTTAAAGTAATGTTAGTGAAGATGATGTGGACTTAAACATGTGCGTGTATAGTCTTCTATAAGAACATGACATGAGCAACTTCGAATTAAAAATCCTATTTAAAAAACACATGCAACACAGTTGAACCTAACTCACCATTCAGAACCAAGGCTAGTCGATTCTAAATCAGAGCCATAGAGGACCCAGATTCTCTATATATTTGAGATTGTTAAGTTGCAAAAACTAAATTAAAAATCCTAATACAGTATTCAGTGGCATGTTGAATAGCATGTATTTGAGGACATAAACATACAAATTCAGTTCCTTCAAGAAATATGGGTAGCCAGGTATTATTTTAATATATGTGCTGCCAGAGTGAGCACAGAGTAGCCAGATACTAAAATGTTATCTTTAAAGGACTTGGAGAATTTGCTGTTACACTATGCCCAGTTAGACCAGGGATTTCAGTTCATATTGATATAATTTCTAACATAAACACTGATTCAGAACTTGACAATGTTTTTATAATTAGTTTAGCATATTAGTTATTCATGAAACTCTACTTCATTTTACTCCTGTGAATTTTAGTCAACTCCCACAAGGTAAGCTCCCGATCCCTTCACCTTCTAATCTATAATGCCCTTATAACTTAAATAGTTCGTGTCCCTAAATTAATCGTTAAATGCCCAATCAGAAAAAATTTAATTAATAACATTGTGTTTGTATTTCCTCTGTTTATATTGGAAACATATAGCATGCAGGCTATGAATGTGGGTCCTAGAACCAATTAAGCCTGAAACATCACTGGAAGCAAAAATGACAAAACAGAAGTTGTCCTACTTTCAAGCACATCATAAGAAAGCAGGATTCTTTGGAAAAGACAATAATGCTGGAAAAATGGGAAGTGGCAGGCAAAGAGAAAGATTGAATATGCGATGGATTGACTCCATAAAAGAAGCCATAGACAGGAGTCTATAGGAGCTGAACAGGGCTGTTTGAGGACAGGACATTGAGGAAATCACTCATTAATAGATCACCAGGAGTGGGAGTTGATTCAACAGCAAGTAGCATGTATGCATCCATATGGGTCCTGCAATTAGACTGTTTAGACTCAACCACAAACACTTCATCTTCTTAAGCTTCAAATGCCTGTTTTTGCATGAGTTAATATTAGTATTTGCCTTACAGCTGTTGCCAGTGTTACGTGAGTCAATACATTTTTTCGCACAGTGGTGGGCATATAATAAGTGCTCAATGGATAGTGTGGGAGGCTTTGGGAAAGGGAACTATGAGGTAAGATACTACCTCTTTGGATTAGCATGCAGGAACCATCACAATATGGTCCAGACCTGCCTTGATCAATCTACACTACCAGATACCATCCTTGGACACTGAATGCCATTCATACACTTCTGCCTTGCTTTAGTATATGCTTTTTTATTCTGTCTATAAAATCTTTATCCTTCTCCTCACTCTCCAGCAGCCAAACTTCTCTTTTTTAAAAATTCAATTCATATATTGCCATCTTTGAAAAACCCTCTGTGATCCATCAATGATGAATTAATCATTTATTTCATATTATTCCTATAACATTTACTTTCACCATAATTATGAGTCTATATGTGAAACACCCATCAAATGGTCAGCAGCAAGAATGATTGGAGTCAATTTTATTAATCTCCATAACACTAATGTCTATTACCATGCTGAGTATGTGTTTATTAAATAAATGAATTAATGAGTAAATATAAGTATGCAAAAATAAATGAGAATATTTTTCACCTCTTGTGACCAAATACTAACATGTAAAGATCCCATACACATTTGCATTCTTACCAAAATGAATAAAAACAGAACCTTCCATAAATTTAACTTTTTATGTGTCCACATGTCCACAGAAAAAATTGCAAATATTCCTTTATGTAATATGAAGTGAATTCATCTGTATGCTTGGTTATATAAATTCAATATGTTGGATCTTATCATTTTATTGAAAATGAATCCCTCAATCTGTCATATTTGACATCTCAGATAAATATTAAGCATTTTAGAGTTTCTGTGAATTGTGGTGTTCTTTCTTTTTTTTTTTTTTAAATATATTTTATTGATATTTTACAGAGAGGAAGGGAGAGGGATAGAGAGCTAGAAACATCGATGAGAGAGAAACATCGATCAGCTGCCTCCTGCACACCTCCCACGAAGGATGTGCCCGCAACCAATGTACATGCCCTTGACCGGAATCAAACCCGGGACCCTTGAGTCCGCAGGCCGATGCTCTATCCACTGAGCCAAACCGGTTTCGGCGAATTGTGGTGTTCTTGCTATATGCTCTAAATTAGATATTCTCTGTCAACATTTGCAGAGCGCAGTTGGATACATCTTCACAAAGTCTCGAATAATTGTGATACTAATTTAATTGTGATAGACTAGCTCCAGCATCTTGATTGGCTTCAATATTTTTGGTGCTCAATGAGACGTTTTTTGTCAAAGGTTTAAAGATTACAAAATTTAGAAATGAACATCTGCTATTCTTTCCATCTTTGCTACATAAGAAATTTAATTTCAGAAGAAAAGCAGAAAACCCTCCAGCATTAGGTTTCTCTTCATTTGATTTCACTGATGTCTTCAAATTAAATGTGTCTATAGAGTTTAGTTATAAAAATAATAACAGACGGGGTACCCATTATGTGCCAGGCATTGTGTAGACTTCAGATTATTTACTCATTGAATTCTAAGTTGACACTAAGAAGTAGCTATCATTATTTTTATCATATATAGTTAGATGGATAGGTAGATTAATATGGAGTATCAGACAAAGTAATTTACCTACAGACATATAGTTGATAACTGTCCAAACCTAGCTCTGAATTTCGTTCTGAAATATTTCAATTCCCTTAATCTTTTCATTGTACCGCATGGCCATCTCTGCTATTTTTTACTTAAAAGAGAAACTTAGTTGTTCACTTAGAGTATGTAATAAAGTGTTTAATAACTGAAACAATTACAGCCACACACACACACACACACACACACACACACACACACACACATACCCATGGCCTCACTTTGGTCCCCATTTCTCAAACCTGGCAAAGTCTTGATATGTAATTATAATATGCCAGGCAAAGCCTACAAGGCCAGGGGGTAATTTTCTCCTGATGTTCTTTTGATATAAATGAGCAGGAAAGGCAAAAATATTCGGTCTGCCTCTTATTAACCAAATGAACATCTGAGTGACCTGCTTGAAACAAAGTCTTCAATGTAATTTATGGATCTTAGCAAAGTTCTGCCCAAAGCACTGTTATAAAGATGAATAAAGGCCTTATTACCAAGTTAACAAAAATAGAGGTCCTTGATATGGTAATTTAAATAGAGTTCATGGTGTAACTTAGGTACATGATGAGTGTAAAATGGGAAAACAAAAATGATGAATTGCACATATGTTGGACAGAATGCTAATTTTTTTATCAGATTAAGTATATTAACTGTTTAAGACAGTAAATTTTGTCATTAAAATACAATTTTAGTTTCCTTGTTATGGTGTCCTGTACATTTCCAATATAGCACTCATTATATTTATAAATTATATAAATATGCATTGTTTGGTATAATGCTTTTTTTCATTAATAAAACTATTTTCCGGAGCAAGAACTAAGTTTATCATGTAGCCCCAGTCCCAAGCACATAATAGTGCTAAGTACATATGTGTTTGCATAAACCAGGGAATGGATATATTTAGATAGCCATATTCACATCTTATCCAATAGAAGATGACCAATGTAAAATATCATATTAGCTAAAAATTAATCTTCTATTCTTATAAGAATACCACCCATCCTACTGACCTGATTTTAACTTAATTACCTCTTTAAATATCCTAATACGGTCACATTCTCAGGTATGTCTGGTTAATTTTTGGAGGCTATAACACAGCCCAGAACAGATGGCAATGCAATGGCAAAGCAATACTTCTAAGGAAATTTGTATTTTAAAACATCTCATCCACTCATTTAATTAATAAATTTAGCTAGCACTTCTTAAATATCAACGTGGAGCAAGCAGAAAACTACATTATCCTCTGTGAAATAACAATGTGGAGACACATATAAAATAGAAATAAGAATTCTACAATTTATCTTCATAACAGTGGCAAGATATTATGTTCATTTCAGGAAAAGGTAAACTGAGGTAAATGAGGTTAAGTTACTTGTTCAAAAGCATATAGGTGGTAGGTGGTAATCCTATTGACTATAAAACTATTAGACTCCAAAGCCCATACATTTTTATTTTATTACATATACAGTATATAACATATATATATATATATATATATATATATATATATATATATATTTAAATTGATTTCAGAGAGAAAGGGAGAGGGAGAAAGAGAGAAACATCAATGATGAGAGAGAATCACTGATCAGCTGCCTCATGCACTACCCACACTGGGGATGGAGCCCGCAACCCTGGGCATGTGCCCTGACCGGAAATCTAAACGTTCCTGGTCATTGGTCACAATGCTCAACCACTGAGCCACATTGGCCTGGCGAGAGCATGACTTTAATACTCACATACCAGAATCACTGAACTCCCAAACAACCCTAAATCATGCAGCCCCATGCTTCAAAATCTTTTCTCTTGGACTCTGATAGTGGGCAGTAGGAATCTCTGGTGTGGTTTAACAGTCTGAGTACTAGAAGATGACTTCAGAAACCTCTCAGGATTACAAGGAATTCAAAAAGACAACTAAAAGACAGAATGAAGAAAATCACAGGCCTGGGAGGCCATAGTGAGATCGTGATGCAAAGAAGAATCTGACCCATCTATATGCATGAAGAGAGAGAGTGAGAAATGCCCTCTGTAACCCAGCTAACGGGCAGATTTCAGAGGATATCAAATGCCACATTAAGGGATTTCTATAGTGGGTTGTAGGCCAGTTGTTCTAAATATTTACTTTGCAAAGGAAACACAGGAAGAGCTCAAAACCTATTCCCAAAGTTATTTTCCTTGCACCCTAGAAAATTTTGAGGCCAGGCCTGCAGATGTCACACTGTGAGTACTCTGTCGTAAACAGTGTGTAGTGTAGCCAGGAGAGGCTGGTGAACAGAAGTGTGATGGATACTGGCCAATGAGGACTGGGAAACTGGGAGAACAATTAGAAGATTATTTCAGTGGCCATGAAGGAGTCTATAAGTTCCAAATATTTCACATTTTAATACACAGATAGTGTTCTTTTATTCAACTGAATGGAAGGAAAGTTGTTTGTTATTTTAAGCTAAGATTGAAACTGTGCTCAGTCTCAAATAATCTCAGAAAGCACTTTAATTCTCTGTAAGTATCTTGGCTGCTTATTAGATTGTTTTTCCTTTAGCTTAAATCTAATAAGATAATAAAGCCACTAAGAAAGGATTAGTGATCTCTGACCTGTTCCTCTAAGATGCTTTTACCACTAGTATTATGAATCAACTGAGCTGACTTAAGTAAAATAAACGACATTCTCTGCTTTGTTTAATCTGGCAGTCAGAAGGACCAAGGTCCTTCTTAGAGTTCCTGCCAAAGGTTCCATTGAGTTCATTGCAAATCCTTTCTCCTCTTGAAGGGACACGGCCTCTTTTTCTAGTTCTCTTCCCTGTTCCCAAGAACAATTCTGAAGCAAAATGAGGTGGCCAACTCAAGAGAAGACATATATACTTGCCCACAAATACAGGGGAGCCTCAGTTTATCAGAGACTGCCAGTTAATTAGATTTTCTCATTAATAAAGCTTTATCCTACAGTTCTTTTGGTGCAAAATTGGTCCCAGACTTATGATGGTTCGACTTAAGAGTTTTGAATTTGCAATGATGTGAAAGTGATATGCATAATAAATGATATAAGATATTCAACATTTTATTGTAAAAGAGGAGGCTGTGTGTTAGATCTCATTGCCCAACTGTAGGTTAATGTAAGTATTATGAACATGTTTAAGGTAGACCAAGCTAATCTATGATGTTCAGTAAGTTAGCTGTATTCAATGCATTTCAACTTATGGTATTTTTAACTTGCAGTAAGTTTATCAGTACATAACCCATTGTAAGGATGGAGCATCTGTAATTTTTAGTCAGATCTATAATTATCCTCTGAGAAAAGCACCTTAGAATGGTACACAAAACAAAACAAAGCAAAACAACTATTGACTTGGACTTCTGTTTCATACATTCAATCTAGTGAATAATATCTATGCCCCTTACAGTACAGAGACCCTAGTCTCTGTTCTCTCTCAAAGATATTCTCAATTAATATTTTTGTTAATAAAATATTATAATAAGAATATATATATATATTAGAACATTTATAAAATGTAGATAACAAATTTAAGAAATAAAAAATACCCACACTAGAAAAAAATTAATGTTTTTTTATAAAATAACCATGAAGTATTTATTGTTTAAAGATACACATTTTTGCATATCATTGGGCTCATATATTCAAGCTGAATACATAAATGCATAAACAGGCACACACATGTTGACCATAAACAAAAGGTTGGCTAGGTATTCTTCAGCAAAAAGGATTTATTTGTAAAAAAGAAAGGATTGCACTCCAGTATGTGCAGCCATGATTGGTCACCTGAAAGAAGAGGAGTGAGAGATAGAAGAGAAAGCTGATGTATAGAGGGGAAGAGGAAGTTAGAAGGGGGGCTTTTACATAGAGTGCTAACCAAAGAGTTTTTCCTACAAGGCTTTTGGAACTGACATAGGCTGTGAGAGCTCCTTCGAAATCCCTCCTGATTCCTAAGGTCTCTGTTGTAAATTTTGACACATAAATTCATATAGGTATGGTTTATGATATAAAGCTGATATCCATATACAAATTTTGCTCAATATAGCAAGTTTTAGCCAAAGGGCTTTTACATGGTGTTATTGATTAGAAGTAATAACTCACCTCCAGCCTTATATCAAAATGTGTTTCATTAAAGATAATGTATCCATTAATTCATTTACTTATTCATTCAACAATTATTGATTCACTGCTCTATCTAAAACAGCGTGGTCAGCATCCTTGGAAATATACATATGCAAAGTGCCTTACTTCCTAGCCTCGAATAGTTAGCTTACAAAGTCATTTGTAAGCTTATGAAAGAGCCAGTTCTGCCTTTTACTCAAAGCCTCCAGTAATGCCTGTGCAGTCTATATAACTCCTTTGCTTACAAAGGCTTATGATCCTTCAGAATAGGATATAAATTATCATGTAACAAGGAAAGATACACCCAGATCTTCAACTTCTGCTGTGTGGCCCTATGCTTCTTGTGTTCTTTCAAGAATATTTTGCAACCATGAAAATAGGAATGTCTTCAACGTGCCTTTATTTGAGTACGTGGGTTACAAGATGACTGGATACATAAGAGAAAAATTCAGGAGCTAGAGAAGTCCTTGGGCTGCTCGACAAAAATCCTTACCCTTTGGGAAAGGAGACACATCCTCATTATCTGGTCATCACCGGGACTGTATAATATGGGGTTGTAATAAAATAGTTATTACATTTTTATTTTTAAGGCCAGAGAGAGTATCAAACAAAACAGTGACTTTTGTGCTCCCCAAATAGTCCCATCATGACTTAGTTATTACTGTCCTAGTTGAAATATACTCTTGCAAGGTATTAGGTTGTTTTGTATCAATTCAGTAAAATCATTTATAAATATATTTTTATTGATTTCAGAGAGGAAGGGAGAGGGAGAGAGAGAGATAGAAACATCAGTGATGAGAGAGAATCATTGATCAGCTGCTTCCTGCATGCTCTATTGAGCCAGTAATCTAGCCCACAACCCTGGCATGTGTCCTTGACTAGAATCGAACCCAGGATCCTTCAGTCTGCAGGTCCATGCACTATCCACTGAGCAAAACCAGCTAGGGCTGTAAAATAATTTTTAAAATGAATATACCTGGTTTCAGTTTGAACTCGTTTCTGAATTTTGTGTTTGTTTTATTTTATAAGTTTGGCCCAATTTTTGTTAGTTAGATTATTTGGAGATTTGACAAAATATTTTGTTTCAATCTTATTTCTGGTTCTTTGTTTCTTAGACAGATGTGACCTGAAAGTCACTTTACTCTGATTTGTCTTCAAAGGCAATGCCATGCTAAAGTGTGAGGAATTTTCTATTCAATTATGTAGTAAGCTTGTTGGATAAAATTTGCTATTTATTCATTCATTCATTCACTCATTATTTTTTTCCATTCAGTAAATGCTTACTATATGTCTACAACGCATCAGATTCTGTATTAAATGCTGGATGCTGGATTAATTGAATAAGACATGATGACTCAAGAGGACATAAGACAAGACACTTTGCATAAGTACGTGAACAATGCCAAGAAAGCATGAAGCACGGATGTTTTGTGAAACTGTGGTACTCTGGGACTGGGTTTTGAGAGAACAGCACGCACGAGTCTTTGAGAATTAATTCCCATGACACATTTGGGATCAAGCCTGGAACCTGGGTATGTGTGCCCTGAATAGGAATCGAACCATGACCTCCTGGCTCATGGGTTGATGCTCAACTACTGAGCCACACCAGTCGGGATCACTTTATTTTTAAAAAACTTCTCATTGTCATAATTATGATGTGAAGAAGATTTTCCCCCTATATGTGTGATGGCACCTATCAACTGATTTTTATGAGGTTTATGTAGAAATGACATTGATAAGTAAAGGAAATGCCAGAGTTGAAGACTTTTATTTATATTGCTAAATTGCCACTGAAAATGTTAAATAATTTATATTGGTATGAGCATGACTAGGAACATAAATTTTCTTAAATAGCATTTTATTATTATCATTAAGAAAATGCCTGTCAATTCAATAAAATAGCATATTATTTTTAAATTTGCATTTTTCTAATGATAGAGAAGTTTGAGTATTTGGATACATTCATATTATTAGACAGCAGTTATTCATTGCACAATTATATGTTGAAATGATATTATTAATTTTCAAAATTATAATACTATTAAATTGCTGTCAATTGTTTAGTTGTGATTTTTAGGTTTTAAGAATATATGTTGCATAGATTTTCCCTATTTGTATTCTAATGCTGATGGATTAGCCACAGGTCACAAAATACAGCTACATTCTTTCAATGATATTGGGCATTCTTGAATTTTTCCTTGAGATTGACTTTAATGTGAAAGTTTTTATAGCATTATTCATAATTTTATTAGCTTTCAAGATCTGAAATAGATTATCTTCTTTCTTACAAGGAAATAATATTTTATTCTTATTTCAAACTTTATTTAGGCATGGAGGATCATATTATTAAATGTTTTATTCAGTCAACTAGATCTAACTTTTTTACAACTGAAGAAGTTAATGACATGAATCAATTTCCTAATATTGAAACACATTGCATATCTGAAGAATTTTATGATTTTCTTATTCTTTAAAAGAAATAAAGGATACATATTTGCATCTATAATCATAAATGTATATTGCTTTTACTGGTATTTTTTGTCATGTGACTTTAGGGTTGATTGATTAGATCAATCTTATGATTTGGAAATTTGCAAACTTTCTCTTCTCTTTGAATTAAGTTAATCTTTGGATTAGTTAAACCTATTCCTTTTATAGATAGAATGGTCAGCCATAATTATTACCATCCATTCAAGCCACGATCACATTTGTTAGTACTATTTTCATAGCCTTCTCACCAGTGTCCTTATAGTCACCCTGTGAGACCAGTGTCCTTATAGTCACCCTGTGAGCCTACATTCTATTTTCCACATAACTGCCAGTGCAAAACACAAATCAAATTATATCAACCTTTTGTTTAAAATCCTCCCGAGGCATTTCATGTCACTCAGAGTAACCGCCAAACATGTTTACCATGCATCCGTAATGTACAACTTGTAATATGGGAAATAGTAGTAGTCACTAATCCATTTATTTACTGAATGCACAAATGGAGCTAGAATGCAGTCTGGTTAGGAGGGGGTATAGCCAACCCTCTGCAGCATTACCCTTTATTCATCAATCCCAGATAGAACTTGTACAGAACTCACTCCCTCTAGAATGTCAGTACTGTATATCTATTCAATGTTATCTAAATGTTACAGGGGCTGTAGTAGGGTATTATTTTAGGAAATGTATTAGGCTATAGTATAGGATAAAATATTATTATAAACTAATGTAAATATAAAAACACATATGCATATATATCTAAGCATATGTGTGTGTATATATGTAATTTTATGAAAGCAGCACATGCATATGATTTTTTAAAAATAACTGAATTATATGAAATATTAACTAAGGAAATATTTGTTCTGCAGAAATGTAGTTAAAAATCCTATGGCTGATAAAAATCTAACCCAAACAGTGCCATACCTAAAATTCCATAGAATGTTCTTCCTCCATTGTATTTGATTCTCTCAACAGCTGCATTATTTTGGCTCAGTTATGCCTCTGCAATTAATTTGCTTCATATGACTGCAAATAACATCCACATTAAATCCAATGTAGACAATGAAAATATCTTGCTTTCTGAATGTGTAGGAAGCAACATAAGATGCAAGTATAATTTCAGGTATCTCTTTACTCTTTATACCAAAAGACAACGTTAAAATCTACTCAGCAACTCTATTTAGTATTGTTCCATTCAGATTACAAAATAGAAAATTAGAACCATAGACATAGGGGGGAAATGTTGGTTTTCATAGCAGGCTTTAATTGGTAAATTGCATGTGAATACTTCTGTACAAAACCTTTGCTTGTGGATTTGCCTTGGAGAAAATGCTTGTGAATTTCCATTTATATTCTTAATACTGGGTTAGTAACACTACAAAATAAGGTCTCCCAACCCATTCAACTGCAAATTATATAATGTATAGAATGGCAGTTTCTGATTTTAATTTCTTTTAGACCTGATTAATAAAATGCAGCATGTCTATTATATGGACAACTGAGGGGATATACATGATTGAGTTAGGTAATTCAGTCCTAAAGCTTGTAAAGATGAAGTAAACAGAGGCTCTTCTGAAACACATTATCATGGTCCCAGCAACTGAGTAGACTTGGCTTATGTCATGCTGAAAAGTGTTTTGTTTCTTTTTATAAAGAGAGAAAAAATTACATTGATTTGTATTCCATGCAATTTTATTCATATTTATTTCCTTTGCTGTAAACAATAAGGGAAAAATTGGGGATAATAGATGTCTTCCTATCAGAGTGGAAGGAGAAAGGAGAAACTGGCAGTGAAGAAAAGACAGGCTATTCCCCAGGAAATTCAGTTCCCATTATTTAATAAAGATTTATCAAGGACCTACTCTGGCCAAACTGTGCTACAGTTAAGTGAGGCAAATATACATACAATCAGCCCGGCAAGTGTTTCTCAGTGGCTGAACGTTGAACTGTGAATGAGGAGGTCACGATTCGATTCCAGGTAACGGAAAAGGGCCGGATTGTGGACTTGATCCCCAGTGTGGGGGGTCAGGAGGCAGCCAATCAAATATTCTCTCTCATCATTGATATTTCTATCTCTCTCTCCCTCTCCCTTCCTCTCTGAAATCAACAAAAATATATTAAAAAATATAAATACAATCCATTATAAAGTAATAAATTGCTTTAAATGATCTAGAAATCAATGCAGGAAAAACAGTTTTGTTTTTGTTTTGGTTTTTATAAAGAGCCCTGCCATCTCAAAACCTTGCTACACAGATACTGCTTTAACATCTGTATATTTGGTTACAGTTAGTTACCAATCACATTTGAAAAAGTCTTTTAAAGACAGGATTTTACTCTATTTTTATAAGAATGTCAGTTCAAAAATAGATGCAGAGACATAGAACCATGAACAGATTGATGAATTTCAGAGCGAAGGTGGGGGTGAGGGTTGGGGGGAAAGAGATGAACCTGGGAGAGCTTATATGCATATAGGCTATATATGCATATAGCCCATGGACACACACAATAGTGGGTGAAGGCCTGGCGGGGGGCAGGTGCAGGGAGGATGGGGTCAATGAGGGTTGATGGGAAAACCAAAGCAGACATCTGTAATACTATCAACAATAACGATAAATTTTTTAAAAAGGAAAAAAAAAAGAATGTCGGTTCGTACTCAGTATTTGATGAATGAATAGATGCATAAATGAATGGATAGCTGTGTTATGATTACTTATGTACTTGTCTTACCATTGCTGGGTCTATTTAGCTCCATCATTGCTGTTTCTTTAATGTTTCTTTGTAGCGAGATTTTGTTGTGAGGAACTTTATTTTTTAAAATATTTTAAAAATATATATTTTTATTGATTTCAGATAGAGAGGGAGATAGAAACATCAATGATGAATGGGAATCATTGATTGGCTGCCTCCTGCACGTCCCGCACTGGGGATTAAGCCCACAACCCGGGCATGTGGCTTTGACCAGAATGGAAGCTGGAACTCTGCAGGCCGATACTCTATCCACTGAGCCAAACCGGCTAGGGCTGTGGTGAGGAATTTTAAAAGGTGCTCCTTTTCCATGTAGAGGAAAGTATGTTGTATTGAGAAATGGATATCTAGGTTCTAGTCTTGGATTAATACATTCCACTTGCACTTGGACAAAGCTCCTGACTGTTCACAACTCCCATGTTCTTACTTGAGAAGTAGAGGCTTGTGTGGATATTCCTCATGAGACTTAAGCACTCAGCCCTTCTAGAATTCAACAAAAGTAAGCCAATACTACCCTTAGAGTGTTTTTAAGTATTCTTAATTATTAACGTAATTTTCAGCCTTGGTATTTATATTCATTTTTATTACATTTACAAATATTTTCATAAGTGAATTTTAAGAAGAAATGTTTTCTCTTCGAAAAATAGACTCGGGGTAGCTCTCTCTTTAATCAGATCACTCACTTAAATTTATATCAGGCTTTGACATTGTGGATACTGTTCTTTTCACAGGGAATTCAGTCAGCTGTGTACAATGTCAGAATAAGAAGGCATTGGTATCATTGTACCTTTGTTTGGGTCTTCCCTAATTTTGGAAATAAGCTGGGTAACCTAAAAATGTATATGTGTTTGAATTTCAGGACAAAATACATACAATTTTCCCTTTGTCATTAGCACAAATGTTAGTGATATGAAACTGATGCGTGGGTGACCTCTCATTGAACATCAGTAATCTCATGTCAAGTTTCTGACCTGAGGTACCTAAGCTTAGAAGTCTGTCTGTGTAGAAGAAAAAGAAAAAAGGTACAGATCAAAACAAAAAATAAATATTTTAACACAGGATACTAATGTAATAGAACAAACTATATAATGTAATTAAAATCACACTAATAAATTGGTAATTTAAATAGTAATTAAAGAACCTCTATAGTTATGTTGTCATATTTCTGCATGCAATTTTTTGTTGGAGAGGCAATAATTCATTTAGAAATGTTTGCAATCAAATGTCTAACCTATTAGTATATATTCATTTTGGGGAGATAGAACAAGATTATATGTTTCCATTTTGTGAATCAGTGACAACATGTTTCAATTGTCCTCAACAGTTTTGGCTCAGTTTCACAACATATTTTAAATTACTTAGAAGTGGCAATAGCTTCTAAAAATGATAAACAATTTTAATCATGTTTTCCCTCTCAATTTTCATTATCAATCAAACAGCGTTGGTAAAAGTAGATTTATAGTTGCATTGTGACATTCTTTTGAGTTCATAAAGCTATTGTAATGAGCTTAACCTGCATATGTTTTTTTCATATGAACAACTATAAACCTATTTTTCCCCCACCACTGTAAATGCACAATTCTAGGTATTCTGAGATTTAAACCATTTTTGAGAGTTTAATAACTCATTGGATATTAAAGGTTGAAAGTGAAAACTCTTCACTTAGCACAATGCTCACCAGGTCTATCCATGCTGTCACAAAGGGTAAGATTTCCTTCTTTTGAAAATGAAAATTCTTGAATCAGACTATACTGACTTCAAATCCTGACTTGGCCACTTACCAGCTACATGTTCATGAAAAGTTTACTCAACATCCCTAGGTTTCAGTTTCCTCACTGTGGAAGAAAACATTAACAGAAGCTTTCTCAAAGGTTGCAGGAATTAAATGAGATGATATAGAAGAACTGATTCAAATAGTCCCTGGCATATAAACTTTAGGTATGATGTTAGATACAGGATGCATTTCACTGAACACTAACTGTGGCAAGAACTATCCTAAGAACCAGGGATATAATTTCTAAAGAATGCTTGGGGAGAGAGAGAGGAGACAGAGATGGGGTGGATGGAGAATTACAGTGCATTTGTATTTCACAGAGTAATATACTATGTCATATATACAAAGTAATATACAGTACTGGAATTGAGTTAATATCATTGTTCTTATTTCAACATTACTTTCTTTTTCCAGATACCAAAAGTCTTTTTAAAAGTCTTGGAAGCTTGAAATACCTTGCCTTGATGCTATTTGCCTTTGAAACTGAGGGACATTTTCATGTTAACAATATATTTTTAAGGTCAGTAATAAAAGTTGGATTAGTGAACACTAGATGGCAGCATTTATGAAAAATTAAATTGGAATAAGCTGCTGTGACACATTAAAATACACTGACCTCTTCTACACAACAATGGCTATTTTTTTCATTTGGTTGTTCATTTGTTTTTGCTATTGTAAACATAAAGTTGTAAAAGTCCCAGGAAAAAGAGATAGACAGGAAGCTACTTAAATGTATTTGACTGGTTTTCCAAGTAGGATTAGTTGAATGCTTTACTCCTGAATGCTCAGGTGTGTGTTTGAGTTATTGAACTGTTCCTAGGAGAGGAAACAGGTTGACACATAGTACAAAGGGAACAATGTACAGGTAGGCATTTGCTGAGAGGAAATATTTTTGGAAAAAAACTAATTCTACATTCAATGTTTGGCATTT
This sequence comes from Plecotus auritus, assembly GCF_963455305.1. NCBI lineage: Eukaryota > Metazoa > Chordata > Mammalia > Chiroptera > Vespertilionidae > Plecotus > Plecotus auritus. The sequence goes on along the minus strand of NC_137770.1, from coordinate 238,132,274 downwards.
AGGTTCTAATGGTTCTAGAAATGGTTGTACTGTTTATTATTACATCCTAGAGGCCCAGTGCACAAAATTTGTGCATGGGTGCCATTCCTAGGTCTGGCCGGCAATCAAAGTGTGAGTATCTGGCGTGGAAGGACACGTCCAAGCAGACCTGTGGGCCCTGGGCAGCACCTGGGCCCCCGGGCCCCAGAACATCCCCCTCCGCCTAAGTCACGGTGCCTGAGTCCCCACATGGAGATGCGGTGAGCACAGCCAGATGCCACGGGCCAGGGCACAGTGTGGGCCTCAGGCAGCGAGCACGCTCTCTCTTGGCCGGCCTTGCAGACCGGCTCCTGTGCAAACCCACGGGGAGCTCAACCGGCCCCTGCAGTCCTGGTGGCTGCGGCCCGGTTCACCCTGAAGACACCAAGCAAGTGTGGGGTGGGCTCCTCGTGGCACCTGGCACCTTACCACGGGGGCTTCCCTGGCGCATGAGCCCTGGCGTCCCAGGGGAGGGTAGCAGGGAGAGTGAGAGCGAGATCCACAGACTCCCTGCATTCTCACCGCACCTCCCTCCCCGTCACCCCTGCCCCCATGTAGCTGGCAAGAGGTTGCAGCACATCGCTGATGCTTGCCATGTTCTGCGCTGCCCCCTGGTGGTCAGTGCAGATCATAGTGAGCAGTCGAACTTCAGTCGAACTCCTGGTTGAGGGGACAATTTGCATATTAGGCTTTTATTATATAGGATAATAATGAGTGCAATTAATTGTTTAGGGAAGTTTCATGAACAGGATTAAAACTTTACAGGTGGTTACCTCATTATATCTTTCTACAGCCTAATAGGGGAAATGCATTTTTGGTTCAGTTTTATAGATGAAGAAATGGAGTTTTACTAGTAGAAGGCTTAAGAACTTCTGAAAGGTGACACTTATAAATGAGAGAGTTAAGTTTCAAATTTCAAATCCACATCATTCTGAGTCTCAACTGAGATTTTAGCCATTTGGTTGTACAGGTATTTAAATCATTGATTTGAACTACTTGACTCCTGTGAAATCCATAATGTTGAGGTACATTGACAGCATCCAGAGGAATTGAATGTGACAAAAAATTTTGACCTGCAGATTGGAACCAAATTATTAACAAAAAAATTTGAACATATTTTGGTCTTAATATCCAGAGAAAATATTTGACTCTTTTGACTTTGTTAGATGAGGAAGGTCAATTAAATTCATCATTTTATTTTTAGTTCTTGAGTGATTGACTAAAGTTATTTATGCAACTGTAACTCTAACATACTACAGAGGGAACAGTATTTTTCATTGTCCTTAAGAGTCAAAATGTGATAACATTAAAGGAAAAATAATTTATTTTTCAAAATATAGATACAAGTTGTGTGATTTAGATTCTATGTAAGTTAAAGAAAAACTTATACTTTTCATATGTCTCTAAACTTTAAAAAATTGCATATTTTGAGCTTTAACTGTAGAAGATATTTTACATTTTCTCATTTTAACAATGAAGCTATTTTACAACTCAATTGTATACCTTTATATTATATTATAAGTTAGGGAAACTAATATTAAACTCAAATCCTTGAGAAAACAATTGCTAATTTTTAACATTTCTTTTTATAGTAGAAGATAGAGTGAAGAAGAAAAAACAATTCCATTCAGTTATTTAATTAGAAATTTTCCATGTCCCAGTTGATCTATCATTTATTTATATTAAGGTTTTTCCTCTTAATTTGGTTGATAAAAATAGATTTTTCACATAAAATTATATCATCAATCTGTTAGTCTGACCTATTTAAAATATATCTTATCATGAATTGTTACATACTCAATACAGAAAACTTTGGAAAACAAAGTGTTTTCAAAATACACATACTACTCCCAACCCACAGAGAGCATTATTCGTATTTAGTTTTCTCCAGTGTTTTCTTGATGCTTTAACTGTGAACGTGAAAAACACAGATGCACAGGCACATAAACACATATATCATATGCACACCCATATGTCTCAAAATTGGAATGGCATTGAATATAAAACTTTAGATTCTGCTGTGTGTGTGTTTTTTTTTAAAGTATGTTTTTATTGATTTCAGAGAGAGAAAGGGAGAAGAGAAGGGGAGAAACATCAATTATAAGAGAGAATCATTGATTGGCTGCCTCCTTCATGCCCCCTACTGGGGATCAAGCCTGAAACTCAGGCATGGTTGACCAGGAATCCAACCATGATCTCCTGGTTCATAGGTAGATGCTCAACCACTGAACCACACCAGCTGGACTGCTGCCTTTTTTTAAAAAACTTAACATTATTGTGTATTCATGTCCCATTAACTATAAATATTCTTTGAGAAACTACATAATGTGCTATTATATTCATTTAACAACATTTCTTTAAACATTCTCATATTGATTTGCACTCAGGTTGTTTTTATTATACTTTGTAATAACCAACTTTATTATATTTTGTAATAATAACTAATTACATGAACAATCTTATGCATACGCTGTGTTGTACTGATTATTTTGTTCAGATAGATTTGTAGAGATAAAAATACTGGATAAAGAGTATGGACATCTTTTTAATATTCTATATAGATGTGCCAAGTTGCTTTCCAGAAAATGTGCACCTATTTTTATTTCCACAGGTAGCTCATTACACTGCCTGTCATAGTACATACTCAGTGATTTTTAGCATTTTTATTTTTTAAAATTTTAATTTGGTGAGTAAAAATTAGTACTCTATTGTTTAATTCCCACGTCTGATTTTTATTAAGGATGAACAGTTGTTCACGTCCGTATTTTTTATTTGCGTTTCTTTTGTGCATTGCCTCTTCGTGTTCCTTTTAGTCAACTTTATTGAAATGAACATAAAAGCAGCATCAAAACAACATAGTCTCACACATCTACCAATCACCTTGAAGCCAGCTTAGCTCTTTTAGTTGAGAATATGAATAATGTACAAAAGAATGCTGGAAAAAAACAACACACCTCTAGGGTAGAAAACTGATGCTAATCTTATCATTGTTTTTCATGAAAATAAGGCATACTTTGAAGTATTTTTGCTACTTCCTTTCTATTCCCTTGGCTAAACTTTGTTTTCATAATGTTGATTCAGTTAACCTCAATATTTATAGTACTAGTGTAGTCTTGATACTTTCTCCAAAGGCCCTCCCTTTTTAATGCGTGTATTTTAAAATTTCTCAAGTTGGTTTATCTCTGTCAAAAATACTGTATAGTGTAATGCACTGTCTACAGAGCCATTTCTTTTTTTTTAATATATTTTATTGATTTTTTTACAGAGAGGAAGGGAGAGGGATAGAGATTTAGAAACATCGATAATAGAGAAACATTGATCAGCTGCCTCCTGCACACCCCCTACTGGGGATGTGCCCGCAACCAAGGTACATGCCCTTGACCAGAATCGAACCTGGGACCCTTCAGTCTGCAGGCCGATGCTCTATCCACTGAGCCAAACCAGTTAGGGCTACAGAGCCATTTTTTTTTTTAATATATTTTTATTAATTTTTTACAGAGAGGAAGAGAGAGGAGAGGGATAGAGAGCTAGAAACATCGATGAGAGAGAAACATCGATCAGCTGCCTCCTGCACACCTCCTACTGGGGTTGTGCCCGCAACCATGGTACGTGCCCTTGACCGGAATCGAACCCAGGACCTTTCAGTCCGCAGGCCGACGCTCTATCCACTGAGCCAAACCGGTTTCGGCTACAGAGCCATTTTTTAATGGTATGATTATTACTTTAGGTAAGTTTCATGTGGATATACATATATGCAATCTTTGAACACTGTCTTCCTTGTGTATAACAGAAAGCTAGATATTTTAAAGACATAAAAGTGCCCTGGCCTGGTGGTGGACTTTTGAGGCTTTCCAACATCGGCTACTGTGCATTGATATACAACAAAGACAGACACACAATACAAGTATTACAAGTATTACATGAAACTTTCACTTGGATACAAGTAGTGAAATGAGGCTTATTATATCCTTATATTTTATATATATAAATGTAAATATATATGTCTTTCTATATCTATCTATCTATCTATACATATAAATGTATATGTATACCTATATATACATATAGGTGTGGGCAAAACTAGGTTTACAGTCATTTGAAGGAAAAAAGACTTGAAGGTTATGATTATTACAGTAGCTTTATTAACTCTGTTTCACATACTCACAAGTGTAAACCTGCTTCTGCCCATCCCTGTATATATGTCAAAATTTTATATTGTTAATGGAATCTTCTTTTAGTTGAAAATGTGTAGAAAATGCTAGAAAAAGGGAAGAGGTCTTTTAGTGTGATCAGTGGGTAATTGAGAATGATTAAAAAAAAACCTGCACGACTGAGAACTTCTATTCCTTCTACAAATGGTACTTAAAAATTTCTGCAACCCTTGTCCTGTATCACCTTGGGAAATAATAAAATATCTTAACTAGTTCTGGAATGCTTGATGTAAAAGGCAAAACTCTATAGAGATTGATTTGAATTGAAATGTTGATGAGATTCTTTAAGATTAAAGGCTATTTCCTCAAGGATGAAGAAAAGGAGATGTATCCTGGAAGGGAAGCTAATAGATTTTGCTTTCTCAAGGGTTAGACAATTAAATCTGTGTGTTGTGCACAAATAGATGACAATTAAATCTATGAGAGTAGGTGACAACTCTATGGAAAACATTAAGACTATTAGCTCTGACTTGAAGCCAAACAGATCAATCCCTGCCTTGGTTCAGCTTCTTTCTCTATCTCACAACTTATTTAACAATGTTTTTAGCACCTGTGTTTTTCTGAAGTACAGTTACTATGAATACTATTTTGTTTATGATGCTATCTCACTGTCCCTCACTTAACATTTTCCTTTGCATAATCCACATTCCTTTAAATCACTCAAATAACTTAAATAACATGCATTTTGTATGTTTAATAGTTAAGTAGATTAATTAATTTGGTTGGAATGGTGTTATCTGCTTGGCAAATGCACATATTTTGACCAGTGTGTGATTTTATTATTATTATTATCACTATTTATTTGAAACAACTTCTGACAAAAGTGAAAGAAGCAACTCCAAAGCAGGACTGCATTTGAACATCAAGATGACAAAAATCATGCCTACAGAAGAAATACACAACTTTACATAGACAATAAAGACAAACTCCTGCCTCCTAAGTTTTACTTAAAACAAGAACCTCTCTGCTGAGATTGGCTTTAGAAACAGCTGTTGAAATATTGCCGTAAGTTAAACCACATTTCATATCCTGCCTCCCTCCACTCACCATTCTTAGCCAAACACTATCCTTACATCTATGTATTCAGAAAATTTATTATTGTTTTTTGATGTGTGGCATATTCTCTCTTTCCTTCATGCACTATGTCCATAAAAATAAAGAAAAAAACATAAAAAAGTAGAGAAAAATAAAATCAATAACTTCAAGAGCAACAAGAAGAAATCACTATAGAAACAGAATGAGTGATGTATTCTTATGAAACTCATTAGAAAAAGCTTAATAAATGAAGTGATATTTTAAAAATGTAACAATAAATAAATAATAATTTGAGAATTTCCCACTCTCAAGAAGGTGGCTAATTCATCTCTAATAAACAACTACCAGAGACTTTCCCCTAAGTAGTGCACAAGATATGTTGATTGAAAAAAAAATATTAAAAATTGATCATCATTCTGCTCCTTTCCTTGTGGAGTCTTCAATAAGAGGCCATATGATTCCAGAGCTCTAGGAGGTGAATAAATTATTGAGTCTAATTTTCTAGGTTTATATTTAGGCTAACAGTCCAGAGAGGTTGTGACTTACCAGGTTAGAGACAGATAGGTCATTTTATATAATGACAAGTGTTTTGAAGGAAATACATTACGATAAAGAATTACTCAGTGAGACTGAGAACTATAGATTGGGTTGCTGCTGAAAACAATTTGAATTGAGAGAAGATTTACAAGGAAGAGTTCAGTATTCTTTGGCAAGTTTGCTCCCTTGCCAAAGCATTTTAGGCAGAGTGTTTATAGCATATACTAAGGTCCTGAGGTTAATAAGAACTTGACCTAATTAAGGAACAAAGAAAGCAGAGGGATTATTTCAAGTGAGAGTAAAATTAGATAGAGCTGAGGCAGAGGAGTTGTCTAGGAAGGCTTTGTAGAAGGTGGTCTGGCATTTGGATATTATTTTAAACTAGAGGCCCGGTGCACAAATTCATGCACAGCGTGTGTGTGTGTGTGTGTGTGTGTGTGTGTGTGTGTGTGTGTGTCCCTCAGCCCAGCCTACACCCTCTCCAATCTGGGACCCTTCGAGGGATGTCCGACTGCCCATTTAGGCCCGATATCAGTGGGATCAGGCCTAAGTGGGAAGTCGGACATCCCTCTCACAATCCAGGACTGCTGGCTCCCAACTGCTCGTCTGTCTGCCTGCCTGATTGTCCCTAACCGCTTCTGCTTGCCAGCCTGATCACCCCCTAACCACTTCCCTTCCAGCCTGATCAATGCCTAACTGCTCCCCTGCCAACCCAATTGCCCCTAACTGCCTTCCCTTACCGGCCTGGTTGCCCCTAACTGTCCTCCCCTACAGGCCTGGTCACCCCCAACTGCTCTCCCCTGCCAGCATGGTTGCCCCTAACTGTCCTCCCCTGCAGGCCAGCTTGCCCCCAACTGCCCCCCCCTGCTGGCCCGATCACCCCTAAATTCCCTCCCCTGCCAGCCTGGTCACTCCTAACTGCCCTCCCCTGCCAGCCTGGTTGCCCCTAACTGCCCTCCCCTGCCAGCCTGGTCGCCCCTAACTGCCTTCCCCTGCAGTCCCGGTGGCCCCTAAATGCCCTCCCCTGCCTGCCCGGTCCCCCCCAACTGCCCTCCCCTACAGGCCCAGTCCCCCCAACCCCCCTCCCCTGCAGACCCAGTCCCCCCCAACTGCCCTCCCCTGAAGACCCAGTCCCCCCAACTGCCCTCCCCTGCAGGCCTGGGTCCCCCCCAACTGCCCTCCCCTGCAGGCCCAGTCCCCCCCAACTGCTCTCCCCTGCAGGCCCAGTCCCCCCCAACTGCCCTCCCCTACAGGCCCAGTCCCCCCCAACTCCCCTCCCCTGCAGACCCGGTCCCCCCCAACTGCCCTCCCCTGCAGGCCCGGTCCCCCCCAACTGCCCTCCCCTACAGGCCCAGTCCCCCCCAACTCCCCTCCCCTGCAGACCCGGTCCCCCCCAACTGCCCTCCCCTGCAGGCCCGGTCCCCCCTAACTGCCCTCCCCTACAGGCCCGGTCCCCCCCAACCTCCCTCCCTGCTGTCCTGATAGCCCACAACTGCCCTCCCTAGCCAGCCACCTTGTGGTGGCCATCTTGTGTCCACATGGGGGTGGCCATCTTGTGTGTTGGAGTGATGGTCAATTCGCATAGTACCTCTTTATTATATAGGATTGAATGAAAAGCCATTGATGGTATCCTATCTAATAAAAGAGTAATATGCAAATTGACCATCACTCTAAGACACAAGATGGCCACCCCCATGTGGTCAAAGATGGCTGCCCCTATGTGGACACAAGATGGTCGCCCCCATGTGGACACAAGATGGCCACCACAAGATAGCCTGCAGGGGAGAGCAGTTGGGGGAAGTTAGGGGTGACCAGGCCAGCAGAGGAGGGCAGTTGGGAGTGAGCAGGCTGGCAGGTGAGGGCAGTTGGGGGAGACCAGGTCATCAGGGGAAGGCAGGTGGGGGGTCCAGGCCTGCAGGGCAGAGCAGTTGTGGGGGACCAGGCCTGCAGTGGAGGACAGTTGGGGGGAACCCAGTCCTGCAAGGGAGGGCAGTTGTCGGGGGGCAGGCCGGCAGGGGAGGGCAGTTAGGGGCAATCAGGCTGGCTGGGGAGCTGTTAGGTGTCAATCAGGCTGGCAGGGGAGTGGTTAGGGGGTGATCAGACCAGCAGGCTGAAGCAGTTAGGGGCAATCAGGCAGAGGCAGGCAAGTGGTTGGGAATCAGCAGTCCTGAATTGTGAGAGGGATGTCTGACCTCCTGTTTAGGCCCGATCCCATCGGGATCGGGCCTAAACGGGCAATTGGCCATCCCTCAAGGAGTCTCAGATTGGAGAGGGTGCAGGCTGACTGAGGGACACCCCCCTGTGCACAAATTTCGTGCACAGAGAGGAAGGCAGAGGGATAGAGAATTAAAACATCAATCAGCTGCCTCCTGCACACCTCCTACTGGGAATGTGCCCACAACCAAGGTACATGCCCTTGAACGGAATCGAACCTGGGACATTTATTTACACAAATAAATGTTTTTAGACAATTATAAATATTTATTAGGCATCACTATATACCAGAAACTGTTTGCAACCATTGAGATCAAACACAACTTTGACAGGGACCCTGTTTTCTAAAACCTCACACTCTATTGTGGAAACATATATAAAAACTATATATTTATAACAGAATGCAATCAGTGCTATCAAAGCGGTAGACTAGACTGTTAACCCTATAAGTTCAGTAATATAATCTGACATGTTCTTTTCTGTGTCTTTCAGTCATAGCACAGTGTGGCACATAGTAGGTACACAATAAATGTCAATGGCAGAAAGTGAGGGGAGAGGAAATACAATAGCTAGGTAGATACATAGATAGGTGCGGATTCTGTCCTATAAGAATATTATACCTTCAGTTCCATTTTCCTATTTGCTTTCTACCAGGGCTCATTCTGTGAAATGACAAGAGGTTTGTCTAAGTTTCACTTCTCATGCCTAAATCATTTCCACAGTCACTGAGGTGCTGCCATTATAGACATGGTTTTTCATGGTAAGTGTGGAAAAAGCTATCATGGTGACCCAGGTGGGAGACTGCACCAACCATTCTCTACAGCTTGGATAAGTCACATGGACCCCATGAACACTGGGAATTTGCTTGATGGGCTTTGTGGAAATGTCAGTGAGCCTGAAAAGAGCTTTATCCTGGAGAGTATGGGTGAGGGTGATTAAGCAAAGGAACATGGTAAGAGAGTGGGGATGCAATGATAGTGATAGAGAACAAAGTCATTTTTTAAAAATATATAAATTTATTGATTTTTTACAGAGAGGAAGGCAGAGGGATAGAGAGTTAAAACATCAATCAGCTGCCTCCTGCACACCTCCTACTGGGAATGTGCCCGCAACCAAGGTACATGCTCTTGAACGGAATCGAACCTGGGACCTTTGCAGTCCACAGGCTGACACTCTATCCACTGAGCCAAACCAGTTAGGGCGAGAACAAAGTCATTGAGGAGGGGAAGAAGGCAGGGAGGAAGGCTGAGGATTGCAGGAGGAATCTTAGAACCCAAGATAGTACAGAATAAGTAATCAGAAGGCAGGAACTATTTATGTAAGTCTTGAACTGACTCCCTCAAGAAAGCAGATACTGGGAAGGCAGATCCTTTGCAACAAGTCACTGTGATTTCATTAGGATCTCAGAGGCAGCCACAGGGTGGAATTATTTACCATTATTTTCTTCTCCTCTATTAACAATTTTGGAATGGCAGCAGCAACCCTATTCTGGGAGGTGCCAGAAAGAAAAGTGTTTAGAGAGCCTCGGAACCACTTAAAGATCATCTCTTTTAAAACTTTCAATCTGCAGACAAGGCAACTGAGGTTTAGCAATGTCAAGTGACTTGCCAAGGTCACTTTACTGTTTCACGGCCAAGTCAATAACAGAATCCAGGTTGCTTGATTCTCAGTCAAAAATGTTTCTGCACAACAGTAGAGTCCCAGCTGCTTTTTTAGGCACTGTATTCAGAAGGTGGTTTGGCCTGAGGCAGAGCATGGGTGTCCATGAGCTCAAATTCTTTAGCCAGTTCATTCATCAATAACTGCATTTTTTGTTCAAGTGAAAGGGTAAATAGCATGAATCATGGGCTTAAGGATAAAGGGTTAACAGGTGAGAAACCAAAAATCCTTAGAGGCCATTCTAATGAATGATCTGAACTGGCATATTTTGATGACCAGTTATGGCAACTTTGAGTTGAGCTCACCTCAGGCAAATCTCAAACATTTCCTGGCATGGTAGGTATTAAATAGTTATTGTATGGTTAACTAGTGAGTCTGTTAGAAGGCAGTGAGAAACCACCAAGGCATGTGTGATAGATTTGGCTTCAAACAGACCCTTGTTCCAAACTTGGCTCTGCCCCATGGGAAAAAGGGAGGGGGAGTTAGGAGCATCCTCAGTTCCCTGGGATGGAAAATTATAACGATCTTAAAGAATTGTTGTTGTATTGATTGGTAATCTTATATAAAAGGATAAAAATCATGATACACATACACACATGTATGGATGACCATCAATAGCATATTTAAAATATTAATTTATAATAATAAAAATGGGGCAAAACTAGACACTGGTTCAGTACCCATGTGGACAATTGTTTGGGGATTTACAGAGTGAACTTTTAAGTTGTGAAGATCTATGTGCCTGGGTCTCTCCCTTGCCAGTTATTTGACCACTGGGCAAGTGACCAAATTGTTTTAAACTTTCCTTATTATTAAAAAAAATGGTAGGGATAAGAAATAAAAATTTAGTAAGTACTATAAGTCTTAAGTTAGTTAGTCATGTAAAAATCTAGTACTGTGCCTGGCTCAGTTAGTGACAGTTATTATTATCATCACTATTATTACTCACTAGAGGCCCGGTGCATGAAATTCTTGCACATGGGGGGGGGGGGCGGTGTCCCTCAGCCTGGCCTGCACCCTCTCCAATCTGGGACCCATCGGGCAATGTCTGTCTTGCAATCTGGGACCACCTAACCACTTGCCTGCCTGCCTGCCTGATTGCCCCTAACCCCTCTGCCTGCCTGCCTGATTGCCCCTAACCCCTCTGCCTGCTGGCCTGATTGCCCCTACCTTGGCCCCTGCTGACCTGATCACCCCTAACTGCCTCTATCTCGGCCCCAGCCTAAGCCCAGGCTGGCCTCCCTCAGCCCAAGGTGACCTGGCCAATCAGAGGAAGGCACCACCCGTCACCCTGCTGCTGCGGCCACCAAGGCTGCTTGAGCCTTGGGCCTCGCCTTGGGCCTTGCAGCCGGGTGTGGCTGCCTGAGCCTTGGGCTGGCCCTGGGCAGTGGCAGCAGTGGCTTGCCTGAGCCTCAGGCAGCTGCTGTGGCTTTGTCTGGAAGGAAGTCTGGATGGTCTGGTCATCAGGAAGACTTTTGCCCTAATTAGCATATTACCCTTTTATTAGTATAGATAGGGAGTTCTTTGCAGCTTTTCATTCTTGGCACCTTCTAAGAGAGTAAGTTGTATTGGGGGAAAACATGAATTAGACACCACTTTCTGGCTCTGTCTTCTCACTCACCATCATCACTAATGCTCTCCTCTTAGGAGGGTAATTCATGGAGAATTCCTTAGGCAGCCTCATAGATGGCTCAGAGATTGTAGCCAAGTTGCCAGTGAAGAAACAGTTACTGATGGGACTTGTGATATGTCAATATCCCCATGTCACTCTGGAGACAATGTGTGAGTGCTGTCTTACTCTCCTCTTTCCACAATGCCCAACATAAAAGGAAAAAAGTCATCACCTAGAGGTGATTAGAGTGCTATCTCAGATCCAAGGTCACATACTGAGGCACAGAGAGTACATACTTCTCTTTGTTTTCACGTGAGGAAAAGAACATACTGCATTCCACACTAGTTAGGGGCAGAGCTGGAATTAAATCTAAGATTCCATTAAGACCCTTTTACTGGATAAGGGTGTATTTATTTATTTCCATTATCTTAAACATTTAACACTGGATATAATTAGGTCCCATAAATAATTAAATATTTAATCCCATGCATATATCTTCTTTTTGAAGATACTTCAAGACAGTTGTTCACTCACACATTGAATCCAGGACCATTTGCTGCAGAACGGAACTACCATTCTCTTCCTACCAAAAAGGGTGTTAATGCAGAAGAAACCAAGAGCTGATACCAACTTCAAAGCAATTCAAAGAAAAAGAAAAACCCGGGGCTTAGAATTACTAACCAAATGAATCCCGTGAACCAATAGCTCTTTCCCTCAAGAGAGAGGACACGGATCCAGGGAGAAGAGCCTGGGTTTGAGTGCCCGAGACACATAGGCTACATAGGCAGCCTCATCACTGACTATTTGTGGAATGCCTTGAGCCTCAAAGTCCTCAGCTGTAAAATGGTGGTAATACCCATTTTACAGGATTGTTATAAGAATATATAAGACTATAAAACTGTGCAGCATAGTAAGTGTTAAGTAAATGCAGGTTATGTGCCCTTCCCCTTTCCCTCAGTTCTTGGGGATTCAAGGCTGTGTAATGCCTTCTGTTTCCTGGTATTTATTGTTTGTTGTTTTTTTAAAGAGCCATTCACAGACAGCATTCCTTGTAACTGCATGCTTTGAACTGCTGAGTAATCCCCTCAGTGACAAGAACCATGTCAGTCTTGGGCTTACATTATCATGCCTGTGATCACCAACAGCTGTTTGGTTTCTGACCTACTATGGTCATATTTATGATGATCCCTTCAATTTTGGACTCAAGGGAGAGTTGCCTTCCCCACTAAGCATGTCAGTTGGAGAAGGACATGCAAAATGGTAGTGTCAAAATGACTACAAGGGTGGAAATACTACTTAACTTTCACTAAAAACACTAAACCCAGAAACCTGCATGGATAATTGTAGGCATTCCACAGTGAAATTTTCAAATATAAAATTCCACCTTATTGTATTGATTGACTTTCCAGAGACTGGCCTTGTAAGGTACAAGAAAATTACCAGAACTAGGTAGGGGTAGTGTTCTGAAGTTGGAATAAGAACAAATTGAATGGTTTAGAATCACCTATTTTATGCCTGGAGATGGACCTCAGAATCATCAAGCCCTATTGTGGGCAAATTTCTAATCCAAATACCTATTTCTTAGAAAAACTAGAATGTATCTTCCAGGCCCTAACAAGATTTTAAAATCTTGTTAATCTGTTTAACAAGATTTTTTTTAAGATCTGCTATAACTTTCATGATAATATTCAAAACTATATAAGAATATTCAGTGTCATTATAATGACAGTATAAAAAAAAGCCTCAAGATTTTAGGGCCAAATTATACTTTTATATTTATAATTACATTGCCCCCCCCCCAGTAAATAACTTAAATGATAGCATTTATATATGATTGCAGTGTTTCTAAAAAATTAATGAAACAAAAATGAATTCATATGGAGAGTGGCCTGTGAAGAGTCTGGATTTTCCTTTTCCTTTAGAAAGGCACCAACCATATTACTCACGTATTAAAAACACTGCTCTAAAATATTTGATCTACTGATTGCTAAGGACATGATATTGGAATATTTTCACAAACTTGCAAAAAAACTTAGCAATCTCATTCATAAAGTAGTAATAGTAATAATTTTACAGACTGACGTTTAATCAAATGCCATGTTTTAAAGCATTTAGCTTGATTTACCCTTTCCCTTCTTCTAAATTCTGCTTATATATCCCTTCCTGATGCCACCAGCCACATGCATTCCATATATGATTAAATAAAGGATAACCTTTGTTACTAATAAAATAAATGCAAAGTTATTAGTATATAAAATAACTTGAGTCTAGGTTATATCAGGAAAATGTCTCTAAAATCCTATATAATAAAAGCCCAATATGCTAAGTGTCCGGTCATCTAGTCGGCTGTTCAACCAATCAAAGTGTAATATGCTAATGATATGCTAAGGCCACTCAACCACTCGCTATGACGTGCACTGACCTCCAGGGGGGAGATGCTTTGACTGGTAGGTGAGCTCGCTGCTGGGATTTGGTCCATTGAGACTGAGCTAGATGGGGCTGGACATGCCTTGGAGCCCTCCCACAGTCTCTCCCTGGATGACCAACCTCCCATGTCCCTCCCCAGCCCGATTATGGGCTGGTGTGGTCCCTCGGCCTGTCATGTGTCCTCTCACAATCCAGGACCCCTCAGGGGATATTGGAGAGCCAGTTTCAGCTCAATCCTGTGGGCCAGGCCAAGGGACCCCACTGGTGCATGAATTTGTGCACCGGGCCTCTAGTAGATAATAAGAATGGGTAAGATATTTAGGGTAATGTTAGTCTCTCAGGCCAGTTTTCTGGTCTGTCTTGGAGACACTAAAATCCTATTTCCTGCTGGCAGATGTAACTCTGATCCTATCATCTATAGTCAAAGCACCTCCCAGGAATGGAGCCTACTGTTAAAGATGTATAAAACTGGCCAGGTTACTTCAAGCACTTATGTCTAATGAGTTCAGGGTAAGTCCTGGATAACCTTTCACCAAACAGTGACTGCTTTTCCCAACTTTACCTTCTTGTTTCCCCAATGATGCCATCTCTTAAAGTGTTGGCACAGACTGGAAATTATGTTGACATCTCCTTTTCATGTTTACCACTGAAATTCATGGCATAAGTGAAGGCCCATCCTACATTTTATGGCCCTCCCAAATGCCTTCCTTCTCTGGGAAGACTGAATCTTGTTCCTACATCTCCCAAACACTTAATGTAGAGGCAGGGGAATAGCTTGATATGAAGAATCCAATTACTGCCAACCAACATTTATTCATTCAACAAGTTGTTATTGAATATGCAGGATCACTTGAAGATTAAATGACTGAACACTTAGATTTCCTGGTACAGTGCCTGGACTACACAGCAGATATCCTTAATTATAAGATGCTCAGTGGAGTTTTTGTAAATCTCTATAGAAATTTAGTATACCATTCCATCCTTTCTTAGCTCCCCAACATCTACTAGAAACATGATAGGAATCTGCGGATGTTGGAGTGATAAGGGAAATATCTAGTTGGGTTCAAATCCCTAACAGAAACAGATGAGATGGAAAGGTCCTGGATTTAGACAGATGTAATCAATGTTGGGATAAAGTCTTAATCCTGAAAGACAGGAGAGTGAAGATAAAGGACAAGATTATATCCACTTTGTAAATAAGGAGACTCACAAATTACAATCATCCTATGGAGAGTGTCCAGACCCTCGGAGAGAACTATGGAGAGGCAGGCAAGATGCTGGCATGGAAGAGTATGGGAGTGTCAGTGCACATGCAATAAACAGGTAAAGAGGGATGGATCATGCCAGTGATATGCATTTAGGAGAGGATGAACAAGGAGACAGAGGGAAATCCAGGTGCATAATCCAAGGTTATAGCATCCAGGCAGGGTCTGTGCTCTGTAGGCTGAATGTCTGAGAAGCAGAGTCTGGAGCTCAGGGAGTAACTAGTTTAAAGATTTATTGTAAACAGAGATTGTCCAAACTGATTTGTATCATTACATGAGCCCAAATGGCTAATGCTGACTGCTTCTTCTCTTTCATCATCTTTAATATCAGATCCCCAATGTCCTCAGTGTCAAAAGACATTATTATTTGAGTATAAAATTCAAGAGTAAGATTAAATTCTGGAAATTTCAGATAAAATGTGAGACCAAAACACTGTGCCTGTGTGAGTACTTTGCCTCACCTGGTGACTTTGCTGACACTTACAAGCATCTGGGTTCTTCATGTGAGGTAGTGGATGGTGTATGAAAATAACATATTAACTGATTTTTAAGAATAATCTAGACTTTTTTGCTATATCCAAAGATATTCTATATCAGCAACTGTGAAAGTAATGCAATTCATTCAGTTATATTTGCTCCTCAAAATGATTTCAAAATTTCTATGGGGCACTTTTTGAACCAAATATATTAAAAACTCATTTCAAGTTTCTTTTTAAACAAATAAAAAAAATGCTGTTGCTTAATTTGATCACTGCACTCTTTGACTAGGAGTCACTCTGATTGATGTTTAGCAGTTTCCAAAAGTCAAATCCACCTTGAAATGGTGATGAATTCTACCACTTGGTGACATTCAATGTAAGATGTGCCGAGAAAATGTTTTGAATAATTTTCAATGTTGAGTTAGAGAAGATGTGAACCTAAGTCAGGACAAAAATGTTTATCATGCCTGTGGAAACAGCCACTTAATGTGTGATTTTATACACTCATCATATACTTTTCATTTCCTTTATTTTACTGACACCTTGAATATTTTACATGTCATAGGCCAATTTTTAAAAATATATATTTTTATTGATTTCAGAGAGAGAGAGAGAGAAACATCAATGATGAGAATCATTGATTGACTGCCTCCTGCACGCCCCACACTGGGGGTCAAGCCCATAACACTGGCATGTGCCCTGATCAGGAATCAAACTGTGACCTCCTGGTCCATAGGTCTTCGCTCAACCAGTGAGCCACACTGGCCAGGCATGTAATAGGACAAATTTGATTCTACATAGAATAAAGAGACATATCAACAGAGTAAAACATTGTTAATGTAGTTGCCTGGTTAACTCAGAAGTGTCTGCATGTTTATTTGGATAATAATTGCAATTTGATGCTTTTGTTACTTCTTTAGCATTTACACAGCTCCTTCCATGGATATTATTCCACTTGATCCTCAAGAGCATTGTAGGGTATAAGGTATATTCTATCTTTGTTTTAAAGATGAAGGTTGAGTTCAGGGCGTTGAAATGATTTACACAGGTTACATAGTAAAGCGGAAGAGTTTGGATTAAATTCATTCCACGAAAGGTCTGTTTCCACTTTACTATGTGAAGCTCTAAAAGATTCATCTGTCATAAAAATGAACACTAGCATAAAAGAACAAATCTAAAATTCAGTAGAGAGGAAATCCAGGGAATACCAGAGCCCAGGATAATTTGTATATGAGTACAATTTGTATGTGTGAGGGAGCGTGTGTCCACATGTTTGGATGGGGATGTAGGTAACTTAGATGAAACGCACTGAGTGTATTCTTACTTTTGTGATACATTAGCCTTTAAAAATGACCTAGGAAAAAATGTAAATAACATGGACATTATCCATGCTGTTTCTGAGCCAGATAAGATTAGGATTTTGAAAATACAGGGTTGGCAAAAGAAGATTTAGAGTTGTTTGTATGGAAAATAATATAATAATTAATTATAATACAAGAATGGACTCTGTGTCACATACTCACAATGGTAAATCTACTTTTGCCCTACCCTATATGTTATCAGTTAAACTGTCATCATTTCCCATGAATCTCTGTGTTTATTGGTGCTCCCATTGCTGGCTATTTTCCCACTGTCTTTGCTTACCTCTCTTTTCCTGATCTATAGTCCATTTTTCATTAAAAGGATTCACTTTTAGGTTTTCTTCTTTCAAGAACTTTTCACTTTTCAAAATGCATACACTGAGCTTTTCTTATTTCAACTCTAGTAGCTTAATATTTCATGGATTAGTATTTCATTATTCTTAAATATGTCTCATCTATCAGATTTCCTTCATATAGAAAACACTTAGGTAGATTTAGATACAACCCTTGCCCCACACTGAATAACAAAATGCTAAAAATTAGAATAAAAACATTGCAGTTTACATTCAAATTACCAATACAAAGAGGATCACAAATTAGGAATGTAATTATTGCCTAATTGATTAATTAAAATGGTCTCTCCAGTACCTTTATTATATTAATAACTTATTACCAATCTCACATCAGAAGAAATTGATGCATGACTTATTGTAACTGAGTAATAATAGACGTAAGAGTAGCTATAAACAATCAAGATATCTAAGGGAATTTAAGACAGTTTGTTCACATAAGGTTAAATATGTCTCCTACAATAAAATATTGTCACACAATTAATTTGTTCAATGACGCCTTTTTTTTTTTTTTTTTTGTCCATAGACCAAGCATTTTAGTTCAGTTCCCTTTGAGATTATCAATTACATATGTAGGAAAAAACTAACATAATATTGTGTGTCTGTGAGTGTCTGGAAATTAAAAAACAAACAAACCACAACAACAAAAAGCCAGCCTGATGAAATGCTAATGAAGGAAGATAGAGAGCAAATGAACTTGCTTTCCAAGTCACATGAATGCATTTTAGGAGACTATCATGGTATTTTATTGTCCAAACCTTTTGATGTGTAAACATCAAGAACTAAGAATGGACTTTTAAAAAAGCCTTGAAATTGTGATTTGCCTTATCTCCTACAAAAAGACTGCCTTGCTTTAGACATTGGAAAATAAAGAGGAACAATTCTAGTCATTTGGTTGCCTGGGTGCTCTGATATATGGCAGAGGAGAGGATATAATATAAAATTCCACTGGGATAGAAAGAGCCAATGTACAATTTCAAATTCCATTTGCATTTAAAGAAGCACACTCTAAAATGATTTTCTCTTCAAACATTGTTAAGCCTGAATTTACTTTATAGAACCCTCACGGGACACTTTCCTGGTAGCAGTTGAACATATTTCCTTGCTCTAATGTTAAAGCCAATTTCTTGAGCAACTTGTACCAAAATACCCATCAAAGTTATTTTGAGGAGTAAAAATATTGTGTCACCTGCTTCTAATTCCAAAGAGTCCAAGTAATATTTTATTTAAAAATTCTCGCCAGAATATTCAATCAAAACAAAAATATAACGATTAGTTAAAACTATCACCAAAGTTTATGGGTGGAAAGAGTTTAAACTGGATCCACATGAGAATTGCAAGTGTTTCTGTTTGTTGATGGTATTTCCACTGTTTGAGATTCTAGAGCACCCACATTTGTAGAAAAAATACATAATTCAAATGCCATACATTGACTTGGGTTTTACTATTTTAGAAAAGAGAACAATAACATTTTTCAGCTGAAAAATATACTCAAAATTTAATTTTCCATTGTGTTTTATTTTAGTGACTAGAGGCCCAGTGCATGAAATTCATGCATGGGGGTGTGTGTCTCTCAGCCCAGCCTGCATCCTCTCCAATCTGGGACCCATCGAGGGATGTCCGACTGCCCGTTTAGGCCCAATCCAGGTAGGCTCGGGCCTAAATGGGCAGTCGGACATCCCTCTCACAATCCAGGACTGCTGGCTCCCAACTGCTCGCCTGCCTGCCTTCCTGATTGCCCCTAACCGCTTCTGCCTGCCAGCCTGGTCACCCCCTAACCACTCCCCTGCCAGCCTGATTGATGCCTAACTGCTCCCCTGCCAGCCTAACTGCCCTCCCTTGCAGGCCTAGTCACCCCTAACTGCCCTCCCCTGCAGGCTTGATTGCCCCCAACTGTCCTCCCTTGCAGGCCTGATCCTTCCCAACTGCCCTCCCTTGCTGGCCTGATCCCTCCCAACTGCCCTCCCCTGCTGGCCATCTTGTGGTGGCCATCTTGTGTCCACATGGGGGCAGGATCTTTGACCACATGTGGGCAGCCATCTTGTGTGTTGGAGTGATGGTCAATTTGCATATTACTCTTTTATTAGATAGGATGGGGAAAACAAGTCTCAGAGAAGTGTTCACTTAATCCCACATGCCATACAGCAAATAAGGTCCAAGTTTAAATCTATAAATGTAATTAAGTTCAACCTCACATTGATTGATTGAACCTTTATAATCCACCAGGCACTTGGGTCAGCGTTGTACATTTTGTCTTGCTTTGTTTAATCCTCAAAATATCCCTATGAGGTATTATTATCATCTCCACTTCAGAAATCAAGAAAATGATGTTCAGAAAGGTTACATCACTTGTCTCAACCAATATAGCTGGTAAATAACAGAGCTAAAAGTTTAACCTCTTCTGTCTGATGCCAAAGCCTAGGTTCATAGTTATTTTCTTGTAATTTCTCATTTCAACTTCCTTCCATTGACTGGGCTTCTCCCTTTAGATATAAACAAAATTCTTCAATCTCTCTTCCATTAGACAGTCTTCTACATAATTCAAAACAATTATTGTTAAATGTTTGACTGTAGAGTCATTGTTTCTCCAGGATAAAACAAAATAAAACCAACCTAAATACCCCATGCCCAAATCCTTAAGCCCTTTAGTACTTTCATATGTGGCATTATTTCAAATCTTGTCCAGACTGTTCACTGGTCCTTTAACATCCATGACCACTTTATCTAGGCCAGTGGTCAGCAAACTGCGGCTCGCGAGCCACATGCAGCTCGTGAGCCGCGGTTTGCCGCTCTGTTGACTAATGAGTTTGCCGACCACTGGGATAGGAGCTTAATCACAAGGAACAACAACAGCCTGTAATTATTGGAATCAAGAGTCTAGGTCAGTGGTCAGCAAACTCATTAGTCATCAGAGCGGCAAACCGCAGCTCGCGAGCCGCATGTGGTTCGCGAGCCGCAGTTTGCCGACCACTGATCTAGGCTCCACTGAAAATAGGAACTTAAGAAAATCGCTACTCCATGTTTGGTTGTTTTCCAGCAAAGAGCAGAAACACACAGAGGCATGTTTATTATTCTATATTTTCACCTGATGATTCCACTATCCCTTTCCTAACATTTACTTCATAAGATTAATTATAATAAAATCACATTGCACTGAGAGATGAATTTCAAATTTTAAAGCATATTGATCCATTTTTTCCTGTTGGTATTATTGTAGCAGTCATAAGAGACAGAAAGGCAGGTGGCAGAAGCATAACCATTTTTCCCATCCATTCAATAAGTATTGATGTAGCATATGCTATGCGAGAAGTGGTGAGCTAAGCACTAAAGATGGGATGATGAACAGGATGTCTGTTGCCTAGTAGGGAAAACACACAAGAAAATATAGATAATTGTTAAAGTATTACAAATTTCATAACAGAAGTCTGTATGCATTTTTGTGGGGACAGGGAAAAGATAATACCACATTGAGAGTATCCAATTAAAATAGAGGCAATCATATTTTAGCTGAATCTTTAAAGATATGTTGCTGATGAGGAAGCCAAGGTAGTGTGCTTTAGGAAAAATAAAAAGACTGAGTCTCAGAGAGGCAGAGAGATCTGCCCTAATTTGCATAATAAACTAGCCACAGAATTAAAATCAGAGTCCACTGTGGACTCATCCTGAGCCTCCTCTAGACCTCAAAGATTGTCTTTCCTTCTGACACATACTTTTACGCTAGGTCTCACCAGGTAGTTCTTAGAACTTTAAGGGCTTCATTTTAATATTGCAGCTACCTGGAATCAAGACCCTACTCCACAGCAAGTTGCAGCCCTGCCAGGAAGTAGGAAAGAGGCAGACTTCTCAGTAGGAAAGCCAGTGCCTGGTTCATCCAGCCTCAAACAAACTCTTCTAAAGGAGTACCTGAGCCTTCTGAGAGGGCTGACGTTAGGCAAATAACCTAAACCAACACAGAAGAGTCTGCTTGGGCACCTCTGAAAGACTCCAAGGAAATCTTCAATACAGGGAAACTTGAAGTGATGCTATAGCTGAATCTTTCAAATGATTACCTTTAGAAATTGAAGCAGAGGTATAGAATGAAGATATAAATCAAGTGGTGAGAAAAAGGAAATGAATGTATAGTGAGCATCTACTGATGTTCATTGAATCAAAAGCTATTTAAGGAGACATCATCTTCTCTTAGCTGATTAGTTTGAAAACATGTTCACAATTCTTCAACACTCCTCCCTCGAAAAGTGAGATCTAATTCATTTACCCACTGAATTTGCATTAACATTAAATAACAACGTTCTAATGAATAAAATGCTGTATAAAT
The DNA here is from genome assembly GCF_963455305.1 of Plecotus auritus. Taxonomy (NCBI): domain Eukaryota; kingdom Metazoa; phylum Chordata; class Mammalia; order Chiroptera; family Vespertilionidae; genus Plecotus; species Plecotus auritus. Next base: position 238,110,791 of record NC_137770.1, on the reverse strand, counting down.
TCTATAGAGTTTTTGACTGATTCTTTCTCTCTCCTCTGTGTTTCTCTCTCTCATCTTCAGAGCACTGCACTTCTGTGTAAAAAGTTCAGCTACCCTGAATTCAACTCTAACCATATGGAGATAGCTCAAGGAGCCCCAACGGTTCCATCCCACAGCAGCCCATGCCCAAGTGCCAGCATGTGAGTGAGCAAGACTTCAGATATTCCAGCCACCAGTTGGTGGTAAGAAGACTGGAAAGAATCTGAGCTGTGTCCAGATTACAGATCCATGAGTAACTCATGCTGTCTTGTTTTAAGCCACTCAGTATTGGAATAGTTTGTCATGGATCCACAACTGGAATGCCACCAGCACAGATGACCCAACTGAGTCTATGAAAATTTCAGCATTTGCTCTCTCAGAACTAGCGAGCAGCAGAGCAGGCACTCACCTCAGTTGTCCTTAAGCCAAAGCCACTGCCTTTTTCATCGTACTCCATGGACCAATATGTTTCATTCCAGCTGCAGACTCATGATTTCCCACTTACCTTCTGTGATGCACAGTGCAGTCTGAATGTGTAACTAAATGATTCCTATTGGTACCAAACCACCACAAAGCTGTTACCTGGATGGCACAGCTCCTGCAACTCTGATATGATAGACAATAACCAGTGTGTATAGCACATGTAGTTGACACAAATTACATCTATGGTAGACATACTCTTTCAAGAGAAGGCACTTACATCCTCCCCCTTTAACTAACTTGACCAATAGAAAGTGGAAGATGTGATATTCTAGGACTTCTGAATCCAAGCCACTGCTTCAATCTTCTTGAAACCCTGAACTACCACAGAAGGAGCCTGAATGAGGCTGCCAGAGAGAATGACCACATCAAAAGTCAATGGAGTATAACTCACCATGTGGAAAGAGGGGCTAAATGGAGGAGTACAGTGTGGTGAGATATTCAACACCAGCTATGACTGAAACATGTGACAGACCCCCAGAGAGGCCAGGGGAGAAACAACACAGATGAGCCCCAGCCAATCCATGGAATTGTGAGATATTAACAATGGTTATTGTTGTAAGCCTCTATGCTTTGGGGTGAATGTGTACTCATCAAATAGCTAATCAGAACAGTACCCAGTATTGTCATTGTTGGAAATGCACAGAATAAGACCTACCAGCTATTGGGAGTTGCTATGTGACAAGTACTATCTAATCATCAATAAATTTTAAGATAGAAACATACATAAATAAATAAACAGCTCTACATTTTATTAAATGAACACAACAATAGACATCAACCTGGGAAGATCTCCAGTCTGAACTGAAGGACTCTAGAACTAGCTTTGGGTCTGGCATTGTTCTATACTTTGAAAAACTTGTGGCCTGAGTTATTGCCTCCCTCTCTGCTGTGTTTTTGATTTATAGAAATTATCCTGCCATCATATGGACTGCAGCTTGAAATCCTAAGCACCTTGATGACACATTTTTTTCATTAGGTATTAGTTCCTAAAAATTAAATTTAGAAAATTTTATTAGGAAAATGTCTACATTAAGGGATGACTTCCTTCACATTTTATAGTTTTCATTGAAAAAGTTCATTCACGTTTACTGAGTCCCAGTAACCATTTTTGATCCTGAGGATATATTGATAAATTAAATTAATTTAAATGTTTCCATTCATTAAAGAGCTTAGTGTTCTACATCAGAGGAAGATATTTTACTGTACTACATGTTACTTCAAATTTTAGGAAAACTTTATCGGAGATAATGGCCCATGGATAAGGCCAAACAAGACTCAAAGATAAAGTGAGTTTCTAGGTGGAACAGTTTCACAGATGCAGATTATTATAGAGACCTGAGAGAGAAAAAAAATATTTCTCTACAGAGTTGAGTGAACTACCCAAATGTCTAATGCCCTGAATTCAGAACTTTTAATATGCTGCTCAACATTCTTTATTTTCAATTAAAAAAAATAAAAGTTTGCATATAGCAAGGTTCTTTTTGGACACAGTAAAATGTTACTTGTGTTATGAAAGCACTGAATGAGTTATTCCAAGTTATTATAGAGTGGCTAGGATCATAGGCTTTGGTGTCACAGTGCCCTGGGTTCATAAAATGACCTCTCTCTCCTAGTGGCATGATCTTGGACAAAATGATAACTTTATATGAGCCTCTGCACTGACATTGTTAAAATAGAACGATAAATATTCAATCTTTCTGGCACCTTTGAATTACTAATTTAATGATAGCTATGAATTAGCTGTTTTCCCCACTTGCATTTCCATTTTATGTTTTATCCTCAAAAGTGTTGTATTTTCATAACAACTCTCACTTGTAAAATAAAGCAATACTCTTGTGGTTCTGCATGTCCTCTCCCTGGCACTAATGATTATAAATAGGTGTTTCATAGATGAAAGTTCGTTTAAAGAGATAAGGGAGTCACACTCAGAAAAACACATTTCTGTCTCCATTTGTTTTAATATTAGTTTTTCAATGTCAACAATCACTACCAATTTGGGATAAAAGGAAAGACTGAGAAAAGTTATGATAAATAATTTATTCACCAAGCAGTGAGTAACAAAAGGCTACTGGGCATTGTCTAAGGGCCTCAGAAAAAATTTGGTCTAGCTCCTTTAGCAATGTCAAAGACCCTTTGATCAAAGGCTTTCATATGTACTTTGACTGTCTCCTGGTAAATTAGACCCTGGTCTTATATCTTCTAGAGCTGAATAGGCAAAGTGGGCTTCTTAGTCCAATGTGGTTGCAAATTTTGTTATTGTTCATGAATTTTTCTGTTCACCTTAGGTAAAAATGTCTTTATTCTAAGTTAGCCAAAATAACAATGCCAAATCATATGCTTTAAATAGTCAGCAGTCAATATTAGAAAAAGGACTTTGAATCAAAATTTTAATTTTCTATAAATAAATTAGTTTGATTTTGGTTGAATTAATTTTATTATTGGCAACTATTTTAAGGACATAAAGTGGATTTTTCATCAATTCACAGTATGTACACATCCAGACAGCTGTTCTACCTGCAGTTACCTGGGAAGGCTGTAACTATTTACAATGATGAGATCATTGTTAGAATCACAGGATGGTGATGAGCTTGGACAAAGGTTTATTATCTTGGCTTATCCATGACAACCTCCCATCATATCCAGGTTTCATATGTTCTTATACCCTCATTCCCCATTTGCAATTTAGACCTTATTTTTTTGCAGCAAACACCGTTGGTTTCATATCTGACATCTGTTCTTCATTTCTAAAGGTATCCAGGCCAGCAGTTTGTCCACTAAAGAATTATTCCACTCCCTCTGGGATACAGTGACTGGAAGATAGTCTGAGATGATTGTATAGGGTGCTGCTGGTGCTCTGTGTCTTGATCTGAATGTAGATTGGACAAATTGGATATGTTCCATTTGTGAAAATTTATCAAACTTTACTCTCATCAAACATGCATCTTTTGGTACATGATTTTTTTATTCAATACAAAGTGAGGGGAAAAAGAACCAAACAGTTACAACAAAAATTACTTGTACCCAAGACTACATGCAGCTAATGATGTTCATATGATCACGTTTTGGATATTAAGATATAAACAGAATTCTATGGGATGGAGCTTTCTTCCTCCCTCCAGGCAAAATTCAGTTCATTCTTTGCTTTATCCACTCCTAACCCCTCTCATCTCACTCATATTACATAAATAGGCTTTATTTTGACATAAAAACACTTTAATGACCTGGCCAACTGCTATCAAACTTACATTCTACCACTTTTCTTTTTTATCAGGGTGTGCTTTTGATTCAGGGACTTGGTACATGCTGTTTTCTCTGTCTGAAACAATCTTATACCAAGTGAAATCTTGACATACTTCCTTCTCTTGTTCAGATGTTGGATTAAATGTTCCCATACCATACTATACTGACTGCTTTATCTAAAACAACAAACCGACCTCCAGTTCCTTCTTCTTCCTCTATCCCCTTATTCTGCTTATATTTTCATCATTGTATATATCATGGGGATTGGTACATTTTCATGTAGTTAATTATTTTCTGTCTATAATGCAAGCTCCATGAGAGCAGTTGTTTTACATATTTTATTCACCAAAGTGGTATGTGCAATAAAAATGGGCTGAATAAATAATTATAAATAATTCAATGAACTAACAACATAAAATTCTACTTCATCTTAGGACAAGTCCTGGGGGAAGAAAATAAAGAAAACAGAGAAATCTGCTTCCCTGGAATTCTTTGTGTAAGGCATTCTGACAATTCCTTGTCTCACGCCCAATGCTAACAAGGCAGTTACTTAGGGCACCATTCATCTTGGTCAGCATTCCACATGCAGTGAGAGGAGGAAGCCAGCAGTCTGGCTGACAAACAAGTCTCCCTGTATGACTCTCTGTGATGCCTCCTATCACCCAGGGTATCCCAGCCCACAATTGACGGCCTTAATTTCAGTCAGGGAACATAGGAAAGGTAGAGATGTTGTTTTGCTGCTTCAACAGATAAATGCCCTGAGTCTTCTGGTTTAAGATTGATGGTATTGTATCTGATAAATCATCAGAGATAAATGGGGTTTGCTTGTCTCTCTCTTGCCAAAGATTAGCTCCCTCCAGACTGCCATAAATGTCTTTAGGTTGTCACTACAAGACTGGTCTAGAACTATGTAAAATACTCATTTAAATTCCATTTCAGCATCCCATCTTCCTCATATTTATTTCTTTTTCTTGTTTTCCTAAAGCACGAACACACACACACACACGCACACACACACACACAGCAGACAGACACTTTTATTATTAATTTTTTTCTGATAGTTTTGAACAAGCGTTGCATAAGCAGTTTCAATTGTGAACTCTGCCCTGCTTATCCAGGGGATGCATTCCAGGTTTCAGGAGAAGGACTTTTTAATGAAACCATCGTCTTAGGAAAGCAAGTGATGGGGCTTTATTTAAACATATCTAATTCTTAAAAGGTTACATAAATAACCGAAGACATGATCACATTCAATCCTATTTTCCTTTCTGCAAATGAACTTTTTTTGGTTATTTCTCCTTTGCATGTGGGGGTCATATCATTAGGAGATCCATGGGATAAAAGCAGAAAAATTGGAAAGAGGCCAAACATATTGAGTTACCATTCCAGTTTTCTAACCCTTTCAAAGCAAACCATTGAACACATCATTTTATTATATGAATATTTGTGCTCATAAGCTGTAACTTATCATGTTAGTGCTTGATTGTTAAATATTTTAAAATAATAAAATCCTACTTATTCCACAGAAAAATTAGATGTGCCAAATGATATTGAGAGAATTTCCACCTTTTCTAATAATAGAGTAGCCATACTTTAATTTTAATTTCTTGGATTAGAAATGCTGAAACATTTCAAGCTATATATTAAAGATAAATAAGCTTTGGAAAAGAAAACCAGACATGTGAAGTGCTTTATACATATTTTATCACTTTACTCTTACAGTATTTCTGTGAGGGAAGATTATTACACCCATTTTACAGATGAGGAAACTGAAATTCAGACAAATGAGCTGATTTTCAATGGTACCCAGCTAGCAAGTTGGAAAAGTTGATGCTAAAAGATTGGCCTGACTCCCAACCTGTGTACAAGATATAGGAAGCTTAGAAGATTATATGACATCCAGGGAGCCTTCTAAGAAATGGTCTTTATAAGAAAGATGATATTAAAACAAGAATAGGAAAAGACAAAGGCAGAAGGGCTAAGCGGAATAAATATTGTAGTGATTGAAGGGACATTGACAAAGCCTAGATCAATTGGACCTGTAGTGTGGAAGCCAATCTTATGACTGAAGAGATAGTCTGTGGTTATGAGGTGGAGGGTTCTGATAAATCAAGTTATGAGTATCCTGTAGTAAATATAGGGCAGAGCCTGAAGTTTTTGTGTAGAAGGTGACATGTGTAAAGCAATGGATTCGAATTATTCTTCTGACAATAGAAGAGGGTGAAATTTAAAAGAGAGATAATTTAAAAAAGCCATGGCTGGTGTGGCTCAGGTGCATCAAAAGATCTTTGGTTGATTCCCAGTCAGGACACATGCCCAGGTTGTGGGTTTGATCCCTGTTGCAGTGAATATAGGAAAATCGATGTTTGTCTCTCACATTGATATTTATTCCCTCCATCTCTCCCTCTCTTTCCAAAGTCAATGAAAACAACAGAAACAACAAAATAAAATGAAATAAGATCAAAAGAATCAAGATAAAAGTGCAATTAGAAACCTGTCACAATGCTAGACCAGATGTTTGTAGTTAGGCAGCTTTGTGAAGAATGCCCATACAATCACGAGCAGAATATTTGCATATCACATAAAGAGAATATTGTGTGCCCTGAAGTTTTTGTTGCCATGGATGCATTCATTTTTTTTTTTCATTATTGTTAAGTGAGCACTCTTCCATTCTCAGGAGTTTGGAATCCATAATAGACAGATATAATCTTTGACCTCAAAAAGTTTAAAGTCTAGCAAGAGGAATCACCAAGTCACCAGACAGTGGCAATATGATGTACTAATTGATATAAAAATGGCAAGTATGGGGGCTATTGGAGCATGTGGGAATTCATTGCAATTGCAGTTTTATGGAATCTTTGATCCTCAAGTTATATAGGACTATTTTGAACTAGAATTTTTTTATTTGATTTTAATTTCCAAGTGCTTTGTGAATGAATAGTTATGTGAACAAATTAAATATTAATGATAGAACAAAATCAGAGATCCAATCACACTCAATGAGCAAAGGTTCCAGAAGTTAGGGGGCAATTTTGGACAACAGGGTGACCCTGAGCAGAGAGTGTAAAATCCTACATGTTTTCAAATAGCGGTTGTGGAAAGATGCCTAGTAGTGTTTGGACAACCAATAGTCACAGTTTTAACTTAGAAGCAAAAGAAATTATTGAGAAGTATGAATATTAGGAGTCAATTTTCATGGTGAATTAAAATACCTTGGTAATGAAATAGGTATTTCAAAATCTTATCTAATAAAAGAGTAATATGCAAATTGACCATCACACCAAGACACAAGATGGCCACCACCATGTGGTCAAAGATGGTTGCCCCCATGTGGACACAAGATGGCCACCACAGGATGGCTGCCACAAGATGGCCTGCAGGGGAGGGCAGTTGTGGGAAGTTAGGGGTGACCAGACAGCAGAGGAGTGCTGTTGGGGTGACCAGGCCGGCAGAGGAGGGCAGTTGTGGGCGATCAGGCAAGCAGGGAGGGCAGTTAGGAGTGACCGGGACAGCAGAGGAGGGCAGTTGGGGGAGACCAGGTCAGCAGGGGAGGGAAGTTGGGGGGGGGCAGGCCTGCAGGGGAGAGCAGTTGGGAGGGACCAGGCCAGCAGTGGAGGGCAGTTGGGGGGGTGACCAGGCCTGCAATGGAGGGCAGTTGAGGGGGGACCAGGCCTGTAGTGGAGGACACTTGCGGGGGAGGATCCAGGCCTGCAGAGGAGGGGAGTTGGAGGGGACCAGGACTGCAGGGGATGGCAGTTGCAGGGGGGACCAGGCTTGCAGGGGAGGACAGTTGGGGGGACCAGGCCTGCAGGGGAGGGCAGTTGGGAGCCAGCAGTCCTGGATTGTGAGAGGGATGTCCAACCGCCCGTTTAGGCCAGATCTCAGTGGGATCAGATTGGAGAGGGTGCAGGCTGGGCTGAGGGACAACTCCCCCCCCCCACCCCATGCATGAATTTTTTCTAGTAAATGAATAATTAAGCAATTAATATTTGACATTTAATGTTGTAGTGAAAAAAATGCAGAGATCTTCAGCTATACTTTTCTTAGGATGAATATCATGGTTTGTTAGAAGCAAATGAATAATTATAGAATGAGTTTAAAATAAAGTGGAAGGTAGTATATCATCTGGCAGAAACAAAACAAAAACCAGACTGAATTAGATATCAAAAACCTCCTCGTGGTTATAGTGATATTCTAGATGACCTTGAGAACCAATCATAGTGTAATATTAACTAACATCTGTGGAGTTTCCTGTTGTTCCTGCTTCTGAATATCTTAGTCTAATACCTACACCTATTCACCAACCTTTCTGCCTCCTCTCCCTACACTCTCTTATTCACATGCCTGTTAATATTCCTATGGAGAAAGCAGAGTCAAATGATTAAACATATTCAAGGTGACTTTCATTTTTTGTCTCTCCCAGCTGAGGTGTTTTTCATTCATAAAGGAAGGATAATGATGTATTGCCTACTTCCTAGAGTAGTTTTGAGAATGAAGGTGATGATGCACATGAGGTTTTTAGCACAGGGCCCAATGTATGTGAAGGAATCAATCATGTTTTTTATTATCATTACTAGAGGCCTGGTGCATGAAATTCGTGCACCGGGAGGGGTGTCCCTCAGCCCAGCCTGCACGCTCTCCAATCTGGGACCACTCGAGGGATGTCCGACTGCCCATTTAGGTCTGATCCCAGTGGACCTAAACGGGCAGTTGGACATCCCTCTCACAATCCAGGACTGCTGGCTCCCAACCGCTTGCCTGACTGCCTGTGTGATTGCCCCTAACTGCTTCTGCCTGCCAGCCTGATCATCCCCTAACCACTCCCTTGCCAGCCTGATCGATGCCTAACTGCTCCCCTGCTGGCCCGATTGTCCCTAACTGCCCTTCCCTGCTGGCCTGTTCACCCCTAACTGCCCTCCTCTGCAAGCCCGATCACCCCTAACTGCCCTCCTCTGCAGGCCTGATTGCCCCCAACTGCCCTCCCCTGCCGGCCTGATCACACACAATTGCCCTCCCCTGCTGGCCATCTTGTGGCAGCCATCTTGTGTCCACATGGGGGCAGCCACCTTTGACCACATGGGGGTGGCCATCATGTGTGTTGGAGTGATGGTCAATTTGCATATTACCTCTTTATTAGATAGGATGTACTAAGTACTTAGAATTGATCTCTCTATTTAATGTCTCATATAATCTTTCAGTTATAATCCTATATAATAAAAGCCTAATATGCAAATTGACCAAACAGCAGAACTACTGGTCGCTATGACGCACACTGACCACCAGTGGGCAGATGCAAAATGCAGGAACTGCCCCCAGCTCGCAGGCCCCAGGCCAGCCAAGGCGGGTGGGAGCGGGGACTCCCCAATCACCCCACAGGTCACCCTGCAGAGGGAGGTGACCAGTGTTGGTGGCAGGGGGCAGGGCCAGCAAGCAGGCAGTGCAAGGCTGGCCAAGGTGGGTGCCAGCAAGGGCCCCTGGATCGTCCTGCCGGTTGTCCCACAGATCAGCCCTGATTGCCAGCCAGGCCTAGGGACCCTACCCATGCATGACTTTTGTGCACCAGTCTTCTAGTTATCTATAACATCTATAATAATTAAAGCGCAATATGCTAATTAGACCAGACATCCTTTCGGACAAAGCCAGGGCTGTGAGGGAAGCCAAGGTTCCGGGTGCCAGAGGGAAGCCGGTGTCGGCAGCCAGGGGAAGGAAGGCCTACTCTTGCACAAATTTCATGCATCGGGCCTCTAGTTAATGAATAATAGAAACTTTTTTCTGACTATAAAACTCTGCAACTCAATGCAATGTTTATGCATCCAAATTAGAATTGCAATGAAAAATAGGATGAACTTTGCCCTTATATAGTTAAAAACTCTTAAACTAAAAATACATACATATCCCCCCCGCCTCTCTCTCTCCTGTCACATCTCAGATAAGAGAAGTGCAATGTCCACATTTCATTACATATATTATTCTCCTAGTGGTTATGACTTATTGATGACTAATTGGTAAGAAATCACAGGAAACCAGCACTGGCAAAGACAAAAGCTAATCTCAGATTCATGAAGTTGACCTTGTTTGGAGCTATCTAGACAGTTTGATACTTAGTTTACTTGTCCTGCTTTTAACATGGTCCAGCTCATTTCTTTGGTGGGAGAACAAGGAGCAAGGAAAGTAGAAGAGGAGATGAACAGCTGAGTTATAACATCATAGGCATTCATTTTTTCTTACTTTTATAGAACATCTTAGATGAAATGGGGATCAAGAGTATAAGGAAGCCCCAATGAATTTCAAAAAGATTAATTCCCTACAATAAGGACGTATAGATGTGCTGCATCAAAGGTGGGCTTTTTGCACATGCTACATTTTATAGTAAACATTATAACAGTTTGATTAGGGATCAAAATATCTTGCATTTCATTTGAGAAAATAGCATGAAAGCTTTTATGTCTAATGAAAAGACTCAATAATTCTTCAAATTTGTAATACCAGATAAGAGTAATTCTAGCTATTTTCTAGTTCAAGGGAAGCTTTTCCTAATAAAATGTTTAGATCTGGCACTCTCCTTTTAGGTTGCATCTTAATTCAAATTTAAAAGCATAGACTCTTTCATTCTTGTGGAATATCTACTCCACTGAGCATATGATAAAAGTTAGAGACTATACCTCATAAAGAATATACATATACACACATTTTCAAATTATTTCAAAGTTCAGTAACTTAATTTCCCCCTTTTCTGAAAATTTCTCCTTAACCCTTGAGAAGTCATGAATCTCTGCTTTTGAGAATAACACTGTCTTCCAAAGCTCAATGATTGCCCCAGGAAATCGAAATGTTCACTTTTCACTCTAGAGCACAAAACAATCAAGAAAACTTATGAATTTGACCCAGTGATCTCACTTCTAGGAATATATCCTAAGAAACCTAGAAACACCAATCAGAAAGAATATATGAACCCCTTATGTTCATAGTAGCACTATTTACACTAGCTAAGATCTGGAAACAGCCCAAGTGTCCATCAGTAGATGAGTGGATAAAAAAGCTGCGGTACATTTACACCATGGAATACTATGCACAGTAAAAAAGAAGGAACTCTTACCATTTGAAACAACATGGAGGGACCTGGAGAGTATTATGCTAAGTGAAATAAGCCAGTCAGAGGAAGACAAGTATCACATGATTTCACTCATATGTGGAATCTAATGCACACAATAAACTGATGAACAAAATAGGTCCAGAGACATAGGAGCATGGAACAGACTGTCAAATCTCACAGGGAAGGCAGGGGTGGGAGGGAAGTGATCAACCAAAAAACTTATATGTATATATGCATAACCCATGGACACAGACAATAGTGTGATGAAGGTCTGGGGTGGGGGGGTGGGTGTGGGCTAGCAGGGGTCAATGGATAAAAATAGGGGCATCTGTAATACTTTCAATAATAAAGGTAAGTTTAAAAGAGAAATATTGTGAATTTTAAAAGATATGGCTTTCTAGGGCCCTGTTTCAGTTTGCTTATTCAGAAGAGAACAGAGCAAACTAAGTCATTTTGAAAGATGGAGATGGTTGTGATCATCAAAAATTCCTTCTGTTTCCTCTTGGAGATGCACTCTAGCTTTGCACAAGCTTTTCAGAGATAAGGCTGAGGCAAGCCAAGAGTTGTACAAAATAAGAAAAACAGATTTTGATATTAATTGTATATGAAACCCAGCAACGGGTCAGGCCCAAACATAACAAAACTGGGACATTCACAATAGAAACATTTGGCCAAAGCAAACAAGGCCCTCCGACTCCCTTCTGGCTCCTCAGCAGTGTGTGGTGTTCACTATTAATGTCATGGTTGACTAAGCAAACATTCTCAGGATATGAATCCGCCCAAGAAGGCCATGGCAAAGCCACAAGCCTTCAGCTTGATGAAGCCAGAGATGTCACAGGACTGGCAGGGCTGTCACCTGTTCTTTTTGTACCACGCCATTTTTCTTATTCTATCCACCTCAACTCTCAAACCAGCCAAGATCCGGTTTCTGTCCAGGGAGGGCCAAAGTGCTTGCAGATGGCTTTACCACCTGTGGCCATGGAGATCCAGCCAAATCAACGCTCTCTCTGGACAGCCTGGCTGGGGATTTGAATAAATACTAAGAGAGGACTCAGAGACAGGAGCGGAAGCAGACTTGTTTAAAAGGTGGGGAGGGAGTATGGAGGATGAGTGAATGGCAAATAACACATAGGAGTGATTCTCTTCTACATGGAGTATATCTCCATGATTCTGCCTGCCTCCTGCCTCTCTTACTTCTTTATTTCATTACATGATGGATGGTTGATGAGATAAAGACTCTAGTTTGAACTGCACAGTCCTACTAAGAACAAATGATTAAGAAGTGGGATTTGTATATTTTTGGTTTTAATTGATTCTTGAGACTGCTTCTGCTTTTCTTTATTTCCCACTGACTCTTTCTCCTGGGCTTTACATTTAATCTTTTCTATCAGGAAGTGTTTCCTATATCTCCCTTCTCTGGGATGATACAGACATCTAAAAAGAAGGGCAAAATTCTTTGCATAATCATGCTAAGACATCAGCACCAAGAGGAATGCTTTATGTATGTATGTATTTATTTATTTATTTACTTATTTATTTATTTAGTGCTTACTCTGTGCCATATGTTGTGGCAATACTTTTCGTGGAAAATTTGTAATTATCACAACAACTCTGGAAATGGCATTTTGTTATATGCATTTTTGGTGGAAGAAACTGAGACACACATATCAACTGACTTGACAATCTTATCTGTGAAAAAACACAGAAAACACCTGTTAGTATGACCAGGTAGTATGACAATTAATAAAATCATGGGTTGTATGCTCTAGGCCAGGGGTCCTCAAACGACGGCCCACGGGCCCCATGCGGCCCGCCGAGGACATTTATCTGGCCCGCCGGGGTGCCGCTGCCTGTCCTGCTTAGCAGCCGACTCGTCCCGGGCACGCAATGCACATAGGAATTTGTTCATAGTTGTTTTTTTTAAACTATAGTCCGGCCCTCCAACGGTCTGAGGGACAGTGAACTGGCCCCCTGTTTAAAAAGTTTGAGGACCCCTGCTCTAGGCAATGACTATTCCAAGTCCTTTGCATATATTAACAGTTTTATCATCAGCAGAATTATGTGAGATAGTCCTATTTTAATAGACGAGAAATAGAACTCAAAATCAAGTTGATAGCAAGTGTCAACCAGGCAAGGCTATGGTGCCCAGTTTTTTGGTCAAACATCAGTCTAGATGTTGTTACAGAGGTATTTTTAGGTGTGATTCACATTTAAATCAGTAGACTTTGAGAAAGCAGATTACTTTCTATAATGTGGGTGGGCCTCAGTCAATCAGTTGAAGACGTTAGAAGCAAAGATTGAGGGTCCCTGAAGAAATTCTCCTCAAGAATACAATGTAGCACATATATTTATTAGTATAGTCAGTATTATAATGTAGATATCTCTGGACTTAGATCTGAATCTAGCTATGTATATTGACAGATGATAGATAGATAATTGGACCAAAGGAAATCACATGTCCAAGCCCAAAGGCAGTCTGTCTACTGGAAAACATAACAAGTGAAGGGAACAAATGAATAGTCATAGTCATGAATTAGTAATACAATCTATTACATTGTGGGGTCCAAAATCTTTGCAGTACTGTACTACCCACAGCTATGAAAGAAGATTAACATCATAGTTTCCTTCTAAAGCTGCTTAACTAATACAATGATCAATTGACCTTACAAAAAGGCAATCTATGTCATCACTTGTAGAAAAGACCTGTACTGAAGACAACATGTTAAAGTGGGAAATTGGAAAGAATAGAAGGTGTTTTTAAGGAGGTATCTAAGTAATCATAATAGAAACATATGTACTTTCCTACTTGTGCAAAAGAAATTATCTCAGAAAGCTTTATTGAATAGCCTAGGTATATACATTCCCCCCATGTTTTACAACATCACGTCTAGATTTTATTCCCTTGCTCTAAATGGCACTAAGACCTGGCTGTGCTTGAACCCTCATCTGTCTGAAAAACACTGTTCTCAGTCAATCATGCTGCTCCTGAGATTCAGGAAGCAGTTTGGGAGATAAAGTAGGCTGAATCATGAGCATCTAAAAATATCAAGTCCTAATTCTTGGGATTTGTATATCTGACCTTATTTGGGAAAAGGGCCACTTCAGATATAATTAAGAATTTTAAGATGAGGAGAACATCCTCAACGATGCAGATGGGCTCTAAATGCCATCACAAGGGTTCTTATAAGACAGAGCCAACAGGAGGCAATATAGACTCACAGAAGAGAACGGGATGTGAATTTGGAGCAGAAATGCAGCCACAGGCCAAGGAACGCCAACAGCTTCTGGAAGCTGGAAGAGGCAAGGAAAGGATTCTACCCTGGAGCCTGCACAGACTGGGCTGCTCTGCCCATACCTTAATTTCAGACTTCCAGCCTCTAGAACACAATTAAGTTGTTTAAGCCACTCACTTTCTGGGAATTCATGATGGCAGTCCTGGGAAAGTAACACGGGGGGCCGGGGATGGGTGGTTGGGGGGGATGGTAAGGGTAGAACATGTTTTGTGCAAATTAGGAGAGGACGTCTTTCTCTGAATGGCTAGTATTTTACAGAAAACCAGCATGGTGAGGAAGTTACCTGGGCTGGATTGTAGCCTCCACTTATCTCTTCCAAAGGTGCTTTTGTGGCATGAACAACCTGTGCCACTGTAGGTGACAGTCCTAAGAATGAAGGAAAGAACATGTTTCTGGATTTACAGAAAGTCAGAACTTTAAGAGAAAGAATGCAGAAATAAGAGTCAGGTGGCATGGAGACCACACTCCAGAAACAATGATTATAACTCTCACTTCAGAGTACTTCTCAAAAATGCTTCATGTAAATTTTCTCTGTGTCCTCATAATATCCCTGTGAAGGCGACATTAGCCCCATTGCCTCTGAATTGGATGCTCTTAGCAGGTTAACTTCCAAATATTCTCCTCTGTTTCTTGATTTCCTGTCGCCGTTGGGTTGACTAGGCACACTCATTTTATTTTATAGGGAGTTTAATTAGGCAATCTTTTCAGGAAGCCTATCAACTCTAGATTGATTAAGATTGCTTTCAGAATGATATTTAATTGGGATAATGGTTTAAATTGGTTATTGATGGGGAAGATTTGACTGTGACTAGCTTAATTCCCTCTAGATGAGAACAGAAAGCTTTTCCCAGCCAGTGTTTTAATATATTTGATAATTTAAAAGTATATATGTTAGGCATGAAAATTCATGATTGAGATCATGCTTGACTAAGGTGAGCCATGAATATAGCCAAACTGTTAGTTGTGTAAACTCTCTTGAGGAGACACACTCCAAGTGACAAGATGATCCATTTCCACGGAGAGGGCTGTGCATTTCATGCTAATTCTCTGCTTCTATAATTTATACTAAGGGTCAGAGGCAGGCATGTGTAGGGTGAGCAGCAGCTAAGAAGTCCAGAGCCCTGCCAGGGATAGAGTTAGGCACTTGGCACCCCATTCCTTTCATTACTACAGTGCTCTGACGGAAGCTTTATCATTCTCATTTAACAAGGCTCTGAGATATCAAAGTAATCGTCAGAGACCACACAATGAGTAATTCCTGATTGGTGCCACAAAACTCAGGTCCCTGGAAGTTGAATGCTAGTTCATTCATTCAGCAATTACTATTTAATACAGTAGTGTCCCCTAATCCACAGGGGATAGGTTCAAAGACTCCCATTGGATGCTGATTGGACAAAGTCCTTGGTGACAAAGGCCTGAGGCTTCATTCTTTCCCTAACTCCCTCTCAGCTTGTCCTGTGATCACCTCTCTCTGATATATGTATGTGTCGCACAAACCATGTAGTTTAGTCCTGCCTCCTCCTCACACTGGCAGAACATTTACTTGCCAACTTGAATGTCAAAGCCCTTGAGTTCCGGCTTTGCCTTTTGGTGTCTGTGTGGCCTTCCGCAAGGTTTCTAAACCTCTGGGCTTAAGTTTTCTTGTTTTACAAAATCAGGATATTAACTCCAACAAGGCATTGTTATGGAGGTCGATAATTGCTAGCATTACCTTTACTTATTGATCAAGTATTGGTATCAAGTAGTGGGCAAGCACTTTATAAGAATATCTTGTGGTTTTTTTTTAAATTAATTTGAGAGAGAGAGAGAGAGAGAGAGAGAGAGAGAGAGAGAGATCATTTGGTTGCCTTCTGCATGCAAAACCAGGAAATGAAGCACAACCTGGATATATGCCCTTACAGGGAATCAAACTCATCAAACTCATGACCTCTTGGTGCATGGGACAATGGGACAATGGGACAATGCTTCAACCAACTGAGCCACACTGGAAAGGGCTCTTGTTTTATTTCTCCACAACAACCCAGTACAGTAAGTATTATTTTTCTTAATCTATTGTACAACTGAGGCTTTGTAATTGAACATGGTATGAGATTTAATATGGGAAAATGTAATGCAAAATTAAATAACAATAGATGTGATGTAAGAAACAAACAAAACCCATGATACAATTTCCTTTAGAAGACCTGTGAGATTGCTATGGTTATGTATAACTTCTACAGGGCATTACTTTAAACTTAAATAGGAATTTAAAAGACCCAGAAAACTTTGATCAGCCAAAGTAGCAGAAGATGTTAGTAGAAGGTATAGTTTTAATTTCAAAAATATGCCCCATACATTTTTTTTCATACTCCAACATTTCTGTAAAACAGATATGTCTTAAATTTGAGGAATGAATTTTAGGCCAGGGTATTTCATTTTTCCTCTAAAAATCTATCATTAAAAATAATTTTGCAGGTGTTTTTGTCATATTTTTTAAATTATTAAAGTTGTTTGGAATCAGGAAAACTGTATTAATATTTATTACATCTCCAGAAAGATATCTCCCCCAATTTACCTCCAATAATCAAAAACAGCCCCTGCTCTGAATTAATTAAAGAAGCAGAACTGCATTTCTGTGTATGTCAAATTCTATGGGTTTTGGGGTCTGGAGATCTGGCCTCAAATCCTTCCCTTCCACTCACTAGTGATATCACTAAAGTCAATATCATACCATTGGAGCTTTGGTTTGCTCTGCTGTGAAACCATAATAATTTCCCTATCCAACTCACAGAGTTGTTTCAGATTTAGAAAAGAGAAACTCTCCTGACATCTTAAATGTTTCATATTAAATGTCTTTTACATTTTTGTAAATTTTCTTTAAGGTCATCAAAAGCATTAAATTTATTTTCTGTACCTTTATTTATTTAGGTCCTATTGACCTGTTGAATGAATGCCTGATTGAATAGTTATTATGAAAGAAAAACCCTTTTGTAGAATATTAAAACAACAACACACAAGTAAGTAAAAGAAACACACACACACACACACAATTATTGTTCAATTAACTACTGCAAACCGGACTACTGTCTACATTGTGTAGCTTTATTCCCCCAATACTTATTTAGCTTTAGCTTGTATTATGTGCCCCACACTATGCTAGAAGGTGGGAATAAACAGTGAACAGGATAGACACAGGACCTGCCCACCATACCTTATAATCTTATAGGGGTTGAAGCATCTCCAGATGATTCAGCAGCAGCAGCAACAGGTTGTGTGTGTGTAGGGGATGATCTTTTTCTTAAAAAAAAGTTATTTGGTAAGTAAGTGAATCACTCTGATTATTCAGGCAGCACAATTTTCAAGTAAGCACCAATAGTCATAGAAATAGGAGAAACTACATGTCAAAACTTGGATAAGATCAATTTTGTTTTCTGACCATGGATATTATAAATTTGTGTAAAGACAAATGACTAAATTCACTAATCTTTATATAATTTCTTATTTTCAAAAATGGGTAATAATAGGTTAATTAATTTTATTTTAAGACATTTCTTATGTTAAAATTTCATAGAAATTTCCCATAAAACCAAAGAGAAGTAAGTCATCTAAACATTATCTGTTTCTTCTCATGTTTACTGAGTAACCAGAGTGAGATTTTCTTTCAGACTTAATAATAAAACTCTGGATTGCAGTAGCATTTTAGTGAGCAAATGTGTGTCTAAGAGAACAGATTAATGAGAGCTACCTGCATGTATGCAGAAATCCTGTTTAACATTTGAATGATGATGGAGATGTCATTCTGGTAGCAGACATTCTAGAATGAGGACCTCTGTAGAGATATGTTTATCTTGAGACTAATAAGAAACAGCAGAAAAGAGGAATCTATGCCCATTGCTTCAAGGAGAGTGATTTTTTTCCCTTATTACAGTACAGATAATTTCTTAATTATCCTGCATTTGCTTCTGACATAATCAACCACACAAGTAATATGCTTGTTAAATAATTTCCTCTTCATCTTACTGGGTGCATTATTGGTGGAGAGTATCTCTTTGCTTTTAAATATTTCAGATCAAAGTAAAATAGAAAGAAAATATCTGCCAAGAGAATAGCTGAGTGATTCTTGTAAAATAACTAAAGATGTATTTGCTCAATTCTCCTGCCAGGAGGTCCCAAAAGAAATGAAGAAAATGTGTCTTAAACAAGGTGGTAGGGCAAGATCAAACACATCTTTCATATCAAATAATGAATTAAAAAAAAACCCAAAGCATATACTATGTAGAAGCAAAAAATATTGGAAACAATATGATTCAGAAAAGTTCAAAATTAAAAGAGGGGGGCAAAAAAGGAGAAAATAATATAAAAACTACAAAAAAACTTAGGCAAAACACACATTATAAGGTATAAATATGGTGTTGTCTTTTTCATTCACTTGTCAGTTGAAGTAAGCAAAAAATAAAAACATTATAGAGAATATACTTTTAATTGTCTGCCGGGGATGACCAGCAGCCTCTGAACAATGGATGAACAGATTAATCCAATAGTTTCACTGTGAAAGAGAAGGCTAAGGGACTGCCTGGCTGAAGGAGCCAGGCAGCCTTGATTGCCTGCCTCATATTTTATTGGCATTTTTATCTTTAAATACAATTAGTAGGGTGAGTAATCTAGGAGGATACATGTGTTTACATTGTCCTCTAGGCAAGGGCATCCAGGGATTAGGCATAAGGATTCCAGTAAACACCCTGGGGTCTGCACATGCACAGACTTGTTTGGAAAGGTCAAGGAATAATTAGGGCACTGCCTCCAACACTCCCTTAAGTCTCCCCTAACTCAGAATGCCAATAAACAGAGCAGGAGGCCTTCCTTACACTTCCTTTTTCTCCAAATGTCCTCCTTACAAACTTTCCAACCAAGTCTCATGTGCTCCCCAAGAATTGTCCATAAAATGACCATATAAAAGATAAAAGGTAAATAATATTAATTAAAATTCTAGTGGAATTAGTACATATTGGATACTTTGACCAAATGGTCTATTTTTCATTCCAATTCTGCCACCTTGAACAGATCACATAATCTCCCTGTGCCTCAGCATTACCACTGTAAAATGGAAAATACAATGGTACCTGCCTTTCAGGGTTCTTGAACGTGTTAAAGGTTAGTAAGTAGAATATTATCTGGTACTATATTAATGCCAACACTTATTGTTTCCAATATTATTTTTCTCAAATAATTATTCTTTGTTCTATATATTTCTTTTCTGCAATTATTTTCCTTTTGCTTCTGCATTCTGGGGGGAGGAGAGGTCTTGAGTGCAAATATATTTTGGTTTTACTATTACATTTTGTATGTCCTTATATTATTTTCATATATTTATCTAATTATTTTCCATCTCTGAAATTAGTTAATTATATCTCCATATTATATCTTACTCTAGATTTATTAAAAACACATCTTCTTAAAAATATTTTAAGATACTTAGGCAATGCTTTCTAAAAGTTTAAGTTTTAAAACAATTATTTTCAGGATACCTTATTTTTCTCAATTTTAGGGCAACCTTTTCATAGATTGCATTAGAAATAATAGCTGTGTTCATCTGTGATATTGTTTACAGTCTTCATCTATTCATGCAGAAAACTGGTTCATCCCTTGTGCTCTTTAATGTCCAATAAATGACTAGATATTTTTCCCTATCAGATATCCATTCAATTACCAAGAAAATATATATTGAGCACTTACTAATTTGCAGACACTGTTCTAGATGAAGGGGACATGTGAAGCATGGGTCAAAAATGGTTACCGTGATATTTATCTTTCTCTGACTGGCTTATTTCACTTCGCATAATGCTCTCCAATTCCATCCATGCTGTTGCAAATGGTAAGAACTCCTTCTTTTTTCACCGCTGTGTAGTATTCCATTGTGTAGATGTACCACAGTTTTTAATCCACTCATCTGCTGATGGGCACTTAGGCTGATTCCAAATCTTAGCTATGGTGAATTGTGCTGCTATGAACATAGGGGTGCATATATCCTTTCTAACTGGTGTTTCTAGTTTCTTGGGATATATTCCTAGAAGTGGAATAAAATGAACAACATAAACTGATGAACAAAAACAGATCCAAAGACAGAGAAACATCGATCAGACCATCAAACATCAGAGGGAAGGTAGGGGAAGGTGGGGGTAAGGGGGAGAGATCAACCAAAGGACTTGTATGCATGCATATAAGCTGAACCAATGGACACAGACAATAGGGGGGTGAGGGCATGAGGGGGGAAATGGGGGTTATTGGGGGACTAAGGACACATATGTAACACCTTAATCAATAAAGAAATTTTTTAAAAAAGAAAAATATATAAAAAATGTTTGAGTCCCAATTTCAATGTCCAACAGTTCTGATTCCCCGTTTCAATGTCAAACAGTTCCTTATGTGCACATGTCAGCAATGATATCTGGATGGTGGGCACATGGTTGCAATGCAGGTCCAACCCTCTCTGGTTTGGTCCTAGGCAAGTGCTGTGTCGCACAGCTTCTGACTGCTAGTTGGACATTGAAATTGGGACTCAAAGATTTTTTGTTATTATATGTCTATTTCTAGTCTGCAGAGGCAAGATTTTTTAAAGGAAAGAAAAGGGGGAAAAATAGATACAGAAGCAAAGAAGCATTGAACAGACTGTCAAACTACAGTGGGAAGGCAGAGGAGGTTTTGGGGGGGAGGGGGGCTGTAAGAGATCAACTGAAGGACTTGTACGCATGCATATAAGCATAACCAATGGATAAAAGACACTGGGGGGTGGGGCAGGTAAAGGCATGTACTGTGGGGAAGGGGAGGGTGGGGGGAGGTCAATGGGGGAAAAAAAGAGACATATGTACTACTATTTCTAATACTTCAAACAATTTAAAAAAATGTAAAAAAAAAAAAAAAAATAAATAAATAAATAAATATATATAAAAAAAAGAAAAATATATAGGAAGTTCAAATGCACTGTGGCTGTTACTGTTCCTCTTAAAGTGAAAAAAATAAAAATGGCATTCATTAAAATAAAAAAATGGTTACTGCTCATATGATAGTTGACATACAATAGATACACATCTATAATATAAAAGCCTAATCGACCATTATGACCAAACTATCGAATGACCAGAACAACTAGTTGACCAGTCGCTCAATGCAGGAGCTGCCCCTGGTGGTCAGTGCACTCCCAGAGCCAATCTCCTGCGGTCCCTCCCTCCAGCTGGCCCCCCAATAGGCCTCATTTGCCGGCTAGGCCGAAGGACCCCACCCATGCACGGATTTGTGCACCAGGCCTCTAGTATAAAATAATGTTTGTATGGGAAAAATAAAGCAGAATAAGGGGCTGGAGCGTTATAAGGAATAGAGAAGAGATGGAATGGACTTTGGCAGAGACCTAGATAAAGAAAGGGAAGCATTTGGCCATAGAGCATTATAGGAAAACTAGAGGCCTGGTGCACAAAATTCGTGCACTCGATGGGGAGTCCCTCAGCCCAGCCTGTGCCCTCTCACAGTCTGGGAGCCCTCAGGGGATGTCCGAATGACAGCTCCTGTGTTGGGCATTTTCCCCCTGGTGGTCAATGCATGTCATAGTGACAGGTCATTCTGCCGTTCAGTCTATTTGCATATTAGCTTTTTATAATATAGGATGTGCAAGGACAGTGAAAAGCATTAAGTGGCCTGCTTGAAAAACTGCAGAAGGCCAGTGTAGCTAGAGCAGAACTGTAAGCCCAAAGCTCATGTGAACAGGTTTTAGTTAAATTATTGATACCCAACAAATACTTGATTGCTATAGAGCTATTTGTGTTTGGGAGGGTATTTTCTTCTGCCCACAGTTAGATTTTCTGACTGAACAAGAGTCAAATACAGTTTATTAAATTCCTGAGGACTGAGGTATAATGAACTCCCTCCACCTCCCAACAGAGTCCAATCTTCTGGTCAAGTATACTCTCTCTATTCCACAATTAAACACAATGGGAAGAAAAAGGCAAAGCATTTTCCCAATTTATTTGAGAGTACATCCTGCTCTGTGTTAGACTGAAATGTATGACATTTGTAGAATTATGTGTTTCTCAATCTATTAACATTCACAGTACCAATAGAAGATTTATCCATACTGAACACATGTTCTTTCCTAGTTTTTAATGGATAGATGTGTTGTCAGTTTTTACGTATCTTAGAAAATATTTTAACAGAGACTTTCAAGAAGACACAGCAGACCATTCCATCCCTGTGTTCACTTGCAAGTTTTTAGGGAACAGCCTTGAAAAATAGAGGGATTAGGAAAAGGAGAAAGAGAGAGAAACCATGTACATGGTGCTGGTGATTGTGGGGTGAAGATTGAAGAGGGCATAGATGGAATAAGTGGGGATGGAAAAATAAAATGAAATAAATAAAAAAAAAAACTAAAAATTTAGAGATAATGGATTTGATTTGCTAGACCTTGGAACCTTCGCTCAAGGGGAAAGTCAAGTTTAGAAATAAACAACTTTAGTGTTCCACATAGATGTGAGAGTTTGACATAACTCAATGCCAGGAAAATATCTTTTTCATTGTAACAGCCCCTGTGCTTGGTGAAAGGCTTGTCAAAGTGACCTTAAATCTATTCATCTTCTTTAATTTGCTTAGAAAACCCTTCTCATCCTTCATGACTCTATTCCAATTTCATCTCCTCATAGAGCTCTTCCCTGATGGAACAGTCTACCACTTTGCATATGTTTATCTCACAGTGACCCTTTTTTATCCCATCACACTAATCCTATATGTAATTGCACATGGTTTTGTCTATTTGTCCATTTACTAGCTGTCTCCATCAATAGCTTGCAAGTTTACTAAGGATGAGTTCTATGTCTGTTTTGTTTATCTCTCTACACTAAGCCTATCACAATGTTTTCTCCATATAAAATGCTGATTGTTATTTGTGGAAGGAAGGAAATAAAACAAATAACATAGAATATACTTGATAAATATGTATTCAATGAGCATATTACAAAGAAAAGGAGTGGACAAGAGACAAAGGGAACCATGGAAGAAACTCACATCATCAAGGGAAAGAACAGAGAATTAAATGTAGAAGAACAAAAAAAGAATGGGTTTGGTCAATCTAACTTTAACTGAGCCTAGCTTCCCTTTTTGGTGGAAAAATGTCCAGAAATATATATTATATTTAAGAATAAAATTTATGTTTTATTACCCAGAAGCTTCTAATTGGCATAAATATTTCTATCATAACAACAGTAGAAAAATAACCTCACCTACAAAATAATATTTCATGCATCATGAGTATGATTCAGAAGGGAGATTCACTGATGACTCGTATCTTTTAATTTATGCATCTGTCTAAAGAGGAATTTGTTTTGTTTTCCTAAGACTGTGGGGGGGATCCAAGAGCTCTAGTGAGGTGAGGGGATATTAAAAATATCAATTTGCTCAAAGCTCTCTATGAGAGATCAGAGGAAGTAGAAAATATAGGTTGCATTAAAAGATAAACTGAGGCATATTAACATTGTTGAAGAGTTTATTTGAGCAGATATTTGAATAGGGCAACACCAAACCAGAAGAGATGAGGAACATTTCACCTCTAGGGACTGGGGAAAGGCTTTTATAGAGAAAAGGCAGAAGCAAAGAACATCATTGGTTGGCTATAGCTTAAAGCCTAGCTCGCTGTTTGTGATGGTTGTTCTTAGGTTTCAATTTTAGAATCTTGATGTATTTACAGGCTTAGATTTGGGTTCTCTCATGTTGGCCACCATGGTATCAGATCCACCTCAGTCTATTGGCCTCCTTCTTTAATTAATTTAACTTTTGAAAGGACTGCATTTTCTAGAGAAAGGAAGAGAGAAAGACAAAGCAAGAAAGAAGTATTACCTTATAATGCATCATCTGGCCAGTAAGCAGGGACTGTTAAGCTCCCCATTAAGTGAACAGGTCAAGATTTCTCTTACCAGGTTTGAGGAGAGTTGGACAGGAAGAAAGGTTCCTAAACAAACACAATTTCTTTTTCCTCATTTAAGGGATTTGTGCTTGAAAACTGATAAAAAACAGGAACACTGGGAAGTTAAAAGGAAAGACAGTTCTTGCAAAATTTCCAGGCCTCTCCTGCAAATTCAAGTACTTTCATTCAAACTGAGCCTCCAGCATGAAAGGTGGTCCCAGAGGAAGGACAGGAATTCAGCTAAACAAGCAGGGCCCTCGCTGTGAATGGCCATCCTGAGAAAGAAAAGTTAGGGGTATTCTAATAGTATTTTTTTTCTATCATTTACTCAATGAAGGCGCCAGGAATGCAAGAGTGGTGGAAGCAAGCTCAGCAGACAATTTGCATTAATAGCATCTCAGTAAGAGGCAAAAGTAGGAAAACACTGTCTGGCCTTTTAGAATATTGGGGAAAGAGGTATTACAAAGTCATCATTAAAAGTCTATGTCAATCATCGGAGTGGGAAATAGCAGAATGAGGGAGGAGAAGGGGCTTCAAATAAGAGAAAGAGGATTTGGCAAATGCATGAAAACAGCCAGGGAAAGAGCCTGAACCACATCTACAGTCTTCCATACCCTCTACTGTAACTCGATCTCATCCTTTCAATGTTGAAGCATATGGGCCTTTGAGTTTTTCAAGTGCATACAAAATAAATCCCAGGAACAAAGATCAGATTTAGAGTGTAAGAAAAAAGAACATTTTTCACTTGAGATAATTTATTACTATTATGATTATTTTCACTAATGCACTAACAAAGGGGTTTTTTCTTTTCCAAAGCAAATATTTTACTTAAGACAAAAACTGGAATTAGGGTTTAAATGGATCGAAAGCAAGAATGATAATAATATGAATTTCGGGAGCTACTTGACAAATGTCAGGCACTCTTCACTTTCTCTGGCTCTGGAGTGAGAAGGGATTTGGAATTCTCCTGAGTTCTGAGCCTCTGAAGGGACAGGGACACTCCCCAAAGAGACAGGAGGAGGGCTAAGATTCACAATATGGGGGTGGGTGATGAGGTCAAGGTTTGAGCCACAGTATCCCCAGCATTTCCTTCCCAGCTTCCTTTACTGGGGTGTGAATTGGCAAGACTTCAGACTTGGTCTTGTTTGTCTGGTACAATTATTTCCTCAACTTATTTCATTTATATACTTATTTTAGCACAGCAAACTACCACAAATTTAAATCCAGGAAATCAGAACTCTCTAAAAATAGACTCAACTTCTATAATTCATGGAAAAACCAAGCCTTGAAAATACAATTTATGTAAACAGAGATTATGAGTAATAATTGGCACTTCATGTTAACTGGCAGTTATGATATCCAATATTCCTGGTGTAGCCTCTTAATTACATTAGAAATGACACAGCAGGCACTTAAAAGTCCATTAATTGCACTAAAGGTTTAGTTAGATTTCTGGTTGTCTTTGCAGATAAAGGACACTCTGACCTCTGCTCTTACTGAGATGATGGTCCTTTCATACCAAATCTGCTACTTAAAAAAATCTCTTTAGCTCCTCAGTCAGTTTAATTATGTCATATAAAAAATATCTTTGCCATGTAAGTCAAGCTAATAGAGTATTGCTCTTTGGGGCAGTTTATGAATTCAGATAAGTACCCCTTGCCACCTTTTTTAACTGTGGAGATAAGATAGGAGAGTGACCTGGAGGATCTTCAACAGAAGTAAAAGTGACCTTCTTAAAGGGCTAGGACATTACACGTTTAATAGCTACATGAGCAATTACCATATGTAAACATTGTGCTGGAGCAGCTGTGATAAGCACAAAGGTCATATGGACCAGAAACATTGCTTAGAAGCTTATGGTTGATAGCGGAGATGAAATGTGTACATGAATAACTCTAATGATAGTCAGAACTAATGTAAAATCACCCTAACTACACCTACTAGTAATAGAAGAACACAAATCAGAACATAATGTGTTATAATGGTGAACAGTAGCTACTGAAGTTACTAGTAAAACAAGGAACGTTTCTTCCTCCTACAAAACATAGGGATAGTTTCATGAAGAACATGGCAAGTTCTAAATAGAAAGACAGGATGCAAATTTATGAAGAAAACGTAAGGAATTTTTTTTGTTTGTTTTTTTGGTCTTTTTTTTGTCTTAACTTTATTTATTTTTTTTAATTAAGGTATTATATGTGTACATATCTTACCATTGCCCCCCCTACCCCACTCCCATACATGCCCTCACCCCCCAATGTTTTGCATCTGTTGATTACTCTTATATGCATGCATATAAGTCCTTCAGTTGATCTCTTATTTCCCCCACCTCTCCCTAACCTTACCGCTGTAATTTGACAGTCTGTTTGATGCTTTACTGCCTCTGTATCTATCCTTTTGTTCATCAGTTCATAATGTTTTTCATTATCCCCAAATGAGTGAGATCATGTGGTATTTTTCTTTCATTGACTGGCTTATTTCACTTAGCATAATGTTCTCTAATTCCATCCAGGTGCCTACAAATGGTAATAATTCCTGCTTTTTTATGGCAGCATAGTATTCCATTGTGTAGATGTACCATAGTTTTCTGATCCACTCATCTGCTGATGGGCACCTAGGCTGTTTCCAAATCTTAGCTATTGTAAATTGTGCTGCTATGAACATAGGGGTGCATATATCCTTTCTGATTGGTGTTTCTAGTTTCTTAGGATATATTCCTAGGAGTGGGATGACTGGGTCAAATGGGAGTTCCATTTTCAGTTTTTTGAGGAAACTCCATACTGTTCTCCACAGTGGCTGCACCAGTCTGCATTCCCACCAGCAGTGCACGAGGGTTCCTTTTTCTCCGCATCCTCGCCAACACTTGTCGTTTGTTGATTTGTTATGATAGCCATTCTGACAGGTGTGAGATGGTATCGCATTGTCGTTTTGATTTGCATCTCTCAGATAATTAGTGACTTTGAGCACGTTTTCATGTGTCTCTTGGCCTTTAAGGAATATTTTTGATATAAAAAACAAGTCTGGCAAAAAAAATGAATAAGAAATGATAGGATTTCTTCAAATAAATACCTAGAAGTGGAATTACTGGGTCATAAAGTGCTAGCTCTGTTTTTAATATTAAAAAATTACTTGGCCTGGCTATTGTGGCTCAGTGGTTGAGCGTGAACCTATGAACCAGGGGTAATGGTTTGATTCCTGGTCAGGGCACATGCCTAGGTAGCAGGCTCAATCCCCAGTAGGAGGCATGCAAGAGGCAGCAGATCAATTATTCTCATCATTGATATTTCTCTCTCATCCTCTCTCTTCCTCTCTAAAATCAGTAAAAATATATTTTAAAGTATTTTTAATAAACTCCATACTGTTTTTCATAGTTGCTGTACCAATTTGCATTCTGACCAACAGTGCACAAGGATCATTAGCACAGGTTTCTAGGGCTATAGAAATAGCCTCATCAAGGGCTGTAGGGTTAGGAAATTACTTAACTGGATCATGGAAATTCTTGGATGCATGTGAAGAATGAGGAGTGCTGAATGAAAGCTTCGAAGGAGACTACCCAAGGTTCTTCTGTGATTAGAACTGGACATTTGGAACATTAATCTGTCAATAGACAATCTGTCAGGACAGATTTTGGTGGTTAGAAACAGACTATAGTGCACCAGCTTAGAGATACTATCATGGAAGTATGCGACAGCAGCAATGGAGTGGCAACAATGAAAGTCGCACCTGACTAAATAAATGGCAGTCACGAAGGTCCAGGGGAAAAATGTTTTGAACATTTTTATTTAGGTGAAAAATATGTTCAATGCCTATTCTGCTAAATGCTAATTAAAAGGATTTGCTATCCATGAAAGAACTCTCTAATGAAATGTGTTGAGTAGATGATAAATTACTCAGTTTTGAGATCTTTCAAAGCCTTTATTTTATTGACTTGCACTGTGATTCTCAAAGGAGTGAAAATGTAAATGATATCTAAAGACTAATAGTAATGATGGTGTCTAGCAGTGTGCCATTTAAACCCGTTAATGGCCTTATGAAATACATATTATTATTATTCCTGTTTTACAAATAAACAACTCCAGGTATAGACAGCCTAATAAGTTGTATAAGGTCACTTGGCTCATATATCATAAAGCTGATCTTTTAATCCATATAGTGGATTCCAAATCCACCCTCTCAACCATGTGTTATAATTACTAAGAAACTATTCATATATATGATTTTTAAAGTATTTAGTGTTTAATAACTATTCATAAAAATATAAAAAGTAGAAACTCCCTGAATGTTCCAAAATTGTGCAATTAATAGATCTTCTTTACAAAATAGTATTTGTATGCATCAAAACTGTATTTTCAAATGCTAGCCATGATACATGAATATAACCAAGTACATAAAAAGTGAAAACATAGCACATGAAATATATGTAGTGTGACCTTTTATCTGATTACATACAAAAAAGTGAAAGAAAAGTTTCATTACAATGTTGACACATTTTTTAACCTAATACATTTATATGTGATTTCAATTAAAAAATATTTTTCTCTATTTTCCAGAAAATATGATTAGAATATATTACTGTTATAAGGTATTTGTCATCAGAATTTGAGATTTCTCATTGTAGAACACAGTCTCTGAATTTAATTTAAAAAAACTTAAGGACAGAAAAATGATTTTTACTTTCATGTTGCTCACCAGATGAAACCTCTCTTATCATCTTCCAGTCCTCGTCCATTGGCCTCCAAGGCAAAAGTCAGAATGAATAGGTGCCTAGGCCAGTCTGATCCAAGGAAAGCATTTTTGGAGATGAGAATAATGCATTAAAAAAGGAAATCAAACTATGTGTTGACATAGTTCATCATGAAAATGATGGTTCCATATTTGCCTGAGCTGTAGAAAGGTGACAACACTTTGGTTTAAGCTAACTCTTTTTTATCTGTATTTATGTGACTTTTTCCATTTTTTTGTATAATTTAAATGCCTAGAGAACCCCACATTGTTTTTCTGTCACATATTAGTAGGCATGAAGACACTAGTGACTAGTCTTTGAAAAGCAGCCACAGTGAATCTGCTGTAATCATTCTGTCTTTCTCAGAGTTCACCAAGGCATTTCTCAGCTATCACTGGGCTCCTTAGATAATCCAATTCGGACTGCTGATTTTTAATCAATTAATTGATTGATTTATTGCTCTTTATGTGTTTTGTTTCATGAATAGGAACCAGAGACCATTTTAACATATACACCTTTAAAAATTAAACTTAGCTAAAGCAGTAAGACTATTTTCAAACAACTTTATTAAATACTGTCAACACAAACACAGATAAAGTTGGATTGTTCAACAAGTTCATTTTCTTATTCTCCAAATTAAATAATTTGTGTGAACCACAAAGGGAAGACAGTTTTCCCTTTTCATGAATGTGAGAGCTTTTGGTATTCAGGGAGGTTTTGGTTATTTAAAATATACTTTCTTTCCTTTTTCTACAAGTTAAAAATTATTAACTCAAGCATTGACATGTAGAAAATTTAGTCCGAATGTAATAGAGTCAGTTATATTTTCAAAATAAGGAAGAAAGATATTGTTACTAAGAATACACAGTAGGAAAAGGAGGATCAGTAACTGACAATTTAAACTTTTAAGGATCAAGAGAGAGAGAGCCATCTGGATTTAATCAGCATAAATCTATAGCCCACATTAGCCCCACAATTAAGATACTCATAAAAAACCACTGTGTGAGTAAGAGCTCTCCTGAATCATAATTTAACCATGATACTCTATCAAATGACTGTTTCATGCTTCAATTTAAGACCATAAAGAAAATGCATGAAGCAAATAGGTTCTAAAGAGGAAAAAAATAAATTAGTTTGTTACTTTTCTCATTAATATAACTGATAAAAATAACTATTTTAATTATGTTTATCCTTCTAATTTTAGAAAACCTTAATATTTATTAATAATATAATATTTTGTGATGATAATAACATAGATTAAATAGGTTTACTCTACATTTTATAAATCAAATTGAAATACAATTTGTGTATTATAATTTTTGAAGAAATGAAAATTATGTTACCAAAACAATAATGTATGGGAAACCATGGATTCTAGCCCAATTTTAGAAAACAACTTCCCATTCCTCTAAACTGTTGTTTTAATTCATTGCATTTTATGTGTCTTAAAAATACCAAGTTTCAGAATATATAGAAGATATATGGTAAACTTAAAAGCACAAAGTCTGGGAGAATCATTAAATTCTAAAATGGTGGGATTCAGACTTCTGCACTTGAACAGTAGATTGGTGAAATCGAGTACAAGCATCTATTATATATTTCTGTCTTTCAAAACAGAGAGAAAAGTTTTAGGCAATGAGGCAAAAATGAGACTTGGAGTTGAGCAGAAACTGGAAATTCAGAATCACTAGATGTGCAAATTAATATGGGGGAAGAAAATATTTCCAACATTTTTTAAGATCATGTCACACCAAATTTAATTTAAATCTCTAAAAGGAAAATGACTTCCATGGACATCTGGATTACTGAGTGAGTAATGAGCCAGAGAGAACACTCAGTCAATGAAGCTTTGAGAGAGAAAAGAATAAAGAAGCTGTGAAGATATGAATGAGGACCCAGGTGGAAGGGGAAGAATAATAAAAGCTCAAAACAGAAAGATTCAGATAAAGAGACAATTATCTATGACTAAGATGTAGATGAGCAAATGATTTTCTCTAAGCAGAGCTCAGAAAGCTGCCACTGGTTGAGTTAGCCAAGCTTGAAGCTCTAAGAAGAGTCATAAAGAATAGGATTTATCAGGCATAGTCAGAAAGTAGGCTTTCTCCTCAGGGGATGGGTGCTTGATAATAAGCACCATTACATGCCTGGATTTAGGAAGACTTCGTACAATAGGATTCTGGGCAACAGTTGCCTATGAAATGATGAAATGTGTGTGGTCTCAATTAAAACAAAAGTCCTTTCTATATCCAAATATGCTTCGAACATAACCTCTAATTCTATTTTATCTTCTTTCTTACCATAAGTATTTCCAATTTCTTTCTTCCATCCCTTATGGCATTCCTGTCATTTATTTCATTTATCCATATGATGCAATCACCCAATACATTGTTACCATTATTATCTTAAATAGTTTTCTTATAGGTCAGTTAAGACTAAGAAAATTAATTTTTTATTTTACTTTCATTGATTTCTTCACCACTGATTTTCCTTCCTTTTTGTAGATAGAGGTTTCTGCCCTGTATAATATTTCTTACTGCCTGAAGAACCTCTTTTAACTTTCCTTTCAGGACAGGTCAGCTGATGGGAGGTCTGATGAATTCCTTCAGTTTTCATTTGTGAAAATAATATATATATTTCATCCTCTTTCACATTTGAAGGACCATTTCCCTGGGGTAAAACTCATGGTTGATCTTTTCCTCATCACTTTAGATATTTACTTCATTCTTTTCTTATTTGTATGGCTTCTAACAAGAAATATACCATCATTCTTATCCTTGTTTTTCTATGGGTAAAGGGTTTTATCTCTGCCCTCTGATTTCTTTCACTGTTTGCTCTTTGCCTTTGATTTTCTGAAGGTTGAATATGCTATGTCTAGTTGTAGGTGTTTGGGTTTATTGTCTGTTTATTTGTTTTCATTGAGGTGATATTTATCCTGCTTGCTATTCTCTGATATTCCTAGATTTTGCTTTGATTTCTGATATTGGTTTTAAAACATTCTTCACCATATTGCTTCAAATATTTCTTCAACTCTGTCCTTTCTCTCTAGCATTTTAATTATATCTTTTGAAATTGTCCCACAATTTATGGATGTTTTTAATTATTTTATTTTCCCCACTTTAATTTGTGAGATTTTAATTGACTTAAACTCACTCATCCTTTCTGTGGGCAGGCCCAGTTTCCATTAAACTAGCCCATTAAAGGCATTCTTCATTTACATTAGTGTTTTTTATTTCTACCATTTTCCTTGATGCCTTCAATTTGCATCATCCTGCTTAAATTGCACATCTATTTTTATTATTAAAGTCTTTAGCATAATGACTACAGCAACTTTGTGTTCCCTGGATCATTTCAACATCTCTGTCATATTTGAGACATTTGCTTGAGGCCTTAAGCCTTTTTTTATTTTTTGGGGGGGTGGGGATGGTATGTTTTATAATTTTTTGTTGAAAGCCAGACATGTTATAGAAGTTATAGGGAATGAGGTAAACAGGTCTTCAATGAGAGGACATACATTAATTTGGGTAGAAACGGTTCTACCAGTAGATATCAGAGATTTGGGTTTCCTCCAGTGTCCTTGTTTATTTTTCTCTTTTTTCCTCTCTTGTTGTTTTCAGCTTTTCCTTGTATAAATAGAGTATGCCTTGATCCTTGTTCATTTGTAATCCACTGTTATTGTATTGGAACCTCATTGGTCTGGTGGTAAGGTCTAGAGGAAAAGTGGTGTATAATCTATTGATTAAATCACAGTGTTTTACTGGGCCCCTGTTGAGGGACTATGGCTTTTATAACTGTTTACCCATTGATATATTCTTCTACCACTTGGTCACATAGGAAAGTTAGAGGGGTTCGAGTGGGAGAAATGCCTTTTCCCTAGGTGAAATAAGGCTCTGATAAGGTCTCCCCCACTGAAAGTGTTTCACATGATCACTCATCCCCTATCCCTACCAGAGCCATAATGGGATCTTTGTTGGCTCTTTATGGTGAGAACTTAATGGGATGCTGGGAAGTCAAATAAACAAAAGTAAGGGGACACCTCTAAGGCTGTAGCCCCCAGGAGTTTCTCACTTTCATTCTAGTGCACACTGAGTCTCCCACGATCTGTCACAGTTTCCATTTAAGTGCTCTCAAGAATTTGTGACTTCAGCAGCTTCTTCTCTAGGTAAGGTAATTTGGGTTGTGACCCTCCCGGTTCTTCTGACTCCCCAGATTTGTTCAGTTTTTCTTGTTGTAAAGACAGGAGTGATAACTTCCAGCTCTTTACCTGTCAGAGCAGTATCAAGGAATATTTTGTTTGGACCTTTGAGATAAATGTCTTCCTGGGATTCTTCTAATCCCTATATCCTAGGGCTCCTCAGTCTAAAACATAAATACACTATATTCTCATTTTTGGGACGGGGGAATTCTTCACTGAAATCTCTCTGTAAAATATGTTCAAATTTAAAACAGATAAATCATCTTTTTAAAGAGTACAACTGCATTTCCTAGAAGAACCTTGTTTAGCTATAGTCTATTCTTTTGAAGGCTTACCTTCTAGAGTCTCTATATACTTGTTTAGACATGATTGGCAGGTGTCACTGATCAAGTGGTGTCCCAGATAATGTTTCACAAGTTTTATTTTTTAATAAATCCAATCATTTTTGTTTGCAAAAACCATAATTCTAAAAAAAATCCAAAAAAAACCAAACACCATGTTATGATCTAGTCACATGTCTAAAACATTACCTTTTTTTTTTTTTGGTGTAACCTTAAAGAACCCAAGACATAGAAAAAGAATAGAGTCTTTAATAACACTCTATCTTACACCACTCAGTCCACTCATTCATTTTCTTTCTCTTTTAAG
This sequence comes from Plecotus auritus, assembly GCF_963455305.1. Lineage (NCBI taxonomy): Eukaryota > Metazoa > Chordata > Mammalia > Chiroptera > Vespertilionidae > Plecotus > Plecotus auritus. Next base: position 238,077,185 of record NC_137770.1, on the reverse strand, counting down.
CCTTATAAGCATTTTTTTTAAATCACAGAAATGACACTGATGCCTTAAGTATTTCCTGACCTCTGGAATTTGGAAAACAGAAGAAGGAAAATGTCCTAACACATGGATTTCCAACAGCTGACCAGCAGACTACTTTCTTTATTCACAGGGGGCAAAGGCACTGATAACTTTTCAGCCTTTGCATGGCTGATTTCTTTATATCACCAGAAATGTAGTTTATTCAGGTTAAAATAATTATAAAAAAATCTTCAGAATCTGTTTTGTCATTCAGTGGTGGGGTTGAAGTTTAAATAGGCTAAAGTTACTTTCTGGAAGGTAACTTTCCATGAAGTGGAAGGCCAAGTAATTGGTAGTTATCTGGACGTTCATGCAGCTCATTCTTTCATAGTGAAGACAAATTTAAAAACTGTAGACATGGAAAAATTTTCGGAATTCCATTTGAAGAGAATGGATTTATTGCAGAATCATGAACATAGTAACCAAATAACCACTAGGCAATCTGCGGCTATTAAAACTTTCAAAAAATAGATGAGGGTTCAGAAAGAAAAGGGAGACTTTATACTTTACAATTAAGTGCTGAGCTTTTGAGCTCAGGGAACTGGTTATATACTTTCCTATTCTCTCTATTAATATTATCTACAAGGCACTATGAGCCCAATAGTTTCTTGATGAGTACATAATGCAACTAACATGTACCAACTGGTTAACCAGTACAGATTGGGTAAGGGGTTGTGTTCCCTTATTGGCTTTACAGACAGAACCTGGATATATTGTGAGAGAGAGAGAGAGAGAGAGAGAGAGAGAGAGAGAGAGAGAGAGAGAGAGATATGAAGGAAGGGATGAAAGAAATAGCATGGATGTTTTAAATACTGTTTGAAAACTTATTTGATACTCTTTTTATTGGGATAGAGGATCTATGTTCCCTTTCCATGAAAGTGGATATATTTTTGTGATTGTTTCATCCAAAAGAGTTCCATAGGAAATAGTATCCTGTGACTTGTGAAGCTAGATCATAAAATACGATGGGGGCTGTCAAGCTGTGATGAAGCTGAAATACCTTAAATGGAGAGACCACATAAAGAGGCCTTGAGGCCACACACTCACACCAAACACACATCCCACACACCATACACACACCAGATGCTGGTCACCTGATGTTCCAGCTCCAGCCACAGTTTGACTTGAACAGTGAAAGAGAAGCCAAACCAGAACTGCCCTCCTCATTTCCTCCCCTTTTCCTGATCCGCAGAATATAAGGCCACATGACAGATAACGTGATGATAGCTGTTGTTGTAAGTCACTAACGAGTTGTCACACAGCAATAGGTAGGTAGAACAGTGTATTTCTTGTTCGTTTTTCTTCTTTATCCTCATAGGATCTCCAATTTAATGAAGTGTCAGAAATTGGTGTAGAGTTAAAGACTCTTTTAATTATACAATAACCAGAAAATATCCACCTGCATTAGTGAAGGTTTTCCAGAGAAACAGAAACAGAACATATGTACACACACACACACACACACACACACACACACACACACGCTTATTTTGAGCAATTGGCTCACATGATTATAAAGACTTAGTTGAAGTTTGGGTCCAGAGGCTGTCCGTCTGCTGGGGAACCAGGGAGAGCTGATGCTGCAGACTAAGGTCAAAAGCTGTCTGCTGGCATAATCCCCTCTTGCTTGCAGAGATCAGACTTGCTCTAGTCAGGCCTTCACCTGATTAGATGAGGCCCACACACACTGTGGAGGACAACCTGTTTTACTCAATGTCCACTGATTTAAATCCAAAAACATCCTCACAGAAACATCCAGAATGATGTCTGACTAAATATGTGGCACCATGGTCCAGCCAAGTTGACACACAAAATTAACAATCACAAAGAATGAGTAAACTGCAAGGTAGTCTCTTCTGATATAAGGTCAAATTTCTGCATTAATTGGCTGAAGGACGGAAGAGAAATTTCATATTTCTGTGCCTCATTATTATGACATTTGCCATTGGCTTAAAGTAAAATACATATATTGGCTGGTCTTACCTGGAGAATAAAGGCCACAGCCATATTTTGGAAAGATAACTTGTAATAACTATAGCGAAAAGAAGAGATTGAAGTTGGAAAGACCAGTTAGGTAAAAAAACACTGAGTGCATGAACCGAAGTGATACGAAGGCAGGAGAAAGGAGGTGGCAGAAGCATTCAGAAAACTACATAATTCAAGTGGGAAATAGAAAGGATGGCTCAAGGATGACCCTGAGATTGTAGACCTGAGTAACTAAATGTTTTAAACAGAGTGGATCCACTCACTAGAATAAAATATAGAAGACTCTGAAGGGGAAACAAGGCAGAGTTTTGGAGACTAGAAAAAGAAGTTGAGTTTGGAAAATGTTCAGTTTGAGGCCCTAAGGGATTTATTCCATGTCATCACATTAGCTTCAGTCCATCATTCCAGGCCTGGTCCTTTTCAAGCATCTGTTTTTTTTTTTTTTTATTCCATCTGAGGTCTGAGCCAGTGTTCCTCATCATTAATGATGAGAAATAGGAGAAATAAAATGGTATTTAAATGATCTTTCCTTGATTGCCTTCTTTGCATCACACACCATTCTACATAATATTCGTGTATTTATTTTAATCTGGCATAGTATTCTGTTGTGAATTCACAGGTGAGAAAAATGAGTTTCAGAATGGTCCATTACTAAAACCTAGGTCACTGTGAAATGTGCCCTTTTTTAGGTCAATGATCCTGGTAAACATATTTCAACAATTCCCATAACCAACTGGATGCTGTTACTATCCTATGGCAAACAGTTAGGAAGAATTCAATCAATATTTTAAGGAACAGTAATTTGAGACATGCAGAGAAATCCATGTTATCTCCTTTCACATACATTTAATATCTTCTTAATTTCTTGTGCTCAGCTTCTGCAGGCTACCCTATTTATTGAGCTGTCAGGATGCTAGCCATCTCTTTTAAGGAGGCCACAGGAAGAACTGTGCCTTCGTGTTGTAAAGCACTTAGAGCTTTCTGGGTAGAGTAGCTGTTACCACTTGAGGGCATCCTGTCATTATGTTCTGTAATAGGCCTGAACTCCTAAATCCACCTCAAAACCAGAGCCTTCTGACAGAAGGGACTAGGCAGAAAAACATAGGCTTTGCCGGAAACGCTGAGGCAGCAGTGAAAATGGTAATTTACCATGCTAAATTGGTGTTTCCTGGAGTACCAGGTCAGTGAAGACTGGATTTCAGGAAATGCTAAGTCAACAGAAGAGGGTATGTGACACAGACAGAAGTGGATGGAATCTTCCTGGCAGGGACCAAAATAGGCATTTCAGCCACACCATGCATTTTACCAATCAAATGATTTGGGAGGAGGAATCTGCATTTGAAGCTTCTTTTGAGCAGAGACAGCAAGGAAAACCCCATTTAAGAGGCATTCCTTCAGAGAAAAGTGTCAGTGGTCCTACTGTGAGCCCACCAGTTCTGGGAGAGATGTTGAGAATGGATGATATGTCTGATTGGAAAACTTTAATTGATAGTTTAATCCTAAACATTAGAACTTCTTCCCTTGGATATTAAACAAATATGATCCAACAAATGCATAAAACGTTCAAATATGTTTGAAAGTTTATAATTACTGGTAGAATTCAATACACCCTTCTCCAGTGTAGAATAGTAAATAAAAAAATTCACACTTATATGACCATTTAATATTCCTTTGGTGTTTAGCCATGCAAACGGGTCAAAAATAAAACAAAACTAATAGCTTCTAAGGAAAGAGCATTGTGCCCTGAAGAGAAGTCATGGTCAAAATTAGAATGCAGCATATAAAGCTTTATTTTATGATAGTAAACTCTGATAAATCAATAGATTTTATTGATTCAGTAAAATCTATAAATTTTTTGGAGCATCAAAGGGTAAGTCTGTAGTTTTATCCAGTGTACATTTGTAGCTTCATCCAACCACTAATCTTTTTAGCAGTCCATTTTACAATCGGAATGAATAGCAATGCTTTGTTGTACACAAAATTGCCTTCACTTTTGTTGGGAGGATGGTAAAATATATCAAATTTATGAAAGAAGCATAGGGGGAAACCTATATCTTGTAATTCAAAGATGCTGAACTTTATTTTTTCCTTTTAAATTGATTTTTTATGCTATGCAGAATGTAAAAAGGAAAAATATATTTACACCAAGGAAGTTCATTTTAGAACTAATCTTAAAGTAATTATTAAAAATATAATTAATATAATATAATATAATATAATATAATATAATATAATATACCTTAAATGAACATGGTTAATTATATGAACAGAGCAGCTAGTTAGTTTTATGAAATTTGGTCCAATACCATTCCTGAGAGTTTGTAGGCTTTTTGGTAAATATATATCTTATTAATGTTAGAGAGAGAAAGGAAGTGAGAGAGAGAGAATGTGAAAGATCAATGTGAGAGAGAAATATTAATCCATTGCCTCCCTTAAGCACCCAACTGGGGATTGAACCTGCAACCTGGATATGTGTCCTGACCAATCCACAACCTGGGTATGTGCTCTGACCAGGAATCGAACCAGCAACATTTCTGTACAAGGGATGATGCTCAACCAACTGAACCACACTGGCCAGGGCCCATTCCTGAGAGTTATTAAATAAAGGGATCATGAGTGTCAATTTTTTTTCTGCCCTTATGGTTTAATCCTTCGCCCCAGTAGCTGCAGTTAGGGCATTAGCAGGTCAGCAGTGGAGTGAGCTATGTCAGGTAATGGTTTAGGGCCAGTATTCTTTAACACACGTCATGACTGCTTTAGTATAACAAGATAGCATCTTAAAAAGATCTGGAGGTAAACTCTTCTTATTAAAGGCAAACTATCAATTCTCCCAACCAGGAACATTGGTCAGGGATTTACTCAGAAGCTTGTTCTTGCATTTTCATTCAAAATGGAGTAAAGTTTTACATATACCCTCAACACACACACAAATCCCTTGGGTCCAGAAACAGAGACTATATTACAAGTTGAATAATATAAAATGTTCTAGTTTGGATTTCCCTGCTAGTGTCAGGATGGCGGGAAGCTCTGATGGTGACAGGCTAGAAGAAACATTCATTGGGGAGTTAAGAGCCATTTATTGTAGGTCTCAGTGGTAGAAAATTACAAACAAAGCACATGTATGTGAGGTACTGTACATAACTACCCTACATTGACTTCCTTGAAGGGAAAGAGAAAAGTTTCTACTCAATAGACTTTAAAAGTAATATCAGGAAACATGCACAAAGAGATCATTGCTATGAAATTTTCCATCACCTTGTTACAAATGGAGAGTAAAAAGCATCCTATTACAGGGCTAACTTCTTTTTCATTTAACTGGCAAGCTGCTCCTGTTCCGTGAAATGGAATGAAATGAATGTCATGGCCTTTTTAAGTGGCATGGGGGATCTATTTATTGTGAGAATAGATTGGCTAAAAAACGGTAAAATGCAGAGATAATTTTGGAAGGCAGCTCACAGCCTTGCTGTGGAGTTCCTCAGAACCCACCTGTCTATGGCATCTATTCTTCCTCCAACATGTATCTCATTTATTGAAAATCATTTTTCTTGCCATCATCAGCCAACACCTCTGCCCAGTTGAAGAGAGAGTTTAAAAAAGTGACATTGACAATGACATGTGGTAACTTGGCATGGTGAAGGTTAGGGGCATGAAAATTGTCACTTGGTGCCTATTAATTTCATTGGAAAATAGAAGAGCAAATGTGTTTCAGATCTTTTTCATTAGCACATGTCTGCTGTGGTTCTCTGCGTGGGTGACACAGCAGGAAGATGAGGTGTGAGATAAAAAAGCTACAGTCTTGTTGGTGGTCCATAAAGGTATTTCTCACTCTGTTAACTAGAAGGATGGATAGGTTATTAAAAGATGTTGTTTTCATTAACTAGAAGGATGAATGAGTGCATTAAAATTCGTTTTAAATTTAATCTCAAATGCTATTTTGCATATCTATAATAATAAAAGCATAATATGCTAATTAGACCGGACAGCCAAACGACCTTCTGGATGACCTTCTGGATGAAGCCCCTTGCATGAATTTCATGCTTCGGGCCTCTAGGCAGTTATAAATATCCAGAAGGCAATTTTCTGAAATTTTACTTTTACCCTAAGTTTCAATAAAAATCACACTTTACAAAATATAGCACTTATCTTTGTAGCAAATATTTAAAGCAGAGATGATGAAATTCTGATAAAATAGCCATAAAGACACTCAGAGACAGAAAATGTAGAGTCATTTTCATATTTAGCCAAGTAAATGATATAAAGAGGAAAAGCAATAATGAGAATTTAACCTAATGTGACAAGCTTATCTTGAACTCTCCATAACCCCTTTAGCCCCTAGTTTTGATTAAACTGGTTGTATATATTCTGTGATAAAATATGTAATTGGATTTTTGAGGGTGGTTAGAAGATAGATACATTTTAGGGTTGAAGACTTATTTTGAAATCAAGGAATGAAGGAAACACAGAAATAGAGCAGAGATCACAATTCAGAACATAACAATAACATAGTAAGGGAAAGTGTATTTCCTTGAACATGTGCGACCTTCAGTAAAGCCAATTATTAGCCACTGAATAGTGAAATATTGACCTTATTTAAAACTAGAGGCCCAGTGCATGGATTTGTACACCAGTGGGGTCCCTCAGTGTGGCCTGTGGGGAATGGGCCAAAACCAGCAGTCCAAAGTCGCCTGCCACTCCTGCCTGCCGCTCCTGCTTATCCTGGCCCCGCTGCTGCTCGGTAGCCTCCCTGCCACTCCACTGTGGTCTCCGGGCTGGCACCCTTGGTCAGCTGGGCAGTGCTCCCACTGTGGGAGCACACTGACCACCAGGAGGCAGCTCCTACATTGAGCGTCTGCCCCCTGGTAGTCAGTGTGCATCACAGTGACCATTCAACGGTTGAAGGGTCAACTGGTCGAAAGGCCGCTTAGGCATTTATAGATTACTACAGGCCTGGTGCACAGATTCATGCACCAATGGGGTCCCTCCGCATGGCCTGCAGAGATTGGGCCAAAACTGGCTCTCCCACATCCCCCAAGGGGTCCTGGATTGTGAGAGGGCGGTTCTCGGGTAATGCACCCCGGAATTGAGCTCCCTCCTCTCTGGTTCTGGGTGCATCACCTGAGAACTGCCACTGCCAAGTGACCTGCAGCTCAGCAGCTCCTGCATTGAGCATCTACCCCAGGTGGTCAGTGCATGTCATAGCTACTGGCCGGTTGGCCAGTTGGCCATTCGGCTGGTCGCTTAGGCTTTTACATATATAGATGATTATGTGGGTGCAAATATGTATTGATCTCTGCACAAGAAGGTATTCTGCTTTTGAGTTTTGACTTATGGGAAGACTTCTGTTTCTAGTATCATGATAGTCTATACACCTTGAATGACCATCTCAATAAAACCAAGAAAATGTTTGAAAGTAAAATATTTTTAAAATTTCATTTATTGCATTGCTCAGCAGGCATATTAGAAAACAAACAGACAAAAATCAGACACCCAAAGAGAAGCTAAAGCAGAAATCCTAAAGAGCAAATAATCTCCAAAGCCAACTGGGGTTCTCATAGAACCCCCAAGGTACTGTAATGGTGTCTTTCAAAACTACAGGGACAGAGCTCCTAACTGTTATAACATGGTGTGAGAACACCACAAACAATTTTACATAGCCTACAGAAATGGTGTGGTTGGGTTTCCTGATGCCTTTTGCACCCAGGGAAATAAAGTTTTGCTTTTAAACTGCTTTAGAGTTTAGGAGACATTTTGACATGCATTTCCTATTTAACCTCAAAACAACTCTATGATGTCAGAATCTTTTATTATCCTGGTTAAGAGATTAGGAAACCCATGGTCAGTGAGAACAAAGACTTACAGAACTTGAAATTAAACCTAGTTGTTCTGATTCTGAACCCTGTTTGCTGTTCAAAACTGTCCAAACACAGTCTAAGAGTGTGGTCAACTTCACCTCCTAATGTATCCAACCTGCATCCGTGGAATAATTCCTGCCCTGGGAAACTTTGGCTCCCTGCCTAATAGATTGTTAAAAGCCTTAAAAAATGCAGCATTTTCTTCCCTCCTAACCCAATTTAGCATTTGACTACAGAACAGATCAGCAGAAAGCAATGATACCCACATGCTATTTCAAACCTTCTCAGAAGAGTAACATTCTTTAAAATAGCTATTGAGGTTATTAAACATAATGTAATCAAATCACACTGGTGTTGATGGCTCAATAAATAGTACCAGGAGAGTTACAAAGGTTTCAATTCAGAATCATTCTACCTGGGGTTAATTTCAATCTCTTACTCTTCCCCAGATACATTGGATCATCTATGAGTCTTAAAAGGGCTTTTAATTAACAACCATGAAATATGTGTTTAAAACTTTTAATTTAATAAAACAACCTAGTGCTACCTGATGATATTAAAACAAACAAGCAAACAAAAAACAAGGAACTCTAATATACAACTATAGGAAATGTATGGCAAATCAAATCTTACATGAAAAGAGAGTTAACTTTACATCAAAAGGAAAACTTTTGATGATGATGCTGATGACAATTTGATGAAAATATATATGTATGACATGCATCATATGTGATATATATATATATATATATATATATATATATATATCATATCATTTGAGAGAATTCTATTAAAATACTGTTTTCCTTTGACATTTCTGAAAGGAAAGAATAAAGGGACTAGATTATTTCAAGACCCATGTATTATACAATGGCACTCAAAGCCTACTAATGAAATGGAGGACTAGCTCCCACCATTGTAAGATTTTTATGGTTATTTTACAGATATCACAGTATTTCAACAGATGAACAGATGACGGTTTCATATCCGGGATGCTGGCATTAAAGTAATGAAAATAATTTTGAATTTATATGGATAGTTGAGTTCTCTATCTCTCTCTTGATTTTCATCATTAAATAAAAAAGAATGGATTACACAAATTAAAAAAGTCTCAAAGACAAAAGAATGTTGTTGTGTTTTGTAAAAGAGAGTGGATTTCAGTCAGTCCATTGATACAGTGCAAAGATGACTGAGGTGGGGAATGACATGAAAGAAGTGTTCTTCCAAATAATAGTAAACTGTGATAATAATATAAAAGATGATATGGGATTATATGTCCAAAAAAAACATAGAATTTCTATTTTCTGTAACTATTTTTGACTCTTATTTTATACTTGTTTAATATTCAGAAGAGTGACTTTTGTGAAATAAATGATCACACCTAATTGGATAATAGAGCCTAATATCAGAAACCTCTGGCTCCTTGTAGAGGGGTTGGCATAGCAGATTCTGGATCTTCAAGAGGGATTATACTGCTGATGCCCCCATCTGCCAGAATCAATTTGGTCTCTCCTTTTACTTCTCTGAGTTCTATTTGTATCTATGCTTCAGGTTTTTATTATACCTCTCCAAAGACAATGCTACTAGCATTGTTTGAGTCCTACATTATTCCCTTTACTCACATCCTGTGTGACTCCTCCCCAGCATTTTAGGACCATGTTTATATTCATAACTGCTCTTTAGCACTGACCTCTGGCATAGCCTCTAGTTTTACCTTCAGAGGAGTGAGTCCTGTTTAGAATAGTTCAGAGAACCAAGAGAGCTGCGAGGGCTGGAGTACCTGGGTTTGATTTGCACCCTTGGTTTCCCATCATCATGAACATAGAATGTTGACTCTACTTCCACCTCTGTTAGCCCAGGGCTTTCACCTTAGATGCTTAAGAATAAAAAGCACCCAGGAAAAGGAAAATCACATCATCTACTTACTAAAGTGCATTTAAATGAAAAGTGATAAACATATGAACATCTACTACCAACAACACTCATACCTTCAATAAGTAATTATTGAGGTGTCACTTTCTTTCAAGCACTGTTCTAGCACTGGGTAATATAAGAAAAAAGGGGGTCTCTGTCTTCATGAAGAGTATATTCTAGTTAGGGAAGATAATAACATAAATATCTGAGATAAATTATTTATTGAATGCATCATATGACAAACACTATTCTAAGTACTTGTATTATAGAAGTTACAAAACAATTTCTATGAAAAATAAAACGGAGTAATTGTATGGAAAGTGATAATGAAGGATGGATTTGGTCACCAATACATTTAGATCTATGATCAGGGAAGAATATCAAATTGAGATTTGAATGCTCATGAGGAGACAACTATGCAAAGATCCAGGGAAACGACAGAGGGAAGAAATAGTCCAAATGCACCAAGAAATGACCCTGGCTTGATCAAGACACAGCAAAGAGTATGTCGGAAGCATAATGAAAGTGAAAATAGTAGAAGATGAGGTCATGTAAGTCTCAAGCTCAAGATATTACAAATCATGGTTAGAAGTTTGGGTTTTATCCAATCACACTGAACCTCAATGAATTAAATTCTTCATAAGGATGTGAGTACAAATGACTAGCTCTGATCAGTACATCTGATCCTTGCAAGTAATTGTTTTACAAAGTGTTGACAAGCTACCCCTCCTGCCTTCAGTCAGAAACCCTTCTTGCATTCCTTGACATGGCATTCATTGCAGTTAACAACATATCTCCATAGAACATGGGCTCTCCCTGGTTTCACAGCTCACTTTCACTACTTGGTGACAATGCTAGTGGGACTTTGCAAAGTACAATATCTATAATTTCCACTGGTGACGTAAAGGACAATTGTTTCCCTGATATTTAAAGCATAAAATCATAGGAAGTTCATTTTTATTTATTTATTTATTTGTTTTTAATTTGGTTTGGGTAAAACCTTTTTACTTACCCTCAGGTAGATGGATTTGCATAGAGACTATTTTGGTGAGTGTGTCTTCTGCCCATGTGGTCTTTGAAACATCATTAAATAGTAATGTCAAGGTTAAGAATGTACTTAATCAAGTTATAAAATTTTGAATATAAAAAAGCCCTGGGGGAGGTTTATAAACCAATCTCTAAATATGCTTCTCAATAGATGCCCAACCTCTACACTTTTAGTCACCCATATACCACTTGAGACAGCTCAATCATATTGTGATCATATTTCATTGTTAGAAAAAAATAGTTAATGACTGAAATGTACCACTCCATGTGGTCCTGATTTTATTCTCTGGGAAGCTTTTATATTCCATAGACAACCATGCAAGGGCACTGGCATATCTCAGCCTAAGTCCTCTGTAAATTGAACACATAAAATTCTCTCAGTATTTCCCAATTCAAATGAGTTTGAAAACCTATTTTCTATTGAATTGCTTCTCAGGGATACAATCACATTCATCAATATTCTTTTCAAGTGTTATGTCCAGAAAAACAAAATATTCCTAATGTACTCTAACCAGCACTAGCCATCCCCCCTTCTTTCTGAAACTCCCCATCCTTCTGAAAAGCTAACCACTAAGGTGTTTGTTGCTCTAGATCTTTGTCTTCAAGAACTTTTCACATTAAACAATAGCTTTGTGTGCTCATACATGTCCTCCTCAAGACCTGTGGGCCTTTCTGTCTTTAATAATACTGGGTAATAATAAACAACATCTAGGAGTTGTTACTGTGCACCATTAACTATCATGCATGTGCTAACTTATTTAATGCTATTCTCTATGAGGTGAATTCTGTTTTATCCCCATTTTTTCTGAGATATGATTGGGTGAAAGAAAAAATGAGTGAATGGTCTGACTATTCTCCCACCTGTCAAGAAACACAAATGGAGCCTGAATGTCGTTCCTTTTCTTGCAGAATCAGGTTTTCAGGATGCCATTAGTTGACTTGTTAATCAAGAATATTATTTCTCCAATAAGGGACATACAGATGCACAAAAAATTAAATACCGAAAAATAATTCATTCACAAAAGCTAGAATGAATGAAACAATATAACTGTATATTTCACTGATTTCTTACCGGAAGGACTGTCCCCCTTAAAAATCACTCCATTTAGGCAAAGCCTTATTTCCTGCACATTCCAGGATCTGTACCCACCCCCAATCCACTGGCACATAGGCAATCTCTGAAGAACTTAGGCAAGGTAATTACAGGGAGCTTTCCATCCTTCTTCCCTCACTCTGTGTGCCAAGCAGCCATTCAGTCAGTCTGGCTGGTTTCTGGGAAATATCCCTGCTCCCTACAATTCCCGTAAGGCACCGGCCTTCCTATTCCTTTTTCTTAGCATTCAGAAGGTTCCCCTTCATTTGCTGTCGTGATTTAAGGACAGCATAGTCTAACTGCCAAATTTAATTTCAGACACATGTACCTTGGATCAAATGTCCTGCTGGCCCCTATTCAACCTTCCCCTCCACCTTGGATTTCCTGACTTAATTATCTCAAACTCAGATAAAGCCAGATCCAAATTCTATGAAAAATCATATCATTAGCCATTATGGAATGAGCTTCAGATTGAAAACAATTGCAGAACATGAGCTGCGGTAAAATAACGAGGAACGCTATTCACTCCTAAATCAGTTTTCCTGTTCAGCATTTTACTAGGTGTGAATAGGTTTTAAATGTATTTTCCTCGACATGCCATCTTGGTCATTTCCCAAGAAAATAGGTCTGTGTCCCAAGACCTGGACTGGAATTGTTGACGAGTGACTCAATAATCACCTTCCTTGTCCCAAGCATGATTACATGGAGGATGGTGACCAGCTGTTCTCACTTTCTGATGAGGCAAGCATCAGAGAAGGGCATGAATTGCAGCTGGAGGGAATGCAAATGATGTAAGGAGGCACTCTGGGGGTAGCAAGCATGGTTAGGCACAGGAGGAGTTAGCAGAGCAGTTAATTTCACCCCTGCCAATGTGTCTGGACTGGTTTGCGAGCTTCACGTAAGGCGGGGAGTTCACCCAGATGACATTGACAGATCTTGCTGGTTCCAAGATTCTGCCTCCGTTCCTCCTTGTGCATTGCAATTGGTGGCCCTCACAGTCTACTTTTCAATGCAGATGATTCACAAAAGTTAAATCCATGGAGACATTTTAAAGATTATACAGCCACAGGAGTTATATGATGCAGAGACTACACAAATTAGGCTTTAGAATCAGGCAGACAGGAAGGGTCCAGGCTCAACTATGTATTTGTTTTCTGAGCTCAGGCAAGTTGCTTAATGTTCTTGGGCTTATTTCTTGCTGGTGTTATGAGAACTGGATAAAATGTAAAGCACAAAATACACAGAAGTAAAAATACTTCTTCTTTAACTAGCCAATCTGGGTGGACTTCATAATTATTTCTTTACAGCATACGTCGGATTTATTTATAGCTCATCTCTTGGTTTTCACCAGAGCTCCTGAGACTGAAGATTAGTATTTTATAGTTCTAGAAACTGAGACTCAAAGAAATTGAGGGGATTGTTCAAATCTTATGGCTAATAAAGATGATTTAGAAACTGGAATTGAAACTATGCCCAGCTTCTCCAGATCTAGGATCAATTGTTTCTATTGTTTCATTATTTATCATAGTTCACCTAGTAAAACCTGTAAATTTACTATGACAAGAGGAGGGCATAACCGTAACTGTCAAAACTGTGACCTTTTCTCAGAATGAGAAAGCACTTTAAAACAGCCTGTCTAGGGATATCTTAATCTATACGTAGGTTGTTTTTTTTAAAGGCCAATAGTGTTTTATGACACTTTGTCTGCTGTTAAGTCTTTACTTAGCAAGATTCCTTTTCTCTATGAATATACTTATATTATTTCACAATAATCCAGCATCGCTGACAATGACCAATGAGACGGGACTCACGATTTTTACTGGACAAAGTATGTGAGCATATATCTTTATAGGGATAAAAGATAATGTGGGGAATGGGAAGACCTATCAAGTAGCCTTCCTAGGAGTAAGATTCTCAAAAACCGAGCTTAAACTGAAAAAAAACAAATTCTCATGTGTACCATTCTCCCCCCCGTCCCTAAATTGGGGGTCAGTATTTGCTGCTCAAATAATCTTTCCCACATTTTTTTTGAGAGTGTAAGAGTAATAGCAATGTACTCTAGCTTTCCTGAACTCTGCAGTTGGAGTTATCTATATTGCACCATCCAGAAAATACTAGTATGCCAGTGACTATTATCTCAATTCACTCAAAGATGATACTAGATGCATAGAAGAGAAGAAAACTATTTGGGTAAAATAAATGCCCCTTAAAGCTTCAGGGCTTAATTCTCTTGTGGAGCCCCTGTTTAGAAAGAATCTAGGTAGTCCCCTTTCCTCATTCAACAGTGTCCCTAATGGTCTCATTCTTTGTTAGGGTACTCCATGTTCACTCTCCACTCGGAAAGACCAGCTAGTACCAAGGGTCCCTCACCATAGATGGCCTGTTCTGGCTTTGTTTCAGCACTAACTTGTAGACCTAAAGAACAAAACGAGTAAGAAAAGGCACCTAGTCATGTGAGTAAAGATGTTTATGTAAGTTCAATTCATATTGAGTAAATTTTACCAGCTTATAACTGTGCTAACTTTCATAAGAAAAGAAGTATTGTGATAATCCAGTTCCTGCTCATCACCTACATTATTATTTAGTCTGTGATTTTGATTATGATATATTCACAAACTACAGAGGAAGATAGAACACAATCAAATGCTATAATAAATATTACTTCATAGCAATTTTTAAGATAAATTATAAAATGCAGATATTCAAGTATTAGGTCTCCCTGAAAATGACCAGATTTGGGGTAGAATCTGAATAAAAGTCTGGTTGACAAAAATATTAGTTTATTGTGGAGACAATATCACTAAATTTATATAGATAGATAATGTATATAGGATATCTCTTGAAATATATATATATATATATATATATATATATATCCTATCTAATAAAAGAGTAATATGCAAATTGACCATCACTCCAACACACAAGATGGCTGCCCCCATGTGGTCAAAGATGGCTGCCCCCATGTGGACACAAGATGGCCATCACAAGATGGCCAGCAGGGGAGGGCAGTTGGGAGGGATCAGGCCAGCAGGGGAGGGCAGTTGGGAGGGACCAGGCCTGCAAGGGAGGGCAGATGGGGCGATCAAACCTGCAGGGTAGGGCAGTTAGGGGTAACCAGGCCTACAGGGTAGGGCAGTTAGGGGTGACCAGGCCTGCAGGAGAGGGCAGTTAGGGGCAATCAGGCTGGCAGGGGAGCAGTTAGGCATCAATCAGGCTGGCAGGGGAGTGGTTAGGGGGTGATCAGGCTGGCAGGCAGAAGCGGTTAGGGGCAATCAGAAAGGCAGGCAGGCGAGCAGTTGGGAGCCAGCAGTCATGGATTGTGAGAGGGATGTCCAACTGCCCATTTAGGATCGGGCCTAAACGGGCAGTCGGACATCCCTTGAGGGGTCCCAGATTGGAGAGGGTGGAGGCTAGGCTGAGAGACACCCCCCATGCACGAATTTCATGCACCAGGCCTCTAGTATATATATAATTTAATAAACATAAATATGTTTCCAGTTAATGTGGGATGCAGGAAGCAAGGTAGCTGATCTGGAAGCAGGTTAAATTGACTCCTATATTCTGGGCTCTGTTAGAAGTGTGAAAATGACAGCTGTGATGGGTGCTTTCCTCCTTAGCTTGGTTGTACAGTGAAGCAGAATTTCAGTGATCTCACCTGCCTTTCTCCAGTTTGTTTAGACAGGAGGATGAGTTAAAGGGGCAGATACCAGGTAAAACACTGTAGATCAAGCATGTCAAACTCAAAGGCTAACATGCGTCAAATAAATGAGGCATGCGTCCTGCGGGCCGCGAGTTTGACATGCTTGCGATAGATCTTTGCCCTGCCTAGAAAGCACTGAGTTTAGGTAAAATGAAATATACCATATGTTCTGTACATCTATAATGTGTATAGATGCATAAATGATAGGTTATATCAGCAGAACAGAGGTCTCCAGGAAACCCATCCTGGAATTCAAGGTGAAATCCAGGCTCTTTTGTTGAAAGTGATGAAACTGTAGGTTAGTAACAAATACATTTATTAAGCCTCTGTTTGTTTGTTTTTTATCTGAGAAAAATGAATAATACATAAACTTTCAGGGTTTGGAGGAAAGATCAGCACTTGGGTACATATACTATAAATACCTAATAAGTGGTAGTTATTTTCTGGAGAAATACTTCAATTTATTTTTTATAAATATAACAACAATATATGCATGGGTGGACAAAAGTAGGTTTATAGTTGTTCTTATGGAAAACAATACAATAATTAATACATAATAATATCAGTGTAAACTCTGTTTTATGTACTAAGAACTATAAACCTAATTTTGCCCATCCTGTATATATGAAAAAATGCCTCCATCTTGATTTAGATTTTCATTTTGTTTTCTCTTTGGGATTATATTAGCTTTTCCCTATTCATGGAGGTGGGAGGTAAGGGGGGGATGTTTGATATAACTCTTAGAATCAGACACACAGGGGTTCTCTATATTATCTATCGAATGGCCCTTTGCTGAGTAGGAATTATAAGATCAGGTACCCTAGAAAGGTGAACAAATGCTGCATTTGTAGGTTAAAAATGCATGCCCATGAGTGGTCGAAACGTTTTTCACTCCAAATGCCTGCAGAGGCAGGTGGCCTTGGAACAACAACTCAATTTTGCTTTGTGCTGCACCAAACGTCCATTCAGGACCTGATCAAAGTAACTGTAATTGAATAAGCAAGAGAACAAGAGCAAAAGGGAGAGAGTGAAAGGGAACTTTGGGGAGTTAAATTGGTAATAGACTGAGAGCGCGGGAAATCGGTAATAGACTAGCAGGCTGAGGCATGTCACTGGGCCTCGCATAAATTGTGACTGAAAGTCATTACCACCGGTGAGTTGCCCAGTCAGCTGCTAGAGTGTATTCTCAGCATTGATTTTGTTCCTGCTGATCACAGGCGCAGCACAGGCTCTCATCATCCCCATGCCTTTGGCAGCAAACAGCAGACAGCAAAACTTAAATAAGTAAATAGAAAAGAAGGAGAAAAAGTGAGTGCTGGTCTAATATAAAGAGACAGTAGTCCTTTGCCTTGGAGATGTTCTCTCTGAACAGAACAGGGCCACCCACAAGGCAATGGTGTTCTGCTTCCACAGAAATAGCTGGGCAGATCCAATCTCATCCACACATAAATAAATAAAAGGTAAACGATTTTTCTTCCAGTATATCTTTTTGAAACTTCTATATCCTTAACATATTAGGAGGAAATATAGATGACCTGTGACTTTTATGCAAATGGTAGGTAGGAAAAAGAAGACAACTTCCAGGATGTTACAAAGAGTGAATGTATTTTAATTAATTTTTAAAAAATATATTTTTATTTATTTCAGAGAGAAAAAGAGAGGGAGAGAGAGATAGAAACATCAATGATGAGAAATAATCATTGATAGGCTACCTCCTGCATGCCCCCCAGTGGAGATCCAGTCTGCAACACAGGCATGTGCCCTGACCGGGAATTGAACCATGACCTACTGGTTCATAGTTTGGTCAACACTCAACCACTGAGCCATGTCAGCCTGGCAAAATAGTGGATATATTTTAAATTAATAATATTGTAATATACTAGAGACCTGGTGCACAAAATTCATTCAAGGAGCTTGGCCCTCACAGCCACAAAGGTTTGCCTCGACCCTTGCAGCCCCAGCTTTGTCCAGAAGGTCCACTGGAAGGACATCCCGAAGGTCGTTCAGCTGTCCGGTCTAATTAGCATATTATGCCTTTATTATTATAGATTAAAAAGCCTCTATGAGATAAAACTTCACATGCCATGTCCAACCAGTGTGGCTTGGTGGTTGAGTACCAACCCATGAACAAGAGGTCACTGTTTTGATTCCCAGTCATGGCACATGCCCAGGTTTTCAGGCTTGATTCCCAGTAGGCAGCTGATTGATGATGTTTCTCTGTTTCATCAATGTTTCTATCTCTCTATCCCTCTCAATTCCCCTCTCTCTCTAAAAATCAATAAAAACATTTAAAAAATAAACTTTACATACTTTAATTTCTATAACAATTTATTTCTATAACTTTAAATATTTTTCACAGGAGAAGTATTATATGTTGGATTATGTCCCCCACTTCCCAATTCATATATTAAAGCCCTAACCCCCTGTCAGAATGTGAACTTATTTAAAAATAGGATCATTGCAGCCCTAGCTGCTTTGGATCAATTGATAGAATGTCGGCCTGTGGACTGAAGGTTTTCTGGTTCCATTCCTGTCAAGGGCACATGCCCGGGTTGTGGGCTCCATCCTCAGTAGGGGCCTGTGCAGGAGGTAGCCAATCAATGATTCTCTCTCAGCATTGATGTTTCTATCTCTCCCTCTCCCTTTCTCTCTGAAATCAATAAAAATATATTTAAAAAATACGGTTCATTGCAGATGTCATTAGTTAAGATGAGGAAATAATGGAGTAAGAGTTATGATTGGGGAAATTTGTTCATAGACAAACACGGGGAATACCATGTTGGTTGCCACACACCAAGGAATTACCAGAAGCTAGGAGAGCAGCCTAGAACAGATCCTACCTTACTTCAGAGGGAGTATAGTTCTGCCAACACCTTGATCTCAGACTTCTAGCTTCAGAAGTTGTGACAATAAATTTTTGTTGTTTAAGTTTCCAGTTTGTATGGCAGTCTTATAAAAGTGTTAGAAGGAGATTAAGTACAATGAAATATTTTTCCTAATCTTACAGAAGCAATCAGTTGTGGAGTTGGGATTTGAACCATGACCTGTCTGACTCCAGTCTACTTACTTAACTCTTGTGTTCACCTATTTTTTCAAACCAGTGCATAACAACATTGAAAAGGGCCACAAATGATGTTTGGTCCAACACATCTGGTACTTGATTATGCTCTACCAATAACATCCATACCAATGGCTCATTCCATCTCTTCCTCAATATCACCTTAAACAGATACATTCCTCCTTCCAAGGCTGACCATTCCAATCTTGAATAATTGACATAAAAAATTCATGCATCTTCCTCAAGGCTTAGTTCAAATCTTAGCCTCTCTGTAAAGTTTCCCTCAAGTAATTACATCCAAAATGAGGAAGAATTAATATATCCTTTGGAAGTTTTTTTTCAGTGCAATTGTTTTAATGCTGCCATCAAAGTTCATCTCCTTATTGCTTACTCCAATTTGATGAAGCAAGACAATTTAATGGTTTGGAGCACTTGTTCTCAAAGTGTACTCCTCAAGCCTGTAGTATCAATGGCCTCTGAGTGCTCCTTAGAAATACAGATTGTCCAACTTGAAACCTACTGAAATAGAAAGTGTGGATGGGACCTAGCCATTGTCTTTTAACAAGTCCTCCAAGTGGTTCTAATACATTCCAGACTTTGAGAACCACTTGTTTAGAAGATGAACTTTGCTCATGTATAAAGAAGAATGCTCAGACTTGAACTACAGTCAAATGACTATTCCCGCTCTTTCATAGCTTCTTCCATAATGAATCACAATATAGTAGATTAAAGCTTTTCCTAAAATAAAGAAAGAGCTATTTAATCAGAGTGAAAAGACATCCTGTGCCAGGTAAAACGAACAAATAGAGACATATACCTGAAACAATCAAATATTGTATTAACTTATTAACATGAAAATAATACCCACAAAAATAAAATTATGTTGTCCTAAGAATACACTGTTTAAACTAAAGTCTTAAAGAGAAAATTTCAAGGGAAAATATGTATATGTAGCTAGTTAGATGGCATGTCTAAGAAAATGAAAACTATTTTATGGGATTTATAAACCACACAATGAACAATTATTAAAAATATGCATGGCTACATACATACAACATGTTTTCTTTATGACATAGCCCTACTCACAGAAAGAAAAGAGTACAGAGAAAACAAAACCAAATGTTTAAAAACTAGGAAACCATAGTATAAAATTCCAACTGAGCATTCAACACTATCTGGACTCATATATTATACATATATATATGTATGTATTTTTAATTATTTTTTCAGAGAGAGAGGAAGAGAGAGTGATAGATAGAAACATTAATGGGCTGCCTCCTGCATGCCCCCTACTGGGGTTTGGACCCACAACCAGATATGTTCCCTGACCAGGAATTGAATTGGTAATCTCTTGGTTATTGGGTTGAAGCTCAAGCACTGAGCCATACTAGACTCTTTATCTGATGGCTGGGCCATCTGGACTCTATCTGCTTTCATGGCAAGATTTTTTTTCTATTCTCTCATTGACTGTTCATCCTTTATCTGCTTTCTTCAGATCTCCAACTTCCTTTGCCTTTTTATTCTCCACTAATGACCCTACCTTACATTTCATGGAACAACATTCTCAAACCACATAGGAATAATTGAATATTCCCACATAGGTTCATAAAAGTCTCTCATATCAATCCAGACTCTCACCACTACATCGCAATGGAAGGTGTTCATGAATCCTACCTGTAGCCGAATCTTCCACATTTTGTCTAGATCCCATCTCCAAATGTCTTCCTGGCCTTATTGGTTGCTCTTCCTATGCCTCATTCCCTCCCTTAATACATCAGTATTGTATTCTCTACAACATTTTTTTGAAAATAATAATTCTCAGACTGTATTTTTTCACTTCCTATTTTCTCTCTACTCAGTCCCATCTGGTTCCCTATTTGCTAAAACTTGCTATGTTCACAAATGAACAAGTTGCTGAACCAAATACATACTTTTCAGTCCTCATTGTGCATTCATTTTGTGGTGAACATCATTGGTTGCCTCTTTAGCATCTCATTATTTTCTTTCTTTCTAACAGAATCCTACTTATTTTAGGCACCTAACATTTCATCGCCTAGCCACCTGCCTCAGGAGATGCTGATCCCACCCTTAGCACCATCAGGATTGGTCTAAAAGTAGTTCCACCTTTCTTGCTCATGCAGAAATGAGCAGATGACCCAATTATAGTTAATGGAACGTAAGGAGATGTTTGTGGAAGACCTCTGGGAAAGATCTAATAAAAAGGGAAATATCTCTTTTAAGGGATGTGGATTTATGTAACTACTTTCCACTAGAAGGAGGGGAGCCCACCTTAAGATGAAAATTTTCACTGTGGACAGCAAAGCAAAGAGGTGGAAAAATCATGTTCTAAGTCTATAACATCCTTGTTGAGATACTAGATTAATCAACCATAGTATGTGATCCAATATAAGTTCTTGTTTAAGCCAAACATGCTGAAGCCCACCTAAAACAACCTAACAACCTCCTCCTCAGCAGAATTTGAAATTGCCTCCAGGAAGTTCCCTGATATCCCTCCTCTTGGGCTACTTCTCCACATTATGCTTTTCATGAGCCCTCTTTCTGACTCTAAATTTGAATGGTTCTGAAGCATCATCTCCTAGACTGGGGCAGTACTAACCTATTAGCATTTTCTTGACTTTGATAGTATTTGGCATTCCTCATTTCTGTACATGTTAATGTTTTTTTCCAGGAGGTTTCTTTCATGGTCTCTATCTGTTGTCTGTATAGGTCCCATGTATTTCTCAAGTCATTTGCTAAACATCACACCTCCGCCATGTTTTTCATTCACTGCCTAATCTTATCAGAGCCCCTTTTACAGTTCCTCATAGGTTCCTCCACATTTCTTTCATAGCACTTGTCCTGGTTCATTTTATATCTAGATATCACTAGTGACAAAAGTGTTTCAAATAAAAAAACACACCTTAAAGTTAGAAAAGAATCACAGATACAGATACAAATACTAAGTAGTATAATATACTATATATATATATATATATATATATATATATATATATATACACACACACACACACTGAGTGGCCCGATTATTATGATCTCTGAAAGCATAATAATCTGGCCACTCAGTATATATATACTAGAGGCCCATGGCACAAAGAGATTCGTGCAATAGGCCTTCCTTCCCTTAGCTTCCAGCACCAGTTTTCCTCTGGCACCCAGGATCCAGGCCTGCGCTCTGGCCAGAGTCTGCCTTCTTCATCTTCGCTGCAGAGTAAGGTCGGAGTCTGCCATCTTCGTCTTCGCTGCAGACTCCGGAGTCTGCAGTCTTATCTTCACTGCGGCACTCCACTCCTGTAGATCCCTTTGCCCCCTGCCCTCTCTCTCATAGCAGGCATCCTGCCCCACCTGGCCACTCGGCACCTGGAGCAGCTGGGCGGCCACCATCTTTGGCCTTCTAATTTGCATACTCACTCTAATTGGCTGTGGAAGTGCGGTCAATTTACATGTTTGTCTATTATTAGGTAAGATATTAGAGGCCCGGTGCATGAATTTGTGCATGGGTGGGGTCCAGCCAGCCTGGCCAGGGGAAGGGGACATGGGTGGTTGGCCGGCCTGCCTGCTGGTCGAACTCCTGGTCAAGGGGACAATTTGCATATTAGCCTTTTATTATATAGGATATACACTGAGTGGCCAGATTATTATGCATTCAGAGATTATAATAATCTGGCTTCTCAGTGTATATATATCTACACTAATAAAAGAGAAAGATGCAAATTGACCATACCTTCGCGACGCCCACCAGTCAATCAGGAGTGAGTATGCAAATTAGTGCGACTAAGATGGTGGCGGCCACAGAGCCAGCCAGAGCGAGCAGGAGGCTTGGGTTACCCCTGGCAATGGAGGAAGCCAAGCTTCACACCTGCCTGGACTGGCCACTGAAGGAGGGAACTGCGAGCAGAGGACATGGAGCTGGGACCGGCCACAGAAGAAGGGGCCTGTAAGCAGAGGACACGGAGCTAGCCCTGGCGTGCGAGAGGCTTGGGTTGCCATAGCCCGAGGCTGCCGCTGGGGGAGGGGCCTGGAAAAGGCCCTTAGCCCCTTACCCAGGCTGGCCATGTTCCCATGGGGTGAGGGTACCCACTGGGGGGCGTGGCCGGACTGCAAACAGCCATCAGCCCCTTACCCAGGCTGGCCATGCTCCCCCCACAGCGGGGACCCTCACCCCATGGGGGCATGGCTGGCCTGCAAACTGCCACAGCCCCTCGCCCAGGCCAGTGCTGTCCCCAGTGGGGACCCCCACTCCAATGGGGGCATGGCCGGCCTGCAAACCATCACAGCCCCCTTGCTCAGGATGCCCCGCCTCCCAAGGGAACCCCCACCCTGATCTGAGACACCCTTCAGGGCAAACCAGCCGGCCCCCACCTGTGCACCAGGCCTCTATCTATACTAATAAAGGGATAATATGCTAATTAGACTGGGAGACCTTCCAGACATTCTTCTGGACAAAGCCATGGTGGTGGGGCTGAGGTAGAGGCAGTTAGGGGCTAAGAGGGGAGGGCAGTTGTGGGTGATCAGGCTGGTAGGGGTGAGCAGGCCAGCAGGCAAAGTGGGTGATCAGTTGGGAGCGAGCAGGCCAGCAGGCAAAGTGGTTAGGGGCAATCAGGCAGGGAGGCAGGTGAATGGTTAGGAGCCAGCAGTCCCAGCTTGTGAGAGGGATGGCCCAGATTGGAGAGGGTGCAGGCTGGGCTGAGGGACACCCTCCCCCTGTGCACGAATTTCATGCACCAGGCCACTAGTGTTCATATATATATATATATATATATATATATATATATATATATATTTATACTGTATATATGTGTGTGTGTGTGTAAATATGTAAAGATAAGTGTACATTAAAAGAAAACTATAGGGGCTGGCAAAAGTAGGTTTATAGTTGTTGATATGTTAAAATACATGCAGGTTATGATTATTAAAATAGCTTTATTAACTCAAAAGAATGTCAAAATGCAACTGTAAACCTACTTTTGCCCACCATATATGTAGTTTTATCCTGAAGCATATAAAGAGGGGCTTGATATCATGGAATTAATAATATCAATAATGTGAGTGATAAAAAATGATAATATTATGGATTACAATAAGTCATCTTTGAATTTAATAACATTTATCATTAAAGAAAATAAATATAGTCATGTATGTTTTCTAAATTAAATTCTAGGTTTGATGCAATACCTATTAAACATGTTAAATGATTTTAATGTTTTTTAAAATGTCTAAAGTTCCACTAAAAATGCTATTTGTAATAATTTCTAAAGTGATCCTCCAAATTAATGTTCTAGTGTATCTAGTAGATTTCATAATCTAGAATATCCAGGAAAACTTTTAAATTGAATACTTTTTCAACCATTATGGAAAGGTATTATAAAACTAAAATAATTAAAATTAGTATGATAGGGGTACCAGATTATTGACAGATCAATAGACTCAAGAAATAGATCCACAGCATATATACTTCTCTCTCTCTCTGTAAAAATCACATAGCAATTTATTTATTTATTATTTTTTTATTTTTTATTTTTATTTTTTTAATATATTTTATTGATATTTCGCAGAGAGGAAGGGAGAGGGATAGAAAGCTAAAAACATCGATGAGAGAGAAACATCGATCAGCTGCCTCCTGCCACTTCCCACTGGGGATGTGCCCACAACCAAGGTACATGCCCTTGACCGGAATCGAACCCAGGACCTTTCAGTCCGCAGGCCGACGCTCTATCCACTGAGCCAAACCGGTTTCGGCAGCAATTTATTTTTTAATGTTAGACTTTATCTCATATCATATAGTAAAGCAAATGCTGAAAATATTCAACATTTCATTTAAAAATGGTAAAAATAAATATTAGAAAAGAAAGCATAGGTGACTATTTCATTTTTATTTATTGAATTTCATTTTTTATTATATTTACTGGGGTGACATTGGTTAATAAAATTATATAGGTTTCAGGTATACAATTTTATAATATATCACTGTATATTGTGTGTTTACCACCCCAAGTGAAGTGCCCTTCCATCATCATTTATCCTCCCTTTACCCTTTACCCTCTGTAATGTGAAATATTTGAAAATATTGCCAAAGTTTGAAATTAAAAATAAAATGGTTTAGAAGTACTACAATAGTAATGAAAGAAAACATCATGAAGCAAAGTAAAACAAATGACAAATGGAGAAATATTTGTTATATATGTAATCATAACATTAAAAATACAAGCTCCAACAGACCTCAATTCCACTCCTATTGCCATTCCTTATACTTTCTGAATTGGGGTATGTTACTTAGCATAAATGATCCAGCATCTGTAAAGTAAGGGAAGAAAAAGAACCTGTGTCATAGAATTAATGAATAGCGAACTTACTGTGAGTTAACCCTTACTCTGATGCCAAGCACATAGTGAGGGCATAATGTATGTCAGGTATTTGAGTATATATGCAAACAGAAGGGAGGTAAGAGAGAATTAAATGAAAATAAGATTTGTGTCTTTCAAATTGCTAGAGAAAAATAATTGAAGAGCAAGTAACAAAAATTGGTACAACATTACAAAAGCATAAAACACATTTAAAAGTAAAATATGATGACAAAATTAAGACCAAATATATCTGATATGATGATAAATGTAAAAGTGTTAAAACTTCCTCATATAAAATTCTCAGATTGAATTTAAAATACTTAACTCAGCTATATGTTGCCTGACTATTATAATGAATGGGAACTAGGCCCTGTATATTGTTTATTATAAAAAACCATGGTACAAAAATGTGTGTGTGAAAGGAACTCTTTTGGAAATGAATGAGGTGCCAAATGAAACCATTTCCAAATGTCAGTCATGATGGTAGATGGCTTGAAAACTACAGACATTTTATTGCCAGACCAATTTGACAATGCCAAAAAATTACTTACTTAATTAAAACCCTCCTCTGCCTTATTTATTGAGTATACCATTTCCCTTTAATGAACAAAGCCTCTGGATCAATCATTGTGTAGAGGGTCCTAATACATTTGTTCCTACACATTTTCACTCATTGTCAGAAGGAAGGTTTTCAAGATCTTATGTTTGCCAGGTGAAGTGGTCAAGGTTTTTATACTAGAGAAGCGAATGTTAAAAATATACGTGCGTAGCAAGCTAAAGGGCTTTTATATCTAGTTGGGCTCCAAACAATCAGATTGAACAAGTGATCTCCTTGCCACAGCAAAGGTCAAGGAACTTACAGACAACTGCATGAGAGAAAAAGCTTTTAATTAGCAGAGAGTTATAGTTAGAGCAAGAGCTCTTGGAAAGTTCCCTGGGGAAACCGTCTTTATTATCAAGGGCCCACACCCTAGGGGACATTTGTTTCTTTTCCTTTGTACTTTTACTCTTTTAAGAGCAACTCATACTAGAGACTTCCTAAGATGGGCTAGTCTCTCTCCACTTTCTTTTCATTATCCTCTTCAAATTGTAATGTAATCATTTCAATGGACATGAGTTATCACTGCTTCCTTTTCTTTCTAAAAGCTTCTTTAAGCTTTTATTTGCTAATTCTATCAATAAAAGGATGATGACAATCATGTTTTCTATTGTGTCTTTTCTTTAGAGATATATTGTTGCTCTAGCTTTATTTAACATTTCTTTTTCATTTAAATTTTCTTTAGCCACAGAATATTTGTTCTTAATTGCTCAAATAGCATTACTACATGGTATACTTTCAGGAACTATGAGTTAATGTAATTTAAAATTAATTTTGATTTCTAAATAAATTTCCACTTTCATATTGTCAGTCTATAGGAACTTTACTAGAATTTCTCTTTAGGGACCCTCACTTTTGGGGTAGGTTTACCAAATAAATTAATAATCCAGTCTTTGTGATATAAACTACTCAATATGTGCTAAAGTAAAATAAACCTCTATAACTTTAAAACTTCAATATATTCTTCTACATGAAACTTTCAATATACAAAACTATGTAGAGTAAATGTGAAATCATATTTTCCCCAATAAATGCTTTCCTTTTTAATATTAAAGTGGAAAGTCAACATAAAAAGTGTATTAATTTCTCTTGCTTGAAATGCTTTTAGTAAATAGTGCTCCTTCCAAAAACGAGAAAATGTGGAATATTAATTCTAACCCCAGACTAAATCACTCACCAGTTAAGAGTATCTGTTTCTAAATTATTTCAATCATTCTGAAACTGCAAATAAAAATATGTGCCGTATTTTTAAGAATCATAAGCACTTTGAGATTTATGAAATGGGGGAACCTTAGCCATTTTTCCATTCAGCTGTTGCAACCCTGAGAGTTATTGATGGATTAACGATATGTGTAAGTGGCAGCGATATAAGTAGGTGGAAAGTTTCAGAAGTCTGGAATGTGTAAGTTTTATGTCAAGTGACTTTGAAATGGAGAACTCTTTTCGTTCATTTATAGCAGCATGAAATAGCTATTCACTTTGGTTCCAATTTTAGGCACTGTAATTGGTTCACTGAAAAACAATATACACCAAAATTCTTATTTGAGCAATTTTTCTATATCAACAAGGCTTACTTTTATTACCTGTGTATTTTGGTTTAGTTTTAAACAGTCAGGTCATTCCCAAAGTGGTTTGTATGTCTCCATTGAATTTTTAAAAGTAATGAGTTTTCACTTTATAAATGAAAGATAGGATAGATGGTTAATTTTGCAGAGAAGAAGTTATAAGAACCAATAGGCTATCTTTGTATCTCATTCCAGCAGACAACAATTTGTTTCATTGGTTCAGTGGTAGCCAAGTGGTTACTTATATCAGTGGTGAATTAGCAGAAAATGCAATTTAACAATTCACTCATTTTTCAGTAATCTTCAAGATCATGCCCTCTTGTCAATGAAGTTGACATTGGGCTCTCACAGTTCCCTGCCACTCAGTATGTTTTGTGGGACCACCTGGTAGCCAGGACAAAACAAAGTGTCTTTTTTGTTTTCAGTTGCCATGGTAGATAATATCACATAAAAAAAGATATCACTAAGAGGACTTATAAAAACTATAGGGATTATGAATAAAGAAAAATCTTCCCTATAATAAAAATACACATAGGTCATAGCACACAGTCTGTAATCTTCAAAACAAATCACTCAATGCTTCCTGTAGGGAATCTGAACAAGTAAAATATAGTGAACAGTAGACCATCTGTATGAAGGACCACATTTTGAAGAAGCTGTCCAATCACTATGCTATTATTTTCTCTGAACTATGGTGTCATTAAGTAAATTAAAGACTGGTTTGCTAGTTTTTAAAAGTCTTGCACATAAATTCTGCCAACAATCTGGTGAGCCTTGAGGTGGATCCTGCCCCAGGCAAGCCTCAGATTAGACCACATCCCTGGCCAATGTATTGATTATAGTATTGTAGTGAACACAGTTAACCTATGTCAGGACTCCTGACTTATAGAAACTGTGATATATTAAATGTGTGTTGTTTTAAACTACAAAATCTGTGTTAATATTGTCACATAGTAATAGACGAGTGATACAAAGAACTATTATTTCTTTTACCTGGCTATCCGGTACCTATGGTCTTTGACACTTAAGCTAATCAAAAAGCAAGAATATTCACATGACAGAAACTCAATAGAAGGTATTATTTTTAATTTAGTACCATATGGCTTCAACCAAGAACAAAGTGAAATATTTTGGTTTTGTTGAAGGTCGAGGGATGGGGAGGTGCAGGTAGGTGGAAATGGGCAAAGGGCAGGGAAAAGGAGGACACTTGCAATTATGTCAACATTAAATTTTTAAATTAAACAATTAAATTTAAAAAGAAGTCCATATTTAGAGGCTATTCTACTTATACATTTCTCTAGGTAAGAGGTATGAGGTCAAAAATGGTAGCCAGTGAACAAAATTTGACTTGCACAAATGCTTAGTGTGTGGACTACACAGGCTTTTTTAAATAATTAAAATATTTAGCATTAAAAAAACAAAACATAAACTTTGCAGTGCTCATATAAATCTTATTTCTGGGTCATAATGAAATGTGCAACAACACTTTACCTAGAAACAGGCAATAGAAGCTAAGTAGCTGCAGTTTAAATTTAGCTCAGGACAAACCCCTTCCTTTTATCTTCCACACTGAAGCCAAAAATCAGTAGCTATTTATGATTATTCAAATCCTTTTTAACTATTGATCCATTCAATGCATTTATATAAACCATTTTATAATATTAGTACATGTTATACCTAAATTATATCACCAGCAGTCACCATATGTGGACTATATTTAGTTAGTTTTGTTCCTTCCCTAGGAAATTGGTTACTGAGATATGGTATCTTTGACTTTCATTGAAATACCCATTTTCAAAGAACTCAGAGATTTCTTGTAAGTAAGGCAAAGATACACTCACATTTGTGTAGGACAGGGCCTATTTATAATAACATATGGCATTTCCTTTTACTGTCACACTGTCCTAGTTCAGATAATGAATTATTCAGTCTATTGGTTAGGCATTGCCAAAGAAATACCATATATAAAATAACCAAACCCCCCCCAGTGTCACAAAAATAAGTTGACAGGGTTCAGCTGATCCGCCTGGGCAAGCTGTCTTTGCTGAGCTTGCTCATAGATCTGTGTTTAGCGAAAGATCAACTATGAGGCTCTACTGATATTGGCTGAGCTTACTCAAATGTCCAGTGGTTGGCTGCTTATTAGCTAGTTGAGGATGGCATTGATTAGAATGACTGGAGTGACTCAGCTCTGTTTTCTGTATGCTGACCAGTAATATTCTCCTGGTCATGTGGAGAAGCAAGAGTGAACAAGCCCAATAAAATAGTTCCCCTTTGTCTGCTTTGCCACATTTGCTAATATCTCAATGTACAAAAGAAATCACATGGTTAAGCTCAGAATCAGAACTTGAGAGTAATAAAAGCTACTTAGCATAGGGTATTCTAAAAAGAGCAATTGAAGAATTAAAGCCATTAATACAATCAAGCTACCACAAATGTTAATCTGCTTTTCTAATCTGATAGCAATGATTTCAATTAAAATATACACATGTAATTTAGGAAATATTCTGGCTTAAAAATTATTGGAGCTATACAAAACCATTGAAATGGATTAATTCAGGAGGTCTAAATTCATAATGTTACATAAAGTTAATTATGCTTTAACTACATTTGCACATTGAAAAATATTACTATTATATACTTAGTATTTCCAAAAATTATTTCAAATCTACACTGGTTATTCATTAGCTAAATCTATTGACCTGAAATAATTAAGGGATTTGCCTTTGTCAGGATTCCATGCTGATCTACTTTTATGTGACCCATTTGGTTCCCAACTCATGTTCTTCTGCATCAGCAATAAAGTATATGTGTATGTTAATGTTAATTGCACCGTGCAAGCACAGCCAAGGGTTCAGCGAGCCTGAGGGGGGGCCGGTAAAGGATGAAGAAAAGACAGACAAAGAAAATAAACTGGGTCTAGGTGGATCTTCTGTGCCTGGCTGAGACCACAGAACAGATCCAGACTGCAAGCTGATGGTTTATTTTATAGTCAGAGTTAAACAAGGCAATTTACAGTGTTCTTGTAAGTTTCACTTGTTTTGGCAGCATTTGCTGCACCTCCCACAGCCCATTAGCTACCCAGGAAAGATCTAGGGAGCATCATAAGGTCAAGCTTAATTATGCTAAGAGGGTTGTGCCCTCTAAACTGGGACTTGTTTGTGGCTTTGCCAGCAGGTCAGTCCAAGGCTTAACCCTATAACTGCTTCCTACAGTTAATGTCAAAGACCTTTATAAAAATTGCTCAAAATTACTTGAAATAAAATTTGAAGTAATTAATTAAGCTAGGAATAATAAAAGTGCTTTTGTTGGTTCTCAAACAACCAGCAGTTGCTGTTTTCACTAAGCTTTCAGTGAGAAGCATGGTGTTTAATTCAAAACACTATTACAATCTAGTTAAAAGACATTACCAACATTAAAAAAAAAAAAACGTAATTGAACTACACAAAGCAGCAACCTTTTCTAGCAATACATTTATTTCATGGTATTTATTGAAATCACATAGGAATTCAGAGAGCAGCCCTTCAGTAGGAGGAGGGGAAAGAGAAAAAAGGGAAAAGGGAAATGTAATGGGCAAGAAACAAATATTATGTAAATAGATACTATGGATAAGTATATTATTGTTCCCAATTATCTGCTACCCTTTATTAGAGCATCATTCCTGCCTACTCCTGCCTGTGTAATTTTCAGTGCCTTCCTAGGGAGGAGTATAGTCCTCTGCCCCACTGTCAGCCTTGGCCAGGTGACTTGATTTGGCCAATGGACTATAATTGAAAGTGATGTCTCCTGGCCAGCATGGTTAGTGGTTGAGTGTTGACCTATTAACCAGGAGGTCATGGTTCAATTCCTGGTTAGGGTACATTTCTAGGTGTGGGCTCAATCCTCAGTGTGGGGTGTACAGAAGGCAGTCAATCAATGATTCTCTCTCATCATTGATGTTTCTCTCTCTCCTTCTCCCTTCCTCTCTGAAATCAATAAAAAATATATTTTAAAAAATGAAAGTGATGTCTACCTGTAGCATGATTTTTGCTAGTTCCCTTAATTTTATCTTCCTACTTTCCTATTCCTTTTTGTTCCTCATAACAGAATATTATAAAAAATAGTGTTTTAATCTTGTAAAGTTCAATTTTATCAGAAAAGAATACCTGTGGACTTCTATCATCAATTAATTTACTTTAATCATAATGTTATTTAAATAATTATAGTATAAAACTAGTACAATTTTCTTTTGCTTATATCAACCATGAAAGATAAAATAAATGTGTACATTAAACATAAGAAAAACTGTAAAACATTAAAATTTAACTTCAGACTATTAATACACTGCGTCTGATGATATATTTTTGCATAAACTACCTTACTTATGTCAAGATAAATTATGGAAAGAAGTATTATCTGGCCCAGTTCAAGGGACAGCATTTCAACTGTAATAATATTAATGCAGAAAATGCCTATTTGCATTTATATGTATAAAAAATGACATTAATGAATCTAATTTATCTTTGTATCCTGCCAAGATGCCTGATTCATAGTAGACGTAAAGAAATTATATTTTAACCTTTATTTAGCAGCTCAGGCAATCAGACCCTATATTTAACAAATATTTTAAAAAATTATCCTCAACTGTTTGTTTTAATGAGTACCACACACCCTGTCAAGTATTAAGAATATAATGAAAATGAATCATTATTTCTTAGACTGTAATAAATAAATGAAAATAAATGTAGTATATACTAAGAGGTAGGATTATCTGTTACTCAAGAGTATTTAATAAGATAATTAGTCTAGTTGAAAAGATCAGGAATTGATGACTGAGCTAAAATATGATTGCATAAAAAGAGTTAACTGTGTTGTGAGGGAGTGAGGGAGAAGGCAATTCATTTGGTAGGAGCGGACACCATGCTTCACATAGGGCCAGTGAGCCAGACCACAGTGGTCAGGGAGCATGGGGTGCAATGTTACTATAGAAGTGCCTTAGATAAGATGCTAAGTATTAAGACTATGATATTGTTATCCTAAGAAAAAGGAAAAGCTACTAACATGCTCCAAGCAAATATACACTGAGTGGCCAGATTATTATGATCTCTGAACACATAATAATCTGGCCACTCAGTGTACATATATTATATATATTATTAGAGGCCAGGTGCATGAATTCGTGCATGGGTGGGGTCTGGCCAGCCTGGCCAGGGGGAGGGGACATGGGTGGTTGGCCGGCCTGCCTGCTGGTCGAACTCCTGGTTGAGGGGACAATTTGCATATTAGCCTTTTATTATATAGGATATACACTGAGTGGCCAGATTATTATGCATTCAGAGATCATAATCTGGCCACTCAGTGTGTGTATGTATGTATGTATATATAAATCTAGCTATATAAAACCTTAATACGCAAATCAACCAAACGGTGGAATGACCTGCAGAACAACCAGTTGCTATGACTCATACTGACCACCAGGAGGCAGACGCTTAATGCAGGAGCTACCCCCCAGCCCGCAGGCCCTGATTGGCTGCAGCAGCAGGGGGTGGGGCTGGCAAGCAGGTGGCACCAGGCCAGCCAAGGCAGGTGCAAGTGGGGGCCCCAATCACGCCACCAGTTGCCCCACAGATTGGCCCTGATTGCAGGCCAGGCCTAGGGACCCTACCTGTGCACAAATTTCGTGCACTGGGCCTCTAGTATATATATATGACCAGATATACAACATATTAGGAAATCCACTGACTACAAGAAAATATTTGTAAGTCATATATCTAAAATACCCATAATATATAAATAACTCTTTCAATTTAATCACAAATAAACAAACAACCTAATTAAAATGGGCAAATTCTTTGAATAGAGGTTTCATGAAAAATTTCACAATCTAAAGCTACTAAGGTGAAAAGTGCTCAACAATATTAGCTACAAGAGTAATGCTAATTAAAATCACAATGAGATGTCACTATCCACAAACTAAAATGGCTATAATAAAAAAGAGAAACACCACCAAGACTTGACCAGGATGTAGAAAACTGAATCCTTCATACTTTGCTGACTGGCATGTGAAATAATGCAACTATTTTGGAAGACCACTTGGCAATTTCTTACATGGTTAAAGTTTCTATCAGACCCAGCTATTTTGCATCTAATAATCTAACCAAGAGAAAGGAAAACCTCTGTTTACCACATGACATGTGCACACATATTCACAGCAGCATTATCCAAAATAGCCCAAATTTGGAAACAATGCAAATTCTCACCAACTGGAAAGTGGATAGACAAAATGTGGTAATATCTATATATAGCAATACTATTCAACAAGAAAAAGAAATAAACTACTGATACACACTATAATATGTATAGAAACTTAAACCATTATGCAAAGGGAAAGAAGCCAGACACAAAAGACTACATATTGTACAATTGAATTTTTATGAAATGCCTAGAAAAAGCTAATTTACAAAAATGAATAGCAGATAAGACATTGGGTGGAGTTAGTTGCAAGAGTCAGGATTATATGTAAACAGGTATAATAGATATCTGGAGGCTTATGAAAATATTCTAAATTGTGGTAATCATTAAATAACTATATATGCTAACAATCATTAAATTGTACGATTTCAATGGGATATTTTATAGTTGTCAATCATATCTTAATAAAGCTGTTGAAAGATAAGTAGCTGCAGAGAAGATAACTCTTGGGTGGATGATGGATAAGAGATTAGATATAGAAGATTAATTAGGAATATTTTGCACAAATCTGGGTTAAATAATATTAAATGAAAGCACCATGCATACACCAATGTAGTGTTAATAATGGAGTGACTCTAGAGATCTTTGTCTTCCCACACTTCTGGATTTTAAATTAAAACAAAAAAAGAGTGAATTTTGTCTTTTCAAATAGCAATCCTGGAAGAACCAAAAGTAGGTCCTTAGGTCTGTTGAAATATCCAGCACTCACTATATGATTCACTTACACACGAACTAGTGAAAACTCAGCTGAAATGTTAAAAGCAAATTTTCTCTTTAAAAACATTATTGCTCTTCAAAATTGGCACATAAACACTAAATGCTTTTGAACAAACTGTTAGACTATGTATTGAAAAAGACAATTAAGCCTGCTAATAGTGTTTTCCAGAACTTTAAAAAAATTGAAAGCTATTTTTCCAGAGGAAATACAATGAATATCAATTTGTAAAACAACAACTCAATGTGAGGGGTTTCCTTGAAATCATAGACAAGAGCTAAGTCTGATTATTTATGTTCCACTGGGCAAATCAAGAGATGAGGTTGGTGGGTTACTGGGTCTGATGGAGATGACATCAGTGAGATTAGTCAACTTCAGACAGCAAAAATTTTGGTGCACAGTTTAATTTATTCATTTTAAAGAACTATTAGATCCATTTGGGTTCAACCAAGAAGTGAGGATTCAAAAAGCCAGTTCCCCTAGGAATAAGATAAGAAAAACTTAGTTAATTTGCCTTAAATTGCTGAATTACTGAAGCCTGTGAAACACCTCATGCTGGAAAAAATCAATCCAAGGGATTTTATTTTCCTGTAAAGCAGATAATATTTTAATAATTAACCTATCATCAAGTGACACCTACTATATTAAAATATACATTTATTACAAAGAAAACCAAGAGCTCAATAAACTGTGTGATTGCTATTCTATAAGTATCTGCTCTGATGAGGAGTGAATGTAGAGACTTTTAATGCAATGCCAGCTGATTGAAGCCGTGCATAGATTCAAATCTTCACCATAAATGTTGTCTGATTATAGTAATCATGACCTAAGGAGTCTAGCCCCTAGCTTCCATGGTAAAATATTCCATGGGATAGAAATATTTGAAATCTAATTCTTGTAGAATCACTAGTTATCTCTGGAATCTTAGGGAAATTGGGTTAAATCTTAGAGCCTTAGTCTCTCCTACTATAAAATGGGAGTGATAAGACTTGTCATTATTCTCTCAAAATATTTGCATTTGTCAGTTGAGGGTAGGCTATGTTATGTTAAAAAAGAAAATAACAACCACATGGCTGTGGTTTATTTCCCACTCATGTAAAATTTAACCTAGATTACGGGACTACCTCCATCTTATAGCTTTATTATCCGGAACATGTGGTATCCAAGGTCACTGTGGGAGGGAATGGGAGAGATGTGACAGAAGTGCCTGTCTCTTACTTGCCTCAGTCTGGAAGTGACTCACATTATTGTCCCTCACATCTCATTTGCCAATAGTGATCACATCGTCTGAATAACTTGCAATGGACTACCCGATGAGCACTAACTATCAGTGCACTGCATTGATGACTATAATAATAATAGTATAACTAAAGTAGCCAATATTTCATGTAATCTACTCCACAATCTTCTCTGGAAAGGACTATTATGCTTCCATTTTAAAGATGAGAAAATAGAGGTTTCATCACAATGCTTTTGCCCAAGTTCACATAGTAAGTGCTGAAACTCCTAGTCAGATTCACTTGTCTGATTCCAAAGTTTTTCCTATAAACCACCAAGCTATATAGTATAGAGATAAGTGAGAGAAATGTAATTCTCATGATGTCAATTGCAGTGTTGTTGTCATTGTTGCTTTAACTGTCCCATGGTCCACTGATTACTATCCAGGTTCTAAATTCAACTGCAGCAAATTCAGTCCATGGGCTTAGCAGTGGGTGACTTCTCATATAAAACTCTTGGTGGCTTTGCCAGTATACCCATGCCAATTGTCAGATGAGCTCAAAGCAGATCTTAGCACATTCAACTTTATTCCCATGTAGCAGCTGGATCACACCTGGCTGCATATGCTATATATGAGGACTTGAAAAGCAGAGACAGCCCTAGCTGGTTTGGCTCAGTGGATAGAGCGTTGGCCTGTGGACTGAAGGGTCCCAGGTTCGATTCCGGTCAAGGGCATGTACCTTGGTTGCGGGCACATTCCCAGTAGAGGGTGTGCAGGAGGCAGCTGATCGATGTTTCTCTCTCATTGATGTTTTTAGCTTTCTATCCCTCTCCCTTCCTCTCTGTAAAAAATCAATAAAATATATTTAAAAAAAAAAAAGTAAAGCAGGGACAATGGTGACATTTGGCCTGCTTAAGTAAAAAGAAGAAGAAGAAGAAGAAGAAGAAGAAGAAGGATGAGGAGGAGGAGGAGGAGGAGGAGGAGGAGGAGGAGGAGGAGGAGGAGGAGGAGAAGGAGAAGGAGAAGGAGAAGGAGAAGGAGAAGGAGAAGGAGAAGGAGAAGGAGAAGGAGAAGGAGAAGGAGAAGGAGAAGGAGAAGGAGAAGGAGAAGGAGAAGGAGAAGGAGAAGGAGAAGGAGAAGGAGAAGGAGAAGGAGAAGGAGAAGGAGAAGGAGAAGGAGAAGGAGAAGAATAGAATTACACAATGTGGGAGAGGTGATGCTAAAATCAAGCTATCCCTCATCTCCAAAGTTTTTCTTTGCCTTTATATGGCCAGGCCATAAACTAAGTACCATTTTTCAGTACATTTAGGGAACCCGGTAAGAGAATGATTGGATCTTCACCTTCCACAGCATCTTGGTACTATACCCTCTGATCTTGCCTCTAGATAACCTGAATGGTTATAGCAGCTGCAAACAGTTTTCCTTTGAAGATATTTTCAAAGACTAGTAATTTTTAAATAAGGTGTTTTTATATTTGTTTTTAAAGTTAAAAAAGTTATTGATGTTACTTAATTGATATGTTCACTAATATGTTTTCTTCTCTATAAATCTTTAATAGAAGTATTTTAATAACACAATTGAAAGGCAAAGTGACAGGACAATAAATATTGCCCTGTTGGTATATTATAGTACTTCTAGTATATACAGCTAGACTCCATTTCAATTTCTTGATTAATATTAGATTGGAATATAGCATGTGCCATTTTAACTTTTCCGCAGAAATCCTGAATTCTCTTTTGCTTTTCTTTTAGCATATAATGACTCACATTTATACCACTAAAAGGACATCTATCTTCAGAGACTACAAAACAATGATATATGCTTTAACACTGATATTTAATGAATACCCTGCTGTATTGAGAGCATTATAATAGAGGAAGCATACAGACTATTAAGCAATCTACAGTTCAGAAAAGTAAGCTGTAAAGGACTAAAATATACATTGAAATTATTTAATCATAACTCCTTTCCCAGGTGTTCAAAGCACAATGCCCTTTATATAAATACAAAGAAGATAGCAAACCAATGTCAATTTACATAAAAGCTGGTCTATTAAAAACTTTGCAGATTAAGTTGAGGTCAAGTATTCAATTAAGTTCCCCTATAATGATGATTATTTCTACTGGAAATCTGATGCTTACCTATCCTGAAAAAGTAAATGATCCAATATTAGGAATTAGTGATGTCATGAACAGTCAGATTAACGTGTTTGTACTCTGCAATAAAAACATTGGAAGGAAGAATATTTTTGAAAAAATATTACAATTATAATAAATTTGGTTGAAGTGTAGAACAACTGCTGAAATGTTGGTCCTCTACTTGCAATCCATTCTAAAAGCTTTACATTATAGAAAACTCGAGGCCCAGTGCACAAAATTTGTGCACTCATGGGGGTCCCTCAGCCTGGCCAGTGCCCTCTCGCAGTCCAGGAGCCCTCAGGAGATGTCTGACGGATGGCTTAGGCCCACTCCCCATGGGCAGTTGGACATCTTTAGCACTGCTGTGGAGGCGGGAGAGGCTCCCGCAACCACTGCTGCCCTTGCCAGCTGTCAGCCCAGCTCAGGGCTTCTGGTTGAGCGGCGCTACCCCTGTGAGAGCATACTGACCATCAGGGGGCAGCTCCTGCATTGAGCATCTGCCCGCGGTGGTCAGTGCGCGTCATAGTGACCGGTTGTTCTGCAGTTGGGTCGATTTGCATATTAGCCTTTTATTATACACGAGAGGCCCGGCGCACAAAATTCATGCATGGGTACAGTTCATTGGCCTGGCCTACAATCAGGGCCATCTTTCCTGGCTGCCCACAGCTGGCTCTGCCCCCTACTGCCACCCACCCCTGGTTCCCTGTTTGCCATTGGGTGATCGGAGCCTGCTGGCCGGGGAGAGGAACCAAGAGGTCAGCCGTTCCAGCCCGCTCGCTGGCCCTGCCCCCACCACAGATTGCCCTCTGTGTGTGGGCCAACTGGCAGGGCAGGGGCTTTGGCCTGGCACTGGCATGTCCCCCACCACCCACCCCCAGTTCCCCATTCGCCATCGGGTGATTGGAGCCTGCTGGCTGGGGAGAGGGACCAAGAGGTTGGCCATTCCGCCCGCTTCCCTACCCTGCCCCTCACTGCCACCCACCCCAGTTCCCTGTTTGCCATCAGACAACCGGAGCCTGCTGGCCAGGGAAAGGAACTGAGAGGTGGTCAGTGCACCTCCTAGTGACTAGTCAAGCAGTTGTTCTGGTCATTCTGCCATTTGGGTCAATTTGCATGTTACCCTTTTATTATATAGGATAGAGCAGTGGTCAGCAAACTCATTAGTCAACAGAGCCAAATATCAACAGTACAATGATTGAAATTCCTTTTGAGAGCCAAATTTCTTAAACTTAAACTTCTTCTAACGCCACTTCTTCAAAATAGACTCACCCAGGCCGCGGTATTTTGTGGAAGAGCCACACTCAAGGGGCCAAAGAGCCGCATGTGGCTCGCGAGCCGCAGTTTGCTGACCACGGGGATAGAGGCCCGGTGCATGAGTGGGGGCCAGCTGACCTGCCCTGATGGGGACCCTGGATCCAGGTGGGGGTCCCCACTGGGGGCCAGGGCTAGCCTGGGCAAGGGGCCGTGGTTGTTCTGGTCTGTGGTTGTTCTGCCGTTTCGGTCGCTGGGCTTTTATTATATAAGAGGATGTTTGTAGTTAGATGAATATATGTTTACTATTGTCTAGCAATGATTTTTTTGCTTGTCTTTCTTTAATTTTTTTGCAAACAAAATGTATTTCTTTCCCTAAGCTCTAGTTGTAAATTAGCATTTAAATTCAAATGACAGCATGTTCCTTTTCTTTTCCTGTATAATTCTTGACACAAATAAGTTGTTTTTAATGGTACATCAGCTAATTAGAGATGGTGTGATATAGAAAATAAATGGAGTTAAATGAATTAGTATTAAAACTTAGTAATTAATCATTTCTTATAGAGCTACTATTTAGAGCTAAAAATGATTGGCAAAGCTTATTCTTACCCATATGTTTCCTCAGTATTACTAGACTTTTAAAAATAACATATCCTGGGCATGTCCTAAACACACCAACATTTGCAAAGTAATCATGAAATCATTTAAAGTTGTGTAAATCTATGTAATTTATCAGGTTACTAACTCTTTATTGAGATCCTATATTTAAATGTTAACTTTTGTATAAATATTTAATAGATATTGAGGACCCTGGGATAAAATATCACTATAAATACTTGTTTTGAATCATTAATGTCTCTTGAAACTTGTGGGTTACTAACTGAACACTAACTGTTCTTACTCTCAGCATCTCTGACTCCTAGGATAAGAGTGATTCTCAGATCCCAGATCTCTCAGTGATTTTATTCCAACTCATCCTGCTTGGCCGAAAAATCAACAACTAGCTCACCACTTGTGAACATTTCCTCTAATTTGTGAGTCAGGCTAGAGCAGTGGTCAGCAAACTGCGGCTCGCGAGCCACATGCGGCTCTTTGGCCCCTTGAGTGTGCTCTTCCACAAAATACCACAGCCTGGGAGAGTCTATTTTGAAGAAGTGGTGTTAGAAGAAGTTTAAGGTTAAAAAAATTGGCTCTCAAAAGAAATTTCAATCATTGTACTGTTGATATTTGGCTCTGTTGACTAATAAGTTTGCCAACCACTGGCCTAGAGCAAGCTTCCCACTCTCTAATGTTTACAGTCTACTCTCCTTTGGAAATACAGAGGTATATGGAAAGAAAATAAATTATTGACAAATTGGATAATTGAGAATAGGACTTTGGTATAATGAGTTGTTTATTTAATTTTAGTCCTGTTGTTGAAAGTTTTCGAATTTGGTTAAACAAATCAAAGAAATATGCAAATATGATTTTTGTACAAAATTGTGATGGCATTTATTTATTTTCTAGAGGCTTGATACACAGATTTGTGCACTGGTGGGGGTCCCTTGGCTTGGCCTGTGCCCTCTTGCAATCCAGGACCCCTTGGGGGATGTCGGAGGTTGAGTGCACAGATTCAGCCTGATCCCTGCAGGCCAGGCCAAGGGACCCCACTGGTGCACAAATCCATGCACTGGGCCTCTAGTACGCATATAAGATCTTTGGTTAATCTCTTTCCATCCTCCCCTGGCCTTTCCTCTGAGATCATCAGTCTGTTCCATGTTTCTATGCCTGTGCATTGAGCATCTGCCCCCTGGTGGTCAGCCTGTGTCATAGCTAATGGTTGAATGGTTGTTTAGGCTTTTATATATAGAGATCTATTTACTCATTCATTTATTCATTTTTTTTCACTCACACACTCATTCAATTAATAATTCTACCCTGGGGGGCTGCTCAGTTGGTTGAAGCATCCCATATACAAAAAGATTGCAGGTTTGATTCCCCATGTGGGCACATACTTAGGTTGCAGGTTTGATCCCTGGTTGGGATGCTAAGATGATGTAACTGATCAATGTTTCTTTCACATTGATGTTTCTCTCTCTATCTCTTTCTCCCTTCCTCCCACTCTAAAATCAATAAAAATATATCCTTAGGTGAGGTTAAAAAATATAATTCTATACTGGTGGGACTCAACCCTCAACCCTAACTGAAAAACTAAAATTTCTTTGGACTATTTTAAAAACAAACATGTCTGAACCCTCAAAGATTCTTTATCAGTAGGCCAGCAGTGGGTCCAGGCAACCGTATTATGAAGACTATATAGAAAATGAGATAATGATACACTCCAGAGTTAAGAACCACTAGTCTATAGATGTGTTTCTTGGCACTGGGAATATAAACATCAATAAGAAAAGATACCTAAAAGAGCTTTCATTCTAGAACAGTTATGAACCACTACATACAATTAGAATAATGATCCCTTTTACACATTGCACTGAGAGGGAACAATTGGCCATAGAAATATATACAATGGTTGAGGAAAATTTTACTCTGGAAATCACCTTGCTTTCTAAATTTCTAGGTTTAAAATCCAACTAAGCACATTAAATTTATTATATACACAAGAATATTGCACCTGATTAGAAGTAATAGCAAAAGAAGTAATGCTTTCACATTTATAGTGAGAGATTGTAGATTTGACATTTCAAACCATATTTTAAAAGTCAATTAGACTGTAGCATATGAATGTCAGTCCCAGATTTTATTCACCATTTTATTACAGGACTAAAAGAGTGAGAGACACATAGAAAACACCTAATCAATTTTTGTTGAATGAATAACTGACAATGAATTATGTAGTCTCCCTGAAATGATTACATTGCTTATCACTTTGCTTCAACTAAATTAATTTCACTAATACCCCCTATTCTTTTACTGAAAGTCAATGAAACCTTTTAAGCATTATGAAAGGGGATTTCAAATTGCTTCCCCAAATCATGACAGCCATAATGGCTAACAGAAATAATTTTCTCACCTGCTGAGCAAACTACCTCACCTCTTTAACAATCTGTGCAAACTCAAACCCCGTTACTGCCAAGAATGAATTTCTAATTCTACAAATCTTGGATCCTTCTTCTTAGCATATATCCAAAACAAGATTCATGAAACCAAGCAAAATGCTGCCAAGGCAATTATCGGGCTGCTTTCCAATTCCTGACTCTTTTAGAAGGCAAATAGCATCAAGAACCAAATTCTGTCAAGAATTAATTATGGAATTAGGTGATCCTGACAAAGATGATAGAGAATTTGAGCCGATTTGGAAAATTAACAGAATGATTAAAACTACAGTAATATGACAACAATTGAGAGGATTTATAAGGCTCAGAATAGCTATTGCCTTGATTTCAGTACATGAGTAAATAGTGAAGGGTCTGAAACTCTAATGATCAGTCCTCGGACAGAAAGATGAGAGAAGGTACCTATCAGAACCAGCTCCCACGAATAATTGTAGACCATGCTTATCTAATGTAGTTTGTACAATGTTGCTATGATCTGAGCTCTACTCTCATAAAGTTATGACATGGATTCATTTAATCCACCTAACAAACCCACGAGGCAAGTCCAATTAGTACTCTTTTTCTTCTACATGTTGTTATGAATGAGAGACAGATCTGGTCAATGTCTGCACCAGAATTTGAACCCAAACGTTTTAGATCCAGGGTCTATGATTTTAACC
This sequence comes from Plecotus auritus, assembly GCF_963455305.1. Classification (NCBI taxonomy): domain Eukaryota; kingdom Metazoa; phylum Chordata; class Mammalia; order Chiroptera; family Vespertilionidae; genus Plecotus; species Plecotus auritus. The sequence goes on along the minus strand of NC_137770.1, from coordinate 238,034,684 downwards.
ACTGTGTTGAAGGAAAGAAATTTCAAAAACCCTAGTTTGAAGAATGTGTTCCCTGGAAGTTCCTACACTTGGCCATTCAGAGATCATGAATAAAAGATTTTACGTATCAGTTAGCTTCCAGAGCATACTGTCATATTTTGAAACTCCTCTGCCTTTTATTATGACACTTGTTCTCCATTATTGAAAAGTCATCCTAATCAACATTAGCCTCCCCTCCAGACTATAGTAACATTATTAGATCTTCTGTTAATAAGAACTTGCTTAAGGCTAAAATATTTGAAGTACAAATGTGTGCATGAGACTCTCAAGTAAACTGCTGAGATTCGACGACTCTGTAAAACACTTAGCAGTTCCACTGATGATATCTTGACAGTGTGTTACTGGTGGGAATTCTTTTCAACTATGTGCTTAATATATTTGGAAAATTGCCTTGTATTATGGGATGTCAGCTTAGACGGAGAACTGCTAAATGAATGCAGGAATTTAATGAGTCAGGTTGTGACTTCTGACAAAAATAAGTAAATAGCTTAATAGAAAATGAAGTTCCACTTGGGTTATTAGCTCTGAATAACAGAATGTCTTGTCCAGATAGTCTTGTTACAAAGGCCAGTAAAAATCATTATTCTCTTCTTAAGCCTTCTCAAACAGCTGCTTGACCCAGAGAACCCAGAAGTCTCTTCCCTTTCCTCTTTGGATTAACCAAAAGGATAAAACATGGGTTTATAAGCTTAGCTGGATGTCTTAAATTTTGAACTTGGATAATTCTAGGCTTCATTCCAATCATAGCCTTGGTTGTCTCCTACAGGTAAGATGTGTCATTTATTGATTCAGAGGAATTATTTTCCTTTCTACTAACAAGGCTGTAAAATCTTGAAAACGTGACATGAGTCTGGCATCTCCCAGCTGTAGGCAATAATAACCTTCACCTGCAGGCTCAGTCCAGCCAAATTCTTGACACTTGTGAACTTCTCAGTAGCAGCAGCTTTGGCGTTTGGATCATACCTTGTGTCTCTTTTTTTGGCTGAATGTATACATCCAGGCTTTCGTTTCCGGGTTGAGTGCTTGTATGGTAAATGGGAACATGGGCCCCTTCCCATGTTCCAACTCCCCCTCCTATCCTGTGGGAAATACAGTGAAGGCCATCTTTAGGCAGACTGTAAGACCTTGGGAACCTGGCTGGAAGAAAGGCCAAAGAGAAACTGCTTCTAGATGTGAGCCTGGATTGTAAACAGTGTTATGATCTCACACATACATGTTCCGCTCCCCCTGCATGGCCTATTTTTCTCTGTTTTCTGTACTCTATAAAACCTTATGTTGGAAAAGTCTGGGTGGCAAGGAAATGATAGCCAGCCAAGCTCCACCCCCACATCCCACAGCTGTCCTGCAACCCGTATGCAGGCCTGATGGGACTTAGCGGTTCAACATCACCGGTGACAGCCTATGTGCCGGTCAATTTCACAAGTTGGCTGCCACCGGTGCGCATGTAAGTCCTAATAAAGCCATGCCTTTCACAGCCAGTCCTCCTGGTTATTTCTTTTGGAATCCAAGAACAATACAATGGGCTTTCCTGGGACCTCAGCACTTTGCAGAACAGTGCGCCACTGCTCTTTTGGATGGAAATCTTTTTTTGAGCCCTAGTCTGCTTGCCCTTTGCCACCTTGATTTCCTATTTTCAGTGTTTCTGGTCACTGGAATCTGTGTGAATAGTTTGTTCATTAAACATAAGTGGCTTAACTCTGGCATTTCTAGCCATGTCTCATAGCCATGTAATCCTTGGCTATGAAAGGAAAGGCAATCCCTTTGTGATTTCATATTTGGTGTTTGATTGCTGACAGCTTTCAAGCTCCACCATCCTTTTGCCCTTCCACCCCACATTTGGACTAGCTGGCAATAAGAACACCTACTTTCTCTCTTCTTTGGCACCAATGGGCAGATCAAGTCCCATAAACCCCAGCTAGCACACAGGAATCCTCACTTCTAGTTTCATCCCCTAACTACCCTCACACCCAAGTTAGTCTTCTTTTTATGTTCTCTCAAGTTATTCTCAAACCATCTTAGGAACTTTCCTCAGAAAGCCTCATTATGTGAGTAATAAACTTTCATAATTTCTTAGTGCCTGTATGACATCACTAGGATTGACATCTGAACCAAATTTTGGGTGTTGGTTTATTCTGATCTCTGGAGTGTTCAAAAGATCATTTACTCTTCATATGATCATTTTCACTCTTTTACTTTTATATTTCTCCAACCTGATTTCTTTTCATTTTTACCTTATTTCTGATTCCTTTCAACTATTTCATATAGAAAAAGAGGGCAAATATACTTCACCACCTTTTTCATGGGCTTTTTTTCTCAGCTTCCTTCCATTCTCTTAATCTTGAGTCTGCCTGAAGACACCACCTCCTCTATACCAACAGCTAATGAAAAATGTTTATTTTACTAAATTAGTTCATGGATAATTCCACCTGGCTTTTAGCATTCCTATCATTTGTCATCCTCTTTCCACAATCAAGAGTTTTGTGCCTGGTGTAAAGTTTCATACTTTATCCAAAATGCATCATAATCTAGGAGATGTCAATAATTAGGAATAAGATCCATTGAACTAACCAAGTTCCACATTCCCAGACTGGCTTTCATCTATGATCTCCTTTATTATATTTTCCCCTGCACTATTTCCTGAACCTTTTTTAGTCAGAATGACATTATAACAGAAATCTTAAATCCAACAACATATTCTCTGACCACAAAGTCTTTTTCTTTCAAGAATCTCACACTCTCATATTCACTAAACTTTCTAATTAAAGTACCAAGGCCACCAATCTGTTGACCTCCCTTTTATTCTGTTGTCTTAATTGAAGCTTATCTATGTAAGTCAATATCACAAAGATAGTAACTATACAATTTCTTGAATCACTTAGAAAATAAAGTAATTATGCATAGTTTCACTCAACTTTCCTGTTTGATCTTCATCTACATTACCATCTATACTTATTTCCTTTGTCTGTAATTCCATAGAAGGAGATCCCTCTTCCTATTTTTTAGCTAATCTATGACTCTCCCATGGCCTTTGACCTTGTCAATCCCTGACTCCTTTGGGATCTTGTTCCATCAGTGCTCCATCCCCTTGTTCTTCTCTCTTCAACCTCTTATCTAGTCTAGTAGTCCCCTCTGCCTATAAATATCTGATGGTTTAAATCTCATTTTTTAATCACATTACTCTCAATCTATTATTCTCTCCAAGCCATACTGATCCATGTTTTTCTCAAAAAAGTAATCTATGGTCTCTATTTCCATTTTCTACCTTCTCATTCACTACACAATGAATCATAAAATCTACTGAAATTGTTACCACACCATCATCAGTAACCCCCATTCTCAAATTTAATGGACATTTCCCTACTCTTTTGTTCTTTAACATTTAATCTGTATTTGATTGGTAACTCCCTCCTTCTTGAAATGCTTTCTTCTCTTTGATTCTGTAATGCTATCTTTCCTGTCTATCTTTATAGCTCTGAAGACACATTTTCTATCTCATCCATGCCTTCCTCTTCCAAATCCCATTATGCTTTTCTTTTTATATATACTTTCTGAAGATCAGGATACTGAATTATGTAGTTTCATGCTAATCACATTCATATGTATTGCTCAAGCCACCTTCATATATCCACATCAAATTCTGCTGGATCCCCTCACCTGAATGTGCTTTAATCTTTATATATTGACCACGTACAAATTCAATCTCTACTTAATTGTGTAGTATCACTTGAGTTGGTCACCTCTAAGTTATTGTTCAAGAAATTAGTGGTCATCCCCCACATTCAATTATTTTCCAAGTCCTAAATTTTCATATCAAATATATATGATATAAATATATATTTTACATTATACATGTATATATCAATATCTATATCTACATCTATTCATCTATATCTATATCTATTTATATCATTTATCTATACTCCTTTGCCCTCATATCAATTTCTCTGCACAAGTTCATGTCCCAAAACACTTAATAATGGATTATTGCACCAACTTTCTAGCTAATTTCTCACTTTCATTCTTGACTCCCTAGAATGTAGATCATACTGGTACCAGGATGCTATAAATACAACCCCACTGTGTTACTCCTATTGAAAATTCTCTAGTCACTCCACATTTTCTAAATTTGGCCTACTAGGCATTTTGAGGTTTGGACCCACTCATATAGATTTACTTCCTGCTATCTCCTACTTCATCTTTGATATTCCAGCAGCAATGAATTGCTTCTATTTTCTCTATACCTTAACCCTCCCTTATTTATCACACTGCTTTTGCTATGTCTGTCTCTGCCTAGTTAACCCTTCCCTATGTATAGGCCTTCTCCTACTTCCCACCCCTAGCCTGCCTCTAAGAGTTCCACTCCTGCTTATTCTTTAAGAGTCTGATTAGAGGTCCTTCTTTCCAGTGCCTCCGTACTGACCCTTTTAGGCTGGTTTATGTGTCCCTCTTCTGTATGTATTTTACTTATTAGATTCTGTAGAATATTTTGTGCCTACCTTTGCCATTAGACTGAGATATCCTTTAGGGCATGGGCTATGTCTCATAAATCAGTTACTTCAGCACCTAGAAAAGTTCCTGACATATGGCCAATAAACTTTTATTGCATAGGGAGTCTTCAAGCCATAAAATAATTCACAGGAGAATTAATGGAGAAGTAACTTGGTTCAAGCACACCTCTGGGAATCCAATGCTCTGTGTGATGCCGGCAAGGTTACTTAACCTTTCTGCACCTCTATTCTCTCAGCTGAGAAGAGACTGCTGATATTTTAAGACCTTTCCAACTTCATATTTCTATGAAATACAGACTATTCATGCTGCATTTACTTTTTTGATTATGGAAATTTAACAACTCCCTTGAGATACTTTGTGGACACTTTATACAGAGTAACTACACTGAAGTTAAACTATTGTGAACAATGTCATTTACAGAAGGAGATGTAAGTAAATGTAATTTCTTGTAATTTAAAAATGAGTATTTTTAAGTTAAAATTGTCTTAAAGAATTATTTTACACATACAATAGAAATTCATATATACATACTACATATGTTTCTCCAGGAAATTTTATACATACAATCATATATATATATATATATATATATATATATATATATATATGTTTAGTCAATAATTTGTAAAACTTGCTGAGATATCTATCTATAGTGCATTTTTATTGGTGTGGCGTATGAATAGTTCAAAAGCTATGTGCTGAAATCAAATAATTATTTATTAAAACCTTTTTTTGAGACCAGCTGAGAACCCAGACTTTTATTATATTCAGTGGGCAGTCCAATCATCAATAACAATTATATCAATAGTATCAATTTAGTCATATTTCCATGCCACTAATTACTAATATTTTAATGTTTGGGAAACTTTCTTACTCACCTTCCTATGTTCCTGAAAGAATGTGGGTCCTGGAAACTCACCACAGAGTTATGATTCTGGCACTGCATTTTCTACTTCTGTGGATCCAGACAAGATATTTGACTTTCTTATAGTTCAAATTCCTCTTCTGCAAATAGAGATGAATATAAGATAACTTATACAAATTGGGTCAGTTATATCAGATAAATTACCTCATGCAACATAAAAATATATAAAATTAAATAAATTAGAATAGCATGTAGTACATAATGTGCTCAAAATATTATCATAGTAGATGTTTCCTAAATATATGGAAGATAACATGAAGTTGATAAGACACATAGAGAATAAGAATCTAGTAGATAAGCCAAATACAAAAAAGGTTGAATGAAAAGTTAAAAAATAATACTCTTAGGAAAGACAAATTGTATTTTAAGAGATATATCATTATGTATTATTGAGATATATTAGTATCATTTTTATTTTTCTAAAAAGTGCATTGCTGTAGGTGCTGGAAATACAATGGGAGCCATATACGTTTATGTCCTGGTGATGCTTAACAATGGACAAGACACACATTGAATAATCTTTTGCATCGATGGAATATCACAATGATAAAGTTTAGTGGAATATAAAGATGATTGCCGGGGCTGACCAGCAGACCCTGAGTGACAGATGAATGGATTACTCCAACACAACTGTTGACAGCCTCGATTGCCTGTCTAGTTGGGCTTTTATTGTAATAGCGGTTTGATATAAAGTTTATCTTTCAGATATAATCAGTAAGGTAAGTAATCTTGGGGGGACACATGTGTTTGTAGTGTCTTTTAAGCAAAGACACCCAAAAGATTAAGCATAAGGATTCTAGTAAACACCTGGGGGTCTGCTTGTGCACAGACTTGTTTGGAAAGGTCAAGGAATAATTAGGGGCATCGCCTTTGGCCCTCCCCTAAGTCGGAGTTCCGATAAACAGGGCAGGTGGCCTTCTGCACACTTCCCTTTTCTCAGAATGTCCTCCTTACAAACTTTCCAACCAGGTCTCATGCTTCCCCACAGATGATAAAGTCTGATAGAAGCACATAAAAAGAAAACCAAAATAATCTGTGTGGAAGATAGAGAGGACATTGTGGAAGAAATGTTTTTTGTTGTTGTTTGTTTGTTTTTGGCTGAAGCCTAAATGGTAAATAGTTTTTTAATGGAAATGAGAAATGGTAGAAGAAGAGAAACAAGTTTATTAACATCAGCAATATTAGTAAAAAGTAACCTGACCCAAGATCAAAATCCTTTCCATGTGACTTTTCAGAATATCCAACCCTGAACTCATTTTCCACTTTGAAATTCCCTTTTATAACTGCTGGAACTACTGGAGTTTAGAGTTTTCCTGGGTTATGAGTAAAGGGGCTCCCCCAGAATGTGATTTGGGAATCGTTCACACCCCTGTGTCAGAAGTGAATAACTAATGAAAAAAAATGTATACAATGATAACAACTTTAATATTTACATCAAACTTTAATTTTTTTCATATATACATTGTCTCACTTAAATTTCACAGTTATTAGGGGCTTGCGTATGAATTTTTTTCATTTTACTAAAAAGGGAAATACAGCTGTTTGGAAATAAAGCTTATGCAAGTCATACAACCATGTGGGCAAACTGTAGACCCTGATAATAATGTAGTATAGAGAGACCCTGCTTCTTTGAACTGATTACAGCTCAACCTGCAAAGTAAATGTGAGAGAGAACCACGCATTGAACAGTTGTTTAATGGAGAACTACCTAGCACCAGGCACTGGTTTTGGTGTTGGGGATAAAACACTGAACAATTCTAGCCACAGTCCTGTCTTTGTAGAGATTACCTTCTGGATGGGAGAGGCAGACAATAAACAACATTAATGAACAAAATATATAGTCTGTTAGTGGTAGCAAGGTCTCAAAAGCAATATAAAGTAGAACTGGAGGATAAAGAGTACCAATATGTGAATTTAGAGTGGTCAGAGAAAGCCTCACTGAAAGGGTAGCATTTGATTAATGGTCTGTCTGCAGGAGAGGAGCAGTAGGGCCACACTAAGGTCTTGAACTTAAAAAAGGGCTTTTCAAGCAAAGGCCATTGCATTGCAAAGGCCCTCAGCAGGGAGTTCCTGGTGCCAGATACAAGTGGGGAACAATAGGAAGGTCATTATGCAGAAATAATAAAGGGTAAGTGGCAGGAAATATAACAAAGGGCCAGGTTTGACAAGGCTGCAAGGGCACTATAAAGATTTTGACCCTAGCTGTTTTGGCTCACTGGATAGAGCATCAGTCTGCCTGTCGACCTAAGGGTCCCAGGTTCGATTCCACTCAAAGGCACATGCCCTGGTTGCGGGCTCAATCCCTAGTAGGGGGCGTGCACGATGCAGCCAATCGATGATTCTTTCTCATCATTGATGTTTCTCTCTCTCTCTCCCTCTCCCTTCCTCTCTGAAATCAATAAAAAATATATTAAGATATTTTGGCTATTTCAGTGAGATAGGCTGTCAATGCTGGGTTAGAAAGACAATATCTGGTTGATATTATAAGAATATTACCTAGTCTATTGTGTTGGGATGAGTCGCTGTTGACAGATACAGATGTAGAACTGGCAGTTAATACCATTGAAATCATCCATGGTGGTGGGTGTGGCCAATGAATACGAGGTAGTGAGACAGGATGGAATTCTAGACATCTCTTTCAGGTTCAGATGATAGGACTTGATTTAAGACTAGATGAGGGGTGTGAAAGGAAGACAGGCACAAATGAATACAAGTTTAAAAGGTAACAGGTCATATATAACCCTCATTTATTTTCTCTCTAGCCCTATCTGTATGTGTTATTGTTTTTGTTGGCTTGTTTTCGTTTATCTGTTTATTAGTTGTTTTGCATGAGTAGTTTGAGAAAGAAGAGTAAGAAGGGTGAGGGAAATTATTTAGAACTTGGAAGAAATTCAAAGATATACATGTAAATATGTATTTTTTAAAGAACTACTTTTGTAGCAGATCAGAAATAAAAATATTACAGAAAGCAGAGCTTGAGTGCATGTTTTGTCTATCACCTAGAAAACAGTTACTGTTACGTGGGCAGAAATTAAGAAAAAAAGCACAACTTGGTTATATTTTTAGTGGAATTTGGCTTATTTACTAGTATGCATTCATTAGTTGATTCTTGTATGTGCCCTGACCGGAGGTTGAAGCCATAACCTTTGCATATTAGGATGATACTCTAACCATCTGAGTGATCTGGACAAAGTGAATTTGGCTTATTGTAACCAAATCAACAAAAATTATCTCTATGCAACATCCTTCAAGAGAACAGCTTGGCTATCTAAAAATCTTTCTTTGAAATGTTACCTTTTTAATAGTACTAGTATTTCACCTATAGTAAAAATCAAACAATGATTTTACACATAGAAAAATATCCTTTTCAGTCTACTTTTTCCAAACTTGAAGTCAAATCACTTAAAGAGCAAATGCCTTGATGTGAATACTTGGAAAGTGCATTCAAGAAGTAGCAGGGCAGATATTAATGCTGAACAATGACAAGTATGACATAGGTGCTAGACTTCACAATGAGGGGTCACCGCACATGTTATTTCACAATGGCTGCTTCAGTAGATGAGCTGACATAACAACCCACTGCCGATGTCATAAACAATTGCCAATTTCATTTTACAGGAGGCTCATGGGTGAGTTGAACCAGAAAAAGTGATGATGATAGGCGAAACCGAATATGTATGACTCATCTGGAGCTGGCTTATTAGTCCAGGGGCACTCGCACAGATTCAGCATTGGAGAGCCCAAGTTCAAGCCCCAAGCCTGCCATTTATTAGCTACATGACCTTGAGCAGACCACTGAGCTGGTTTCCTCACTTTAAAAATGAGGAAATTAATGCAGACTTATAGAGGAGACTCATCTGAATCAAATGAGACAAGGCATGTGTAAAATGGTTTAAAGCACTGTATAAATATTTGATGTTATTATTGAACAGGCTTCTCCTTTGAAAGATGGAAAGAGGGAGAATGGGAATGACAGTAATTATTGAATAATTTTTGGTTTTAGGAATTGCTCATATACTACTCCATTTAATGTAAAAAACAATGACTACATATCTATCTATCTAATTTCTATCTATCTATCTAGCTAGCTAGCTATCATCTATCTATTCATTCATCCAACAACTTTGTTGAGCATTTTGTCCAATGCTATTGTGTTATATTATAGTTAAGATCAAAACTTAGGTCTGTCTTTGTCCCAAGCCTGCATAATTCCTGTTATTGCTTGTGTATTTTACATGGAGCCACACTGTGTCAGAGATGACAAAAAATAAAAAAAAAAATACCTAGTGGAATGGTGTTCAAATATTTAGTTGCAAAGTCCTATTGGGAAGCTCAATATTTGCTAGAAGTATGGTTCCCTAGTTAAGGCAGATGTGGGACCTGCAAAGTGGCTTCTCTTACACTGGATCCTCCTCCACTTCTCTCCTTGGGCAGGTGGGTAACTTAGGGTATAAAAATCTTTAGTTTAGCCAATTGCTCTCAGTTTAGTGACTGAAACAGAGTCTAAGTGGTTTACCTGAGAATACAGAAATTTTTAATGGCAAAACTAGAACAAGAAGCCCAGTTCCATGGAACTTATGTACCATATGTCCCCATGTACTTCCCACATTAGTCCTGAAATATTGATATTTGAAGGGTCGCAATAAATAATATTTCTATCACCCATCCAAGCAGTTAAGATATACAGGGTGGAACAAAAGTAGGTTTACAGCTGTTTGTATGGAAAATAATATAATAATCCTATGTAATAAAAGGGTAATATGCAAATCGACCAAAAGGTGGAATGACCAGTCACTATGATGTGCACTGACCACCGGGGGAAGACGCTCAATGCAGGAGCTGACCCCTGGTGGTCAGTGAGCTCCCACAGGGAGAGCACCGCTCAGCCCGAAGCCAGGATCGTGGCTTGCAAGCTCAGCAGCGGTGGCGGGCACCACTCCCGCCTCCGCAGCAGCACTAAGGATGTCCAACTGCCAGCCTAAGCCATCAGTTGGACATCCCCCGAGGGCTCCTGGACTGCGAGAGGGCGCAGGCCGGGCTGAGGGACTCCTTCGCTCCCCCACCCGAGTGCATGATTTTCGTGCACTGGGCCTCTAGTTAATAAATAATAATACAAGAATAAACTGTATTTTGTGTATTCATAACTGTAAACCTCTTTTGCCTCATCCTGTATATAAAGAAGTGTGTCACGTAGAGATTAAAGTATCCTTCATATAATTGATGGAGCTGCTGAAGAACATGGGTCACTGGATGATAACATAAGACTGCTTCCCAGAATCAGGGCTTACCTTGTCACAGGTAGCACCCCACCCCCAGAGTGAATCTTTACCAGTAGGAGCAGAAATGGATCAAAATACATACAATCTTCTTGGAGGCCAGATTCTCTCTCTCTCTCTTCTTTTTTTTTTTGAGGGCAGATTCTAAAGCTGAATGGGTAGTAGGCTGAGCTCTGCCTACCTTATTTCTTCTGCCCAATTTACCAGATTGCTCACCCACCACAGGAGTGAGGGGGGCAGTGAGAGTCCAGGGCTACCTTAATATAAGACCCTTGTAAGGAAATAAAACATCAGGAGAATGGGCTTACTGGTCCCATCTAATGGAATACAAGGATCTCAGATCTGCTGGGATCACACATAGTAATATGAGTATTATGCTAAGTGAAAGAAGCCAATCAGAGAAAAGCAAGTATCACATGATCTCACTCTTATGTAGAATCTATTAAACAAAATAAACTGTTGAACAAAATTGATCCAGAGATATAGAAGCATGGAACAGACTGTAGAATCTCAGAGGGAAGGCAGGGGTGGGTGAGAAGAGATCAACCAAAGAACTTGTATGCCTATATGCATAACCCATGGACACAAACAATAGGGTGGTGGAGGCCTAGAATGGAGTTTGGGGATGGGCTATAAGGGGTCAATGAGGGAAAAAAGGGGACATATGTAATACTTTCAACAATAAAAATTTTTTAAAGTTTTATTTTGTTAAAATTTCCGGTTTAAAGTTCTGATTTGTTTGTTGTACTAAGTGTTAACATTCTCATGGATATAACCAAGTGTTTGAGTACTTATCGAATTAATAAATGCTATATATTTCCTGGTGGCATCATAATTTATGGAAGAACTTATTTCTGAAACTAAAAGTAATTGCAGATAAGTTATTGAGATGTTATGTGAGGCAAACCCAAATGTAGATAGATCTTGAAATCGCACTTTTTGCTACCACCCTGAAAAAGCAGAGTCAGAGTAATTGCCATTTCTTCAAAATGTAGACATCCCAAGGACGGGGAGGAAATTGGAATCTTAGAATCACTGAGACCATGCACGGCCTATGGGAACTACATAAAGAGGCTGTTGATAGACAGTAATTGAAACACACACCCTCCAGATAATATTAAAGAGCTGTTGAAGATCCTAAGTAAAATTCCAATACATCTTGAATCTATAATCACAGATGTGTCTTTAAAAATAACTATTCAATTTTGTACAAAAGCAGGTTTTAACATTTGGGAGCATCAAATTAAAAAATATTCATTGTGCCCTGGCTGGTATTACTCAGTGGTTAGAGGATTTGCCTGCTCACTGGAGGGTCAGGGGTATGATTTCTGGTCAAGGGTATATACCTGGGTTGCAGGTTCATTCCCAGCCCCCACATTGGGTGCGTTTGGGAGGCAACCAGTCAATGGTCTTTCTCACATCGATGTTTCTCTCTTTCTCTCTCTCCCCCTCCCTCCCATCTTTCCACTCTCTCTGAAAAGCAATGGGAAAAATCCTCTGGTGAGGATTAAAATAAAAATAAGAATAAGAATAAGAATAAGAATAAGAATAAGAATAAACATTCATTGAAAAGTCAATGTATGCTGGTAGTTATGAATATCATCTTACTATATAATTATAAAATATACTTCCAATAGCTAGGAGTTTGAAATAAAGTTACAATGATTTTAATATAAAGATGACTATATATCCTACCATTAATCCCCCAAGAGAGAAAATTGCATATTCCTTTCCATTACTCTGCCCTTTTCTCTCTAGTGTCTATCACTGGGATGCGAGTCACTCCGGTGAAAGGACTGTTTCCATTGATGTTGCTGTTGTCACTAACTTCATGTCATCCTGTAGTTTTCAGCTTCAACAGCAATTCTATAAGGAATTCTCCCATGATGATCAACTGATAATGAGTTCTGCTGTCTCTCCTACCACCCTAAGATGCAACCCCACCCTTGTAACTTTGCTCGTTTGGTTAGTCGAAACTATTTATTGAGCATTGATTACATATCAGGCATGTTTCCAAGCTCTTGGATTTACAATAATGAGTAAGTAGGACGAGATTCCTGTTCTTATGGAATGTACGTCCTAGTGGGGGTACTCCAAGCATCAGGGATTTTAGTGGCTTCTTTTTTAACCTCCTCATGCTTTATAAACTTCTACAATAGCTATTGATAAATAGGTGATCAATAAATATTTATTGAATAAATTAATGAATAAATAAATGAAGTTGTGAAGAATAAATGAATTAATAAATGCATATGAGATGTTGATAAATACTCTGCAGAGGATTGATACTGAGTGAAGGAATCCATAGTGACTGACTTAGTCAAGATTAATTGTTCATGGAAGACCTCTATGTCTTGATATTGAAGCTGATATATGCATGATAGGAATAAGTCAGTTTTATGTACTATCCAGAAACTGCCATGCTCTGAGAAGCCCAAGCAGTGCTGAGAGGCCTGGAATTTGATATGTCTCAGAGGGAGAACAAGGGAGAGATGGAGAGAGGGATGGAGAGCTTAGGAGAGGGCAGGAGAGGAGAGGAGAGCTAACAATCATGGGTAAAGGAGTCATTTGGAAGTAGATCTTCCCACCATAACTGTCACCATGTGGATCAGAGATGAACCATCTAAATTCCTTTCCCCACAAAATTGAGGGCAAAGGTAAAATTGCTGTTTTAAATCATTAGAGTTGTTTCACAACAACAAATAATTGAAACATGCGTCTTTCACAGCCACTGCAGCCTCTACAGAGCTCAATGACTGGCCCATGCTGGTGAGAAAACAAAACTGAAGAAAAATAATAAAATGAAGTGAGGAATTTCATCCCTAGCTGCTTCTTAAACTCTTGGAGCTTCATTGTCTTTACATGTGAAGGAAGGATGCTATATAATTTCCAGAGTGAAAGAATTAAATCAGGAAAATATATGTAATTTGTTTAATTCTGTGCTTACATATTGTACTAATAAAGTAGTGGAAGTACTTTGTTAAATTCCATTTGCTGTTGTATTCACAATTCCTAAAGCACTGCTTATCATATAGACTCCTCATTTGTAATATTTTTAACTTAAGAGGAAATTAATGCACACAGTAATCCATCAGGCACTGTTCAAGTCACTAGGACCATGACAAAAACAAGCTCAGCACTTTATAGTGGCTCTAGATATGCTGTAAGTTCAAATACATTAATATAAGTGCTATAGTCATGATCTGTGCAAGGGATTATAACCAGGAACTGAGCATCTAATTTTGCCTGAAGTGAGAGAGAGAGTCAGAAAATATTTTACTACTGCAAGGACTTTTGTACTGAGTCTGAGAGCATGCCTAATTGCTCAACATGAATACATGAAGTAAGGAAATTTTGTCTTTGAAGAGACAAAATGAGACTGATATATGACATCTCAAAGGACTTCTGATGAATGAATTTGATGTTGAGCTCAGGCATAGGAAATATAGGGGAGAATAACATGGTAGTCAGATAAGCAGAAATCAGATATTGCAGGGCTGAGTATGCCATAGCAATGTGTTGTTTGATCTACATTATATAAGGAACTAGAGGCCTGGTGTACAAAATTCATGCATGGGGGTGGGAGGGTGTGTGCCTCAGCCCAGCCTGCACCCTCTCCAATCTGGGACATCCCTCTCACAATCCAGGACTGCTGGCTCCCAACCGCTCACCTGCCTACCTGCCTGATTGCCCCTAACCGCTTCTGCCTGCCAGCCTGATCACCCCCTAACCACTCCCCTGCCAGCCTGATCAACACCTATCTGCTCCCTGCCAGCCCGATTATCCCTAACTGCCCTCCCCTGCTGGCCTGATCACCCCCAATGCCCTCCCCTGCAGGCCTGGTCCCCCGCAACTGCCTTCCCCTGCAGGTCTGGTCACCCCTAACTGCCCTCCACTGCTGGCCTGGTCCCCCCCAATTGCCCTCCCCTGCAGGCCTGGGTCCACCCCAACTGTCCTCCCCTGCAGGCCTGGTCGCCCCCAACTGCCCTCCTCTGCCAGCCTGGTCGCCCACAACTGCCCTCCCCTGCTGGCCATTTTGTGGTGGTCATCTTGTGTCCACATGGAGGCAGCCATCTTTGACCACATGGGGGTGGCCATCTTGTGTGTTGGAGTGGTGGTCAATTTGCATATTACCTCTTTATTATATAGGATAGTAGTGAGACAGTTGCATGGTATATTCAGGCATCTGATACTCTTAGACTTGCATTTTAGGAAGGTTACCCTAGATCACTGTGAAGAATGGATTGGAATTCTTGAGATGGAGCTAATGCAGCTAAGAGGCAGCTGCTATTATAAGGAGAGAGATGATACTGACCTGAACTAAAGCAGTGGCAGATGACTAGTGAGTGAGGGAGTGAGTGACAAGAATGGAGAAGTTAAATAGGGTGATTTATAAGATCCAGTTGACTATTATATATAGAAGTTGAGGAAAATGGTGCAGTCAATTATGATTTATTTTTATGTAATTGACTGAGAGCATAATGATTCAATCAATAGGAAAAATGTAGTATAGTTTGGATATTATAATAATACTAGAGGCCTGATGCATGAAGATCGTGCAAGAATAGGCCTTCCTTCCCCTGGCTGCTGGCACCAGCTTCCCTCCAGCACCCGGGACCCGGGCCTTTGCTCTGGCTGCTGCCTTCCGCCTTCACTCTGGCCGGAGCTGCCTACCGCCCTCCTGTAGCTCCCTCCACCCCCCACCCCCGCCCTCATAGCAGGCGTCCCGACCCACCCCAGCTGCTCCGCACTTGCACGCGCACGCTGCCCAGAGGCCAAGAGCACCCAGGGTGGGGTGGAATGTCTGTGTCATTGCCGTGGCAAGGACACAAGCATCCTGGTCCAGCCACCGCCATCTTTTTCATGTCAATTTGCATATTCCCTGCTTATTGGCTGTGGGCGCCGCCATCTTTGTTGCGGAGTGATGGTCAATTTGCATATTCCATCTTTATTATATAGGGAGAGATATATCTTTCATAATAGTACATAAATATAACCTAAAAATCCTAATGATGAATGAAATAAATACTTTTATTTTTCACACTACATGTCTGTAAGATATTAGTTCAGCTGCTCTGCAGACCATTGGTAGAGCTCATGTCTGTTCTATGTATCACTCACTCCCCTTAGACCTGGAACATGTATGTGTCATGGAAAATGCAGGAGTCCAGGAGAAGAAGCAGAAACATACAGGGACTCTTATGGTTTATATGTACATAGACACACACTGCCTTTTTCATCTATAGGCCATTAGTCAAAGTGAGTAAAATCATCAAATCCACCATCAATAGGGCAGTAACACACATACACTGCTCACACCAGGAAGCACTACATAGTCATATGACAAAGGACATGGATATACAATTCAAATATATAGAAGGGAGTGAGAAATTGGGAACAATGACTCAATTGACCACAATAGTCACGTTGGTACATTAATTAAGAATATCCATGAGTAGACCTGAAGGAAGAAACACTAGAAATTTTCACACTGGGTATATTTCTTGCCACAAAACTTCATTACTTTTACTTCATGGTACTTTGAAATCATTGTTTTATGAAGCTTCCTATATCAAATTCATATTGCATTAATTTTGGGGCTACTTCATGTCAACTAAGGTTGCCATCTATATATATAAAGGGCTAGTATGCTAAGTGTCCCTCCCTTTATCCGACCAGTCGCTGTGATGCACACGGACTACCAGGGGGCAGACGTTCAACGCAGGATCTGCTAAGCTGCAGTGACTTGGCAGCAGCAGTTCTCAGGTGACACACCCCGAAACCAGAGAGGAGGGAGCCCAATTCCTTGCGCGATTCCACCTTCAGCCGTGGGTTATGTTGTTGCTGGGGCACTGTCAGCTGAATCTGCTTTACTGCACACTTGCGTTTGCATTCCACACCCTATACAACAGCAACTTTGCAGAGTGCCCTCTTGCACTCTGGGACCCCTCGGGGGATGTTATAGAGCTGGATTCAGCCCGATCCCCACAAGCCAGGCCAAGGGACCCCACCTGCTTGAGGGACCCCACTCACTCCATAGATGCCTTTCAAGCCAGGGTACCACCCCAGGTGAAGCTGGCCAGGGATGGACCACAGGAGGTTGGCTCCAGGGCGTGTCCAGCCCATCTGGCCCAGTCCCGCCCCACTGGCCACCTTCTAATTAATTTCCTTTCAATGTGCAGGAATCTGTGCACTGGGTCACTATTAATAAATAAGTAAATAAAAAACAACAACAAGCCAACCTTCTCCCATATGGACAAGCGAACAATGGCAGGTGTAGATGAAAGTTGGTACCTTGCAGTCTCAAAGGTTATTTGCCAATAACAACCTTTTCCTTGGGAAATCGATACCACTTAGGTTTCAAGGTCCTGCTGTTTTTCTGTCTCAAATTTGTACTCACAACTGTTTTCTTACTGCCTGAAAACATGACCATCATGATGAGGAATGAGGTAGACAAGACTTCTCTAAGGGTTCAGGTATGACTAAAGGTAAACAGCTCAAGAAAGTATCAAGATAAATCTAACCCCTCTGCATTTTATGATCTAGGCAGGGACCCTTTTACTTGGCTCCTAAATCTCCCTCTACTCAGCAAAGGTGGTAATATATAGGTTTACCTGAGAGTTCATCAAATCCAGTTGAAATTCAGAGCCAAGGGAAGGGACCCAGAGGTTTTTGGTCAAACCTCTTTGGTAGGCAGAAGTAGGGCTTCCCAAAGATATTCATAACTTAATCCAAGAACCTCTAAATAGATTACATGGCAATTGGGAATTAAGTTTGCAAATGTAAGTAATTTTACTAATCATTTGATTGAAAAATAAGATTATCCCATAGTATCTAGATGAGCTCAATGTCATCACCATAGAAGAGAGAGACAGAAGAAGAGATCAGAGTCAGAGGAATTTGACATGGCTGTGTTGCTGGCTTTGACGTTGAATGGAATGGTCACCAACTCAGCTTGTCTCTAGAACCAGATTCTGCCCTAGAACCTTCGGAAGGATGCATCCCTGTGGACACCTTGATTAGAGCCAGTGAAACCCATGTCAGACATCTCACCTCCGGAACTGTAAGGTAATACATTTCTGTGATTTTCAGCCTGCTAAATGTGTGGTAATTCGTTACAGCAGCAATCGGAAATGAATGCAGCCTCCAAATCTTTTGCAGAGGATCAATACCAGAAATACCAAACCCCTTTACAGAAAAAGCTCTCCAACAGAGCATTAAATTTGCCCTGTGGATAATCACACCAGAATGTAATGAGATCATTCACTTTCTGAGAAAGATACAGCCAACAAACTAATATGATTCCCCCCCTTAAACCATTTACCATCCATCCCTCCAGAATTTCCACAAAAATATTGACACTCTGGGACAAAAACAACAACAAAAATGATATCCATGTATTGGCTAGGCTCTGAAATATGGCATTTGTCTCCTCTGGTAGGGAGATAGGTTTTTCCAGGGGAAAAATCCAATGTTCTTTAAAAAAGGTACAAACGTAACTTACCCTGTATTATCCTGGGATTGTAAATTGTCCCTAATTAAATAAATAAATAAATAAATAAATAAATAAATAAGTTACTTTTTTGTTTGTATCACAGGGTACAGATCTATGCTCTATGCTTGGTAGTAATGTTTATGCCTTACCACTTCAATATCATCAATATTCTTATCTCATTCCAATGTCAAAGAGCTCAGGTTAACTGCCATTTCATTTCTGCCTCTCTAGAGTGTAACAATCAGGCCTGGCATAGAATTCCCACTGCATAATTATGGCCGGATTAATTAATTAGCATTAAATGCTTGTTGAATTGACCCACAGCATTTCCTGATTTATATACAGGTCTGAGAATGAGCTTTTGCAGACCAGATCCTTTTAAAAGATAGGCCAGCATAATTGAGAAGCCTGTTAGTAATATTAATATATTCACCATGTTAAATTGCTGGAAAAATAAAAGACAATTACTAAAGGAAGAAAAAAAAATATCTGTGGGCACAGTTGTAAGAGCAGGATCATTTATCCCAGAATATATTAAAATTGACTGGCAACAAGAGTTTACATAGAACATTTGGTTACTTTTAACTCATTTTCTCATTTTAATTCATTTCCATTATTCTAGAATAGCTTTTCAGTGTCTTCCCCCCTTGCTTTAGAATTATGCAATGTAAATGAATTTAATCAATATGCTCAGAGGACTAATTAGTTATAGATACTTTCAGGACATTCAAAACTAAAAGTACTGCAGTTATAAAAGAGAACATACTATAAGCGATATTCCAGGAGTGTTATTAGAGGATATAAAAGCCATTTAAAACAAACAGGCTTTTTGGCAGTGGAATGCCCATGGGTTTCATCTTATATTACTATTTGGTTGGACTAAGTTAAATTTTCCAAGTACAATAATGACTTGGCTGATATAATGCCCCCCAAGTTCTCATTTGCTATTTCCAGTCCTTGACTGTTTCAGTATCTATAAGACTTACAGTAAGGCACTGGCTGGTAAAAAAAAAAAAAAAAAAGACAAGGAATGGTGGCTTGGCAAACAGGGAGCAGCTGGACGTGAATCTATGAATAATACTATTGTGGCTTAAACATTTACATAAAATGAATGCAATTTAATTCTTTGGGATTAAACAAAAACATTTCTGACTTTATACGCTGGTTGCTGCTCCACACTCTCTAAGTCTACGGCCCCACACAATGAGATAAAAGTAAGACGTGCACATACTTTGGAAAGCAATACATATTCTCTGTGCTCATAAGCAACACATGAACAAACCCATCAAAGATTACAGTAGCAGAGACCAGGGCTGCTCTTTTCTTTTCACAGGTCCCAGCTGTCCAGCAACCAGTGGCTCACAATAGCTCACAGCAGGATGCAAACAGCTGGGGTTCAACTGGGAGGGAGGGGGCCAGATTTAAACACCTTCCATTTGGGCGGGGGGGTGGGGGTGGTTAGGGTGGGAGAGGGGGCGGGGAGGTGGTCTATAGATGTTCCTGGTGTCTGAGAACTGGGAATGTAGCTAGAAGATGTGGAACTACATCAGCTGCAAAAATGACAGCGAAATGTGAAATGAAGTGTGATTCTGTCATTGGACAGGATCCCCACATGTGGATTAAAGAGTGTCGAGCACGTTCTAGAAAGGCATTAGATGGAACTCAGTCTGTGTGTGTGTGTGTGTGTGCATGTGTGTGTGCGTGTGTGTGTGCAATCATCTTGGCTCTTGCCTAGATCAGTTTGAAATCTGGGCAGGTATTTTAACTTCTCTGAGCCTCATGAGAACACTGAAAACTAATTCTCAGAGCTAGATTTTGCCAGAACCTGGAAAGATTTTCTAATTATAGCAGTGACCTAAGAAGCACAGCTGGTTTCCAATGCATATTTGCCATCAGAAATGGAGTAAACCTGCTGGGCAAGAAGATGGGGGAAAGATATGCTATTTCTCCTCCATTTTTTTGCCCTTGTCTCAGAGACTGAAGAACTGTATGTATTTTTAAAAAAAAATAGAGTATATGTCTTTCCACCCATGCTCTTGTTTTAAGAATATTTAGTGACTTCCGTTAAAATAAATCAGGATAGAATGAAAGGAACAAACTGTTTAGCTTATTGCATCCTTGACATGTGCATTTCCAGAAAAAATAGATAAATTAGTGAAGCAAAAAATGAAAGCATTCTAGAAGTAGAATAAGCTGTTGAGTATAATTTAGGAAATTTATGTTTTCTCTGTGTACAAAATTTGGAAGTGCAGATGGAAATGGTTCCACATTTACTCAAAAAGTGTCCTTTAAATAAATTTATTTTCCCCCAGTTTTATTGAGCTTATAAGGACATGTAACATTGTTTCAAGTGTGATGAATTGAAACATATATATTGAGAAATGTCTACCACACTAAGGTTAGTTAACACATTCTTTACCTCACATAATTACCACTTTGTTGTTGCTATGGTGAGAACATTTAAGATCTCCTCTCCTAGCAACTTCCAAGTGTACTGTAGTCAGCATACTGTACATTAGATCCTCCGAGCTTATTCCTCTTAAATGGGATGTTTTCACACTTTCACCAGCATATTCTCATTTCTCCCACCTCCCAGCTGCTGGCAGCCACAAATCTAAGCTCTGCTTCCATGAGTTTTGGTTGTTTTAGGTTCCATATACAAGTCAGATCATACAGTTTTCTGTATGGTCATACAATTTCCACTTAAAATATTGCCTCATTTTATTCATGTTACAAATATCAGGATTTTCTTATTTTTTAAAAATATTTTTATTTATTTTAGAGAGAAAGGGAGAGGGAGGGAGTGAGAGAGAAACATCGATGATGAGAGAGAATCATTTATCGGCTGCCTCCTGCACACCCCATATTGGAGAACACAACCCAGGCATGTGCCCTGACTGGGAATCAAACCATGACCTCCTGGTTCATAGGTTGATGCTTAACCACTGAGCCACACCTGGCCGGCAGGATTTCTTATTTTTTTATTGCTGAATAGCATCCTATTGTGTGTGTGTCTGTGTGTATCATCTATGTTTTCTGTCCCCATTCCCTGTTGGTGAACATTTAGGTTGCTTCCAAGTCTTACTTATTATGAATGATGCTCCAGTGAGCATGGGGGAGCAGACACCCTTTCAATAGCTTCATTTCTCACAGAGAAATACCCAGAAGTGGGATTGCTGAATCATGTTGTTCTACTTTTTAACGTGTCTGAGGAACCTCCACACTCTTCTCCATGGTGACTAATATATATGCCCATCAACATTACACAAGGGTTCCCTTTCCTCCACAGCCTTGTCAACATTTAATGTCATTTGTCTTTTCTAACAGGTACAAGGTAGTATTTCATTGTGTTTTCCATTTGCACTTCCCTGAGATTAGTGATGCTGGGTACGTTTTTGTGTATTTTTTGGATATTTGTATGTCTTCTTTGGAAAAATGTCTCTTCAAGTACTTTACCCATTTTTTCCGATTATTTGCTATTCTGCTATTGAATTATATGAGTTTCTTATATGTTGTAGGAATTAACCCCTGATCAGGTATAACATGGGGTTGTAGCTGACATGGGATTATATCAGATATAATATACAAATAGTTTTCACATGGCATGGGCTGCCTTATCATTTTGGTGATTATTTATTTTCACTGCTTATTAGTTTGATGCAGTCCCACTTATTTTAGCTTTTGTGGCTTATGCCTTTGCTATCAAGGAGATTTTGCCCTATGTTTTCTTACAGGAATTTTATGGTTTCAGGTATTATTTTTAAGTCCCTAATCCATTTTGTGTTAAGTTTTGGGACTGGTGTAAGATACAGGACTTTTGTATTTAATTCATTCTTTTTCATGTGAATAGTCAGTTTCCCCAACATGACTTGTTACAGAGCTAACCTTTCCCCATTGAGTATTCTTGAGGCCTTTGTCAAATATTAGTTGCCTAGAAGTGCATGGATTTATTTCTAGGTTCTCAATTCTGTTTCATTGGTCAATGTGTCTGTTTTTTATGCTAGTACCATGTGTGTTTTTTTTAATTGTAGCTTTGTAATGTACTAGTAGTTTAAAATTAGGAAGTGTGATGCCTCCAATTTTGTTCTTTTTTAAATTTTTTTAAATGTTCATTCACAAATTATAATGATTTTTTTTCTTTATTGATTAAGGTATTACATATGTGTCCTTATCCCCCCATTGCTTCCCCAACCCCCACTCATGCCCTCACCCCCCTGGTGTCTGTGTCCATTGGTTAGGCTTATATGCATGCATATAAGTCCTTTGGTTGATCTCTCCCCTTTACCCCCCCCCCCCATTTTGTTATTTCTCAGGATTGCTTTGGCCATTTGCAGTCTTTTTGGTTCCATATGAATTTTAGGGTATTTTTTAATTTCTATTTCCAAAGTATTTTATTGCTTTTGATGCTATTGTAAATGAAATTATTTATTTCTTTTTATATAGTTAATTATTAGAGTGTAGACATTCATCTAATTTTTGTGTTGATTTTGTATCCTGCCACTTTACCAAATTCATTAGTTCTAAAAGTTATTTGGTGAAATCTTTAGGATTTTCTATATATAAAGTTTTGTCATTCATTTCTATATATAAAGTTGTGTGATTATTCTCAGGTTTTTGTTCAATTGGGTTGCTGAAAGCAGACATTTAAGCTGCCCTAGAATTCTTTTTGTTTGTTAATAGCTAGTTATTGATCTTTGTGGGGGGCAGAGGCTGAATCTCCTACTCTGCTATATTGGTAGATTTCTTCATGCTGATGACCATAGGACTATCTTTTCAATGGAACCCTCCTGGAATTATAAATCTGAAAAAGAGATTGTACCTAAAATCCCAGCAGACAGCAAGGCTGATAAGTCCTACCTCATGTCCCTACTATTCCAGGGAAGTGTTTCACAGACAATGTGTCAATAGATCACCTATGGATTTAGCAAAACTACAGGTCTTAAGGCAGAGCCTGGGGTCGTTCAGATAAGTTCCACACCCTTGTTACTGGAGACCATACTTTGGTGTGAAGAGCCACACAAACTTAGGTGGACTGTCTTAGGATGAATAAACAGAAAAAATAAAAAAGAGGAGAAGGGGATATGACACAAAATATTGTTGGACAAAGGACATAATACATGAAAAATACCTAATTTATTTTAGAAAAAATGTAGAAAGTTAAAAAGTTAAGAAGTTAAGAAGTCAGAAAGGAAGGAAAGAAGATAAGGAGAAGAAAAGAAGAGAGGATTCGAGGGAGATGACATAAAAAAAGGCCAAGAAAAAATATAGTCTGGAAGGAATAAAAGAAAACCCATGGAAAATTGTACCTTCCTAAGGAGTGCTTCAAAAAGATTAGAATTTGTTAAGATTCTAATCTAAAATGAGTGAATCAGTACTTCACAGTAAGATGCTAAAATGAGAAAATGGGTTGAAAATACTGACTGCAAAACAGAAGAAATTAACAGAAAATTCTATTACAGAACAAAGGTGTAGATTAGGCACTTTAAGGAATAGAATGGACACAACTGAAAATGGAAAAAGAAGCAGGATGCGAAGCTGAACCAGCCTAGATTTGAAACCTAACTCAACCACTTCCTAGCCACGTGGCCTTGGTCAATTACCTAATATCTCCAAGTCTCCATTTCCTTGTCTGGATAATGACAATAAGAATAGCAACTTCTTCATTCGTTATTGGGGATAATTTTAAATCAAGATTCCTGAAGACATGTCTGAAAGGGTTACTATAACATTAAGTCAATCCCTGTCACTGATTTGCTTGTAACTTTCAATAGTTTCCAATCTCCCTTTCCCATTCTACAGTTCACTTGCTCATTCTGCTTCAGCCACACTCTTCCCATTGTGGTCCCAATTCAGAGCCTTTACGGGGATTCTTCCCTCTGCCTGAAATGTGCTTCTCCTGTTGCACTCATGGCTCCCTCACTCATTGTTCTGTCTTTACACACAGCTTATACTTTCACTGATGGCCATTCCCTCTAAAATTGCAATTGAAAATTTTTTTCCAATGCTACAGTTCTTCCATCTTTGCTCTGAGGACACTCTGCATCTCATATACCTTGATATATTAGCATACACATTAGTATAGCGTGTACTTGTTTATCATCTGTCTCCCTCTCACTAGTACTATGAGGTTGGGACCTTGGCTATTTGGGCCACTGCTGTATTTCTGGCACCTAAACAATACCTGAGAGTTGATAGATATTTGTTGAAATAATAAAGTTATTAATGCATAAAGTTAGCATTAGGATTTAAAATGAAATAAGGCCAAATTTTGTGACTTACATATATATATCTATACATAGATATTTATTGATGACCTAAAATAATTTACTTGATACCCATCATTTGGTTAAATTATAACAGCAAATCTGAGATCAGATTTATTGTCCCTATTTTTCAGGTCTAGAAACTATGCCTCAGAAAAATTAAGTGACATAGACTGGGGTGCACAGTTAATAATGATGCTTAAATCGAGGTCTATGTGATTCCTGCCCGTTTGGTTCATTATAATGCCTTGCCTGATACATGTATTTGCACTTGATCTAAAAATGAGTTAATACATCCACTCAAAGACTCAACAAATTAACACAAACAATAGGTACCCAATTCACACAAACAATAGGTACCCATTTGCTGAATACCTGGTCAGACAATCTCTTGACCCGAGATTGAATTCTCTGGTCCTAACTTTCTTTACATGCTTACTTTCATCATAAGTATCTAAATAATTATAAAATAAAGCAAAAGTTGTCTTATTTATGTTTTTTTTAAAAAAAGAAATGTGTTATACACCAGCAGTTGGCATTTTCATGTAAATCATGTAAAAGTAATAGTTCTGCAGAAATATTTAATTTTTATCCATTTTTTCCAGCATATTAAGACTCCTGGAATCTTCACTGTGATTTGATTTGGGCCCTGGCTCAGTGACAGGGCAGGTTTAACGATCATGTGTCAGTATTCCAAGAGCCTCCTGTTTAACAGAAGAGCACTGTTCCCTGGAATACTCCAGTCACCTCTCATCCACTGACCTTTCCCCTGGAAACATTCATCACTGATGACACTGACTGATGAGCAGCATGACCCCCTGACCTCCAATTTATTCATGTTGATGGTCTTGACACTCCTTATAGTCTCCCAGGCTCCACACAGCTGCCTAATATCATCAGTGGACCTTTACTTCCCAGAAATACTTTCTATTTCCTTACCATCTGACAGTATTACTTTCTCCTCCATCCAGCATGAACTGTCACTTTTTTTTTTCTTCACTTATTGCTTTTCAAAACCTTTAGACTCCCATCCACCCCCACTGACATTTCTAGGTCTCTCATTTAGTTACCTACAGCTTGTCTGTCTTAGGGATTATTTTCTGAGCAAGGGAATACTCTTGCTGGTAGAAATCCTCATCAGCTGTGATAGAGGGACAACTCAATCTAATTAGACCCCTTTCATCTTTAGATTACAATGACCGTTTTCATGACCTCCCTTACTAATGACTACTGTTATTAACCCTATTTCCTTTCCTTAAGAATATTCAGCAATTCATGCTGCTAATAAATATATTACTATTAGTAGTAGTAACTGCAATTAATTTATTGCTATTTTTTTAAAAAGAAGGAATAAACAAAATTAATATTAATAGTAATCAAATGCCTTTTTAAACACTCACCATGTGTTAGAAACTGTGGTCGGTAATAAATATTATCTCATTTAAGCTGTGAGGTGAATCATATCACCATCCTTATTTTGTAAACAAGGAAACTGAGACAGTTTAAGTTGCCCAAAGTCACATGGCTGGTCATTGGCAGAACCATGATTTTGTTAGATGATTCAGTAATTATTTTGGATTAACAAATAATTTCATCAAGCAAATATTGTTCAAAGAGGAAAGAATGGCAATGATGATGATGATGATAAATACTAATAATGAAAGCTACTTATTGCTTGTGCCCAACAATATTTTATATGCTTTATATACAGACTAGCAGCCTGGTGCACAGAATTCGTGCACGGGGGAGGAGGGTTATGTGTTCCTCAGCCCAGCCTGCAACCTCTCCAATGTGGGACCCCTCAAGAGATGTCCAACTGCCCATTTAAGCTTGATCTTGGTGGGATCAGGCCTAAACAGGCAGTCGGAAATCCCTCTCACAATCCAGGATTGCTGGCTCCCAACAGCTCGCCTGCCTGCCTGCCTGATTGCCCCCTAACCACTCCCCTGCCAGCCGGATCGATGCCTAACTGCTCCCCTGCCAGCCTGATTGCCCCTAACTGCCCTCCCCTGCTGGCCTGGTTGCCCCCAACTGCCCTCCCCTGCAGGCCTGAGTCCCCTGCAACTGCCCTCCCTTTCAGGCCTGGTCCCTCCAAACTGCCCTCCCCTGCTGGACATCTTGTGGCAGCCATCTTATGTCCACATGGGGGCGGCCATCTTGTGTGTTGGAGTGATGGTCAATTTGCATATTGCCTCTTGCTTGTTTTAGTCCATACAAGAAGAGAATCAAATAGTTGTCATTGTGCCTATTATTATAGATAAGGCGATTAAAAATTGGAGAGTTGATGTATTTTTCCTGAGTCAATGGAAGTGATTCCAAGCAATTCTGTTTGCCATCTGAGTTCTTGCTTTGGTGGTATGCGAGTGTCCAGAGCATGAATCAATGAGGAAAACTTTATCATCAGTAGTAGCTGGTGGACAGTTTGATCAAAATCTCATTGCAGTTAGGCATATAGTTGCCTCATCTTTCCTTTACATAGACGGGAGATTTCTTAGCAGCAGGTGCTCTGTGTTATCTGAGCATCAAGCCTATACACTCTCAAGAAATACTTGTTGAATAAACTGGACTTAAGGAAGGGAAACTTAGAGAGGTTTCTGAGGCTTGACCAGGCTCCCCGGGCTAGTTGGTGGATGAGCCAAGACCCAGTGCCCTGATTTGTGTTCTGAAGCTCCTCCCACAGTGATGAATTTACAGATGAAGGATTAAAGTAAGAAGTGGAAAATATGCTTGTGTGGTAGCTTTTCAATGGTCCACACAAATCAGTATATGGTCTCCTAATTCCACTCCAATCTTTATTTCTTTACTATTTATCTACCATTAATTACTGAATATGACATTTGTTCTTTATTCATAGAATACATATCATTTTCCATCTATATATTGTATTCTACTTCAAAGTATTTTACCATAGCTTATTAATCATGAAAAAATATAAAAATGCATTCATATATTTGGAAAAATATGGTTCATTTAAGTGTAGATTTTGAAGGACAATAAATCTTAGGAGTATTCCATAATTTTGAAAAAAAAACTTCCTCCTTAAATATTTTTTTCTATTTGTAATGAGTGAAAAATATGAGTTTGTCAATTATGCCAAAGATGCCTATACTCTCTTGTGTGATTACTGCTGATCACACTGTGAAACAGACACTGGTTGCTTTGTATTCCCCACAAGAATTTAATTATATCAATGACTGCTCTACATCTCTTAGTTGGAAGAAAGATAATTAAGTACTGGGTGTTCCACATTGTTTTTATCCATTGTAAAACACAAATGCTTTGTCTTAAAATATATTTTTAAATGTTTGACTATTAGGATATGGCAAAAATTCCCATTTATCAAACCTCATTTTTCATGACTTTTTATTAAGCCCTATTATATTCATGTTCTTAGGATGTATGTTGCTTATCTTGATCCAGTCAATTCATAGTTCTCACATCAATTACATTGCTAACAGCAATAGCTTTGTGTCCTGATAATGTTTCATAATTTTTTTTTTCCTTTAAGAATTTCCTGAGGAGCCATCAGCAAAATGGCAGCATAGAAATTTCTAGCACCTGTCTACACTCCTCTCCCAACATCAATTTAACACATGAAAATCCATTCACAAGAGCTAAGGATTCCAGTGTGGGATTAAAGCACCAAGGTAAAGCACAGAAATAAGAAAATATGCATTTAGGAAGTTAAAAAAAATAGATTTATATTACTCTGGCTATCCCCCAACCCCAAGCTCAGGCAACTCAGTGCAGAGATAGACAGCTGTCTCTTGGGTGGAGGAGAGTGAAGTAAGCACCTAACTTTAGTTTGGACCCCAAAGCTGGCCCACCCATTTTTCATGACTCCATACCGATTCCCATGGCCTTAGTAATTCCCTGTGGGCTCTCATGAACCCAGGCCTCCAGCTCACCTTGGCTCCTGTCAGCTCCCTCAGCCTCAGGTAATTCTAATGACACTAGGACCTTGGAGGACTCTAGCAATCCCAGACTTCCATTCCATTATGGTGCCAGCCAACTCTTTTGGCTTGGGTGACACCTGGGGACCCAGGCTCCCAACAAGTTTCCACAAACCTATTGTCCCTGCCCATACTAGCACTGATTGGCTTCCAAAGCACTAGGCTCCCAGAAGGCTTCTGCCCACTCAGGATCCAAGCTCTCTCCAGCACTTACTGGCTTCTATGGCCCTGGGATCCTGGCACCAGATGGCCTGGGAAACTCCTGTGGCCCTAAGCTCCCAATCAGCCTGCACAAACTATGCATCCAGGCAGACATGAACCCAGGTTCCAGGCTTAGACCTATATGAGGATTACAAGAATGGAGCAAGGTTTCAACCTATCCCGCCACCAAGGTGGATCACACAGACCAGGCCTCTTGGCCTACCTCAGTGCAAAATAAATTCAACAGCACAATACAAAGATAATACACTGTGATCATTCAGTTTTTATCACTAGAATGCAAGGATGATTCAACGTGAGCCAATCAATAAATATGATGCATCACATTAATAGAATGGATAATTAAAGTTGTATGATCCTCTCAATTGATGCAGAAAAAGCATATGACAATATCCTTTAATTATAAAAATTCTCAACAAATTGGGTATAAATAACATGTAACTCAAATGCAGAAAAACAAAAACTGATTTAAAAAACAGGCAGAGGTTGTCCCAGAGTCTCCTTACACTATCTTCAAATTTTTGGATTCTTTTTTCTTTTTGCTTTTTCGGTTGAGTGTTTTTTGCTTCTTTGTATTTCAAATCTTTGACTTGATTCTTGCAGTCCTCTAGTCTGCCATTAGGTCTCTGTATAATATTTTTTATTTCAGTCAGTGTATGTTTAATTTCTAGTTGGTCTTTTTTCATATCCTTGAGGGTCTCGCTAAATTTATCGGCCTTTTCTAGAAAATTCTTGAAAAACCTTATAACTGTGGTTTTGAACTCTATATCCAGTCTTTTGCTTTCCTCCATTTCTTTCATTTGTGATCTGTTTCTTTGTCTCCACATTTTCATTGCTTCCCTGAGTTGGTAGAGTAGCTTTGTGTGCTAGGTGTCCTATAGGGCCCAGTGGCTCAGCCTCCCCAGTTACCTGAGGTGGACACTTTTGGTGCACCCCTTTGTGGACTGTGTGCACAGTCTTGTTGTAGTTAAGTCTTGATTGTTATTGGTATCACTGGGAGGAATTGACCTCCAGGCCAATTGGCTATGAGGATCAGCTGTGTCTATGCTGGGAGAACTTCTGTGCAGGAGACACCTGTATGAGACAAGACTTGCAAAATTACAAAAGCCTCTCTGCTCAGCTTGGATGGGGCGGAGTCTCAGGGCAGAGCAGACAGCCTTGGCTTCCCGTCAGCCCTGTTCTATGAGGCCTCTGGGTCTCAGTGTCCCTCGGTAATCGCTGCAAGCACCTCTGAGAGAAAGCCACCCTCAAGTTTCGCCCGCTGCCAGACAGTCCAGTTCCTCCCAGAATGAGTTCGGTTCCCCAGATTCTCGCCCAGAACTGGAGTTCAGTGCAGTCAGGAGCTTCCATCTCCCTCCCACTTGAGAAAGCCAGCTGCGCACTCAGCAGTCAGTCCTTTCCGTGTGCACCTCCGGACATCTGCCTTTCACAGCTCCCCTGAGTCTCTTTTCCTGACAGTCCAGATTCCCCCCGTATGAGTCTGGGTCCCCAGGGTCTCGCCCAGAAGTGGAGTTCAGTGCAGCCGGGAGCTTCCATCTCCCTCCTGCTTGAGAAAGCCAGCCATGCACTCAGCCACCAGTCCTCTCTGCACACGCGTCTTAGTATCTCAGCCTTTTGCAGCTCCTCTGAGTCTCCGTGTGCTTTTCTCTTTCCTTCTAGTTGTAGAATTTCCACTCAGCCAGCTTTCCTGTGGTTCTGGATGATGTCCGTATTGTCTTTTAGATGTAGTTTTGAAATTGTTGTGCAAGGCAGCAGTTTAGGTGTTTACCTAAAGGAGCCTCTGGGACAACTTCAAGCGTACCAACATCCGAATTATGGGGGTGCCAGAAGAAGAAAGAGAGCAAGATACTGAAAACCTATTTGAAGAAATAATGACTGAAAACTTGCCCCACCTGGTGAAAGAAATAGACTTAAAAGTCCAGGAAGTGCACAGAACCCCAAACAAAAGGAATCCAAAGAGGACCATAACAAGACACATCATAATTAAAATGCCAAGAGCAAAAGACAAAGAGAGAATATTAAAAGCAGCAAGAGAAAGACAGTTAGTTACCTACAAGGGAGCACTCATACGACTGTCAGCTGATTTTTCAACAGAAACTATGCAGGCCAGATGGGAGTGGCAAGAAATATTCAAAGTGATGAATAGCAAGAACCTACAACCAAGATTACTCTACCCAGCATAGCTATCATTCAGAATTGAAGGTCACATAAAGAGCTTCACAGATAAGAAAAAGCTAAAGGAGTTCATCACCACCAAATCAGTATTATATGAAATGCTGAAAGGTATTCTTTAAGAAGAGGAAGCAGAAGAAAAAGGTAAAGATAAAAAGTATGAACAACAAATACATATCTATCAACAAGTGAATCTAAAAATCAAGTGAATAAAAAATCTGATGAACAGAATAAACTGGTGAATATAATAGAATCAGGGGCATAGAAAGGGAGTGGACTGACAATTCTTGGGGGGAAAGGGGTGTGGAGGGTTCAGGAAGAGACTGGACAAAAATTGTACACCTATGGATGAGGACAGTGGGGGGTAGGTAAGGGCAGAGGGTGGGGTGGGAACCGGGTGGAGGGGAGCTATAGGGAAAAAAGGAGGAACAATTGTAATAATCTGAACAATAAAATTTATTAAATTAAAAAATAAAATAAAATATAAAAAAACGAATAAATAGAAAATAGGAAGAGAACAAGTAGTCAAATAGCACATGAAAAGATGCTGAATGTCACTAATCATCAGGGAAATGCAAATTAAAACCATAATGAGATATCATCTGACACCTTTTGAGCAATTATAAAAAAGGCAAGGGACAACAAATATTGGTGAGGATGTGGAAAAAGGGGAACCCTTCTGCACTATTGGTGAGAATGCATATTGGTATTGTCACTATGGAAAACAGTATGAGATTCTTAAATTTTTTAAATTAGATATACTATATGATCCAGCAATTTTATTTCTGAAATGAATCACTGTCTCAGGGAGGCAATTGAACTCCCTTGTTCATCGCAGCATTATTCTCAGTAGCCAGGGCATGAGAACAAGCTAAGTGTCCATCTACAGATAAAGAAAATGAGACATATATGTATCTCTCTATAATTACATAATTCAGCCACTAGAAAAGAAGAAAATCCTACCTTTTGCAACAACTTGGATGGGACTTAGGGAATTAAGTCAGACAGAGAAAGACAAATACTGTGTGTTTTCACTTACCAGTATATGTGGAATCTAAAAAGATAAACTCATAGAAATATAAAGTACATTGTTCATACCAGGGGCTGGGAGATGTGGGGAATGAAGAAATATTGGTCAAAGTGCACACACTTCTAGCTATAAGAGAATAAATTCAGGGGATTAAATGTACAACATGGTAACTATAATTAGCAATGCTATATTACATACTTAGAAGTTGTTATGAAGATAGATCTTTAATATTATCATCACACATTAAAAGTGGTAATTATGTGAAGGGTGAAGATGTTAACTAACCTTATTATGACAACCATTTTGCAATATATATATGTGTGTCAAATCATCACATGTATACTTTAAGCTTACATATGTTATATGTCAATAACAACTAAATATAAAAGCTGGGGGAAAAGAATTACCTAAAGAATTGATCTATAGTTTCAATTAAACAATCCAATTCAAAATCTACCTGCACACATATCAGTGTGGATTCAGTATTTCATTTTACCAATTGCATACCTAGATATTAATATTTTCTCAGGGACAATTTAACTTCACATGTAGCCTTTATCCAGTAGAATGGCATTGATTAACAATGATCATAACTCATAGGATGAACATTTGAATTAAATGATAGTGTGCCTCTCGAGGTAATACAACATGGAACATCAATGTGCTTCATCCATTGTCATTTGATATTTATTGGGATTATAAATATCAGGTGCTATGCTAGGTGCCAGGGATATAATAATGGCTAACACCCTCATTACTCATCTAGACCAACTGGGGAGGAAAAAAATATCTTACCTAATAACAGAGAAACACGTAAATTGACTATATCTTCACTATGCCCACAGCCAATCAGAGTGAGTATGCAAATTAACCCAACAAAGATGGAGGTTAATTTGCATACATACCTGGGTCCCGGGAACCTCCTTGGCACCCAGGTCACTCCCAGGCAGCCATGGGAGGGGCCGAGCCTGCAATAGGGAGGGGCAGGGCAGGGGGGGGGGCTTCCCAAGCCTAAGGCCTGGGGCTTGGGAAGGTGCTGAGCCTGCAACCAAAAGCAGACCATAGCGAAGTCAGCTCTGGGTTGCCCAGCTGCAGCCTGGCAACCCAACACTTACTGCTCAGGTGGCTGAGACCCAGAAAGTGAGTCAGGGTCTGATCTACAGCCTCAGTGGAAGCTGTTGATCAGTGTACTTACCTCTCTCTTTCTCTCCCTCTTTCTTTCTGATCTTTGCCAGCAGCCAGGCTTTTCTTTCTTTCCTGGCCTCCACCGGGGCTGCTATTAAGCCCTGCCTCTTTGATCAGGCCCAGAGATAGGCCTGGAGATGCTGACTGGCATAGGAACCAACCAATCAGAACCAAAGGTGGGTGCTGTGGGGAACCAATGGCTGCCTAGGAAGTGGAGCTTCTGACGCTGACTAGCATTGGAATTGACCAAGGAGAACCAAAGGTGGGTGCTGTGGGGAACCAATGGCTGCCTTGGAGGCAGAGCTTTTGACGCTGACTGGCATAGGAACCAAACAATGAGAACCAAATCTGGGTGCTGTGGGGAGCCAATGGCTGCCTAGGAGGTGAAGCTTTTGACGCTGTTATAGGAACCAACCAATCAGAACCAAATTGGCCAGCAGAGGAGGGAAGTTGGGGGCAACATCAGGCCTGCAGGAGAGGGCAGTTAGGGGTGATCAGGCTGGCAGGCAGAAGCAGTTAGGGGCAATCAGGCAGGCAGGCAGGTGAGCAGTTAGGAGTCAGTGGTCCCAGATTGTGAGAGAAATGTCTGACTGCCCGTTTAGGCCCGATCCCTGGGATCAGGCCTAAAATGGCAGTCGGACATCCCGCAAAGGGTCCACAATTGGAGAGGGTGCAGGTTGAGTTGAGGGAATCCACCCTCTGTGCACGAATTTCATGAATCGGGCCTCTAGTATATATATAAAAGTGATAATTAGTGTGTGCAGCGTGATTGTTGGGAGATTCAGCAGTTAGCAAGTTAGCTAGCTTTTGGGTTCAAGGAGGTTACCTTGGGTGATATGTTACCTACACTAAGTTGTAAATAGTACTTAGAAGTTAGCTCAGTGAGAAAAGATGGGAAAATTAATCTAGTTAAGGAAAAAATATGTCTGGGGAAGCTAGATAAGAGGAAATTGGATATTTTAAGGTAATACCTGCATGACTGGAACAACCCGTGAAGAGTTAGTGTTTGCAGATAGCAATGGAGAAGAGATTGTTATGCAGGCTCTACGGGACCATGATCCCAAAGGTAATAATGACTGCAGTGAGTGTAAGTTAGAAAGGAATTCATTGGGTTAATCTGGAACATTTTAGCAGTTAAAATATATATTTTTATTAATTTCAGAGAGAAGGCAGAGGGAGAGGGAGATAGAAACATCAATGATGAGAAAGAATCATTGACCAGTTGCCTCCTGCACACTCCCCATTGGGGACTGAGCCTACAGCCAGGGCATGTGCCCTGACCGGGAATAAAACTGTGACCTCCTGGTTCATAGATGGACACTCAACTATTGAGCCATGCCAGCCAGGCTCAGCACATTTTTAAGCATAATATTACTTCCACTATAACTTAGCATCTTATAAGAGCTTTTTGTACAATATTATGGCAAAAAAATCATAAGTTCCTAGGATCCTTTCTTCTACTTTTTATTTATACTTAGCATATGAGGATGAAAATAGGAAACATACACACATCTGTCCAGGATTTAAGAACAGATATATAGTAGAAATAAAGAGGAATCAGCTAGATTAATTAATTAAATTATTCAACAAATATTTATTCAGTTTTCATCATGTGCTAGATATTGTACTATAGAGGGCATTCAGTGATGGATAAAGGAAGTATGTCTGCCATTCTCATGAAACTTACAGTTTAGTCTGTGCACAAAAGAACCATGAGTAGGTACTGTAATGGAAAGTTTACTGGCAGGAAGGTCAGACATTCCAGTGTCTACAGGTGTCAAGCAAGATAACACAAATGCATAAAGCAACCTAGTTGCCAAGAATATTTTAGAAAATCAAGATTCATATGTATCTCATAATGTGGTTGTTTGAAATATCACACAAACCAAATAAAAAGTCAAATGAAAGGCTGCTCCTGATCTGAGGTCTAACGCCTCTGTTATATGGTCATGTGAGGGAGACCCCACAGATCCCATCAGGGAGGCAGTGTGACCCTGGATCATGAAGATTGGAAGATGGAAGCACATAGAGGCCCCCAAACTCACATTAATGCAGAATAATTACATCACTCAGAGGGAAAAGGTGCAGTAGAGAAATATGCTTATATTATACATCAGCCCAAGAGGGCAATAAGAGAAAAAGTAACCATCCATCCTAAGACAATAATCATGAATGCAGGCAAGCAAGCTTTTATATACCAGGAGATTTATAACAATGATATTTATAATAATGAGTAATCAGAAAAAAAATATAATAGTCTAAAAATAGTTACCTGGCCAGCAATGTATAAAAATACCAGTATGGCATATTATGCTACAGTTGAACTGCTTCATCTCAATTGCCTTTAGAATAGCTGGTCTGTTGGAAAAAATTGTACTCTTATCCTCATTTTCTAACTTGCACCAACTCTTCTCTTGAGACCATTGGATATCATTTGTTTGTTTTATCTTATTCCTATTTTTAGTAGCATTTGCCCTGAACTTTTCTCTCATTCTCTATGTCCTGTGTCTTTTGTTCTATCCTTATCTAACTCCCTCTCATGCAAGTAAAAGACTCATTTATCAGTGACTAATAATGATTTCATTTACTGGCAGAGAAGGACATCCTAATGGGTATTAAAGTCTTAAGCTTAATGTGGAAACATTTTAGGCAGCAAGGAGCAAAATGACATAGACTTCTGGAGATTGGTTCTATACCATTGAACTTGAAAGCACCATAGCATGCAGGTGGTTTTACATAAAACTGCTTGTCCTCACTCCTGTATTTGACTATCATTCTGTCTTCATTTTACAGATGAAGGAAATGAGACAGACAGAGTCAGTACAGCTGGGAAACAAACTTACAATCCATACTCTTACACCCTACACTGTGGGGCTCCCCCATCTCTCTTCTGCAATCGTTTCTGACTGCATCTTACTCTCCAAATGTGATACTTCATAGAGCTGGCCACAACCCTGTTCACCATATTTCAGATTTTCTCTCTTGCTCTGCTGCTTTGTGATGCCAAAGGCAGTGTCTCTCCCTAGACATTTCCAACACTAACATTCAGTCTCTGAAGTCAAATGTCTTACATTTATATTTGTTGCTAATAAGATATTCAAAAGAAAATGCTGATCTCTTGAAGAGAAAAATCATACAGTTTATATATTGCTTGCTGTGAGTCTGATTCAGTTTGTGCTAAAATTCTTTACTATCCATCTCAATAGTTTTAATTTCCAGAAAATGACTAACAGCACAATAGAACCATGGCCATAAAGAATCCCAACATTTTTGCATTTTCAGCACCCAATTATAGTTTATTGATTCCCCAATATTTGTTTCTTCCAGAATCTGCTGTTTGAAATATTCATTCTACATA
Organism: Plecotus auritus; assembly: GCF_963455305.1. Lineage (NCBI taxonomy): Eukaryota > Metazoa > Chordata > Mammalia > Chiroptera > Vespertilionidae > Plecotus > Plecotus auritus. The sequence goes on along the minus strand of NC_137770.1, from coordinate 237,998,260 downwards.
AGAATTATACATCATTTTTTATAAAGTAAAATATACCACTGATGCCAGGAAATGAAAAGACCAACTTTTAAACAAAAGAGGTGCAGTGGCGTGGCAGAGTGTTTTCCAGATACGTCTCCCAGATAACAATAAGACCACAAAAATTCAAGCCATCTTTGTCTCCACCTGGAATGTGTATTTTCACCTCAAGCTTACCTTTTCCAGCAAAATTGTTATCTTTAGTGAGGGTTAAGTTCGAAGTGAACTGTCTCCTTGTACCTGTTACTAGCATTAAAAAGTGCATCCTCACATGAATGACTCAGTGATTGCTTTCATGTCCATGTTTGCCTGTATCGATTAACCTTCAGGATGGAGGCGATTGATTCTGTGTGTCTGGCAGATGTTCCCAGTGTTCACTGGAGTTTTTCTCCTTCTCAGTTCATAAGAAGATTGAATGCCCCTGTTCCTATTAAGTTAGGAGTGGCCATGGGATTATTTTAGCCAGTGAGTTTTAGGTGGAAATGACATATGTCATTTCTGGGCCAGAGTATTTAATCACAAGTATGAGACACTCCAGCCCTCTCTTCCCCAGCTGTCATGGACAGTTATGTGGGGATGGAATAGCAATCAGAAGTCCCTGACTGGGTCTGACACATAGAGTCCCACTGGAAATCTACTTGAGACAAAAGGAAGAGCAAGATAAAAACCTATAGTGCCTTTTTCTTTTTTTTTTTTTTACTTTGTGTGTTTTCATCAAATCCCATCATTTCCATTGTTTAGGCTATTCTTACATATTGGGTAACCTTTGATTTCACTCTGATACAACATGTCATCGGTACTTGCATATGCTAAGTATTCAAGGTATATTTTGAGTTGAATTTTATTTGGCACATTTTATAATTGCTTATTTATTAGTTAGGTCATGCATGTAGTAAATTTTAGGGCACTTGTTTTGTACACTTTATGAATATTATCAGCATTGAAAGGATTCCTTCTGAATAACATAGACTATATATTAACTTCTTTGATGTAGACACATACATGGAAGTCTTAGCTGGTAGAAGAATGTTACCCAGGCATTTTTTTTTTTTGGTTACTACCTCCTTGCCACCTTAACCAAAAAGCTCATCTGAAGTTTCCGGTTTTGTATTAGAACCCAGAATTGTGACATTTTTTAAGAAATAAGAAAAAGAAAACTACAACCTAATTTCAAGTGAAAATACTCTTAAATGTTCCCAGCATTTATTAGATGTTAAAATATTCCACAGTCAAGTTGAGCCTCAGTTCATGAAACAGCAAAAGCCATACTCCAATTTTTTTTCAGCCATGACTAGCTTTAAGAGTTAATCATGTTGAGGGTAAGAAGAACTCCATCCGCAAGCACAGAAATGCAGGGCGAATATGTGTAGTTAAAAATAATCTTGATACATTTAAGTAATCAAACACTCTCACAAGACCTTCATCTAGTGTATGTGGGCGGTAAAGTCTCTAACTGGAGCACTATGTCTGATCACCAAATTCACAACCCCAAAGGGACAATATTTATTATCATAAAAAGTACTATAGCGTTTGAAATCTGAGGTTAACATTTACTACCAGGTTTACGAGGAGACGATGAATCTCCAGTGAATTGACTTCATGAGAAAAGTGAATTTATTATCAAGGGCATGAAAGGAATCAGTCTTCTGAATGCTTAATAACTCTGTTAAAACCTCATAATAAACTGTTCACCTCACTGCATGCTATTCCAAAGTCTACAATGCAAGACATATCTAACCTCGAAATTAGAGTCTTTTTCAGGCCCTGCCAATAAGGTAACTAATTCACATATATTCATTATGAAAAGATCTGCCAAAGAATAGTCATATTATGCCACTGATGTTTCTAAGTTATTTGGCAGTAACTTCTATTGTAAAGGGTTTGCCTTGTAAATATGCCGTGTGCATCACATACAAAGTGTTTCAAATCGCAAAAGATCTTGAAATATCAAGGATAAATTGATGAGTGGAGTTGATAATTTTGCAAAGCCTCTTGGAGGAGACAAAATCCATTCTGGATGGTTCACAAAAATTAAGCTTCTTATCACGTGATGTGCTGGATTTGAAAAGATAAAACTGCCTCCAAACCTCACCAGAGGAGAGGTCAATGAAACTGAACTGGCAATATCCTGCAGTCTTTGCTAGCATCTAATTAACACTAAGTTCACATTCTGAAAACATGTTTGTTAGACTGACAAGAGGATAGAAAAGAAACAGATGATAGTTGAGAAAGTTCTTTCCCCCTATTATATATGTGTTTAATTTCCATTATGTATAATTAGAACTTCATACAAGGAACAGTGAAAGAATAAACCAGAACATATTTTCTTCCTTGAAAAGCACTGCTTCAGCAGCGACGGAACAGACTGCTGAGGTCAGAAGGGTCCGGGAGCTAGACAGTGTTTGCGAAGCCAGGGAACAGGATTCAGCGTGAAAGAAATCCCCCGTGGCCAAATGATGGAAACATAAGGAAATTATGCCGATGAATATGAAACATGGTAAGCATTGTTTACTTCTTATCATGAAAGAGTATAATGGGCTTTCATTTTACGACACGTAGCTTGTGGGACATCCATTTCCTGAACAAATAGCAAATGGAAAAGCGCCTTGAAATCAGGCAAGCCTTGGGAGTGGCAGAAGGCAAAACGTCCACCCAAGCTGTGAGCTTGCTGTTGCATTGATGCCGCTACCCGGTAAATGAAAATTAGGAGCGGGGAACAAAAGCAGTCACGAGCACGTTTGTGAACTGGTTGATATGCCACTATTTGGATTGCTGAGTTAGAAGCAAGCACCTCTTTTTCTTCAGAAACTCTGATCTTTCAACAAAAAGGCAAGATGTAATGAGAGCAGGTGGCAGGGCATTCAGAAAGAACAGGAGACATTCATCTTCTGTTTCATATGACCCTCCAATACCAAAACTACCTATTAATTGTTCTCACCACTACAAGAATAGTTACACTGTCTATAGCGATAATTGTCTCTCACAACATTCTTGCCCTTCTGCACGGTGATCTTCCTTCAGAGAGAGCGGTGTGTTTTCTCTTGGAATTCCCAGAACCTAGAGTGATAACTCATGCACAATAGACCCTCAACTCTTGTTTATTAGTCAAAGTGAAATAAATATATGCAATCCCTTGATTCTAGTGCTTGGAATACAACGATGACAAACAGGGAAGGTTAATGTCTTGCATCCTACATGCTTTTACACTTTGTACCATTTTGGTCTAAATAAGAAGAAAAAATGATTAATTAAATGAGGAATGGGTTTAAACAAAAAAAGTCTTTTTTTTTTAAACCAATCCAATACATTATCATGAACAAAGGTGAACAAAGGGCAATATGTTTTTACAAGGGCCATTTTCTCTAAAAATTATGCCCAAAAGCTGCATGCCCTACAAAAACTGTAGACAAAAAACAAAACAAAACAAAACAAAACAAAAACAACCACAAAACACATGAGTGTGAAATTAGTGAAAAGAAAAAAAACACACCAAACAAAATTAGAGGAGTAAAATGGTCAGACTTAACTAGTACTGGAAGTTGGACCGACTAATCAGCATGGCACCTATGTAGTGTGTTCAAGGTGATCAATAAAGAAATAAAAGATAATCAGTAACCAATATTGGGAGTATTTGAAGAACTGAAGACTGAAGGCCTGTCTTTAAGCCACACAACAGAAAAAAAATTGAAAGTCTAAGAAAAGAGAACTACAGGATATTACGAGAGAAATTCTAGAGTGTAGTACAGCCTGGTTTACATGCTAGAACTTCAGAGAAATGAAGTTTACAAAGTGTGAATGTCAAAAGACAGCTTATGTAAAGAAATGTATACATTTGGCTCCAGAGTTAAAATGAGTATAAAAAAAGATTTGAGAATAAAGAATAAAGAGTTCCTCAATAAAGAATGCAGAATCAGAAAGGTATAGAAGTCAGCCATGCTGAAAACAAGAGTACATAAACCCTTAAGTATATAAAGTAACACATATCAGAGTGGCAGAACTAGGCATGTAATAGATGTGGACCATCTTGGCATCCAGTTACATTATTCTAGAGATGTGACTTTTGCCCTCATATGGTTTTATATTATTGTTTTCTTTTGTCCTGTTGCTTTTGCTCCCAAACTCTCAGAACTAGAAAGGTACACTGTGGGGAGTAAAGTGTAAGAAAATATGATACAAGAACCCATCGATCCAGGGAGTATAAAGTGCAACATGTCAAAAGAAGGCTAGGGAGGGGAGGGTTGGGGGGTAAGAGATCAACCGAAGGACTTGTATGCATGCATATAAGCATAATCAATGGACACAGACACTAAGGGGGTGGGGACATGTGCTGGGGGTGGGGGAGGCCAATGGGGAAAAAAGGAGACATATGTAATACTATATGTAATACTTTAAACAATAAAGAATTAAAAAAAGATAGTTACGTGAGAGAAAATTAAAGTATGGTAGATGGAGCATCTAAATTTGCTTTCCTGAAACTTTACTAATTATTAGAAAAATCATAAAATGATAAAATCATGGGAATTGGGAGACTGGAGAGTAGACCCAATAACAAAAGTTAGCAGCATATGGATATCTGGTAAATGACTTATTGATGAGTGGCAACTGGCAGTGCCCCATTCCTCTGGCTTTGGGGTAGATAGGAAAGGGCATGGAGGGAGTGGTAAAGAAAGGTTGAATTTAGTATTGGAGAAGCTGTTAGAGTGATGTGCTTATCAACTATAGAAAAAGCTAGAAATCAGAAATACCTTGATCAAAGAAAGGCATAAACACAAGTCTAAATCATTTTAAAACATTTTTCATATTACTCTTATCTGTTTCCTTATTGATGATAGCCAAGACATGGAAAAAACTTAAATGTTCATAAACTGATAGGTGGATAAAGAAACTAGTATTCATATATATACAAAGGAATATTATTCAGCCTTAAAAAATAAGAAAATCTGATGAGAAACCAAGAGGAGCTGCAGGAGTCAGAGGTACTAAGACACATGTGCGGAGAGGACTGGCAACTGAGTGCGTGGTTGGCTTTGTCAAGCAGGAGGGAGACAAAAGCTCCTGACTGTGCTGAACTCCAATTCCGGGCGAGACTCTGGGGACCCAGACTCATACAGGGTGAAACTGGACTGTCAGGAAAGAGAAAAGCACACTGAGACTCAGAGTAACTGCGAAAGGCAGAGGTAACGAGGCGCGCATGCGCGGGCAGGGCAGGCAACTGAGTACGCGGCTGGCTTTCTCAAGTGGGAGGGAGACAAAAGCTCCCGACAGTTCTGAACTCCAGTTTCAGGCAAGACTCTGGGGAACCAGACTCATTCGGGGAGAAACTGGACTGTCTGGCAGTGGGTGCAACTCGAGGGCGGCTTTCTCTCAGAGGTGCTTGCAGTGATTACCACAGGACAGGGCTGACAGGAAACCAATGCTGTCTGCTCCGCCTTGAGACTCCACCCCATCCAAGCTGAGTACAGAGGCTTCTGCAAGTCTTGTCTCATAAGGGTGTCTCCAGCACAGAAGTTCTCCCAGCATAGACACAGCTGATCCTCACAGCCAATTGGCCTGGAGGTCAATTCCTCCCAGTGATACCAACAACAATCAAGGCTTAACTACAACAAGACTGTGCACACAGTCCACAAAGGGGTGCACCAAGAGTGTCCAACTCAGGTAACTGGGGAGGCTGAGCCACTGGGTCCTATAGGACACCTAGCACACAAAGCCACTATATTAACTCAGGGAAGCAGCAGAGACAAAGAAACAGATCACAAACGAAAGAAATGGAGGAAAGCAAAAGACTGGATATAGAGTTCAAAACCACAGTTATAAGGTTTTTCAAGAATTTTCTAGAAAAGGCCGATAAATTTAGCGAGACCCTTGAGGATATGAAAAAGGACCAACTAGAAATTAAGCATACACTGACTGAAATAAAAAATATTATACAGAGATCTAACAGCAGACTAGAGGATCACAAGAATCAAGTCAAAGATTTGAAATACAAAGAAGCAAAAAACACTCAACCAGAAAAGCAAAAAGAAAAAAGAATCCAAAAATATGAAGATAGTGTAAGGAGCCTCTGGGACAACTTCAAACATACCAACATCAGAATTATGGGGGTGCCAGAAGAAGAGAGAGAGCAAGATACTGAAAACCTATTTGAAGAAATAATGACCGAAATCTTCCCTCACCTGGTGAAAGAAATAGACTTACAAGTCCAGGAAGTACACAGAACCCCAAACAAAAGGAATCCAAAGAGGACCATAACAAGACACATCATAATTAAAATGCCAAGAGCAAAAGACAAAGAGAGAATATTAAAAGCAGCAAGAGAAAAACAGTTAGTTACCTACAAGGGAGCACCCATACGACTGTCAGCTGATTTCTCAACAGAAACTATGCAGGCCAGGTTGGAGTGGCAAGAAATATTCAAAGTGATGAGTAGCAAGAACCTACAACCAAGATTACTCTACCCAGCAAAGCTATCATTCAGAATTGAAGGTCAGATAAAAAGCTTCACAGATAAGAAAAAGCTAAAGGAGTTCATCACCACCAAATCAGTATTATATGACACGCTGAAAGGTATTCTTTAAGAAGAGGAAGCAGAAGAAAAGGTAAAGATAAAAATTATGAACAACAAATACATATCTATCAAGTGAATCTAAAAATCAAGTGAATAAAAAAATCTGATGAACAGAATAAACTGGTAAATGTAATAGAATCAGGGGCATAGAAAGGGAGTGGACTGACAATTCTTGTGGGGAAAGAGGTGTGGGGAGTGCGGGAAGAGACTGGACAAAAATCGTACACCTATGGATGAGGACAGTGGAGGGGATGTAAGGGCAGAGGGTGGGGTGGGAACCGGGTGGAGGGGAGCTATAGGGGAAAAAGAGGAACAATTGTAATAATCTGAATAATAAAGATTTATTAAATTAAAAACCTAAAAAATAAAATAAATAAATAAAAAGAAAATCCTACCACTGTGATAACATGGATGAACCTGGAGGATATTATGCTAAGTGCAATAACTAAGACACAGAAGAAGAAATGCTGCATGATATCACTTACATGAGGATTATAAAATAGTCAAACTCAGAGGATTTGAGAGTAAAATTGGGGATTGCCAAGGCTTGTGTGGGGCAGAAAATGGGGAAATATTAGTAAAAGGATAAAAAGTTTGGTTATGCAAAATGAATGTCATAGGTCCTATAATTAACTATACTATAGTGGATACTTAGTGCTCAGAGGATAGGATGTTAAATGTTTTTATACCAAAAAATGATAAAAATGATAAATAAGAGGGTAAGAAGAAGCTTTTAGCGGAGGTGATATGTTTATGGCAGAGCTCATGATGATGGTTTCACATGTGTATATGTATCTCCAAACTTGTTCAGTTGCATACATTAAATATACACAGCTTCTTGCATGTCAAAATATATTAATTAAAATTAAAAATAAACTTACATTTGATCAGAAAACAGAACTGTGTGGTCATCCTATATAATAAAGAGGTAATATGCAAATTAACCCTCACACCCTCACAAGATGGCTGCCTACAACCTGGCCGGCAAGGGGGTTAGTGAGGGACGACCAAATGACTGAACATCAGGCTGTGTGGGGTGGCCAGGCCAGTGTGTGTGTGTGTGTGTGGGGGGGGGGTTGTGAGGGGCGACCAGGCCAGCAGGGGGGGCAGTTGGGGGCAACCAGGAAGGCAGACAGGTGAGCAATTAGGAGCCAGTGGTCCAGGATTGTGAGAGGGATATCCTGGATTGGAGAGGGTGCAGGCTGGGCTGAGGTGACCGCCCCCATGCATGAATTTTGTGCACTGGGCCTCTATATAAAATAAGAGCATTAAGGAGTGTAAGCCTAGGTAGGCAGTCCTGGGATGGCTTAGGTTTAAGCAAATAGTCTGAAAATCCTGACTATCATTAACCTTCTAAATGTTGCACCTATACCAAACCATGAGCATTGGTCTAGACTAGAGAGAGAGAGAAAAAAGTCCATAATGCTTTTTAGAGTTGTTTTCATCTAAGATGATTTAACAAATTCTAACACTTGAAAATATGCCTTTGGCAATTTGGATAATTCATGACATGAAACTGTTATTCCCTGGCAGTGCTGGAAGCATGAGGTGTCACTGACTTCTGCAGCTCTTCCTGGTAGGATACATCATGGGTGCTGCATTAACCAAATGCTGGAGAATTTACATGCAGAAAAGCAGAAATCAGCCCAAGGTCCTGGCACTCAGAACAAGTAAATGAAAAGGAATCATAAAAACCTACCCATGTTTCTCCAGGGAAACAATCTTTGGGTATGGAGGGGAAATGTCATGATTGCTGAAAATTTACTACTATACTTCATTATTAATACATGATTGGGGAAAATGTTAAGTGAAATGATCAAAACTTGTCTTAGCTATGGCTTTTGGTGTGCTTAAGGCTATGAGAAACATGGCTGGACACATTTACATTCTGTTATTTTGATTCTCATCTGCTCTTGAAAGTCACTAATTACCACAGAAGTTTCATGAAGAAAAGTCATATCTCAGAACTTGATCCCCTTGTGGTCAATGTAGCTGAATAAAGGAGTAGAAAGGCTAAGGTTTTGAAATATCATCCAAAGTACTTTTCATTTAAAAACATCCATGTTTTCTCCCTAAAATCATCTTGCAATTAAGTATGGGCTGGGGGATTAGGTTTATTGCCATAGATGGCAGGTACTGCCTACCAAAAAAAAAAAAAAAAAAAATCAGTGCTTAGCTTTGAATTTCAAACTAAATGCCCCAGGTTGAATTCTTTGGAAGCAGATGTTGAGAGAGAGAGTTTAGCATGTGAGAAATTTATTAGGGATTCACACCTTTGGAAAAGAGAGAGCAGAAGCAGGGTCAGGCAGAGGGAGAAGTGGGTTTGCCATGAAGGTCAGAGAAAGCCTAGGATAGGTCAACCACCAGGGAGCTGTGGCAATAAAGCCCTCACCATGATTTCTCCACAGGCCAACCCAGGATGGTGAGGCAGCTGCTGACAGCTGTGGCGATAAGTCTGTCCCTGAAGAGGAACCTGACAGTGCATCTCCGAGTCACATACAAGACTTTTAGAAAACCTCAGCTGCCAAGTTTTCAGCCATGTTTTCAAATCCAATAAGAGGGACTTCTTGAACATCCTAGTGATGGGTTTTTACATATCAATAACCAAAATTTAAAGGATTAACCTAAGAGTAAGACAAGAGTTAGGGGAAATGCCAGCTTTAAAGTGGAGGAATTTACCACAACACTGACAAGGTCCCGTTGCCATGGCTGGAGAAAGGCTTAGAGTTGGATCCCCAGGCTTCTGCACAGGGAAGAGTGCACGCCAGGCCCTGCAGTAAAAGCAGGTGAGATTTCTTTATTCCTGAGAGTGAAGAATCAGATATTCTTTGAGAAACAATGACTGGGAAGAGGTCTGGGGTCAGGAAGAAAGTCGCTCACACAGCAGAGGCAAGATCCACAGTCAAACTTAGGTATTAGCACAGTTGCTAAATGATCAGGGGGATGTCCATGCCTCAACCAATACCGCTCCCAGGCCTCTAGAGGACCAGAAGGACTAGTTACAAAACATAGACTGGACCTACTTACAAAACAAAAGATGCAGGAGAACAGAGGCTGAGTCAAGAGACAAAGGGTAGGGACGCACCTTAGACAAGAACCAGATGACATGCCTACAGTACTGTGAGGATGCACCACCACTACATTCCAACTCTCAGATCAGAAGGGATATCAGACAGGCGCAGTCTTGAGAACAAATTAAAAAAAAAGACTTAATATGGGTTTAAATGTATCAGAGCCAATTTTTTATTATTATCGACTTAGTTAAGGATCAACTTACCAAGCAAATAATAACATTTTGACACTTGCATGGTAACCAGCAAATATTTACTGTTTTTTAGAGATAGCATAACTTTCTCATAGTTAATCTAGTTCCCCAATTTAAATAATACATACCGGTTGTATTTATCAAGTGTATAATCCCTACCACTAACACTGCCTTGTGCTTCAGATTGCTATATCCCAAACCTAACATTTATACTTAAGTACTTCAAATTTAAACCTTCCCCTAGTAGAATTTCTGAATACCTCCTCAAAAAAGCTTATTCCTTCAGAAGTAATCTTCATTGTATTATTGGCAGAATCACCCAACTAGTAACTCAGGTCAAACTTTTAAGGCTTATTTTTAATCCTCCCTTTCCCTCACCCACTACATCATCCAGTTCAGTAAAGCCATTATTGGGTATACTTATAAAATAGCTCCTGAATTTAACATTCTTTCCCACTTTATTGATACCCCTCTAGTCCAAACCACCATGCTACATCCCTAAGCTTTGGCAATGATACCTTCATTGTTCTCCTTTTTTCACTCTTATCACATTTTTGTATTTCCAGGTAGCAGCCAGAGTGATTCCTCGGGAAGGTCAATCTAATCATCTTTTTCAAATGCTTAAATGCTTCCATTGCCTTCTCACTTCAACTGGAATGAAATTCAACTCTTTCAGAGTCTTCAAGGACCTATTTCTCTATTATTCTCTAAGCACCTCATTGATGTCTTTTAGTAGCACTTCAATTCTTGTGATATCTTGAAAACACCAAGATTTTTCCTGCTGTAAGCAATTTTTGACTATCTTTTTCTTATTATTATTATCTGGCTTCATTATTCTTCTTGCCACATATATTTGAGTGGCTGGCTCTTTATTATCACTTTTTAAGGAAGTACTTAAAGAAGTATCATCAGGATAAAGGAGGCAGCTTGAATGGATGTTCACCACTGAAGTCTAGGATAATGTGAGCACCAAAAATAATGGAGAAATACATTATAAAATCAGTGTGTGCAATTTTTTTTTTTTTTTTTTTTTTTTTTTTTTTTTTTTTTTTACAGAGAGGAAGGGAGAGGTGTTAGAGAGTTAGAAACATTGATGAGAGAAAAAAATTGATCAGCTGCCTCCCGCATGCCCCTACTGGAGATCCAGCCAGAAACCAAGGTACATGCTCTTGACTGGAATTGAAACCAGGACCATTCAGTCTGCAGGCCAGTGCTCTATTCACTGAGCCAAACCAGTTAGGGCTCAGTGTGTGCATATTAAAAGACAGAAACAAAGCCCTACCCAGTTTGGCCCAGTAGATAGAGTGTCAGCCTGCGAACTGAAGGGTCCAAGGTTCAATTCTGGTCAAGGGCGTATGCCCCGACTGTGGGCTTGAACCCTAGTGTGGGTGTCAGGAGGCAGCTGATTAATGATTCTCTCTCATCATTGATGTTTTTATCTCTCTTCTTCTCCCTTCCTCTCTCTGAAATCAATAAAAATGAAGACAGAAATAAAAAGAAATGGAAAGAAATAGAGAAACAAAATAGAAAGAAAGGAAGAAGGAAAACAATGAAAAAGGAAGAAAGAAAGAAAGAAAGAAAAGAAAGAGAAAAGGTTCTCTCTTTTTTTAATATATTGAAATGCCAACCAATAAATGCAGAAGAAATGGTGGAGTTCATATATTGATTATTTTTAAACTATTCAGAAAAACTAAAGAATCAGAGATGGATACTAAAGCCAGTAGTCAAAACTTGACAAGGAACAAGATACTTACATAATTTCCATGTGTTTTCCCACAAATTTTTTGCCTTTTACAAATGGTAAAATGATACTAGAGTGAAGAAACCTGAAAAACACCATCTATATCAGGCTATCAAGGTCAACTTCACCAATAATGGGTGAAACCTATATTGTGCTTTTTTATAAGATGCACTAAGAAGGACACAATACAACACTTATACATGATTGGTCCAGTAGTCACAACCTGGATCTAATCACAAAAAAGCATCAGACAAACTCAAACTGAGAAACATTCTACAAAATGAAACAAAGCAAAACAAAAAAATATTGCTTGCATTCTTCAAGTGTTAAATTTCATGTAATAAACAGAAGTCTGAGAAATTGTTACAAATTAAAGATCAAATACACAGGACCCAAAAGTGTTCTGTTTATACAGTTTACTCTGAAATGGACCAGGTATGTATATATTAGACTAATTGTGAATTTCAAAACAGTTTGCTTTGGACCCAACTCCTTAAATTCTGCCTTGATTCATTTGAACCACATTACCCATTTCCATGTAGTATCTCACATTTTGGGGCATAGATTTTTGATCCTTGAATGGACCTAATGTATGTTCTAAGATAAATTTTTCTATCACAAAACAGTTAATATGCCAGAGTAGTAACTAAACAAAATGCCTATGTATCTAAGCCAAACATATGGCAACCATCTGAAAAACAGATCAAGAAAGTAATAACAAGTGTGACTACTGCTACAAGAACTTTAAAACTATCTATATTACTTTCTGCCCTATAAAAATAATGAAGGTTTAGAAAACTCTACAGTAAATATTTTGTTGGTTTCTCATACAACTTTATAACCCTCTTCTGTTTATAACTTCAAAGAAACTGTTTTGTATTTTGCAATGTTTTTAATAATTTTCCAGTTGTGAGTGAAATTCAGCTTTATATAGAAATTGCTAAAAGGCTGGACTATAGATATTTGTAAGTGGTATTAACTACATTGAATATTATGCAATGCTAAAGGTTCGATTTTAAAATTTAACATAAAAATATATTTTAAAGACCTACTCATTTAAAAATCAGATTTTTATTGTTAAATAGCTATGGAAAATATAAGAAGGTTAAGAAAAATAAATGCCTAGTCAATATCATGTTGATTTCTTCATTAAAATGTATCTTATAAAACAATATTGTGTTTTCTTAACAAAAATGTTAATAAATCACCAACTGTGATAAGCTCTGAGCTATATTCTGAGAGTTGTGGTTACTCATATATGACCTGGCTTAAATGGGGCTTTCAAAGCTGAAGGCAGAATTACATTCCAAGGTGTGGAGGAGAAGTTGAAATGCTTTATCCTTATCCTTAAATGACATTTCCCTTTTCCATTACAAAATTCAGAATTATAAGGAAATTAGGCAAATTGGAAAAAGCCGGTAGAGCACCATTCCTTTGTTTTTCTAAAAATGTTGATGTAATAAGAGTGAAAAAATGTAGCCATGTTTCTGTTTATATCATGCGATTTTTCAAATCTTTCAGGTTTGGCAAGATATAGCACATGGTCCTCTCAGCTCTTTTCCTTCCTTATTTTGAAACCCAGACATTTTTCAGGGAAATTCAATCCTTATGCTCTTCATTCCTTTCCACTTAACACATCAATGAGTGGCTCTACATAATATATTTGACATTCAGTATAAATTACTTTTTTTCCCCTTAAACATAGGAATATATGTTTTTTGCTAAGGGTAAACAAATCAAAGTATTTAACTTCAGGTTGATTTCATCAAGTAGTGTACATCTCTGTGTACCTGTGTGTGTGTATGCTACTTTGGACAAAGCAGATTTCTTCCTGTGTTCTAAAAACTGTATAGTCATGATAACAAGAGCATGGAAGAGCAAGGACAGAAAGAATACTGTACATGTTCAGCATCAACAAAAATAATCATCCTTGAAGAAAATGTCAAGAGAATAATGAGTGTACAACATACATGAATAATAGGTTTATTCCATAGTATATTTCCTCCACTGCTTAAGTTGCATTCATTGGTATTAAATAAATGTTACAGGGAAAATAACATCTAATATTTAATGAAAACCACCCACGGTATTTTTAATATACATATTTCTTAATTTTCACATACTTTTTAATATATATATATATATATATATATATATATATATATATATATTATTGATCTGAGGGGAAGGGAGAGGAAGAGAGATAGAAACAACAATGATGAGAGAGAATCATTGATTGGCTGCCTCCTGCATGCCCCCTATACTGGGGATGGAGCCAGCAACCCTGGCATATGTCCTGACCTGGAATCAAACTGCGACTTCCTCGTTCATAGGTCAATGCTCAACCACTGAGCCACACCAGTCAGGCAATTTTCACATAATTTTGAGAATTAAGAGTAATTGTTTACATTATACAAATGAGAAATTTAAAGCATTGAGAGGTTATGTGTTTTCCTTAGTTGCACACCTTTAATTAGGTGCTGGAGTTCTCCTGGATTGCAAAGTCAAGGATTTTAGAATATTTGATGCTTTTTCATTCTTGCTGGCATATGGACACTATTATTCTCTAATTTATTTAAAAAATAAGTTAGTTTGATTTGGTTCAATCTGCATTGTACTTTAGTTCACTTATATTAGAAACATGTAAAAGATCACCTATTAGTAAAATTGTATGCTTCTCCACATGATTTTAAGTCCTTTGTGATAGCATCAAAATGGGATCAATTCAGTGTCCTGGCTGTCATATTTAAACATGATTCTTCTTTGTAAAAGATTAATATCTTGATGTTAAAGAAATCCATTATTAAATTTATTAATAAGACATACAAGATCATAAATCTGGAATGGAGATTACTGGTAAGGAGCCAAAGGAATTCACTTGGTAAAATTATTTACCTAGAACTTTTCATAACAAATTCTATGAAATGTATTTTCCCATGATAGTCTTATTTAAATGTGGTGAAGCAACTATATATAGAAGTCACCCTGCTATTAAAACTCAACTTAAGGTCTAAAAGCTACTTTTGATTTTCATTGCAGAAACTTAAAGAATTATATACATTCATTGACTGTAGAAAAGCTGAGAAAACTTGTTCCTTGTAGAAAATAATCATTTAGCTGGGTAAATTTATAGAGAATTCTTTTGGCCATTTTCTCATAAAAGCATGGATATATTTTTCCAAAAATAAGATGTGAGCCTTGTTATTATATTAGAAAATCAGAAAGTGGTTCTGGTGATGGTGATGTAATCATGGATATGCATGCATGTGCTCTGAGTCTGCCATAGAGTTTACCACTTAAAGAAGGTTGAGTTTAAGGTTGAGTGAAACAGATAGATGCATAAACAGGTGAAGCAAATACAATATTTACTGCTCCATTTTAACCCCAAAGTTGGCATCTTCTACTAGATTCAAATTTTTTTCTTTGTGACTGAATAATGTATTGGATAAAAGTTACAAAGAACTACTTTTCAGTTAAACTCTGAAAAGATTATTTAAGGAAACAGAGCTACCCCCTAAATAAGAAATGGGCCACAGGTGGCATATATCCAGCCTCCCAGAATAGCTGTATTTTTTATTACTTCCACATCCCTCTCATAACACCCACTGCAGTGTATTTTTTTTTTTTGCAATTGTTATTCTACCTGCTGAATCTGTCTATTTTTGAAAGATTTTGTTGCTGTGTCAAATTATAAGAGTGGATTCCTCTATTTCTCCTTGCAATTCTATCAGTTTCACTCTCATGTATTCTGATGCTCCATTGTTAAGCACATACACATTAAACATCCTATCCTGTCTAATAAAAGAGTAACATGCAAGTTAACCATCACTCCCCTACAACCACAAGCCATGCCCACCAGCCAATCAGGAGCAAGTACGCAAATTAACCCAACCAAGATGGCTGTGGCCACGGAGCGAGCAGGAGGCTTGGGTTTCCCCGGTAATGGAGAAAGCCAAGCTTTTTACACAGCCTGGCAGGCCCAGGCCTCCACTCAAGGCTACAAAGTTTCAATTATAGAAGATAAATAAATCCCAACAAAAATGGCAGCAGCCACAGAGCTGGAGAGAGCAAGAGGCTTGAGTTGCCCCCAGCGATGGAGGAAGCCAAGCTTTCTGCACACCCTGGCCAGCCTAGGCCTCCACTCAAGGCTACAAAGTTTCAGTTATAGAAGATAAATAAATGCCGGACAACAGGGCCTCTGCTTGGGTCATCAGGGGGTGTGGCCAGCCTGCAAACCACCACAGGCCCCTCACCCAGGCCAACCCATGCCCCAAGGGAACCCCCACCCTGATCCGGCACACCCTTCAGGGCAAACCAGCCGGCCCCCACCTGTGCACCAGGCCTCTATCCTATCTAATAAAAGAGTAATATGCAAATTGACCATCACTCCAACAACAAGATGGCCACCACAAGATGGCCAGCAGGGGAGGGCAGTTGGGAGGGACCAGGCCTGCAAGGGAGGGCAGTTGGGGGTGATCAAGCCTGCAGGGGAGCGCAGTTAGGGGTGACCAGACTGGCAGAGGAGGGAAGTTGGGGGGGACCCAGGCCTGCATGGGAGAGCAATTGGGGGAGACCAGACCTGCAGGAGAGGACAGTTAGGGGTGACCATGCCTGCAGGGGAGGGCAGTTAGGGGCAAACAGGCTGGCAGGGGAGCAGTAAGGCATCAATCAGGCTGGCAGGGGAGTGGTTAGGGGGTGATCAGGCTGGCAGGCAGAAGCAGTTAGGGGCAATCAGAAAGGCAGGCAGGCGAGCAGTTGGGAGCCAGCAGTCCTGGATTGTGAGAGGGATGTCCGACTGCCTGTTTAGGCCCGATCCTACCGGGATCGTGCCTAAACGGGCAGTTGGACATCCCTTGAGGGGTCCCAGATTGGAGAGGGTGCAGGCTGGGCTGAGGGACACCCACCCCCTCATGCACGAATTTCATGCACCGGGCCTCTAGTCCTATATAATAAAGAGCTAATATGCAAATAGTCATCATGCCCTAACACTGTCACACCATAATGGCTCAGACACTCAACACTGGGGAGAGAGGAATGGGGACCAGCCAGGCACAAATGAGCTTGTAGGAGAGGAACTGGGACCAGCCAGGGACAAATGAGCTCATGAGAGAGAAATGAGTAACAGCCAGGCTGAGGCCTGGGAGAGGGAAAAACCACATGCCCTGCGGTCCTGGGCACCAGTAGCTGTGCCTGTGGCCCAGGAGAGGGACAAGCCGCCTGCTCTATGGTCTTGGGCACCAGCGCCTGCAGCTGCAGCTTGGGAGAGAGACAAGCTGCCCACCCCATGGTCCCGGGGGCCTGCGGCTCCACCCTGGGCAAAGCCACCCTGCCCACGGTCCCCTGTGGCTGCGGCCAGCCTGAGTGAAGCTGGCCCAGGTCCTGGGTGCCTGCAGCCAGCCAGAGGGAGGGAAGCCCAGGTCCTGGGTGCCTGTGACCGGCCATAGGATGAAATCCTGGGTCCCGAGTATGGGGTGAGGAAAAGGCAGTTAGGGGCGATCAGGCCAGCAGGGGAGCATTTAGGGGCGATCAGGCAGGTAGGCAGAGGGGTTAGGAGCGGTCAGGATGGCTGCAGGTGAGCAGTTAGGAGCCAGCGGTCCCAGATTGTGAGAGGCAGTCGGACATCTCCTGAGGAGTCCCGGATTGGAGAGGGTGTAGGCTGGGCTAAGGGATCCCCCTGCACAATTTTGTGCACCAAGCCTTTAGTTATTGTATAAAGGTAATTGACTCCTTTACCCTTATATAGTGCCCTTCTTCATCCCACAGGAGTTGTCAACTATCTGAGTTGCCCATGCTGACTCTTGTAATTTATCAATTACATTCAGACCTTCCTACCCCATCATTGGTTCCCATGGAGGCTTCTGCTCAGGGGTCTCTGCTCCAGTAAGCATCAACTCCTCATATTTGCATGTCCATCTCTCCAGTTGTTGATTTTTCAGTTCAGTTTTTTATTTGCTGTTAGGATGGAGTGGCAACTTGCAAGCTTCTTATATGAAGAACCAGTAACCAGAAGTCTATTGTTCCTTCTAAATATCTTTAATAAGACTATGATGTTCCACAGGACAATCTCCCTCTTTTATTTATTTATGTATTTATTTATGTATTTATTTATTTTTTATTTTAAAATATATATTTTTTATTTCAGAGAGTTATGGAGAGGGAGAGAGAGATAGAAACATCAGTGATGGTGGAGAATTATTGATCAGTTGCCTCCTGCATTCCCCACACTGGGGATCAAGCCCACAATCTAGTTCATAGGATAATGCTCAACCACTGAGCCATGATGGCAGGGCACAATCACCCTCTTTTATTTAACTCTGTATTCTTCAGTGATTTGAGTCTCAGGGAAGGGCACCACCTTAGAAAATCTTTGTGAATTAAATAATTATATTTAATTATCATTAAGTAATTAAAGTTGCTAAATCATACTTATGCCTTTTTCCTTCTGCTTGTCCTACATTCTGATCAGTTTCAACAAGTCCTGTCTGGGGGGGCAGGTGTAACTTTCTTCTTTGAATGGAATGCAAGATTGGATGGACAAGAAGTACTCTGACAAGTCATTGTAAGGACTTCAAATATCTACTCCAGAAAAGCAACAAGAACACTGGCAAAAATGTGAAAATTATGGTTCACTTCTCAAATAGCATGTATTCCAGAAGAGAATGGAATGACATCTTTAAAGTTATGGAAAAATATTATCAACATTAAATTCTATATCAGTAAACATGTCCTTTGAAAGTGATGGTGGAAAAAAAGACTTCTCCAGATAAGTGAATATTGAATGAATTTGTCACCAGCAGCCAATTGGAGCATTGTCATAATAAATATAACTCATTGTATAAAAAAAGAATCTGTAAGCCTATATTTACATGGGAAAATAAATGAATATAAAAATGAAATTGAGGAAATTGAACACTTTCTTGTAGTGCAATGCTATTAATAGAGAAGGCATGATGAATTAGAAAATAATCACTTGATGCTAAAATTTGTTGGCGAAAGATTAATGAGAAAGAGGATAATTACATAGTTGTGTGATCTTTATGCATTACATATTAATACAATGAGAAAATCAGTATCTATACAGTAGAGAAAATTTGCAGACACCTCATTAACTACATTATCAAAGTTATCATTAACACCATGGGAACAAAACAATCTTATTCCTCCTGCTATTATGCACTGAGAAGAAAATATAACTTTTGTGACATTTCTTTCAAAAATTCATTTCTTGAATTTTATCTTGAGAAAACAAGTTTAAAATGTGAAACACTCCATAAAATAACCAACCAGTAACCTTAAGGAATATCAAGCTGATGAAAAATAAAACATGAGGAACTGATCCATAATAAAGAGACTAATGAGACATTATAGCAAAACAAAGGCATGATCCTAGATTACATCCTGAACCAGGGGAAAGGAAATAGCTATACATTTGCAAAGAATGAGATTGTAATATCAACTCTGGTTACTCAAGAGTATTTTTCAATGTCAAATTTTACATTTTAATAAATTAATTATTGTTTTGAAAGAGTCCTGTTCTCAGAAGAATAAAGTAAACAATTTCTCTAATTTATTCTCAACTATTTATACACACACATACAAGATTTTTAAGCTGTCAAATAATATCATACCATTTCATATATAATATAAAACCTAACAACAGTATATATTGACTTCCCTCTCCTATTCTTTGTTTTAATGCTTGTATACATTTAACTTGTACATATCTTATAAACTGTGCAATTCATCATCATTATTATTGTTTCAGACAATCAATTATTTTATTGGCATTAGAATTCAAAAGAAAATATATTTACCATCACATTTAATATTTTGCTGCTCTTCTTTTATTTCTGAAGCTTTGAGTTTCCATCATGAAGAATTTTTCTCTGAAGATTTTCCTTTACTTGTTCTATATTCAGATTAGCTGCCAGTGATAAAATCTTGTTGCTTTTTTTTTGTCTGAGAAGGCCTTCGTTGCACTTTAGAGTATAAAATATATTTTTGTTGGCTATAAAAATTTTAGGTTGAATTTTATATTCATTCAGTACTTTACATGTTTCTGGCTTCCATTTATTTCAATGAAAGGTTTACCATCATTTTTATTGTTGGTGTTCTTTGTAATGTTCCCCCACACCTGATTGCTTTACAGATTTTTGTCTTGATCACTAGTTTTCAGCAATTTATAATGTGCCTTGTTGTGGTATTCTTGTATTTATACTGCATAGGCTTTACTAAACTTCTTAGACCTGTTAGTTTATAGTTTTCTTCAAACTTGGAAATAAATTCAGCCGCTGTTTCTTCAAATCATTATTATGCACTCCCTCTCACTTGCCATTTAACCTTGGGACTCCAATTACATGTATATTTGACCACTCAATATTTTTCCACAGGACTCTGATTTCCATTCACTAGTCTCTATTGTTTTCCTTCTATCTCCTTTAAAAAGCAGTTTCCAATTCTTTGTCCTCATGTTAATTGATTTTCTTTTCAGTATTGTTTTATTTGCTTTTAAGCCCATTCCCCAAATTTTCTTATAAATCTCAGATATTGTATTTTTACTTCTAGAACTTTAATTTGCTTATTTTTATAGTTTCCATTTTTCTTCTTGCTATATGTTTTCTAGTCTTCCTTAAACATATTTATAACAGTTTAAAGCATTTTCCTGGTAGTTCCATTTTCTCTGTCATTCCCAGTTTTGTTTCTATAACTGCTTTTTTTATCTTGACTATGGTTGCATTTTCTTGTTTCTTTGCTGGCTTAATACATGTTGGTCAATGACAGACACTGTGTTTATGTTGATGAATACAAGAATTATGTTGTTCCTTCAAAGCATGTTGAAAGGCTCTTTTTCCTTTTTTTGTAGACTCTTAAATTACTTACAGATCACCTTGATTCTTATGAAGTTTGATTTTAAACTCCATTAAAATGTTTCTAGCATAGCTTTTACTCTCCTGCTCCTTCAGACTTACCACCAACGTGAGACCTCTGGGATCTCTTGAATTATCTAAATGTTAACTGTAGTCTCTCTACTATGGTTAGCTGGAATTCAAATGTCTTCCAGCCCTGGCTATGTTCTGGAGATTTTTCAGCTAATAGCTCCTTGATAGGTTGGTTGGCTAGTTTTGCCCAGCCTCATGGATTTTCTTTAAGCATGTGCAGTTTAGTATTCAGAAAGAGACCCTGCAGATCTAGGGAACTCTTTCTGAGTAGCTAGCTCCTTTATCTTCAGTATGTTGGCCCACAAATTCCAAGGCTGTTGTTTTCTCTGAACACATTGCTTCTCAACTCAGTGAGACTTCTTTCCATGATCTTTGTTTTTATTCTTCCATGAACAGCAGTATGGAACAAGTATCCCTGGGGAAAAAATAAGCTTACTTATCTGTTCCCCTTTCAAAGATGCCAGTTTTGTGTTGATTATTATCGTTTATCTGAAAGCAGGTTCTCATATAATTTTTTCAGTTTTCTAGTTCCCCAGTTCTAGTAACTTCAACATAATTTCAAACAGAAACTGCCATATAGATTCATACAAAATTAAAATTGTATGTACTTGGTTGGTGTATTTGGCACCCTGAGCATGAAAACCATGGTCCCTCATCTGTAGACAATGGCTCTAAATATTTGCCTTAAGACCACCCAGTCTTTGTTGCCTAATGTTTGGTCTTGTTTGATATTTAAAACTCAATATGATTTTTAATGTCTTAGAAATAAGCTTCTGCTTTCAACACCTTCAAATTTTGGTTAAAGCCAAATGTATTTATGAATATAGGGCATGCTTTTAAAATAGAAGTTAGTTTTATTTGTTTAAGATAAATTATTTTATAATAAAAACCATTTTTTACTCTAATAAAAAGAAAATATAGTATTCTCAGCTAAGAAAAACATATGGACTTTTGAAGATTGTCTGTTTTTTTGGACTACCATTGGGATTGTCCATGTTGTATTAATTTTCTTGGTATTTCTTGGCTTCATGTGTGTCATGACTGGCTCTGACATTTTTGGACTCATAACAATCTCATAAACGTTCTTCTCTTCAGTTTAAATTTATTTAGTGAAGTGAGCTTGTTGTGAGTCCTTAGGTTAAAGGAGGAGGGGAGAAAAGATGGTTAGATTTCTAAATTCTCCAAATTCTCCAATGCAACCTCAATCATTGCAATAATAATTCTCCTCCTCCTCCTCCTCCTTCTCCTGCTCTACTCCTCCTCCTCTTCTTCCCCCTCTTCTACCTCCTTCTCCTTCTCCTCCTCCTCTTACTCCTCCTCCTCTTACTCCTCCTCCTCCTCCTTCCTCTTTTTCTTCTTCTTCTGGCTCATTGTTGTACTATTTGAAATGTTAGTGTCTATAAATTTCAAGTTGTTATCAAGAAAATCTCACTTTACTGCATATAACTGTTATGTTGTATATCTACAGTACATTTAGAACATAATAAAATTATCTGGAAGTATTATAAAATTATCCCTGAAATTATCAAGTTGTAGCTCCATTTGTAACAGCATGGATGGACCTTGAGAATATTATGCTAAGTGAAATAAATCAGTCAGAAAAAGCTAAGAGCCATATGATTTCACTCATATGTGGGATATAAAACTGAAACTTGTGAACACAAACAGTAGTGTGGTGGTTGACAGAGGGAAGGGGGTGGGGAGAGAAAGGAGTCCTCATATATGTTGACAGGAGACTATTTGATTTTGGGTGGTGGGCAAACAGGGCAATATACAGATCTTGTAACATAGAAACCCACACCTGAAAGCTATATGATCTTGTCGACCAATGTCACCCCAATACATTTAATTAAAAAAATAACAATGAGCATATTATTATTATTATTTTTCTTTATGCTCATCCTGAAGATATTCCAGCCCTTCCTGGAGAGAAGTGGAATGAGTGACATTGAAAAATAAAGCCTGGATCTCCTTTGATCAGCTGATGTTAAGTTTTTCTCTGTTCTGGTTTAATCAAAAGAAGCTCCTGACCTTTCAGAGGCAATGAATGTCACCGTCTGCATCTGACTGAAGGGAAACCCATTTCCACATGGGGATGTGGGCCTGATGAGGCACAGCAAGCCTGGCTCTATGAAACTAGACAGAAGGACAAGTACATGAGCACTTTTAGTGTCTTTAGAGTGAGGCAGTGTTTTAAGGACTCTTATATCCCAAGAATATGACTATGTATTAATAAAACTTTTGTTAAAATTAAATAAAAGTAAAAAAATACTAATTAACCTGCAAGCAAAAGAATAACGAGGACCACAAGGAGCTGGCAGAGGCAAGGAAGAATTCTTTTTAGAGCTTTTGATCTTAACGTCTAGCCACCTGAACCTTGAAATAATAAATTTCTGCTGTTACAAGCCACCAAGCTGTGGTAATCTGTTGAGGAAGCCCTTGGAAACTGGCACAGATAAGTTTTAAACAACTCTTTCATAAACTTCATATTAACAAATCTTTATGAATCATTTACAAAATCTACTTCTGATGACAAAACGTAGAGCAAATATAAATATCTCTAAAGACAGAATAAACAATAGAACACATTGTTCACTTACATTCTGACCACTTATTTTGAAGTTGAGTTTTGATAAATATCTGATGTTTGGCTGATTCTATAGCTGAAGTGTCCATAGTGAACTTATGAAAATGTCCAGATTGCCATTCAATTACCTCTAACTCTTGGTTCTTCCCCCAAATAACTTATGATCAGAACCTTAATTACAGGCAATTTCAAAATGGAATTGTTACGTGTGGGCATTTTCTGTGTGAGAAAGGCTGCTCTACTTTTCCCAGCTTTCTAAGAAGAAAGAACTCTTGAAGTTGACCCACTAAACATAAAATTACTATATCAAGTACTATAGCTAAGTGCATTCTTATATGATACTAATTGAAGAAGAAACTAGACTTTGGTACCATCTCATTATCTGCAGTGAAGTGACCACCATCCAGTAGAATAACATTACTTACATTGTAAACTCCACAAGAAAATAATAGATATTTCCTCCACAAACTGGTTTCTGTGGGTGAAAAGTATATAGTTAAATACATTTAAATGTTTCTGTAGGAAATCCTATTTTTAAGACACTAGTATGTATCATGAATCTTTATTTAGAAAAAAAATATGCACCATTTCTCAAACTTATTTGCCCTTTTACACAGTTTTCATAGAATATAGCAACTCTGAGCACGAGTGCTCTGCAGCAGTAACATTCAACCAATGTGCCACAACAATTTTTAAGACATGCAACACCTGACTGTTTAGTCAGGGGCACTGCACCTCTTTTCCCTTAGATCAGGGGTCCTCAAACTTTTTAAACAGGGGGCCAATTCACTGTCCCTCAGACCATTGGAGGGCCGGACTATAGTTTTTTAAAAAAACTATGAACAAATTCCTATGCGCACTGCGGGCCCGGGATGAGTCGGCTGCTAAGCAGAACAGGCAGCGGCACCCGGCAGGCCAGATAAATGTCCTCGGAGGGCCACATGTGGCCCGCGGGCCGTAGTTTGAGGACCCCTGCTAGATTGTCAAATTAAAAAATGACGTCAGCCAAGCAATGATAATATCCATGGTGGATGAATGAAAATTATACCTACTTTTTGTCAGCTCGAAAAAAAAAATACATTTTTGGCAGAATTTTAGTAATTAGTTTACGTGTGCCATGAGATGGAAATCACTCTAGGAAGTATAGTTTGGAAATAGCATTCTAATGATTGGTGTTATCATGGGCTTTCACAGTAACAATGACATAATAACTTCTCTAACATAATTCTTTCTCCGCTTTTATAATACATACACTAACTCTTACATTAATTCATGCTTTATTCTAGGCATAGTTCTAGTCATGGATTTAACCTGTAACAAGAACTTATGGCTCCAAATTGAAGTTTCATAAAGGCAAGAATAAACTAACAAAGCGAATTGATGTTTCTTAAATATTTTTGTTAACAGGCTCACTTGAGAATCCCAAGAAAGCTACAAAATCTATACTCATAAGAATGTATACACACATATCTATAAATGCGTGTATGATATCCAGAGCATTGCCAATCCCTTAAAGCATCCAGTGGACACTAGATTAAGAATCACTGATTTTGGGGGAAATAAGAGATCAACTGAAGGACTTGTATGCATGCATATAAGAGTAACCAACGGATGCAAAACATTGGGGGGTGAGGGCATGTATGGGAGTGGGGTGGGGGGGGGGCAATGGTAAGATATGTACACATATACCTTAATAAAAATTTGGAAAAAAAAAAAAAGAATCACTGATTTAACTTTCTTTAAGTATCCTATCTAATAAAGAGGGATATGCTAATTGACCATCACTCCGTCACAAAGATGTCTGCACCCACAGCTGAGGCTAAGTTCCCTTAAGGAGCCTTAACGAGCAATCAGCAGGGACCTAAGGCTATGCCCTGCCCTGCCCCCATGGGGCTTGACAGGGGACCTCAGGCCACGCCCCCCACCCAGCAGGGCTTGACAGGGGACCTCAGGCCGCGCCCCCCCCACCCAGTGGAGCTTGACAGAGACCTCAGGCCATGACCCCCGCCCCAACACCAGGCCGGGAGACCTCAGGCTGCACCTCCCGCCCCAGCACTGGGCCAGGGGACCTGAGGCTGCACCCCCCTGCCAGTGGGGCTTGATGGGGGACCTCAGGCCATGCCCCCCACCCAGCGGGGTTTGACAGGGGATCTCAGGTCATGTCCCCCACCTGGCGGGGCTTGACAGGGGACCTCAAGGCATTCCCCCCGCCCCATCTGGGGGACCTCAGGCCACACCCCAGTCCTGGCGCCGGGCCAGGGGACCTGAGGCTATGCCCCCTGCCCGGCAGTGCTTGACAAGGGTGGGACTGGCCAGGTCTGGATCTAGCCCAATGGAGGGGAGGCAGCTGGGTCTGGGTCTCACATGATTTTGAGTTGCCTGTGGGTGGGCGGGGACTTGACTCTGGGTCCCCCTTTTAATGTGCACAAATTTCATGCACCGGGCCACTAGTGATTAAATAAATGGTGTCAGATAAAAAACACACCACAATATTGAAGTAGATTAGTATGTAGCAGAAGCATAAAAGCTTTGGAGGTGTGTCTAGGGAAAGACACTTAAGTTACTCAATACTATTCAATGGGCTAGGGGAGTATTCAGACCAGTTTTGTTGTTTGTTTGCTCTTATAATTTCTACTCCTTTTTCAATTTATTTTCTCAAAAATTTTTTGTATAACTGATTATCCTTAATTTGAATCAGTATAAGTGTTAGTGATCTGATGGGATAGGACAGAACTCTGATTTACTCTTTTACTATGATTTGATTACTGTTTGATTTATGTTATTTTTTATTTGACTTGATTCATCAATTTATTCTTACATAGAAAATATGTAAGTTAAATTCTGACATACTTTCAGGAACAAATCAAAACAGTTAAATAAAATTCAAATACATTTGAACAGGTTTATATTCAAATACAGGACTCTAAAAATAAGATTTTTAATTTAAGTGGATATATTAATAGAATAGAACTTGATCATGCCAAAATATATAATTCATCTATGGTAGACTACTTAATATTAACAGAATAATGGCTAAAATGTGGATTACTCGAGTGTAGCCTAGCATAGTGAAATGACATGGAAATTGTAGGAACATGGCTTTGGGTTCCAAATCATTTACATTTTCAACAAATATTCATCAAGTATGTGTTGAGTAATATAAATCTATGCTATGAGGAAAAAGATTACATATTGTTTTCCATTGTATCCTGAGTTTTACTTTGATTATCATTGGCAATAATATATGCAATGTCCTGCATTCAAATACTTTACTATTTATGGCCTGTATTAGCTGAGGCAAAGGTTTTCACTTTTCTTTATGTGAGTAGAAATAATAATTTTTACCTGCCTAAAGATCTCTTAAAATTACTTGTTTATGCAAATCACATAAAAACTTAAAAATACCAACTCATCAGCATCTAGCACAATGCCTATGGCTCAATAAGAGTATGTTGAATAGTTGTATAAATGAAGAAATAAATAAATGTTCTGAGAGTTAATAAATGTTAAACATGTATGGTATCACTGTCCAGTACATTGCAATTGCTAAAAATGTATTTCATACTTTTCCTCTTTTTCTTTCTGTATAGTTTTACAATGCCCAGAAAAGTCTGAATTTGAAAATAGGATTTCATGTGCATGATAGTTAATAATTTGAAGTTAATAAACATTTCTGGGCAAAGAGTATATTTTTCTGAATGTCTGTTCAGTGCTTGCTTTACCCTTAAACTCAGTGTTCTCACATTATATGTTTACATGTGAAAGGAACAGTGATTTATCAAGTCCCCACTCTACAAAGAACATTGTTTTAAGTGCCATGAGCAGTTACAGCACAGGGAAGACCAAGTTCCTCTCAAAAAGAATAATATTTTAGAGGAGGAAAAACAAACTTAGTCCTCAAAAATACTAGCTAAGAAAAAAATATAACCAAATATGGCTTTGTAGTACAAAAAAGGAATGCCAGAAAACCAAAGTATCTGGAACCAGATGAACTTACTTTGAAGAGATTAATGGAGATGAAATTGCTTCTTTCCCCATTAAATATGATAGCCATTTATTGTGCAACTGGTATAGTGCAAGTGGTTTTACACATGGTAGTTTGTTTAATTCCCACAATAACCAGAGTAAGCATTCCTTTATAGATAATCAAAGTAAAACTCAGGGAAGTTAAGTCACTTTTTCAAGATCATACATCTTGAAATAACAGAGCCAAGATTTGAGCTTAAATTCCGTAACCATGCTACAGCCATCAGCTTTGGTAGAAGTACAAATT
Organism: Plecotus auritus; assembly: GCF_963455305.1. Lineage (NCBI taxonomy): Eukaryota > Metazoa > Chordata > Mammalia > Chiroptera > Vespertilionidae > Plecotus > Plecotus auritus. The sequence goes on along the minus strand of NC_137770.1, from coordinate 237,970,872 downwards.
AGATGCTTTCATCTGAATCTGAGTGAAGACCTACCTCAAACTAACATATACATTAGGGAGTTTATTGATTCTACAAACTAGGGCTCTGGAGGTAGGGCCACCTACATGATTAGTAGATACTACAGACTCAGGGATATCATCAAGGATCCAGTGGCTTTCTCCCTCTTTGTTCAATTGCCACAAATCTATTTTTCTGTCCTTGTGTTTGTAGAATGATTGACAGCCGTAATCAATGCTACGGGTTTTCAAAGATAGAGAGGCAGAGATAGAGAGACTATGTTTCTACCACCACTCCATAAAAGTCTTCAGTTGTCTGTTGCTTGAATACGCTTAACACATTTTTATGGCAAAGAACATACAGGTTGCTGATTATCTTAGTTCAAGAAACCTGAACAGCCCTACTTGGTTTGGCTCAGTGGATAGTGTCAGCCTCCAGACTGAAGGGTCCCAGGCTCGATCCCCAGTAGGGGGCATGCAGGAGGCAGCCGATCAATGATTATCTCTCATCATTGATGCTTCTCTCTCTCTCCCTCTCCCCCTCTCCCTTCCTCTTGGAAATCAATAAAAAACATGCTAAAAAAAAAAAAAGAACATGAATGAATCACTGGAAAGACAGGGGGTTACCTTGATTGTTTTAGACCAGGGAGTGTCCACCTCGTGATTTGGGAGTACAGTCAACACCACCCAACTGCAAGGCAGCTACACAATATAAACAGAATGAAATGAATGATGGGGGAACAGCCACTGAACCACCAAACAAACGACAGTGAACACACAATTACTTTTTATTTGATTAATTTAAAAATTACAAATTAAAAAATGAGAAATTATATCTGCTTTAATGAATAATTATTTTAAAACTAGAGGACCGGTACATGAAAAATTCACGCACTGGAGAGGTGGGCCCTCAGCCTGGCCTGCCCCCTCTCACAGTCTGGGAGCCTTCAGGGGTGGGAGGCAACCTGGAGATCAGGGGAAAGTGATGCCCCATCACACCTCTGCTGCTGCCACTGCCGGCAGCGCAAACCTTGGCTGGCCCTGGTTACCTGAGCCTCGGGTGGCCCTGGGAGGCTGGGCAGCTGCCATCCAAGGCTTGCCTGCACCTCAGGCCAGCCCTGGGCGGCTGGGGGCTGAGGGGACTTGGAGACTCTGGAGGTAGGCGCATGGAGCGGCTGGGCCTGCCTGGGGGTGGGCCCGGCCTTGCCACGCATCTGCTGCCCCAGAGGGGCTGAGGGGACTGGGCGCTGCCATCTTGTGGCTGTGGGTGCCACCATCTTTGAGGGCGTGGCAGTCAATTAGCATATTCCCTCCTTATTGGCTATGAGCGCCACCATCTTTGTGATGGCATGAGGGTCAGTTAGCATATCCCTCTTTATTAGATAGGATATTTGACTATTTCATATGAGGAAGACTTTGAATTTCAATTTTCATATCAAGGTTCTAAAGAAATTTGAATTTCTGCATGTATATCAATAACTGCAGAACTGATAAATGTAATGATGTGTTTTGGGAGAAAACAAAAGAAATGATAGGTTTATTATGGTATGGAGAAACAGGGTAAATCTGAACAGTCTAGGAATATTGAAAATTTGAAACAAAATATGACAAAGTAGAGGTAGGTAATAAGCACATTATTTAATTCACTCCATCTTGAGACAATAATATTTCCCCTTGGTAATGTACAGGAGTACAAATAAGGCATTTTCCAATATACTAATGAATTGGATATCACAATAATATAGATTCAGATATGTCTATGCTTGAGTTCTGATGATGCCATTTCCTAGCAGCATTATTTTGCACAGGTAACAATTTACTCTCCCTTTGTTTCCTCATTTATAAGATGTTCATAATAGTAGTAGCTGTTTTGTATTATTATAAAAAAGAATGAAGTGGATTTTGTATATATATATATATATATATATATATAATGCTCAGTTAAATGATTGACATCCATAATCTTGGTGAATGCTTGCTATTAATTTGGTTTAAATTAATCAAGTGTTAGACTCCCTAAGATTTATGCATGTTTATTCTGCAGAGCCATCTATCTGCTTGTTATTTCTAACACTCAGATTAAATTACTCTTATTCAGTGTCATTTTGAAGAATTAAGGGGAGTGATGGGAACAAAGATAAACATGTTGTTTTGGCATTCTTATAAACAGACTTTCATCTTTGACTTGCTTTTCTGTTTATTTGCATAAAGGCAAAAATGAAAAGCTACTAAGAGCTGAATGCCATGCAATGAGAGGAAATCTTGGCATGGCTTTGAAATTTAGTGATCAAAGCACTGGGAATGCATGATAGCAGTGCCCAAGAAGCTTTGGTTTTGTGAAGAGCTAATGATGGGTTGCATGTGATGTTAAAAGGCTTTAATTTAAAGACACAATATAGCATGGACTGCAAATAAATCCAAAACAACATGCTGAAAGGTACCTCATCATTCTAATTTATAATAATATGAGGTTATAACTACTACTGACCTTCAAATATAATGAACCTCAGATAATGGTAAAGAGCTGGCCAATTTAGAATTCTCACAATGAGAGAGACCTTTTGGCATCGCACCCAGCAGAATCTTCTGCCTCCTTGAACAAGCTGCTTAACACCTATGAGAACCCATATCCTCATTTGATAAAATGGTACAATAATATAGATTTCAGGATTTTCTTTAAAAAAACACACACACATGAAGTAAATATAAAGCATGTATGACATTTGGTAGGTACTTACTACTCACCTACTTTAATTTGCATATCACTTGTAAAAAGAGAGATGTTAAAAGCTTAGTCTATATTAGACAAATATGCATACATACAGTACAATTTAAAAAGAAAAGTAAATAAAGAAAGGGCTGAGACACCAAAATAGAGACAGGAATGATACTAATAGAAAAATGCAAAGACTGAATTTCTTGCATACATTCTAAAGGTAGGCCACTTGTCTCTGAGGATTTAATGCTAAAGTTATAAAAGGAATCATGGTTTATGCAATAATTCAGAGAGACCGTAACACTAATAAAAACAACTAGTCAGTAAAACAAAAGTCTTCACTTATCAGGAGCTCATTCTGTCTGTGAGGGACTTAATTTTACATTTTTAATAAAAAGTTAGCCACATTTCTAGATACCATTTATCAAATTTTATATTTACTAATTTAAATGTTATATTTACTATATAATTTATTCTCTCATACTTTAGTGTTTTCCTTGTATGTCTCATTAAGCTGAGTGCATATTTTTCTACTAATATATTATTAAATTTTGGTTGCTTTAATTCATGCTTTTGTAACAGGAAAATCTCTTTTTGTTGCTTGCCTTTTTACACAAATATATTTTTATTAATTTCAGAGAGGAAGGGAGAGAGAGAGAAAGAAAGAAACATCAATGATGAGAGAGAATCACTGATAGGCTGCCTCCTACATGCCCCCTACTGGAAATCAAGCCTATAACCTGGGCACATGCTCTGACTGGGAATTGAACCATGACCTCCCTGTTAATAGGTCAATACTCAACCACTGAGCAACATTGGCCAAGCTGCTGCTTGTCTTTAACAATTTTCCTAAATTCCTTCCATATTTATAGGTCCAAATGTGATTTAAAATCAATTTATCAAAATTCATTAAAATACAAAATATTTTTCAATGTTATTGAATGTATAAATTATTGTGAAGAAATATGACAACTTTATTATATTGTCTGCCTGCCGATTTGTTGCCTAATATTTGTTGTTAATGGTAGTATAATTGTTCATATTTTCCACATTTTATGACGTTAGTTCTTAGTTTTTATTTTCCCTTTTTATTATGCATCTGATTTGTTTTTATTAAATGTAAAATTAATTTTAAGTTGATTTTTAATTCTTAGGGTAAAAGTTCAGTGAAAGAAAATATTTTTAACTGTCACTGTTGAGATCATTGCTATGTAAATTATATCAATTAGAAGTGAATGAGTTTGGGGTTCTTTCAACTTATTTCTTAAAGATAAGAAAACTTAATTTTTACTTTTTGTATGGTGAACATAGCCACTTTTGTTTATTTAAATAATTTTAACTAACTTAGGCACATAGAACGTGTGTAACATGCATTCTGTTATTGTTAGGACACTTATTTATCCTTAAGATAAATAAGTCTAGTCTGTTTCTATAATTTACTTCTATGCACGTAGAAGAGAGAGTTGGAAACACAGAGAGAGATATAGTCATGGACAGACAATCAAAGGGAAAGCATGAAGGAGGTAAATGAGACAGAGAGATGACAGATACACATACACAGAGAGGACAATTTAAATAATGAAGTGATTTTCCTCCTCTTTCTAATAAGTGAAGCCTTGGAGTGACTATGAGATACAAAAGGGTGTGTGTATGCTATTCCTTCCTTCATTCTCACTTCTTTTATGTTTCTCATGGTACGTGCATGTGACCATGATGAATTTTTTTTATAAATATTTTATTGATTTTTTTTTTTTTTACAGAGAGGAAGAGAGAGGGATAGAGAGTTAGAAACATCGATCAGCTGCCTCCTGCACACCCCCTACTGGGGATGTGCTCGCAACCCAGGTACATGCCCTTGATCAGAATCGAACCTGGGACCCTTCAGTCTGCAGGCCGACGCTCTATCCACTGAGCCAAACCGGTTAGGGCTGTGACCATGATGAATTTGATGTCCCCAGCATTGTTGAGTATAAGTATAGACTTCATAGAACTAGATGTATTTAAAAAGGAAAGTGAGGCACTCTAGGCAATGCTTAGAAACATATGAAGTGGGATACTAGAGCTTCCCAAACATTCCAGTGCTTGATGGGAAACATACAGTAACTGGCTCTGCTCAGCGTAACCTACACTCTCCTAGTCAATCTTAAGAGCTGTTAATAAAAATATTATTGCATTTATTTTAAGTGTTAACTTCTGTTCCTCAGTATCTTGCATATATTACATCGCAGTGTCTATGTTTTGTGGTTTCTTATATACAGGCTTTCTTCTCTTGGGGTTTCTGCTAGTATTTATCCCACAGAAGTTCATTTTGGTTTCATAATCTATTTCATCTCTCCTCTAACGTTTCATTCACTTTTTTCCAGAATACCTCTGAAATCTTACATATGGTTCAGCCATTTTACACTTCCTAAAACATTTAAACCCTTGATTAAATAAATAATCTGCTCAAAAGAACATAAAATACTTTGATTAAGTACATAAACACTCAGAAACACATACAGTTCTTATAAACACTTCATGCACTGTATTAAGTTTAAAATTGGTGACATGTTTAATGTCTACATTTGAAGAAATTCAAAGCTTCATGTAAAAAAGATTAAGTAAATACATGTCAGAAACACACTTTTTATAATGGAATACAACCTGTCACCTGCTAGCAAGAGTATTTATGTTATTGGGTAAGGTTTGCATAACTACTCACTAGCTATTATTTAGAAATTTTATAAAGTTTATCACTACTTAATCATGAAAAATTTAGCAAACTGTCCTGGCTGGGTGGCTCAGTTACTTGGAATGTTGTACACCAAAAGATTTCTGGTTCCATTCCCTGTCAGGGCACATAACTAGTTGCAGGTTTGACAGCTGGTTTGGGCATGCATGGGAGGCAACCAATCAATGTTTCTCTCTCACATCAATGCGTTTCTCTCTCTTTCTTGCTCTCTCGAAATCAACGAAAACTTCATCAGGTGAGGATTAAAAAATAAAAATTTAGCAAACTGAAAATTAAAAAGAAAGTCTTTACCTTGGTAAAGGTATTCAATGAAGCTTTAAAAATATCACGTTTAAATAGGGCATAATAGTAGTCTTCTTAAAACTGTGCTGAAAGTAAGCATGATCACCACCCTTACAACTAAATATATAATCAGAGCCTCCTAATCAATGAAATAATTTATATAACAATTGGAAAAAAGGGACACAATTACAGCTTATTTTCAAGAAATAGAATTTAATTCATAAAAAATAAAAAAGCATCTATAAATTATTAAAAGTAGTAAGATAATAAAAATTCTGGGAAGAAATAAGTATAAAAATTCAGTGTTCTCATAAACCATTAAAAGCCAATAAAAACAGGAATAAATCATAACACATAATAGCAAGACCTATTATATATTACATAAGTAAATCTAAACAATTAAGAGTATGAAATATTATAAATAAATTTTAAAATGTATTAACCCAAATTAAGAAAAAAAGGATAAGCTACAGTAATGCTTCTGAGTAATAAGATTTAATACCATAAAGATGTCAGATAGCCCAGTTGTCATGGCTCAGTGGTTGAGCGTAGACTTATGAACCAGGTCATGGTTCAATTTCCAGTCTGGGCATATGCCCAAGTTGCGGGCTTGATTCCCAATGTGGGGCATGCAGGAGACATCCAATCAATGATTCTTCTCATCATTGATGTTTCTATTTCTCTCTCCCTCTCCCTTCCACTCTGAAATTAATAAAAATATATTTAAAAAGATGTCAGATAATAGCAAATTAATTTTTAAAATCAATGCAATTTAAATTAAAATCCTTCTAAGGTTTATTGTGGTACTTGACAAGTTGATCCTAAAATTCCTATAGAACCATAAAGTACTAAGAATATCTAAGATACTAAAGGCCTGGTGCATGGATTCGTGCACCGCTGGGGTCCCTTGTCCTGGCCTGTAGGGATCGGGCTGAAACCAGCTCTCAGACATCACTGAAGGGTCCCAGATTGCGAGAGGGTGCAGGGACCCCACCAGTGCACGAGTCCGTGCACTGGGCCTCTAGTCTATACTAATAAAAGGCCTGTGGCCGTGACGCCGTAACGCAGAATGACCAAACAACCGGTCACCAGGAGGTCCCGAGACCAGAACACCGTGGCCCAGCAGGGACATGCACCCCAATCTGGGGTGTGGCCAGCCTGCAAACCACCAGTTCCCTAAGCCCAGGCTGGCCTCGCCCCAAGCCCAGGCCGGAATCCCATTCACTGCACCCAGGACCCAGACAGCAGGGCGGCGGGAGCCCCATCCCTCTCGGAATCAGCCGTTGGTCAGCTTGCTGTCAGTGGCCTGACAGCCAGGAATCCCATTCACCCGCACCCAGGAACCAGACAGACTGTTATTGTTTATTTATTAATAAATTTATATATTATTTTCATACATTTTTTTCTAATTTTCTTTAATCTCTGACACTTCTATTATAAAGAAAGGGAAAATAGTGATATTAAATTATTTCTTCTAATTAATTCCCTTTCAATGTGCATGAATTCGTGCACCAGGCCACTAGTATGCATATAAGTTCTTTGGTTAATCTTTTCCTGCCCTCCTTCTCCCTCTTTCCCTCTGATATTCATCAGTCTGTTTCGTGTTTCCATGCCTGTGGTTTCCACTCCTGTGTTGAGCATCTGGCCCCTGGTGGCCAGTATGCGTCAGAGCTACCGGTCAGTTGGCTGGTTGGCCAGTCGCTTAGGCTTTTATGTATATAGATATTTGAAGAAGGATAAAGTTGGGCATTGGTCCTCTCATATATCAAAACTATTTTAAAAGTATGCTAATTAAGACCTCATGATATAGAGGCAATAATAGACAGATTGATTACTGGAACAAAATAGAAATCCCATAGAGTCAAGCCACACACACACACACACACACACACACACACACACACACACACACACACACACACAAACACACACAAATACACACAGTATTTATAGGGCAAAGGTTGCATTACAACCAAATGAGGAACAGATATACAAATATATCGGCACTAAATGGTGAAAGGAACATTGATTTTCTTTATGGAAAAGTAGATCTCTATGTCATATCATGAAAAATAATTTCCACACATATTATAACCATGAATATTAAAATAAAATTATCAAACTTTAAGAATAACATGGATAATAGCTTTATGGTAGTAGTTGAATAAATTATTTCACAAAAACTAAGAACAACACATAAAATAAGACTGATAAATAAAATAAGTAACTTCTACTAAAAAGACAATATACACACATTTAACACATTTCATAAGCTTTGAGAAGCTATTTGCAAAGCATAGACAAAGACTCAGTGTCCAGAAAACATTATGGCACCTATGTTATTTTTTAAAACAACTATATCCCACTCACAAACACAAAATAGGTAAATCATACAAATAAATAACAAAATGATATAATTGAATGAAAAAAATTATAAAAGGGTACACAATCTCTCTGATAATCGCAGAAAGGTGAATAAAAACAGTGAAATTCTGTTTTTCCCATCACATTTATAAAAATTAAAGAGACTATTGATACAAAAAATAGAAGTGTGAAAACATATTATGATCTCTAATAATTTGGAGATGTATATACCCAATAATCCAGCAATTCTTCTCAGTTCAGTTACTAAGAGAAAATATCACTTATCTGTATGTTCTAGTTTCCTAAGACTTCTGTAACAAACCAATGCTAATGTGTGGCCTAAAAGAAATCCTCCTACACTATCAGAGGGAATGTAAAGTGGTTCAGCCACTATGGAAAACAGTATATGGTGGTTTTTCATAAAATTAAGAGTAGAGCTACCATTTGACCCAGCATCTCTTTTCTGTTTATCTACCCCCAAATTGGAAAACATTTATTTGTAAATATAAAATGTACCCCTATATTCATTGTAGCATTATTCATGCTAGCCGAGACACATAAACAACCTAAGTGTTCTTCAGTGGATGATTGGATAAAGATGTAAAACATATATATAATGGAATACTATATACTTACCAATAATAACTGCAAATATTGGAAGTAATCAGGTCAATTGGAATTCTCACACTTTGTTGATAAGAGTGTAAAATGGTACAGCCACTTTATAAATAGATTTGGTAATTTAAAATTTCTATTGGTCCAGAATGTATTCTCTATTAGAGAAAAATAAAAAAGGAGGCTCCTCAGTTCTGCAACACCATGCATATTTTATGTAAACCAGAGACTTTCCACAGCCTTGTGCTACATTTAACATTTTAATTTAATGCCTAAAGGCTGCCGAGGATTCTGTGGATCAGGCCCAGAAAGAGCCCTAGAGAGAGAAAGGTAGGGTCTGATCCCCAGCCTCCGTGGCAGCTGTTGATCAGCCATTGCCTCCCTCTCTCTCTCCTGGCTTCGCCAGCAGCCGTGCCTCTGTTTCTCCCCAGGCCTCCTCAGGGGCTGCTGATCAGACCTGCCTCTTTGATCTGGCCCAGAGATAGGCCTGGGGACACTGACTGGCATAGAAACCAACCAATCAGAACCTAATCTGGGTGAAGTGTGAGGAGCCAGTGGCTGCCTAGGAGGCAGAGCTTTTGACGCTGACTGGCATAGAAACCGACCAATCAGAACCTAATCTGGGTGAACTGTGAAGGCAGAACCTAAGGTGGGGGCTGAGGAGGGGTTTTAAGGACAACAGCTATTTGGTGTAAGGTGTAAGAAAGCAGTTCAATTTTTTAATAACCAGTTTGTCAATATAGTTCATATGGCTGGCTATCAGCCCAAATATAGGGATTATGTGTTTTTGTCTGCCAAGAGCATCTCCTCCTGCTGGAAAAGGCTTTTCCCCCCAATTTAAACAATCCTATCCTATATAATCTATCTATACTACTAAAAGGGTAATATGCTAATTAGACTGGGTCAACCAGTCATCTTCCGGACATCTGACTTCCTTCCAGACAAAGCCATGGTGGTGGGGGCCAAGGCAGAGGCAGTTAGGGGCAATCAGGCCTGCAGGGGAGGGCAGTTGGGGGCGAGATCAGGCTGGCAGGGAGGGCAGTTAGGGGCAATGAGGCAGGCAGAGGCAGTTAGGGGCGATCAGGCTGTCAGGGTAGGACAGTTAGGGGTGACATCAGGCTAGCAGGGGGAAGCCATTGGGGGCAAGATCAGGCTGGCAGGGGAGGGCAGTTGGGGGCAACCAGGCCAGCAGGGGAGGGCACTTTGGGGCGAGATCAGGCTGGCAGGGGAGGGCAATTAAGGGTGATCAGGCAGGCAGGCAGAGGCAGTTAGGGGCGATCAGGCAGGCAGGCAGGTGAGTGGTTAGAAGCCAGCAGTCCCTGATTGGTGAGGGTGCAGGCTGGGCTGAGGGAACCCCCCCACCCCGTGCATGAATTTCGTGCACCAGGCCTCTAGTCTATATAATAAAAGCCTAAGCAATCATTAAGGTGCAATGACCAGAACAACTGGTCACTACGATGCACACTGACCACCAGGGGGCAGATGCTCAACACAGGAGCTGCCCCCTGGTGGTCATTGTGCTCCCACTCAGCCAGAAGCCGGGCTCACGGTTGGCGAGCACAGCGGCGTTGGCAGGAGCCTCTCCTGCCTCTGGTCAGCACTAAGGAGCAGCAAGCTGAGCAGTAAGAAGCAGCGAGCAGGTGGGCAGTAAGGGGCAAGGGCTCCCGGACTGCAAGAGGGCACAGGCCAGGCTGAGGGACAACCCCCCGCCACCCCCCCAGTGCATGAATTCCATGCATCAGGCCTCTAGTTATAAAATAATCTACAAGCCTTTGGTGCATATTTGAATTTTCATATGTTCTGAAGAGTGTTCCGTGATCAGCACAAATAGAATTAGAATCACATTTTTCCAGGTAAAGTCATATTTGCATTATTACTTTAAACTATACACTATATAGAATAATTGTTACATGCAGTACATATGGTCTCAATTATATTTCGATAAATAAAGCATGATAACTCCTCACTTAATGATGCATGTCTTTCAGTGAAATTCCATGAGGACAAAAATGTCTCATGTAGCGTTATTCCTCCAGTGCCTAGAATAATACCTAGCACATGATAAAAACTCAATGAATATTTGTTGAATGAAGGACTATGACGGCCACACTATAATATTTGCAAGACTATAAATGTTTATGGATGTATATCTGTGTGTCTTCATAGAAATTGACATTTTACGAGGCTATGTGAATTGCTAAATATCTATCGTTAATATATATTACTTTGCTGGAAATTAAAGACTTTTTAATCTGAGTATATTTGTTTATGTGCTTTAGAATTTTACTTCAAATATTCTGTAAAGCATAACTGTGTATTTATATTGTTTACTACCACATTCTGAATTACAATGTGAGGTTGCAAAGGCTAATATAAATGCTTGGCGAATTTTATGTTTGCACATTTCTTAGTCAAATGTTTTCCACAGCTTATGGGGCCTCCAGCTATATGCAATCACTCTTTATGTTTCATAGCTAAAATTTTATGCAGGGAGTAAGATCTAAGAGAGATCATTTTTATCCCACCAATTAATTTCTTCTCTATATAGGTCAGCAGCATGTTTTTAATAGGTTAAGTATTACATTTTATCATTATTGTTTTTTTTTATTTTTTTTACTATATCTGTTATTTTCCATTGTATTATTAGGAATCAAAAGCTTTTATTCTTATATTAGGCATTTTATATAGTTTGGGGGGCAATTGAAGTGATTTTTATATGTTAGTTTTTCTTTGGCAATTTTTACTACTTTGGACAAGGATTATGTAGTGATTGTAGCATTTTCTACAATTAGATAGTCACATATTAGGATGTGTGTTTTTCCTTTACCACTTTTTGACAATTATGTATTCTCAGGGTTTGAATCTCATTTTTAAAAGTCAAATTCTGATTCTACAAGTGTGTTTTACCTCCCTTGACCCGATCAGTGAAGGTTTTTGGTACAAAGCCAAGAAAGGAAATGACTGCTTTCATGTTTGCAGATTTAGAGACATTATCTCTGGCTTGAGAGGTGCTCAATAATAAATATGCAAAAGGGTCTTACAGTGAGAATGAAAGAAGAACTTACAGTGTTTGCTATAGTTACACTTCAAAAACGAAACTTTAAAAGTAACATATATCTGACTAGGGGCCCAGTACACGAATTTGTGCACCTTGAAAGGAACTGTGGGCTGCGAGGCTGCAGTGGGCACAGAGGCGGGTCTCAGCCCATCCTCCGCGCCTTCACCTGGCCCTTCCCACTGAGGCCCCTGTGGCCAGCAGCCCGCTCCTGCTGAGCGGTTGGGGCTGGCGCCAGCATCAGCATCAGGTGTGAGTGAGGCTGGCGCTGTCAGCAGGTGCGAGTATAGGCTGCTGCCACGATTGCCCCTCAGGAGTGGGGGGGGGGGGGTGGAGAAGCCCCCAAGGGTGATCAAGGCTGGCAGCCACCACTTGCACCTGCTGATGGTGTGAGTGATCAGGACTGGTGCCAGTGCCAGAAGCAGATGTGAGCGACGGTCCTGGAGCTGGCTGCAGGTGTGAGCAGGGCAATCAACAGCAGAGGGTGTGAGAAGCTGCTGCTGGCCTGGATCACCCCTCAGGAGCAGGGGGGAGGTGGAGAAGCCCTCAGGGGCTATTGGGGCTGGCAGCCACAGCTTGCACCCACTGATGGTGCCAAGTGATTGGGGCCGGCACCAGGCATCAGCAGCTGGAGCAAGCGGGGTGGGAGCCTGCAGCAGGTGGGAGCGCCTGGCAGAACCGAAGTGCGTAAGAGTGAAGAATTTTCACTAACTACCAGAGGCTCACCCTGATGACAATGACCAGCACCCCACCTTGGTCTGGTGCCCCCACTCACCTGCTTTACCATCCCACCATGGCCGATGCCCGCTGTGTTCCACGCTCTGCCACCTGCTGCCTGACTCCATGGTGGTCAGCTCATGTCATAGCAACTGGTTGTTCAGTTGTTCAGTCGTTCTGCTGTTTGGTCTATTTGCATATTAGGGTTTTATATATTTAGATAATTTAAGTAAAGTGTGTTCATTATGAAAAATGGGGGGAGGGGATAAAATGGCATAGGAAAAAGGTAAAAGACTCCAGATAAATTCACTGTTAACTCTTGGGTACCTTTTTCCATTATTTTCCCATTTTTGTGACAAGTTAATATCATATTGTATTTACCATTTTGCTATCTGAATATATTGTTTTTCACTTAGCAGTAATTAGAGTGATTAAATATTCATTTGCAATGTTATTTTAATGATATTTTTCATTCCATTAGTTAAATGTAGAAACCAATCACTTACAACTGGACAGTTGACCTATTTCCAATTGTGAATATCCATGTTTCTAATTTCATATCTTATATCATTTTTATAGGGAATTTTAGAGTTAAAAAAATGGCACTTTATGTTAACCTAAAGTATTAAAAAGGAATAGCTGTCAAAAATGATTAACATATGTAATGGGATAAGCTGTGATATGACCCTGGTTCTGATCCAGAGAACTCAATTAGGGAACTTTTAGTCATGAGAACTTAAGAAAATTCAATTCTTTGCTCCCTATTTCTTCCTTTGTAAAGAAGGGGTTGCATTGAATGATTACTGACTATCTTTTCAACCCTAATGTTTTTGTATGGCTGTGAATGTTTTTTAAAAGTTTAATGGCATACACTTACTAAGTACAAATCAAGAGACAGTTTTATCCATGGTTTTAGAGGTATCTACCCAATCTTATCCTACACACTATTCCATATTTTCGACTTTGATCCTGGCAGAGATGGCTCTTATTACTTCCATCTTCAGGGGTATGAATGGAGGCGAACAATGTAAGATTTGTAAACAGCCTAAGTGCCCATCAGCAGATGAGTAGATTAAAATACTGTGGTACATCTACACAATGGAATACTACACTGCAGTAAAAAAGAAGGAATTTTTACCATTTGCAACAGCATGGATGGAACTGGAGAGCATTATGCTAAGTGAAATAAGCCAGTCAGAGAAAGATAAATATCACATGATCTCACTCATTTGTGGAATATACTGAACAACATAACTGATGAACAAAAACAGATCCAGAGACAGAGAAGCATCAATCAGATCATCAAACCTTAGAGGGAAGGTAGGGGAGGGTGGGGGTAAGGGGAAGAGATCAACCAAAGGACTTGTATAAATGCATATAAACCTAATCAACGGATATAGACACCAGTGGGTGAGGTCATGAGGCGGGGGGGGGGGCAATGGGGGGATAAGGACACATATGTAATACCTTAATCAATAAAGAAAAAAAAATTTAAAAAGAGGATTATGACAACATATTATAAATTGACTGAAAATAAATTTGTAATCTCCTCATGGGGAAGCTATGATATTTGCTCCTACAAATGAATATTCAAGATGATCCCTTTCCTTGTTTTTAGATAAAATCTGGATATCGAATATTTGTTATTAACACTTTGTGGATGTGGAATATATTTTTTTAAAAATTTTAAATTTACTAAAGACATGCTCTTTTGAAAATAGCAAGATCAAACTCCTGAGATGCAACTCTGAATGTAAATTGAATTAGATAATGAAGTAAAACTGGATTGGATTCAGAATAATTAAGAAAAGTTTGCTTAGATATTCAAATAAATAATTAAATACTTAAAAGAATAACAAGATAAATGCATCATGCTATTCTGATCCATATTGGATCCATAGTAGGCTACTAACGAGGACTCCAGCTCTTCAACAAGGGGTATCTCAACAAAGAAAGCAAGACTAGACTAAATATCTTCTTAGTCTTTGAACATTTGTTTGGCATTATTTTTCTTACTTTTGCTTTTCACTTAGTTTTTTATTAAATATACTAGAGGCCCAGTACATAAAATTCATGCACGGGTGAGGGGGTTCTTCAGCCCAGCCTGCATCCTCTCCAATCTGGGACCCCTCAGGGAATGTCTGACTACTGTTTTAGTAGATTTAGGATCCTACTAAAGCAGCAGTCGGACATCCTCTCACAATCTGGGACCTCTGGCTCCTAACCGCTCACTTGCCTGCCTGGCTGATGCCCCTAACTGCTCCCCTGCCTGCCTGATCACCCCTAACCACCTCTGCCTGCCTGCCTGATCACCCCTAACTGCTCCCCTGCCAGCCTGATTGCCCCTAATTGTCTCTGCTTTGGCCTCCGCCACTGCAGCTTTGTCCAGAAGGACATCCGGAATGACATCAGGAAGGTCGTTTGACTGTCTGGTCTAGTTAGCATATTATGCTTTTATTAGTATAGATTACTGACTCTATTCCCTATGTTGTACTTTACTTCCCATGATTGTTTTGTAACTAACAATCTCTACTTCTCGATCCCTTCACCTTTTTTTAAATCCTCATCCAAGGTTATGTTTTCATTGATTTGAGAGAAAGAGAGAGAGAGAGAGAGAGAGAGAGAGAGAGAGAGAGAGAGAGAGATTCATCGATGTGCTAGAGAAACATATTGCCTCCTGTACATGCTCTGACTGGGCATCAAACCCACAACCTATGTATGCTATGTATGTGCCCTAACCGGGATCAAATCCACAACTTTTCTGGTGTACAGGAGAATGCTCTAAACCAGGGGCCACCAACCTTTCAGACCTCACAGACCACCAGTGGTCTGCAGACCACCAGTTGGCAACCACTGCTCTAACCAACTGAGCCACCCAGCCAGGGCTCAGTGTTTCAGCGGGGCTTGCTGCTTCTTAGCGCTAGCCCCAACCCCTACCTGGGGCCAGGCTGGCTGGGGGAGGGGCCTGGGGAGGTTGAGGCACCACAGGTTGCACCCCATCCAGTCTCTGCGGAGGCTCTGGGATTGCACTGGCCCCTGTCTCACCCCACCCATGCCGCTGCCTCTGTGGCTGCCTCTGGGGAACAGGCAGCAATGGGACCATGCACCCCCCTCTCCCACCACCTCTACAGAAGGGGCCATGGTGCTGGACTGGCCCTCACTGAGGCCTCCCCCATGCCACCTCTGTGTAAGGGGCCGCAGCACTGGACTGGCCCACGCAGCTGCCTCTCCTGCGCTGCTGCCTCTCCCGCACTGCCACCTTTGTCCAGAAGGACATCTGAAAGATGTCTGGTCTATCTGATCTAATTAGATATTACCCTTTTATTAGTATAGATTTTTATTCATTCCAGGGAGGAAGGGAGAGGAGGAGAGAGATAGAAACATCAATGATGAGAGAGAAACATTGATTGGCTGCCCCCTACATGAACCCATACTGAGGATGGAGCCTGAAACCCAGGCATATGCCCTGATTGAGAATTGAATTGTGACCTTCTGGTTTATAAGTCGATGCTCAACTACTGAGCCACACCAGCCAGGGCAACTTTCCACTTATTTTTAATCTAAGTTTTACTTTACTATGGCCAGGAAGAGACAAAGTACAAAAGTAATATATTTATTTACAATCAGACAAAAATATGTATAATTTTGATTGTTTTGCAAAATACTAATAATAGTAATTACCTACCCTTTTGGTCCAAGTGACTTTTTTAAAAGTCAGGTTCCTATACTTGTATATAAGGATTTCTGGTACCAATAATTTAACCAATCACATGCAACCTTATTATGTGATGTGAAGAATAAGAGTAACTCTATTATATGACCTATATATTTGTGGTTCAAGATAGGACATTCACACCAGACTCCTATTGTGGTGTTGACTGTTGTCATTTTTTTATTTGGCAATCAAATTGAAAAGAGGTCAGTGCCCTGTCTAAATAATCAGGTATAGCATGTTTTAAAAATTCTTGTGGCACACCAGTTGAAAATCACTGACCTGAATTTTAGAATGTGGGCTAGTTGGAAATTGGTATCAGGCTTTACATAAATTTTTCCTATGATATGGTTATGAGAAACCTTGAAAACACTCATATTATTACATTCAATATTTTTTATCTCTGTCTCTTGCAGGGGGAATGATTGATTAAGGGTGTTTTGGTCATCATTCTTATTTCTATTAATTTCAGGAAGATATCTGTTAAGCTTCCTAGCTTCCTTGACTAAAATTTTCATCTTCCTTCCGGTCCTAATTCAATTTTATGACAAGTTAGACATGATTTGTCTTATTATTTACATTCCCCCAACAAGACCAATGCAGTCTGCTCAAACATATGGTCTCTTTTGGAAAATATATTAACTTTAATTTATTCTGCACACCCATATGATTTGGCAAACTCTGGGGATCTTGAATGCCTGGATTGGAGGCTGCTCTGATGAAGGCCTTCTTGGACTCAATGACTAATGGTTGACTTGCTTACCAGCATTTATGGTTTTGAATGGTAGCATATGGTGTTAATCTGAGGAGGGTTACCTTTACTACTATCTGTAGGTCATTGACCTATATATTACTAAAGTGAAATAACCTCACTTGCAACTATTAATCTTACAGTGGCTCTTCTGAGCTCTTTTGGTATACTAGAAAATTTCTATTGCAATTTAACTATTGAAAAAGTGATGATGAGAAGTCTAAAATAGAGATACTTTCAAACTCTATTATTTTTTAAAATATATTTTTATTGACTTTTTACAGAGAGGAAGGGAGAGGGATAGAGAGTCAGAAACATTGATGAGAGAGAAACATCGATTAGCTGCCTCCTGCATGCCCCCTACTGGGGATCAAGCCTGCAACCAAGGTACATGGCCTCTACGGGAATCGAACCTGGGACCTTTCATTCCACGGCCCGACACTGTATCCACTGAGCCAAACTGGTCAGGGCTCAAACTCTATTATTGACCCATAGTTGTCCTTTTTTTCTCCCCAGATGGTGCTATTTCCTAAAATAAATTTAATGAAGATATTTACCAAAATCATTTCTCAAAATTACCTGTAGACATATTTGGAAATATGATCATCCTATATCTTATGGATACATTTGAATTTAGAAAACAACCAAAGATATTCTTTATTGTATCTGGTGAATCTGTAAGTGCTCAATCTAGATAATGAATAGAAACAAACAGGAACATTTATATACTTTTCTGAATGACTCCATAAATTGCATTAAGCTATGGAATAATCATCACAATAAATAAACATTTTACTAATTAACCCAGCTTAAAGAAATGCATTCCTACAAATTTTCATATTCTGTCATGTTTAATAATTTCACAATAATATATAGTCATTTCTGAATGTTTGAGAAAGTAACATTCAAAGATGTCTCCTTAGGATCAATAAATACACTGCAATAATAAGAGATAATAATTGTTAGTACTTTTCATATGCCAGGCAATATGCTAACATTTTGGGAAACATTGCTAATTTTTTCTTGCAATAAAAATGTATTAAATGCTTATCCAATATCAAGTACTGTTCTAGGGACAAGGGATGCATCAATAACAAACAAACAAAAAAATTCAAGTCTCTGTTATCATGAAGTATTAGAATAAGGAAGGATTATAGGAAACAGTAGACATAGACTGTAATAGACTAAATACATTATAATATTTGTATGCATTAAATTGTATCTACCTGAAATGTATATGTTGAAACTTAAGCCCCAATACCTCTGAATGTGACCCTATTTGGAGATAGGGTTTTATAATGTAATCAAGTTAAAATGAGCTCCTTAGGATAGACTCAAATCCAACATTGCTGATCTTCTTATAAAAAGGGAAAATTTGGAGATAGACATACAAATAGAAAGAATCCCCCGTGAAGATGAAAGCAAAAATCGTGGGTTGTTTCCACAAGCTAAGGAATATCAACAGATGCTCCAAACCACCAGAAGCTAAGGGAGAGGCATGAAACAAATTCTTTCTCATAGCCCTCAGAAGAAGCCAACCCTAGCAAACACAGTGTTATTTTATTAGGGCAGCCCTAGCAACTAATATCAGTGTGTAAGATGCTATGAGAGAATGTCATTAGATGGCCGTTAGTAATCCCTGTTCTCTCCATTGGTACATGGTAATATTTCCTTTATGAGGTGGAGTCTATTTACCTTTGTATCTGGACTAATCACGTGACTCGCTTTGAACAACAGCATGAGCTGACAGTGAGGTGGTGCCTGTAACACAAGGAGTCTATGTTCTACCTTTGCTCTCTAGGAACCCAACTGTTAGGCTTTAAACATGAAACAAATCTAAACTTCTAGCAGTGGTTCTCAACCTTTCTAATGCCGGGACCCTTTAATACAGTTCCTCTTGTTGTGGTGACCCCCAACCATAAAATTATTTTCATTGCTACTTCATAACTGTAAATTTTGCTACTGTTATGAATCGTAATGTAAATATCTGTGTTTTCCGATGGTCTTAGGCGACCCACAGGTTGAGAACCACTGCTGTAGAGCCTAAGACCATCGGAAAACACAGATATTTACATTACAATTCATAACAGTAACAAAATTACAGTTATGAAGTAGCAATGAAAATAATTTTATGGTTGGGGGTCACCACAACAAGAGGAACTGTATTAAAGGGTCGTGGCATTAAAAAGGTTGAGAACCAGAAGAATGGCAACATTAAGGGAAATTGAAGTATCACCAGTGTAGCTACTAACAACTGACAGGCCAGTAAGTTGGTCCTTCATGTTCTAAGCCCCAGAAAACCCCCACTTAAATGCAGGAACCTGAAATGAAACCATATGGAGCAGAACTATGCAACTGAGCCTTAGTTAATCCAAACCATGAAAAGAGATAATCAATTGCTGTTTTAAATTCCCCAGTTTTAAGGTGATTTGTTAAACAGCCATCTATAATAGAAAAAATACATTGATAAATTCTAATAAAAAATACTTTTAAAAGTAAGGTGAATGATTGAGAGAGAGAGAGAATATTTTTGTGTGGTGGTGGTGATGATGGAAAGGAGGATGCTACAATCCTTGCTAAATCCTCACAACAATTCATGAGATAGATATAATTAATATCCCACTTCCCAGACAAGCAAATGAGGCTTACAAAGGTTGCGCAATGTGTCAGTGTTTACCTAGTGAAGTCTATATTAAAATTCAGAATATCTGTCTAACCCACTCTGGCAGAAAACTGTTGGGTGGGGGGAGGAGAATAGGAGATCTTTGCTGGAGATAAAGTGCCATCAATGAACTTTGCTCTTCCATATAACAGCCTAGAAAATATTTTTAAGATAAAGATTTCAAGGAAAATGTGATAGTTAATTTTATGTGTCAACTTGACCAGGACAATATTATTCTAGATCTGTAGACTGAGTAGAACATATTGTCTTCCCTAACATGGGTGGGCCTTATTAATCAGTTGAAAAACAGAATAGAATAAAAAGGTTGACCTGCAATTCAGAGAAAATTTGTCCTGGAAGACTGTCTTCAAGCTGGGACATTATTTTTTATTTCTGCCTTTGGATTTGAACTGAAACATCAGCCCTTCCTGGATCTCCAGCCTACCTGCCTTGAGACTAGAACTGCACCATCACCTCTCCTAATCTGCAGCTTGCTGACTGCATATCTTGGAGCCTGTCAGCCTCCATAATTGTGTAATCCAATTCCTTATATGGAATCTATAAATATATATCCTATTGAGTATGTTTCTCTGGAAAACCTTGACTAATAGCAAATGTAATTTCCATTTCTTCTTATTTAAAAAATGCCTATTGAAGTTGAATAGAGTGACAATGCTTCCATCCTAAAGATAAAATATAGTTGGTTTGTGTTGAGAAAGAATCATTGATGGATATATATGACATGTGGGGTTTGGAGAGCAATTTTAGAAACTCAATCTATAGCAACTTTTTAGAAAGATATTAAAAAGCAAACAGAAATTAAACCTATGGGAAATGGCTTACCAATATAGATATGGTAGAGTGCATTGAAGGCTTGCATGAGACCCATAACCACACTGAGTTTTCTATAATTATATTTTAAAATATTTTAAAATAATACACTCATAAAAAATTGAAGAAAAAGCAACATAAGATAAATGAACTCTATACAAGCATCCACATTAGACAATTTACATTTTTATCATGATGTTTGTTCTTTCATAACATGTTAGCTTTACTTCTAAACAGAATTGAAGAGAGAATTATCTAGACCTCACTTTTTTTATTGTTGCATTGTTCATAATCACCTCTGTGTTTTTATGTTTCCCTCATGGGAAAATAAAATTACTATTCCTATGTTCCCTGGGTACAGATCTTGATTATAGAGTAACTAGTAGTCATCTGTGTAATGCAAAAAAATGTTTTCTTATTAATCAAATTCCAATTATCCTATTTTCTCTTTGAAAACTCACTGTAGGAAAACTGCTTCTACTTAATTTTGTGTAGCATTTCTCTTAAAAAGACGGTTTTCTTCCATACCTTTTTAAAGTAGAATTAGAAAATATATAATTTGTGGTTTTCAGCCAGTACTGTTTCCATAAATTTTGTCTTACAGAGAAAAGCAAACAAACAAACAAAAAACAACACTTCATAGTAGATGTTTCTCTTTGATGAAAAATTTAGTTAATTTTATCATAGGAGGAAGGTGTGTAGATAATGAAATAAGACTGATTCATGCAGCTTAATTTGCTGTATGACTTTGGGTATATTGGACCAACTTTATGAACTTATATTTCTCTTAAGAATAATAACAGCAATACCTCAGTATGAGGATTTTGTGATGATTAAAGGTAATATATGAAAACTTACTTAGTTCATCTTGAGTGTTTTGATAATATTAGTTGTCTAAGACACTGCTTCACTTTGTGATATTATTAATATTATTACTCTTTAGGAGGAAGAAGAAAGTCTCAGACAGTTTTATGACCTCAGTAAGGAAGAAACTGGATCATTTCTCCTCCCTAGATAGCCAGGGAACATTCTAAGTACCACAGGTAGTAACACATCCATGATGTAAGCACTGGCTAGCTTGCTTCCAAAATTCATACCTTTGTAGCTATAACACTCTTTTTGGAAGAATAATCATTTATATAAAATAAGAATGCCATATTTCATTTTTTCCATGTACCCTATAAGTAATTGAATCATAATGGTACTATTTTTATGATTGTGTTCTGGCGACCCTGGAAAATACCTTATGAACTTCAGTTCCTCATTTTGAAAAAGTAGATGATGATGTTAATTATACTAATATTTACAATATAAGACTGCTATAAATGACTGATAAGATTATATATATATGCTTTATAAACTATAAAAAGTTATACAA
Source organism: Plecotus auritus (assembly GCF_963455305.1). Taxonomy (NCBI): domain Eukaryota; kingdom Metazoa; phylum Chordata; class Mammalia; order Chiroptera; family Vespertilionidae; genus Plecotus; species Plecotus auritus. The sequence goes on along the minus strand of NC_137770.1, from coordinate 237,949,061 downwards.
ATAATGCTAATGAAATACTATAGCAATTAAATAATATATAATACAGGAACTTATTCAATTATTAGTGGCCCGGTGCACGAAGTTTGTGCATGGGGGGTGTCCCTCAGCCCGGTCTGCACCCTCTCCAATCTGGGACCCCTCGGGGGATATCCGACTACATGGATTATTTGGATTTTGTATTCCACATGGTCCATGTACCATATTTGATTTTATAATTTGAAAAAGTCGAGGACACTGGTCTTCATTCAGAATTTCTGCCTTAACTATACAGTCAATGTCATCTTCCATTCATAATTTGGATTCACTATCTAATATCAATAATATGTGAGCATGAGGCAGTCCGCATTTCTGAAATTCAATGACATGAATTTTAGCTATTACTTTGCCAAATAAATGGAATTTACATATATCATTTAAAAGAGCATTCAGCTTAATATTAAAATTCTGGCTACCAAGTCAGGTCTATTTTCAACTTTTTGCCAGTGTGGTAAATTGTTTGTAATATCTGCCCATTTGGGGTTGCATGTCATGGTTATGATAAATTGAGCTTGCCAAACTTCATTACAATTGCCATAGCATCCTGATATCGCTGCTGCATATTTCTGGGACCTCCCTCAAAAGATGATGGAAGTATTATCATTTTACCAATCGGCATCGGCACATTGTCATTTTTAGATCTAGATGTGAGATCATCCATCAAACCATTATACTTTTCAACTCTCAGATTGGTTTGCTTTAATGAAATTTATCTGATTGGCCTCCATTTTTTAATATGAATCCACAAGAAACTGTTAATTTCCCTGCATTTAAAATAGGATTGAACGTGTCCAGCAGAGAGATGAAATTCATATTACTGCATTTGTGTGACTCGTGTCCTTACATTTTGTCTAGTATCATTGTTGATTACACTGTTGTCTCTGAGTCTTAATGCAATATCTGTTCCCCAGCCTTTTTCACCATGTGGGAAAAGAATAGGATATGTCATTGCATCTAATGTTGGAAACAGGATACTGATTTGTTTCATTTTAGTGGCATTCAGATTATTGGGATCTGGTTTACAATGAATGAGCAAGTCCCTTTCAAAAGCAGGTTCTCCATCTTTGTTTCTGAATACGACGGCAACCTCAGTTACACAGGGGGAATTGTATCTACCTGGGTCACTGTTACAATCGCATTTAATCGCCATTGTTACTTCCGTGGGAGCAATACCTTTTGCTGCTGCTTCAGATTGGGCTTCCTTTTCTACCTCATGTAGCATCTTGTACGATTTTGTTAATTCATTTATTTCATGCATGAGGTTGTTGAGGTTGATCATGAGTCTTTCTGAGCAGCCCTGGTTTTCTGGCATTGCTAATCTTTTACTGGTCGCTTCAGCTGTATCTAAAATATAGAGTTGAGCAAACTTCCAAGAACCACATCCGAAGGATGTAAAGTTCCAGTACGGTGATAAACTTGTCCGTGTATTCTAAAACAGTATGGCCCATATCCTGATGGCGATGCAATATTTGCACCCATTGAAGCAAAAGCAAAAGAACTACTTATGGAACGAATATTTTCCATGAAATTTTTACTGTCAGAATCTTTGTTTGTCATTAATCTTTTTACATATGCCCGGTATTCTGGAAAATGCATATCATTTGGACAAACCTTACCTTTGCTACAACATCGAGTAAATTTTCCATCAGATGGTTTTTCATCAGAGAAATGTAGTGATAGGCAAAATTGACATCTAACAGTTATTTCACCACAACTATGTTCGATAATTGCATCCTTATTTACTCCATTTTCGCTGAGAAGGCAGTTCTACCAGTATTGGTAGTACTTGTTGTATTCTTTAGACATATTCTGTTGTCGCCGCCGCCTTCTTTCAGCTTCAGAGGCACGTTGGTCTTCACACACTTTCTGTCCATGACGCCGGCTTCTTTTGGCTACAGAGCTACATTGTGTCAATAGTTACTCTTTAGACATATTCCCACCTCCCTGCTCTCAGGGTCTGGGATGCAGGTGAATGAGCATCTTGACTGTCAGCCGCTGAGAGCTGGCTGACCAATGGCTGATTCTGGCTAATTCTGTGGGGGATGGGACTCCCTCCTCCCCTGTAGTCGGAGTCTGGGCCGGCACCCACTGGGACACAGTGTCAAGTCCACCTGCTCTGGGAGACCCAGAGTCAAGTCCCCGCCCACCTGCATGTGCTTCAAAATCCCGAGATCCAGACTTGCCTGCTTCCACGCAGACGGACGCAGCATCAAGCCACATGGAGCCGCAGGACCCCCCGTGGTGCATGGGGCTGAGGGAACTCTGGTGGCAGGTGTGGGAACCCTGGTGGCAGGCATGCGGAGCAGCCGGCCCTGCCCCTGCTATGTGTGCCGCCATCTTGTGACAGAGTTACGGCGTGAGGGTTAATTTGCATATTACCTCTTTATTATATAGGCTAGGATATGACTATTCAATACATGAATGCCAACTAAGTTCAATAATATAAACTCTGAGTTTAAATAGTTTTAAAGTTATGACTTTTATGATAAATAAACATATTGATTTTCCATCACATTACATTTTCATGAAATCGTTTTGGGAGTACTCCGGTCTTCACATTATCGTTGCAGATACTTATATTTAAGCCCATTACAAAGTTATATTTCAATCCAGATATAATTGTGCGGGAGTTGTCAATTTACCTTATAGACTCAGCCATGCATGCAGAGACTGCGACCCTTTATCAGTAGAACAATCTTGACACTGTAAGAGCAGTGATAGCTCTTAAAAATGACACTGCTGTGACATTGTTACTGGCTAGATACTAATCCTCACCACGTGGAAAGTTTCAACCTGACCAAAGATTTTTTTCACTAGTTACTGTTTTCCTAGGAAAAGCCAGATTTGAGAAAAATATATAAAAATTCTGACACCCACCTAAATAAATTGTACATACATGAGCAATGTGGAAGCCATTTACTCTAGCACAAAAAGCATCATAACTGCATCCAGAGAGAATTCTGAAACCTCACACCCACAACCTGCCATGCATTTTACCTGGGTCCTGGTGATGTTTCTAGGCTTGTTAGCAAGGATAATTTTTGTATTTACATTTAACTTACTAGTCCAAGCAAGTCTGTATCCCCGTCTTTGAAAGTCCCTTTTGAATAATGTTTTCTTGGCAATTTAGTTTGATCTAAGTAACTATGAAGGTGCTGTGAGGATTAAACTAATAAGCTTGTAAAGTACATAGAACTGTGCCTGGCACAGAGTAAGAACACAATAAATTATAATATATTGTTATTCATAAACCAAATTATACTGCAAAGGCTAGAGGAACACAATTTCCTCACTTCTGAAAGACCTTACTATTGGTGTTTTGTTTTGTTTTTAATCCACCCAATGATATATTTTTATTGATTTTAGAGAGAGGAAGGAAGCGGGGGGGAGAGAGAGAGAGAAGAGAGAGAGAGAGAGAGATGTGAATGAGAAATATCCATTGGCTGCCTCCCATACGTACTCCATCCAGGATCAAACCCTCAAACCAGGCATGTTCCCTGACTGGGCCTGGAACCCAAGACCCTTCAGTGTCAGGGTCGAAACTCAACCAACTCAGTCACACTGGCCAGGAGAGACCTTGGTGTTTTTCTGATATCAAAACACTTAAACAATATAAACTATGAAAGTGACGCTCAGGTTCCTTCTCTACAAAATGGTGATTTCCTAGAGTCATCCAAGTGACTCTAGGAAATAAACAGCATTAAAAACAAATAAAGAAACAAAAATGAGGCCCAGAGAGTTTAAAAATATTTCCCAAGATCACAAAGCAGGAGAGAGTAGAAATAGAATTAAGCCAACGCTTTTTCTCTTTTGTCCCATAACACATTTCCTTTTTTGCAAGTTAATTCTGTACCCCCTCTCTTAAATGGACAAAACTGAGCAATAACTGGCTTACACCAAGCACTATGTCGTTATTTTCTGACCTCTGTAATTAGGACATTACTTGTATCCACCACCCAGGCTTGTTGTGAAGACAATGGCACAAAATAATGATCTCAAATTTTACTATTACTCCTCATGCCATTTGATCTGTCCTCCAGATTCCTCTCTGAATTATTTCTTGGGACCTAGAATTTACCCCTAAAACCAGCAATTTTCAACCTCTTTCATCTCATGGCACACATATACTAATTACTGAAATTCTGTGGCAAGCCAAAAAATATAACATGGCTGATCTGACAAAAAATAATAGGTATAATTTTGATTTATTCATTCACACTGGATGGCTGTTGTTGTGTTGGCTGTTGTCGTATTTTATCTGACAATCGAAGGGGAAGATGTCAGTGGCCCTGACCAAACAGTCAGGTTTCGCATTTTTACATATTCTTGCAGCACACGATTGAAAATCGCTGCCTTAGACAGTGACTTCTGCTTGCTGTCACTTCACTTCTGTCCTCATCCTGTTGGAAGGCAGAGTGAGCCAGAGTGAGAATGAAAAAAAACAACAGGAAACGTGCAAGGTGCTCAGTGGGCTATGAGAACGAAAAGGCTTTTTGGCATCTAATGATTGTGAAAGGGAGTGAATCTAAATCCACATTAGGCTTTATAAAATGTGTGAGGACATTTTGGCCTTCACAGTTTCTGGGGTCACAGGTATTTTTGCCCAGATACTAGGAGGACTAAATGCCTGGCACTGAACAGGACATTTTACCCTAAATGTCACAATGCTCAGATGACGTTAATGCACTGAGCTCCACAGCAGGAGAACCATCATGCTAACTCGAAGGGGATGTGGAACAGAAAAGAGTAAGCACTTTGCTCTACACATAAACCGTATGAAATCATTTTATGGACATCTGAAATATAATCTTATAATGTATGATTTATATATGTGATGCTCCCAAATTGTCAAAATTCATCAAGAATCCCCATTTCCAAGCTTACAATCTAAGTGAATCGTATACTGTGCTTTTACACTTTCGTAAGGCCAGGCAGTGCTAACCGCACAGAAGTTGTGTTAAAAAAAAAAATACAACCCTTATCAATATTGCTTGGGCAACACAATTATTTATCTGTATTGGAATTTCTACAAATGCTTGGGTAACTCAAGTTCTGCACTTACATTTTTCACTGTTATTCTAATTTAAAATATTTTAAAATATCATATAAACAGTGCCATGAAAAGCTAGTGATGATGCAGTAAAACACACTAAGAAATCAATAACCAGGAAAGGAACTTAAATGAGATAAAAATGCCACAAAGAAGCCCAAACAAGCTCCATAATGTGCTACACATTTAATTTAAGAGTGATTATTCTGAGAAATATTAGCAATAATTCCAAGGAAACAAAAAAGTATTCTTAAAGCAACTAAACCCTTCATTTTTCAAAAACAGTCATATAAATGAGCAAGAATAATGAAAAGATGCTGGCTGCAAGATCAATGCTACTGAAATGTGCTTCTAAGCTTAGTTATTATCTGTCCTAAGATAGAAAATATTCTTGATGGTTTTAAAGGAGATGGTGTATTTAAATATATTTTTGCAAACATTTATTGTGCAGAGGAAGTATGTGTATATGTAAATATATATTACAATGCATGTGGATGTAGGTGCTTTAGAAGATATTTCCCCTTATTTACGTTTCTTCAATGAGAAAAGTAGCCTTAAATCTTTTAATTCTACTCTTGTATTATGAATTTAGGAGTCATTTTAGCACTGTAAACTCTGAGCTATAAAGCACTGGGCTGGCATCTGTTTTCTCAAATACACAGCTCTCCAGAGCTGAGTGGAGAGTGAAAGAGACAATGTGTGCTAAGTACTTAATAGAACACAGGCCCTCAACCTTTGGCACATATCATCAAGATAATAATAGAATATACTACTATAGCACTAGCTATGGGCCAGTCTCTGCTGTCAATGCAGAGTATCCTATCTAATAAAGAGGGAATATGCTAATTGACCTTCACACTGTTGCAAAGACGGCAATGCCCACAGCCAATAAGGCAGGAATATGCTAATTGACTGCCATGCCCTCAAAGATGGCGGCACCCACAGCCACAAGATGGCGGCGCCCAGTCCCCTCAGCCCCACCGGGGTGGCAGGCGTGTGGCAAGGCCAGGCCCATCCCTAGGCAGGCCCAGCCTTGCCGTGCGCCTGCCTCCAGAGTCTTCCAGTCCCCTCAGCCCCCCAGCCACCCAGGGCCGCCTGAGGTTCAGGTAACCAGGACTGGCCGAGGCTTGTGCTGCCAGCAGTGGCAGCAGCAGAAGTGTGATGGGGGCATCACCTTCCCCTGATCGCTGGGGCACCTCCTGCCCCTGAGGGCTCCTGGACTGTGAGAGGGGGCAGGCCGGGCTGAAGGACCCCCCCTCCCCCCCACCCCGCTCCAGTGCATGAATTTTCATGCACTGGGCCTCTAGTATGCTAATATGTATTGTCCTCAAAGTACTTATCTAGCTTAGATACTGTACCATCACTTCCATTTTACAGATGTGGACACTAAGCAACAGAAAGGTTAAGTAACTTTTGTCACTTCCCATAACTAGAAAGTGGCTAAATTGGGAGTTGAACCTAAGCATTCTAGTACTAAAGCCTGCCATTGATACACACCAGCCCTTGATATAGTCCCAAGGAACTTATCAGCAAAATGTCACTTCAGACTAGATTTTCACTCATGATGTATTAGTTGTCCAACAAGCCTTTAAACTGAAATTAGATATTCTGTGATGACACTGATGAGTGATTGACCACAAGTCACTCACTAGTTTGAGTCTGGGATGATTTCCTAGCCAGATGCATGCTTCAAAGATAACTATCTTTGATCATCATCAACCAATAGGAAGAACCGTAAACATAAGGTGATAGAATAGGCTCAAACAAGAGGTACACGAAAGGAGAATGATATTCCCCTAATGGTGGTTGTGGTTGGGGATGGGGTGAAGCTGCAGTAGACAGGCCCAAGAAACATTATGGTCCCCCCCAAAATGAAAGATAGCTAAATAAAAATTAAGGCATTGGCAATATTATGCTTGCAAAGTGCCTGGCATTTTACTGGAGAGCTTTTTCTACAATTAGAGAATATTGAAGCATGTAACAGCTGGCCCAGAGCCAAATGCACATGATCACCCCATGCTGTCAGCAGGGGTAGGGTTGTTATTTCTACCTGGGGTAGAGCTGACCAGAAAAATGAAATCTTTTAACCACTTTGCTCTTTAAATAGCGTTTTGGGGTTTAGACTCAGAGTGAACTCACTAAACCACCTGTGTTTTTATTTTACTTAAACAAAAATGCTCTTTCCAAACTCTAATTAAAATCTGCTGTTTATACCAGCCTTTAATGTGGTGAGTTCGCCATGGAGTATGTGATCCTTTAATGTCTTGGTGAGCCACTGCTGTTGAGGAGGTAAATAGAAAGGAAAAAAAAAAATTATTTTGTTTCGGCCTGGTGGTAAATATTTGAAATCATGAAACTTGCATTTCAGAAAGTCATTAAATATGGAATAAATTGATATGAGTTTGACATTGTTCATACTTGATCATGCATTATGATATTATACAAGGCAGATGCTTCTTTTCCCAAGCCTACTGGTATCTCCCCTGGCACATCGCTATACAAATTCTAGAAACTGGTTTATTTCCTTATTAGCTTTAGGACCACGCAATGCAGAAGTTAAGGGCAATATCCCTGAGATTGTCCTGCATATGAATGAGATGGAGTGACATGGAGGGGGTATAGAGCATCTGATGTCCACAAAGCAATAATCTCAACTCCCCACCTCCCCAAGCCATTCAAATTCAGAAAGCTAACAGAAAAGGAATGAAAAGTGCCTGCGTGGAAATCTTGGCTTAGCTCCATTTCCCACTAGTTCTGGGACCTTAAAAAAGTTTCTTTACTTCTCTGTGGTTATGAAACTACAAAGAAGTGTTGGAGGATAGAATGGTATAACATGTATAGAGCTCTTGGTGACTCTAAGTATGTAGCATTCTGTATGGCTTAACTCAATTCTGCCTCCTCTAGGAAGTCTTCACTGACTAGCCTGTCACCTGTGGACATTCCTTCCTCTAAATCTGCTTCTTGAATTTATCTGCTGTGTAATTAACAAGAGAGCCAACACAATGCTTTGGTGTAAGAATACTAAGGAGAGCAGCACCCTGTGCTTATTTAACTTCAGTAAATAAAAAAGAAAATATGCTCTTCCAGCACCAGAGAGAGAGAGAGAGAGAGAGAGAGAGAGAGAGAGAGAGAGAGAGATTAAAGTAACAGTTCAGAAAGGGTTTAGCCAGCTAGGGCACTTGGGCCAAATTCAGCTGCCACCTGTTTTTGTCAATAAAGTTTTATTAGGAAACAGCCATGGTCATCAATTACATATTGTCTATGTCTACCTTAGTTCATTGACAGCAGAGTTGAATAGTTACAACAGAGCCCATACAACCCACAAAGCCTAAAATTGTTACCAGCAGGCCCTTTACAGAGAAAATTTGCAGTGTTGGGCAAACCATTCCACTTAGCATTCTACTCTATGAGCTATGTCCCAGGGTGAGCCTAATAACTTATGTGAATCTGTAGTTGTTTGCTGGAGGCAAAGACCAACAGTAGTTAACATATAAATGCGAGAAGTCCACTGGAAGGCTAATGGACTTTGATATTCAGTAAGGGCTGAAAATCAGCATTATATTACCCTGCTGTTGGCTGAATGGCTGAAGGCAATCCCCCAACCTGATAATCCTTTTATTGTTTACCAAACTTTACCACGGATATGCCTGTTTCCTTTGGTAAAGGGCAAATGTGAATTCAAGTAAATAAAAACTGATGGGTCCTGGGTTTCAGGGAGCTTCTTTGCTAGAGGGCAGTTATCTGCCTGGCTCCCCCATGCTTTCTAAATTTATATTTCTTGTCTAGTGTATCCGTTTGTGCGTCAGCCCCTTCTCCAGACCTTGAACCCTAGCTGCAAATGGATGTGGTGTTCACAGTTGTTGGTTTCAGTTCTATTCTGTGGCTCTAAAGGGGATTCTAATGTTTAGAAGTAAAGCAAGGGTTTTTCACACAGCGTGACCATTAAACACAAGGCAGCTTCTGCATCTGGTGTCAATAAACAACCAGCAACGTGGTCACAGCCTAGGAGTGTGGAATGTATTGATATGTAGCTTGCAGAATTTTGATTTTTGTTGTTGCTGTTGTTTCTTATTTGCTTGTTTTTGTTTTTTAAGGTTCTGTTCTGTCACCAACCGCAACACAAAACGCATCTGGTCGAAGTAGGTTACCTGCTCTAGTAAGTCACTTAATTCTGTACTCTACAAGCATGCTGGTGCTCATATGTATCCCTGGGCCTCCGCTGTCCCTGTTTCTCCTGCTTGGTGTAGCAGAAGCCTCTGGGTATCTCCCAATACTTACTTACACCTCTCCTCTTTCATGGAAACAGCCATGCCTGGCCAGCCTCCCTTTCTAGCTTATCGTGGTCATGTGATTAGGTTGCCTAATGGAATGTGTGCAACTTCTGGGTCATGACCTTATAGGAAGGAGCAAAGTTTGCCTTTTGCTCTTGTGCATATTGTCCTCTTCTCTGCCTGGATTGTGAATGTGGGGATGACATATCTTGGACAGTACCAAAACACCCTGGGGATACTGACAAAACGACATAGCGAGACTAGATTCCTGACATCATAGAGCTGCCTTACTAGCCATAACTATTATGTACAGGAGAAATATATTTGGTGTTTTCGAAGCCATTGCGTTTTGCATTTCTTTTTTTATGAGCAACATTGTTTCTTAAAGGGAACCCAGTCACTGTCCTCATAGAGTTATCTGCTTATCCACTTATTATACCAATGAATACATAATTTAAATTTGAACTTATGCAGAAAACTTTATCTTATAAGTGCATATTTTTAAAAAGGATTTGATCAATCAAAATGAAAGCATTAAATGCTCCTCTGACATATGACATGGAAAGTTCTAGAATGTTATACTTATTCCTCCGGGACTTTGCACTTGCTGTTTCTTCTGCCTGGTAAGCTCTTGCCCTACACACGACATTTGAAGCTGGAGCAGAGAAGATACACCCTTACGTCCTTTAGGTCTCTGTCAAAACATCACATGATTAGAGAGCACTTCCTGGGGATGTTACATAAGAGAGTTCTTCACAGCACTCTTAACTACCTTAAATGCTCTGTATTCACATCTTGTCTAAGTGCCCGCCCCTCCACATTCATACACTAAATAACATACTCCAGGTGAGTATATACTGCATCTGTTTTATTAGCTCTTTCTCTGGAGTAAAGAAGGATGCTTGGTGGAAAGTAGACCCTTGCTGAAATTTTGCTGAAGGATTGAATGAATCAATGCACAGATGTCAAGACAACCTGAACCACTCACTGTAGCACAGACAGTGATGGAGTGAAAGGAAAATGTGATGAGTCTGGAGAGGGAGCCCCACAAATTCATGAAGGGCTTTGTGCGTCATATGAAGAGTTTTGTCTTTCTACCAAGAGCCATGGAGATATGAAAGGGTTTTAAAGGGACCAGAGTGTTCCATGATCAGATGCGGGCATATGAAGGCATCATGCCCTTTGCAGTACTGCACATCGGTTAGGAGGAGGTCAGAGTTTAATAAGAGAGAACAGTGGTAGACTACTGCAGTCATTTAGGGGAAGAGTTATCGGTGGAAGAGCAAGGCTAGGCTGTGGAAACAGTACTAGTCATTTTTCCAAGCTGCTCTCACTTCCATTCCTCACCCTTTCCTGCTCTGGTCTGTGCTGGAACAGGCCTTATGTCTATAGGCTCTGTATCCCAGGATCCCGGGTTAGTCTGCTCCTGGCTGGGTTCACCCATGTGAAGCACTGGCCAGGAGTCTTGAAGGTAAGGTAAGTATTTCTCCTATCACTTCTTTCTATCAACAGTTTTTAACGCAGTGACTGTGTCTTCTCTGTGGTCCCAGCTGTCGCTTACCTTAGCTCCTTTTTCCATGGATTCATCTTCCATGGGGCAGCCATCCACCATAGATCTGCCACCCCTAAGGCAAACCGGGTTCCTAGTGGTAGCAGGTCTCCCATCCCCTCCCACTCTCAGGGTGGTAGCTTTTTCCTGCATTAGTTAATTTCTGGGTGGCCCCTTAGTCCCCTGTTTATTTCTCACCATCACCTGACTAGTTACCCCTCATATATTACCTATTGGGGGAAAAACTTAGAGCATTCCTATTTTACTAAGTGAACACTGACTGATGTAATTCTATATATTCTGCCAAATCAATACACTTGTCCAAAAAACTTTGTTATAGAAATGGCTATTACATAGTTTTCATGTAAAGCAGTTTGCTCAAGAAATAAAATGCTGGTTTTAATATGATGACTACCATTACAAGCTTCTTGGAAATAAGGTTTCCATCCCTTTATCTTCTTATTTTCCAGGTGCCAGGTCTGAGTTTGCTTAACGTCCAGAATAATGTCAGCGATTGTGCATATGGATGCTGGCAAGTAAATATTTCAGTCGTTGACTTTCTTTTACTGTCATCTCTCTGAATAAAATGGACAACATCATCTACTTATGATTTTCTATTTCCCATTAAAATGATAGATTTTATTACATTATTTTCTGCTGCAAATTAGCTTAATAGCAGTTATCACAGTATATCACTGGAGTGGCCCAGCTGCTATTGTTTTTATTGCACTATTCCAGTGCCTCCGGGTAATTACCTTTGAGACCTCCAATGCATTTCCCTACGTAAAACCCATTCTTTCTGGTTCGGTATTTTGAGGCATATTCCTCTGTGTTTGCTTTATGTTCTCCTTTTTATTCATCCACAATGACCATTTCATAATCAGCTCTAGATGTTCTAATATCATCTTCAAGGAGCACGTCGAAGGACACACAAAATGAACTCTGTGTCTTTGAGAGCCAGGGAGGAATTTAGCACTTTGGCAGGAGTTTGGGGCTGTGTGGGAGCCATGAGTGATGATTCAAGCTCCTGCCTTTGCATGCATTAACTGCTGGTCGCCTCTGAATAATTGGCTGAAAATATTGGTTAACACGTCAAGTGAAAATGTATGTGGCGGTGCCCGTCTCCGTCATCCCAGGAGAACATCTGTCCACTTCCCAAATCCACTGAACAATTTGGCTCTCGTCTGTGTGACTGGCAGCCGGTCCCAGTGAGGCCCTTTGCTACAAAGCAGGCATGGGGGAAGTCTGGGCTTGAGTTGTGTTGGCAGGTTTTGTTGAAGCACTTTGGAGACTAATTTTACAAAAGTTACCCTCTGGTGATATTAGCCCTTTATTTTTATGAAAGTCAGAGGGAAGAAAAGAAAAGAAACACAACACTTTCTGTGAATAAAAATTGCCTTGGGAAGCAGCTCTTTGGTTCTATTCAGGTGACTCTGTGTGGATTGAACCCTGCCAAGCTAGAGGCATGACCCATGTGGAATTCAGCTGTGCACGGGGACCAAAACTTTAAAAACAAACAAACAATAAAACAGATATAAATGCTCTTACAGGAAAGCTACAGAAAAAAACAATAAACTTAAAAATATTAGAACACAATTTGATTATAAGAAAATAGAATAAAGGATGAGTTATTTGACTTCCTTTGAGGCTGCGGATCAATGGTAACACTTAAGATTTGTAGGCCAGAGAGCCCATTTTTGCCTTGTTTTTGTTTTATTCTATATATACCAAGCTAGACATGGACATGCAATAGTAACTTCACTGCTGGAGTTGACTTAGGAACTTTTTAGATAATTCAGCTCTGAGATGGCTCGCCTACATTTCCTTCCTTTTTTTTTGTTAATCCTCACTGGAGGATATTATTTTTTCATTGATTTTCAAGAAAGTGGAAGGGAGGAGGAGAGACAGAAAGAGAGAAACATGGATGTGAGAGAGACACATTGATTGGTTGCCTCCTGCATGCACCCTGACCAGGGCCAGTGATAGAGCCTGCAACCTAGGTATATGCCCTTAACTGGAATTGAACCCAGATCCTTCAGTCCACAGACCAATGCTCTATCCATTGAGCCAAACTGGTTAGAGCATCCACCTACATTTTCTCCTAACATTGAGAGCTTCTTCTATATCATACATTTTCCTGCCCATTTTTTTTCGTTCATGAATAATGTCATCTCTCTGAATAAAATGGACATCTTTCTATGCTTTTCCATTTCCCATTACAAATAATAGATCTTATTACACTATATTTCTGCTGAAAATTAGTTTAATGGCAGTTATCACAGTGCATCCGGGGCATGGCCCAGCTGCTGCTGTTTCATTGCACTATTCCAGTCGCTGTATTTTGAACTTTGAAGTCACTTTATAGCTTAGGTTCTCTAAAAGGAGCTAGGAAGACACACATGGCCAACTAGGCTTTCGTGTCATCCTTGCCTGAAATTGTAGGGTCTTCAGCTCAAATTTCTGTGGTTTCTCCAGCCATGAGGCTCTCTGATTCCTAAGGTGATTTTGTCCATCCCTTCTGCCTCCATCCTGGTTCAGGCACTTACTCTTAGGGATGATCCCAACAGATGTCAAACAGCGCTCCTTATCCATCAACTCTTCATCCCCCTACTGTCTCATCTAACACTGACAGATTAATCAAGGGAAGCTCCAAATGTTGGGATGGTTTCTCATCACTCTCTAAATTACCTTCTCATCTCTGGCCATCAAGTAATCTCTAATCAGGTCTTAAGGGCTTTTCCTACACATATTCTACATTTGTGCTAACTTAGACTACTCACTGAACCACAAAATGCACTATGCCTGTGCCTGTCTTACTCATGCTATTCTCCCCACTTAGTAAGCCACACCCCTTATCCTGCTTGTCAGATATTACCATCCTTCAAGGACTAACTCACATGCCATCTCCTTTATGAAGACTTTTAAATGTTCACAGAATAGCCCTTCTTTGAAGTGGCATGAGATTCAATCGCAATCTACTACATTCCACAATTATTTGTACAATTAACTTATTTACTCAATGAAGTTTTGCATTCCTCCAGTTTGAAACTTCATATGGCTCATGTTTGTACAATTAGTGGTGCCTGGCACACATCCCATTAAGTAAATGAAATGAAAGAGAAAAATTCTTGATATGATAAGTCCAATGACTACATTTTCGACAATATTACTTTTAAGTTTCACATTCAGTTATATATATAATAACTATATGATTTTAAAAGATATTTAATTCATTTTTGAATTAAAAAACAAGATGTGATAATTTCATGTGACATGGAGCAAAATGTCTTAGAATATAAGTTATTTAATTTAGCCATTTAATTATCTTACATTTCTCTGGCAAAAAAAAAAAAAAAAATGGTTACCAGCTCTTCATGTGTAAGAAACATCGGAAGAGAGAGATAGACAGGATAACACTGGACAATAGTCATCATCAAGACTTATAAAAATGATTTAACTCACTCTTCACCCAAGTGACTACAATTCTCACATCAGAAGATGGAATAGGGTGTTGAGTTGAATGAAATTTGGGATTTATTCTAAGCTGTGGAGTTCCATAGAAAAGAACTGGTTGGTTAAGACACATCACATTCTCTTTTAATTGGGGACTGAAATGACTTTAAATAGTAAAATTTGATTTGTTATTGAGCACATAGAAATTAATACCTAAATAATATAGTTGAATGGCTGACTTGTGGCCTGCTGATATGACTGGCCTAGTCTTTATAATAAATTAAACAGTAGTTGGGGATACTAGATTAAAAAAATAAGTATATAATTATATGTTTTGCTATCAGTGAATTGCCTTGGTTTTGCCCAAATATAGTCAAAGGTTGCAATGTGTCATCAGCATTCCATCATGAACAGGTTCAGGGGTGGGCAAACTTTTTGACTCGAGGGCCACAATGGGTTCTTAAACTGGACCGGAGGGCCGGAACAAAAGCATGGATGGAGTGTTTGTGTGAACTAATATAAATTCAAAGTAAAGGAGCGGAGAGGAGAGCAAGAGAACCCTCCGCTCTTTCGGCTCTGCAGGCCGGATACAACAGCCGAATGGGCCAGATCCAGCCCGCGGGCCATAGGTTTGCCCACAGCTGGACATGTTGCTGGATGTTATCAAAGAGAAGCAGAGGCAGATGCTAGCTAAAGCTGTAAAGACAGCCCTAGCTGGTTTGGCTCAGTGGATAGAGAATTGGCCTGCGGACTAAAGGGTCTCAGGTTCAATTCTGGCCAAAGGCACATGCCTAGGTTGAGGGCTCGCTCCCCACTAAGGGGCATGCAGGAGGCAGACTATCAATGATTCTCTCTCATCATTATCTCTCTATCCCTCTCCCTTCTTCTCTGAAATCAGTAAAAATATATTTTAAAAAATTTGAAAACATTAAAAAAAAGGCTGTAAAGACAGATTTTATTCAGTGACTATTGAAATAGGGGGAAGAGACCATGGTAGAACCAAACTCTACTGCAAATACAAGAACAAGTGGGGGCTTAGAGAAAAGGACCAAGGTGAAGAAAATTACTAAAAGGTAACAGTAAGAGGGATTCTTGCTAAACAAATTGAATAGGATTCTTGCTAAAGGCTGGTCAGGGTGATCAGATATCAAGGGTGGGGGTGGGGGAGGATTCTTGCTAAAGTGACTGAGTAGGATTCTTGCTACAACTAGATTAGTTATACTGAAAACAGGGCCCAATCATGAGGCCTAGTCAAAAAGGGGGCCCTTGGAGCTCAAGGAGAGAGTCTGTTAGTATCCTTGTTTTGTCTAACCTTCAAAAGAGAGACAATAGTGTCACATAGTGTGTTCAGGTGGTATTACCTCCAGAGAAGTGGTGAACTTTAATTAGAGGATAAAAGTAATTTCTCAGAATTTGAAATGCCAGACCATAATTTTTATGAAGAAAAGTAAAAGAAGAAATACCTTTCAAAAATTCTAACTTCTATAAATTCTCTTTTGCTACTGCAACAAACTACCCCAAATTCAGCAGCCCAAAACAACACACATTCATTATCTCAATGTTTTGCAGGTTAGAAGTCTGACACAGGTGTCACTGGGTCAAAACCAAGGGGTCATCAGGCCACATTTCTTTCTGGAGGCTCTGGAGAAGAATCTATCTTCTTGGTTGTTCTAACTTTAGAGGCAGCCCACATTTCTTGGCTCATGGCCCTTTCTTCTATCTTCAAAGCCAGCAAGTGGGATACATTGTTCTCACATAGTGTCATCTGTCTTTGTTTCTACCATCACATATCTTTTTTTATTATTGTTTAAAGTATGACAAATAGTAGTACATATGTCTCCTTTTTTTTCCCCATTGACCTCCCCCCAGCCTCCCCTACCCCCCAGTACATGCCTTTACCTGCCTCCCCCCCCACACCCACAGTGTCTTGTATCCATTGGTTATGCTTATATGCATGCATACAAGTCCTTCGGTTGATCTCTTACAGCCCCTCCCCCCCAGCCTCCCCTGCCTTCCCGCTGTAGTTTGACAGTCTGTTCAATGCTTCTTTGCCTCTGTATCTATTTTTTTCCCATTTCTTTCCTTTAAAAAATCTTGCCTCTGCAGACTAGAAATAAACATATAATAACAAAAAATGTTTGAGTCCCAATTTCAATGTCCAACAGTTCTGAGTCCCCGTTTCAAACAGTTCCTTATGTGTACATGTCAGCAATGATATCTGGATGGTGGGCATATCTTTTTCTGACTCTTCTCCTCTTCTCCTACTGTCATTCTTTTAAGAACCCTGTGACTATATTGGGCACACACAGAAAATCCAGAATAATCTCCCTATGTTATGGTCATCTGATTGGTGACCTCAATTCCCCTTTGTCAAGTGAAATGACATATTCACAGGTTCCAGGAAACAGGGCGTGGACATCTTTAGGGGCAATCATTCTGCCTATCAACCAACAATTTGTGCAGAGTCTAAATATAACAATATAGACCAAACAAAATACATAAAATTAAAAATATTGAAGTATGTAAAATAAATAAGAGGGACAAATTCTCCTATAGAGCATTACAACTCTCATTTACTGTGTTCCATCATCCAGAGGGTGTGAAGATAACTGAAAGGTAGATCATCTTTAAGGGCTGGTAACCTCATGGCAAAAGCATTTCAGGACACAAGGGTTCTGACTTGAGAATAAATAAATAAATAAATAAATAAATAAATAAATAAATAAATAAAAAGCTATCATTCCATTTATGATCGCCTAGCATTCATGTTTTGTACTTTCTGTCCCTGGTGTTGGACTGACCTTGTCTGACTACATTTTATTATCACAATCTGGACCCTGAAGTTAGTTTAAGAGATCCACTCACTGTGCTTCCCATCCATAAGGGAGGTTACTCTTGGCAATTTCCTGCTGCCCCTTTCCCACGTTTCAGGACCGTCTTCAGACTCATCTCAAATTCCCCTGAGCACAGGTTCCTGGGACCGCACCTTGTTTTTTGGGCGGTGGATTCTGTGACTTGGTGTGAGGCTTCCTGCAAGCAGCTCTCTGCCTCGCTTCCCTAGTGGGAATCTCAAACACGTCATAGCATGTGCTGCTTCATGGGTGATGGACGGTGACAGTGGACACGGCAGCTTGCATGAAGCTATTAATAAAAAGTGCTTATGGCAGAACATGTCACAGTAAAAATGTGCCATATGGTGCTTATATTTAAGATTCTTTTCGTCTTCTGCCTTGTTGAATCTGTGGTGTACTATTATCTCTGGCATTTCACTCTCATTGCCCTCTGCTCAGCTTTATCTTGAACTCACCTCTGCCTTGTACAGCTCTGAACTGCCTTGGTTGTCCCGGGGAACCCCAACTTTAGCATGGGGTGCGTGCCTATTATCCTTGCTGGTTTACTCTCTCCCTCCCTTTCTTCACAAGGAATTGGAGGATTAAGGGCCACTTGGAGTTGAACTGCTTCATAAATCGCATCGCATTTCACCTTATTCAATATTTTTATGAATAATTGTGGAGACAAAGGAAAGGCGGGCATTTGTATTACTCAGGCTGCTTAGAGTTGCCTGTGATGTTGGCAGTTGCACCGCATTCAGGGAGAGTAAACTCCGCTCTCATATGTCTGCCAAATCAGGACAAAAGAAGGCTGTCATTCCCATCCAGACATAAGAACATCAATATCAATGATACGTGCAAACTTGGAGTTATCTGAAGCCAGGGCATTCTGTCTTTTCAGCCAAGTTCGAGAGAGCAGAGGGTGTCTGCTATGCCAAACATGCGGGACACACAAACATTCTCCCCAAGTCCATCTCCAACCTGCTGCAATCTGCCCGCAGCCTGAACTTTAGACCAGAGCTATGCAGTGTTCCTGCACCAGATCCTGTTACGTCTCCTGGCACCAGCCTTGCTAACCCAAACATGAGCTTGGAGCAGTGGACACATTATTTAGACACTTCCTGAGCTCCCCTGGGAGAGGCTGAGGTCAGGAGCACCTGCCTCTCTCAAATCCTGATTCTTCCATTTAAACAGAGGAATGACCTTTGGAAAATGTCCCTCCGCTTGTTTCCTCATCTGAAAGACACATTTCAAGGTTGCTACGTTTTACAGTTATTGTGAAGAGTAAATCAGGTTATTCATGTACAATGCCTAGGACAGGGACCAGTGCATAGTGAGAGATTCATAAGTGGGAGCTGGACTATTTCTTACACATAGGAGCCTCTGCAATCCCACTTAACACAATTCAGAGTGGAGTTTTCTGGGGATAAAAGGAGTCAATGAGTGTTGCTGGTGACTTCCACTCTCTCAATGATGGTTGCTTTCTCTAATTTACTACTCAGTCCTCAGTAATCCCTGTGCACAATGACTCCCGGGAAGTTATCTGAAATTCATTTGCACTAATATGAAAAGATTAGCAGAAACTCAAAATGAGACCTCTTGTAGCAAGAACATATCCTTTTTTTAGTGAATTAATATGAACTTTGATTAAAAACAACAAAAAAAGTCTAGCTGAAATTCCATTCATTCACTCATCAAATCTTTCTTAGCATCTACCACAGTCAAGCAACTGCTAAGATTAAGACAGGCTCTTTCAAAGCCTGGTGGGGACCTTCTATCTATAAACAGACAGGTATGTTATGATATGAGGACTGCTCCAATAGCTTAAGCATAAAAACTTCAAAATCATAGAGGAGTTCCTTTATTTCCAGTGAAGGAAAGGAATTGGGTTGGAGGAAATAACTTATATATGCTAAGGAATATAAAATCAAATCACCCGAGGAGTCATCTACTTCTGCTAATGCAAAAACTGCCAAAGAGATCTGAGTGCTGGCTGGAGCACTGGTATACCTTAGACAGTCCAAATGCGTGCAGTCAATTTCTGTAAAGTGGGTTTAAGGAATGACATCATGTTGGAAAAGTGGGCTGAGGGCTTGACCTAAAGCCCCATTTGTCTGGTGACACATTTGGTTTAGATTGCAGGTTTATTAGGGCAATTTGTGGTGCTGCCAAAGGTGCCACAATTCTTTTAGACCCCATGATAGCTTTGCACATGTCCGTCTCATTATGCAGAGTGGGAGTTAGCTACTAAAACTAGATATTCCAGCTTTAAGCAGCAGGTTAGATAAAATGCTGAGGAAACAGCTTCCAGTTGGCAGATTTTTGTTTCTTGGTAATTAATAATTTTATTTTATATATTTTTTTTCTTTAAAACTAATTATATTTCCTGTGCTTTTTCTTAAAGACTACTAATGATGCTGGTTATTGGGATGAAAAGCTTGTTATAAAGCACTTTGTTACTTAATAAATATAATTCCATATATTATGTCCTTGCATCTTTCTAACACAATTGAGATACTGATATGATCATTTTTTCATTTTACAGATGAGGAAATTGAGGTTCTGGGCAGTTTAACCTTTGTATCCAAAGATAGACAGCTGAGGGATTGGAAAATAGGTTTCAAACCTAGGTTTTGTGAGTCCACATTTTTTATCCTGTCCCTTAGAATTATTTAATTGTAATTTATCAAGGAACAAAACTCAAAATTTCAAGTTATTAGAGATTATGGAATCTAACATATAGATTTAACATATAAGGAAACATAGTTTAAGTGACCAACGTCATAAAACTGCTTAGCTTCAGAGGCAAAACGAGAACTCATATCTCCTGCCTTTTCCATTATGCTGAGCTGCCCACCTCTTTCTGGCCATGAACTTCAGGCACAATCAAGACAGATTTCCTTTCCCATGTATTTTCTTCCACTTGGTTTCCTCTCTGAGTTAGCAACACCTTAGGTAAGAGAAAATTCTGGAGCCAATTCAAGCCTCCTATTAATGATTTCTCTGAATTTATAAGAAAATTAAGATTAGCGTGTAGAGCGAGGTGATAGGGGAGATGTTTTCTGTGTTTAAATCATAAACACTCTCATATAATCATCTGCATTTAAAAGGGGGAATTTACACTAGAAACTACAACTGGGAACCTGTGGCCCAGGAGGGCTTTCCCTATTTATTTAAGATATCTGTGCATATTCAGAGTCACAAAACCGAGTTCTAAGGAGGCCTGCTCTCCCGCAGCTGGGAGGGGAAGGGCAAGAGGTGAATTGTATTTTTTAAGCCTGTCACTTTGAAAACTCCCTGCTTCAAACTGCATTTCCAGGATTGTCAACTTCACAGCAGCAGTGAAGCGGGAGAAGCAACGGCATCTTTGGAAGGAACTGCACATTGCAGTACTTAATCTCTCCCCAGGCTTGTGAGAACTTGCTTATCTGGCAGGTTTTCCAAGCAGGCTGGGCTCTGTGGACAATAGAGTTGGCAATCTGGAGACTGTCGCTTCATAATAGAGAGGCTTTGGGGAGATACGCTTCCTTTAAAAGGGATCTAAATGGATAAGTATTAAATGACTTCCCTGCAAAAAAAGTTCAAATAGTTATTGAATATATTCAAGTTCCATTCTGATCTCCTTCTTTGAACACTTGGACCCTTTTTCACTGGGTATTATGCTGCAATTTTATGGTAGGTTAAATCATGCCGCCACGTGCATTGAAGTTATTCTTAAAAATGGTTATTATAGCATTTCTTATGTAGCATTGAATAGTTCATCAACGAATGACATCTCTGTTTTCCAACCATTTTTGGATTAGCATGTGGTAGATGCCCGAGAAGTCCACATGGGTAACCTGCATTCAGGTTGTACTCGCATCACAAGTGAACTCTGTTCAGATGTTAGTCTAAGCTCTGAACGTCAAACATGTATCAACAGAGCCTAAGTCAAGGACAATGCTATTTGCATGGAATAGAAACGTATATGAAGAAGTTTTGTTTTGCTTTGTTTTTTAAGAGCCTGGTTTTGTGAGAATGCAAGAAAAAAATATCACAGAAAACATATGTTAGATTCTGTTGAGCTACATGGAGACCAATTCACTTGAGATTTAAAAGTGAGGACAGAAGATGACTGATGAATTAAGAAGCTTATCACTATTAAAATATTGTATGTCCAAGTACTATGGGTTGAACAAAAGGGTATCTTTTGTAAAACATATCAAGAAATCTAAAGATACCTCAGTAGTAGATAGATTATTTTAAAACTTAACAAAATCATGCCACCAAGTTCAGTGTGGAGTCTGTGGTTCTGTGGTTTGTCACCTCATGGGTACAAGATGGTAGCTCTAGTCCTAGTCATGATATCTTTACCTAACACCATACAAGGACAAGAACAGCAGTCTCTTATATCTCTCATAGACGAGAATAAAACTTTTCCAGGAAGCTTCCATATCTTCTCTTCGGGTTTGTTGGCTATTATTGGGCCACATGCCCACTCTCCAGCAACAAAGGAGGCTGAGGAAGTGAGTGTTTGGCTGCAATAGCCACTACAGTAAGAAACTGCTCTGCAGAGTGAGAAAACAGAGGGGAGATAAAGCTTAAGAATTCAGTCAGCAAAGGCTGCCATTGATTTCCTCTTTCTCAGAGGCCACCTTGATGTTTCCATAGTTCTTCCTGTTTACATGGACTTTTGATCAGTATGTGTCATAACTATGCACATGCTATAAGCTGATTCTTCAGAATTACTCATACTTACTTAACTTTGTCCCTCAGTGTTCGGGTTCAAATTTCTAAAATTTTTGATCGAGGGAACTTCATGACCCAACTCAGCTACTCAAGCTAGCTGATAAGTGATATGTGAATGTCTTGGTTCAGTCAAATTGGTTGACAATGGGCAGAGAGCAGGGTCACATGGTCCATCCAGTTCAGATTCAGCAGAATTATAGATAGTGATGCTGGGTAACTTTAGTAATCTCTGAAATTAGATTCCCAAGGCATACAGACCCACTTCCTCTTCCAGTATCTGGTCATTCTCTGTATATTATTCTGATTCTCAGCTACTTTATATCCTTACTAGAGGCCCAGTGCATGAAATTCATGCACAGGGAGGGGGGATGGTGTCCCTCAGCCCGGCCTGCACCCTCTTGCAATCCGGGACCCTTCGGGTAGGGACCCTAGGCCTGGCTGGCGATCAAGGCCTATAGGGACTTTCCTTCCCCGCCACTACCACTGCTTGCCATCTGTGTGGTGCTGCCCCCTCTCCCCCACCACTGGTTGCCTCGCTTTGCAGGCAACAGGCATGGGGTGTGATCGTTTGGCTGGCCTAGGCACTCCCTCTGCTGGGTGATCACTGGCTGGCCCCACACACCTGCCACAGTGTTACTGGCTGGTGGCCTGGGCCTTCCTCTGTGGGGCGATCCATCATGAGGCCCCCAGATCTATCTCCCCGCAGAGGGAGGCCCCGCCAACTCACCGCAGCGCTGCCAGCCGGGTGGCCTGGGCCTTCCTCTGTGGGGCAATCAATCGCAGGGCTCCGAGATAGATGGCTCTGCAGAGGGAGGCCCCTCCCACTTGCCACAGTGCCACCAGTCAGGTAGCCTAGGCCTCCCTCTTTGGGGTGATTGATTGCCCAGCAGAGGGAGGCCCCGCCCACCCAGCTGGGGCTCCGTAATCAATCGCTCCCAGAGGGTGGCCTGAACCTCCCTCTTTGAGGTGACCAATCGGAGAGCCCCCCCATCAATCGCCCCACAGAGGGTGGCCTGGGCCCCCCTTTGCAAGGCAATCATGGGGTGATTGTGGAGCTCCCCAACCAATTGCATCGCACCTGCCTTGGCTGGCCTGGTGCCAGTGCGTGTCATAGCATGGTCATCCAGAAGGTCGTCTGGAAGGTTGTTCTGCTGTTCAGTCATTTGGTAAATTCGCATATTACGCTTTTATTATTATAGGTTTATTAATATCAGCATCAGTCAGTCAAAATAACCCTTATCCTACTTATCAAATAGCATTTTTTGATAGGTGTAAGTATCCTTATAAATAACATTAAAATTGATATGAGTGTACTTTGAACAGTTAACAAGAAAAGTACAATTGTAAATCATTATAGCACATCATCCTTAAAAATTTTTAGACAAAAATACAAGCTCAGTCATATTTTCCTCAATGTATGGTATGATTATACAAAATATACAGAATCTACTGCTTTTGTAAGCTTTATAATACAGATGTTAGTTATTAATGAATAAGAATCCATATCTATTTTATTTACTTGCACATCTCCCATAGTTCAATCTGAACTACATCAGTAATATAATTAAAAAGACTAGAGTAGTAGGCCTATTATATTGTATTCTTTTTTTTTTTAATATATTTTATTGATTTTTTACAGAGAGGAAGGGAGAGGGACAGAGAGCTAGAAACATCAATGAGAGAGAAACATTGATCAGCTGCCTCCTGCACACCCCCTACTGGGGATGTGCCCGCAACCAAGGTACATGCCCCTGACCAGAATCGAACCTGGGACCTCTCGGTCCACAGGGCGACACTCTATCCACTGAGTCAAACCGGTTAGGGCTATATTGTATTCTTAAAAGTTAGAATTTCACTTTAAGGTTATTAGGAAGATATAATCTAATAACTTTGAAATGTATAGATATTTTATGATTTATTGCTAAACATTAACAGTTTCACTCTGCTATGGATATTATTGTCTATGCCTTTCTCTTGAGGAAACAATGACACCCCGCCCCCACCTGGAAAAAAAAAAAAAAGAATTTCTAGAGAATGTAAAATAGTGGGAATGTCAAAGTAAAATCCTGGGATCTATTAAAAGCTGTTCTTAAATGAAACCAGCAAGCACCTCAAGATCTAAAAGTGTATTCTAGCCATCTTATAGCACCAGTCTAGCAAAGTTTATGCATATTGTTAAACTAAAGTGAAGACAGTTCATGATTTACACATTAATCCACTAGTCACTACATCTGGAAAGATCCAGTGGTAAGCTGTGTTTGGGCTTTAAAGGGTAAGAGAGTATTTCTCCTCTCAATGGTCTTTCAACTTGGGTGAAGGGATGTATTACGGATGAATGAAAATATAACCATAATTAAGGCTGTCTATGAGAAGAAACAAATTTGTGATGCCTAAAATAAACATTAAAGTTCCCAGAGAAATTATTTCCTGTTCTCTGAAGGACTTAGAGAGGTATAAGAATTTAGTTTTTCTCTTTTCTCAGCCAAAAAGAAGTTGTAGTAAGACATTTTAAGAGTAAAAGAATTATGCAAAGGCACATGAAAAAGAAGAAATACCACAAGTTGGTATCATATTTCTGAACTTCCCCCTCACTCATTCCCTCTACCCTTTATCCAGCTATCCATCCATCTTTTATCATTTGTCTTTTTTTATATCTAATTACTAGAGGCCCGGTGCATGGATTCATGCACAGGTGGAATCTCTTGGCCTGGTCTGCAGGGATCGGGCTGAAACTGGTTTTCCCAACATCCCCTGAGGTGTCCCAGATTGTGAGAGGGCACTTCTCGGGTGATGCACCCCAGAATAGGGCTCCCTCCTCTCTGGTTCTGGGTGTGTCCCCGAAAACCACAGCTGCCAAGTCACTGCAGCTCGACAGCTCCTGCGTTGAGCATCTGCCTCCTGGTGGTCAAACAGTTGGCTGGTCGGCCAGCCATTTAGGCTGTTATATATATAATCAGTATATTCTTTCATTTTTTTTTTATCACTGACTATTTAGAGATGTAATGGCTTTAATAAACCTTGCAACCGGAAAAATGTGCATATTTACATACACAAAACTTGCATTGCTATGGAGTCAAGAAAAATTCTGAATCCTACTCATGTACCTATATTAGGCTCATTCCCTCCAGACAGAGTAACCTGGGTAAAGTAGTATTTTGTATGGAACCATTGGTTCTAATAGCTCTCAGCCTTTTCTTATATATTCTTAAAATCATAGAAAGTAAATGATAATAAGATAATAGGATTTAACCTAATTTAGCCTACTGAAAATCTGATTTTTTTCTATTTTCTGTTTTTTTAAAGAAATTGAATGAATTTTATTATACATACCACCTATATACATTTAGTGCAACATAAAAATCATATAAATTATTTATTATCTTAAAAAAGTCATGTTTATCTTATGGGTTTACATACAATCTCCACATTAATAAGTATCACCATATCACCCCTTTGCCATTTCCTACTTGTGGATGGAAGAACTAAGTTGAGAACTGCTTGACAGGGGCTAGCTTTAGGTTATGCTAAAGTTATCCTCCTTAGCCCGACAGAAGACATAAAACCAGAAATTATCTGACCCTTTCTGGTTATATGTCTTGCCCATCCCTGCCCAGCACTGAAATACTTACTTCAGCCTCAAGCTAGTTCTTGAATTTTGTCTACTCTCCTCCATGTCTTTGTTCACACTGTACACACTGCTCAAATGTCTCATTCTCTTCACTCTGCCATCTCATATTCATTCTTTCAGACACATCTCAGTGTCCCTTCTTCTGTAAGCCTTCCCAAATCTCGGGGTCTATCCCTTCCTTATATTTGCCCACTGCATATTAACCATCTCTATGAGTCTGTTTCTTCTGCTGGCTCCATAATCCATCTGCGTATCACTCAGTGTCCCAGAATAGTGTCGGGAATGTGATGGATACTTGGTAAATGTTGCTTGAAGTCAGTGAAGCATGGCAGAATTCACCTGAACATTTCCAAAGATGGTATTAACAAGAGAAAAATGATATTTTAAAAAGTGTAACACTTGTCTTTCTCTGACTGGCTTATTTCACTTAGCATAATACTCTCCAGGTCCCTCCAGACTATCTCAAAGAACAAGATATCCTTCTTTTTTATAGTTCCATAGACAAGTATCAGACATGATCTCACATATATATGGAATCTAATGAACAAAATAAAACAACAAACAAAATAGATTCAGAGGCATGAAAACACAGACTGATGGATCTCAGAAGGAAGGAGGAGGAGATAGGTGGAAATTAACCAGATAATGTGTATGCATATATGTATAACCCAGGGACATAGACAATAGTGTGGTAAAGGCCTGGGGTGAGGTGGAAACCCAGTGGAGGGGAGCAATGGGGAAAAAATGGGAAACATCTGTAATACTCTCAGCAATAAAGATACATTAAAAATAAATTAAAAAGTGTATTCTGGAATTGGGGGATGGAGTATACAACTATGGAAGAAGCCAAGCAAACCAACTAGGAAGTTACTATAATTGTTTCATATTCAGAAATGGGGCAATACAGGTCAGCACTAAAGTGGAAATAGTGGGAATGAAACGGAGGAAACAACTTTAAGAGTCAAGCCTTGATCAAGGAGAATGAGGCAAAAAGAGGATCAAAGATACCCATGAAGTTTCCAGACAAAATAATAATGACAGTGGAGGGGTCCTTAGTTTTGTTCAAAAGATCTCTATCTGTCACCGTGGAGGAAGGATTAATGGACAGAAATCATGTCAAAAAGAGAGGATAAATGCTAATCTCCAAGGTCAGCAGCAAAGAAACCAATGGGCTTCAATGGCAGGAAAAACTAAAGGCCACTTCTAAATCCCACAACCTTCCACTGGCTGGGAGAGCCAGGTTGAAGATGGAACTTAGTGACAACAGGAGAGAAAGCAGGTATTTCTCAGCAGGAGAGAAAGCAGGTATTTCTCAGCAGGAGAGAAAGCAGGTATTCTCTAGGATCAAGTCCTATGAGGCACTGCAACACAACCATGAACAACCAGTGAAAATGAGTCTAAGACTGCTTGGGGGTAGAACCACCCAAGTTTCTAGTCACACCCACACTCCCAAGGCAGAGCTCAGCCAGAAGTATCATTTGTAAGTACAAAGGTCCTAGGATCACCACATTTTTATGCCATAACATCTGTTCAATATAAGTATTAACTTCTCTTTGTTTCAATGCCAACATTTTAAAGACCAACTTAGTTGTACACTCATTAGTATTATTACTGTGTTCTGTTTCCATGCCATGATTCCAGGTCACTCCAGTTAACAAGAAGCTCACCCAACTAGCCTCACCATTTGCATTGAACCAGTACAACCCAGAAAATAGATGCTTTTATGGCCAGTTACTTTCCTAACTCTAAACTAAATTGGCTGAGGCAAAAAACCAGCTGTCTCCCACGGGCTCATTCCGAATGGCAGCTATTTCTATGAGTTAGGACATCAGCCTCTGCTAATAACCTCCTGTGGGCCCCTCTCCTGCCTGTTTTCTGACCATGTCTTCTTCCCTCTTCACTTACTCATAAAGGTTTCTGTTGGGGTTTTTCTTCAGCAAGCTTGTGCCAGAGCTGGCCTGAACCTGAGGCTGGACAGTCCTTAAATAAGTGGAGTGATAGAAAAACAAACGTAAGTTCTCCTCCGAGAGACTTCTATATGTTTGTTCATTCATTCATCAATTTTATTCTTAAATTTATTAATTCTCTAACTCATCCATTCCTTCTTTCTCATCAATATATCTTGAGTGTTATTTAAGTCCCAGCTATTGCATTCACAATGTTTGATAGACTTGAAGGATAGGAGAGAATAAGAGATAAATATATAGAAGATAAGAATAAAAGAAATGAAGTGGTAGTCAAGGTATGGTCTGTGACAGACAACCTGAATCAATATCACCTAGAATGGGTATTGAAAATTCAAATTCCTGGACTCAACCTATAATCAACTAATTCAGAATCAATAGGATCAAATCCCCAAGAGCTTTCCAAATAAATATTTAAAATGAACACTCCTTACTATTTATTTGATTAAGGAACAAATTTTGAAATATGTTATGTAATGTTTAACTTTAACATATATATACATATATATAATTTTTTTCATCTATATATGTATATGAGAAGAATCATGATCATGTGATTCATGGAAATATAAAGCAGGAAGAGATCCTTTTATATGAGGTAAGGTGATTTGTTTAATGTCATTGAACTCTAACTTTTCAAAATTTGTTTGCAAATAAGAATAAAATCACATCTGGAAAATTATTTTACCATCTGATCTAGAGTAGAACTATCAAATATAAAAGGATGTATTTAAATGTTGGTACATCCTTTGCATTTAAGCACTAATTTTATTTTTTTAAGTCTCCCATAAATAATATAAATTCACATGTAAAATATATTGGAATATTTGCCGAAGATGCAAAGAATATAGCATCTTGGAAAGCTTAGAAAATAATGGCATTGTACTTTTATTCAGTTATTACACAAATGGTATTACTGCTTGAGGTGAACTCAGCTTAAACTTGATAATTTATTAGAAAACAAAAAACAATTCTGAATGAGCACTATTCTAGACCCTGGGGATTTTATGGTGATTGACTTGTGGTCCCTAGCTTCTGGAAGCAGAAAGATGAACAGGTAAATAAAATAAAATTAGTAAATAATATACTGGGAGGATACCATGGGAACTCATAATTAGATAGGGTTAGCCATAGAAGCTTTCTTTGAGAATGTGATATCTCTGTTCAGTTTTGAAGAACAAGCGAATATTAACCAGGGTGGGGAATAGGTGTGTGAGAGTCTGATGTGAAGGAAGGGATCAATGGCAGTGAAAGTGGACTATTTCCACAATATTCCATCTCTGTTGTTCACCCCTCTCTAATGCAGCTCACCTGCCCCTATGTCACAGTCTCATCCAACTTGTAAGCTTGGCACCAAAACAAAAACAACCACAAAACATGTGTTTGCCTGGGCACCAAATACCCTAATTTTGAAATACTCATTGGTGAGGTCTTCTGCCCTCTGTTCTATGTAATCCTCTAAACCTTGCCTAGACTCCCAGCACCTGTGTGTGCCACCTGGGCAACCGACTGTTTATTTCTGGGTCCTCTCTGGCTTCTTGTCTACTTCTGTTTTCTGTTTAGGTTTTTAGTCCTGTCTATAGTCATGTCTAGTTTTTACCTTATGAATTCTGCTTCACCTTCATTGTTTATTGTCCCAACTTGTATACCTGTTGTAAAATATAATAAAGTAGCACCATTCAAATTCTGGCTCTTTCTGCATTAGCAATAAAAGTAAAAAGATAATTCGTTTCCCCCTCGGGCACATTGTTGGATGAGTTCACTCATATTTGTTCTACTTCAAGCCAGTCTGTAGTAGGAGTCATCTGATTACTTCATTCTGCAAGTGAGCCAAATCCGTAATTGAGTAGGTGTAACCACGGAGTTGCTAAAACTCCAGGGATTGTCAGGTATTCCTTTGGGGAAATGCACTATTGAAATAGAATGCATGGGCTTAACAACACAAACAATGGTCCTTCAAATCTGCTTCTTCCTCTGAGTAACAAAACCAAACACATCAAACTGGCTGCCTCAGCTTCTTGAATGAGGTTAGATAGAATGAAAACAATTAAGAAATATAAATTTATCTTTGAAATTTTCAAACCATTGGAGTGAAACGCGTTTCTACAGGCTCCTTTGCCTAACTCTACCACCAAATTGCTACTTCAAAGTAACAATCCTACTATGCCTAAGTGGATATTTGCTGTTTTAGAGCCAGGGGCCCAGCTCCCCTCTTCTGGTAAGCTCATCTGCCCCACTCTTACCTGACCTAATCTCATGTTAGTGATCAAATCATGGGTGAATATATGATCACATTTAGGCTAAAGAGAGTCAGATCCAGTTCTTTTATTTGAATTGTTAAGAAAGAACTCCTTTTTAGAAACTTGGAGTTGGGATTCAGTACATTGCTGGGAACCTTTCTGCCTGAGAATGCATGAGGCCAATGAACAGAGAAGAGAGCTGAGAGGTAGGGAGGGAATCCTGATAATACCACTGAGGCTGTGGACCAGTCTACATTTTCAAATCAAATCTATCCTAGACTTTTTAGGCATGCAAAGCACTGATTTTGTTCTATGTTTCTTTCTTTTTATTGTTTAAAGTATTACAAATAGTAGTACATATGTTTTCTTTTTTCCCCATTGACCTCCCCCTGGCCTCCCCGACTCCCCAGCACATGCCCTCACCCCCTAGTGTCTGTGTCCATTGGTTATGCTTATATGCATGCATACAAGTCCTTTGGTTGATCTCTTACCCCCCTCACCAATCCTCCCCTGCCTTCCCACTGAAGTTTGACAGTCTGTTCGATGCTTCTTTGTCTCTGTATCTATTTTTGTTCATCAGTTTATGATGTCCATTATATTCCACAAATGAGTGAGATCATGTGATATATATCTTTCTCTGACTGGCTTATTTCACTTAGCATAATGCTCTCCAGCTAGTTTGATTTAGATATATTTAAAAAATGAACTTTAAAGACTTTAGCTTAACATACTTGAGAAACCTGCTCAATTCTGTCTTTACCATGGTATGATCTCTTAACTTAGTCTTTTTTTTCCCCCAAAAGCTACTTTTTTAATTTTTTTAATTTAATAAATCTTTATTGTTTAGATTATTACAATTGTTCCTTTTTTCCCCCAAAGCTCCCCTCCACCCAGTTCCCACCTCACCCTCTGCCCTTACCACCCCCCCCCACTGTCCTCATCCAAAGGTGTACAATTTTTGTCCAGTCTCTTCCCTCACCCCCCACACCCCTTTCCCCCCGAGAATTGTCAGTCCACTCCCTTTCTATGCCCCTGATTCTATTATATTCACCAGTTTATTCTGCTCATCAGATTTTTTTATTCACTTGATTTTTAGATTCACTTGTTGATAGATATGTATTTGTTGTTCATAATTTTTATCTTTACCTTTTTCTTCTTCTTCCTCTTCTTAAAGAATACCTTACAGCATTTCATATAATACTGGTTTGGTGGTGATGAACTCCTTTAGCTTTTTCTTATCTGTGAAGCTCTTTATCTGCCCTTCAATTCTGAATGATAGCTTTGCTGGGTAGAGTAATCTTGGTTGTAGGTTCTTGTTATTCATCACTTTGAATATTTCTTGCCACTCCCATCTGGCCTGCATAGTTTCTGTTGAGAAATCAGCTGACAGTCGTATGAGTGCTCCCTTGTAGGTAACTGTTTTTGTCTTACTGCTTTTAATATTCTCTCTTTGTCTTTTGCTCTTGGCATTTTAATTATGATGTGTCTTGGTGTGGTCCTCTTTGGATTCCTTTTGTTTGGGGTTCTGTGCGCTTCCTGGACTTGTAATTTTATTTCTTTCACCAGGTGGGGCAAGTTTTCTGTCATTATTTCTTCAAATAGGTTTTCAGTATTTTGCTCTCTCTCTTCTTCTGGCACCACCATAATTCAGATGTTGGTACGCTTGAAGTTGTCCCAGAGGCTCCTTACACTATCTTCATATTTTTGGATTCTTTTTTCTTTTTGCTTTTCCCGTTGAGAGTTTTTTGCTTCTTTGTATTTCAAATCTTTGACTTGATTCTTGTGATCCTTGAGTCAGCTGTTAGATCTCTGTATAATATTTTTATTTCAGTCAGTGTATGCTTAATTTCTAGTTGGTCCTTTTTCATATGTTCGAGAGTCTCACTAAATTTATCGGCCTTTTCTAGAAAATTCTTGAAAAACCTTATAACAGTGGTTTTGAACTCTATATCCAGTCTTTTGCTTTCCTCCATTTCTTTCATTTGTGATCTGTTTCTTTGTCTCCGCATTTTGGTTGCTTCCCTGAGTTAATATAGTGGCTTTGTGTGCTAGGTGTCCTATAGGGCCCAGTGGCTCAGCCTCCCCAGTTACCTGAGGTGGACACTCTTGGTGCACCCCTTTGTGGGCTGTGTGCACAGTCTTGTTGTAGTTAAGCCTTGATTGTTGTTGGTATCACTGGGAGGAATTGGCCTCCAGGCCAATTGGCTGTGAAGATCAGCTGTGTCTACACAGGGAGAACTTCTGTGCTGGAGACACCCTTATGAGACAAGACTTGCAGAAGCCTCTGTGCTCAGCTTGGATGGGGCGGAGTCTCAGGGCGGAGCAGACAGCATTGGTTTCCCATCAGCCCTGCCCTATGAGGCCCCTGGGTCTCAGTGTCCCTCGGTAATCGCTGCAAGCACCTCTGAGAAAAAACTGCCCTCGAGTTTCGCCCACTGCCAGACAGTCCAGTTTCTTCCCGAATGAGTCTGGGTCCCCAGAGTCTCACCCAGAACTGGAGTTCAGTGCAGTCGGGAGCTTTTGTCTCTCTCCCTCTTGAGAAAGCCAGCTGTGTACTCAGTTGCCTGCCCTCTCCGCACACGCACTTTGGTACCTCTGCCTTCCGTAGTTCCTCTGAGTCTCAGTGTGCTTTTCTTTTTCCTGACAGTCCAGTTTCTCCCTGTATGAGTCTGGGTCCCCAGAGTCTCGCCCGGAATTGGAGTTCAGCGCAGTCGGGAGCTTTTGTCTCCCTCCTGCTTGAGAAAGCCAGATGCGCACTCAGTTGCCAGTCCTCTCCGTGCGTGTCTCAGTACCTCTGCCTCCTGCAGCTCCTCTGAGTCTCAGTGTGCTTTTCTCTTTCCTTCTAGTTGTAGAATTTCCACTCAGCCAGCCTTCCTGTGGTTCTGGATGATGTCTGTTTTGTCTTTTAGTCGTAGTTTTGAAATTGTTGTGTGAGGCAGCAGTTTAGGTTTTACCTATGCCGCCATCTTGGTTTCTCCTCTTATCTTAGTCTTAATCTCCACTCTTGTTTTCTTACTCTGTTGGAACATATTTAATTTGTTTTATAAGATAGCTACATTTCCATAACCATGCTCTAGTAACTTCTGACACTTAGTGGGTAAGAACTATGCCCATTCATTCACCTTTATGCACAGCAACAAACATGTATAACTTGAATAAAATAGACTCTCTACAAAGTTTTCTTCAACTATGATAAGTTAATTTATTGGACTTGAACACTAAAGATTGAGTTTCAGTATCTGACTCGATGAGAACCACTGCTGTTTATCTCTGTCATTTATTACGAATTTTATTTCCAGAGGGATAGGGCTTGGGTTTTCGCTTTTCCTCTAAGCTTCTATGATATAAGTGAACTTATCAAAGTGGGGTGAGGGGCTCTATCATCATTTTGAGCAACACTAAAGCTAACTCATGAGAATCAAGAACTCTCAGGAGTTGAGATAAGTTTTCAGGAACAGGAAAATAAA
This sequence comes from Plecotus auritus, assembly GCF_963455305.1. Taxonomy (NCBI): domain Eukaryota; kingdom Metazoa; phylum Chordata; class Mammalia; order Chiroptera; family Vespertilionidae; genus Plecotus; species Plecotus auritus. The sequence goes on along the minus strand of NC_137770.1, from coordinate 237,915,844 downwards.
AGCAGAACTCAATTGCTATTAATATTAAGGGGCTCAGATTGATAACAGCAAATAATACAGATCTCATTTATGGGAAACTTTTTTTGATCCTGTCAGTAGTACATATTATTTATAATTCTCACAGTAAAACTGTAAGATATGTATTATTAATACTATTTTGTTTGGGCCAATTAACTTTTGCTGTGTAGCAAACCTCTCCAAAAAATTAATGGCTTAACACAACAAGCATCTCTTATATCTCAGAAATTTGTGGGTGTAAAAATTCAGCTGATCTCTGCAATGAACTAATAGTTGGTACTAGATGGTCTTTAATAGCTTCACTCATATATCTAGTCCTCTGTAGCTTGTGGTCAGAACCCTTAGCTCTCCTCCATGTAACTGCTTGTGTTAAAATTTCTAATGACCTACTGGCCAAAGTGAATCACATAGCGATGCCAAGATGTAAGAGTTAGAGAACTAGAGCCAAGTCATGATAGGAGAAATGGCAAAGTCGCATTTAAAATAGATGTGCATATGGTGATAAAAGGAATTATTATGTGTGTTTGTGTTGTTGACCTTTTTTTTGGGGGGGGGGGGAAGGGAAAGGGATAAAATCTACCACAAGGGAAAAAAATAATTTATCTAAAGGTAGAGTTCAGACCAAGGCAAAGAAAGGTTGACTTAGAAAACTTGGTATTCTACAGTCTATGAAACTTACTAACAAACTGAAACAACTGAGGAAGGGCTGTAATTCATCCCACAGAGATGATCCTCACATATTTGCTATTCCTAGAGGGTTCCTTCTTCCACGGCACCCATGTTTATGCCTTTCCTGATCAAATAAGAAGTTCTACATCAAAATCACTTAGTTTCTATAATCTTTCATTAATAAACACATCATCTGTGATGTTGTTCAATAGCAAAAGTTTCATGTAAGAGAGATCCAAACTCAAATGCCTGAAGGAGCCAGGCAGGCAACATAATGGTATAAGCCTAACTGGATATAAGATAAGAGAGGGATATCTTCTAGTCTGTAATAAGATGGCAATATAAAACATCAGCCCCATCCAAGTTATTGACATTAAGGGGAAAAAAATATATATACATCCTATATAATAAAAGGGTAATATGCAAATTGACCTTAACGGTGGAATGACTGGTAATGACTGGTCGCTGTGATGCCCACTGACCACCAAGGGGTAGATGCTCAACGCAGGAGCTGCCCCCTGGTGGTCAGTGCGCTCCCACAGGGGAAGCTCCACTCAGCCACAAGTTGGGCTGCCAGCTTCCAGCACAGTGGCGGTAGCAGGAACATCTCCCACCTCCTCCACAATGCTAAGGATGTCCGACTGCCATCTTAGGACATCTCCTGAGGGCTCCCAGGCTGCCAGAGGGATGTCTGACTCCCTGGGGGATTGGGCCTAAGCTGGCAGGTGGACATCCCCCCAGGGTTCCTGGATTGCAGGAGGGTGCAGGCCTGGCTGAGGGATACCTGCCCCCCTGCCCCCGAGTGCATGGAATTTCGTGCATATATATATTACACACTGTGCTGCCAAAACAAAAACAAAGAAAAGTTCTATTTCAGGGCCAGAGACAGCCAAGAACTACCCTGTTGGCGAATCTCTGCCATGTAAACACCTAGGAATCTTTAGCAGGAATTAGCAATATTGTAAAAGGAACAATTCTCCCAGTGTCCTGTCCTTCTACAGCTGAGTCAGGTATGTACTAGAATCTTCCCATGTCTTCAAAAGGAACCCCATGTGTTTTTGATAGTGAGACAGGGATTATCTACTTCTTCCCAGGGTCAGATTGTTTGGTGCTCCCTACAGAGAGAGGAAATGTCTGACCGGCGCTCAGGCTGCCTAACATTATTATCAGCCCTAGAGATGACGGATTGGGCAACCCAGACCGGTGGAGGAAATGCCAACAACAATTAAAAAACAAAAAAACAACAAAAAACAAAAACACAACTAGAGGTGCCCAGCTGGTGTGGCTCCGCATTTGAGTGTTGACCCAGGAACCAAGAGGTCATCGGTTCCCAGTCAGGGCACATGCCTGGGTTTCAGGCTCAGTCCCCAGTAGGGAGTGTGCAGGAGGCAGCCAATTGATGATGTTTCTCTCTCATCGATGTTTTTCTCTCTATCCCTCTCCCTTCTCCTCTCTCTATAAATCAATAAAAACATATATATACAACTAGAGTTTCAGGTTGTCAGCAAAGGGCAATGGAAAGCTGTGTGTTTTCTCTCTAAACTTGTGTGAAAATCAGGCATTTAATATCACCGTTCCAACTTCAAACCAGTCAAACATTGGCAGTCTTGGATTGTTTTATTTTGAGCTTTTAGCTTATCTCCATGGAATAAAACTCTTTCCAAACTGGCTTTAACTAAAAATGTCATCATTCCCAGATGCTCATTGGGTAGCAGAAATCATGGTAACAGAAGGCCCCCTTTGATAGCCCTCATCCACAATATCATCCAAATTAGCATGGCAAAGATGTGGGAGCTATTTATATGTTGATTATTACAGTGCTGCAGTTTATATTTTTCTTAGCACAGTTGAAAATTATATTTAGAAAGGCTGACATCATCTTTAACTATATACGATAGCTCTCATTTGGTGAAGATGAGCTGTTGAAATACATGCCACCTACTCAACTTCTCAGAAAAAAAGGCCTAGATGTTTCACACATGGTTATATATAAATGCATACACTGGCAGAAAATTGCACTGGAACATATAAGACTTAGAGGGAGTTCTGTGGGCTCTAGTTTTTGCCTTCTCAGTTTGTTCTTTATTTTAAAAAATGGGAAATGCAATTTAATTGTAAAAACAGGATTTTTTAGTCAGAAAATTCTTAATCCTCAATTCTAGCTTTATAACATAGTAGCTGTGTAATTTTCAAAAAACTATCTATCCACTGAGGACATCTGTATTTCTCAAGTACAGAATGTGAGCATGATCACTCACTTGAAAAATACTAAAAATAAAATGTGTGGTACCTTTAATAATTAATGAAAAATAATGATTATCTTTATTATGCATGTTCCCAGAAACAGACGGTGTACTTGATATGGACTGTAACGATTAATTTTATGTCATCTTAGCCACAGGGTACTCAGACATTTGGTCCAGCATTATTCTGGATGTTTCTGTGGGGTTATTTTTAGATGAGATTAAAATTTAAATCAATAGAGTAAAGCAGATTGTCCTCCCTAATGTGGGTGGGTCTCATCTAATCAGTTGGAGACTAGAATAGAAAAAAAAGATTGAGAAACAAAGAACTCTTCCTGCCTAACTGGCTTTGAACTGAGTCATCAGCCTGTTATTCTGCTTTTGGACTCAAATTGAAACATCAGCTCTTCCTCGGTCATAAGCCTGCTGACCTGTGTGCAGGAACTTACACCATAGACTCTCCTGGTTCTCAGGCGCTCAGACTTCAACTAGAAATAAACCATTGGCTCTCTTGGATCTCCAGTTTTCTCACTCACCCTGCAGATCTTGGGTCTTGTCAGCTTCCATAATCATGTGACCCAATTCCTTATATTAAATCTCTTTCTATACCTACATGTCCTATTGGTTCTGTTTCCCTGGGGAATTCTGACTAATATGTAGATTTTTCCAGTTAAGTGTTAAATTCTCAAGAATAGGTTGTTGAAGTAGAATGTAGATATTGCTCCATTTTACTTACCCCAGTCAACAGATGAGGCCTCAAGAAGCAAATTTTCATGTCATACAGGTATTACATGGTGGAAGCAAAATTCAAAATTTAGTCATCTAATGAATTATTTTACCCCTTGTAACTACTATCCTTTATTGTCTACAGATTACATGTTAGGTAAAAGTCAGCTGCTATTTTTGGAAACCTGATGATCATGGTGAAAGAGTATTAAGCATACTCTAAGATCCCAGCGTACCCCAGGGAGCCCTGTACGCAGTGTCGCACTGCACTGTAGGGTGCAGAGGAAGCCATGAAATCTGAAGGCATAATCGTGTGGTTGGAACTGGGTTTTGGCTTCCCTGGCCATTCACCCTGCACCATGATCAAACTTGAATTTGGAACCTGACTGCTGATATCAACTAGATTTCTATTTGTAATTCTGTGGCACATCTGAGTAACCATGGCCCTAGAGGAATATTCATGACTGAAACAGCATCTAAAATGGTCTACTATTATAATAAAGCAAATTTAGAGCAATATTTTCCTTATTAGCTTTTAAGTGTCAGAGTCCAACATTTCACCAATGGAGCTACATTGGAGTGATCAAAAATTCACATTGTTTAGTATAATAATCCAACTTTCACAGGTCAGATGAGAAGAGCCAAATATTCAAGATAAATGTAACTTTTTGAAGGATTATGTGACCACCATGTTTAATAACTTGAGTCCTCTAAATGACACTTAGATATTGTATTTTGCCAAATTTAACTATTATGAAATGTTCTTCTAAAATCATTTCCCCATGAATGGAAATAAAAATACAGCTGCAAGTGCTAAGAGTAGTGAGATGACATTTTATTTTTTATAAGCTACTTGGCAAAAATTCAACTTTCATAAGCACATATGCCTATGTCAAGCTTTTAAGGAGTCAGGTTTATGTTTCGTACCATTCTTTCTTCTTGCCTATTAAGCAAGTCCCAGTTTGAGCCAAGATCAGTTTTTATATGAAGCTCAAAGGTAAGTCATTTTATATAATATTTGCATAGGCATAATTGTTTCCACACACTATCCCTGATTCCCCCGCCCCCCTCTGGACTGCATAGCTATAAAACTAATTGGTTTGAAACCTCACTCTCAACATGTCACACCCTTGTTCAAGGAAAAGGTTCTATTTAATTAAATGAAAATGCTTCAGGCTGGTGTTCACAGTCCTGAGCCCACTTTCTTTGATAGTTATCATGAGAATAACATTTTTAAAGACTTTTTTCTCTTTGCCTTTATTTTTTACTTCCCCAGAACAATACCTCAATAAACAATTCTGGCTTGCCCTCTCTTAGTTCAGAAACAATCAAGAATTAAAAAGTAGCAGCCATAAAGATTCTGATCAAAGTATCAACTTCACTCTAAAAAAAGTAATTATGGAGAAAAACTTGTCTTGTTACTTCTGTCATGTACAAATTTTCTCTCTCCCTCATTCTGACTTAACCACCATAACTGTAGACACTCCCTTGCCACACCAACGGCAAACAAATAAACAAACAAACAAATAAACAAACAAACATAATTTGCCCTCTTATAAGAAAACTTACCCAAAAAGAGTAAGAAATGAGCAAAATCAAGCTTACCTGCTTCCTCTCTCACATTCACCAAGGCAAGAAGTCCACTTACGGTATGTGTGTGTAGAAAGAAAATGGGTGTGTTTCTTATTCTATCTCTGTTTAGTTTTCTGTTGCTGCCTATCAAATGACCACAAACTTAGAAGTTTGAGACAACAGCTATTGATTAACTCAAAATTATATATGTCAGTGCTACTCATGGACATCAGGCTGAAATCAAGGTGTTGGGCAAGACTGAGTTCTTATTTGGAGGTTCTGGGGGGTGAAATCCACTTGTAAGCTCCTTCTTGTTAGAATTCAGTTCCTTGTGGTTGTAAGACTGAGGTCCCTATTTTCTTGATGACTGTCAGTCAGGGCTACACTCAGTTCCTAGGGGTCACCCTCATCCCTTGCTGAACATGTCTTTCATTTTCAAGTCAAAAAGAGTACATTACCTATAGCTTGTGCTTTGAATCTGACTTCTCTGTCTCTGACTTCTAGATGTAGGTCTTAAATAAGCTTTTTATTTAAGATCAATTTTAGGTTTATAGAATTATTGTGAAGATAATATGGAGAGTTCCCATATACCCCACACTCAGGTTCCCCAGTTATTAACACCTTTTATAAGTATGGTATACTTGTCATAATTAATGGAACAAATTAATATATTGTTATGAACTAACCTCCAGTTTTAATCAGATTTCTTCAGGGTTTTTTTTCCTGTCCTTTTTCTGTCCCAAAATCCCATTCAGTATACCACATTCCATTTAACCTTCTAAGGTTCCCTTTGGCTAGAACAGTTTCTCAAATTTCGACATTTGTGATGACTTTACAATTTTGAGGATTACTGGTCAGGTATTTTGTACAATGTCCCTCAGGATTTGGCTGATGTTTTTCTCATTAGTCTGGGGTAATGTGGTTATATGCAGAAGATCACAGAGCTAAAATGCCATTCTCATTGCATTCTGTCAAGGGCACACACTGTCAATATGGTTAACCACTATTGAGGTTAATTTTGGCCACCTTGCTTGAGGTAGCTATTGTCAGTAAAGTTACTCTCCTACACCCCTTTCCATCTTGTGCTCTTTGGAAGTAAGTCACACTGTGCAGTGTACAATTAAAGGGTGGAGAATTATTCTCTGCCTCCTTAAATGTAGAGCATTGGCATAAGTTATTTGAAAAATGTATGCACAGAATATATTTGCTTCTTCTCCCCCATTTATTTATTTGTTCAATAATTTATTTATATCAGCATGGACTTATCAATATTTATTTAACACTGTAGGTTATGATCCAATACCTATTTATTTAACTACTCAAATTGTTCCAGTTTTAGCCACTAAGAGCTTCTTCAGTTGGCTCCTGCATCCCTATGACATCCATCCAGAATATCTCATTCATATAGTCAATTTTTCTATAGAACATAACCTACTTACAAGAGTGAGCTTGTAAGTAGAAGATACATATTTCTAGTTTCAAAGATTATGCAGAGTACACCAAGGAGCAAGAATTCATGGGACCCCCCTTACAATTCTGCCTACCACAATCTTCAGCCTAGGAAGTGAGGTAGAAAGTTACTAAATCCTACAAAGCATGCTAAATGGGAAATTTCTCTGCTCAGCTCCCATATTATGCACACACATTATGGAGAAAAGAGGATTTCCCTATCTCTATGTATACACCGTTACTGAATTTACTTTTCTGTCCTTTTTCCCTCTCCTTCACTCGTATCCCACGTTTAGTCTAGCAATAATACTTACTAGTATTATAGGTCTGTGTTCAAACATATTTTAACCATTCCCTACTATTTCCATAGTCTAAGATACCTTCTTCTTTACCTCCAGAGTATCATAGCTCCCTTATTGTCCCCCCAGAACAGTTACATGAACTAGAAGAATTAAATCAACAAAGTAAATTATATCATATCTCTCCTCAGCTCAAAACCTCCAATAGCTTCTAAAACTATTAGAAGGTATCCTTTTTAAAAAAAAAAAAAAAATCATAGCCTGTAAGGCTCCAAGTCAGCACTTTGAACACTACTTATAAAGAAGGACCAGTCCCTTTTAGCAGCCCTTTGTAGGTCAACCTCATAATATTCACAATATGGAACTGACCAGGTAAATTGAACAACACCTGTGCTTGACCATGTTCTGCTCAATGCGGTGAGTCTATCAATCACTGCTCAAATGCTATGTAATGTCAAGTTGCTATAAATGTCTCCTATCACTTGCTTTTAATTTTATAGAATAGAGGGCTGGTAGGTCAGAGATGGGAGTAGCTCGAAGACCACACTTTGATTAGTAGTGCTCTCATAATCTGATTCCTAGCCATCTCCTTCCTCCTGCTCTTCCCATTGGCACTTTCTCAACAGCAAATCTTTCATTGCTGCTCTCTCTATAACACACTGTGTTGGTTGATTTTTCTATTGCTATGTAACAAGCTACCACTATTTTAGCAGCTTAAAACAACACACATTTTTATCTCTGGAGTCAGGAGTCCAGGCAAGGCTTATCTAGGTCCTCTGCTTAGGATCTCCTGAGGCTGAAATCAGGTTCTCATCTGGATGTTGAGATCTTCTTCCAAACTCATGTGGTTATTGGCAGAAATCAGCTCTGTGAAATCTGCAACTCTTACAGGCACCCCATAGTCCTTTGTAAAATGGCTCTCCATAGACAGATACAATATAGAAGCTTGCTTCTCCAAAACCAGCAATAACAGTCTCTCACTCCAGTCTGTTAAAACAGAGTCTTATGTAACAGCACAAATATGGAAATTAGATCTATCATATAACTTTGTCATAAACTGCAACTTAACCAAAAAAGTGACATCCCACAACCTTTGCCATATTCGTTAGTTAGGAGCTAGTCACAGGTCCAATGTACATTCTACAGGTGGGGATTACACAGTTATGGACATGAGAAGTGGGAAATCACAGGGGCACCTTAGGGTCTGTCTGATGCACACTGAGCTGGTTTCAATGTCTTTATACTTGCTTTTTCCCTCCCCAAAGACCATGTGCCTCATTTCATTCAGATCTCAGCTCAGATACTGCATTCTCAAAGAGTCCTTCCAGAATCCTGTTTCCTAAAACAGCCACCTGCATCACAGTCTTTCCCAGTCCCTTACTCTATTTTTCTTCAAATCATGGGTCATTCTCTGACATTAAATGAAAATTTGTTCAAAATCTATCTTCCAATTAGACCATAAGTTGTTTTCTAATCTCTAAAAAATGAACCCATTGTATAGTACATGCTCAAATTTATTTGTTGAATAGTAAGTCAGTGAAAAGTTTTCATTTGCAGCAATGGTCACGAAAGCCTTTCTAATTTGATCCACACATTTCACACTACATTATAAATAATGCAAGCGGCTATTAATGTTTAATCTTTTCTCTGTTGCAAGGTTGCAAATAGAAACATGATAGAATAGATAGAGCACAGACTTTAGAATAGTATAGACTGAAATCAAATTCAGACTATTACTAATTTTGTGATCTAAGAGATTAATTTCTCCGAATTTCAATTATAAGATCAGAGAACCCCCATACTCACTGGGGTGGATTTTGACTAGTTTCTCAGGCTTCTGGAGGCAGAGTGGCCTCATTTATAAAATGGGGATAATAATATTGAATTATCCCAGGTAGGTGACTGTAAGGTTAAAGGAGTAAATGCATAAAAAGCATCTAGCTTGGAAAAGGGCACATTATTGCACTCAGTACAAGTTAGCTTTTATTCATATTATTCTATACATATCTATTAATATAAATTATTATAGTATTAATCCTATCTAATAAAAGAATAATATACAAATTGATCATCACTCCAACACACAAGATGGCCACCCCCATGTGGTCAAAGATGGCTGCCCCCATGTGGACACAAGATGGCTGCCACAAGATGGCCAGCAGAGGAGGGCAGTTGTGGGCAATCAGGCCAGCAGGGGAGGGCAGTTGGGCATGACCAGGCCTGCAGGGGAGGGCAGCTGGGGGGGACCAGGCCTGCAGGGGAGGGCAGTTAGGGGTGACCAGGCCAGCAGGGGAGGGCAGTTGGAGGTGACCAGGCCTGCAGGGGAGGGCAGTTAGGGGTGACTAGGCTGGCAAGGGAGGGAAGTTAGGGTTTACCAGGCCAGCAGGGGAGGGCAGTTGGGGGTGACCAGGCCTGTAGGAGAGGACAGTTAGGGACAACCAGGCTGGTAGGGGAAGGCAGTTAAGGGCAATCGGTCTGGCAGGGGAGCTGTTAGGCATCAATCAGGCTGGCAGGGGAGTGCTTAGGGGGTGATCAGGCTGGCAGGCAGAAGCAGTTAGGGGCAATCAGGCAGGCGAGCAGTTGGGAGCCAGCAGTCCTGGATTATGAGAGGGATTTCCAACTGCCCGTTTAGGCCCGGTGGGATTGGGCCCAAATGGGCAGTCAGACATCCCTTGAGGGGTCCCAGATTGGAGAGGGTGCAGGCTGGGCTGAGGGACACACACACACACACAAACACACACACACACAGCCCCGTGCACGAATTTCGTGCACTGGGCCTCTAGTATCCATATAATTCTGTTATATACAGTATATTAAATATTTACTTTTTTATATTTTTATTTAGACTTGGCATAAAGCAAAATATAACAATAATTCTATATAGTAAAGAGATAATATGCAAATGGTCGCCATGCCCTTGCGCCCTCGCGCCCTCGCACCGGGGCCAGGGGACCACCTGAGTCTGTGCCCCCCACCCCGGAGGGGCTTGATGGGGGACCTGAAGCTGCACCCCTCACCTAGTGCCAGGCCAGGTTACCTGAGGCTGCACCCCCTTCCCTGCGGGGCTTGAAGGGAATGGGGCCAGTGGGTTTGGGTCTTGTACGATTTCGAGGCATGCATGGGTGGGCAGGGACTTGACTCTGGGTCCTGTGGCGCACCCCAGACTCTGACAGGAGGGAGATTTTCATATACATTTTACTAATTTTCTTTAATCTCTGACACTTCTATTATAGAGAAAGAGTAAATAGCAATATTAAAATATTTCTTCTATTAATTCCCTTTTAATGTGTATGAATTTCATGCACGAGGCCACTAGTATTAGTGATAACTGGTTTTTGTGAGCAAATTTTATTACGGATTCTAAACAGCTCTTCATATCAGATGATCAAGAAGCAGGTGCTGACATTGCATGGAGCAACTAGGGGGTTACAATGAAGAAAACATACACAAAACACTATCTAAAGTTTTATACTATGGGAAGTTGCTATTCAATGGGCATGAGTTTTAGTCATGAAAGATGAAAAAAGTCCCAGAGTTCTGCTGTATAGCGATTTGTTTATAGTTAGCAAAACTGTACAGTGCATTTAAAAACTAAAGAGGGTAGATCTCATATGGTTTTTACCACAATTTTTAAATGCATGCAAATGTATTTTTTAAGATTTCACTCATTGCATCCCACAAATGATGCATTTCTGTGTAAGGACGGGTTAAACAACAAACTAACACAGGCTTTTTTTGTTCTTAAGCTACAGGAAGTACTCATCATATGATGATTGGGAAGAAATATTTTCTCATTCTTTAACATGCAATTATATATAGTCCATAAAGTTTTCTATTATCCTATCTAATAAAAGAGTAATATGCAAATTGACCATCACTCCAACACACAAGATGGCTGCCCCCATGTGGTCAAAGATGGCTACCCCCATGTGGACACTTCTTGGCCACAAGATGGCCAACAGGGGAGGGAGGTTGGGAGGGACCAGGCCTGCAAGAGAGGGCAGTTGTGGGCAATCAGGCCAGCAGGGGAGGGCAGTTAGGGGTGACCAAGCCTGCAGAGGAGGGAAGTTGGGGGCAACCAGGCCTGCAGGGAAGGGCAGTTGGGGGGGACCCAGGCCTGCAGGGGAGAGCAGTTGGGGGGGACCAGGCCTGCAGGGGAGGGCAGTTCTGGGGGACCAGGTCTGCATGGAAGGGCAGTTAGGGGTGACCAGGCCTGCAGGGGAGGGCAGTTAGGAGCAATCAGGGTGGCAGGGGAGTGGTTAGGGGGTGATCAGGCTGGCAGGCAGAAGTGGTTAGGGGAAATCAGGAAGGCAAGCAGGCGAGCACTTGGGAGCCAGCAGTCCTGGATTCTGAGAGGGATGTCTGACTGCCCATTTAGGCCTGATCCTAAACGGGCAGTCGGCCATCCCTCGAGGGGGTCCCAGTTTGGAGAGGGTACAGGCTGGGCTGAGGGACACACACCTCTGTGCACGAATTTCGTGCACCAGACCTCTAGTAAGCTAAAATAAGATGTGATTAAAAATATAATATTCTGACAAAGAAGGAATGCAAATATACTTTGTTGTAGCTCTGAATTTAGAAATATATACATGTTTTACATATTACAAAATAAAATTAAATAGGAATGTAAAAAAAGCAACATTTAAAAATTAAAAATAGAACTCTAATATAAATATGGTGACTTATTTATAGAGGAAAATTTATTTAAAGTGATTTTGAATTATAATGGTTTTATTATTTATCCATAGTGGAATATATTCTAAGAATAAGTAGGTCTGTTAAGTAAACTTAAACAACATTCAATAGTCTACTGTTTCTATTAATATTGCTACTACTATATTGAGACTATATGTGCATATATATATATGTATATATATATACATATATATGTAAATATATATGTATATATATATACATATATATATATACATTCACTAAAAATATTTTAAAAAATGTTAATGGTCTCAGTATACAAAAGAGAAATACAAATATCAAATCAAATACTATAAATAAAAGTGTCATGTTAACCCTAAATTTGAAATTATTAATGTAGACTCAGTTTTATTTTTTATTTTATTTATTTTATTTCATTTTTATTTATCCCCCATATCATCTTCCACTTCCACCAACTTCGCTATCCCAACAATCACCACAAAGTTATCTGTGTCCATGAATTCTCTCTCCTTATTTTTCATTTTTGCTGAATCCCTATATTTTGTTGTTTTAAAATATGTTCCTCCTAGTTCTGCCTACTGAAAAAGCCTAGCAGCCATGACAACCCAATAGCAATAAAAACCGCTAATATGCAGATTGTGTTCTCTGTATATACTCCATTGCAAAGAACCAGCGATTTTAGTCTCAAGCAGAAAATATCCAAGATGAGTCTGAGGCTTCTTGTACAAAATTCTATCACCTCATACCTGCCATAAATCAACAAACAATAAGTGCTGGTGAGGATGTGGAGAAATGGGAATCCTAGTACACTGCTGATGGGAATGTAGCCTGGTACAGCCATTCTGGAAAACAGTATGGAGTTTCCTCAAAAAATTAAAAATTGGCCTGGCTAGCATGGATCAGTGGTTGAGAGTTAACCTATGAACCAGGAGATTACAGTCTGATTCCAAGTCAGGGCACATGCCCGGGTTGCAAGTTCAATCCCCAGTGTGAGGGCATGCAGCAGAAGGCAGCTGATCAATGATTCTGTCTCATACTTGGTGTTTCTCTCCATTCTCTCTCTCTCTCTCTCTCTCTCTCTCTCTCTCTCTCTCTCTCTCTCTCTCTCTCTCTCTCCTCTTTGAAATCAATACAAATATATATTTTTAAAAATTTAAAAATTGAACTGCCGTTTGACCCAGTGATCACAGTTCTATGAATATATCCTAAGAATCCCAAAATACCAATCAGAAAGAATATTTGCACACCTATGTTCATAGTGGTGCAATTTACAATAGCTAAGATTTGGAAACAGCCTATGGTCCATCAGTAGGTGAATGGATAAAAAAGCTGTGGTACATTTATACCATGGAATGCAGTAGTAAAAAAGAAGAATCTCTTACCCTTTGAGACAGCTGGAGGGGCCTGAAGAGTACCATGCTAAGCGAAATAAGGCAGTCAGAGAAAGGTAAGTATCACATGATCTCACTTATATGTGGAATCTAATTAACAAAATAAACTGAAGAACAAAATAGGTCCAGAGGCATGGAAGCATGGCAGGGCTGATGGATCTCAGAGACAGGGGGAGAGATGGGTAGCAATTAACCAAATAACTTATACGCATATATGCATGATCCATGGACACAGGCAGTAATGTGCTGAAAGCCTGGGGTTGGGTGGGAACCAGTTTGTGGAGGGCAATGGAGGAAGATGGAGGACATCTGTAATACTCTCAATAATAAAGATAAATTACAAAAAATGCACAAAAAACTAATAGGTCATTTCAAAACATTCCAGAAACAAGCATAAAGTGTCTCTAGTGTGCAATAAGTGAGAAATTTAAGCATATAGTAGCAATAACAATAGTAATAGCAATAATAATATTAAGAAAACTAATAAATACAAATAATTATTAAAACACACTGAATATATTGGCATTCATTGTGTTATTTAGAAAAATTACAAGAAGGAAGTTAGGGAGGTAATAAACTCATTGAGAACTATTAAAATTTACTAGAACATCAACTTCTTTCTATAAAATTAATAATTTTAAGGGAAACAATTCCTTCTGCCTTTTTCTGTGTGAACTATATTTTGATGTCACCAAATAGCTTTTGTTAAAGAGTTCTCTTTTGGTAGAAAAACCTCAGCTAATAAATGAAAAAAGTTAAATAGAATTTTAAAGTCACTATTTGGTGCCCTCAAAACAATTAATTAATTTAGGCAATCATCATCAATGGTTGAAACAAATAGATGAAAATTTTATAGTGGAATCTTCAGGCAATCATAACCCGAACCTACGGATCATGGTACACTCACTGAAAGTGAGATAAATAGACATGTATGCATCTTTTTAAAAATATATATTTTTATTGATTTTAGTGAGGAAGGAAAAAGGAGGGAGAGAGATAGAAACATCAATGATGAGAGAGAATCATTGCTAGACTGCCTCCTGCATATCCCACACTGGAGATTAAGCCCACAACCCTGATATGTGCCCTGACTGGAAAATGAACCATAACCTCCTGGTTCTTGGGTTGATGCTAAACCACTGATCCACCACGGCCAATCAAGACATGTATGTTTCTTAATGTGATCTGTCAATTACAAACTACTAGAGGCCTGGTGCACGAAATTCGTGCACGGGGTGGGGGGTGTCCCTCAGCCCAGCCTGCATCCTCTCCAATCTGGGACCCCTCGAGGGATGTCCAACTGCCCATTTAGGCCCGATCCTACCAGTAGGATCGGGCCTAAACGTACAGTTGGACATCCTTCTCACAATCCAGGACTGCTGGCTCCCAAGTGCTTGCCTGCCTGCCTTCCTGATTTCCCCTAACCGCTTCTGCCTGCCACCCTGATCACCCCCTAACCACTCCCCTGCTAGTCTGATTGATGCCTAACTGCTCCCCTGCCAGCCTGATTGCCCCTAACTGCCCTCCCTTGCCAGCCTGATTGCCCCTAACTGCCCTCCCCTGCAGGCCTGGTCACCCCTAACTGCCCTCCCCTGCAGGCCTGGGTCCCCCCCAACTGCCTTTCCCTGCAGGCCTGGTCGTACCCAACTTCCCTCCTCTGCTGGGCTGGTCACTCCTAACTGCCCTCCCCTGCAGGCTTGATCACCCCCAACTGCCCTCTCTTACAGACCTGGTCCCTCTCAACTGCCCTGGTCCCTCTCAACTGCCCTCCCCTGCTGGCCATCTTGTGTCCACATGGGGGCAGCCATCTTGTGTGTGATGGTCAATTTGCATAATACTCTTTTATTAGATAGGATAGAGGCCTGGTGCACGGGTGGGGGCCAGCTGGTTTGCCCTGAAGGGTGTCCCGGATCAGGGTGGGGGTTCCCTTGGGGTGTGGGGCGGCCTGGGTGAGGGGCCTGTGGTGGTTTGCAGGCCAGCCACACCCCCCAGTGACCCAAGCGGAGGCCCTGGGATCTGGGATTTATTTATCTTCTATAACTGAAACTTTGTAGCCTTGAGCGGAGCCAAGCCTCCTGCTTGCTCTGTGGCTGCAGCCATTTTTGTTGGGATTTATTTATCTTCTATAATTGAAATTTTGTAGCAGAGGCCAAGGCAGGCCAGGGTGTGTGGAAAGCTTGGCTTTCTCCATTGCTGGCGAAATCCAAGTCTCCTGCTCACTCCGTGGCCACAGCCATCTTGGTTAGGTTAATTTGAGTACTTGCTCCTGATAGGCTGGTGGACATGGCTTGTGATTGTAGCAGAGGTATAGACAATTTGCATATTACTCTTTTATTAGATAAGACTAGAGGCCTGGTGCACAAAATTCATGCATGGGGGGTGTCCCCCAACCCAGCCTCCAATCTGGGACCCCTCAAGGGATGTCGGACTGCCCTCTCACAATCCAAGACTGCTGGCTCCCAACCGCTCACCTGCCTGCCAGCCTGATCACCCCCTAACCACTCCCCTGCCAGCCTGATCAATGCCTAACTGCTCCCCTGCTGGCCCAATTGCCCCTAACTGCCCTCCCTTGCCAGCCTGGTCACCCCTAACTGCCCTCCCCTGCTGGCCTGGTCGCCCCCAACTGCCCTGCCCTGCTGGCCTGGTTCCCCCCCTCTGCCCTCCCCTGACGGCCTGGTCCCTCCCAACTGCCCTTCCCTGCTGGCCATCTTGTGGTGGCCATCTTGTGTCCACATAGGGGTGGCCATCTTGTGTGTTGGAGTGATGGTCAATGTGCATATTACCTCTTTATTATATAGGATTCTTTTAAAACAAAACAAAACAAAACACAAATCTTATCAAGATTTCAGTGCTAACTTGTATTTTAAGAGCAATCTCTTTTGAAGTTGCCTGCAAGTCAGACTTTAAAATGAGGAATAAAATTGAAGTGTTTATTAAAGGTGCAATTGAGGGAACAATTAAATAACAGTCGGATGTCAAGTTGGAGAAGATATTGTAGAGCAGAGGACACAGGGTAAGCAAAAAGACTAGGACTGGCAGGGCAGAGTGAAGGAATAAGCAAGAGTGAAGCACCTGCAGAGGTCAGGACTCAGTGGGCTGGGTGAGGAGGGGAGCTGTGGCTAGAAAGATGACTAGGGACCTAATAGCCATGGTTTTCCTCAGGACATCCCAACCCCCTCACTTTTTTTTAAGTCAGAAGAAATGTTCAGCCAGACATGTTAGAAGAAGGTGGTCAGTTTACACAAAATCCTTTTGACCTATGCTCAATGTGGATTATAAATGCTGTGGTAAAATATCAATAGACAACATTTCCTGGAAATAATTATTTCCCCAGTTGTGTTGTTAAATTCTGGGTCTCTGTTTTTATCCTGGAATTTTAAGGGAATACAAAGCACTGGGTGGATTTATAAGGGGTCCCTTCAAAATGCCACCTGAGCCCCTTGGCAAGCACAATGCTACTTGCGTTGCCAAGTCTGGATGCAGCAGGTAAGGGACTCATAGCAAGTGCTGTTGCCAAGCCTCTTGGAAGTTCTCAAGCTGTCTTTGGCATCTGTTCCATGCATGCTGCACTGGCAGTCAGGGGGTAAGGGATTTTGAAGATACTATTAACATTTTTCATCAATTAGGAAATGTGTGATCAAATAATTGTCCTAAACTATTCAAGATGGCTCACCTCAAAGAGCTGGGACAAAGCAATGGATAGATGGCTATCCTTCACCAGAAGTTTACTTATGGTATGATGCTAACTGAAATATCTAAATTATGAAAGATTCCTGGGGGTTTGTTTGTCCACATGGCTTGGAAAAATCTGCTAATTTGAGCATTCTTTAACCAATACAGGCTCCAGGCAAAATGAGCCATTCTATTTTCTAAACATATACCCTGGATGCCCTACTTCAGTCCCTGTAATGTTGCTCTTTCCTCTTAGGGGAAGCCTCCTCCTCCCTTCTCCATCTTTCTAAATGTTATTTGTTTCCTCCACATCAGGATTAATTCCTGATTTTGCCATTAAGAGTTGAGTGACCTTGGGCAAATCCTTTAACCTTTTTAGAGCTCTACTTCCTCATCTGTGAAATGGAGATGATGATTGTACCTAACACGTAGGAGCATTGTAACACTTAACAGAGATAATACCCTTGAAGCACTTTGTACATAATAAACACTTAATAATCAATCGACACCTAATAATCTGCCATAAATTTTATGATATTAATAACCTCCTCTACTGTATTGCCATCACTGTCATAGAATCATTTCTGATTCTCTACACAGAAGTTATCCTCTGTCTGCTTTGATTTCCCACTGCAATGTATCTGCACCCTTTCATGGAGTGTGCTATTTCTTACCTTAGGTGTCTGTTAATATACATATGTCCTGTCCCCGTGCAAATTCTCCAGGTAACTGTACATATGTGTTTCACCTGAATGGGGATCTAACTACTTTAAAATTTTGAACGTGATAAGAGAATGACATGTCCATGTAAGTTAGAAGGTCTCAGTGGGACCACCAGATACTCTTGCTTAGAAAGTTCTCAAGGTCTCCAGACCCACCTCCTTGACTTCAAGCCTGTTCCCTCCAGCCATGCTCTCTAGGCAGAATAATTATCCTAAGGCACAAATTAGATGTGGTTACCCCCTTATTTTATTTCTGTCAATGGTGTTCTGTAGTCTCTGCGATCTTCAGCACTGCCATAAAGGAAACCTCATCATCTTCGGACTCCTCTTCTCTCTCTTCCAGCCTCATCTCTCACCACTACCTTGCTTCATACAATATGTGGTACCTACACTGGACCACTTGAAATATGGTATTTTTCATACTCTTTGTCCCCTGTCCGGTGCACCTTTTTTTTTTTTTTTTTTTTTTTTTTTTTGGTCTGGAATGAATGCCTTGCCACTTTGCACTGTCATCCAGCTTACCGTGCCTCATCCTTATGATTCAGTTTAAATGTAACCATGTCATCCACATCAGAAGCCTTTCCAGTCCCTCTCTATTTCAGTTGTTTACTGTCCTCTATGTTGCCTTGTCACACTGTGTGTATCTCTACCATAACACTTAAAGCAGAGAATTAAAATTTATTGTCTTACCTATAGGTTTCAAATCTCAGATTGTAAAATTCTTGTGTGTAAAAGCTCATAACCATCTTATTTATCCTGGGCACTCCCTTCTAAGAGTTTCCAGACCTCCAATGACCAAGAATCTACCTCACTGCCTTCCACCCTCATATCTACCCACTCCCTGCCTCACTTTTAGTTTATACCAAATTGTATAAAGTCTCCTGTAGATACCAACCTATGTAATGTTTTCATGCATTTTTACATGCAGTCACTCTTTCTATAAATCCCACTACAACTTTATTTTCTTAATAAACACTTAAATTTTATCTCAGGGACTGCTAATTCTAGAAAGCTTTTATGAACCCTCAATTTGGGTTAAGTACCCTTCTATGTTCTCTGACACATGTAACATGTAAGACTTTAGCTTCCTTCATGAGATTTTTTTTTTTTTCCCCAAGAAAAAGCTACTGACTTCTTAGTGTCCATCTGGTAGCCTTCTAGACCATTGTGCCTCAACCTTGGCATCATCGATGTTTTAGACCAGGTAAGTCTTTGTTTGAAGACTGTCCAGTGTGCTGTCATACATTTAGTAGCTTCCATAACCTCTATACACTAAATACCTGGAGCATGTGCCCCTTCTCTTACAGTGACCCCAAAATAAAATGTCTCCCAACATTAAACATTGCAAAATATCACCTATGGGGCAAAATCATCATCCGTGGTTGATATCACTGCTCTAGACCTTAAGATTAGAATTTAGAGTTCCTCTATTTTCTCACAGTAAGAGATGGGTATTTAATCCATTGAAGACTGTGTGTGTGCATGTGTGTGTGCGCGTGCGCACGCGCACTTGCATGTGTGGCATTATTGCTGATAAAAGGCATATGATTAGAACCTAGAAAATGAACCTTATTTCCCATTAGACTCATACTCTTTTATTTAAATAGGTTTTCTAGATTAAAAACAAAAGCGATGCTTTTCTATTTATTGACATATACACAAGGCAAGAACCAAAGACTATCATAACATAGTACTTACTATATAAGTAATAGGCAGAAACCACCAAGGATTAGTTAAGTGTAAGATCACCCTAAAATTTTTGCCAAAGAGTTAAGGCAGTGGCAAATATCTATCCAATTAATGCTATTTTGCAATTATATCAATAGTGTCAATTACATCAAACTTATTTATTTTTTAATCCTAAGTCACAATGTAAATTATGCCTACTTCCTTGATGATCTAGGTTATAGAAACTAGGTTACCATCAATTTTTCAATTTAACTCAGTATAGCTGAGTTTTATGCAATCCGACAGACATTATGAATCCTCTTCAGTGTGCTTAACTCTTTGATAAATTTTTAGGACCTTGCTCAAGCTACTTACATTCTGGCGTATTGTTTGAGATCTAACAATGTGATTGTAGAGCCTTCTCAGGGTGGAGCCAGGGGAAATAATGCAGATAGTTGGTCCAGGGGAAATAATGCAGATAGTTGGTTTTGAAGAGTGAGTAAGAATCTTTGAAGTAGACAAAGCAATGAAAATGTACCAAAGAATGGCACTAGAATGCAAATCAAGGCATGGCTTCCTTTCTAAAAATAACTGTCTTGCTTCTGGAAACTCAGCAATGTGATGATTGGGTTTTGGCACAAGCCTCTTACTGTTTTACAAACATTCTGTAGACCAGAAGAGGCCCATTGACTATGCTTTTAGTAACTCTGTTGTAGGCCCAAAGAGCAACATACATAGACCTGAATCAGATTATTTTAGTGAGTACATTCCATCAGAATTATTGAACATCTAAACTAGAGCATAACATTGAGTATAATGAGTGTAGGGAAGAAATTACAGGGGGAAAAAACAAAAACAAAAAACAACTTTCCTTCCTATAGTGAATTGGGTCTACATCCTAGTATTTTCTTAGAAGTCAATATTTGAATGAGGGGTACTCTCCAAACTATCTGCACAACTTTTCTGTAAACTTAAAACTATCCTAAAATAATTATTTAAAAAAGGACAAGTCCTGGCTCATGTGGCTCAGTTGACTGTCATCCTGTGCACCAAAAGGTCACTGGTTCGATTCCTGGTCAGGCACATGCCCAGGTTGCTGGCCAATCACCAGTAGAACTGAATGCAGGAGGGGGCTGATCAATGTTTCTCTCTCACATCAATGTATCTGTCTTTTTCTCCCTCTCTCTTCCTCTCTCTCTAAATAAATAAAAAAATCAATAAAAAATACTTTAAAAAAAGACAAAAAAGGTCATGAAAAATAAAAATAGCCTGAGCAATGAGAATAGATGGGCAGAAGGGAATTGTAGTGCAGGCAGGGCACTGAAATATTGGAAGGGGATTTAGTTCCCTCTGTTTTTGCAGTTATAGATCCCTATCCTTAGCCCCTCCATGATCCCTTTCTGACCACATGTGCCCTTGCTCTCACTTCCTCCTATTACTAATTAGGCTGTTTTATGTGAATTTCAGCATGTAATATTTTATACTTAATAACCCTGCATCAGAAGAAGTGGGAAGTCAAAGAGGCTGGAATTTATTGCCAGGTGCTCTGGAAAGCATCTGGGGCATTTATAGCGAACCCACAAAATTTCTCAATACCCTGAGGAATCTACAACCCACACTTTCAGGAATCCAATAAGTTTCAGCTGAGAATCCCATAAATACCACAGGGCATGCCCTGATCAAGCTCATTCCCTGGATATTCAGGTGACAGGAAGTTGACATTGGTGGGGGGAGTATAATTGGCCTTTGCATTTAGCACCTTGTTAACATAAATTGAGGAAATTCACACCTCTAATCTGTTGTTGCTAATGTCAACCTGCTAGAATCTGAACTCAATAAGATGAGGTTGGTTTGTTAGAAAAGCTTTTTTTTTTTCTTTTTCTTTTCTCAACAAGAGGAAAGGAATCTAAATATTTCATCTGAGACACATGGGACCTGACATGGGCGGTATCTTAAATCTGTGGGAGTTTCCAAAGCTAAAAGTTAAAATCATAAAATCACTAAGATTGTTACTAAGTGCCTCTGTGACTTCTGTCTTTTTAAAAATGTTTTTTTTTATTTTATTGATTTTTTTTTTAGAGAGAGAAAAGGAGATGGAGAGATGGAAACATCAATGACAGAGAATAATTGATCAGCTGCCTCCTGCACACCCCATACTGGGGATCAAGCCTACTACTCAGGCATGTGCCCTGACCAGGAATTAAACCATGACTACCTGTTCATAGGTAGATGCTCAACCACTGAGCAACACCAGCTGGGCAGTTTCCTGTCTTTTTAAGAAATCACTTTATACTCTCTTTTCTTGAACCTTATATTAAAGCCAAACTGGTTGATATGATGCATGCAAACACAGCCCCTGCTTTGCCTTGCTCTTTTGTGCACAATGTAGCCATCACCTCAAGTACCATTTCCTCTTGTCATCAGAAGTTCAAATCCTACTATTCCTTAAAAATCCTACTCAAATTCACCCTCTTAAAAAAAAATAACCAAGGGGGTTAAACTCCCATTTCTCCTTGAAGCATTCTTTACTCTTTCAAATATCACTCTTTATTTCCATGTGATGGTTATTTTAAATATAACACAATTTGACACATACAATTTGTCATTTCTTTCTCCTTGGCAAAGTAACATGCTTCTTGCAGACAGCTACCTCAAATTTCTCAATTCTCACAGTGCCCAGGGTAGTGCTAGTGTTGGTGACAGCATTCCCAGAAAGTCACCTTTGTCAAGCTTCTTATCGGGGGCATTAGGAGAGCAACTAGAAATGATGCTTATTTATGCCAGAAATAAGCCTGTCTTTACCAGTGCCAGAGCTTGGGCCTTTATAAAGGCAATAGAAATGTCATCTCAAAAGAAACGAACAAGGACTTGAGGATTAACACAGCAGAGTAAGGCTGAGTAACAGAATTTCTCTCCACTAGCTTAGAATCTAATGAAATGAATACTAAAATCTATATAGTCGAAATAAAAAAAAAATTACCATCAGCAACCATACATGAAAAAGAAAACCATCCAATGCTTTAGAAATTAGAGGTCATGGAATGAAATGGAAATTTCTATTGTAGCTTAGTGCCTTTACATCTCTGCAGAGCTGTTAATCTTAACACAAATATAGGTCTTGAGCCTTTGCACTATTAATCCAATGTTTTGAAGAAAGCAAACCAAGTGGATATCCTTCAAGTCCCTTTGCTGTTATGGGTAGTGCATATGGTTAGCGGGGATGGGGGATGGAACACATACACACTGGTAAAAGAAGGAAACTCGAGACTCCAGAGTTACTCTGAGTTGGGGGATAATACAAAGCAGGATGGTAACTGTGCCATGAGAACAGATTATACTTTACAATGAGGAGAAATGAAACTTGATAAAGGACACTCAACCGAACATTAACCAAAAAGGAAGAGCTGATAGTGTATAAATACTGCACACTCCTATTTCAGACACCCCCTCCTCCCCATGGCACCCAGCTGCAGAGGAATAGACAGAACTCAAATACCTAAGCTTCTAACTACTCTTTTGTAAGGAAAACAAACTAGTCCTGAATAGGTGAGGAAAATGTTCAGTATTCATGAAGTCACCGAGCTGCCAGGAGAGAGCAGCCATACAAATGTAGCTAAGATAAAGCAAGGAGGCATAACTACAACATAGCATTTCAAGGACAAGTAAATCTAAAAGGAAAAATAAACAGAGGGACAAAAGAGAATTATTCATAAGTATTACATTTTAGAACAAATATTACGATATGAACTGAATAAACCAAAGTCTGAAAGACATACAGATAAACTAACAGCAAAAGATGAAAAGATATATTGAGAACTGATGAAGCAAACAACATCATTACTGAATTGTTACATCAATTAGACTTAGCAAGGAACCAACAGAGCCAGCTGAAAATCAAATCACAACAGAAAACAAACAAACAAAACCACCTTGGGATAATCAGAAATAATGCATCTAGGAAGGCAAAAAGGATTAAACCAGTTAGATCATAAAAAAATTGATATACTTGCAATAGAGAAAACATTAAAAAGCAACAAAAAGAAAAACATATATGTTTTCAAATATTTCACAGAAGAACATGCCACTTACTTAAACATAGAACTAAATTGGCAATTACTATAAACAATATTTCAGTAAGATGTGATGGGGAACAATCAGAATCACTATGCATCAGGTTTAAGTTACTGAACTTCAAGTACAGAGAAAACTTCCTTTGCCCATTTGAGCAGAAAAAGAAAATTACTCACAAGTTCAATGTAACGAAGCTGGCTTCAGACTTCTCTCCACAGGAGCATTCAAGACAATGAGATAATCTGTCTCCGAAGATCTGAGGGGAAGAATGTATAGTAAGAAAATTTTACATAAATTAATCAATTAACGCAATGGAAAACATTTCATGTGTTTTTCTTTCTAATTTAGATTATTAGCACTTATAAAATAAACACCCTAAGTAAATATCATAGGTGCATATCATATATCCAAATATTTACAGAAATTTTGGAAGAAATTGTGAGATGTTGGTAAGTTTCTATTACCAGGTAACTTTTAACCAGGTAGGAGAGATACATGTTGAAACAAAATGTGAGATTAAAAAATGAACTCCTAATGTCATGGCAGTTTTAGAAAGAGGATATTGATATATTTGGGTGGCCTGACAGTTCTTGAGAGTAGTGGCTTTTAGGTGCAACAATGAAGGAAGAATAAACCTTGAAAGTGCAATGATGGAGAGAAGGTAGTTCAAGCTATGGGACCAGCATAAGCAAAGGCATGAGGTGGACATGCCTTTCTAGATAGTATAGGTCATGTAAGGGAGGCCTACATGACAGGGACAGGAGAAGGGAGTAACAGAGGAGAGGGTCAACACAAATTTGTGAAAAGCCTGTGCATTTCTTATGTCACCTATTAAAGTAGCATGAACCACAGATACTTTTAGAAATAGTGAGTGCATTTCCTGGTATCTAGTTTATAATCCACTATCAAGGATCAATAGAGTTGTAGCTATCTTTATTAAATTAAATATGTTGTATACAGGTCCTTCCATTGCCTGGAGATTTATTCTTTCCTTCTTCAAAGAGACAGAGAGAAAGAATTTTAAAGGGTGTCCTATAATAATTTTTAGCTTTGGAGTAGATCACTAAATACCCTGAACCATTGCTATTATTACAATCCTATATTATAACCTTTAATGTTTAACAATAGTAAAACCTTAAGTT
Source organism: Plecotus auritus (assembly GCF_963455305.1). Taxonomy (NCBI): domain Eukaryota; kingdom Metazoa; phylum Chordata; class Mammalia; order Chiroptera; family Vespertilionidae; genus Plecotus; species Plecotus auritus. Next base: position 237,891,528 of record NC_137770.1, on the reverse strand, counting down.
TTGTAAGTAAAAATATTAACAGGATTAGTAAGATAAGGGAATCAATGCATTGGTTTAGACAGATTGTCAAAATAATTGGAAACTGTAAGGCTAAGTCTCAGAAATCAAAAAAATTTAATTACACTCAGCATCGTATTTTTTAAGTATTCCAATTTTCTCAATTCTACTCTAGTGAGTACAGCACTGTGAAATATTAGCTCTTCCTCCCCCCACCCTCATGGTTGAGAATATCAACCATGTCAGCTATTTTTAATTGCGACCCCATGTGGAAATGGACAAGTTCTCTTCTTCATGACCTGAGAGTAGGATAGTATGTTGAAAAGAACATTGATTAAATCTCATAATGTAAGTATTAGCTGTGTACTCTAGGCCATGATAGCCTCTGGACTGTGAGTTTCCTTATCTATAAACAGAAAGAATACAAAGCAGTACCCATGGTCATAATAAACATTAAATAAGCTAATGTATAGAAAGGATTTACAATGGCATATTGTATATGCAGAATATATATCAGTCCATTCCCTTTTTTCATCCTTTGTCACTGGTCTTAGAATCAAGAAACTGATTTTTTTTATATCTCAAGTTCACAAAGTAATCTTGTCTAGGCACTTAAGCAAGTATGGTCCTTGTCTGTATTTCTTGTGTTTCTTCCAGCACGGAAACCCGTGAGGTAAACATGTAAAGTTGTAAAGAGCAGCTATGAGATGAAGGGATAAAATCATTTAATGCTACTGCCCACATGACTATGAAATCTGGTCTGCATGAACATCTCAAAGGATGAGGAAAACTCAAACGCTATGGAGAGCATTGTGACTGTGTTTGATTTTAACTCTTATTTTGTCCACTTTACTGTGCTGATATTCTTCATACATGGCAAATTCAAACCTCCAAATGAAACTCACGTGATCCACAGGGATAAATTTATTAATGTTGATAGATAAATGATACATTTATTAATGTGATTACACTGCAGCTTCTGACTCCCAAATGCTGCCTTAAGGTTCTTTAAGAATTATTTTGGAAATAACTCATCCAGAAGCAAATTAAGAAATTGTAGAACCTACATTTTCCATTTTCATCTATTTCCTCCTGCTTTCCTTAAATAGTCTGGAAAGTGATGAGCCACACTTGAGCCAGCAAGTGGCAGGAAGTGAGTTTGAGTGCCATTATTTTCTCAACTGCCCCCCTTTATTTTTTAGGATAATTAATGATACATTTAAAAAATTGTGAGAACTCTATTATACACAGGTTTAAAAAATTATGAGGTTGTGGTCTACATATGTAAATATTGATTTCAAATTTCAGCAAAGCTATATTTTATAGGCCAGTTAAGAAACAGTCATACTTGAATAATAATAATGATAGCGTAGAAGACTAAGTTGTACATTGTCTATTTAACTAGGTTTTCTGGCATTCATGCCAAATTTGATTCTCATAAAAGATAATTTATTTCTTCTTTGAGTGGCATTGGAATCTATTTAGGCAACTGTGATCTGGATTTATAGTTCACAGAACTGTCACTATGATTTAAATGTCTTGGTTTTATATGGAGGCTGCTCAAAATAAAGATTGGATGTGAAATATTCTAGATAGAGACACCACTATATGAAGAGTACTATGAATTGTCTTGATACATTTTCTCTAAAATTAACCTTTGGCCTAAGGAGTGCAAGAAAACATTCCGCCTTTATTTAGATCCATGCATTCAGTAGGGTGATGACAGCAACTTATTTCCAATGTAAAATATCATCTGCAAGATCAACTCTATTTCTTTGCCAAAGAGAATTCCATTAACTAACTTAAATTTGAATTAACAACAATCACATACACCAATTAGTTTCTATTTTTTGTTTTTTATTCATTTCTTTCTCTTTAATAAATATATTTGGTTTATTTTCTTTTGGTTTAGTGATTTGAATAGATAACATAGTCAGTGTATGGACAAATATGCAGCAAAAAGTTACCCCAACTGGTTAGCACCTATCCCTTCCCCCCATAGGTAAGTACTTTCTAATAGCCACTTCCACGGTTTCTGATGCATATACTAATTCAGACATATTCTTAGGCCACCATGCTTTTAAAACTAAATATAATATTTTATAATACTGTTTTATATCTTGCTTTTAACATTTAATACATCTGGGAGATTTTCCATGAGAATTCACAGACAGATTTCTGGGATGTTTTCATACTTGTAGAGTGCTCATAGTGTGGGCACAGTTCCCTACCAGCAGGCAGTTGAGTTTGATCTACTTTTAATTTTTTATTGAATTTATTGGGGTGACACTGGTTAATAAAATTATATAGGTTTTGAGTGTTCAATTCTATAGTACATCATTTGTATACTGTATTGTGTATTCACCATCCCATTCAAGTCTCCATCACCTCTTGCCACCCTCCTTTTACCATCTTCTACCTTCCCTTACACCCCCCTTTTCCATCTGGCAAATCGCCATACTATTTGTTGCCTGTGTCTTATGAGGTTTTGTTGTTGTTTTTGCTTAATTCCTTTATGTTTTTCACCCAGCCCCCCAACTGCCCTCTCTCTGATAGCTGTCAGTCTGTTCTCTGGATCTATGAGTCTGATTCTGTTTTGTTTGTTAGTCTCTTTTGTTCATTAGATTTCACATAAAAGTGAAATTATATGGCATTTTTCTTTCGCTGACTAGTTTATTTTACTTAGTATAATACTCTCCAGGTCAATCCATGCTGATATAAAGGATAAGATTTCCTTCTTTTTTATGACTGAATAGTATTCCATTGTGTAAATGTACCAAGCATTTTTACTCACTCATCTACTGATGAGCACTTGTTTCAATATTTAACTACATTAGGAGCATTATTCATCATGGCATTGCCAAATAGAGCTGTGTTTCTTCAGACTTTCAATGGATTAGATAAATATAGCCCACAGTGCTAACTATACAATGATGATACAGACACTTCAAGATTTCCTTTATATAGATAGAATTTTTGAAAAATATTTTTTTTCAGAAAATGTCATAAGCCCAAACTGCATTTTCTCATTTTAAGTTTTAAATTGCGTGTGAGTCTGTAACAGATACAGAGTAGTCAACCTTTATCCATGGTTTCAGCTAACCTGAGGTCAAATTTTGGCCTCAAAATATTAAAGGGAAAATTTCAGAAATAAACAATGCATGTGTTTTAAATTGCATGCCATTCTGAGTAGTGTGATGAAGTCCCAAGCTACCCTACCCCGTCTTGTCTGGGATGTGAATCATCCTTTTGTCCCACTTCTCCATGGTCTATTGCTCTTCACCCATTAGTTCCTTAGTAGCTATCTTGGTTATCAGATCAACTGTCACCCATATTGTGTCCAAGTAACTCATATTTTACTTAACAATGGCTCCAAGGCACAAGAGTAGTGATGTTGGCATTCCAGGTATACCAAAGAGAAGCCGTAAAGTGCTCCCCTTAAGTGAAAAGGTGAAACTTCTCAACTTAATAAGGGAAACAAAGTGGTATGCTGATGTTGCTAATATCTATAGTAAGAATGAGTCTTCTGTCCATGACATCATGAAGAAGGAAAGGACATGTGTGCTAGTTTTGCTGTTGCACCTGAAACTGCAAACATTACGACCACAGTGAGTGATTGGTGCTTAGTTAAGATGGAACAAGCCTGAAATTCCTGGGTGGAAGACATAAGCAGAAAACATGTTCATGCGACAACAAATCACTGAGTCTATATAAGACTTCAGCAAGAAACAAATGACCACATGCACATCACTTTTATTGCAGTGTATTATTACAGTTGTTCTATTTTATTATTGTTGTTGTTAATCTCTTACTGTACTCTAATTTATAAATTAAACTTTATCATAAGTATGTCTGTAAAGGAAAAAAACAATACAGTTTACCCTTCATGTACAGTTGAAAATTCACACATTACAGTTCATCCTCCACATACGAGTATTCCAAATTGTAGAGTTGACCCTTAAACAAAACAGCTTTGACTTGCAGGGGTCAATTGAACTGCATGGGTCAATTGCAGCGTCATCAACTGAAAAAAAAAATCTGCATGTAAGTGGACCCATGCAGTTCAAGCCCTTATTGTTCAAGAGTCAACTGTACATACAGGATTTGTTACTATGTATGGTTTCAGGCAGCCACTGAAGTATATTGGAACATATTCCCTGTGGATAAGGGGGACTACATAATTTTATCTATAGTAAACTGTGGGCTTTGGTGATAATCATTCCCTTCCATGACAAGCCAGTGACTCCATGGTGTATGCCCTGGTCCTAGAACTCTACCAGTGTCAATGTCCAGGGCTTGGTGCTAAACCCTTTGCTTTCTGTCTACAGTATTTCCCGTGTGATCTCATGTTCATAGCACTATCTATGTTCTTATGCTTTTCAAATTCATAACAACAGCCAGAACCTTTTCCAGAAACTCTAGATATGTGTACCTAATAGTTGACTAACTTTTCCAATTGAATATAGTTAAATGAAACGCTCAATTCTACTTACCAAGGGGCACAGGCAATAGATCCAGCTGACCTGAGTCAATAGCCCAAATCAGAAGAGTGTCTAGCACCTAATAAATTCTCAATACATGCTAATTATTAGTATTTGTTATTGTTCTGAGTAGTTGGAAATCTAATTCTTTTCCCTAAGAAACAGGAAAATCTATAGCCACACATAATTAAGAAGGGCTCCCTACTGCCATCTAAATATGACTTGTTATTTTGCAGATATTCTTCAGGTTTCTTTTAAGTGCTCCCTGTTTTTACTTTCACATCATTTAGTTTGGATGTTTCTTGCTTGTTGTATAAGACATTTATTACTACTCTCAGACTTCTTACTCACTGTCTGCTATAACCTAAAGTCCAGAGCAAGTGTCCTCAAAAACTACGGCCCACGGGCCACATGCGGCCCGCCGAGGATATTTATCCAGCTCGCCCGGTGCCGCTGCCTGTCCTGCTTAGCAGCCGACTAGTCCCTGGCCCGCAGTGCACATAGGAATTTGTTCATAGTTTTTTTTTTAAACTATAGTCCGGCCCTCCAACGGTCTGAGGGACAGTGAACTGGCCCCTGTTTAAAAAGTTTGAGGACCCCTGGTCCAGAGTAAGCACTGATACTAGGGTATTCCTAGGGAACAGTCACTCTTACTTAACAGAATTCTATACTCTGACATTTGAGAAACACTGCACCGGATGATTACCCAGATTCTGGCCGTCATGGTTGTAAACTAGCATTGGGTTTCATGAGCCTGCTCTGGGCTTCATCTCTGCTCTACCATTATCGCAGCTATTCCAACTATTTATGATGAAGGACAGGCTTTCATTTTCTCCTATTCCGTCACAAACTGACACTTTAAAAACACCAATAAAATAATTACTATGAAAATGGTCACACACTTGTCACAATGTCAAATTGCTACAGCACTTTCTAAATGTGTACTCTGTACTCACACCATCAAAGAGCAGTAAAAAAACAATAGGTGGGTAGGTGGGTGGTGAGTTGTCTCTCTCTCTCTCTCTCTCTCTGTCTCTCTCTGTCTCTCTCTCTCTCTCTGTCTCTCTCTCTCTCTGTCTCTCTCTTCCTCCAGCAGGCACTGGGTCCCGGTGCAGGAGATGTGCTCCCTTGCATCCACGTGGCTTATGGCCACATAAGACTCCACACAAGGACCAGTGAACTATACCTGGCCACAACATGGAATGGAAGCTCCAGACACTGGCCTGCCTTAGGAACCCCCTCTTTCAGCACTGGCTCAAGGGGCAGGGGCCTTTGGAACCTGAGACAAAGAAGCTTCACCGGTAATTCGCTTTGGGCCCCCTTCCTGCTGCCCTGTGTGGCAGGAAGTCCATCTATCCTGCAATAAACATTGCCGCTGTTAAAAAACAAACAAACAAAAAAAAGAATTGGATGAGCACTAGAGTTGAAGGACCATAGCGGCATTGCCTTACAGATTACAAACAAGGCATGAAGTCACTGAAAAGAGAAAAGAGAAGAGATTGTCCCTAAATTTAAAGAACTTTTGGATTTCTAGAGAGACATGAGGAATGAATAAATCCCTCCCTGTGCCTTTGGAACCCTTAAATCTATGTTTCACAGAGTCTAGATTTAGATACTAAGGGGCACACCTCTTTGAAATGCTTTCAAAGTATATACACTGACCAGCACATTAATATATTCACTCTCTCATTTAACAAATAGTTTTCTAACAGACAAGATGTTCCAGGAACTCTTTTAGCTACTGGGGATACACCTTTGTCCTTAAATATTTATATCCTAGTAAGAGAAATTTAAAAATATGCACACAATATGAAAACATGCTCAAAGTCACTAATTATTCAAGAGATGCAAATCAAAACAACAATGCGGTACCATCTCACACCTGTCAGAATGGCTATCATAAACAAATCAACAAACAACAAGTGCTGGTGAGGATGTGGAGAAAAAGGAACCCTCGGGCACTGCTGGTGGGAATGCAGACTGGTGCAGCCACTGTGGAGAACAGTATGGAGTTTCCCCAGAAAACTAAAAATGGAACTCCCATTTGACACTGCGATCCCACTTCTAGGAGTATATCCCAAGAAACTAGAAATACCAATCAGAAAGGATATATGCACCCCTATGTTCATAGCAGCACAATTCACCATAGCTAAGATTTGGAAACAGCCTAAGTGTCCATCAGCAGATGAGTGGATTAAAAAAAAAAAAAAAAACTGTGGTACATCTACACAATGGTTTTATGCTACTGTAAAAAAGAAGGAATTCTTACCATTTGCAACAGCATGGATGGAACTGGAGAGCATTATGCTAAGTGAAATAAGCCAGTCAGAGAAAGACAAATACCACATGATCTCACTCATTTATGGAATATAATGAACAACATAAACTGATGAACAGGGATAGATCCAGAGACAGAGAAGCATCGATCAGACTGTCAAACCTCAGAGGGAAGGTAGGGGAGGGTGGGGGTAAGGGGAGAGATCAACCAAAGGACTTGTATGCATGCATATAAGCCTAACCAATGGACACGAACACCAGCGGGGTGAGGGCATGAGTAGGGGGCGGGTTTGGGGGGTTAATGGATGGATGAGGACACATATGAAATACCTTAATAAATAAAGAAATAAAAAAAGAAAATATACACACAAGTAAATAAGCAAGAAATAATTTGAACAGTGATTAGTTCAAATTGAAAGGAACATATGTTTGGGTAGCCAAGAAAGCCCTAAAATGTGAATGATAAGGAAGAATGAGCCATGATTAGGAAAAAGCATTTCAGGAAGAAGTAGAAAAAGCAAGAAGTGGAAAGTTCTCAATGTAGCAATGACCTTAGGGAGTTACAATAGCAGAAAGAAAGCCTTTGTGGCTCAATTGCTGTAGGTGATAAGGAGAATTATTAAAACAATAAAATCAGCCTGGCCAGCACGGCTTGGTGGTTGAGGGTCAACCTATAAACAGGAAATCATGGTTCAATTCCCATTCAGGGCACATGCCCAGGTTGTGGGCTCAATCCCCAGTGTGGGGTGTGCAGGAAGCAGTGGATCAATGACTATCTCTATTTTTCTCTCTCTTCCTTCCTCTCTGAAATCAATAAAAGTATATTTTTTAAAAAAACACACAATAAAATTGTAGAGGTAATCAAGGGACAAATAACACAGGGTTCTTTATGCCAGTAAAAGGAAATTGGATATTACTCAACGTTCAATGGAAATACTTGGGAAGGTTTGAATGATCTCACATGTTTTTAAGATGTCACCACAGTATCTTTGAAGAGAAAGGATGGCAGGTTAGCCAGAGTGGAAGCAGTGCATACCCAAGAAGCCTTGGTCTTACGTGGGGATATTGACAATGGAACATCGTGAAGATATTTGGGATATGGTTTAGAGGTGGATCTATATATTAATCTTGTGGGAACAAATGTGAGGATGGTTAAATAAAATAGCCTAAATGCCTGCTTCAAGAAAAATGAAACCACCAGCATTTCCAAAGAGAAACTGGTTGAAAGATTGGCAAAATAGTACTTTTCAATTCATACTACTAACATATAAGTCACTGAAACAACTAAATTCTCAACAAGTATGTACAGTGGTAACTCATTTACACTGTCAATTTAGGAAGATAAAAATATACCCACAACAGAGGGATACTGTCCCAGTTAAAAACTACAGGCTCGGCTTAACACTTTCCCTAAAGGTATTCCTTGCCAAGTATCTTGAAGGTTGCTATTTGCCTCCATTCTTCTAACTCTTAATTTCTGAGTTGTGTCTCCAAGATCTGATTGCTGCAAACTAGTTCATGCCCTTTCATTTTACCATGAAAATCATAACTAACCATCACAAAACTTTTATCAGATAACTCAGGTACTCATGTCCCATCTCCTAGGACCTGCCTCTGATTTCGGCTACAGCAAAATCAGCCATTGTTCTCCAGGAACTCAGACTCCTGAGGCCCTGACAGCATTTATCCTGGACCCTAAACCTGGCACCTTTTCCTTCTGCCTTGGAATTTCTACTTAAAAAGAACCTGCTCTGTCAGCTTAGCTCACTGAGCCACGACCACAAGGACAGCCAAATGTTTGAGGGGCTTTATCATTGAGGGCAAGGCCAATCAGTGGAGGATGACTGGATGAATGGGCCAGCCTTCTGCCCTTTAAGTCACCCATTCTGAAAAAATACTGTTTGTTCCCCAAGCAGTCCCAGCTAATCCAAGTCCCTCATGTCCACATGGTAAACATCAAAAAGCCTCCTTGTATTAGATTTCCTTTCTACCATCTCATACTCTCATTCTCCCTGGTTTCTCCATTTACCCTCTGAATTGATCTCCCAGATGAGCTACCTGCATACAAGTCTACCTGGAGGCCCTATCTTGGGGAAATCCTAAAATAAGACAAATAACTACATTTGATAAATAATCTTTAAATTGGTTTACCTATAATTTCTCTAATTCTCACCACATTCTAAAAATCATGTCTTATTTTCCCCCACTATATGTTAAGAAAATTAGGATTCCAAGAAGTTAAGTAACTTGTCCAAAACCCACAACTAAGAGACAATGAGGCCAGCTTCCCAAATACATATGCTTGACTGCAATAGAGCTTGGTTACTGCCCTGCCTTCTAGTGATGCTATAATGTAGATTTTAGTCACTCCTGGCTTGGTATTTTGGCAAAAGCTTTCCTACTCTGGTCTTGCTCTCGGCTTTACCTCTGGTGTTCACTTCTGATTATTCTTTCCTAGGTTGTCTCTGGCCCCTGGTTAGGATGGCTCATATCCCCAGAGAAGTCCCCACCCACACTCCTACATGACTTGGTTTAGATTCCATGGCAACCAGTGCTTAGGGATTAAAAAGAGCTTGCCCCAGCCCTAGCTGGTTTGGCTCAGTGGATAGAGCGTCGGCCTGCGGACTGAAGGGTCCCAGGTTCGATTCCGGTCAAGGGCATGTACCTTGGTTGCGGGCACATCCCCAGTAGGGGGTGTGCAGGAGGCAGCTGATCGATGTCTCTCTCTCATCGATGTTTCTCACTCTCTATCCCTCTCTCTTCCTCTCTGTAAAAAATCAATAAAATATATATATTAAAAAAAAAAAAAAAAAAAAAAGAGCTTGCCCCAGCCGGCATGGCTTAGAGGTTGAGTGTGGAACTATTAGCCAGGAGGCCATGGTTTGATTCCTGGTCAAGGCACATGCCTGGGTTGCAGGCTCAATCCTCTCTGTGGGGTTTACAGGAGGTGGCCAATTGGTGATTCTCTCTCACCATTGGTGCTTCTGTCTCTCTCACTCTCCCTTCCTCTCCAAAATTAATACAATTATTATTTTTTTTTTAAAAAAAGCTTGCCTTTACAGGTGGGTTATCTTGAATAAAGACTGACTATGCCTGGTGAGCATTTTTGGCTCTGGTGAGCATCAGATTAGTTCCTATAAAGATCATAAGCAATTTTTTTTCTATCTCTCCTTAGATTTTTTTAAATTTAAGAAATGATTTTGTTTATTATACTGACTTTCATACTGTTGAGATATTATCATTTTAGAAACCTTCAATGAGTAGAACATTATCAGTTCTGTTTATTTCTCTGGATATAATAAAACATAGGCACTATGGAATTTAAAATTCATTAAGTGCTACATGATGGTTAACTTAAATTATGTATATTTTTATCAATTTGAGGCTATGAAATCATATTTTGTGAATTTCCATAAACTAAATACATTTATCCTCTGAAACTTATAACTATGGCAGCTACAATTTATTGTGTCATTACTATGAACTAACTACTCTCCTTGCATGTCCAAGGAATTGTACTTTGGCTAAACCAGTGCCCAACACCCACTCCTAAACTCATTTTTCCACCTCTGCTATAGAAGCTAGAAAGATAAACACATTCCTATCTTCCTTTGCAGATAGCTATATGACATAATTCTGACCAAGTTACATACATGGGCAGTTATTGGTGAGGATATTTAGATAGACTTTTGCCATTCCTGATGAAAAGGATGAGGAGGACTGGCGTGACCAACCATCACCCCTTTTTCCTGTTTTGAATATGAATTTCATGTCTAGAGCTACAACAGCTAACTTGTGACCATGAGGAAAAGACCAAGAGGATCACATTTACTTTGATCAACAGAATAGTTGTAAAAAAGCTCCTTGTACATTTAAGATAGTATGAGGCACTATAGGGAGCATAAAATCAGTGTAAGCATGACAGCTGCCCTAAAAACATGTGCACTGTATGTGTAGAGCTATGAAACATAAGATAGGAAAGAGAGTGTGGTTGAAATTTTACAACAATTGGGTACATTAGTAGCTTCCAAAGTTAGTCACATCCCTCAAGGAGATGATTCAAAGATCTTGCCAGTAAAAGCAAGTAGAGCTGGTTTTATGATGGTGTTGGCACTGGGACCCACTGATAGTTGTGCATCTTTCTCATCATTACTCTCTCCTCCTCTTTAGTCCATATCCTGCCATCCAAAGAACAGCCCAAACATATAGACTGTGCATTTCAGATCAATATCATGGAGCCATGAAAAAAAAAAAGAAAAAAAAGAAAAGAAAAACACTGTTATTCTCTCCAATCGCTAAAAGCTCAGAGAGAAACAATATTTTCTTTTTTAAAAAATATATTTTATTGATTTTTTACAGAGAGGAAAGGAGAGGGATAGAGATGTAGAAACATCAATGAGAGAGAAATATCGATCAGCTGCCTCCTGCACACCCCCCACTAGGGATGAGCCCGCAACCAAGGTACATGCCCTTGACCGGAACCGAACCTGGGACCCTTCTGTCCGCAGGCCGACGCTCTATCCACTGAGCCAAACCGGTCAGGACGAGAAACAATATTTTCATCCAAATTGTCTGGCTTCCATTTTACATGTTTGAGCCAGACATGGAGAAACCAGATGCAATTTGAGACTTCTGGAATTTATTTCTCAGCCAAGCAAGAAGCCGAATTAATAGACTTTTACTTTTGTTGAAATGAGAAAGCTGAAGATTTTCCAGCATATTCCTACCAGATGGCATGCTCTGTTGCCTACACATTTGCTCCCTGCTGTGGATCACCTCCAACTTGGTCTCCTCAGAGGTGAAGAGAAAAAAAAAACAAAAAACAACAAAAAACATATCTGCCTATTTATATGGTAATCAAAGCAGGAGAGAGAGGAAATATCAGTCTGCCTACCTCCAGCTATCGCTCAACTTGACCTAACTGTGCAATTCTTTCAGAGTCTGGTAAGATATGATTTCTTGAAATATAAATGCAGAGAGTATTATATTGAAAAGACAAAATGAATGGATATTTGATGGCTAATGAACTAAATAGGACTTAGAAAAGGATTTGGAATGTTGATCAAAACCAACTGAACAAATTCTCCACTTTAAAAACAGTGTTGCCATTGGAGAAATCAATTTGTTGCTCTTCTTTTTATATGGGATCCCTTGGAATTTTCTTGGAGTATCACAAAACAAGGATATATTAGATCATATTTAGTTATTAAAATAGTTGAATTAGAAGAGAGTAGCTTTAAAAGTTACATTTGGGCCAGTCTAGATTAAAATTCTTACATTTTACAGTGGCCCAGAGAAGTGAGAAATTTAACAGTAACCTAGGAAAGAGAATATTTATTCAATGAATTCAAAATGCATTCTAATCTCCCTGAGATAACTGGACATTACAAGTAGCATGTTTGTGGTAACCTCAACAAAAATACCAGTAAGTACCATAGGGATAATTTTCAAAATAGATGGTGATTTTTCAAGATGGCATGGCTCTGTTAACTCTAGCTTTGACCCACTTTTCATAACTACTTGCTGGAAAAGCAAATGATCATTTCATTACCAGTGTAGAGACCCCTTTACAATTTCCTACCTGTTCTCACATTGATTTAAATGGCTAGAGACCATCTGTGATTTATTTCACATGACTTGTGCATAGACATCAGCTTTCAGAGAGAAATGACTGGGGACAATAATTCTTGGAACATAATAAATATTTAATCCAGTATTTTATAAGTCACACCCATGTATATCCTCTCTTATGAGGGTCTGGGATGACTTTCTCAGGTGCCAAAGTCTATAGAGGGTTTTCCTCGCTGGTCCTTGACTTATACAACTGCCCCTGGCTGTGATGGGGAAGGTGTTCTGATTCCTTCATAGCCTAGGCAAAGGAGATCCACTTGTAAGCATCTTTCCCCATTAATGCATATAAGAGAAGGCAATGCTTCCACAGAAAGGTATTCAGAGATAATTCAGGATAAAGGGATACATTTGGGAAATCACAAAAAGAAACAAAATCGAACATAAAAAACCACAAGTCAAAATTAGCACTCAAACCCCTGTCTTCTCACCATTGTTCTTTGGTTATTTCAGTCCCTTCATACTTTTTCCCATTTTTCTAACATAGAATATTTCAGCTACAAGTGATGGCTTTGGAACTTCACATGAGTATCTCTTTCTCCTTTTAAAAATATATTTTATAAAACATTCAAAACTCATTCCAGTGTCTGATTTGCTGTTAGAACTATCACATTTATCAAGCGAGTGGTCTCTTATTGTTCTATAAAATTTGCTTGAATGTAATTTTTCTTATTAGGTTCTGCTTTTCAAAGTGCCTTGTCACACTTACTAATTTTTTAGAGAATTCATTCTGCAGCAATGCCATATTATTAATATTTAAATTGTACATGTTAAGCCTTTTTATTTGGAAAGTGATTCAAGGTGTACTTTTTATTACAGTAGTGATTCACTTCTTACAATAACTTCTCAATATGGACATTACATTACAGTTAATTTCTATTTCTTTCCTGCTGTGGGAGTACCGGTAATTTGCAGCCATATTTACTGGGCAAAAGGAAATGCAAGGTGCTAAACTGCATAAGAAATTGAAACATAGTGAGTTATAGCTTGAGGGGAAGCCATTGGTATCATCAGACACAACTCCCTTATCTATAACTAGAGGCCTGCTGCACGAAAATTCGTGCACTCGGGGGTAGGGTGTCCCTCAGCCTGGCCTTCACCCTCTCACAATCTGGGACCCCTCGGGTAGGGTCCCTAGGCCTGGCCTGAGATCAGGGCCTATCTGGGCTTTCCTTCCCTGGGCTACAGACAGCTGGCCCCACCCCCGCTGCTGCCACTGCTTGCCATCTGTGCAGCGCTGCCCACCCTCCCCTGCCACTGGTGGCCTCCCTATGCAGGCAACAGGCTGGGGTGCAATGGCTTGGCTGGCCTGGGCCTCCCTCTTTCTTTGCTGGGGGGTGGGGCCAGCCCTGCGAGGGGCCGTCTGCCTACCTGATTGTCCCTAACTGCTTGCCAACCTACTGATCACACATAATCACTGGCCTGCCTACCTGATCTTCCCTAACCACTCTGCCTGCCTGCCTGATTGCCCCTAACCACTTGCTTGGGGGCAGAGCCAGCCCGGCAAGGGGCGGTCTGCCTACCTGATCACCCCTAATCGCTGGCCTGCCTACCTGATCACCCCTAATCGTTGGCCTGCCTACCTGATCTCCCCTAACCACTTGCCTGCCTACTTGATCACCCCTAATCGTTGGCCTGCCTACCTGATCTCCCCTAACCACTTGCCTGCCTACTTGATCACCCCTAATCGCTGGCCTGCCTACCTGATCTCCCCTAACCACTTGCCTGCCTACTTGATCACCCCTAACTGCTGGTCTGCCTACCTGATCACCCCTAACCACTCTGTCTGCCTTCCTGATTGCCCTTAACACTTGCTTGGGGGCAGGGCCAGCACTGACTTCCAGTTGGTCAGCCTCCAGTCCTTACTGGTTGTTAAGACCCAGGGTTTTTATATATTAGGATAATAAAAGTGTAATATGCAAACCAACCGAATGGCCTAACAGTGGAACGACCGACCTTCTGGACGACCTTCCTGATGAAGTCGGAGCTGCGAGGGCCTACTTTTGCATGAATTTCATGCATCAGGCCTCTACTTTATAAATAAAAAGCTAAAGCCATTCCATTCTACGCCAGCTCTGTAACCATTTTACCTTTCGGTCTCTTTAAATAAACTATTTAGATGCACAATGGTGGAATTTTAAAACTCTTCTTTCCTTTTTGTCATTGATCTTAACTTTTCTGACCAGCTGACTGAAGATGGAAGTTACCACTGTACTCCTCAGTCAAGGTCAAGGTGTCCAGCCACTTCCTTTCCCCAAGTCCTCTCACTCCCAGACCCCCACAGTCAGTGTATCTTACATCCAGGCCAATGCGCTTCATGGACTCTTCATTGGCTATTTACTTCTCTGACCACCAAAGGAATAACAATTAATCTCATCTGAACAAAACTGCAACAAAAGAGAACCTTTTAAAAGGAAAAAATAAAGGAACTGTTAGTGTTCTGTAGCTATGAATGTGCCCACTCTTCTGTGTATCAACTCTGATGAAAGCCGCCTTGTAAAATATTCTGAGTCATCCACACTGGTCTACAATTGTGCAATAGCGTTTCCTCCCTTTGGCTTTTCCAATCAACAGAAGGAAACTCTCTCACTCTCCTGCATGCTTGGCTATTAAACTTGAGGTACACTGCCAAAAAAATCTTGTCAAACAAATAACCAGACAAACCACAGAAAGCGAATTCTAGAATGATGAAGTAAAATCGGACCATGCTAATAGGTATGGTGTTGGAAGGGTAATATTGAAAGGTGTTGTTTTTTTTTTTTTTAATGTGTGAAATATTGCATGCCTAGCAGGCCTTAAGTAGTTTAAGAGTTATTTAAATATTTTCCTGAATCTGAGTCACACCTTATAAAATTCCAGGGGCTTACATTCATTTCCCTGCATGTACACCCTTAGAAACCACTGCCTGCTGGTTTGGGGATAAATTGCTTCGATTTGATTTTCTTTCATCTCTAGTCAAGAAAGGAGAAGATTTCTATTTTTGTTTGTTTTGGTCAAATACACATAATTCATCAAAAAAGCAGAAAAGGGGAGTGGGGGCAAGTAGGAAGAAAAGAAGGAAGAAGAGGAGGAGGAGAAAAGATAGTGGAGGAGGGAGAGGTGGTGGATGAAGTGGAAAGAGGAGGAGAAGAAACTTCACTATATACATAAAATTATTTTACTTTACAATAATCACATAAATTCACATACACCAAATGAAAATAAAAATACCATTTATAATCCATCAAACCGATGAAGTTCCTCATTGACTATTTTAAATTTCAGCTTGACTGAGGCATAATTGGCATGATATTGTAGGATATTTAAGGTGTGAATCATGGTGATTTGATATAGATACATAGTGTGAAAGCATTTTGCTCATGTAGTTAATTAACACATCCATTTCCTAACACATTGATTTCTTTATTAGTTAATTAATTTTTGGTGAGAATACTTATGTTCTATCTGCCAGCTAATTTCAATTGTACAATACAGTGCTACCAACTATAATCACCATGTTTTACATTACATCTTCAGACATTATTTGTATTATAACTGAAAGTTTGTACCTTTCTACCAACCTCTGCCTATTCCCTTGTACCCTGCCTCTTGCACATACCTTTGAACTCTGTTTCTATTATTTTTGACTGTTTTTTTTTTGTTGTTGTTGTTTTTTTTTTTAGATTTCACATATAAGGATACCATGCAGTGTTTATCTTTATCTGTCTTGTCTTATTTTATTAGAATAATTCCCTCAAGGTCCATTCATATTGTTGTAAGTGGCAGGATTTCTGTCTTTCTCAGAATGAACCACTCATTCTTTTATAGTTTCCATGCCTTGGCTATTGTGAATAATGCTGCAATGAACGTGGGAGTGCAGATACCTCTGCTACACCATGGATTCATTTCCTCTTGATATATACTGTGAGGTGGCATTTTTGGAGCTTAGAGCAGTTCTTAGCAGTTCTACTGCCTGAATTTTACTTCTGTGAAGTGCTTTTTGAAATTTCAGCTCATTTTCTGTTGCATTGTCTGCCTTTCATGTATTTACATATAACTGTTCTTTCCACATCCCAGATATAAATTCTATTATACAAAATGCTTTTGCAAAAAAACCCTTAATATTTTAATATCTTTGTATCAGAACTTTATAACAAGTTTCTCAGATTTTAACAAAGTTTCTCACTCTAACATTGAAGAAATTCTTTGCTACTACAGTAGTCTATTTTTCCAGCCTGAAATTATTTTCCATGATGTTCCAGTAAAAATCTCTATTTTTTTAAATTGGTTTTAGAGAGGAAAGGGCAGACAGGGAGAGAGAAACATCTATCTGAGAGAAAAACATTAATTAGTTGCCTCCCACAAGCACCCTGACGGGGAATTGAACCCACAACTTTTCGGTGTACGGGACAATGTTCCAACCAACTGAGCCACACCAGCCCTTTCATCCTTTCTAGAAATCACTTAACTTGTCCTCATATGTTGAATATCAAACAATCCATCTACACACACCTGGACTAGGGGTCCTCCAAATTCTATTCTTGAGTTTCATCTGGAGATGAATTCTTTATTTTTCCCATTCCTTGTTCATAAGCAGTAAAGAAACACTAATAATATGTATCTACCCATCACATGTCAGCCCTGATGATTGATATACATATTTTTCAATATTCATGAAACAATGTAGTAAAACATATAATAAAACATACTTCCTAGATGACAGACTGAAACTTGGATCTAACAGGGATGCTGCCCTAGGAGAAGCAGACTGTAATTACGGGTGAAGCCAAAGTCCGATCTCCTTTGTGCCTAATGCCAGGACTTGCGCTTTTTCTCCTGCTCCATCCCACTGAGAGGTATTGTCCTGAGCCCTTTAATCTGTCCATTTACACGCAGAGAGTCACTGCCAGGGTGCAGCTGCAAGAACGTTTGGTGAAGTGGGTTGAGTGGTGGCCTGTTCTAACTCTGAGAGCCTATGAATGGGACCATCTTTGGGAAAAGATAGTATTTGCAGATAGAGTGAAAGTAAGGACCTTAAGATGACATCCCCCTGTATTATCTGGTGGCCCTAAGTCCAATGATAAGTATCCTTATAAGAGACAGAAGACAATTCACACCCGGGAGAGAAGAAGGCCATGGGAGGACAAAAGGTAGAGGTGGAAGTGATGAAGACACAAGGTGTGCTGACAACCACCCAAGGGCACCAACAGCTGGAGGAGGCATAAAAACAACCCTCCCGAGAGCCTCCTGCGGGTACACCGCTCGGCTGACACCTGCATTTCAGACCTCTGCCTTCCTGAACTGTCAGAAAGTACTTTCTGTTTTGTTTTTAAGTCACCAGTTTGTACTAATTTGTTACTACAGCTTTAGGAAACTATTATCCCTGGATTTGCAATCCGGTTCACATTTTTTTGCCATATAACCTAGAGTAAAATATTAAAGCTCTCTAGGCATCAGTTTCATATCTATAAATTGAGGATGAAAGAAGCAATCTCGTTGTTTTTATAATTAAGTGACTAAATAAATGCTCAGTGCTTAGTCATGGAATGGTGCAAAGTAAACCCTCAATAAATCCTAACTAATTTTATTATTAATTTATTATCCTGCCAACTAAATTTTAAACACCTAAAACAGGAGCTAAAATGTATTTATTTATCTTTATATTCTGACAGAAGAGTCTATTCTTATTAAAAATATTTACCAACTTAAAATAGAAAACAGCTACAATTTACCAACTAATTAAATACTGTTGCATAGCAATGCTAAGGATATAGGTTATTAAGAAAATACCCATTGTCTGAAATTAAATCATACTTTAGTCATTACTATACTTTAAAAAAAAATCTCCCTGGAAATTCAATAATGCAGTGCTTATAGAACACATAGGAAGTTAAATGTAAAGGAGGTTTTATAATTTCACCAAATGGAAAACCTTTTACTTTTGGAAAACAATATACTTTTGGAAAAATAACTGAAAATTCAATATGGTAGCCTCCCTCTAATTGTTTTAATTATTCCAAGATGATCAGTTTTGACAAACCAAATGCAACATTTTTCACCAACGTTACTTCTCAGGTACTCACAAAAATAAGTTGGGTGTGGCTGTCCTTCATTGTGAGTGAACTTGAGACCAAGACTTTCTCACAAACCAGTCCAAAGCAGCCCCTGCTTGGAGGGCTGGTTATCACAGCGCACATGACATCATCTGTTCATCTTGGCGGGCCCTTCCACCGTCTAGAAGCCTTGGCTGTGTTGCTCTGGCTAGAGTTTCTTGTTTCACCTATTAAGGAACTTCATTGCCTGTAAGTCTGCCACTGGATTTCTGGCTCCCTACCCAAGGAACTTGTATGCAAAGCCTTCTTGGCCCATCCACAGAAGCAGGGGAAAGAACTGCACCTGACAGGAATCTACCAGCCTGGACAAGGGGAGCCGTAGAACTGGATTAATAACCTCTCTTCTGGTAAGTTTCTCAGGGAAACTGAATTACAACGGATAACTTTTCAAAAATTCATCATTGGCCCTATTTTACATTAACATCACTAGAAATATATAGTGTGTATCAGGAAAGTATCAAGGACACTTACCTAGAATGAGATTAAGTGAACACGTCTGGAGACAAGAGCTCTGAGTTCAAATATAGGTTCTATCATTAGTTGTGAGAACATGGGCGAGTTACTTGATCTCTTTGTTATTCTTTTGCTTTGCATGAAAAGTGGGTTAGTAAAAATACACAAAACCTAGGTTTGCCTTACAAATTCAATGACTTAGGAAACGTATGATCCATAAGTGGGCAGTCAATAAATGTTAGCTATTACTTTGATAAATGTTCATCTTAAAGGAAAGTTCAGAAGATGTGGAGTCTATGTTCTTAGGCTCCAGAACAGGTAGAGCTGCCCTTTTCAGGAATGACTGACTATACTTTTTAAAAATGGTTTGTTTGCCCTAACCAGTTTGGCTCAGTTGATAGAGCATTGGTCTGCGGACTGAAGGGTCCCAGGTTCGATCCCGGTCAAGGGCATGTACCTTGGTTGCGGGCACATCCCCAGTAGGGGGTGTGCAGGAGGCAGCTGGTTGATGTTTCTCTCTCATTGATGTTTCTGACTCTCTATCCCTCTCCCTTCCTCTCTGTAAAAAATCAATAAAATATATTTAAAAAATAAAAAAATAAAAATGGTTTGTTTTAACATAGGTATACTCAGAGCACTTGGATGGGAGTCTCTAAGAAGGAAAATGAATCATATGCATTTTCCTTATGAATGTGATATAATACAAACCAGTTGGCCTTCTCATCCAGGCAAGAGTGGTAGGCACATTCCAGACCCTCCATTACCTACATGTCACTTTGGAATACACTCCCAAGTGAAAGACTGAGTCTGCAGAACAGCTCCAAAGCCAGGTTGATGCCTTGCACTGGCCTTGATGGGGAGCGCATTAGCTCCTCCTGGCTGCTATAACAAAAATACCAAAAACTGGGTGGCTCAGAAAGCAAACCTCCATTTTTCACAGTTCTGGAGGCTGAGAAGTCCAAGATCAAGGTGCTGGTCTCTGGTGAGGGTTCTCGTTCTCATTCATAGATGGCCATCTTCCTACTGTGTCCTCACAAGGTGGAAGGGTCTAGGGAGCTCCCTGGGGTCTCTTTTATAAAGATATTAATCTCATTCATGAGGGCTCCACCTACATGATCTAATTATCCTACAGAAGGCTCCACTTCCCAAGACCATCACATTGAGAACTGGTGTCAGCATATGAATTTTGGGACACAATCATTCAGTCTATACTGCATATTCCTAATCTTTCCTAGACTTACTTACCACAATTTAGAAATATGAACCAATGGCTGACTCACCAATCAGGATCCTATGAGCCCCCTCAGGAAAGACCCTGGTGTTCAGTGGATTAAATGATGAGTAAGGAGCATTGTGGGTAAGAGCGTTGGGCAAGGGCTTCCTAGAGTCACAATGGGGTGGTCATATAGGAGCATTCACTCTTTCTAATAACAGCTTCACAAATGTTTGAGAGAGAAGAGAAAATTATTGCAATTAAAAACCATTAAAAGAAGTAGCTTATCTCACTAATGGGCTAAAATGCATTTCAAAAATCCTAAACCATGAGCTCCTAGATGTAAGCCTCTGTTCACTGATGGGAAGAAGAGACTCTAGAGTTAGGATTCTGGCTTTGCCCATCATGAGCTGTGTGACCTATGCAAACTACAGTGACCTTCTTAACCTCTCTGAATGTCAGCTTTCAAATATAAAGGATGATATGAGATTTAAATGAATAAATACATTACTTGGAAGAGTATGTATGTGGCACATACTTAAGTGCTCAGTGTTGATTAACAATATAGTTTTTAAAATTGCCTTTCCCCCCCTTTGTAGCCTCCACAGTGAATTGTACTAGCAGATGTTCAAGAAAATGTTTGATGGGAATATGAGCCCAAATACTTTACCAAATACTCTAGTATTATATGTCAAGGGCTTATTATTATAGAAATATAATAGAAGAAATCTATAACTGAGTAAACCTCCATAAATGTAGGCAACCAGCAACTCAAATTTTATTTATAGGTAGAAAATAAATTGCTAAACAAAAATGTTTAAAAAAACACCTTGCAGTGAGCTGTTTGAAAATTTAGAATTGATGTATCAAACACTTATTGAGAAGCATTTAGTCAGGCCAATGTACCAAGAGGTGTAGCCATGCTAGTCATCTCAGATTCAGGAAGAGCCATCTCTTTACAGAAGCCTGGATTTCATTTTGGGGGACAATGCCAATAGAATCACCATTTTATACTGTAAAACCGATATATAAACGTAAGTCACTGGGAAGAAATTAACATGGACTGCCTGCCAACCTCATGCTGGGAACTGCATAAGCACTTCAGATATTCGATCTTATTTAATCCTCAGCACCACCCTGGAAGGCAGGTGTAATTATCCTTTTATTTCCTTTCTTTCTCTTTCTCTTTTCTTTACAGATGAAAAAAAAAAATAGATGATCAAGTAATTATGCACATTTTCTTTTTTTTTAAATCTCTTTACATAAGGATACATATGTAATTATACACATTTTCAAGACCAAGCAACTGGTAAGTGAAGGAGCTGGAATGCACACTCTCATTTATATAAGTACAAATATATTGCTGTTTGCAATATTGAAAGAACGATATGAAAAGAGATAGGGAGGGCAGAATTTTACTACAACTCAAAATGGCTTTTCTGCTTCAGTAAAACTGTGCCTACGCATGTAATGATATTTTACTAAATGTGAAAATGCTGTATTTAGTAGGAGAATAAAGGAATATAAATGAGAATTCATGTGCATGTGTTATTTTATAATTTTCATATTACTGTATAAGAAATTCCATCAGCTGGAATTTCAAGTATGAAGGCAGTTGAGAATTCCCATAAAGGCACAATAACTTGAATTCCTTTCAATGACAGGTACTCCTTTGAACCTATCCTGCTAGAACTAAAGATGAATTCAGCATCTGGTTGCTACCTGGCACACCACAGTGCTGGCCTGCTCTGGAGCTGCTGGGCAGGTGAGCTTATGTTGCCAAAAATGCTTTTAAAAGATGGGGTAAAAATAAAATGTGGCTGATAGATTACACCAGATACATCATTTCTAGATGCAGTTATGTAAGGTGCATACATATTTTAATAGTGGGCCCTTGTGCTGGAGAGGGGTCTGGAGCGAAAGTAGCAAACTTCTGCAGAGCAAACTTAGCCTCACAAACAGCTCCCAACCCTCAACTCAAACAGGGTGACACTCTAACCACTGAGAAACACTGGCCAGGGTGGTTGTTATTTACTTATTTATTTACTTATTTATTTACTTATTTATTTTACTGACCTATCTTCCAGTTCACTAATCTTTAGCCTTTTCTTCAGCCAAAGAAAAGCTGCTCAATCATGAATTGAATTGTAGTTATTTTATTTTTGACATCTAGAACTCAGTTTTATTTTTTATAGATTCCAGTTTCCTGATTAAATTTTTGATTTCTTTCTATTATCACAAGCTTATTAGTCACTATTATTATCAGCTCTAGGTCTGTCCTCTAAATCTTTTTCCATTTTCTGTTAATTTTTACACATAAATTTTCTAGAAAAGGTTTGTAATTTCAGATAAACACAGGAACTTTTACAAAGCTCTCCAAAGGAGCTATTGAAACATCCCTTCAGACATTTTCATGCCAGGCAGTATCTGTCTTCTAAAATCTCTCTGACAAGAGTTTAAAACTTCCTCTTACTCACATTACCAATGTGAGCTTTCTGATAAACACTGCGTTATCAACCTAACTTCCTTGTAGAAAACTTGCTGGAATACTGTAGGAAGGAAAACTGAGGTGATCCTATGATCCCCACCTTCTGGCAGTCAACTCCCCACATGCGCCCCTTTCCTTGGATACCTGGCCTCTGACTTGCTTCTGACCAGTAGAATACAGCCACGGTGAAGACGTGGGCTTGCTTGTAGGTGATTACATCATGCAAGTTGTAACCCTGATCTTCCTGATCCTCTTTTTCTGGCTTTGAAGACGCAGATAACCGTTTTTGGAAGGCTCACATGGCAAGAAGCTGATGGAGTGCTCTGGTGGCCAGAGAGGAAGACACTGAGGCCCTCAGTCCAACAACCTGCTGGGAACTCGATGTTGCCAACAGCCACGTGAGCTTGTGAGCCTGGAGAAGTCAACTGCTCCCCAGTCAAGCTGAGATGAGGCTAACACCCGGTTTGCAGCTTCGTGAGAACTAAAGTAAGGGCTCGGCTCACTGTCAGGAACCTTGGCTTGCCTCAGTAAGATAATAAATATAGGCTGTTTTAAGCCACTAATATTGTAGTGAAATTTTCCTGCAGCAATAGACACCTAATACTTGCATATGTATATGCCCTTGATTTAAGAGTTTGGATCAACAGTTATTTATTAAGCATCGACCATATGCCAAGATTCATCCCAGGGTAAACATATGGTCACTGGCCTGAAGGATGTTTATTCTTTTGGAAAAGACCAGATGTGTATACCTCAAGGAGCAAAGCACAATACCTATCTCACGAGATTATAGCAGCAAACAAATAAGACAATATGTACAAAAACACGTAGCAATATGTCTGATGCATAATTCATGTCTGATTCATGAATTTAAAATACTTTTTTCTTTTCTTTTTTTATTGTTTAAAATATTGCATATATTAGTACATATATCTCCTTATTTTCCTCATTGACCTTCCCCAGCCTCCCTTACCCCCTGTCGCATGCCCTCATACCTCCCGCCCCTCAGTGTCTTGTGTTCATTGGTGTGCTTATGTGCATGCATACAAGTCCTTTGGTTGATCTATTTCCCTCCCTCCCCAACACTCCCCAGCCTTCCCGCTGTAATTTGACAGTCTGTTTGGTGCTTTACTGCCTCTGTATCTATCTTTTTATTCATCAGGTTATAATGTTCTTTATTTTCCATAAATGAGTGAGATCATGTGGTATTTTTCTTTCATTGCCTGGCTTATTTCACTTAACATAATGCTCTCCAGGTCCATCCATGCTGCTACAAATGGTAAGAATTCCTTTTTTATAGCAGTGTAGTATGCCATTGTGTAGATGTACCATAGTTTTCTAATCCACTCATCTGCTGATGGGCATTTAGGCTGTTTCCAAATCTTAGCTATGGTGAATTGTGCTGCTATGAACATAGGGGTGCATATGTCCTTTCTGAATGGTGTTTCTAGTTACTTGGGATATAATCCTAAAAGTGGGATCACTGGGTCAAATAAAGGACTTTTTTTCTTAAAATTAAGTGCTGAAGCTACTAAGTAAAAGGCCAAGAGAGGACAGGAGTGCTGAAAGTTGGGAAGATATGAAAGCCTGAGTTTACAAGGAAAAGAAAAATGGTGCAATAGCAGGTAAACCTGTGAATTAGGAAGTCATAGAAGTGCTACATTTGAATAGCAGCAGGGGGAAGAGATGGAGTAACAATTACTGTAGGAATGTAGTTTTCATATGGTGCAGGGCAAAGGATAGATAATTGAGTTTTCATTGCCTGAAGTACTAGATCTGAAGCCAGAAGTAACCCTGCTAATTAAAAATCCTACTTCTTGAGTCATTGAAATTGGAAGATTTTTTATTATCTGTAAAATTTTGCCGAAAACCATTCACACCATTCACCCAAATTAGAAAATGTGCAGTTAGGAGGTATATCATCTGACCTAAAACATCAGAGTTATGAATCGTGTTTGAAATTTCAGCTGTGACATTCATTGGTAGCTGCTATCAGATACATTAGTGCTTAGGAAATCCATGCCAACTCGTTAGTTATTAGTTATTCTCGATTATGCTTGGGGAATAGATTTCCAATTCATAGTCATTGCTGGTTATGCCCAGTTTTGCCAGGGAAGTTTATTGCCAGTTCATTGGTTATCATGAATTGTGTTTGAAATCTCAGCTGTAGCATTCAACTGTAGTTGCTACCAGATACAATTCTGCTTGGGAGAGCTGTTGCCAAGTAAATCTTAACGTACTGCTCCTTGCTATATTCTAATGGATTTTACTTTGCTTCTTAATTAGAATAGCCCATTTAGCCAATTAACAAGTGCTTGAAAGTAACACAGTATTTTATAAAACAGGGGAGGATTTACAACAATGAATTTATTATTTTAGCAGCGATTCAAATTATCATAGACCTACAAGATTCGCTGAAATTAGACTCGTCCAAGAGAAATCAGCAAGAATTCAACATATTATCATTCAACAGTGAAGACAAAAACAAAACTCATGCCGCTAAAGTGATCATGTAATTTATTATCCAAACTGGGATACTTGTGAGAGTGAACATGTCAATATCCACATAAAATCCTGAGTGAATTGGCAGAAGTCAGAATAGTCACAGGCACAATGGGAGGGACAATCATCTTCCCTACTGTTCACTGTTAATGGTTATTGTTGTCAGTCACATTGCTGGCCCTCAGTGATTTCTGTGTTCGGGATAAATTGTCTCTTAGATGTATGAAGAGTGGTATGGAAATGTGAAAGTTAGAGATTCTCTAGTTTATTGATATTAACAAAAATAACACTATAGGTCTGTTTAGTGCTTTATAGAGTCAACTTCCTATGATCTCATTACATATGATAATAGTTCTATGATCTAAGTATTCATGCATTCAGTAAAACTCATTATCTTACATGTGTCAAGCACTGTTGTAGTTGCTAGGTATACACCAAACAACAAGAGAGAGGAGGTTCCTAGAACCCAAAGTTCGTAATCCAACGAAAAAGTAGAAAACTACTTCACTAGTACCAATTTAACCAAATTAACACCGTTATTGAAACATGTAGTCAAGGCCTATTAATGCCCTATGCTGACCAACTGTGGGAAGCAAATGGTCCATCTGCCAGTTATCACCCCCACTTTAGAGATAAACCAATCCTCAGATACACCAAGCAGTGCAGTGACAACTCTGTAAAATAATTGATAAATGAGCATGTGGTGATATTAGCATTAAAAAGGTATTTTAGTTATTGTGTAAGAGACAGCTGATCACCAAATTCATATTTTTGTTTTCTTCCTAAGCACAGAGAAACTACAAGCCCGGCCTCCCTTTCAGTTAGACGTGGCTAGGTGAAATGAAACCTAGACAGTAGAAGCCGGGTAGGAGTAATGGATGACATTTTCAGACCAGATCATAAAACCTTCCCCTTTTCTCCATCCGTTCCTCTAACTGAAATCAAGGTCACCAGGCTGGACCCCTGAGCCTGGGAGGGCCTGACTCACCAACAGGTTCCCTGGCCTCACACTGTCATGAGACTAAGAAACTTCTATTGTGTTTCAACAGAACACATTATGGAGTCTGTTATAGCAATTCACTTACCTGAAATAAAACAGAAATCTTCCACAAATGCCTTGCAATTGTGTCTTTCTCTGTGTCTTACTATTAATCATGTTGGGATTTTTTTTTTCTTCTGAATCTAGACAAAACTCAAAATCTTTCAAAACCCAGTGGTACAGAGAGCCAATATCAAATGAATAGAATCCAGATACAAAGTGAAACATGGCGGTCATTATATTAACTGTCACTAATTTATAGTTGATGAAATTGAGTCCTGGAGAGGTTATGAAATTTGACCTACATCACCTGGGACATGAAGCTGGATGTAGGTGTCAGAACCATCCATCTACCAAAGCAGGCTGAGGACTATCATCCCAAAGGGTAAATGAAGCTTACTGTTTAAAAATTAGGTATAAACTTTTCAATTTAAAATCTGTTGAAATATTGACTAATCTGTATTCTGGAATCTTATTAAAACCAATTTTCTTTTTTGGAGGGAGGGGCATCAGGGATAAGAAGTAAATCATATTCTACTAAAATTAAGGTGTCTTTTCAATAGGACTTAAATATATCCAATATAGCTTGAAATAATGGAGGAGTAACAAGATCTAAGGAAAATTTTGTTATGAGAAGTTTCTTTAAAATGATAGGTAGTGCCGGGCCAGCATGGCTCAGTGGTTGAGCAGTTGACCTATGAACCAGGAAGTCATGGTTCAAATCCCAGTCAGGGCACATGCCCAGGTTGTGGGCTGGATCCACAATTCAATTAATGGTAGCTTTCATGAACATAATGGACATGCAAAGGATTCATTTCTTAAAAGTTATCTGGAGTAGTGGAAAATCAGCTACAACTGTTGTCATATATCTTTCATCCCAGAAAAACAACCAACCAAACCGGCATGAGCAGCTCTAGGAGAAACGGTATCATTGTGGGCTGGAGGTCACCCCATAAATATTTATTACAGTATTACTTTATTTATTGAGAAAAAAAAAAAGACAGGTGATCATTAGAAAGTTTGAGTAACTTGTTAAAAATTACACAAGGAGTGAAAAACCGGAATCAAAATGCTGCCTTTCTGACTCTGCGAGGTACTTGCACATGTCTCTGAGATTGCCTCTCATTAAGTAATGCTGGGACCTCCTGTCTCTTAACTTGTCTGTGTTAATCTCTACGGTATCTTCCATATTTTGTCTCTTAAAGCCTAGTTCTGGTGTCTATGAAGCTATTAACATTCTGAAATCTCAATGTCCATGGTCCTGCCCTTTCCAGCCCTTCTTTGCCTCTTACCCACAGAGCTAAAGTAGCCTTCTACAATATAAGCCTCAAGAGGAAAGCAGTTTTAAGAAGATTAAGTAGCAAAACTCTTGCAAACTTTGAAGATTATTTTGAGCACAGCTGCCTCTGGAACTGAATGCATAGTGTTTTGGTACTTTCCATTTCTAAGGATATTCATGTTTTTTAAAGTGGTAGGGATCCCCAAGACCCTTCTCTGATCATTAAAAACCACTTAATTACAAATAATTTTGTCAAGTAGAAAGTAATATCCAAGTGAATATTTAAAGTACTTAGTAATGAGTTGATATGAGCATTCTGTCCTACTAGCATTGACCTGGAGTTTGCATTTTTAACTGGGCTTCCTCAGGATGACTGCAGTATTACAGTTTTTGTAAAGAAATGGATATCCTCAAATAACATATCAGAGAGGTCAGTTCAAAGGCTACGATTAAAAGGAGAAATTGAAATTCAAATTTATCTTACTTTTCCTTGTGTCTTTTTATTAGGTGACTGAATGCAATTGGAAAGGAAGATATTAATCAAGAAATAATTACCATCATTTTTCAAAGATGTTGAGAAGAGAAAAAAAAGTTAAAGGTTGACAACCCAGCATTTTGGAAACTTTGCTGTCTTTGAAATGTGAAAGTGAACTGTAGGAAGCATGCAGGAAAAGAGCGAAATAAGCAGGTTTCATTGTATTTAATTTGGCCTCTTAAATATAACATGATGGAACTTGTAAGCCAGAAATATTTTCTTTAGTATATTCACCAGGGAAGGTAAGCATAATTACAGCTGCTCAGACTTCATGCAAACTAAATTGGCGTTATGGACAATTAATCTTTTGAAACATTAAGATACCTCTGTAATTTCTCACTTTTGTAAAAAGTAAAAGGAAAGCAACATAAATCAAACTTTAGTTAGGAGGCCAAAATTTTACTTAATTGACAATGTAAGACAAAGCGTCACTAAATTTTTATAACTTTGGGACAACCCATAATTCACAACAGTCTACATAGTCCTGAGCATGCATAATTATGTCCTAATTCTTACCTACCTAAGAGAGTAAAAAAATAAATAAATAAATAAACGTGGGAATTGGGCTTTTTTGTTTGGGTTTATTTTTCTGTTTTATTTTGTTTTGATATTTTCCCCCCAATAAGTTTGATTGAGATAAAGTGATGTTTTAACTTATTCTCTAACACCCATTCATGTAGAATGTGCAAAAATAAAAAAGAAGAAAAAGAGAAACAAGAAGGAAGGAAGGAAGGAAGGAAGGAAGGAAGGAAGGAAGGAAGGAAGGAAGGAAGGAAGGAAGGAAAGAAGGAAGGAAGGAAGGAAGGAAGGAAGGAAGGAAGGAAAGAAGATCCATGGTTTCAGTGGTCTTCAGGAATTGGAAATAAGGATGTTAGCTTCTATGTACCTAGCACTATGTTATAATAAGAAATATTTGATCCTGGCACAAAGCTCCTCAAACCTTTAGAATTTCCTAAGTGATAGGAGTGCTCTTTGCCGTTCATTAGGTGTGTCTTTTGAGTTTATGCTAATGAGGTGACTTACGGTGGGGTTCATAGACAGTCTCTGGATGGGGTGGTCACCAGAAAGACTAGTGATTAGAAGGTTGGGACTTTCAGGCCCTGGATGGGTTGGTCATTAAAATGGCATCCAGATGCAACAATGTTTCTGGTTTGGTACCTGGTCAGGACATCTACAAAGAATCAACCAATGAATGCATAAATAAGTGGAACGGCAAATTGATGTTTCTCTTTCTCTCTCTCTCTCATCAGTAAGTTAAAATAAAACATTGGTACTTTCAGCCCCATTCACCAAGCTCTGGGGAGGACAATGAGGAGAGGGTGGCATCATGCTCTAGAAAAACTCTTAAATATCAGTATTTGATAAGCTTCCAGGCTGGTAAACCAGATGCATCCACATGCCAAGCGGGAGGGTGGCACACCCAAACTCACCAGGACAGAAGCTCTGGTGATTGGAACCCTTCCAACCTCATCTCAGTATCTCTTCATCTGGCTTTTCATTTGTATCACTTAATATCTTTTGTAAAAAAGCTGTAATCTGGTTTCGGAGTATTGTAACACACTCTAGGAAATTAATGAAATCCAAGGAGGGTGTCATGAGAACCTTCAATTTATAGCTAATCATCAGGACAGATAACAATCTGGACTTGCAGTTGGCATCTGAGTGGGTAAAGCCTTGTGGGACTGAGACATTAAGTTATAGGATCGGACTATCTCCAGGTAGACAGGGCTTGAAGTAAGTTAAATTTGTGGGACGCCTTGTCAGTATCTGCTGAAAATTGGAGAATAGCTTGGCGATGTGAAAACACACACACACACACACACACACACACACACACACACACACACATACACTGAATTTACCATTAAAGAAAGAAATTAAATTTTGGTTAGAATTATGCCCAATAGAATTGGGAGTAGATATGTAAGTGATGGGCATGATATAAAGCAAAGCTGAATAAATTGTCCAAGTTAAAGTAGGGTAGGGACAATGACCTATAATATTTCTGACACTTTTATTGAAAGTCAGGGCTAGCTATTAGGTGAGTTTCTTATGAAAGTCAGAAATATACAGATTAGTATATGCAACTCTCAATTATGTGCCTGCACTTTAACAGAGAGAAGCTAATTATTTTGACCAGATGCTTCCTCCCTTTTTCATTGAGAGTCTCTTATATTTTGCCTTTGCCCTCTTCTTGTACACTGCATTGCACTTTATTTTAATTGCCACCTTACTATCAAATGAAAGGGAAATATTGCTATAGGGATGGGTGGAAATTATAGGGTTTTCAACATTCCCCAGATGCGCTGGCTCCCAGACTTAGTGGCCTTGTTTTCCAGAATGTAAGTTTGAAGGTCATGGCCCAATTCCTAACCTGGGATCTATCTACAATAGCTCAGCATGTGGCTTGGGAAACAAGATTTTATGCAAAAGTTCTGCAGCTGAAGGAACTCTGGTTTTCTAGGCCTTCGTCTCTCTGGCCTTGTCATACAGACTCTCTTAGCCTCAACTCATCAAAATAAGTTTTGTGGGCTAGTTAATTTCTAATGCCTCTTTAGTCATGACATGTTTTTCATCTAAAATTTAGATGAGGTTCCACCTCCCTTTTAAGACTTCCTCATAGACCTCCCAAGACCAAGTTAGGTGTGTTTTTTCATCAAAATACATGATTGTAATTCATGTTCCCCTATGGGTCTTTCCCTAGGTCATAGACCTGCTTTCCACAAACAGAGACACTGCTTTATTTAAATTTAGGTCATTAGTTCTTTGCATAATGTCCAGTCTATGGTAGGCACTCAATAATCACTGATTGAATCAATGAATGGCTGAATTAATGAATAAATAAAAATAGAATGAATGACTTAATGACATCAATCACTTAAATAATTTCAAGTGGTAAACCCAATTTTCTTTTCCTGATATCTCTTGAGTCCAATATTGGCATTGTAGGTGCCTGGGAAGTAAGAGAAGACACCCTTCTCATTTCACACTCATAATATGAACAATGTTAACTAAAATGACTGACTACTTAGTATAGACCCATAGATAAAATTAACTTATTGATTAGACACAGAAAACCTCTGAGATAGGTACAATGAATAACACCACTCTAATGTCAAAAAAATGGAGATTTCATTATGTAATGTGTTCAAGGTTTCACAGCTAGTAAGCAAGAAAGCCGGAATTTGTGGTAAGTCTGACACCAAAACCATTGGTTAACCACTGTGGAATTATGCCTCAGGACCCAAGCTTTGTAATCAACCAGTAGCTGAGCTAAGACTCTAATCCTAATCCTCCATTCCCAGCACTTTCTGTCAGTCTTCATGGAAGCAGACTGTGAGCATAACTATTATTAGAATTCCCTGCCCACAGGTTTTTGTTAGTGGACTAAACTTAATTCAGTAAAAGTTGCCCTTGGAACTTAATGAACGAACAGGGGAGGCCTTCATTCCACCCATTTCATCTTAAGTCTAGAGTAACAACAGCAGACCATCACTAACTACAAACAACAAAACAAAACATTCAGAAACTAGGTAGATGATATAATCATGATATTCCCATTTTATAAGAAAACAATATATATATATAATTAGGAAATAAGATTTGGTGAGATGTTTCTAGAGAAGTAAGATACTTGGATAATACAATAGCAAAGCACACATCATAAAAGGAGAAATGGGATGTTTGTCAATTGAGAGACATAGTATCCATGTGTATGTGTTGTGTGTGTATGTGTTTGTATTATATGGAAATTGATAAACAGCATATATATTCCATATGTGTGTTGGTAGGCCTAGGGTGCCTGCAATTAGGTAATTGCTTATTCTTTCCCTTTATGTAAATACCACTATGAATATTTGTTCTTAAGTCTTGCATGTCAGATGCCTTTGATAATGTTATAATATGACTTTGGCTTTTTTTTTTCCTGTTTATGTGGCAAGTTAGCTCCCTTCCCCCACTGCTGGGCATTCTCCATGAAGAAGTTTTCATCACCTGGAGGCAGGGATGTATGTTCTTTAATGGTGGCCTGGCATGGATTCTTAACAACCCTTTGCACTGAGCTTGAACACAGGAGCCTTTAAGCCCTGCTGTGAACCTAACTTTCCTGCCCCATGAGGCCTAGGGTGTTAGAAATTGTAACATTCTGCTGAGATGTTTTCATTACGTGTCTTTTGTTCAACCATGGATAGAAAAATAGAGGCAGAAGGAAAAAAATAAAAAGAAAGAAAAGCACAAACCTCCTTTCCATTTAGACTTATTAAATATTCAAGTGATCCCTCAAATATACTCAGCCTTGCTGTGGCTTCATTAAAGTGCAGTTCCATTGTGTTTTACGATGGAACAGGGGTACAATATGCTTCCTGCAGTGGCTACCCACAAGCAAATAGATTGCTGCATTCCTCACCAGCCAAAGCTCAAAAGTAGCCCAAAGTCAAGAGTATTATAGTAATCAAGATTTCAGGTTAGGGGCCTGGATAATGATGGTGAAATCCACATCAGTGAAAAAGGAGGCCACAACTTCCTGGTCAAGCACAGATGAAAAGAACACATAGCTATTTCTAGTCAAGGGTTAGTGCCCCTTATTCAAGAAGTCACTTCTAAAGACCTGCTTCAGAAAGTCTGCATGTCCATCAAGGGGTCATGTTTGCTAGAGATAATATTGGAAATGAGTAAAAATGATCAGTTGTAAGACTATGTCAAAAGGATAAACGATCTACTGTCTACTGTGAAATGATAAATGAAAGATAATGAATAAAGACATCAAGGACACATATAAACCAGGATTTCAATGACTAAATCTATGTGGGCATGGGAAAAAATAAGAAAAAAAATCAGAGCAAAGTGTAAAACCTATAACAATGAGCTTCATTGACTAATTATTGTATGTCTGGCCTTTTCCAAAGTTTTAATTTATATTATTTTATATCATTCTTTAAAAAAATCTAGAAGTGTAGATATTTGTACACATTTATAGATCAGAAAATTTTAGACATCTACTAAAAAGTGTGAGTGATGTACCCAAACAGTGGAACGACCAGTAGAATGACCGATTGCTATGATGTGCACTGACCACTAGGGGGCAGATGTTCAACACAGGAGTTGCCCTTAGCCTGCAGGCCCTAGGCTGGCCAAGGCAGATGCAGTCGGGGGAGGGAGGGGGAGATCGCCCCGCTGGTCTCCCCAAAGATCAGCCCTGATTGCCGGCCAGGCCTAGGGACCCTACCCATGCACATATTTTGTGCATCAGGCCTCTAGTAGCTCCATAAGAATATAAAACTATCTTCTGTTGAACTCTAGGTACTTTAAAAATTTAATGTCAGTATTAGAAAAGTAGGAATATAAAGGATATAATTATGTGTATATTTTCATCATTCAGCCAAACATTTACCATGAGAAAGCAATGTACAAAGTGCCTATTTTTGAGCAAAAATAGGCACTTTGTACATTGCTTTCTCATGGTAAATGATGTTTGGTTGAATGATGAAAATATACACATAATTATCTCCTTTATAATATTCCTACTTTTCTTATACTGACATTAAGTTTTTAAAACCTGCTTTGGACTATATTCCATGTTCCTCCCTACATGCAAGATTTTAGCCTTAGTTTGCAGAGCTTTCTCTTATTGAAATGCACATTCTGAGTCATGCTGGATTTTGTTTTTATCTGCTTTAGCTCAGATTGTCACCCTGTCTTCACAGAGTACAACAATTAGCCCAGAAGATTCCGTTTTGAAGGGGAATGTGCACTATACTTCTTGAGATGGGACTTTGAATCTACACAGGGACATGAGATATTCTTTTTCACAAAGTCTTTTATAAAAACTGATGATGTATGAGGATCATAGCTCCTTAAGGTTTCAGGAGTCAACTTAACTATGTGGGCAGGATTTATTTGTACAGAGAATCCAATAAAAACAATCATTAAAGGGATTAGTAATAAACTCACTTAAATTAAACTTAGCTTCTTCATTGCCCCCATACACACACAAATTCCAAATTCTCTAGAAGGAAAAAAGGGAACTACTTTTTTTTTTTAAGAGAGAGGGAGGGAGGGAGGGAGGGATGGAGGGAGAGATCAGCTGCCTCCCACATGCACCCTGACCCAGGAATCAAACCCACAACCTATTGGTGTATGGGACGACTCTCCAACCAACAGAGCCACAACAGGGCGTAATGAAGGAACTATCTTTAATTTTAGTGTAGTAAGTCTTTCATTCATTCGTATTTTCCAGAAATATTTCTTGTATGCCTATGTATTGTTGGGCATGTAAGACCCTAGGAAAGGAAGTGATGATCATCAATAAACTGATAGAATCAGGTCAAGTAAACAGGAGATAACAATTATAGACATGTGACCCTCAAAGGAATAGTTTGTTGGCAAGTATTAATAATACTAGAAGCGTGATGCATGAAGATTTATGCTAAGATGGGCCTTCCTTTCCCTGGCTGCCAGCACCGCCTTTCCACTCTGGCCTAGTCCCGGAGCCACCTCCTTCTGCTCCAGCCCTGCCTTCCCACCCTGCCCAAGAGGCCCTGAGAGACTGGGGGTGGGGTGGAATGCCTGCGAACTGACCCCAGTTGCTCTTTGCCTGTGTATGCAAATTCACTGCCATCTTTGTTGGGTTAATTTGCATATCACTCCTGATTGGCTGGTGAGCGTAGCAGAGGTACAGTCAATTTACATGTTTGTCTATTATTAGGTAAGATGTGTGCGAAAAAACAGAGAAGGAAACTTACAAAGGACAGTCTTGGGCTTTCCAGACCACTGTCTAATAGCACAAGGGTGCTTAGAAGTGTTTGTTTCTCATATTCCCCTGAAAATTCAGGAAATTGGTATTAGTGTAGTCCATAAAGCAAGCAAGTCAACACAAATGCTCCCAATACATTTATTTATTTATTTATTTATTTTGCAAACTGCCAATAATTATCTTGGCCATAAGTTAACTTACCTCACCACCTATTTTACAAAGGATAGCCCTAAATATACTAATGACCAAGTAGAAAAAACTAGTGGAAAGTACAAATGATCTAAACTGATTAAGAATCAAAGAGAGCTGGAATTCAAAGGGAACTTATGGATTATTTTGTCTAATCTATTTATTCATTTGTTCAAGCATTCACTCTCATCGTCAAGGACAGAAAACAGGCTGTGCCTGGATTTATGGATGAGTATGCTGGTGTGCCAGGTACTATGCTAGACATTCTGTGAGTTCAGGGGTTGAGGAAGTCAGTGGGGCAGTATTGGCTGATGAAGAGAAGTGCAGATGCCCAGGTGCTGAGATATGGCTCTATCCCCAAGGAGCTTACAGTTGAGTGCACACATTAGAAATGAGTGGTTATACCATAAGGAAGAACACCATAAGCTAAATAGATTGTTTGATAGAAGGTTCAAACAGGAGAAAGAATGTCAGTCTATGGTCATCTGGTAAAAAGTTTTATGGGTGCTATGGAATAAAAACATTAAATTCCAAAAAATTAAACCCCAACATCACAGTTCATGAGAGGAGAAAGCCAAAGAGGAAAGGCTTTCGTTCTACCTGTTAATCCAGTGATTTGCCTCAAAGCCATATGTGTGCCTGGGTAAAAGCAATAATGCAAATCCTTTCTTCCCTGCCAAATACCATACTCTATAGTTAAATTTTTGCTTTTTTTTTTTTTTAAATTGGGAAGTAAATGCTACTAAAGATGGCTATCAAGTTAACAATTAGACAGTGGATCATAGAGAAAATTAGCACATTTAAGATGTCTTTGTCCTTCCAAGCTATCTTTTTATTGACAAATATAAAAGTAAATTTGTGTCATGTTATTTCTTATCTTACAGCATTATACATAAAACAATTAATAAAGGCTTTAAATAACATAAACTTCATGGTTTTGAGGTATTTTTTGTTTAAGTCATTTGGAGGAAATATTGTTTTCCCATTTTAATAGTTGTTTTTTTAATTCATAATCTTACCCCGAGATGCAGAATAAAAATGGATAATAATTGAAAGTGCCAGGTAGTATAGGTGTGGTACAGCTGTGTCTAATACAGATAGTGACAGAACAGGAGATCCCACAGACCTTTACTTTGTGCTTACTAAGTGCAGGACCTTATTCTGTATGCATTATATGAGTCAACTCCTCATTCTCTTAACAAGTCTACAAAATAAATGTTATTTAAAGCTTGAAGAAATCAAAGTGAAAACAGGTATGTTTGTTTTCTTTGGCTGCAACAACAACCAGCCACAAACTAAGTGATTTAAAACAATTGAATTTTATTCTCTCATCATTCTGCCTCCATCTTCACAAGGCCTTATTTTGTGTGTGTGCTGTATATGGGTACTCTCTGTGTATCAAATCTCCCTCTGCATCTCTCATCATGGCCGACAGGGAACATGCAGGACAACCCCCATCTCTCCAGATCCTTACCTTAATCACATCTGTAAAGACCCCTTTTTTCCTTATTAGGTAATAATTACAGATTCCAAGAATTAGGACCTGGTATATGGAGGTGCCATTTATTCAGCCAAATACAAACGATTAGGTTTATGAAAAGATCACACAGTTTATAATTTGTGGGACCTCTCAGATGCTCAGTGTATAAATTCTAAAAATCAATGATTGTTTTGTGGACCATTGTCAACCACTGATTTTTAGGATGTACTGATTGTAAACTCATTCTAAGGGAATGGAAGGTTTTAGTTTTATAACACACTAGAGGCCTGGTGCACAAAATTCATGCACTAGGGGAGGTGGGACCCTCAGCATGGCCTGCGCCATCCCACAGTCTGGAACCCCTCGGGGCATGTTTGACAGCTGGCTCAATCCTCTCACAATCTGGGATCCCTCCTTCTTACCGCCCACCTGCTTGCTCCTTACCACTCGGCTCACTGATCCTTAGTGCTGCTGCAGAGGCAGGAGAGGCTCCCGCCACCACCGCTGTGCTAGCCAGCCGTGAGCCCGGCTTCTGGCTGAGTGGTGCCTCTCCTGTGAGAGAGCACTAACCACCAGGCAGCAGCTCCTGCATTGAGCATCTGCCCCCTGGTGGTCAGTGCACATCATAGCCACTGGTCATTCTGGTCATTCCACCATAATGGTCGCTTAGGCTTTCATTATATAGGACTAGAGGCCCTGTGCATGAAATTCATGCATGCAGGGAGGGGGGAGGGTTGTCCCTCAGCCCAGCCTGCACCCTCTCCAATCTGGGACCCCTTGAGGGATGTCCAACCACCCATTTAGGCCCAATCTCACTGGGATCGGGCCTAAACAGGCGGTTGGACATCCCTCTCACAATCCAGGACTGCTGGCTCCAAACTGCTCACCTGCCTCTGCCTGATTGCCCCTAACTGCTTCTGCCTGCCAGCCTGGTCACCCCCTAATCACTCCCCTGCTAGCCTGATCGACACCTAACTGTCCTCCCCTGCAGGCCTGGTCCCCCCCTCAATTGCACTCCCCTGCAGGCCTGTTTTTCTCCCTAAAACTGCCCTCCCCGGCTGGCCTGATCTCTCCCAACTACTCTCCTCTGCTTGCCTGGTCCCCCCCAACAGCCCTCCCCTGCAGGCCTGGTCCCCCCCAACTGCTATACCCTGCAGGCCTGGTTCCCCCCAACTGCCCTCCCCTGCAGGCCTGCTCCCCACAACTGTCCTCCACAGCAGGCCTCTTCCCCCCAACTGCTCTCCCCTGTAGGCCTGGTCCCCCCCAACTGCCCTCCCTTTGCTGGCCTGGTCTGCCCCAACTGCCCTCCTCTGCCAGCCAGGTCACCCCCAACTGCCCTCTTCTGCTGGCCTGGTCACTTCTAACTGCCCACAACTGCCCTTCCCTGTAGGCCATCTTGTGGTGGCCATCTTGTGTCCACATGGGGGCAGCCATCTTTGACCACATGGGGGAAGCCATCTTGTGTCTTGGAGTGACAGTCAATTTGCATATTATTCTTTTATTAGATAGGATTGGATTTCAACTTGATCTACTTCATTAAAGTTTGGGATTTTTCAAGACCCACTTTTATCTCAGTGTAGTTTGTTTTTTATTATATATTTTTAAACCTTCTTTCAAGGTTTATAACTGGTATGAAAAGTGTGCTGACAGTGACTGTGAAAAACAAGTCCTGCTGCTTGTCTGCACAGCTTGAAAATCAGTGTGTGAGTCCCACTCTGGCACTACAACAGAAGTCCTACCACAGTACCACGACAGAGTAATAATAATAATAAAAAAAAAAAACAAAAAAAAAACAAAAAAAAAACAAAAAAACAAAAAACAGGGTTTGTTTTAATTTTAAAAACTTTTTCTCAAAGGCACATTTTGATTCTAACAGCAAGCCCTTTTTTGGCTTGCTTTCTGAATAATTCATGTATTTTAAGAATATTGCTTATAAATCTTTACCCATCTTGTAATAAAGTGAGGAAAGCTTACAAAATAATGTGTTTGTTAAAACCATTCAGTGAATTCCACAAAAATTCTATTATTGTCATTAGTAGCACTTAAAATATTATGCTGTGATATTTTAATATTGATCTTCCCCAAGTCCAGTGAAACCCCCTGAAAGACCAGATGCTTCCATCAACCCCATGCCATAGAGAATGTGACAGAACCTACTGTTGACGTGATTTAAGTTCCTTAGTGATAGCACTGCAAGGAAAATTGGAGGACTAACTTAATTTTATTCTGTGTAGGCAGTCTGATATTAATTATAAAGATGGTATAACTACCACTTTCTGGATAGATTCCACAATCAACTGAGTAATAATTTGCATATGTTTAAGAATCTAGCTATCTGTTAAGTTCTGTGAATACTGATTACATATATATATATATATTATGTACACATGATTACATATAATATACATATATAATCTTATACTTTCTTATAAACATCAGTGGAGATTTGACTACTTAGAGAAAACTTGAGAACACAGTATGAGCTGAGTGACAGCATGAAGTCATGGAAACAGGATGAACTGAGCTCTAAGGGAAGGACTTCTTTTCTGGCTCTCCATCAATTACTGGCTACAGAATCTTGGCAACTTGGGTAATTGCTCTGAGATTCCATTTCTTCATCTATAAAATAGTGAGAACATTGACACTTATAGTATTGTTAATGAAACTATACTGTATAAAAATGGTATAGTCTCCCTAATTGATAAAGGATACATTTGAGGTTAAGTAAGTTGCCCAGATATATTTAAGCCAAAAATTGTGAGACCATTCGCTTGCCTTAAAGGACTAAGGTCTTCCTTTCTGCTTAGCTTAGAGTTGCCTGAGGCAAAGAAGAAAGAATTCATTGCACACAGAATTGAGATTCCCACTAATTCTTTAAATTAATTCTAGCAGAGGCATCCCCTGAATTCACAGTGCCTAGAACTTTGTATAATAAAGAATATTTGGGGGGAAATTTTAAGGTCATGTTTATGTTTTAACCACGTGACTCCATGGAGTGACATTTGTCATAAAGGGTTTGATCCTGCTGCCTTTTGTTTCTTTTTCTTTTCACTAATTTCTGATATGACATGTTCCTTGCTGAAAATGTGAAGGCTTCCCAGAATGCCGTCAGGAAACATGAAGTCCCAACAAAGGCGATCACAATACTTAACAAATGAGGAAACCCCGCATGAAAGAAATAGCTTGAGTGAGAATATTTTTATTTATTTATTTATTTATTTATTTATTTATTTATTTATTTATTTATTTATTTGTTTGTTTGTTTATTTATTTATTTATTTATTTTTACTTCCCATCACAATATCCCTTCATTGCTGGTCAATAAGAAAAAAGGTTCAACTTCTCTCTGCTCTTCAAAGTGATTTTCCTGTTTGGAAGCTCCTCGCAGAGCCAAGAACGGGCTATAGGAGGCATTGCTTGCTGAGCGTCTGGCTCTCCTCATGGCTTAGAGGAGTTGTATTGGCTGTGATAGACTTGCCACTGGGCCTGGGCTTTTGGAGCAGGCTCCTGTTAAGATTTGTCTAGAATATCTTTCTTCCTGGAAGCTATTTTTCTTTGACTAACCTTCCATTTTCATTGTGAACTAGGAAAAATGGAAGTAAAAATTCCTTTGGGCTATTTTCATAGCCTAGAAACATAAAGCAAGTCAAAGATGATAAAAATGTAATGCACTATTCTGTAGGTAAAATTATGGAATTATAAGTAATCATTTACTGTTATAACATTCTACCTTTAGATATATAGACTTAACAATAGGAATAATACACATTTTGGGGGGTTGAAAATTATGATCATATTACTACATATAAAGCAACGTTTTATAAATGTTATTATTATTACTTAGCACTATGACATTGGAAACTGTCCACCTCTCTGCTTTTTAACAAATTATGTTCCTTATTTTTAATGTTTTTATAATATGTGATCATCAAGATAATTTTTACAAAAAAGAATAAGATATCTGAGCAACCTCTGGATGTTAGGAACAATAGAAAGTTGAATTTAGCTAATAGTGAGAATTATATTGACTAGATCCAACATGGACATGTTTCACACACTTTTAGAGTAAGCTAAATTATCTTAATGAATAGACTATTTAAATTTTGTTAAGTAGACCACTTGCAATTTTTATGTAGGAGATGGGAAGGTGGGTTGAGCAGGATGAATATAGAAAGCAAAAATACAGTGTGGGACATAGTACAGAAATAAGTGTGTCAGAGTACCGGTTGTTAAACCTGTATTGATGGCATGCATAACAGAATTTGCTGGTCATTTTGCTAAGATATTTTTTTTCAGGCCTAATAAAGGAGGAATATTCAAATGTGATTGAGTTGGGTTATAAGAAACCCCGAGCTTAGTCCAAGCTATACCTGGACCTAGGCAGACTGCACTGTCCAATATTCCCTGCCCTTATTTTGCTTGCTGGTGATTCCACTTCCCCCACCCCAACACTTTGAATTCCATTTTGTCTGAGGCCCTCTTTGCATTTGTGGCAGAGTTAGAAAGCTAAAGTAGTGAGTTGGGTAGTTTGGGGATGTCATAAAGGGCACTCAAAAACTTCTTAAGAAAAAAAAAATGACTTGTGGCCCTTAAAGTTTGTGTAATTGTATATGTCTAAAGGAAGTGGTTATATTCCAGAGGGAAGGCCCTGCCTAAGTAGCCACAGGGTCACAATTTTTTTTCCTTCTGAATGGACATTGGTTATTTGCAATTTGGTATTTTATGACAAAGGCAAGGGTTTGATGTAGGAGGCCAGTGAGAACTATGTTGAATATGTGTGAGCTGGGGAGGGCTGATGTCAAAACCAACAAGCTCATGTATGTGGCCCTCTTTCACACACACACAGCAGTCACATACACATAACACTCACACACACACATGTTCTAAAACAAAGTATAGAATATAGGTTTTGCTATCAGGTAGACCTGGATTCATGATCCAGACCACTTCAAAGTTGCTTGAACTCTAACAGACAACTTCCTCACCTGTGAAAGAGGATGCAAGTCCTTATTACTGAGGAATGTCTTAAAGACTAGATTAAAAAGTAAATGTTTCCACTGGAATTCCTATCACAAAGGAAGTGGCCAGTCAATGATACCTACAGATATGGTGTACAATAGTTGTAGTTTTAAGTTAATTAATGCAAGCTCTACCTTAAACAGTATGTCATATATTTCCAGGGACATTCATGGAATCAATGAATTCCTCTAAGATTCTACAGCCAAATCAGTCTCTGAGCTCACTAAGTTTACACAGGAACTGAAAATTATTTAGCTATAAGCAGTCAGGGAAGAAGTGGCGTGGCAGCTTGCGTTTTCCAAAGATGATCTGAATATTGTCCATCGCCCACCGCACATGCTCTCCTGACATGTGACCTGGAATTCCCCATTAAAAAGGGATGCACCTTTGAAGAAGAAGGGGGTGTAAGCGGTCCTGTAAGCACTTTGACCAATAGAATGGGCCAGAAGTGGGACTCTTCTATGAGTTCCAAGTGTGACACTTAATGGGTCTGGATACGTTTGCTCCTGACTCATGAATTCTGGCCTTTACGGAAAAAGTGTGACCATCCTGAGCCCACCATGATGTAAGAAGGCCCAGCCAGATGGAAAGACCCTAGAGGATGATCTGCTATGTGGAGAAAGAGATCAAGGAGGATAGGGACCAGATGTGAGTGAAGGAGACATCTTTGCATTTGAGCCTCCAGCCAATCCCAGATGCCCCATCTGACACAACACAGCCCAGAGATAAACTTCCCAGCTGAGTCCTTTCAA
This sequence comes from Plecotus auritus, assembly GCF_963455305.1. Classification (NCBI taxonomy): domain Eukaryota; kingdom Metazoa; phylum Chordata; class Mammalia; order Chiroptera; family Vespertilionidae; genus Plecotus; species Plecotus auritus. The sequence continues at coordinate 237,849,353 of NC_137770.1, read as the reverse complement.
TGTTCCTGACCCACACAATTGTGAGCAAATAGATGGCTGTGATCAATTACTAAGATTGGAAGTGGTTTGTCGCTTATCATAGATCAGCAGATGAATATTATCAGCTTAGTTATGACTATGGATAGTACTTCTAATTTTCTACCATTAGACCCAATTATATCAGCTTATTTCTTCTTTATTCTGTGATTTAAAAATAGTTGTGTTAGCCCTGGCCGGTGGCTTAGTTGATTGGAGCATCATCCCATATGCCAATAGGTTGCGGGTTCAATCTCTGGTCAGGCAAATAAGGAAGGAAACTGATCAATGTTTCGCTCTCACGTCCTCACATTGATGTTTCTCTCCCTTTCTCTCTCTCTCAAATCAATAAAAATGTATCCTTGTTTTAAATTAAATTAAATTAAAATAGTTGTGTTAGTAAAACCTCCAGGTCTTTACACTAATGGCTGAGCCAATCTACTTTTAGGATCTATGTGATTGGGAAGAAGATTCTCAAAACTGCAAGGATGAAGATGTCTTTAGTCATAGCAGCTTAATTAAATCCTTGTCAAGTATTAGTACCTACCTGAATAACCCTATGTGTGTTTTTGAAGATGATAGGCAACAGGCAAAGATTTCTTATGAAAAATTGTGTAACAGGGTTACTTCTAAATTTAAGCCTCAGCTTTGGGTTCAATATTGTCATACTCTGAAACTGTATGCTGCTAGATTCCAAGTAGGTTTGGAGGTAAGAGTATGGATTTAGATATAATCCCTGACCTACCAGTAACTAACTTTTAACATTTAAATCACTTACTTAAATTCTCCAATCCTTAGTAAACTTTCTCACTTAGTAAAATGAGCTGTTATGAGGATTACTGTGTAAAATATGCAAGGGGTTACAGAACACATGTCATCCTTTCCCTCTTCTGAGATCAGTCCTTGCTCCTGATTCATATAGTTAGAGCAGTAACTATCATTCCCACTCATGACTCAACAAATGAATTAAATTAATTCTTTCTTATAATCAAAACAATGAATCAACTCAATGAATCGAGAGACAAGACCTTAACCCAACCCAGCCCAATCATAATACGTCCCCAAAATTTAAGAAAAAGATGTATGATAAAAAAATCAACTCAAAACATATGTTCACACAAAAACCTGCCATACATTTTTAGTAGCTTTATTCATAATTGCTAAAACTTGGAAAAAAACAAAATGCCCTTCAATAGGTGAATGGGGAAACACACACACACACACACACACACACACACACACACACACACACTGTGGTACATAATACAATGGAATATTATTCAGTGATAAGAAGAAATGAGCTATCAAATGATGAAAAGACATGGAGAAACCTGAAATGCATAGTAAGTGAAATGAGCCAGTCTAAAAAGACTGCACAACTAGACTGATTACAACTAGACAATGTTCTGGAAAAGGCAAGACTGTAAACAATGAAAAGATAGTGATTGCCTGAAGTTTCTCAGGGAGGCAAGAACAGAGGGATGAATAGGTAGAGCACCGGGGATTTTTAGGGCAATGAAACTATTCAGTGTGATACTTAATGGCAGATATATTTGTGAAAACCCAGAGAATGTACAACTCAATGAGAAAACCTTAATGTAAACTATAAATGTTAGTTATCTGTAATATATCAACATTGGCTGATGGATTATAACAAAGTAATTCATGTAAATTAATATGTACCAAATTAATACCAGGTAACATTAGGAGAAATGGAGAGAGTGGGTTGGTGAGGGAGTACATGGGGACACTGTCCTTTCTGCTTAATTTTTTGTGTAAACTTAATCTGGCTCTGAAAAATAGTCTATTAAATCAAAAATAAAATCAGCTCCTCTGGTAGGCGAAGTCAGAGAACATGCTATTGGCAGTCATCTGTCCCTCATGAGGAGGAGCCAGTCTGAAAGAGCATGAAGATGACAGACTTCTCCAAAAAGCGGGGGTGAGAAATGGAGAGAGAGCTCAATTAGGAACATTTCAGTCCCTGGTTGCAGTAGTTCCTGAAGTCTAGATTTATCCCGGACCTCCTGTAGTTTGTGATCAACACTTACTTTAGTTCAGGGAGTCAGCATACTACTGACCCCATTGTCCCCCTACAATAATTAACATTCAGTGTCTTTTACCGACACCTAAGGGCGCTAGAACTGCTGAGGTCCTGCAGAGGGTCTTGTACCCAGTTAGCACTCCACAGTAGAGTTCCCAAACCAACCAATGAGGAGACAAGTGGCATTTTATAGGGCTTGTGCATTTGCAAGGAATTATCTTTATTATTCGTCTTATTATGTAGTTTTCAAACTGCATTATTATGCAGATTTTCCCCAGCTTGTTCACCTAATTAATGTAACCTCAACCCTAATGTTCAGAAAATTTTATAATCTAAAAGCAATATTTTGATTTCCTAAGAATACTTTGAAGTGCTTAAATGTGTAAGTAAATAGATCCAGGATTTCTTATTTAAAAATAAAAAAATAAAGTAATTTTAAAATACACTTTACAAAAATAATTTGTAAGGAATGTCAAACCATAATATATGTGTTTGTTTGTTTGCTTTGAAAATGCTAAAACAGCTGTTTTCAGATGAGTAATGGTTAAAAATGTACCGGAATATCACAGCTTCTTCAAAGCAGTTCAGCTTGCCTTCACATAAATTTACTTGTTTGCTTCTCAGAACAGGGCTTCCCTTTCCTTCCCTTTAACAAATGAACAAGGAGTGAAGCTCAGAGAGTTAAGTGGCTAAAAGGCCCTGAATCCAAATCACAGGGCTGACTTGTGTGATTGTTTAAACTTGAACCTCCATGTTCTATCCTTACATCCAACACACAATCTGCTGGCCCATAATGACGCAGGTTCATTCAGCGAGTATTTATGGGACACAGAGCATAGGTCAGGTGCTCAGCTATGGTCTTTTCAACCTAATGAATAAAAGACTGGCACTTATAAATAATAATCTAAAACATGATAATAACAGTTTCTCAAAAAAAAATAAACATGGAGTTACCATGTGATCTAGCAATTCTGCTCCTGGATATACACCCCAAAGAGTTCAAAGCATGAACTCACATATATGTTTATACCCAGTCCTCATATCAGCATTATTCACAATAGCCAAAAGGTGAAAACAACCCAAATGTTCATTGATGGATGAATGGATTAACAAAAAATGCTACATAAATAGGATGGAATATTATTCAGCTTTATTTAAAAGGAAGGAAATTCTGACACATGCTACAACCTGGATGGACCTTAAGGACAATATAGTAACAAACAAGACAAATATTGCGTGATGTTATATATGAGTTCTTCAGCAGTTAAATTCATAGAGACAGAAAGTACAATGGTAGTTGCCAAGGGCTGGGAGAGAGGGTAAGGAGAATTAGTTTTTAGCATATAAAGTTTCCATTTGGGATGATGAAGAGTTCCGTAGATTGGCTGCATAACAATGTTAATGTGTTTAATATTAGTGCATTCTAAACCTAAAAAAGGTCAGAATGGTAAATTTTATGTTATGTATATTTTATTACAATAACTATATAGAATAACACACATTGTCATGTACTGTACTAAACATGTTCTAGATATTGTTATCTTGTTTAGTCACAATAACAACCATAGAAGGAATATATCATTATTTTCCCCTTGTTATACATGTACAACCATTGTTTCAGAGGCTAAAGACTATGTTGTCGGTCATTCAGCTACAGAGCACACAGGTTGTGAACAGAGGACTCTTTAACTCCAAAACCTGGCATATAAATTATTCTCATCCCGCTCTACTGTTTATTTATAATAAATTGAAGCTATCCTATAATTGCTTTGTGGCTGCCAACATTTTGGTTGAGAGGCCATCTGTTGGGGAGCGCACAGGATTTGGTTGGAAAGTTTGTAAGGAGGACATTCTGAGAAAAGGGAAGTGTGATGAAGGTGGCGTGCCCTGTTTATTGGAATTCCCCAAAGGTGGTACCCCTAATTATTTCTTGACCTTTCCAAACAAGTCTGTGCACATGCAGACCCTGGGTGTTTACTAGAATAATTATGCTTAATTTTTGGGTGTCCTTGCTTAAAGGGCACTGCAAACACATGTGCCCTCCCAAATTTACTTACCCTACTGATTGTATCTAAAAGATAAACTTTATCTCAAAATGCTCTCACAATAAAAGCCTAAGGAGGCGGGCAATTGAGCTGTCTGGTTCCTTTAGCCAGGCAGTCCCTTAACCCTCTCTTTCACAGCAAACATTGTGTCAGAGTAATCATACATCTGTCACTCAAGGGCTGCTGGTCAGCCCTGGCAACCGTCTGACAGGGGTGTGTGTGTATCTGTATGTGTGTGTGTGTGTGTGATGCTCCTTTGAAAGAAAGGTGTCTTTTTTTTTTTATTGCCCCCCAAATTTACTATAATGTATCTGGGTGTGGTTTACCTTTGATAAACACTGCAAGGAGATTGTAGAACTTCATCAATCAATGGCTTTATGTCCTTTGTAAGTTTTGCAAAATTCTTGGCCATTTTCTTTTTAAAAATTGCTTCTGATTCATAGTCTCTCTCTCTCCTTATTTTATCAATATTTGTAAATTACTGTAATATCAGAATTTTTTCACCATGACCTATGAATCAGTATTTCTTTCTCTATAATATTTTTCTTTCATGCTCCAGTCTATCTTGGGTTTTGTTATGTTGGTTATTGTTTTGTGTTTGGTTTTGGTTTTGTTCTGCTTTGCTTTAATCCTAGCTGGGGATATTTTTTCCATTGATTTTCAGACAACTGAAGGGAGGAAGGGGAGAGAAACATTGATGTGGAGAGACATTGATTGGTTGCCTCCTATACACACCCCCACCTGGAGCCAGGGATAGAACCCACAACCAAGATATGGGACCTTGACCAGGAATCAAACCCACAACTCTTTGGTCCATGGGGTGACACTCTAACCACTGAGAAACACGGGGCAGAGCTGTTGTTTTTAATTTTTTACTGACCTATCTTCCAGTTCACTAATCTTTAGCCTTTTCTTCAGCCAAAAAAAATAAAAAAGCTGCTCAATCATGAATTGAATTGTAGTTATTTTATTTTTCACATCTAGAATTTGACTTTACTTTTTATAGATTTCAGTTTTCTGATTAAATTTTTTTTCTATTTTCACAAGCTTATTAGTCACAATTATTATCAGCTCTAGGTCTGTTATCTGCCCTAAATCTTTTTCCATTTTCTGTTTATTTTTAATACATAAACTTTCTAGAAAAAGTTTGTAATTTCATATAAACACAGAAATTTTTACAAAGCTCTCCAAAGGAGATACCGAACCATCACTGCAGACATTTTCAGGCCTGGCAGCATCTGTCTTCTAAGTTCTCTCAGGTGAAAAATAATTTTCATATTTTAGTTAAAGAATGATAGATGTTAAAGTTTAGGCTTTCAAGGATTACTCACTAAGGTTAGTTTAATATGGATACTTTATGACGTTAGTTGCTCACATTTGAGGATCTCTATATATTTTTCATGAGATAAACTTTTGGATGCCAATTTCTTTTATTGATGGTCTATATCCCTCTAGTAACAGAAAAGAACCACAGAGGCATGTTAATGCATTGATGATAAATCCAGGGATTGTTTCTCCTAATGGAGAGTCAGGAGGAAAGTGTTTTCCTGGGTTCTGACAGATAACCTCAAAAAAACGAAATAATAAATTAAAAAAAAAACCCTGAGACACACACAAGGAAATGAGGCATATTTTCCTGCTACTTAAAATTTTAGTTTGTTTATGAGTCAGATGTCAAGAAGTAACCTTAGAGGAAAATTCCTTTAATTGACAAGGATAATGTTCTAAAAAGTAACAATCCTGCGGATGTGTATAGATACTATATTTGAAAATAAAGATTCAATTGCAGTACTTTTGTTTTGGTACTCAGCTTATTAAGAAAATGGCTTACCTCACTGCTTAGTGAGTCATGTACATGGGGTAAAAGAGGTGAATGTAAGCTTGTGGTTGGAAACCAACAATTTTTATAGTGATGAAACTGATATTTCCTGAGCTCCAGTTGGTAATTGGTGGTGGCACAATCATAACAGGAAAACATACCGTGTCTATGATACCTTGGCTTGTGAAGTGCATGTACATCGTTATCTGAATAGTGTTTTGTTTTTCATACCTGACCTCTCAGGGCAGGTAGGACAAACCTGGAAACAAAGACACAAGGACTTGTCTGAGACCCTAAAATTAAAATAGAAAATAGAAATCATCCAATTTGAAATCTAAAACAAGCCTTCCATTTGTCTTCAAGAAATCTGCAATTTGTGTTCATTGAGCATTTACTATATATAAAATAGTGAAGTTGGTACGTGGGAAACAATAATAGCCAAGATGCAAAATCTCAGCATTTAAGGGCTTCAAAGTCTAGTGAGAGACCAAAATAAAAGTATTAAAAATATATTATGCTACGGTTTGATGAGATCTTTCACAGTGGAATGAATGTACAGCATTTTGCAAATGCTACGTGAAAGATACCAAAACTAACGGGTGCCTTTCTTAGGATTGTTGCAGAATTATCTACAGGTAGTCTTATAGAGCAAAAGAGAAAATGACATCTCAGATGGAAAGTATAGCACACTCAAAGGCACAAAGAGGAAGCAGGGCCTGCCTATTCAGGAGTAAAGGGAAATTGACATGGCCAGATTATAAAATGTGCATTTTGAGATGACATGTTGGTGAGACGAGGTCAGCATGGCTAAAATCATAAAGGGACCCTCCATTTCCATGTCTATAAAATGGAGATCTTAGTGGCTACAAGTACACCAACAGATACATTGCTCTGATATTCTGTCTTTAGGGTTACAGTACAGATTTGCCCAATTGCTGGAGATTCGGTGGCTTACAGCTCTCAGCGGACTTTTGCTGGGGAGCTGTACTGTGCTGCGTGAAGCCTCTTCACCCATGGCCAAGCCTCCAGACAATTCTTGTCAACATGGGCAGATGCAGCCAGGCCCCCTTGCCTCTGTTTGGGACGACTCTGAGTGGTCATCTCCGCTCAAAAACTCCCAGTAGAATCGCCTGTGACTTTGCTGTGACTGCCTTGCAGCTGGCCATACTCTCCTGCCCGATCCTGCTTCCTTATTCCTACATGGTGCTGATCCCTAGGGCACTCCAACAAACTTCCGAAAGAGAAACCTCACCCAGGGTCTATTTTCCAAGTGCTCAAACCAAATTTCCCAGTGTTGTTAACAATATATAGAAATTATAAATGTGAAAAAACATGTTCCCTGTATGAAACACTACATAAGCACTAAGTGTAAAATCAGCTATTGGGTAAAACAAGCAGTAATTGTGAATAGCTGTGGAGGCTATTTAAGATGGTTGGCATATCCAAGACAGCTGATACAATATTATGTCCAAATTTTTTTTATCTTTTCAGCTAAATTTATAAAATTTCTATTAATTCTTTAATGAAAATGAGCAAAATAACACTTGCACATGCTAAAAAAATTGTATGGAAGGGCCTAGGATAAAAAGCAATAACCTCCTATCTAACCCCCTACCACCATCACAACACCATACACCCACCATTCAACATCCCATTTCTTACCTATAATCATTCTCAACAACTTTTTTGTTTGTTCTCCTAAAGTTTCCTTCATCATGCTAAATTATATCCTTACTGACCTTTTATGATTATCAACAATATGTTGTCTCAACTTCCAGTTCCAAAAAGTGTAGATTTAACTCCATCTCCCCATTCTCTCCAAACTTCTCATAGTTTAAATGATATCTGACAGTTAAAATGATTACCTTTAAATGACACTCTCAAACCTCTATCAATTGTTTTATAAATATGGGTAATACGTCTTTATTTGATATGTTAGATAAGGAGATTAGCAAGTTTCTCCTCCTTCCTCTTGCTTCCTTCTATGTTCATCTCCATCTGTACATCTCCTAGTTGACAAGGACTGATATGCTCAGTATAACCAAAATTCAGTCCCTTTATCATCCCTGGTATCAGGTCAAATCAAATAGCTGCCTCTTTTCTTACCTCCCACTGATTCTCAAAAACGTGCCATATTTTGGGTTGCTAATTACTTAGAAGATACATATCTCTACTTCTCATCACAAAATTTTACTTTTTTCTCTTTGTCTCTATTTTCTGGCATGTGTCCACCCCTTAAAAGCTACTTCAACCCCAAATTTAAATGAGCTTTTCTTTCCAGACACTGCTCTTATTTTCTATTCTATGTTTTCTCCACTATTCACATTTTGCGCTAAATAATACTTTATCTTGGGGGCTGTGCTCTGCACTACAGGATGTCCATCAGTGTCTCTGGCCTCTACTCTCTAGATGCCAGAAACATTCTCCCTCCCTCAATGTGAACAATCAAAAATGTCTCCAGATGTTGCCAAATGTCATCTGGGATTTAAAATCATTCCAAATTGAGGACCAATGATCAATAAAAATTACTGTCGGTAATATTGTAATAACTGTTTGGTGTCAGATGGGTACTAGATTTATTGGGGTGATCACTTCATAGTTATATAATGTCCAATCACTTTGTTGTACACCTGAAACTAACATAATATGGTATATCAACAGTAGCTGGAAAATTAAAAAAAAAATTAAAAAATACAAATTACTGCTGGTTGGTGTGGGTCTGTGGTTGAGCATAGACCTATGAACCAGGAGGTCACAGTTTGATTCCCAGTCAGGGCACATGACTGAGTTGTGGGCTCAATTTCCCGTAGGGGGCATGCAGGAGGCAGCTGAATGATGATTCTTTCTCATCATTAATGTTTCTGTCTCACTCTCCTCCCTTCCTTTCTGAAATCAATAAAAATATTTAAAATATACAAATTACTAGATATAACCCAACTTACTCTCTGCATATTTTTTAAACTGACAGAACTAAAGATCCTTCCCTTTAGTAAGCTTCTTTCTACTTGCCTAGGTCTTTGGACTGGTTCACAGGGAATGAATAGAGGCTGTTGTCCTGGACAGGTCCTGCGCTGGGTTTCTCTTTTGGAAGACTGACAGGCAGGCCGACATAATTGCCAATAACAAAGTATTGAATATGTTTTGGAAACTGTGAAAACTCCATCTATAAGGCTAAACAATTTTCAAGACCTGCTTCCCTGTGGAAAAACCTTGACATTGATGTGATTCTAGTTGTGGTTCCATGATTTCATCTTTGGGATCTTCTCAATATGAATCATAATGCTGATTAGAAGCATCAACTACAATCAAAGAAGAAGAGTGTGAAAGATCCTAGTGGTGCTAAAAGCCCCAGCTCCTCACTCTGCCCATCCCCCAAACAGCTTTTCAGGAATTATAAAGGCAAATCTGGATTTCATTTAAGAATAGGAAATCCAACTTAATATCCTTAAATTCAAACCAGTAGTCACAGTGAGCACATTTTCACAACCTTTAATACTTCAATGGAGAGAAAACAGCATACTGGAAATCTGTACAAGGCAAGTGACACTTTTTTTTTTTTTTTTTAGTCCCTCTCAGTCTAGATACTCAGAGAGGAATTTTAACCTATTTAATTTTAATACTTACAGTGTTTATTGTTGCCCTTCCCCCACATGCACACTCCCTCAGGGAAGTTAGATAATTAACTCAAGGTCTTACAGCCCAGGGGCAAATAGCTCTGTGGTTCAAGTCCATGTCTTTAGTTATTAGAACCCACTCTGCTATTCTGCATTTTAGTGAGGATGGATGATCACCTTCCTTGGAAAGAGATGACCTTTTATATGTATTTGGGTGTAGCCCAGAATATTCCATGTGGAGTAAGTAGCTGTTTCTCTTTGCTTACTACGGAGAGGTGTACTGTATGCACTTCTGCAGAGAGGACTAGGACAAAAGATTTCTAACACTAATAAACTGCTACTGGCTTGATTACTGAGTCTTAACAAGTCCACTTAAGAACATTATCTCCAATAAGGGTTTAATCTCCAAAACTTATAGGGAACTCATACAACTTAACAAAAGGAAGATAAACAATCCAATCAAAAAATGGGCAAAGGACCTAAATAGACACTTCTCAAAAGAGGACATATAAAAGGTCAAGATACATATGAAAACATGCTCAAAGTCACTAATTATCCAAGAGATGCAAATCAAAATGACAATAAGGTACCATCTCACACCTGTCAGAATGGCTATCATCAACAAAATCAACAATCGACATGTGCTGGCGAGGATGCTGAGAAAAAGGAACCCTCTTGCACTGCTGGTGGGAATGCAGACTGGTGCAGCCACTGTGGAGAACAGTATGGAGTTTCCTCAAAAAATTAAAAACGGAACTCCCATTTGACCCAGTAATTCCACTTCTAGGAATATATCCCAAGAAACACCAATCAGAAAGGATACATGCACCCCTATGTTCATAGCAGCACAATTTACAATAGGTAAGATTTAGAAACAGCGTAAGTGCCCATCAGCAGACGAGTGGATTAAAAAACGGTGGTACATCTACACAATGGAATACTATGCTGCTGTAAAAAAGAAGGAATTCTTACCATTTGCAACAGCATGGATGGAACTGGAGAGCATTATGCTAAGTGAATATAAGCCTATCGGAGAAAGATAAATATCACATGATCTCATTCATTTGTGGAATATAATGAACAACATAAACTGGTGAACAAAAATAGAACCAGAGTCACAGAAGCATTGAACAGACTGTCCAACCTATGAGGGAAGACTGGGGAAGGGGGGTGGTGAGGGGGTAAAAGATCAACCAAAGGACTTGTATGCATGCATATAAGCATAATGCATGGACACAAACAGTAGGAGGGTGAGGGCATGTGCTGGGGGGTGGGGCTGGTCAGGGAGAGGTCAATGGGGGAAAAAGGAGACTTATGTAATAATTTTAAACAATAAAGAATTTAAATTTTAAAAAAAGAACCTTATTTCTGATAAAGGGATTCTCATTTCACTACAGTGCAGAAGTGTGAAAGGAAACTCTTAAAGAGTGACAGTGTATACTTTTGATTTCAAAGAATTAACATCTATTTCCTACTTGCCACCTACAAGCCAGACTTTGTGTCAAGTTTATATAAGCATAGTCTCTGTATTAGTTTCCTCGGGCTTTTGGACCAAATCACCAAAAAGGAGGTGACTTAAAATATCAGACATTTTTTTTCACAGTTTGCACAACTGGTGCCAGCAGCATGAAGCTCTCTCTGAAGGGTATAGAGAAGGATCCCGCCTTGCACCTTCCACCTTCTGATGGCTCCAAGCTTTCCTTGGCTTGTGGCTGCATCTCTCTAATCTCTAATTCTGTCTTCCCCTCTGTCTGCTTCCTTCCCTCTCTGTCTCTTAACAGGACATGTGGCATTGAATTTAAGGTATACCTAGATAATCCATGACGATCTCACCTGGAGATCCTTCATTGAATTGCATCTACAAAGACCCTTTTTCCAAATAAGGTCAAATAGGATCTAGGGTTTAGGGCATGGACATAACTTTTTTGGGGGTACTATTCAACCCACTACAGTATATTGCCTAAGGTAGCTTACAGCTTAATAGGAAAATTAAATAAAAAAAATGTATAGATGATATGGCAGAATTCTAAATAGAGGGTAATGAAGTTACAAAGAGTGAAACACATCTCTTGCAGGGATTCAAGAAAGGCTTCACAAAGAAGGTATTCCTTCAGCCTGGTCTGGAAATGCCAAAAAATGAAAATATAGAAGCGTAAAAGTAGTGTGGGCTTCTGAAGCAGAAGTAGTACACTATATTCCATCAGCTACAGATGTGTTTTGTTTGGCTCACACAATATTTGCCTACACAATATTTAATGAGCACTTGAATGAATTGCCAACATTTAAATCCTGGGACATCTGACACAATAATCGTGGTGTCCTGTTTCTTTTGAAAAAGTGAAGTATCTGGCAATGTTGGACCTGTATTAGTGCAAGACACAAACCATCTGAAGCTGAGAGCAAGTACTGCCTTTGGATGGGACCTGTATGCTTCAGTTTCAAAATATCCCCACCATTGCCTCTCATTTACAGTATAATTATGTCAAGTGTCATCTGTTGTTGTTAATGAACTTGTGCTATTTTCTAATGATAATTAGGAGTAAAGACATTTAATTTTATCTGTCTTTGTTAAAAGTAGGAACATAAATAATAGAGATTTGTGGTTTAAAAGAGTGAGAAAGCATAGTTGTATATGAAAGGGAAGATTTTCTTTTTCTTCAAAATTCAAATTGTGTCTGAGGCGAAAGTAGAAATTTTTTACTCTTGCACACTTCATTCATTTATGTTTCCTGTGCATTTTGCTTCTGGGGCATTTAAGCTTTCAACTCTTGCCTTTACTTCTTAGATCTGGGAGGATATGTTGATAAGTAGAGGGGTTTCTACTACAGAAAATATGATCAACTACAGTCTTTGTTGCTCTGATGATTTGTCAGCAATCTGCAGCCAATTAAGTATCATAATTTGTACCCATCAATTTTTCCCCAACCAACTCTTACTATTGACATTTTTAATATTGGGCAATTTGATCCTATTTATCCCTATTAAATTTTCTCTTATGCTTTCCAGTTCAAGAATCCAACCTGTTGAGATCTTTATGCATCTTCAAAGACATAACCTAACTTTCTAAGAGTTATGTAGCAGCAAATTTATCTTCATACAAAGCAACGATAAAGATGTTGCAGGATGATATCCACTACAGCACACTGTAGACCCAAGTCCCCTTTTTTAGATGAATGTGGGTCAACATTTAGCATTCTTCTCTAGCATTGTGATATAACCCTATCCTTCCTGTTTCCAAGGTTAACGTGATAAACTTTGTTGAATTCAAGGCTGAAAAAAGAGTGAGATTAAAACTGAAAAAAAAAAAAAAGAGAGAGAAAGAGAGAGAAAGAGAAAGTAGCAATTAAACAGAAATTCGGAGATTTTGAGAAAGATTAAGAATCACCAACATCAATGAGGATCATTTGATATTGTTTGTTTGTTTATTGTTAATCCTCACCCTCAATCTAGGATATTTTTCCATTGATTTTTAGAGTGGAAGGGAGGGAAGGGGAGAGAGAGAGAGAAACATCCATGTGAGAAAAACACATGGATTGGTTGCCTACTACACCAGCCTTGACTGGGGTCAGGAATGAAACCTGCAATCCAGGTACATGCCCTTGACTAGGAATTGAACATACTAGTATACCCTTCGCTGCAAGGGCTGATGCTCTAACCACTGAGATCAATGTCCAGGGTGTGATATTGTTTATGTTTAATGAAGGCATTTGACTTCCAGTGATCTCTCTTTTATTTATGAGTCCTCACAAACACTATACTTTTTTTTTCTTTTCTAAAAATGTGTTGAAATCATCAATCGTTTGGTTTACAGTTTCTGAAATGGATACTTCCTTTTTTAAAAAGAAACTTTAGAAAATATTTATATAACAGCAACTTTAACAAGTATGTAAAATGCTGCTTTATGAATTACAATACCCTTTGTAGTAAAACAATAAATCTAGTTCATAACTAATATTTATTAGATGTTCTTTTATCAAAGTATTAGAAAGTTAATCCTGACCTAATAAATATTTTATTTAACCGCTGCACTTATTTATTCAAAAATAATTTTAGAAGTCCACTTATTGTAGAATATGATAGCACCTATACTTAATTCATTTAAATATCTCATACACTTTTTTTCCCCCCAAAATATTATTTATTGGCAAAATAGTCAATTTACAGAAGATTGGTGGGTGGAACAGAGTTTCACAAGTAAAAATACTGATATTGGCTCTATAATCCTATATAATAAAGATGTAATATGCAAATTGACCCTCATGCCCTCAAAAGATGGCTGCCTATGACCAGGCCGACAGGGTGGTTAGGGAGGGATGACCAAATGACTGAACAAGCAGGCTGTGTGGGGCGACAAGGCCAGCAGGGGGTTAGTGAGGGATGACCAGACCAGCGTGGGGGGGGGGGTGTCAGTTGGGGGCAACCAGGCTGGTGGGGGGGGGCAGTTAGGGGCAACCAGGCTAGCAGAGGGGGGCAGTTAGGAGTGACCAGGCTGGCGGGGGGGGGGTGGGGCAGTAAGAGGCAACCAGCTGGTGGGGGGGGCAGTTAGGGGTGACCAGGCCGGCAGGGGGGGGGTGCAGTTGGAGTCAACCAGGCCAGCAGAGGGGGCAGTTGGGGGTGACCAGGCTGACAGTGGGGGCAGTAAAGGGTGACCAGGCCAGTGGAGGGGCAGTTAGGAGTGACCAGGCTGGCAGGGAGGGGGCAGTTGGGGGCAACCTAGCCAGCAGGCGAGGCAGTTAGGGGTAATAAGGCCAGCACAGAGGCAGTGAGGGGCGATCAGGCTGGCAGGGGCAGGGGCAGTTAGGGTTGACCAGGCAGGCAGGCAGGCAAGCACTTAGGAGCCAGTGGTCCAGGATTGTGAGAGGGAGGTCTCACTGCCGGCTTAGGCCTGATCCTCAGGACTAGGCCTAAACCGACATTCGGACATCCCCTGTGGGGTCCTGGATTGGAGAGGGTGAATTCTGGGCTGAGGGGACCCCACCTATGCACGAATTTCATGCACTGTGCCTCTAGTCTATACTAATAAAAGGGTAATATGCTAATTAGACCTGGTTGACCAGACATATTCCAGACATCCAACTTCTTTCCAGACAGTTAGGGGTGACCAAGCTGGCAGGGGACCAGTTCGGGGGCAACCAGGCCAGCAAGGAGGGACCAGTTAGAGGGCAATCAGGCCGGCAAGCAGAGGCAGTTAGGGGTGATCAGACAGGCAGGTAGAGTGGTTAGGAGTGATCTGGCAGGCTGGAAGGGGGGCAGTTAGGGGACAACAAGGCCAGCAGGGTGGTAGTTAGGGGGCGACTTGGCCAGCAAGGGGGCAGTTAGTGGGCAGCCAGGCCGGCAGGGGACCAGTTAGGGGGTGACCAGGCTGTTAGGGGGCAATCAGGCCAGCAAGCAGAGGCAGTTAGGGGTGAGCAGGCAGGCAGTTAGAGTGGTTAGGGGCGATCAGGCAGGCATACAGGCAAGCGGTAGAGCCAGCGGTCCCAGATTGCAAGAGGGTGCAGGCCGGGCTGAGGGAGCCCCCCCCCCCCATGCACAAATTTCATACACTGGGCCTCTAGTACTTATAGAAAAGATTATTACAAACATCAGAAACATTTTTCATCAATTCTGATAGCTGAGATTTTGGACTCTTTAACTTCATTTCTACCCATAAAACTGACACTTACTAGGTATGTGTACTTTGGCACATTTCTTAAAACCTTGTTGGGTCTTACCCCTCATTTTCATTAATGAGATAACACTTTATATAACACATTCCTGTAAGATTAAAGGGAAAGTGGTAGATTTAAGGCACCTTTCATAGTGCTTACCATACAAAAATAGCTCAATAAATGTTTCCTCTCCATAATAGCCAACCTAATGAATGAACAAGACTTCAATTACTCACTATTTTGCATTTGAATAATTCCTGTTACTTGTAAATGAGGTAGAATGTAATATAAAATCATAACATGTATTTTTCTGTGTGCATATTTGTAATCCTCCTTAGACAATTTTGGATCCCCCAGTCTAATTCAATCCAGATTTGACAGAGGCAGAGACCAATTAGATTAGGCGGGGCCTTATAAATTTCACAACAGTGGGGGTGGAGCTGTTTCTAGAGTAAGATTTCTTTTAGCCAAAAACAAAAAAAAAGACAAAAAAAACAGCTTGAAGGAACAATGGGATATGTGCTAAGACTTGGCCCCCAAAACCCCAAGCTTCATTAATTCAGTCCCTTGACCAAAAACTCATTGAACTATGTTTTTGTTACCTCTTTTCCACAGAACTCAGAATAGTCTGTAACTGTGCTTATGGGAAATGAAAAGGAGACTAAGGTTCAAATGAGAAAATACCAGAAGTAAAAGACCTGAACCAGTTGTGGTTTATCTACATTTTATAATAAAGAGGTACAAATTATTGAGATTTCTGGCTGTTAGACTTCTGGCCTAGCTAACTGGAAGAAACATTTTCATTAAAAATTAAACATATGGTGGCCATATTAGAAATGAGCAAGTCTAGTGTTCCCATTCCTTAGGAAAGTGTGTCATGAAGCTGGATTTTGCCTCTCAATTCTAGATTATGGAATAGAAAAAGAAACACTCATGAAAGAAACTATACTTAGGTTTATTTTGTTTTGAATTTATCTTTCCATTGTTGTTGTTGTTGTTTTTTTTTTTTGGGGGGGGGGGGCAGATCAAGAAAAATACCACATTGTTTTAAAATTAGAAATCCTTCGAGAATTCCCTGAGAAACTTCTATATTTCTACAGTCATACTCTGAAGAATACTTATAAACTTTCTCATTTAGATGACAGTTTAGCCTTGCTATGATCAGAATAAGTGGGTTTGAATACAGCTATAGGACCTTCTAACTGTGATTGTGGATTAATTTCTTAATATCTCTAGGGCTTAATGCTTTTATCTGTAGAAAGGTGATAAAAATTGTTATTGTGAACATAAAACATGATAAAGAATGTAAAGTACTTAGCACATGCTTGGTATACATCCTGTCATATTGATATTGTTATTATGTATTGTATACATACACATATGTATGCATGAAATACATATTGGACCATTAGGGTATTAAGAAATGGACATATTTTGATATGTAAGAATACACTAATAAAAGAGAAATATGCAAATTTACCATATATCCACAATACCCACCAACCAATCAGGAGTGAGTATGCAAATTAACCCAACAAAGATGGTGGGTTAATTTGCATACGCAGGCACGGAGCAAAGACTGAAGGCTCCGGCCTGAGCAAAGACTGAAGACTGAAGACTGAAGATGACTGAAGACGACTGAAGACTAAAGACTGTAGAGGCTTGGCTTCTCCCCTGCGGCCAGAGTGGAGAAGCCAAGCCTTGTTGCGGCTGGAGCGAAGGCCTGGGTCTTGGGTACTGGAGGAAAACTGGTGCTGGCAGCCAGGGGAAGGAAGGTCTATTGTATGAATCTTCGTGCAATGGGCCTCTAGTATACAATATTCATGCTATTGCAGATGAAGGATTTGGCCAGTTAGCTAATTTCTTTGTTCTTATCCAAACACTGCAGTGTTAAGCCCTCCATGAAGTCAAAAGCAGCATTCATCTCAGACATCAGAAGCAGGGCAACCCCAACTATTTAAAGAATTCAGATTCAGTTCCTTTCAATGATATAGGAGCAGAGGACTGGGGACATATTTTTCAGGGGCATGAACAGGATCAGACATGAGAGCAGATATTTAGGGTTTCTGGGTTGTGCTGCAATAATGCTGAGCACTGGCTCCTGAATCTCAGAGGCATCCAGGAAAAAGACCCTTCTTGCCCACATCTAAGGGCAATTATTTTTCATCATTTTTAATCAAGCAATTAGCACAGTGCCTGCTACAAAGATCATACTTATTGCAAATTTTTAAACAAATCTATGAATGAATAGATTAATGCCATTGTGGTAAATTCCTTCCACCTTCTACAGAGACTTAAAAAGGATGGGCTGGGCTAGCTTTCTTCTGGGACGTCAGAAGTCTACTAGTAATACAACCGTCCTCACCTCCTCCTTATTTCCCATCCGGAATATTATAATTGACTTCACTGACATTCAAGAGTAAAATTTTGATTTTTCTATTCATCTTTTACTCATTACAGACAGGAAAACAATTTCTCTCTCTCTGGGGTTTGGACTACTACATCATTCACATTCTATTTCTATCTTAAAACATTAAACATTCACCTTAATCTATACATATTATAGTACATGAAAGTCTGTGTATTATTTTATAGAGAACATTCTTGTATTTTTTTCATGTTTACTTCTCAGATATACACAAGGTTACTAGATGGCTTGTAATTGTAAACTCTTTTAAGGAAGGAACTACTGCATAATCTGACAAAACCATATGTCAGACTTATTTTCTGTAATACCAGTAACTTTCTGTGCATAAATATGTGAAACACACAAACACACACACACACACACACACACACACACACACACACACAATCCCCTAGGATGTAGACACACCAGTGATATTCATCATGAAAAGCTTTTATATGTGTTTGAGTATGACCTGTATTATTAACACAGCTTTCCTAAGAAAAATGAAGCAAAACCAGACAACTGTTTTTTTTAGAACAGTTTTCCTCTTATAAGATATTCAAAGAGAATAGCTGTCAAAGGTTCTTGCAAGTTCACCTAATGAATTGTTTCCACATGTGTTGAACTTCCAGCTCACTGATGACTTGAAGCAAGAGGGTATCCAGTTGCCAAAGCTTTCGTTGAAAGGCAGTTTTATTCCGTTTCACTGTGGTGCTATGTAGGGACATTGTCATTGAAGAAATTCTAAAAGGCTCCTTCATATAAACTGTAGTTTAACTTTAGAGAATCTTTCCACTAATAAAACCTCGATGTTTCCTGTATGTGTCTGTTCTGGGACTTGAATTCTGTAGTAAAATGCATAGACTCCTACATCTTTAAGTGTGATCACAGCAACAAAACTAAGCCAATATGCAGCATGGAAGTCCATTAAATGTTCTGCCTACTCACAGAAAACATTTTAATTTTTAGATCATCACCCCCTAATATTTTTTTAGTTTTTAATTCTTATCCAATGATATGTTTTTATTGATTTTTGAGAGAGTGAGAGAGAGAGAGAGAGAGAGAGAGAGAGAGAGAGAGAGAGAAACATCAATGGGAGACAGAAATAGCAACAGATTGCCTTACCCACGCACCCTGACTAGGAATTGAACCTGCAATCTTTTGGCGTACAGGACATGATCCAACCAACTGAGAACCCAGCCAGAACTACCCCTAATATTTTATATCTGATGATCCAAACATAATTAAGAAATTTTAAATAATAAAACTAATAATTCAGGTATATTACACTCTTGTGGATATGGTACTCTACCTGACATTTTTGAAAAATTGGTCTATAGTTATTATGGATAACATTTGTTATGTACATTCTTAAGTTTCTCTCATCTTTCTCTTCAACTCAACAAGTAATTGCATGCTAAATATGTGTTAGGCACTATTTTAGATTTTAGATGGCAGAGTTAGAATAACACATAAGACAACCATAGTCCCTGACACAAGGAAGCTGATGCTTGAAAGGCAGGACAGTGGGGTAATAAAAGAGGGACAGAGAGTTAGTTGGGGATTCAGGGATGCCAGGTGAGACAGAGAGGGACGGCGTCTCTCTAAAGTGACAATGTGCTTCCTCCTGTCTAAAGCTGAGGGAGGTCTTCCTCTACTTATTAGTATCCTCTGACCTCTGCCCTGGACATCTCTTATTTTTATTGCCAAGCCTCTCTTTTTCCCTTCTTCTGGGAACACTAGCCATTCTACAGAGTACAATTCCTTCACTGACTCTAATTGTTTCCATAGGGTTCTAAGTCAGAGTCCCAACCTCTGGCCCCAGGTTGATACATGATGCAGTCCTGGTCAGTTATATTTCACAAGCCTCCACCAGCCATAGCTGGTGGCTCAGTGATAGACAGGTGAGCCCGGTCTTGTCAAAGTCCTCCTCTAAGATGATATATGCTGGTACTGAGAGAATAGGTCTAGTATTTCTTTATAATGTAATACAGTATCAGTTGGATCCCCACACTCTCCCGGTCAGCCTCACTGCACAGTTTGTGTTGATAATTATTTAAATCGTCTTTCTTAAATAATTTGATATGGATTGATGCTATGCCCAGAAGTATCCTGAATATATATGTCCACACTGCTGGCTCCTGCTTTCTATTATGTAAATATGTTCAAGCCTTTCCTGTTAAACACAAAATAAATTACCCATTCCAATACCATGTCATATTCAGGTACCTGTATTCTCTTTCTTATTCCCTTCCCCAAATCTCTGTCTTCTTTTTCAATAATTTCTTAACAAAATTGCACATCTTCAATGTCTCTATTTCTTTACTGTTCAATAGCTAGCTATATTTCAGTCTGCCTTCTGTTCTTATTACACATTTTTAACAAAGTTATTACAAATGACATTGTGGCAAAATCCAATAGGCATTGTTCAGATGCTGCCGTTTTTGAATAAAAATACAGAACTGTTCTGCCATTGCGGGCCAAACCACCTCTCTGACTTAGTTGTCCACTTACCTTTCTCAAAACTCTCCCTCTCTATTTTTGTTCACATTTAATACCTGTGTCTTTCATAAACATTGTTCCCCTTTGGTGTTATCTTTGGATCTCTTGATCTTTGTTCTCTCTAGACCACCCCAGGCATACCCAAGGCTTCAATTGACACATCTCCAAATCAATATTTCCTGCCCACACTTGACTTCAAAAATACACACACACACACACACACACACACACACACCACGCACACACGCACACGCGCACACACACACAATGTAGCCTTTTTAGACACTGATGAACATAATCTCAATTTCAACATTTGCCAAATGTCATCATTGTAGTCTTCATGAAGCTCACACCACACCATGTTCCTTATCTCAGTAAAGAGAGCCATAAGTCACACTGTGTTCCAAGGCAGATAAGGCATCTATTAGGTGATTAACCTTATAGGATTGTTCTGAGAAGGAAATGACATGGAAATTACTTAACATACTGTCTGGCCCACAATGCTCAGAAAAGAGCAGGCATAAAAATATGGTCTGAAGAGTCAATAGAATTAAACCCATTTTAAGAAATCATGATATACATAACATACATATTCAACTTGCAAACCAGGTATATAGGCTAAAACCATACTAACTCATTTATTTAGTCTTTCACTGAAAAAATAAAATAAAATAAGACAACTAAAAAACTAAAGATAATAATAAAAAAACCTAAAGATAATAATCTCCTCTTCTTCAACACAGAACCTTTCTACCTCCTCACACAGGCTTCAGGAGTGAGTGACTGGAAACCCTTTCTCATCTTTCATCTGGCACATCAAGCACTTTGCTCTCATGGACGCCTCTGGGCATTGATTCCTGGCTCCAGAGGGCTCCCCAACTTTCTGAGCATTCCTCTCAGTAAGAGCATTTATCACCTTGCATCATTAATATTTGTTTATGAGCCTACCTCTGCTATAGACTTTCAAATCTTGAGTTTGAGGTCTTTGTCTAACCACCATGCATCTCCTAAGTTTGATCTGATGTGAACTCTCTGTGAAACATACACATTTTAAATGGACAATGACATCCTTCCTCCCCTAATGACAAACTTGTGAGCTGTGAGGCATTCCCAGAAAAGCAAAATGACTATAGCATTCGTGTCGTCTCCCCTGTATTTCAGAGCTATGTAATAAAGCAACATTTCCCAGCTTATCTTCCCCATAACAATAAGTATATGTAAATGTGGTGCATTTAACAATTAGGTCTTCATATTGAACACCTGCAAATGTGTACTGGGGATTGACCCCCACCATCAAAGCAGACTGAGAAAGTTTGTTGTGAAGAACATTTGCTTGTCTCAGCTGTCTTTGATTTACTCTGTAGCTTGGCTCCCAAGTAGAATCCTATGAGTTGACTTCATTTCATGACTAATGCTCCAAGATGCTGATTGTTTGAATTAAAGTCTCTCTACTCCTCATGCCAGTCACATGCAATCACTAATGCCAGCTTTCCAAGACTTAAAGGACTCTGTGTGGTGCTCTCTGGTAGGCTCAATAAGAAATGACAGAGTGGCAGCAGGAAGGTGACTAAGTCCAGTAAGCTTCCAGAAAGTGTGTTTTCTGTGTCTTGGTTCAGATTTTTTACCCTCTTTTACTAGTATAAAATTATCACAATACAAGAATCAAGGGACTCAGCCTACCTTTTAGCTCAATGACCAACAATATCTTCATGAAAACATTTGAATTACTTTACCATAGATGCCATTAAAAAATAAAAAACACCCTAGCCAGTTTTCTCAGTGGTTAGAGCACTAGCCTGCAGATTGAAGGGTTATAGGTTTGATTCCGGTCAAGGGCACATATTTCGGTTGCAAGCTGGATCCCTGGCCCTAGTCAGGGTGTGTGCAGGAGGCAACCAGTTAATGTGTCTCTCTTACATGGATGTTTCTCTCTCTCTGTCTCTCCCCCTCCCTTCCATCCTCTCTAAAAAATAAATGAGGAAAAATATCCTCAAGGGAGGATTAACAACAAAAAACAATAAAAACTTAAAAACCACAAGTTTGATTTCTTAAAAGCAATACACATTGTTATCTTATTGTTCTGGAGGTCAGAAGTGCAACAATGGTTACACTGGACTAAAATCAGCTAAAGGAATGGCTGAATTTCTTACCAGAGTCTTTGAGGGAGAATGCATTTTCTTGCCTTTTCCAGCTTCTGGAGGCCACCCACTCCCTTTGGCTCAAGGCTCCTTCCTTCATCTTCATCTGCAAGCCGGCAATGTTGGGCTGAGTATTGCTCAGACTTGCATTTCTGTGGTTCTCTCTTCTGCCTATGCTTCCACTTCTAAGGACATCTGTGATTACCTGTGCCCACCTAGTTCATCCAGGATAATCTCCTCATATTGACATCAGCTGATTAGCAACCTTCATTCCAGCTGCAACAGAATAACCTCAGGTGCTGGGGATCAGCACACGGACATTGGCAGGCTATTACTCTGCCTATTACAATATGTAAGAAACATTGCTGTTGGAAGTTGCCAGGGAAAACACAGGATGCACCAATGTATTTGAATTTCAGATAAACAGTACATGTTTGGGGGATATAAGTATTTCCTATGAATTATTAGTATACCCAAAACATTCCATGGGACATATATTTTAAAAAAATCCATTATTTATGTAAAATTCACATTTAAATGGGTGTCTTGTATTTTTAGTGACTTTATTTTATTTACTTACATTTTATTTTATTTTTTCCCATCACCATTTATCCCCTCTATGCATTCTTCCATCTCCATCCACCTCCCTCCCCTTCCCATAAATAATAGAAAGACACAACTCATGGACATGACTTGTATTTTTATTTGACAAATCTGGCAACCCTACCAGGAATAGAAGTAAGTAATCCTGGTTTGAGATCCAGACTCAAAAGTACCAAAAGACCTAAGACAGTCACTCCCTGACTTTGATATTTATTACAGTGTTGTACATTAAAGTGAAATTCATGGCCCCAGCCTATGGGAATTGTTAAGCAAAATGTAAAATATCTTCTCTATGAAATAATATGTATCAATTATAATGTTATTTTATTAATTTTCTCATTTAACAGAGAAACTTTATGTGATAATGTTGTGAAGAAGCAGGATATAAAATTATATACAAAGTATAATTATGACATAAACAAAATAGTTTAGGCCCTTAAAGATACTGGAAGCAAAGATTCTAGAGGTTTCTCTTTCTTGGTAAGGTGATTGCTTTAAACTTCCACTGTGTGCCCTAACCAGTTTGGCTCAGTGGATAGAGCATTGGCCTGTGGACTCGAGGGTCCCAGGTTCGGTTCTGGTCAAGGGCATGTACCTTGGTTGCGGGCACATGCCCAGTGCAGAGTGTGCGGGAGGCAGCTGATCAATGTTTCTCTCTTATCGATGTTTCTAGCTCTCTGTCCCTCTCCCTTTCTCTCTGTAAAAAATTAATAAAATATATTTTAAAAATAAAAAAATAAACTTCCACTGTGTGTTTAGTCCTTCCTTAAGTTCTTTCTTGCATTGCTTTCATTATATACAGATACAGTATGTGATATGAGCAGATAATGGTAAAGTTTTTCCTGATTCTCAAAACGATGTTATTTTGATGATAAAGCTAGTTAAGCTCTATTGGAACAATATAGGAGTAATTTGCATATATGAAATGTATTCACCATTATTAATAGAAAATATTATACAGTGTGTATCATGGTCATTTTAGATTTTTTAATATTTCATTCAGTTCAAATTAAACAGTGAAAATATGGAGTCTGTGTCTTTTAAATTCATTCAAATGCCTATTGGTGTAATAACACTTGAGAGAACACATCACGTAGTGAGTATATAAAGCTGCGATACAATCACTCAGATAACAGCATCAGGAATCACTGTCACACAACTTCAATGGTTTCGCTAATTATCAACATTTGTGAGAACCTGGTCATTTCCAGCAACTTGCTCTTTTGATTAATGTCTTAAAAGTAAAGCCAGCTGTTAATTATGTTAACAACCAATTCCTTGGGAATCATCATCCATTTTAATGGGCTGACAATTATTATTAATCAAACCCAGAGAACTGAAGCGGTATTACAGATTTGAAAATTCAGCTTTCCTGAGCATCAGAGGATAAGATATGTATGATAGCAAAGAATGACAGCAAGCCATCTTTTTAATGGAGAAAGTAGCGTTTTTTTCCTAATTATGTGTCGGCCTTTGATTGTACTATTCAGCTGAGCCTACTCCCATGATGCAAAGCAGCCAGCCACAAAGTGGAAAATGTAATTTGGAATTAGTTGTTCGGTGTATTGTAGGAAAGAAAAAGGATGCTAGCTAGAATTCAGTAAGAAACATAAAAACAAAACCTGACATTGTGGGCATAGATTTAAGAAAAAGGTCACTGGAAGAAGGAAGACACTGAAAAGAAGACCCAAAAGAACTTGGAGTTCTTCCTCTCGCACTCACCCTCTATCATTTACTGCTTCCAGTCATTTGTCTTTGTAAGTGGGACAAATGACATTCAAAACCATTCATATCATAGAGAATGTCACATGGATTAATTCCTAGCCCTGGAGCCACAGGCTTTAATGATGATAAATATTTGGTACATTTGATAAAGACTCAAGTGAAAGACTGAATATGTTCCATTTTGCATTTCCAGTTAACAGATCTAAGTCAATAGCCTTCCTTCCTTCCTTCCTTCCTTCCTTCCTTCCTTCCTTCCTTCCTTCCCTCCTTCCTTCCTTCCTTCTTTCCTTCTTTCCTTCCTTCCTTCCGTTCTTTCCTCCAACACTAGTTACCCAGTTCCTACTTTGTAGAAGGCTCTGTGTAAGTGCTATAGGTACATAGATGGGCAAGAAAGATATGGCATTGCTCTGGAAATGCTTATGATGTGTTTAGAGAGTAGGGGTAGTAAGAGAATGAGTACATAGTTCAAGTAACTCTAAGTGGATAATAAGAATTGTAGAGAAAATTAAAAAGGGTGATGTGATAGAGACTCCAGAGTGGACAGGAAGGTAGTGTTGAAGAGTCCCTAAGAATGTGACATCTGCACACAAGCCTGAATGTCTAGAAGGCAGAGACCTGGGGAAACAGCCTTCTGGGAGAGGGTGCTACTACAAGGTCTCTAATGTGGAAGGGGGTTTGGGGCGTTTGAGGACTAAGAGAGACCTGTGGGCTTGGAACATAGTGCACAGTAAAGGGGAGAGTATGAAATTAGCACTGTAGTCAGGCAAAGCCCAGATTTCAGAGGGCATCCCTGGCCATAGGAAGGGTTTGTTAGGTTGCACTGGGAAGCAATTGGCAGAGTGTTTAGTAGGGCAGTGACATGATCTGAAATTAGCATATTCCAAAGAACAAAGGTTTTTCCGTGGATAATGGCTGAGATAATGGATGGTAGAGATACAGGAGTAGATTCTAAAATCAAATCATATGTGTTCATCACCTTCCTTTTTCAAAATGCATTTTAACTTTTAACAAGAAAAGAGCTTGGCTTCGAATTGATGCATATTTATTTATCTGATACTAATTTTTCTGTGAAACTGATTATATAAAAATCTCTCCTCAATTACTAGTAGAAAACACCCAGTTATGTATCACTACTGGGTGATAATTCATTTATATTGCCTCCTTAATGCCTTTGAACTGCAGCCTTACTATCTTTGCATCACTTCTTACATCCACAGGCTTTTAATAAGCATCTGATTGCCTGTTAGAAAGAGATCCCTCCTATGGAAGGTTTGGGGATATTACCAGGGATTTAATAAATGATAAATTACCATGAATTCTTTTACTGAATTATGAAGAGATCGACATTGGGAATCTTGTAAGGAATTGTTCTAGATATTTAAGTTAATTTGGGGAGGAATGTAACTAGAACACAGGTCCTTGGTTTTTTTATACCCTGTTATTTTTATGACATCACAGACCCAATCCTGATTTATTTTTTATGGAAATTCAGGCTCATCCACCTGTCAGAGCTTCTTCCAGCTACTTTTTTTTAAATTAATTTTTTAAATTGATTAAGGTATTACATATGTGTCCTTATCTCCCCATTGCCCCCCAACCTCCCCCCCCCCCCACTCATGCCCTCATCCCCCTGTTGTCTATATCCATTGGTTAGGCCAGTGGTCGGCAAACTGCGGATCGCGAGCCACATGCGGATCGTGAGCCGCGGTTTGCCACTCTGTTGACTAATGAGTTTTGCCACCACTGGGATAGGGGCTTAATCACAAGGAACAACAGCCTGTAATTATTGGAATCAAGAGTCTAGGTCAGTGGTCGGCAAACTCATTAGTCAACAGAGTGGCAAACCGCGGCTCGCGAGCCACATGTGGCTCAGGAGCCACAGTTTGCCGACCACTGGGTTAGGCTCATATGCATGCATACAAGTCCTTTGGTTAATCTCTCCCCCTTACCCCTCCCCTCCCCTACCTTTCATCTGAGGTTTGAGGGTCTGAAAGATGCTTCTCTGTCTCTGAATCTGTTTTTGTTCATCAGTTTATGTTGTTCATTATCTTCCATAAATGAGTGAGATCATGTGATATTTATCTTTCTCCAACTAGCTTATTTTGCTTAGCATAATGCTCTCCAGTTCCATCCATGCTGTTGCAAATGGTAAGAATTCCTTTTTTTTTTTTTTTTTTTTACTGCAGTGTAGTATTTCATTGTGTAGTTGTACCACAGTTTTTTAATCCACTCATCTGCTGATGGGCACTTAGGCTGTTTCCAAATCTTAGCTATGGTAAATTGTGCTGCTATGAACATATATCCTTTCTGATTGGTGTTTCTAGTTTCTTGAGATATACTCCTAGAAGTGGGGTCACTGGGTCAAATGGGAGTTCCGTTTTTAGTTTTTTGAGGAAACTCCATACTGTTCTCTACAGTGGCTGCACCAGTCTGCATTCCCACCAGCAGTGCACGAGGGTTCCTTTTTCTTCGCATCCTCGCCAGCACTTGTTGTTTGTTGATTTGTTGGTGATAGCCATTCTGACAGGTGTGAGATGTTACCGCACTGTCATTTTGATTTGCATCTCTCAGATGATTAGTGACTTTAAGCATGTTTTCATATGTCTCTTGGCCTTCCTTATGTCTTCTTTCGAAAAGTATCACACCAGCTACTTTTTTCCTCCTTGTTAATGTGAAGAATAAGTCAAGTGGTCACTTTAGCCCAGCCGTGGGCAAACTACGGCCCACGGGCAGGATCCGGCTGTTCTATTCAGTTCTCTTGCTCTCCCTTCCGCTCCTTTACTTTGAATTTATATTAGTTCACACAAACACTCCATCCATGCTTTTGTTCCGGCCCTCCGGTCCAGTTTAAGAACCCATTGTGGCCCTCGAGTCAAAAAGTTTGCCCACCCCTGCTTTAGCCTATATTTATCAATCAAGATTTAAAACAGACAAAAATACCTTTTGTAGATGTAAAGATCTTAGGAAAGTATCTTCTGTAAGATATACACATACATATATATTCAATGCTATATATTAATTAGAAGCTCTACATTTTCCATGGGCTTTGTCATAGATCGTTGTTTCATAGGAAAATAAATGATATGAACCCGAATTTCATAGAAACTCTGAAGACACTGACCCTAATTAAGACATGATATACTGTTTTGCTTGATATATACTTGTTCTTCCCTGGTTAGGACAATATTAGACTTTGACTGATGCTCAAATAATATGTAAGTACTGGGTCAAGCTCTTCTTCAATACCTCTGCTAATAACAGTGGTATTGGTAAGAAGCTAGCCTAACTCCTTGCTCTTACAGAAGAGAACACAATGACCAATATACCAGAGACCTGATTGCTAATTCTAACCATATTCTAGAAAGCTAGGTCATCTGGGGGAAAATAGTGGATCATTGCAAGTCCTCAGTTTTCCATCTGTAAGATGAGATGATTGTAGGAAAAACTTCCTGTGAGGTTCCAGGGAATAAAGACAGGGAGTCCAGGACAGTCAAAAGGAAGAGCTTTTAATCTTGCACTCCCGGGCGAGGTTCACTGGTCCTGAAGGTAAGACCAGAGAAGTCGCGCTGGGCGGGAGCTGAGGCACTTTTTTTATACAGGTGTTCAGTGAGGGCGGAGGACCATGAGCTGAGGGCGGGTGGAATTTCCACTGCGGGCAGGGGTTCCAGGAATGGAGCCAATATCTGCACCACCATTTGCGTGGAGCACTGGTCCGACAGGGGTTCCAGGAAGGGACCAGCATTTGTGTCGGCATCTGTCTGGTGCACTAGTCTGTTAGCTGCATCACCATCGATTGCATGCATCGGCTTCTGGAATTCCTCTGACCTAACACTTCCTAAAGTTCCTTTTTATTTATATGATGTTGCATAAGTACAAAGAGTCATGGACTGTCAAATTAGTCCTAACCGTGTCACTAAACAGCTGTGTGACTTTGCATACATCTCCTTCCCTCTCTGAGTGCCAGCCTGTTTATCTATGTACATAACGGCCTAAGGCTTGCTCTGTCCCTAATAGATTTCAAATTCAATTTAATAACTACCAGCACACTTCCAGACCTCCTGCCTATTAAATATATGTTTATAGATTTAGCAGCTGGATATGCATCACACATTGTGATATGAGAAGATACCATAGACAGGGTAATGGATAGCCAGTATTAAAGAGATATATGTATTTTTCTAGGTTTGAAAAATAATAACCTGAAAAGATATTGAGCCTTTAATTATTTACATGATGTTTTAACCAATTGGAAATCCCTGAATATAGTACTATCTAAAGTACTCATATATTTCTAATTGTACAACATTATCTCTGGATAGAAAGGTACATGGGTCTTCTCTATTCTAAATAATAATAAATGCTTTTGGTACAGATTTTGGAACTACAGAAAAATATAAAATGTAACTCATCTCTAATTCTACCACTGTAGGCCATCTGTATTATCATATTGGGGCACTTTTTTCTGTATTTTAATATAATTTGGATTATTATATAAATGCTTAGTGTCATCATAAGTAAAAAAAAAAAATAGTAATTGTTTTAAGTGTGTCCACATGATTTTTAATACCTTTTCTAAGAGAGCTTTCTTGGCATTAATAAAAAAGGTAACTCTTATGTCATTGAATTTTTTTTCTTTTAAAAAATGTTTTTATTGACTTTAGAGAAAGAGAGAAAGGAAGAAGGAGAGAGAGAGAGAGAGAGAGAGAGAGAGAAACATCAATAAGAGAGAAACATCAATTGGCTGCTTCCTGCATGCAACCCAGTATGGAGCCTGCAACCCGGGCATATGCCCTGATCAGGAATCTAACTAGTGACCTCTTGGTGCAGGGGACAATACCCAACCAACTGAGCCACACTGGCAAGGACTCATTGAAAGTTTTTCTACTTTCTATTCTTTGGTTCTAAATATTCATTTGATTTTCTATTTTTCTAATATTTTATATTAATTTTTGAGCATTGCTATATCTTATTATATACAATTCATTCATGTATCAAACACTTAGAGTGCTTTCCATGTGTCTAGCAATGTGCTAGGTTCTGGGAGACCCAATGATGAATAAATGATACTTAGTCCCTGCCTTCAAAGAGTTTACATTTGAAAGAGGGGTAAAGAATGTAACAGGTATCATTGTGCAAATAATGATGATGATGATGATGATGATGAATTAGAAGAACAAAAAACAGAAAGAACTTAAATATATGAGGTAGTGTTTGAGGAAAGAAAGAAAGAAGTAAAGTTAGAACTGCATCTGAAATAAGCAGTGGGCATTTATCAGACCAAATATGTGGGAAAAGCATATATATGCAAACACATAATGAAAAATTCACCGTAATCAGGGAAATGTCTAGAATTTCCCAGACTTACCTCAAGCAAGAGTCAGAGCAAGTGACTGGGAATGAGCTAATAAAATAAACTAGAACCAACCAGAGAGCCATATGGAAATGGATTTTGAAAAACAATCTGATAAAAAAAAAAACTAACAACAAGATAACACTTACTGAATATTTGCTCTAGGCTAAGGACAGTGCTTACCACTGACTATTCTGGGATTCCTACTATTACTATGCTCATCTTAGAGATGAAAAGCCTGAGTAACAGAGACAATACGTAACTCAATGGCACATGGCTAATGGCAAAGCTGGGGCTTGCCTCCCCAGGCAGTGTTCTCACTAATCTCTCAGCCAGAGCTCCACAAGGCCTGTCTGTCACCAGTGCGCCTCTCCATAGGCATCAAAGAAATGTAAGAATAGAAGTGAGAAACCCATGCATCACAAAGACCTCTCTATTGGGAAGAAATATTTGTTTCTTCCTGTGGCAAGCTCCCTTGCCTCCTATACTGTGGCATTCTTAAATTACAATCAGGAACACTCCTTTGATTTATATTTAGCTGAATTGGCTTCCCAGCACACGTCTAAGAGTAAGTTCCCTTCAATTGTTTAAAGCTTTGTTTCTTGACCACAGGCCAAGAAAAATGCTTTTCTCACCAACTTCCCTCATTTATCATTTTTGTTCTGGGTCCTCAAGCAAATCCCCATATTTCTTCCGTGATATTAACTTATTTATAGTAATGACAATATTTGCATAGCAGCCTCACCCATGGATGCCATAGAATGTTCAAGTAATATTAATCAAGTGTTGAATGTCATATTCTCAGGACTGAGGCTATTGCTTACATGTGAATCTTGACTAGTAAATAAAGGAGCCACTGGCGAGCTCATTAGCATTTCAGTGGCATGTATTCAGTGGTACACTTGCAGGGAAAGGGTTCTGGGTTGTGGGTTGCAACCTTTGACTATGATCTACTTATGAGACCAGGATATGTGGCTAAAGCTTTGTCCCCAAAGCTAACCTCCACCCAGAGTTTTCTTACTCTTTCTCTAGCTGCTTAAACCAACTGGATTTTTTCAAAAGCACATGAGTATTTGTTCCACTTTGTGTTTCTATACCTTATTGTGTTATGCCCAGATTTCGTGATTCCCAAATACCACCAGGGAGCCGAGTCCGATGCGAAAGCAAAGAGCCTTTAATCGAGCTAGCTTGAGCTCAGTCCCACACACACACCGGTGCAGTGACGAGGTGGAGAGAGAGAGCCCCAGACCCCAAAAGCGCTGATTTATAGGGGGCCTGGAGAGGTAGGAGGGGTGAGGTAGTGTGGCCTCCGCTGATTGGTCGGGGTCAGGTTGCACATGGGGGCAGGGCGCGGCTTACTTTCCTCTTGCATTTCTATTGGCTAATTCAAAAGTGTGGGTTGGGCTCTTGGAGAGGTTCTAGGGCGGGAACCTAACTCCACGAGGTGGAGGACATGGAACAAAGGGAACATGGAGTCGGTCTCTCCCCGCCCTTTCAATTGCAGATATAGAAATATGAATAACTTGGAAAATGCCTAAGAGAAGGTAATGAAGTGATTAAAAGGTTGAGAGGTAGGTCATAAAAAACCACCAAAACAAACAACCAATGGGAGCCAGAGACAAGCAAAAAGGAAAAGGTACTCAGTAAATGTTTATGTTCTGGAAGTGATGGTATAAAGATGGAGGCAGTGAATATGAGTCCTCTCTTCTTATTTAGACAAGGGTAAAGAAGTTGTGCTAATGGTGAAGTCTGAGGCATTAAGGTCAGACTTAAATATAAATATGAAATATATATTATATATATTAATACAATATATATAAGAAAATATTATAGTATCTTCTCTCAGATATATTCTTTTAACATGACAATTTATTTGATTTAATACAACATACATGAATGCCTCAAGAACACAAGTACTATGGAAATAGAGATAAATAAGCCAACGAGCAGTTTATGGGTAAAAAAGGACAACATGGAATTATTGTTCCCTGGGTAAGTGCTAATATAGAGATAACTAGAAGGAGGGATGTTAGCACTGATATATCCAAAATATCATTACAAACTGGAGGCTGGAGTCAGAAGGTAGAGGTAAGTGTGCAGGAGTCATCAGGTTATAGGTTTCATCTGTGTGTTTGTTTGTTTTCCTAGCTCACTATCTTTTCTTTTCTTTTTTAAAAATTTATTTTATCTTTATTTTCCCCCATCAACATTTATTCCTTCTATGCCTTTTTCCATCTCCACCCCCTTACCCCCCACAATCACCACAATGTTGTCTGTGTTCATGAGTACTTTGATATTTTGAGGAAATAAGAAGGAGTGAAATCTCCAAAGAATATTCAACAAATAATGAGTCTTTGTTTTGCTGAAGTTAATCATATCTGACCCCACATGTTCTGTTTTGTGATTATAAAAGACTTTCTCTCCCAGAAAACTCTTATATGTAACTGTTGCAGATATGCGTTTTATTTTTAATGTATGCTTTCTTAGTTTTTCTGTGCAATAATAGGTATTATGAGGGAAACCATAGTGTTAGTAATTCTTAGGGTTGATACAAGCGTATTCTTTGGAGAGCCAGGAAGCTTATGCAGAGATGCTTCTAAAGTTGAGCCCATGTAACAGATGAGATGGTGATAAAGAACTGAAGGCTTTATTTCTTCCTTCCAAGAGCTAATAATCTACCTGGGAGAAAAAAACAAACCTGTAATGTGCAAAGCGGTGAAAAATAGATTATTTTAACACATAGCACCAGAATTCATATAGTAGGATGGGTCTCTTAGTTATATGGTTTAAAACATGAGATAACTACCTTTCAAATACAAGGGAAAGACTTTGTAGTAATAGAGTGTTTGACATCTTCTGCAAGAGAAGATGAGGAGAGCTTTGCTTTACTTCTGGGGGCAAGGGGGGACTGAAAATAGATGTCCAAAAATAGGATAGAAAAGTGGAAATCTTAATGATCTATTAACATCTATCTATTATCTGTTATATTAATAAAAAGAAAAACCAAGAAATTTGATGATCTCTGTTAATATTGGAATGCTTAAGTCAATTTAAAATTGTTTCTGCTGATACATCCTTTCTCTTTCTTCCAACTAGACAGCATAAATTACAGGGCATGTGCAGGAGGCAGCCGATATACTAGTATGTTTCTCTCTCACATTGATATTTTTCTCTCTGTGTCCCTCTCCTTTCCCCTCTCTCTCTCAAAATCAATTAAACATCTTAAAAAAAATTGCTCCAGCAGGGAATTGCAAATACTCTTGGCAAAAAGAAAGGAAGAAAAACCGTCAGTAAAGAAACAGACAATATAGAATAGAATCAAATGAAAACTTTGAACTAAAAAAAGTATAGTAATAACAACCACAACAAGAAACATCACTAGATGGACTCACATACAGAATGGAGATGACAGAAGAAACATCAGTAAACTGGAAAACCTATCCAATGGAACCATCTAATCTGTAAAACAGAAAGAAAACAGAAAAAACATTGGAGGATCTCAAAGACCACAGACATTTTGGGAACTACAACAAACCTAACATTCATGTGATCAGAGTCCCAGAAGAAAAGGAGAAAATTAAGTCTGAAGAGAATATCTGTGTGATATTGGCATAAGGATAGAAATACACAATAAGAGAACAGTGTATGTTCCAGAAATAGAATACTTGATTTTTGTTGAAAGTACTGGACTAATTTAATTCAAAAAAATAAAAATGTTTTCAATATATGGTGCTGGAACTAGATATCCATATTTTTTAAAAATAATAACCTTACCTCTTACTATACATATATACACAAATTTATTTTGAAATGAAATATAACCTAAACATAATATCTAAAAATTCTAGAAAAAAAACATAAAAAGAAACCCTGTGATGTGGAAAGCAAGGTGTTTTTAAACCTAGATCCAAAAGAAATAAATTAATAATTACATTTAATAAAAAATTTTAAAATTCTGTTGTTTTGAAAGACACTATACAGAGGATGAAAAGACAAGCTGACAAGCCACATACTGGGAGAAAATATTTGTCAAGCATATGTATAACAAGAGACTTTATATAGATTATATAAACACTTCATAATAAGAAAACAATCTGATTTTAAAAATGGGCAAAAATTTGAACAACACTCTACTGAATAAAATACTCAAACAGCTAATAAGCACATGAAAAAGTACTCAGCAATATTAGTTTTGGAGAAATTAAAATTAAAGCCACAGGAGACAACAATATTCTCACTAAAATGGCTTAAAGTAAAAAGACTGAAAATAGCAAGTTTTAGTAAAGAAGTGGAGCAACTGCAATTATTACGCATTTCAAGGGGTGTAAAATGTGCAAACTGCTTTGGAGTATCTAAGGACTACTTTGGGAGGGACTTAAAAATTTAAATAAATAGCCCTGACCGGTCTGGCTCAGTGGGTAGAGCATCGACCTGCAGACTCAAGGGTCCCGGGTTCGATTCCAGTCAAGGGCATGTACCTTGGTTGTGGGCACATACCTAGTGGGGAGTGTGTGGGAGGCAGCTGATCAATGCTTCTCTCTCGTCAATGTTTCTAGCTCTCTGTCCCTCTCCCTTACTCTCTGTGGAAAATCAATAAAATATATTTTAAAAAAATTTAAATAAACAGTTCTGAATGAAAGAATTTCCACTCCTAGGTATGTACCAATAGAAATGAAAATATATGTCCACACACATTTGTTTACTAGAATGTTCATATTAGATTTATTAATCATCTCACTTCCAAATTAGAAACAACCTAGTTATCTATCAATAGGTGAATAAATTGTGCTATTCATTCAATCAACTACCATTGAACAACAAAAAAGAAAAAGTGTATGAATCTCAAAAACTTTATGATGGGTGAATGAAGAAATAGCCAAATAGTACATACTTACAAAATCCTAGAACAGGCAAAACAAGTCAATAGTGACAGAAGGTAGATCCGTGTTTAATTCATCTGGAATGTGATTTGGCAATTGATATTAAGGAGAACAAGGGTATTTTTAGTTTGTTGGAATGTTGTATATCTCAATTATTGTGAGAGATACAACATTCTATATATTTTTCAAAATTTACTAACTTGTATAATTAAATGAATGTATTTTATTGAATATAAATTATACCTTAATCAAATTATATATATTTATACATACACATATACACACCCATACAATTTGATATAAATGTGTGTATACATGTGTATACATAGAAAAAAATAGAGTGAAAACTTTATAAGTTTGCCCTAAAGAAATATATTCATAGCAACATAATTCTAGAAAATCTACTAATATAATGCACCACACAAAATAAGAAAACTAATGGCCACATTATTAGATACTTTGAAAACCATAAAAAAAATAATTGCATTTCATTATCATCAGTTATACATTCAGTGGCCTCCATTATTTTTTTATTTCAAAATCAACCATTAAATGCAGTAAGGAATATATTGTTTAGAGATGCTTACCATAGCAACTGATGGAGTGAATACTGCTTTTCTAAGGCAAACAATCTTCTCCTGATGTGACAATTTTATAAAACTGAATTACTATTTTAAGATGCCCTTAAATTAAAATATTTTAGGTGCTATAGACACATATGGAAATAATAATTTTCATTTTCTTCTGCAGACAGAAATTATCAATGCTAATTTCCTTTGTAAGCAAATTTGGAATGATTTTCTAGATTAGCCTTTTATAAATTCTTTGCTTCACTATTAACATGGGTGTGATATTACTTAACAGGCACGTTTTTACATCTTAATTGACTATTAAATATAGAAAAAAACCACACTTGATGTAAATGATATTTGATAAGGGTGTCCTTTAGTGACAATTAATTATTTCAATCCTTGATAATATCCCTGAGTCTCTAGAGATAGATGGGGAAAAGGCAATTTTCTTTCTTTCTTTTTTAAACATCTGTGTTTGGGTTAATGTTGCTTTTAAAGTAAAATTGTGTTGCTTATTTCCCAATCCCTAGTTTTAAGTTTTTAAAAAGGTAACTTGCATTTCAAAGATAATTTGAGATTTCTAAGTCATATAATTTCCTCTTTTCTTTTTGTATAAAGGTATAAAACATGCTGAAAAAATAACAAACCAAAAATATGTAGACAAAATTGGACACCATTTTTATTTTGTAGCTAGTAATGATATATACTCTTCAACTCACATTTTTACGGCAAATAGATTAGCAAAATTTGAAGGACTTAATGATTTTCAAAGGCAAATGTTGCCTCCAAGAGTCAAGGGCATTTGTGTTATGAGCAAAACCTGTCTTTTGTGTTCTAGATACTTCTGGTGGGAATTCTGCAACATGCCATTTTCATTAAGGTTAAGAATTATTGGGTCAAATGTGAATGTAAACTCTTATTTAAAAAAATAATTAACACAACATACTTGGAAA
Source organism: Plecotus auritus (assembly GCF_963455305.1). Taxonomy (NCBI): domain Eukaryota; kingdom Metazoa; phylum Chordata; class Mammalia; order Chiroptera; family Vespertilionidae; genus Plecotus; species Plecotus auritus. The sequence goes on along the minus strand of NC_137770.1, from coordinate 237,813,038 downwards.
ACCTTTATTTTATTTCCCTGGTACCATTTGTTCTTCATTTGAACCAGGGAGGGGAACGTCTGGCCCGGGGGCCATATAAGGCCCACGAAATCACTTGGTCTGGTCCTGTCAAGGCATTAAGAATGAGTTTGACCAAATATAGGAAGGTAATTTTTGTTTGACCAAATATAGCAGGCTACATTTTAAGCTGATTATTTTGTATGGCCTGTGAATGATATTATAAATATCCAAATAGCTCTTGGGAGCAAAAAGGTTCCCCACCCCTGATACAGTTGTAGATTTCATATTGCTCCATAGAGTGTTTTCCATGCTGGCCAGCTATCATGCTAATGTCCACTGAGTCTACCCAGGGTCCTTTGTTTGGTGAAGACAAGTCACAATGCCTGGTTTTTACTTTCTCCTACTGACTTGGGAAATATCATAAAAAAAGGTAAAAAATGAGTGCTTTCATCCTTCTCCAAAGTGCGTTTTCTCCTCACCTGACCCGGCCCTATCACAAATATCACAGATCTTAGTGTATATTGAATATGTTGGCCTTTTTCTAATTAAAGGTGGCTGCCCAATTCCCTTCGGGTCCTAAAAAGAAATGACTTTCAAAAAAAAAAAAAAAACACAAAAAACAGTGAATAAGTTAGTTTGAGGCCCAAAAGCAATTATTATTACAGGGAAGTGTCTTGTTGAAAGTCTATTGTGAGTTGGCTAGTTTTGGTCTCCCAGTACCTGGGAGGCACACAGCAATTTTGATCCCAAACATTCACACAAAAATAATTTATCCACTGAGTAATGAGATTTAGGTGGAGATATTTATGCTAGAGGTGCCTAAACAGCAAGAGTATTTGTCACTTGTCAAAAATCTGTGGAGAATAAGATGATTTTATTTTACACTACATTTATATAATTCAAATTATACTGACAATTACCAAGAATTTTAACTAAGTAATACAATTCAATTCAGGATCTGATTCTTCATTTGAAGTTAAGCACTGTGCTTAACCTCAGAAGGGAGATTATTATTGAGGTGGTTAAAATACAAGGAATTTCAAATTTACTAGGGAAGGAGACAAAAATCCCACTACCTAAGGCATAAGACAAATTTTGTAAACAAAGTGCAAAGGGCTATGATGATACAACGAAAGAGAAATTACAGAATCTGGATGTGAGAAAGAACAAGAAAAGGAAAGCTTTTATGGAGAAAATGACATTTGAGATGGTCTTTAGGAGACATTATTACCACAGGAAGAGTTGAGACATGAGGACTTTGTAGAAAAAGAAAAGAGAATGGTTAAATGCTTAGAAACAGAAAAGTGTGGGAGTATGTTATAGAAGCATGCAACATACGGTTTCAATAGAGGAGAGTGAATGAATAGGTAAAAATAGGCAATGTGTCTTCACTATGATCCTGAACAAATCTGTGAAATTTCCCATTTTTAAGACATGGGCAGCCAAGAAATTATTTTTAGCAGGAGTAATATGATAAGAGCTATTTGGGGAGAAATAAATATATCTACACAGTGAATAGTAGATTGGAGCTGGAGAAACCAAAGGAAGAAGTTGTGAATTACCAGAGGTGGCTGAGCAGGAGAATTAGAGGAAATGAGCGCTGGGTTAAGTCTGATGCCCTTGGAATGAACAGAAGGGAGTAAATGTGAATGGCACAGTATGAATAATTTACAAAATGTGCACAGGGATGGAAGAAAGAGAGCAGGGGAGTCATTAGGACTCAAGGTTTAAGATGTAAAAAATTTGGCAAGATTGGGTAGAAACAAATGTCGGGAATTCAGTTGGGGATATATTTTAAAATGAAGTGGCAATAAGAATAAATGAAAAATATTCCTCTCCTATAGCGTGACTGCTACAAAGACAAAAACACCAAAATTACATCGGTTCATTCAAAAAGCACCTATTCCAACAGAGAAAGTAATTGAAAGTTTTTCATACCTTGAGATATGTACTTAACACAATAAATATACTAGCTAATATTTATTAAGGACTTTTTATATGTCAGGTGTTATGCTGAATTATATAGTCATTTAAATCTCACACTTGTATTATCTCCATTTAATAGATAGAAATTTACTCAAGGACACACAGCTATCCTAATATATAAAAACCCTGGGTTGTAACGATCAGTAATGACTCGAGGCTGACCAACCAGAAGTCAGTGCTGGCCCCGCCCCCAAGAAGCATTAGGGGCAATCAGACAGGCAGGCAGAGTGGTTAGGGGTGATCAGGTAGGTAGACCAGTGGTTAGGGGTGATCAGGTAGGCAGGCAAGTGGTTAGGGGAGATCAGGCAGGCAGACAGCCCCTAGCAGAGCTGGCCCCACCCACAGGCAAGTGGTTAGGGGCAATCAGGCAGGCAGGCAGAGGGGTTAGGGGTGATCAGGTAGGCAGACGGCCCCTCCCAGGGCTGGCCCCAACCCCTAGCAAAGAAAGAGGGAGGCCCAGGCCAACCAAGCCATTGCACCCCAGCCTGTCACCTGCAGAGGGAGGCCACCGGTGGCAGGGGTGGGGGCGCAGCACTGCACAGATGGCAAGCAGTGGCAGCAGCAGGGGTGGGGCCAGCTGTCTGTAGCCCAGGGAAGGAAAGCCCTCATAGGCCCTGATCTCAGGCCAGGCCTAGGGACCCTACCTGAGGGGTCCTGGATTGTGAGAGGGTGCAGGCCAGGCTGAGGGACACCCCCCCTCCCCCCGCCGAGTGTACGAATTTTTGTGCACTGGGCCTCTAGTTATATATACAATATGGGGCAAAAATAGGTTTACCGTTGTGAATATGCAAAACAAAGAGTTTCTTTTGTATTATTATTTATTAATTATTGCATTCTTTTCCATATGAATACCTATAAACCTACTTTTGCCCCATGCAGTGTATCACAACATTTTTTTCCCCAAAAAAATATACTTTCAGTCTGCATTATGCTATTTAGGTTGCTATTGGACTCCAAGGAATAATTGTGGGTAAAATGATAACAAGAGGCATCTTAGAAGATACTGACTATGTAGCTAAGTCTTGAAGGATGGAAGGGAGGCAGCTGGATTTATTTATTTATTTATTTTAAAAAAAATTTGATAATCCTCACCGGAGGATATTTTTCCATTGATGTTTCAGGGAGTGGAAGAGAGAGGGAAAGACAGAGAGAAAGATCAATGTGAGAGAAACAATCAGTTGGTTGCCTCCTGCACGAGCCCTGACCAGGGCCCAGGCCAGGGAGGAACCTGTAACCAAGGTTCGTGCCCTTGGCCAAAATCAAATCCAGGACTTTTTGGCCCACAGGCCGATGGTCTATCCACTGAGCCAAACTGGCTAGGGTGGGCAACTGGATTTAAAAAGATGCAGAGAGTGCCAGGATGAAAGGCTTTGTCAGCACTGAGAGCAGCCTGTGCAAAGGCCTGGAGGTGAGAAGCAAGAAATGTTCAGGGAATTGTAATCCATCACAGAGCTTATTATATTGTCATAAGAAGTGTCTCTGGGGAAGAGGATACTACTATGTCACCCCCGCATTACTCTATGAAAATTATATCAAAAAATTATTAAATTAGATCTCAATTAAGCAGAGCCTCAATTAGTGTGATTGTATCTCACCGAATAGTATTTTTAATAAGAAAATGTGAATGACAAGCATTCAACCCTATTTTAGGCAGTCTCTTAGGGACAATGATGCCTCAATCCTTCATCTGTTATGTGAAATTTGATGAGAACATCTCTGAAGTCTGTTGAAAAGAAGAAAGTCAATTTAATTTATTTAATTTACTGTTGTTGTTGTATTTTTTCAAAAAAGATCCATGAAAAGCCTGATTTGAAGGGAATTATGGAGTCCATGACCTCTTATTTTGTCAGAGTTAGTTTGGGGCGGGATGGTAATGTAATGGTAGGTTTGTCATTCAGAGCAGCAACAGGAGGTGCTGGTTACAAACACTGACTCTGGAGAACACTGTCTGGGTTTGGATCCTGGTTCTGATTTTTATGAAATGTGTGACCTTTGACAAATGTATTTGTTATCTCTTTCTGTGTAATAAACTCTCCCAAATTTAGAAGCTTACAGCAGCAAACATTTATCAGGCACAATTAATGAAGGTCAGGAATTCAGGAGAGGCTTGGCTGGCTGGGTGTGGTTCAGGATCTCTCATGAGATTGGACTAATCTGAAGAAGCTGGAAAAGTCCCTGTGAAAGTTGGCAGATTTCAATTTCTCACTATATGGATCACTTCAAAAAGCTGCTCACAGGCATAATGACTGGAGAGAGAGAAAGAGAGAGAGAGAGAGGGGGGGGGGGGGACACCATGGCAGAAGCTTTTGATAACTTAGTCTTGAGAGGACAGCCCATCACATCCACAATATACTATTCATTAGAAATTAATCACTGAGTTCAGTCCAACTCAAGGGGAGAGGTATTAAGCTTCACCTCTTAAAGGGGGGGTATTAAAAAACTTGTAAATGTTTTTTTTTAAACCAGGCATCCTCAAACTACGGCCCCGCGGGCCACATGCGGCCCGCCGAGGACATTTATCCGGCCCCGCCGGGTGCAGCTGCCTGTCCTGCTTAGCAGCCGACTCGTCCCGGGCCCGCAGTGCGCATAGGAATTTGTTCATAGTTTGTTTTTTTTAAAAACTGTAGTCCTGCCCTCCAACGGTCTGAGGGACAGTGAACTGGCCCCCTGTTTAAAAAGTTTGAGGACTCCTGCTTTAAACCATCACAGAAAATTACCTAGCTTCTTTGTGTGTGTTTCTCTATCTGAAAAATGGATACATAAATAATACCTACAATGCAGTGTTTCTATTAGCCAGAGTTCTACAGAGAAACAGAATAAGTGGGGTCTGTCTGTTGGGAGGGCATAGCTTTATTATAAGAAAATAACTCACACAATTATGGAGGCTGGCAAGCCCTGAGATCTGCAGTGGGCAAGCTAGGAACCCAGGACAGCGATGTTCATTCCAGTCTGATGACCAGCAGACTCAGAACCAAGAAGGGCCAGGGTTTCAGTCTCAAACTGAAGCCCAGAATAGACCAATGGCCTAGCTCAGTCAGTCAGTCAGAAGGAGTCCCCCTTTATTGTTTTATTCAGGTCTTCATCCAATCAGACAAGACCCACCCCCACATTAGGGAGGTCAATCTGCTTACTCAGGCTACCAACTCATGTGTTAATTTAATCCAGAAACACCCTCACAGATATGCCCAGAGTAATGTTTGACCAACTGTCTGAGCAACCAGGGGCTCCTGCAAGTTGGCACATAATTAACCATCACCAGGTTGTAATATACATTTAGTAGTTTGATAGTTGAAAAGTGCTTAGAACAGGCATAATGAGGATTTGTAACTCTCATTTTTAGATGAAACTGATTTCTGTGGAAGTAAAACAACTTCTTGTTTAGTGATAACCTAGGTATTAAATCTTCACCTCTCTTCTACTAGCCTTCTTTTTACTGTGACTTTAGAGACAGTTGAAACCTACAATCCCCTCCACCTGTAAAAAAAAATAACTTCTCCATTAACTGATGATGATGATCTCAAATGTTGGCTATCTTGTGCTTTTCTGCAGGTAATTTCCTTATAAAATGAAAAGAGATTCATAAAAGGATATTTATAAATGGCAATTACATAAACCTGACATCCTGGGAGGGAAACATATTAGACATGTTGTATATCAGCTTCATTGGGCTGTTTTCCTCTTCCTGGAAGAATTGAAAATTTCAGAGAGGGAAAGCAGATGTGTTATAGGGATACATAGAAAGAGGAAGCTGGACAAAGGAAGCCTTCAGCTTACTTTCCTCAAATTAATTCTCTCTCAGACTGAGGAGAAATGACAGTGCTGGAAACCAAAGGAATGAACACCTGAAGCTCAGCTCCTGTGTTCTAGCCACTCCTCTGAAGTCTCCCTCTCACAAAGGTTTGTGTGGGGCCAATTAATTAAACATGAAGGATCTGCCCAGGCAGCTTTCCACCACACAGCTGTGTCTGAATGTCTTGCTTCTGGTCTCTGAAGAGGATATAATCAAGGGAATGTTTCTCCAAAAATATAAAATCTCCTCAAATCCCAAAGAGCTGGTCCCACTTGTTTTTGGCAGGCAGTAAGATGTTTCAACTTTTAAGCTAGAATTCCTTCTTCAAGGTCACCAGGTTATTGTGGAATTGTAGTAAAACAAAGACAACTTCCCAGGGAGATTTTTCAGTAAAGTCTTCATGAACACGAGGAAAATGCATCAACATATTGGCCCCTACTGTCTTATTTGGCTCTTTACTGAAGGGGAAAGAATAATAAAAAACAGAGGGGGAAAAAACAAAATGGATCTTTGAGCAGAAAATAAATAAAGTTGTCTTCCAGATCTTAAGAACAATGTCAGAATGTCTTTTAACTTTTTTTTTAAATGTAGCATGTCATTTGAATAAGGCATGGGAGACAGAAAGCTATAAAAATGAATTGAGTGTAATATTTGGTACATAGTGTGTATTCAGTAGTCATCTAGTGAATGAATCTGATCAATGAAAGATGAAGCAATGGGAAGTTACCTTCTGCATAAATCAGACTTTCCTTAAATATCCATTTATTCTCAGTTCTAAACTCTATACCTGAAGAGATCTTTGAAAAACCACTACCCTGCATGGTAGAAAAGGCATGATGGCTTAAGTAGCAAAACACAAGAAGAGCTGATGGGTTGTACTAGAATCACTTGAAGGATGTATTAAAACAGATTCCTGAACCTCATCCTCAGAGTTTCTAATTCATTAGGTTTGGGTAAGGCCCAACAATTTGCATTTCTACTAAGTTCCTAGGTGATGCTGATGCTGCTCCCAGGACCACACTTTCAGAATGATTGCTGTAAGAGAAAAAAAATAAAGAACAACAACAGTGATCTGAAAGTTCAAAAAGGTGTCTTGTCAGCATTTGTTCCTTTTATATCAAAATATACTAGTTTGGATACTCCAAAGCTTGAAAATTACTTAAACATAATAAAAGATTAAATCTACTAGATATATTCATACAATCTTTTATAATTAAGATTTTCATGTATATTATCAAATTTGATTCTCAAAATAGCTTAATGAGATAGAAGGGGCAGTATTTATTATAATAATATTTTTAATAGATGAGAAAAAGTTAAACTCAGATGGCATAGAGTAAACATCTTGAACATGGGGATCGTATCTTATTTATATTAGTATCCTTACAACTTAGCAATGTGAACAAAACACAGTGTTTGAGAACTATTTGCTTAGTTTATTACTTTTGCACATAACTTTTAAGTGATGGAATTAGGTATCAAACAGAGTCCTCTTACTCCAAATTTGGTGCTTTCTAATCTTCCATGCTACTGACATATCAGAGTACCTCTGCTTCTAATTTCCTTTATTTTGTATGACAGGAGTAGATCAATGAGCACATCAACAACAACAGCAGAAACCAGAAAACTGTAAGGCACTAAGGGTAGGCACAATAGCATCTTTATCTCCTCCTTCATAGGAGGATGTCTGAGACCCCTTGTAGATACACACCTATGTCTTTGGGATTGAATAGTATGTCTATCTTCCCCACCAGCTACAAAACCATGACTGTATGTGTCAGCCATCATGGAATTGCTGGCAGGCCTCAACTTTGGAAAATAAGTTTCAGGGAAACCACAAGCCATGGAGGGGAGCCACCTGGGGCTTGGGCCATATGGTTCTGGCCTCTTCCTTGTGGGAGGGAAGCAGCCTCTTTAGACCGAAAAGCTTAGGAGGGGTGCCTGCCAATTGTTCTAACTGGCAGCTTCAGACTGTAACCCTTGAGCTTACTCTGCTCTGTTTCCAAGTCCCCAAATGTGTTTAAATCAAGGGAATGCTGCTGAATTGAAATGGATTTCCCCATCGCTGCGAGGAAACAAGGCAAGCCTTCACTTTGACTTCGAAGCAGAGTCCCAGAGGGAGTCTGCCTAATTAGACCAAGGATCAAACTCCTTCATGCCCTGCCAGAGAGGCCCACAGCGTTTCTGTGGGCCGAGGGCCATAGAATCTGTTTTCTGCTCAAAGTGGCCTGGCTCTCCAGAGAAAAAACATAATGCATGTTATCTTATCCAAATAATTTATAATGTTGGAAGATGTTTCCTAAACCAGTAATGAACTAAACTCTGTATTTCTGGTATTTTTACAAAAAGAAAGAGCTCTCACAAATGGCCCATTAATCATATGCATGCACATCACGTGGTTATTTAAATAATTGTATGCAAAACAAAAAGTTAGGCTTTCTTTACAAATTATGAACAAGTTTAAAAGAACTTCCATAAAATCCAAGACATTTGTCTTTGTTTACAAAATTAGCTGTAATATCAATATAAGCAACAATCGCCCTATACTACTGAAAGTTTGCTGAAAGCATTTTAAAAACCAAGAATCTGTTTGTGCTTCTTTAAAGAACTCATACCTTAAAAAAGATAAAATTATTTTTGCTAAAAATTTTTTCCTCTCAGGGATCTCAGTGGCAAAGCCTTGTTTTTACAAATTAATGAGTGTATTTGAGCACTCTATTTGTATTCTTAAGCCCCACACTATGGAGCTGTCTGGACATCTTTATGTCCTAACCAACTTAAAAAATCCCAGTTGCCCCAAGAGAAGGGCCTAAATCCTGGAGATTAGAAAGAGAAGTCTCTAAGTGCCAGATGCATGGAGCCAAGAGTGCAATAAGCCACAGAGTGAATACGAGAAGTGAAGGTTAGGGGTGATTTGTAAAGGGCAGCTGTAGCTGATGAAACATCCCATTATGATGGAGAAAAAAGAAAATGTAAAAAAAAAAAGTTTATCAAGACAACAGGGACAGAAAGATGCCAGATGAGAGAAGGCTGTGGTTTAGGGAAAGAGATGGGATTGCAGTGAAGGTCCTCAAGTGGGATCTACTGGACAAAGAGTGACAAATTGTAACTGCCATTACTTGCTTCATTTGTGGTCTCAACTCCTCTGATATAAAAAGAAAGTAACCAGAGGCTGTCGTTGCCTGACATCTGCATAACTTCTGGAAAGTGTCTTGTGAGAGGAGATTCGTTTATGCAACAAATATTTATTAAGCATTAATATATACCAGACACTATACTACATGCTACTTACACATTGTGTTTTCACTGCTAAAACTCATATCCCAATAGGGGAGACAAGCATTTAATATTATTTGATCCAAGCAAATGTGTTCTGAAACTGCATGAATGTGTCAGTGTGTGTGTACATACATGGACAATCAAAGAAATTTTTAATTGGAATAATTTCACCATGCTGGAAATAATTAATACCAGATTAAATATTCAGGTCAACTACCAAGATACTTCTAAGTTGACCCAACATCACAGGTTTCAGTTCCTATGAATGACTAAGGGTTTGGAGACAGAAAGTTTGTGTTTCAATCTTGTTACTACTATTCCTTGTTGAATCACCTGAACTACTTAGAGTCTCAGTTTTGTTCCATCTCATTGATTTGTAAAAATAAGATTGTGTGGCACATAGAAAGGGTTTATCAAATGCTCTGTCTTTGTATAATAAGAAGGTGCCAGTGTCACATATGAGACAGCCAAGCACCTTATCCATCCTCTGAACGGTGAGAATGGAAGGAGATCACCAACAGCTTCCATGGGTTGGAGATGGTGTCAGAGGAAGGGACCCTTCCCATTTCTTCTCCATCTTATTTACACTTTCCTACAAGTCCTATCATATGTGGCTTCTTTCCAGGAGAAAAGTGTCTTTATTGGTCTATCCCCCAATACACACACACACACAGGAGTGATATATCTAAGACACTAGTTTATACACTGCTGCTGTATAAACCTCTGCAATATCATTGTTGCCTGTACAACTGTGATTTCTCTTTATTTTCAGTCCCTCAATATCTGAGGAATAGAGCACCTTATTACCATGATTCTAGAGCTGGCATTCCAGCTCAAAAGGAGGACCAAAATCACCTTGGTGTGTTAAATGGAGGACAGTTGTGCAGGTGTCTGAAAAAACACCCCAGAATGATCTCCTCTGTATTGATCAACACAGAGTTCCCTTTCATCAGCCCCACTGAAGCTTACTGACTACCAGCCTTGACACTCAGGCCAGTTAGCACATTTCCCTGAGAACAGTGACCTCTTTAGTTAAATCAAGCTAGTAATACCTGCCTTTCCGGTTTGCTATGAGTGCTTGTAGCACAAGGCATGGGCAGTGCCTGGCACAGTGCCTGATTGGAGTAGGTACTCAATGCATGGAAACTAGAAGGTTGTTTATAGCCTGGCTCCAGACTAATAATCAATTCATCTACCCTTTATTATTCTCATACTAGAGGCCCGGTGCACGAAATTCGTACACGGGGGGTGTGTGTCCCTCAGCCCAGCCTGCACCCTCTCCAATATGGGACCCCTCGAGGGATGTCCGACTGTCCGTTTAGGCCTGATCCTGGTAGGATCGGGTCTAAACAGGCAGTCGGATATCCCTCTCACAATCCAGGACTGTTGGCTCCCAACTTCTCGCCTGCCTGCCTTCATGATTGCCCCTAACCACTTCTGCCTGCCAGCCTGATCATCCCCTAACTACACCCCTGCCAGCCTGATTGATGCCTAACTGCTCCCCTGCCAGCCTGATTGCCCCTAACTGCACCCCCCCTGCAGGCCTGGTCACCCCAAACTGCCCTTCCCTGCAGGCCTGGTCTCCCCCAACTTCCCTCCTCTGCAGGCCTGGTCCCCCCCAACTGCCCTCCCCTGCAGGCTTGATCACCCCCAACTGCCCTCCCTTGCAGGCCTGGTCCCTCCCAACTGCCCTCCCCTGCTGGCCATCTTGTGGTGGCCATCTTGTGTCCACATGGGGGCAGCATCTTTAACCACATGGGGGCAGCTATCTTGTGTGTTGGAGTGATGGTCAATTTGCATATTACTCTTTTATTAGATAGGATAGAGGCCTGGTGCACGGGTGGGGGCTGGCTGGTTTGCCCTGAAGGGTGACCCGGATCAGGGTGGGGTTTCCTTTGAGGCATGGGGTGGCCTGGGCGAGGGGCCTGTGGTGGTTTGCAGGCCGGCCACACCCCCTGGCGACCCAAGCAGAGGCCCTGGGATCTGGGATTTATTTATCTTCTATAATTGAAACTTTGTAGCCTTGAGCGAAGCCAAGCCTCCTGCTTGCTCCTTGGCCACAGCCATTTTTGTTGGTATTTATTTATCTTCTATAATTGAAACTTTGTAGCCTTAAGAGGAGTCCAAGGCAGGCCAGTGCTGCGGAAAGCTTGGCTTCCTCCATTGCCGGGGGCAACCCAAGCCTCCTGCTCTCTCCATGGCCGCAGCCAACTTGGTTGGGTTAATTTGCATACTCTCTCCTGATTGGCTGGTGGGCATGGCTTGTGGGTATAGCGGAATGATGGTTAATTTACATATTACTCTTTTATTAGATAAGGTATATATGCTCTAGTTACACTTTCCAGAATGACTTTTATGTTTCATCACCATGCTTAAGGATATTTCTTTGCATTCTACTCTTCTTAACCTGGTGGACTCCTATTCATCCTTTATGGTCCAATACTAATGTTAGATCTTCTCCTTAGTTCTTTGTTGGAGTTACCCACAAAAACACAATGGGGTTAGTTAATTCTGACCTATGCTTCCTGTGTTTATAAAGAATTGTCTTTATCCCTTTATTATAACACATATCATAATTTTAGATGGTTAAACATATAGAGAGATCAATAGATGACAGAAAAATAGGTAAAAAGACAGAAAGACATCCTGAGTCACCAAGAACCCTCCAAAATCAAGGACAATTACCTATTCTTTTTTTCTTTTTAAATTTATAGTTTTTTGTCATATATATTTTTGTTTTTAATATAAAAATAGCATATTATTAAGAGAAAAATGCAGTCTATAATACAATATACATTATCCTATCCAACACCATTAAAAACAAAATTTGAATAGCTACATAGGCCAACATGGTGACATTTCCTACAATGTCTGCATGTTTGTAGCCAGTACATATTGTGAAGCTAGTGGATATAAAAGTTACTGAACGTTTATTGCATGTGCCAGACTCTGGATTCAGTGCTTTATATAAGCATCATTATTTCATTTAATCCTCTCCACAACCTAAGAAGGTTTAACCTGCTATTTTTTTGTTTGTTTGTGTTTGTTTTTAATTAATTAATTTATTTATTGTTTAAGGTATTACAAACAGTAGTACATATGTCTCCTTTTTTTTCCCCATTGACCTCCCCCTGGCCTCTCCTACCCCTCAGCACTTGCCCTCACCCTCTCCCCGCAGTGTCTTGCGTCTATTGGTTGTGCTTATATGCATGTATACAAACCCTTTGGTTGATCTCTTACCCCTGCTCCCCCTCCCCTACCTTCCCCTTGTAGTTTGACAGTCTGTCCGATGCTTCTTTGCCTCTATCTATCTTTGTTCAACAGTTTATAATGTTCTTTATATTCCACAAATGAGTGAGATCATGTGGTATTTATCTTTCACAGACTGGCTTATTTCACTTAGCATAATGCTCTCCAGTTCCATCCATGCTGCTGCAAATGGTAAGAATTCCTTCTTTTTTATAGCAGCAGGTAGTATTCCATTATGTAGATGTACCACAGTTTTCTAATCCACTCATCTGCTGATGGACATTTTGGCTGTTTCCAAATATTAGCTATTTTAAATTGTGCTGCTATGAACATAGGGGTGCATATATCCTCTCTGATGGTGTTTCTGTTTTCTTGGTATATAGTCCTAGAAGTGGTATTACTGGGTCAAATGGCAGTTCCATTTTTAGTTTTTTGAGGAAACTCCATACTGTTCTCCACAGTGGCTGCACCAATCTGCATTCCCACCAGCAGTGGACGAGGGTTCCTTTTTCTTCGCATCCTCTCCAGCACTTGTCGTTTGTTGTTTTGTTGATGATAGCCATTCTGACAGGTCTGAGATGGTACCTCATTGTCATTTTGATTTGCATCTCTCGGATGATTAGTGACTTTGAGCAAGTTTTCATATGTATCTTAGCCTTTTATATGTCCTCTTTTGAGAAGTGTCTATTTAGGTCCTTTGCCCATTTTTGATTGGATTGTTTATCTTCCTTTTCTTAAGTTGTATGAGTTCCCTATAAATGTTGGAGATTAAACCCTTATCAGAGATAACATTGGCAAATATGTTCTCCCATGCAGTGGGGTTTCTTGTTGTTTTGTTGATGGTTTTTTTTTTTTTTGCTGTGCAGAAGCTTTTTATTTTGATGTAGTCCCATTTGTTTATTTTCTCTTTAGTTTCCATTACCCTAGGAGCTGTATCAGTAAAGATATTGCTATGACAAATGTCAGCAGGATATAGTGTTTTTTGAGTAGTTTTATGTTCATAGAAAAACTGAATGGAAAGCACAGAGTGTACATGTACTCCCACCCTCTTCTACACATGCAGCCTCCCTTCCCATCAGCATTTCCCATTAGTGTGGCACATCTATATACATAAAAGCCTAAGTGACCGTTGGATCATTCGACCAGTAGCTATGATGCGCACTGACCACTAGGGGGGCAGACACTCAATGCACAGGCATGGAAACATGGGACAGACTAATGAATCTCAGAGGGAAGTGGGAGGGCAGGAAGAGATTAACCAAATATCTTATATGCATACTAGAGGCCCGGTGCATGGATTTGTGTACCAGCGGGGTCCCTCGGCCTGGCCTGTGACCTCACAATCCGGGATCCCTTGGGGGATGTCAGGGAGCCAGTTTTGGCCCAATCCCCACAGGTCAGGCCTCCAGTTTGTTATAATTCATGAACCAGCATTGACACATAATTATCAACCAAAGTCTTAGTTTACATTAGGCTTTACTCTTTGTGTCATAAGTTCTCTGGGTTTTGACAAATGTATAATAATATATATCTAATATTTTATTATCACAGAAATAAAAATGCCTCCTGCTCTACCTATGCATCCCTCCTCCCTTAGCCCAGAACATCTTCAGCCAATAATCTTTTTACTGCATTCATTGTTTTGTTTCTTCTTTTCTAGAATGTCATCTAGTTGGAAACATGCTGTATGTAGCTTTCCAGATTGGTTTCTTTTACTTAGCAATAAGCACTTAAGTTTCCTGTGTATGGTTTTATGGCTTGACAGCTCATTTCTTTTTATTGTTGAATAATTTTTCATTGTTGAATATACCACACATTGTTTATCCATTCACATATTGAGGGATGTATTGGCTGTTTCCATGTTTGACTAGTCATGAATAAAGCTTCCATAAACATTTGTGTGCAGGCTTTTGTGTGGATGTACGTTTTCAACTCATTTGGGTAAATGCCAAGGAGTCCAATTGCTGGATCATATGGTAAGAGTATGCTTAGTTTATAAGAAACTACCAAACTGTCTTTCACAGTGGCTGTACCATTCTGTGTTTCCACCAGCAATGAATGAGAGTCCCCATTGCTCCACATCTTTGGAGGTATTTGGTGATATTCATTTTTTAAATTTTTACCATTCTAGGTTTGTAGTGATATCTCATTATTGTTGTATTTTGCAATTTTTAATCACATACTAGGTTGAAAAACTTTTCATGTTCATAATTACCATCTGTATATCTTCTTTGTTGAGGTGTCTGTTCATATATTTTGCCCATTTTTAATTGTCCTGTGGGTGTTCTTTTTGTTGAGTGTCAGGAGTATTTTGTATATTTTAGATATCAGTCCTTTATCAGATATGTATTTTGCAAAGATTTTGTACTATCTTGTAACTTTTCTTTTCAGTCTCTTAAAAGAATCTTTCATAGAAGTTTGTGTTTTTTTTTAAATGACTAAAGTCCAGCTTAACATTTTTTCAGGAATTATGCTTTTGGTGTTGGCCAAGTCATCACCAAACACAGGGTCACCTAGATTTTCTCTTGTGTAGTCTTCCTGAAGTTTTATAGTTTTTCATTTTATACTTAGATCCAAAATCCATTCAAGTTAATTTTTTAAAAGGTATAAAGTCTGTGACTATATTACTTTTTTTGGCATGTGGCTGTCCAGTTGTCCTAGCACTGTCTTTCCTCCCTTGGTTTGCCTTTGCTTCTTTATCAAAATCAGGAGACTGTGTTTGAGTGAGCCTACTTCTAGGCTCTGTTGCTTTCCATTGATCTCTTTGTCTATTCGTTCACCAATACCACACTGTCTTGATTACTGTAGCTTTAGAGTAAGTCTTGAAGTTGCATAGTGTCAGTTCTCCAGCTTTGTTTTTCTCCTTAAATATTATGTTGGCTATACTTTTTTTTTTTTTTTGCCTTTAGAATCAGTTTGTAAATATCTATAAAATAGATCACTGAAATTTTGATTGGGATTTCATTGATTCTATATATAGATCAAGTTCATCTTTTTACTACCTGTGCCCAGCATAGTACTTAGGAGGCCCCCTTAATTTTTGTTGATGTCAGACAGCTATTGAAACAAATTAAAGGTAGATGATTTGCTACTACCCCAAAATCTTAAGACAATAGGTTTTCAGTGATTGCCATTGCAATATATGTAATCATTCCCTCTTCCCTATATGGGAAGAAGGAATAGGGGATCAATGGGGATGGATTGTGTAATATGCTCCACAAGGACTAAAAACATTCCCTGGTTTGCTGATGGTCATACTCTAAACACCTGGGCCACTTCCTGCTACAGTGTAAAAACAACAAAAAAAGGTATTTTTGAATGTTGAATGAATATGTTTTTTGGCTAGAGACCAACATGCTGAAGCAATTTCAGTTCTCAAATACACCATGATTTCTTTGCATCTAAGTCTATTGCCTCTACCTGGACCCTCTCTCCTTACTTTCCCCCACTTTCCACGTAACTCACTCATAGTCAGCTTTCCAGGATCTCCTTACAGATTGCTTTGTCCTTGTCTGTATCTCCCAAGTGTGTTGTTCTCTATGCTACTTCCAAGGATCAGAACATGTTGACATGACTCAACACATAATTACTGTTTAACGTAATATATCTCACCATGATTAAGGACTCACTCAATATCATGAAAACACATATTTGTAAATAATTCCTGAAAGAGTTATATAGAGAGGCCAAATCTACACTCTAGAGTCTATAATATGTCTTCATAAGAATATTTGGCATTTTCATCTCCCTGATCTCTGGTGCAAACAGAATGGACATTCCAGATTCAAGTTCTCTGTCTTCTTGGAAAAATTGCCTCTGATAGAAGAAGGCATCTTGCATCTCATCACATTAAAGGCAGCTGTTATCCATTTCCTAAGTGTTCCAGTTGCAGCTTCTGGTCTT
Source organism: Plecotus auritus (assembly GCF_963455305.1). Lineage (NCBI taxonomy): Eukaryota > Metazoa > Chordata > Mammalia > Chiroptera > Vespertilionidae > Plecotus > Plecotus auritus. The sequence continues at coordinate 237,796,831 of NC_137770.1, read as the reverse complement.
CTGCTGAAAGATTTCATTCCATTATTTATAACTCAACCTATTAAATGTCAATGGGAAGAATCCCTGGAAAGGTGTGTTACTGTGGTTACCAAGAGCTTCTCTTATCCCAGGAAGAGTCTGCTTTCTGGGGTGCAGAACAGGCTTTAAAATCAGCAGGAACCACACATGCTTAAGCAAAGATGTGTGAAGGGCACAAAGAACCTGCTCTCATTTTCAAAGCATCCTGGGAAATGCCAGGAAGGATTCTGGGGTTTTCTTTCAGAACAATAAATTATGGACAGTTTGAGGCAAAGCCGTAGAAATTACAAGATTTGATTCTCCTGCCATAGATAGAACAGTAACTTTTTATTCTACTGCTATCTTCCCAAACCTCAGAAAAATGCATTTTTTATGAGAAAGTCAAATCGGCCTTGTCTTGCAGGCAAACACTCCTATAGAACAAATGAGTCTTTTTTTGTTGTTGTTGTTAAATTACAGAAACAGTGAAAGATTTATGATTCTGCTGGACAAAATCCTTTTGTTTTAAATAGTTGCCATTTTTCCATGAAGAAATCAGACACCTTGTTGGTGTTTTCTTATAGTAAACATAAGGTCACTGAAAGGAAACAGGCTGGATGAAAGATCACCATGGTATTAAATTACTTCCATCTGCAAACACTGTAAATCCCGTAGACATAAAAAGAAAAGTTATGGTTCGGGCTCTGAAGTGTCATGTTTTTGGACTTGAAAAAAGTCCTTCTGCTGAGGACTTTATTCTATTGCCAAGATTAAGAAACATGAAGTCGTGACGCGGTAACTGGACCATGTCAAAAGCATTCTACAGTAAAAGCCTCACTCGCTTGCTCCTTTTCTCAGCCCTTTTCCTCCATTCACTTCTTGCCCTATCTAACTCTCAAGTTTATATTGGAAGAAATTGCTATGAATTAGAATCAAAGTCCCATAGCATTAGTTCTCAACAGATTTAAAAGAACTTACTCAGAGTATATAATTATTCTCTTTACTGATTAAAAATTGTGCTTGGGATAGGATGCAAAATGGTATCTTTTGGAAACAAGGTCATTTACATTTGTAATCCATTAATGTTACCCACAGTCGCAATCTTACTAAATTGCATGGTAGTTGTTCAGCAGGACTTAGCTTTTTTATCCAAGGGTATTAGAAGTTACTATAAGAGACGGCCGTGCCTGCTGGGTTCTTCTGGCTGCTAAGCCTCTGAACTGCATTTCCAGGTTTGAGAAAGTATTGTACTGAGTCCAACCATCAAAGGCTGGATACTGGCTTCTTAATCTCCTAGAAGACAAGACATGGATTTAAAGTACCCATGGCCAAGTTTGGAATCTGGAACAAGTGATGCAGAGCAGTAGGCTGGTGCCCAGTGCTCAGTGGCAGTTATGCTGATGGTCAGAGAAACACTGGCAATTGAGTAGTAGAAGCAGAAGTGCTCCCATAGCATAGATTTTACTGGTGCGTCATCTCTGCCATTTAATAGATTAATGTCCTTGGGAAAAAGCTTTAGCAACTTTGCCTCAATTTCTTCATCTGTAAAGTGGGGATAATAAGAGTCATTATCCCATAATACTGACTAAAGGGTTGAATTAGTCAATGCCCATAGAACAGTACCCACCCATAGAAAAGTCTTCAGTGACCTTACCTGCATAGCATGACCCACTATTATTTTCCTGTGGGGTGCACATAGATTGAACCATGTTCCCCAACCTTTTTCTTCATTATTCCCATTTTTTCCTTAAATTAACCAGAATAGTTTTCTGTTGAACACAACCAAAAATAGTGACTGAAGTCCATATCTAAGCTGATTTGCATTTTCAACAAAAAAATATACTCTCACAGTTTGAGGCTCATTTTAAATTCAGAAGTGGGGTATTTGGGAGAAAGTTATTTTCCTTGATAGATCTCAATTTTTAGAATGCTATCACATAAAAATCCTGTGTTTGGTTTTGACAATGACCATCCTGGCAATATTGCCATATTTATTTCTCTCTGTGGCACAATTAAAAGGGTGATCCAGATTTTTGAACTAACTGCAACACTTTCTGAAGATATGTTAAAGCAGAATGATTTTTAAAGTTCTGCTGAAAATAGAAAAAGAGAGGTCGTTTGTCTACTTGTGTTTACTTGCGAACCCTCTGATACACCTCAAGGAAAGAGAAAGAGCAAGCAAGGACAACATGGACCTTCACCTCGTGAAAATGCAGGGCAGGGGTGAAAGCTCTGTTTGGCTTCTGTCCACACAGCCTGAACACATATGCAGAGAGCACAGGGAGAAAACACCAGTGCAAACTACATCACAACTGTCAGGAATCTGGCTCCATGGCTAAGAATTCCAGAAAGTTGTCTGGGAAATAGTAACACCAGAAGCTTTCTTTGATTCCCTCTTTCATATGATCTCTTCGCAGAGGGTCTGAAGCAAAAGAGAGAGATAAAAGATTATATTGACAAAAGTTCTAGCTGCTTCAAAGGAAACCCATATGGTTTGCATGCCATATATAGGTCTTCCTAAAAAAGGAGGACAGCTGTTTGCCGTAGGAAGGCCCAGACTAGACTGCTGCGGCCAGTAGCTTCAGGCCACTAATTACAGTCAGAGGCACCAGAGAGGGCACACTCTTTAAAGTCCATCTCATATCCTTCAACACCCTTTCTTTCTTCTGCATATGGGCTGCTTCTCATGACTTGAAGTTATCCTGGAAGAAAAAGGTATTTCCCTGCCTTGCTATGGGGTAAATATTACCATTTTTACTGAAGGGCAGTAGAATGTAGGGGTCTTGATTGAGTATTTGTTGAGTTTCCACTCTGCATAGAGGAGTAAGCAAATTTTGCTAACATGCATACATTTTGATAAATTACACACATTTTGATAATTAGTTAACTGGAAAAAAACTTTTCTTCATCAAGAATAACATGCTGGTATGGCAGTGGCATAGTGAAGCTGGATAGCACCATAATTGGTCTCAGGCCACCCTGGCTCCTATTCTGACCCAGGTATTTATTTCCTGTGTGACTTTAACTGTGATCTCACACCTCTGTTGTCATCAGTGTTCTTAAAAAATGAGAGAGTTGACTTACGTCATCTCCAAAGTAGTCTCTATGTCTAAATTATATGTCTTTTAATTTCAGAGAGGACTTTGTTAGAGTTCAAAACAGCCATGACAACAAAAAAATTCACAGCACTTACCTAGGCCACATGTGTCAGAAAATAGAATACTTGTACTCATAGTAACAACCATTCACTTTAATATATATATATATATATATATATATATATATATCTGTCTTATAACAAATATTTTATATTAAAATGTTGAAAATAGTTTATTACTAATATCTAGTTATTAGAGAGGTATTGAACCATCTATAAAAATCATACAATAAGGATAACAATAATGAAGGTAATAATCAGTAGATGGTATTTACAGAACACTTATGATGTGCCAAGTACTGGTGTAAATGCTTAGATATATTCAATTATTCAATCCTCAAACCATCCTGGCTAATAGAATTATAACTCACTTTAGAAATTTTCAAATTAAGGCACAGTGACACACCCAAAATGTGGAGGAGCTCAGATTAGAGCCATGGCAGTCTGGCTCCAGATTCTACACTTTCACATACTCTACTATAAGCCTTTACAGTTGAAGGTATATTTGGAGAAAAGGTTAATACAACAATTTATTTTGTTAAGACTATGACAAAAGAATTCAACTTAAAATTAGTTCACATTCTAATGATGTGATTTATTACCTCAGTAATGTGGGAAAAGTATTCCACTTTGTAATAGTCACTGTCTTCATCTGGAGAATGAAGAAATTTATTTAGGGGTAATAATAGGAATAATATTATAGGGAATCATCAAATGGGTTGGATGAGATTAAGAATATAAAATTATCCAGCTCAATTAATAAAGTAATTAATGCATTTAGCAAACATTTATGGAACATCCGCTGTGTGTCCATCACTGATATGCAGTTCAGACAGCCTCAGCTGAGATGCAAGCATGTGACATCTCCATCATGTTAAGATTTATGCAGAGAATTAAAATAGAATGATATGATATGAGTGACTGGGGGATTAATTTGGAGAGTGTTCAAGGAAAGCCTCTCTGAGGAGTTAAACTAAATTGAGACTTGAAGATGGAACAGGATTGAGCAAAGTGAAGGTAAGGGAGGAGAATTCTAGGCAAAGCTAGTACAAAAGCCCCGAGGAGAGAACATGAGGCACAGGAGGATATGGAATGAGATGAGGCCAATGATGTAGACAGTGACCAGGTTGAGGGTGCATTCTAAGCCAGGCTGAGCGTTACAGAGTTGGGGTCTTATTTAGATCTATGGAAAATCATTGGGAAGTTTTGAGTAGGAGAGTGATAGGACAGTAAAATAAAATAGAAGAAGACAAAGAAACAACAACAAAATGGAATCTTACTTCATTTCCTCTGACTACATCTACTATAACCCTCCTCTAGTATCTTCACAGTAACTCCTAATTACCAACTCTCTTTATCTCCTAATCTGATCATTAACAAAACAGATCATTTAAATATTTTTTCTGCTCTAACCATATGTGTAGAAAATGTTTACAAAATTAATATTCATCTAAAATGGGGCTGCTTAATTTTATAAAACTACTGATTTCATTCCAAATCTAGATAAAAGCATTTCATTCATTTATTATTAATTTAAGCATCTATTCACTCAGCCATCTTTCCACTTATCACCAGGTATTAATAAGTACCAGTAACATAAAATTGTGTCATAGATTTTCTGTTTTCATGGCATATCTGTGGCACAGAGTAATTTTTATTTTTTTGTAGAGAGTGATTTTGGAACACAAAGGAAGAAAAAGAGGAGTTGATACCCCAATGCAAAATACATTGAAGATTGTTTAGCAAGTTCTGTTCCCTGGGAAAATAATTAAATGTAAACTAATTAAAGTGGAATTTATATCAACTCTTTATCTCTTGACCCAAGCTTTTGTCATACTTCTAGAAAACCCTGCTTTTGGGTGCTTCCCATCAAGTTACTTAAGTAAACTGAAATTGGAAGTCTTACTTATGGTCTTTTCGCACAGTGTTTATTCATTGTTAACAGTCCTCAGGAATTGGATTCTTTCCACATGAAAGGAATTCCAAAACTCAACACATTCCTTAGCTTCCAAAGCAGAACCAAAAACCTAGACAATTGTTCCAGATGAATGGCACGCATTGCACACACCCATGCAATTTACAGAGAGAGGATTGATGAGAAATGCCTTAGTAATTATTTCTTTGTTTGTTGTTATCTCTTGCATGACACTTCACTTGAAAATTACTACAGTCTTTTCTAGGTAAATATATTTGACCAGACTTAAAGACAATGATTTTAAGGCTGACATTCTCCAAAATAAATATTTCAAACCTGAAATTCCAGGTGATTAATTGGTTCTCCATAATCTATTACTGGTTTTCCAAATGGAATGGCTTGTCTCTTATTATCACACCCACCCCAACATAAGGTATGGTATTATGCTAAGTGAAATAAGCCAGTCAGAGAAAGACAAGTACCATGTTATTTCACTTACATGTGGAATCTAATGAACAAAATAAACTAACAAAATGGAGGCATGAATACAGAAAATAGACTGACAGCTGTCAGAGGGGAGGGGTTAGGGGCTAGGTGAGAAGGGTAAAGGGGTTGAGCAAATAAAAAAAAGAAAGACACAGACAACAGTATGATGATTGAGGGAAGGGGGTGTGTGGGGAGAAAGAAGAAGGTAAAGGGGGAAAGGAGACTTGACTTGGGGTGGAAAATACACAATACAATATACAGACGATGTATTGTAGAATTACATACTTGAATCGTGTATAATTTTATTAACCAATGTCACCCCACCAATAAATTCAATTAAAAAACAAATGGGAAAAAATAAAATAAAATATATGAAGAATTAAGAAAGTTCATGGACCAGTCTTAGTATTGGAGGAAAGCAGAGAGACTCTAATGGAAAGACAAGTTGGGATGGGATTGAATCAGATCTCTAAGATACAAATGGTGTCCTGATTTTGTTAGGAGGTTCAAAACCACAAAGCCCAGGCTCTCTTAGCTATATGTCATTATGGCAAAGACTGACTGAGAACACAAAAGTGAACAAGGTACACTGACCTTACTTAGGAACACAGAGAACTTCAGCCAGTGCTATTTTCAAGCCAGATTTAGTTCACTGTTCAGCAGCCAGTGAAGTATGAGACAGTACCACACAATTTCTTCCACTGTGATGTTGACCAGGATAGAAACAAGGTGTCTAGTAGGAATCCTCATGTTTCTGGGGATAGTAACATAATTAGTCATTAATCACAGATCAATAAAGATGGCATGGATTTTTAGCACAAACTCTCCCTACAAGCTTGTACTGCTCAACAAAGATGTAATATTATGGATGCATACCCACACATTTATTTGGATGCTGAGAAGTCAGATTCCCAATAATAAACACAATGTTATCTTTGGTATCACAGTTTACCTGCCTAAATTTAAAATTATCATCAACAAAACATCCTACATCAGGTCTGCTTCTCAGTCTTCTAACTGAAGAATGGGCCAATAGGAAGGTTGCTAGATTTATGTTTCTATCTCTAGTACCCAACGCAATATGAATGAAGATAAGATATTCAATGAAGTTTTGTTGAATGAATTAATGAATACACAAAATAATTCAATTTAGAAGATGGAAAATGGAAGAATGAAAGAACAAAGGAGTAAGTAAACGAATAAATGAGAAAATAATAGGTTTGTCAAAGATCTCTGATGAAATAATGAATAAATAAATGAGTATGTTAATGAATCATACATTATACTCATAATTACTGTTCCTGGTAGCTATTACAATCTTGAGAACAAACTCTGTATTTTGTACAGATAAGTCAGGTGCAATCAGCTGACTACTTTTGTTAAGTATGTGTGAGGTTCTGTATATTTTTCTGCCTCATTGAAGAAAGCTTTTTTGTAGAAGTTAGCTTTAAATTGATCCTTGAAAAAGGCCATCCAAAAATAGCCCAGCATGAGAAGTACAGCAGGCTTTTTCCTTCACTTCCCTAGGCTACTCCTCTATAAAAATATTTTGATTTAGTTGGTTCATTTCATATAATGGCAGTATGAATGATGCTTTAGAGAGGACATCAGCAAAAGGATAGGAATTTCCACTAAAACAGAGTGAAACTAAAACTATTTTGGCCTCCCTCTGGATTTGTTGAAGATAAATGATTATGATGTCAGTGAAATTTGAAAGAATATTAAATCAGAGGATGAAAATACCTAGCAGTTCCAACTCCCTCACATCACAAGGTCCAGATTCTCATGAACTATAAAAACTAAGATGATTCTCTCATTCTCAAAGTCCAAATAGTTTTTCTGTAACTAGTGTCAGGACACATTGAGTGTTCAAATTCCTCTTTGCTAATGATGGTTTTATACTCAAAGTTGACTACATCATTTGGTTTTCATCAAGATGGTTTATAAACATAACTCAGATACATAAAACATACCAGACCCTAAAAACTCACCAAAGGAGGAAACAGATATATAAGTACAATAATTCTGCTTCCTTATAGTTTTTAAGATTTTCCCTTTTTATTTTTACAGAATCTCTTCAGCATTTCTTTTTGGACCTCTGGAAGAGTATTCAAGGTGAAAAGAATTAGGGAAAAGAGTAACTAGGTTCATCTTGACTCCAATATTGGTAAAACAGGAGACAGGGGATGAAATTGGTTTCATGCCTATTTGTGCTAATACCTGTGCTAAGTACCTGTGATAGGCTGAATAATGCCCCCTCCCAAAGAGATTCACCTCCTTATGCCCAGAACTTGTGAATGTGTTACATTATATGGTAAAATGGACTTCATAGATATGATTAAGTTAATATTTTGTGATAGGTAGATTATCCTGAGGGTCCTATATAATCCCAAAGTTTCTCATAGGAAGGTAGGAAGTTAAAGAGAGGAGAAGTCAATGTGATGATGAGAGCATAGATTGAAAAGATGGGGCCACAAGCCAAGGAAAGATGGATGACAGCCTCTAAAAGCTGGAAAAGACAAGAAATAAGCTCTTCTGAAGCCTCCAGATAGAAGCATCTCTGTCAACCCCATGATTTTAGCCCTGTAAGATTGATTTGGGACTTATGATCCCCAAAACTGTAAGATAATAAAGTTGTGTTATTTTTCATCACTGAATTTGTGATCACTTGTTACAGCAGTAATATGAAACTAAATAGTCTTTTAGTTTAATTCACTAATTTGTATTATCTTATGAAGGATTCATAACACTACAAAGAAGTATCATCTCCATTTTATAGTGACACCAAAGTCTTGGAGAAGCTCACACACTTTCTCACTGCTAATTAATAGTGGGGTTAGGACTCAAATCCAGACTTGTCAGCCAATAAAGCCCATACTTTTTCTCTAAGGTTTTGTGTCCCATAACTTGTTCCAGATTTCCCCCTTACCTGTCAATGCCAACCAAATAAATTGTTCACACTCATGAGTTACTTAGGAGTCCATTTTGCTTCATAGACCATTGTTTCCATTGGATGAACACTATGCTTTGTGAATTATCTTGAAATCTTGCTTTAATTTATACTGCCATTCTTCACCCAACTACTAATTGTGGGGTCATTTGCTTTGTAAGGGGAGACAGGGAAGAATGAAGAAGAAAGGGAAAGTCAAGATGAAACTCACTCTATGAATTGTGACCAAGAATTAGTTTTCCAGACTAGTCAGAGTCTAAAGGGATGAGTGTGGGGTTTTTATTTTCCCTTTATAACATCATCAGGAAGTTACTCCAACACCCACCCCCTCATGAAACAAATTAAAAAAAAAAAAGTTGCTTTGAGGGATGCTCCTGGAAATGATTGAAATGGATCCCTGCTCCCTAAGCTACCAGGGAGCAGTCCCTAACAAATTTAAGGGCAGCTTGGCCTTCTTCCAGAAGAGATGCTGTCTGATTTACTGCAATGCCTACTGTGATGCCTGCACAGCTCACTTTCCACCTGACCATGGGAAACATCTGCAGGAGAGTATCTCCCTTGGCAGCCTCATTCTAGTGGGAGGGAGGAACCCAGCTCAACAGCTGCCTTTCTTATCTGTTACTGATGTGCACAGAGTGCATGTTTCTTGGTTGTTTTTTGTCAAAAAGGCTTTCAAGCATGTAAGTTATTACTGCTCTCCTTCTTGTTTGGATCCTTCTGAAACTCATTGGGGATCCTCAAAAAATAAAAAAAAAATAATAATTTCTCTTCATGGAGCAGATAAATATTTTGTAGAAATGCCCCTCCACCAATATACTTCTACTGTTTTCTTTATAAAAATGAAGTCATGGGGTACAGGACTAAAATGTGGATGTCATGCATTTCAGCCACCATCATGGTAATGAGACTTGGGGTCTTGACAAAAGTGAGATCAGGGTTCATTCAAACAAATTCAACAGTTACCAGTTATTAGTGTTTCCTCTACATTTTCCTTTTATCAGTTTCCCCACTTCCCCTCCCCACGCCATGAAATGTGTTCATTCTGAGAGTGAATAAAGCAGTTTCAGCAACTTTTGTAACATACCTCGCTTGTTTGATTAGTTCCAAACTTGGCTCATTTTATACAATCCTGTCTTTCTGCTGTGTGCATGTGGAAGAGGAAAAGGGAGGTAAAGAAAAATAAGAAAAAATATGATTACGAAAGTGCCTAATAAATTATAGTAAAACCAATTGTTTACTATGAGGGTGTTTTGTTTTGTTTTTGGAGGGGGTGGAGCAAAACAAAATTCTAGAATGACTATCTTGAGCCTACTGGCATTTTCTTATTTGTGATATTCTAATTCACTACCATAGAATCTGTGATTCATTTTAAGGAAAGTTGGATGAAAACTTAAATAAATACTGTACACTTGGGGAGGAAAGTGCAGGTGAGAAACCTATAGAGGGTAGGGAGTAATTTATTTTTAAATCAACTGTTGAGAAAGTGCTAGAAGGTAACATTATTTTGATTTTAATTTTAAAATATGCAGAAATAAATTGAGAAGTGAAAGTTATTAAACATACATATTTACATGCATTATAATTCAAGTGTTTCTTAATAAATGAATAGAAATGCAAACCTCAGAGGGAAGGTAGGGGAGGGTGGGGGTAAGGGGGAGAGATCAACCAAAGGACTTGTATGCATGTATATGGGCCTAACCAATGGACACAGACAACAGGGGGGTGAGGGCATGAGTGGGGAGGATGGAGGGGTAATGGGGGAAGAAGGACACATATGTAAAACCTTAAAAAATCATATAAAACAAAATGGTTAGAAGATAAAAAAACACACACACACAAAAAAACACCAATGTGAAAACAAACCAAAACAAACAAAAAAGAAATGCAAATTGAGAATTGATGTTGGTTTCCAGAGTAGAGGAATCCAGAGAGGTGGAATTTATTAGAAGATGATTCTGGAATATTTTCTGACAAAACCTTGCCCATTTTTAATCAAATGGAAGAAGTGGGGAACACACCATAGATCAGCTTATACTATGAAGTTTGAAAGTTTTCAGGCCCTCCCATTGATTTATTAATACAATATTTTTTAAAATGTTATCTGCCTTGCCATCTTATGGACTCCTCCATTTCAGCCTTGTTGGGCTACATTTAGTTCAGGTAGAATCCACAAAGCTACCTGGACCTCCTACTATATTCTGGTGAATCCTGATCCATTTTCTCAGCCCCCATTTCAAACACATCTTCTTCCATACAGAGGTCTTTCCTTCCTTATAAATCAAGCATATGCAGTAATAATGTATTTACATATGTTGCTTAAATAAATATACCTTGAAGTATATGTGTCTACATTTTCCTATTGGTTGGCAAACTCCCTGAGAAGATGAATTGTGCCATTTTTATCTTATATCATTTCAGGTAAATCTCACAATGTCTAGAACAGAGATGACACAAAATAAATATTTATTGAAAAATGGTAAATTCATAGCTTTTGTTTTTTACTTTCTGTTACCTAATTTCATATATATTCGTAAGTATGAGACCAATGATAAAGAGCAACTATAAATAACGATAGCCATTTTTTATGGCTCGAGGCTACAATTCAATCTCTCAACTTATATTATCTCAACTAATTCTTACACTAATTATTGATATTTTCTAGAAAAAATTAAGTACGTACTATGAGCAAATCTGAGACTGGTGGTCCCTGGAACACACTTGACTAGCAATATCCTAAGCATTGAATCCAAACCTGGATGTACAGGGCAAAGTGAACTCAGCACATTACCTTTTCAGGTAGTGTCTCTCATGACTGACTGCCTATAACAAAAATCTGAAAAGTTTAAAAAAAAATCACACTGTCTAGACCCCTCACTAGAGATTTGGAATCAATTCATCTGGAATGGGGTATGAGCATTGGAAATCTAAAACAGCTCCCCCTTGTAACCTAACAGCCATGGCTGAGATTCATCGTTTTGTATGAAGGTCCACCTCTGAACTGCTTGGAGTTAAATCCAACCACATGGCCCTCTCCCCTCACTCCCTCAGTCCCTCGCCAGCCTCTGCGTATTTTGCTCATTAGCCTAGCTTCTGCACAGATGGTGTTTGTGTACATGTTGATGACTTCCATCACCATCAGGCTGCTCATTGCCTGAGGGTGAGGCAAATAAATCATCTGTGCAGGTATATCAGGGGAAGGAGGGATGTCTTCTCTTGTGATGTATTGTATCCAACTCAAAATCCCCTTGGCTGACTTGCAAGGAAGTGTACTTTGTCATGTTAATATGAAGGAAAAAAAAAGCCAATGACACCTACATATATTTACATTTCTTGCCTCTTCTCTTATTTTTTTGTTAACCTCCCAGATGTTCAGAAACTTGGCATTTAATATCCAGCGTTTGACCTTTCAGTCTTCTGCCATCTGCCACACAGGGTGTTTCAGCAAGCTAATGTGAAGAGGCATTTGATAACAGATTAACTCAGTTGTGACACATTTTGACAATCCTACTCAAGGTAAAAATTCCGATACTAATAATTAATTAAATAAGGATTCTCATGTATCTCCCCCAAATTTTCTTATAGCATCAGCCTCTTGCCACTATGCGAAGACAGGATTATGTCTCAACATAACTGTTAGGTCTTCATCAAATTTTACCCTTTCCTCCTTTCACTGGTTTAGGGGAGGGTCTATTTCTAATTTACAATAACTGCATTTGGCTTCTAAGAGTTAAGAAATTCTCAGAAAAAATCTTCCAGCAAGATTAATATCAAAATATCAATATATAACATTCAAGTATGTTAGCTAAACCACTCGGCAGGATAAAAAGGCAATTTCACATTTTAGGGACAAAGAAAACAGAACCCTAAGAACAAGAAGAATATTGTATCTTCCTATGATAATGGAACAGGAGCATATTTGCTCATAGCATCTATTTACTACAAAAAGTCTCCTTGATAGTTTATTGTTAGCATTGCCTCATGTTACAACTCCTTTTGTAAAGAAAACAACAACAATTTGATCAAATGCTAATTTCCTTTTAGGCTAGGAGGTTTATGACTTCCCTATTCATTCTTTCCTTTTCCCTCTGATTTTTCATTCTGAGCAGAGATCTCACTAAGTTTGTTTTCTCTTCAATCAGTAAATGGATCTACTTCACTTTCACTTGGATGCTAGTATAATCCCTTTCTCCCATATTCAATTTGAGAACAAGTGGAATTCCAAATCACTTTTCTGTATATAAGAGGAATTTAATAAGTGCAAGGACTTTGGGTGGTGGGTGTGTACTAATGAATCTGTGGCCATTAGACACAAGGAGAGTAATTTATGAGAGTGAGATGTTAAAGTTCTTTTGTGATTCAGAAAGTAGTTTTCTAGCAGTTGGGTGGGAGCTGGAGTAAAATTTTCACGTTGGACCAGGAGTAAGGTCTCTTGGTTCAGGGCTCACTACTGAGATGTGCAAAAGTCATGTTCTCTCCTTTCAAGCGTTGTTCTATTTCAGAGGTTAGAACCTGAGCTGAAGACTGGTAAGTGATGCTTCGTCTGTGCTCTAGTTAGCAGACATTCCTCCCAAAGACAGAAATCCCCTTATTAATATGCTTAATTTCTAGCTCAATTGCTATTTTGAGCATCTTAGTGTGACTTAATTTCAATTAAATAGTAAATTAGGAATTGGATGAAGCATTGTTAGAAGCTTCTGTAATAATGATCATCAACATAGTACGTGTCATTAATCAGTGATCTGATAATACCCAGAAAGACAGGAGGACAATAATGAAATTCTTCTATAGGTTTTCAAAATAACTAGTTTCCTATTTTTTGAAAGTCTGAAGAAATTATTCCTCTGGAAAGATTTCTTCTTTAATGTAAACTCTCTCTGAACATATCCATTCTCCTGAAAATGGCTTCTAACCCTCTGAATTTCTCTCTGGTATCCTTTTCTTGAGTTTAAATTAGCTTATTTGTTCTGACATCTTTGTTCTGTTATCTTTATGTATACTGCTTTAATTAGAATTGGTATTTGAGCTCTATTAGATATGTGTAAATTTGGGCAAGCTTCTTACTTAATTGTGCTTATATAAAATGGAAATAAGAACATAATTTATGCTGCAGCCACTATGAAATAGTATGGAGGTTCCTCAAAAAATTAAAAATGGAACTACCACATGAGCCAGCAATTACACTTCAGGGTGCTTATCCGAAGGAGATAAAATTACCATTCTGAGGAGATATCGGCATCCTTATGTTCACTGTAGCATTAATTATAGTAGTCAAGACATGGAAATATCTATGACCTCTTCAAGAGAGAGGTCACTGTCATGGACAACAAAGGGACCTGTATCTAAGCTACATGCTGCCCCTACCAAAGTTACCAATGCTCAATGCCAAAATGTTTGTGCCCATGCAAATGTGACTCTGATGCTTCCACTATAACTGACATTGAACGTGGAGCCTCAGGCATTTCCAAGGTATGGCTGCCCTGTCTAATTATTGTCAATCAGTGGTCGTTAGCACCAATTCAGCACCAATTCAACACCAACAAGAATCCCTAATTCGCGTGGTGCAGTAAAGAAGAAAACTTTATTCAGTGCAAAGCAGCTCAATTGTAATATAACATGTCTGTGAAATAGCATGGCTGTGGAACAGCTCTGGGGCCAGGTGGCCCTGAGGCCAGGCCCCTCTCCAGCTCTGCTATGCTCCTCCTTGGTCTTCTCTGCACTATTCCAGCAAGATATCTTCAGCTCTAGCCAGGAAAGCACAGGTGAAAAGTGTGCTCTCAGAACCAGAGGGGAGCTGGCTTATATGGACAGGACTACCCCACCTCTGGTCCCCGATTGGACCATCCTCATGCAAATGAGGTCTCTAAATCCTCGAAGTTTGATTGGCCCAAAAGCCATTATCCCGTTTGGTCAGCATAGAGTTGATCTGATTGGTCAGAGCCAGCCGCTGTGATTGGATGGAGAAAGCTCCCATCCTTTTGGTTGCAATAGGATTCCAGGAAAACTTTATAAGGGCTGGCCAGACTGCAGTAACACAGTGCAGGCAGGCAGGTTAGCACAGGCTTTTTGGAGAAGTGCAGTTTGTATGAGATGTCCCCTTGCAGAAATGGCTGCTAGGCTTTTCTTTTTCTTTTTCTTTTCTTTTTTTTTTTAAGTTCAGTTAGCCACCAGGAGCTAACTGAACTTAAAAAAGTAGGTGTCTATTTTTTTTTTCCTTCTTAGTAGGTGTCTATTTTTTTTCCCTTCTTTTCTATATTTTCTCTTACGTAAGTATAAATGATTCCTGGGCAGCTTCTTACTCTCTCTCTAAATATTTTCCTAACTGCTACCTTTACTATCACCAATCCTAGCCACCTGACATACCAGACATTTTGATTATCAGTGAACATCTAGCAGATATTCATTATAAATGTTCCTAAAATTAAGCCATGGTAATAAAAATTAGAGGTCTCCAAAAGCCCAGTTACCAGTAATCTTAAACTGCATCGGTATAATTTGAATTCTGAAATGCACAGGCATGAGCGGTGTAGTTAGTTATTCATTCTGGAATGGTGTACCAGAAGAATATTGAAGTGCAAATCAAAAGATGGATTAGGGCCTAGCTCAACTGAAAAATTAGGCAGTTGAAGTCGAGTTCCTTTCAGATCCAAATGAGAACACTGCAAGGGACCCTGTTTTGGGGAGCAGCAGTGAGAAGGTGCTTTCCAACAGAATTAGGTTCTGTAGTTTAATGCTGAAATGTTAGTTTGCATGATCTGTTTTAGTAAAGCTAAAAAGGGAACCTCATCAGAGAGAATATTGGATGCCACTCTTTCAAATTTTTGTTTCAAAGTTTGTAGGCAGAAAGGAGCTTTAACCTTGTTTTTGAGTTGTATTTCTATCTAAGAGAAAATGGGTCTTTCATATAATACCCAAGTCTCAGAAATCTTGCAATGCAACTTAGGGAGGTTGGCAAGCTTAGAAGTTTAAGAATACAATGTAAAATAGAGAGCCAAATTCAGAGATGAAAAAGACATTCTAAGTTTAGTAAGAACCCTCAGCCACTATTTATTCAGTGAATATAAATCTTTTGAAAAAACTCCCACTGAGATTAAAATCACATAGACAGCGAAAGAAAGAAAATATATAAGATATCTAGGGTAGTTTTACTAAGGTAAATGCATATGCCACTGCCGAATGGCTATGATGTTAATGTTATATAGGTTATGTACTTTTTTTTTCCTCTAGCATCTACTACTGAATTTGAAAATAAAATTACAACTGCAATTCAAGTTGAAGAAGGAGATACTTTCTTATTTGGAAAAAAGATTCATCTCTCTTTAATTGACTCTTTGATCAGAATAAAGATTTGTAAGGAGAAAATGCAATATGCTTCTAATAAAGAATTAGGGATGATGAATAGGGCAGTCATTAGAATTATCAGGATTCCAGGAGGCATATGCTTCCAGACAAAGTAACCTTTATTGAAGCAAGATAATTTAAGAAGTGAACTCATTGGCTAGATTCAAATATATTTGCAAAGAACTTCTTTAGCAGTACTAGTAGCAAAATCCCAGTTCTCTCATTGTTACAATAGCAATTTAGAACAAGTTCTTCTTGTCTTTATTAGGTACTTGACAAAAACACAGGATAGCCTATAAAATTCATAAAAGCAGGGGGAATGTTGTTTATATTTTCCATAAAGGTCTCAGCTCACAATGAATGCTAAGTGGATCATAACTCCAGTCATGAAAATGCCTCTCTAATGAGTACTAAAGAATTCCCAGAGTAAGATCATGTCTTTGTAACCAGTGTCAAAAAGTCAATCGTTCCTGCCTAGGTATCAAATGGCTCTCAGAAGCTCTCTGTTCATAATCTTTTATCATCTACAGACCAGGTACTCAGTAAATGTTGATCAAATTAATTTGAGAGATTTGATATAAGATGGTATGGCAAAGAGAGGTCTTGTTAGAACTCATATTTTCATCTCTAATATTATGTAATGAAAAGTTTTTAAAGCTATGATATAATAAAAATCCAGTTATAATTTTATGAATAATCATTATCATCAGTCCCCTGCACAAAGGCTCAACTTTTCCTCATTCCTTTCTTTATCCTATGCACTTTACAACTCTATCCCAAGTTCTATTCTATTTTGCATCTGCACCAACACAGCTAAACATAGATGGAGACCATAGCTATGCTGGTTGGTCTCATTTTAAGTCCACGATCATTAACCTCAATTGGGCCCTAATGCTGCCCAGAAATCAGAACACATTTCCCTAGTGTAATTAGGTTTCCTCTTTCCTGTACCATGATGTCATACTTTCTCTTCTCTCCTCAAGCATCCAACATATTTGCTCCCAGTATCACTTTAGCTGCTAAATATTTCACTTATAAAATGGAAATAATCTCACCATTCCATCTATCCACTAATGGTATTAGTTCAATATATTCTGTCATCTCTTTTAATACCTTTGATAAACTTTCCCCTCAAGTATATTGCTGCAGAAATTATCCCCTTAATCCTGCAATAATTTCTCTCTCCACTGCATTATTCCTATTAGCATATAGACATGCTGTTACTTGTCCCATATTAAAGAACAAAGCAAAAATCTATTTAGCCTGGCCAGCATGGCTCAGCGGTTGAGCGTTGACCTATGCACCAGGAGGTCATGGTTTTGATTCCCAGTCAGAGCAAGTGCCCAGGTTGTGGGCTCAATCCCCATTGGAGGGTATGCAGCGAGCAGCCTATCATTGACTCCTTCTCATCATTGATGTTTCTATAACTTTCCCTCTCCCTTCCTCTCTGAAATCAATAAAAATATATATTTAAAATATTAAAAAATCTATTTACATCTCTTAACCACACTCCTCCAAATGAAGTCCCTCTTTGTCTTTGCCCTATAACAGCAAAACTCCTTGAAAGAATTGCCTATGTTTACATCTCTAATTCCTTTCCTCCCTTTTCCTGTAAATCCAGTCCAAGTAGTTTTTTGCCTCCAGGACTCCACTGAAGCTCCTTTGTCTAGGTCACCATGTCGCTCATAGTTAAGTCCAATGGTCAATTCAGTCCTCCTTTAACTTAAACTGTCAGCATCATTTGAGAGCTCTCCCCTCTTTCATCTTGTATTCACTTTCTTCCCTTGTCCTCACTCTCTTCACACCACATCTATTTCATTGGCCTTTCTTCCATAATCTCTTTTTCTGATTTGTTCTCTTCTCTCCAATCACTTAAAGTAGGAGTATCCCAGGGCAAAATTCTTTGGCCTCTTCTCTTATTTATTTATGGCTCTTTCTTTGTGTTCTTATGAAGTCACTAATGGAAGTCACAAAATGTTTAGCTCTGGCATGGTATTCTCACCTAATTCCTGAAACATATACATAACTGCCCACTTGTTATTTCCATATACATGTCTAATTTAAGCATCTCTAAATTAGTATCCCCCAAACCAAAATCTTATCCCCCAAACTCTCTCTCCTGCTAACTTCCAAACTGTTCTTTCAGTCCCTTGAACAAAAATTTTGGAATCATTCTTGACTCCACTATTTTTCTCACACCACACACTTAATTTATTAACAAATTATGTTGTCTGGACCTTAAAAACATATTCAGAATCTGACTACTTCTTAGTACTTTCATATTAACTCCCCTTGTCCACCAACTCTACTCTCACGTTAGGATTAGCATAATAACCTCCTAACTAGTCTACCAACTTTTACTTTTGTCTGATACCATCCCTTCTTAAAGCAAGAGAACTGTCCTCTTAAACTTAATTCAGATCATGACTCTACCCAGAAACCTACAATAAGTTCTATTGTTGCTATCTATTAATGCAAAATAAATTACAATAAAATATAGTTGTTTTAAACAGAAAAAAAAATTATTCTGTCCCATGAATCCATTTGTTGACTGGTCTTAGACAAGCGCTCTGGCTTGGGTCATCCACACAAGTTGTGTATGCCAACTGATAGTTACTGAGGCTGGAATCATCTGAAAGCTTGACGGGGCTGGATTCAAGATAGTTCACCCACTTGGCAGGCAGTAGATGCTGGCAGTTGTTTGGGAGGTCAGCAAGTTATTAATCAGATGGCTTATCATGGTCTCTCCATGTGGGTTGAGATTCCCAGAGAGTGAAGCCCTCCAAAAATGAATATTCCAAATAACTGGAAATAGGAGCTGCCAGTCTGTAAAGACCTGGGCCCAGAAACTGGGACAGTGCATTGGGTTCTGTTAGTCAAAGCAGCCACAAAGCCTACCTATATTCAAGGGGAAGGGACATAAGCCCTGTGTCTCCATGGAATAAATGTCAATATTTTTGTGACCATTCTTAATCTGACGCAGTTTCTATCTCATTCCTGGTAAAAGGCCACGTTCTTACAATGGTCTTCAAATGACTATACCATAAGGACCTTAGTTACTTCTCTGACCACATCTTCTATTAACTTCCTATTATCTCACTGTAGCACAGCTACACTGACCTCCTAGCTGTTTCTCAAAGTCTCAACGTCCTAATGTTTGCCATTTCCCCTTTCCAGACTCCTTTTCCCTCAGGTATTTATCTATAGAGCTTGATTCTTCTTTAAATCTCTTTTCAAATGTAACCCTCTCAGCAAGGCCTTCCCTGACAACCCAGGAAAGTTGTCTGTCTCTCATCACTAGAACGCAAGATCCAAAGAGCAGAGATTTTTGACGGTTTTGTTTACTGCTGCACCTGTGCTGCCTAGATTAGTTCTTGGAACATTGAGAAAGTGCAATATTTTTTTTAAATGAGAGAACATATGCCGTATTTAAGTTTTCGTAGTGGTAGTTTTATTCCGTTCAGTTGTAGCAAGTTAAGATTTTGCCCACTGAGTGACTGCATTAAAGACCTCTTTGTGGAAGCGCTTAAACTACCTGACCACATTCAAGGAGCAATGCTGGTACATTCATTCTTTCAAAGAGTGACTTGTTCTGAACACATAATGGTTGAACTATTGACTATGATAAAATGAAATGGCATTAGGAAGCAAATATGGAAGTAGAAGATAATAAATTCACTCTCCAACACTACCTTGGAATTTGAAGATGCCAAAACTTGAAATGATTGCTTTGTCATATTTTAAGATTTTGAAGTCTATAAGCCTGTTTGTCAGGATTTATATGTACATATATTTAAGTCAGGATAAATTTAGGCTAAATGTTATAAGCTCAGAAGCCATCCATTGAAGACTTTTAGTGTCTCTTGACCTTCCCTCTCGTTCTCTGTCCATCCAATCACATTACTCCCAGCAAGCAAATCAGAGGCCTAGCAGGTGGCACTCACTTTACACCTTCATTTACGAGGCTCTCCTAAGATTTCTCAAGAACTAGGTGTCATTTAGAACTTCAAAATATAAAGAAATTTTTGAAACGCAAAAAATGTCCTTTTTACCATGGCCATTAGTCATTATTAAAAACGGTAAATTTCACAGTTGATTAATTGAAATTTTATTTTGGTTGTTGTCAATTATTTTTCAGGACTATTCTGTCAATACACTATTGTTTGGAACATGTTCATGAGTTAACTTACCAGTGGTGCAGCTGGAATATGGAATGCCATACGTAGTTTTCCAAAGGCTTGAACAAAATTTGATCTTTGTTGATAAGACTTCAAGCACTACATGCCAAAAGAATGAAAGGGGAACTTCTAGTATAAATGTTATTAAAGACAAAGTTACTGGGTTCTTAGCAACAGGGGCAGCTGAACCCATGAATGCATCCTGCATGTTATCAGCACAGAATAGCAACCCCTGATCCATCTGTGCAAGGTTTCCCTGATGCAGAGGCAGAGTGCAAGTTCAACAGGAAGAAGGGTGACCCTGTGAAAGATGTCATTGAAAATTGGTTTGAAGGATGCCTCAGAACATCTAATGGGTTGCTCCTCCTAGTATTAGGAGATAATTATTCACTTGGCAATAAATTCCAGGAACTGTTTCATATTCAGTAGGTCAAGATGTTTCAGGATCCTGCATCAATTACAATAATTAAAATTTTGCTAACCTTTATGGAGGACTTACTCTGTGCCAGAACAATCGCTGAATACATGTATTATATCATCAATCCCAAAACAACACTAGGCCCTTAGATTTCTCCTTCTAATGCATAGCAATCTACCAGTCCTAGTCCATAGCCACTCTGGCCACCAGCCAGTGCTATATTTCACCACAAACATTTTATTCGCTCCAGGTAGCTCTCCCTGCTTCCATTCCTATACCTTAACCAGGCCTTTACACAGGAGAGAGATTGATCTTTTAATATAGTCATGATATATCATATGCAATCTGGCCCCTGCCTACCCTACCAGCTTAATTTCATATCACTTTCCTCTGCAGTTTCTGTATTCTAGTTGCATTAGGCTTTTTATTTTTAATTGAGTTTATTGGGATGACATTGGTTAATAAAATTATAGAGATTTCAGGTATATAATTCTATAATATATTATCTGAAGTCTTCTATCACTATTTATGCCCCCTATACCCTCTTCTATGCCGCCCTACTCTGCTTCCCCTCTGGTAATCATCATGCTATTGTCTATGTCTATGAGGTTTTTATTTTTTTTATTTTTGCTTAATCCCTTCACCTTTTACACCCAGCCCCACAACCCCTCTCCCCTCTCACAGCTGTCAGTCTGTTCTCTATCTATGGGTCTGTTTCTACTTTGTTTGTTAGTTTATTTGTTCATTAGATTACACATATGAGTAAAATCATATGGCACTCGTCTTTCTCTGACTGACTTATTTCACTTAGCATGAATTTTCCGTGTTTTTTTTTTTTTTTTTTTTTTTTTTTTTTTTTTTTTAATATGCCTTGCCTTTTCATGACTTACACTCTCCTGTATCAGGCACATTTTTCATCCCTAATTTCTCCCACATTATCTGGCACACTCCTGTTCTTCCTTTCTCCAAGTCTCAATCCTGTTACACACATCCTTAATCCATACTTCTCTTTCATAGTATTTACTGTACTTGAATGTATACAGTCCATTGTGCCATTATTTTGTCTCCATCTCTGATGTACTAGAATTTAAGCTTCATAAGGGCAGAGTCCACATCTTTTTATTAATTTCCCATATACCTAGTAAGCAGCTACATATATATAAGTAATTGAATAAGTTAATGGGTTTTTATGCCTATACTATTAGAGAAAATTTATATTTTATATGAGAAGCATCATTTTCACAGAGAAAATTATCACATATAAAAATGGAAAAGGTAAATATTTGCCGATACATATGCATAATATTATGGTCAATATTACATTATAATAATGCCCCCAAAAGGTGACCATGGAAAATGGTAGCATACATCTCTGGAAACTCACCAACAGAACCAAGGGAAAATTCGCATATATGTGTAGGCACAACATCAATTCACTTTAAAGGGAGAAATGTTTCTTTTTCTCTAAACCTAAAAAAGAATTGACATATAAGACAAAGATTAATGACTGTCCACACTGATTTGACTTTTCTGAGGTATTTGGCTCTGTCACTTGTTCACGTTTCCTTAGTATGATTTCCTTCCTTAGCTGAATGTGCTCTTCTCCTTTGTTGTTCTTGGACTTGTTTCCCTGACATTTTATTGTAAATCTCTTCTCTAATGCACTGTTTTTTTCCCCAGTGTTCTGACGTGAGTGTGTGTGTGTGTGTGTGTGTATATACATACATACATATATATATATATATATATATATATATATATATATATATATATAATTTTATCCAGTTTCTACATTAACTAGACTTTAATCACTATAAGTTTGAGCTAAAAAAATCAGTTTCTTTTTGTATTTGTTTGATATCAGCATCTCAGATTCTTTATATCCCACTCAAAGTATCTGTTGAATGCCCATTGTGAGTCAATGTGTTATCCATGGGGTTGGCAATCTGGAACAAAAGAGGAAAGATCCATGCCCTCATTGAACTTACAAAAGAGTATAAGAGAGACTGTAAGTCAATAAACAGAAATATTACTTAAAATCAGATTATTATGATTATGAAGAAAAATATGTATAATATGTTATTAGAAAGGAAACACAGGAAACAAATTTCCTGGGTGCCAAAGATGACCTTTCAGATAAAGAGCTGATTGCCAAGGGCAGGTATTCTTTGGACATGCCAAGGATATGGAGAAGATAAATCTACCCAAAGATAAGAAAGGAACTGTGTCTTTGAGGATGAGTAGGAATTGTTGGCTGGGAAGGCAAACCCTAAAAGTCAAGACACAGCCAAGGTGTCACCTCTGCTAAGAAGACTTCTCAGAATCCAACTTTAGTCTCATGCCACAGAATTGATCACTCCAAACATACCATGTACTATAATCACACAGTATTGCAATCATTATATGTCTCTTGTAATGGGTTCTGACTCGTCTCCTTCACTTCTCTATATCTCCCATAATTTACAATGTATCTGGCACATAACAGGACATCCAACCACATTACTTCCAGCAAGCAAATAGTAAATATTTGACTAGATAAGGGAAGGCATCAATATTAAATAGATAGGAGGTTCTTTACTTGAAAAATATGTTTTCCTCCTTAGATATGTCAGAATTTAATTGTAAGTTAACATTATACTGCACTCATGGGTTTTTTGCAAAACATTTTATAACAGTTTATTTCAGAGAGTACAGGAGTCAATTGACTCTATTAACATAAATGATCAGGCTGATTTTCAAACATAAGATTTGTTTTTGTTAGTCCTAAGAACTAAATCATTTGGATATTTTTGCATTTCCATAAAATGGTAATATATTCACTAATGTTATACAGTAGTCCTCCTCTAGACATGCAATTAAAGTCCACTCCCATCTCAATTACCATTTATCAGAACCCTACTGGCCCTGAAGGTCATCAGAATGTAGCTCCAACAGAATATAGAGAAAGCAAAGGTCCCTTTGTAGAGAATTTCCCAAATACATTTTTCTGAACAATGAATTAACAGAAAAGATGTAATAGCTCACACTTAGTGCTCAGTTTGAAGGTGATTTTCAAGATAAATATTAAGAAAAAGAGATTTCAAAAATAAATGTTCATTAAATTTTCTATTGATTTCAAACAGCAATCAGATGGAACTAGTATTCACTGATTAATATGTGCCATCATCATTAGAATATACTTATTGCATTTCCATATTTGGCATAATGTTTATGCTTAGCATTTATGATATACTAAGGTGTTTTTCATAACAATTGTAGGAAAGTAATAAGAGAGATAGTCTCCATAGATTTTTCCAAAGGAAGGCTAAATTCCCCTAGGTTACAATAGAGACTCTGTAAACAGTGATCTTAAAGAGTTAGTCAAGGACCAACAAAATGATGGGAATATCCTTTGATACAGTAGATTCTGAATACTAAATTCAGATCTGTTTTTCTTTAATGTTTCTTCACCATAAACATTTGTGATATAAACAAGGAAAATTATACAGTAAAAGAGATAAAAAACAAAACATGGCTTTTCTGTGGCATGCTTATAATAATTCACACACATGTTTAATTACACATGGTCTTGTTTATGTACTCCTCTCTTCACCCTAGAAACAGAATCAGAATATTCGTCCTAATTCTGGTTCTCTTCCTTATATTTATTTCTACTTTCACAAAACTAGACTCCCGAGTTAGCTAGGGGGACTCTCAGACTCAGGCTTTGCCCAGAGACTGATCAGAGTAGATCAAGACCTGTAATCCTTGACATAATCTCTTTTATCTCAGTCTGGCTGCTCTTCTTCAGTTTCTTCTGCCCTTTGTGTCTCTAAACTAAATTCCCTTAACGAGCTGCCCTCTGGAACTCCTCTCCTATAATAACCAATTTTGAAAAGAAGTTTAAGACTTCCTAATCCTATAAAGGACTCCACTGTTGGTGGGATAGTTTTAATGATCTCATTGGTCACATATCTCTGTATTATTGCTGATCTCACTACCTTGTCTGTCCCACCTATTGCTGTGGTCTGTCTTTCCTTCAATGATCATATCTGTCATTTTTCCTTTTTATATATATTCTTGATGGCATGATTATTCTATGAGATAGAGGTAATTAGCTCCATTTATCCAATGTAAATACTGAGGCTCAGAGAAGTTAACTGACATTTCCAAAGTCACTAGCCAATAATTAGTTGCCAAAGTCAGCATCTGAACTCAGATATAATTTAAAGACATTGATGAGTTACAAAATTAGATTTAACAGTTTCTGTATGAAAACCTGGGGTACAGATTCTTTTAAATTATCAGAAGTTCATGATATCTCATAGACCTGCAATAGTCAATTAAGCAGAGAGCACTTGTGGGGTAACTTCTCAGTGGTCAAGTCTAGGCCAGGTAGTTTAAGGTCATATAGAATTTCCATAAGGCATAGCAACTTCCACAGGGAAGCTGAAGAATTTATTGAAGAGAATAAACAATGGTAAAAGAACATTTTGAGAATCTTTTAAGTATAAGCAGGGACAAAAATATCTGGAAGGAAAAATAATGAGTGATCATAAGTAACAAGTGGGAGAGAAAATGAAAACTGGCCTAAAAATCAGTGAGAGTCACATGAATGAAGTCACTCAAAGGAGGTGTGTTAACCTGGCTATGAGTCTGGGTTGATCTAGTACAGTGGTCGGCAAACCGCGGCTCACGAGCCACATGCGGCTCTTTGGCCCCTTGAGTGTGGCTCTTCCACAAAATACCACGGCCTGGGCGAGTCTATTTTGAAGAAGTGGCGTTAGAAGTTTAAGTTTAAAAAATTTGGCTCTCAAAAGAAATTTCAATCGTACTGTTGATATTTGGCTCTGTTGACTAATGTGTTTGCTGACCACTGATCTAGTATATTAATCTGAGTTCCCTAGGAAGCAGACACTGAGACAACGAATTGACTTTAAGGGCTTTATTTGAAACACACCTAGAAAATAATGATAGAGAAGTGAGATAAGAAAAGGAAGAGAGTCAGATAAAGTAAAAAAACACACGTAATACATGACAAAAACACAGGTTACTACTATCAATAACTTTGAGTTTAATCCCAATGGGTATTCTGGCAGATCATGTCCAGCATACCTCACAGTTATGCAATCTAAGTGATGAGAAAGTTAAGATATTTATTCACAAGTTCCCCATATGTCATTAGCTAAGGGCTGATCCAAGAGATATTAACACAGGTGGGATTTTATCCCTCAGTCAGAAAAAAAAAATAATCTGTTCTTGGTAGAGAGTCCTGGGTGTTAAAAATATCAGTTTTTGGTATGTGGAGATGAGTGCTATGAGGTTTAGGTAGGTGGGTTGCTGATAGCATCAGCAATAGGAGGGCCAAAGACAAAAATTTTGGGAAAGGGAATGGGAAAAGAAAGGATTTTCAAATGATAGAAGCATAAGTATGTACAAGGACATGAAGCTACTCAAAAGAATTACTCTTTTTTTGTACCATTTTATACTGTATAAATCATTTTCACATATCAAACGTCACTAAATAGAGTAGTTTATATGACACTGTGATAAGACCACTTGGGATTAAATTTAGGGGGCTTATTGAAGAGTAATAAGAATTGAAGTTGAGTAGATCTGAGTTTTAGATTTCCTGAAAGGCAGGTAACATGTGTGTTGTTTACCACAGAGAAAAGGGAGGTATTGGTGGATTTGAACAGGGAAGTGCTATGATATAAGACAATTCAGAATGGTTTTCTGAAAACCATGTAACCATTCATTCATTCATTGCAAAAATATTTATTGATCATCTTCTATATGTCAAATACTAAGGAAGAATACATCTGAATAAGGTGGATGATATGCATATATAGACAGATAACATCAAGACTGTTGGGGTGGGTGCAAACGAAGAGGCAATAACACAGATAGGGGGGATGAATAGTGGCAGGACAAACTGGTATTCAGAAAGCACACAGATAGTACTTTTGCACTAATCCCAGTGCCATGTGTGAAGGTCAAGATATGAAACTCACCACACATGTTCTGTGGCTGGAAATCATAACAATAGGGACCACTCAAGAACAATGAAAAATTAAATGGACATGGTCCATAGTAATCCTTGTACCATGCATTAATCACAATGTAATGAGTATATTTGGAATACTTGTGTGCTAGGCCTTCTTCAAAGAACTTCACTTATTTTATGTGATTCAACCTTATAACCTTATATAATAAAAGCCTTATATGCTAAAAAAAAAAAAAAAGAAGTATAGCTAGGAATGGGGAGGAAAGGATGGAAAGTGTGGTGGGCAATGCTAGTTCCCTACTCAAAAAGGCTTGCTAACGGAATCCTGGATCATTTGGAATTATAATGTGGCCAGCAAAAAAAGGAAAGTATGATACAACTAAGTCAATCAAAATAATTCTATTCCCTTTACCTGATATATGCAGTCTCCTGTGAAACTAGAAGAGGCTATGGGAGCTAGCTATGACCAAGGAGATATTTGCAGAAATATAATGAAAGAGTGTGGTTCTGTCTGATAAAACTAAAGATCTTCTAATTTTTCCTGAAAATAGCCCAAGAATATGGTTCTTAGAGCTGCTCAATCAACCATGTGTAGTGACCTGGATAAAGGAAAAGGCAACATGATCATAATAATTGAGAAAAATGGGTTGGGAAGCCTGTGATATTATTGACTTGACTGGGGTACTGAATGAGCCCTATATTCATAGGCCACAGTTTTATTGTGAATTCTTGATTACAGTAGTCCTACCTTATCCAAGGGGGATATGTTCCAATGGATGCCTGAGACCATGGATAGTACTGAACCATATATATTAATGATGTTTTTCCCCTCTAAATACATACCTAAGCACTGTGATATTGCAATAGTCAACCTGATAACCAAGAGACCTACTAAGTGATTAACAGGTGGGTAATGTATACAGCATGGGTACACTAAACAAAGGGATGATCAAAGTCCTGGGCAGGATGGAGCAGTGCACCTTTTCTTTAGTAGGTGAAATACACTCTGACATACTTACTAGTTATCAGTCTATCCTAATAAAAGGGTAATATGATAATTAGACTGGGAGATCTTCCAGATGTCCTTTTGGACAAAGCCATGGTGGCGGGGCCAAGGCAGAGGCAGTTAGGTGTGATCAGGTCAGCATGGGAGGGCAATTGGGGGCGATCAGGTTGGCGGCGGGGGGGATAGTTGGGAGCCATCAGGCCATCAGGAGAGGGCAGTTGTGGGCAATCAGGCCGGCAGGGGCAGGCAGTTGGGGGCGAGCAGGCCAGCGGGGGAGGGGAACTGTTGGGGTGATCAGGCTGGAAGTGGGGGGGCAGTTGGGGGTGATCAGGCCAGCAGGCAACGTGGTTAGGGGCAATCAGGCAGGCAGGTGAGCAGTTAGGAGCCAGAGGTCCTGGATTGTGAGAGGGATGTCCGACTGCCCTGGGATCAGGCCTAAACCAGCAGTTGGACATCCCCCGAGGGGTCCCAGATTGGAGAGGGTGCAGGCCAGGCTGAGGGACACCCACCCCCAACACAAATTTCGTGCACCAGGCCACTAGTCTATAATAATAATAATAAAAGCATAATATTCTAATTAGACCAGACATCCTTCTGGAAAAAGCCAGGGCTGCAAAGGAAGCCTGGGTTCTGGGTGCCTGCTGGTGGCCAGAGGGAAGCCCAGGGTACCAGAGGGAAACTGGTGCCGGCATCCGGGGGAAGGAAGGCTTACTCTTGCACAAATTTCATGCATCGGGCATCTAGTAAAATAATATATCCTCCATGTATTTGGATGGCAGTAGATTAATAGCAAAATCCTTCATTCATTTATTCCAATAAAAGTTTTAAAATACCTACTATGTGCTAAGCATTGTCTTCCTTAGGACATTTTAACGTAAGTTAAGGATAAGAGAAGTAGCAAGAAAGTTAGGAGTGACTTTTTCTCTCAAGAGAAGAGTGTTTCAGAGTTAATGAAAGAGCACTTTAAGATGGCAAGTTTTATCGACATCTTATGTTGCTGTGAGAGAATAATTTAAAAAAGGAATGAGAATTGACCATTGCATTTGGCAAGATGTCAGTAATTGTAAACTTTGTTTATTAAATAGACTGATAAGAATTAAGAGGAAAATTAGAGGTAAAACATTGAAGGAAGCCAGCGCAGGAAAATGACATTTGAAGTTTATCCATAAATTGTGCTGTGAGATGAAGGTATCCCTGAAGAGACAGCTGATCTGGGAGAGTTTTAAATATAGACAATATTACAGCACATGTACAGAGTGGGGCAAAAGTAGGTTTACAGTTGTGAATATGCAAAACAGTTTATTCTTATATTATTATTTATTAATCATTGTATTATTTTCCATTTGAACAACTGTAAACCTAGTTTTGTTCTACTCTGAATATACTGAGAAGAATCACCCAACAGAGAGGATGAATTTGATACTGAAAGAGGGAGCAGGGATTACTGTAAGGATAACAAGACCTGGAGTAAGTCAGAGGGCATAGCATGAGAGTTCTTTCCACATACAAGGATAGTTCTTCCATTTTAACAGGAAACAGTGCAGAATACATAGGTCCTTTAATAAGTGGGTTTATAGATCAGGTGGGAGGATAAAGATGTAATCTTCTAAGTGCTATTTTCTTGGTGAAATAAGAAGCAGGTCACTTTCTGGGCTGAGGTAATAGAGTGGAAGGGTTAAAAGATTGAAAAGAAAGATTTAAAATAGCATCTTATCAATTGGGATATACCATATAATGCTGAAGTAACAGATAACCCCTGGGTTTCAGTGGTGTAATGCACAATGTATTTTTCATTTATGCTCATTTCAACAATGACCAGCATAGGTTAGCAGGGAGACTCACACTGCAGTCACTCAAAGACCCAAGATCAACAGAGAATCCAGTTTGCTTTGTTACTATAGTAACTCTAACACAATAATAAAGGAGTGTATTCACTTGTACACTGGCTTTAAAAGTCCTCTGCTTGTGCTAATTGGTATGTGAGTTACAAAGTAATTATAATATTAATATAATATGCACGTTTTACTTGCCAAAAATTGGCCATGACTTTTTGGTTGGAATTCATACATGTGTGTTGATTGCATCCTATAACCATCATGAATATATATAACCACTGCATTTTAGCAAACCTATGACAAATACTTGTATGAAGTTTCCCCAATCATTAATAGTGTTTTTATTTGGTAGATAACTTGTGGAATTTTCAATAGAAATTTTGGATTAATTTTTCACTCTAAACACTGATTTTATAATCTATTCCCCATGTATGATGCAACTGAACAATAAGATTCTCTATCTAAGCTACTTATTTCCTAAATGACAATCTTATTTGATCAAAAACATTTGACTCAGCTAATCATCAAAATAACCTTGATGAGAAATGGTCAAAAAATTTCATCTAGAGTTCAGCTTCACCAATAGTCCTTTTTTTTTTTTTTTTCATTTCTACAACTAAATTCTTACCATCGGGCAAGCTGCTCACTGGGTTCCTTACAGATTTTGGATTCTATGAGTCTGGTGAAGAGTAAGAAAAAAAACCTACAAGGCAGGAGGTCACTTACCATAGCAAAGAAAAACAGACTTTGCAAAGGCCTAATGTCAGTATGGAGGACAGAGTAATTTCTTGGAGAAATATGTTTTTAAATCAGTGAGAACTCAAACTCACCATAAGTATCTTTAGGAATTAACTTCCTAAAGTAGAGAAATAGAGCTAAGTATACATTGCCTGTGACCCAAGGAGAAAAGAGTATGGGAGAACCATTTAACATCATCTGAAGCATATGATATGCAAATATCATAAAGATAAAGAGATTAAAAAGGGTGATCCATGTATACAGAACACATACATGTTATGGAAAAAAAAATGTTTAACCAGGAAATTACTGAGTCACTGAGCACAGAGATGAATCTCTCATGGGAAACATTAGGAATGCAGTTGCCTGAACAAATTAAAACTAAATTGACCACATGACACTTTATATCAGCCAGCAAGCAGGGCTCAGGTAGAAAGGACTAAGCAATGGATTATTTCCCTACTCATATATCAATGTTTCTATGAAATAAATCCACAGAGACCAAAGCACTGTGATCCCAAATATTACCTATTCATCTATTTCAACTAAAAGATTGCTTCCCTCACCTTCTCAGTGTGGTAAGACATTCTGTGCAAATAAACAGGGCAAGGATGGTACTTACAGAGGGAAAAACATTTGTAAAAAAAACCAGAGTATGGAAAACCCAGTGCGTGGACAGACTTTTTAAGAAATTGGTAAGTGGAGAACACAGCTGGATTAGATAAGTGGTAAAAAATAGTATTGGAAGGCAAGTAAAACTCCCTGAATTCATTCTAATTGCTCAAATAACCTTATATTATAAAATCAAGATCAAACCAAATTGAAGAAATAAGCATTTTCTATTTGATTTCATCAATAAAAGTATCAAGCCTGCCTATAGTTATTGGGAAATCAGAACCACTCAGCCAGAATACCTACATTGACCAATTTAATCAAATTATGGCTTTTACTGGCTTGGCCATATTTTACTGAGTGTACAAAAATGCCCAAAGAAAAAAACCTTACATTTATTTAAACAATTCTCTAATATCAAGAGTCATAAGTATGTATGATATCATTTTTCTTGTTCAATAGATGTCATAAATCATCTAAGTATACTAATGAGTCTTATATCACAGATTCATGTTCTTTCACAATAAGCCCTGCTCTCATTTTGTCATAAACCAGTTGAATCTTAATCTCCTTAAGAAAAATAATGTGAGAAGCTGAAAATAAAGTTTTATGTTCTAAAAACTTGATATCTAATACTTTCAGATGCTACTTTTAAAGAGACTCTGTTTGGGCTCTGTGTGTTTCCTCGGTTGACACCACAATGCTTTAGAATAATACAAATATATTGTCTTAAAAAGCAATTGAAACCAAGAGCGTAAATACATTAAAACATTTAAAACATGTAAAAGTACAGTGTGTTGCTATTTAGCACAACCCAAGTCTACAAGGGGCATGGCATCCCCTTCACTACTTTGGATATCGATCATTTTTCCAAGTCTTGAAGTCTATCTGGAATTGTGACTTAGTCCCTTTGTGCTGCTAAAACAAAAATATCATACTCTGAATAGCCTTTTTTTTTTTTTTTCAGAGAGAGGAAGGGAGGGGGAGAGAGAGATAGAAACATCAATAATGACGGAGAATCACTGATCAGCTGTCTTCTGCATAACCCCCACTGGGGATCTAGCCTGCACCCTGGGCATGGGAATCGAACCTATACCTCCTGGTTCATGAGTCCATGCTCAACCACTGAGCCATACCAGTTGGGCTCATTTGCAGCCTAGTTTTAACAATAAATATTTGCTTTGCACAATTTTCTAGGCTGGCAAGTCCAAGATCAAGGTGCAGGCAAATTTGGTGTCTGGTGAAAGTCTACTTCCTGGTTCATAGCCATCTTCTTGCTATGTCACCAGATGGCAGAAGTGGCAAGGGATCCCTCTGGAATCTCTTCTATAAGGACATTAATCCCACTATGAGGGCCTTCCCCACCTTCTACCATAATCACACTGGGGGCTAGGATTTCAACATATACTTTTATTTGGGGGGGTGGGTATGAACATTTATTCTGTAGTTCATTGCAGAACACCACTCTGACAAAATTGTACAAATAAAATATTTACTTAAAATATAGTGCTTAAAAACAAATTATAAATAGTATATAAAACAACTCTTCAGACAGAGTTGGGTGGATATAGTCTGCGATGTTAGAGAAGTATAAAAAAGTGTTTCCTGTTGTGGGTGAGAGGAGGGCAACAGCAGAAAGTGAATATCATTGGCCATCAAATGAGACTCAACCCTGAAAGTCTGGCATTTCCAAAAATCTGATTTGTCATTTCCCAAACCTGAAATGTGAGGTTTGAAAATGAGATGATTGTGCTGGAGAGGAAATGGGTGTGGGTTTTGAGGCTTCCAGACGGCGGAAGGGAAAGTCATTGTCTCAGGCCAGGGTCATGATTTTCTCAGGCTTGGGAGTGTTGATGGTACTTAGACCAAGACAAGAAGACAACCTGATCAATAGCCTTTTAGTTTTCCTCCTCCAGGGCTAATCCATAAGCAATTTTGTATGGAGAAAGGCAGGAGGAAAAGTAAAACTGACCCAGCTTTTAACCTCTCCAAGCGTGATTCAAGATGTCATAAAAGCAGCTGCCAGAAATGAAGAGACAGGAATTATATCAGAGTGTAGAAAAAGCGGAAAAGAAAGGGAGTCTTTGGAAAAGCTACCATATCGACAGCAATGGATCTGACACCTGGCCAGGAGGCACATCTGTGGGGGGCAACTGGGATGATAAATTGAATCTTGATTTCTACATTTTCACTGACCATGTATGTTTAGTACCTAAATTTTAAACACAGGAAAATTTGGGGGAGTGCACTGTTTTCCAAGAGTTTGTTTCATGTGATACAGGAAACATCTGGAGTAAGATCAAGTGGGTTTAATGGCCATCATAACAACTCGTGGTTGTACTGTTTTGTTATGGACCTACGCTATGTAGTTAAAATTCATTTGAGGGTTCCCCTAAATGTATATGACTATGTCAGCTTTTCTCAGAACCTAGCCTGAAACAAAACAAAAATTCCTCAAAACACACGTCAGCCAAGGGAATGGTAAACAGCAATTCACTGGGCAAATTCTCCTTCACCCCACAGGAGCTGGTAAATTGGTTTGTGAAACGTTGATAGCTACATAGCTGGTTAGCGCTACTGTTATTCTTGTTATCCTATCACATAGAGTATGACGCAATTGGTCATGTTGTGGTTTTGAGGCTTAAAGTAGACGACACAATTGTGTTCTGCTCTTATTCCTATTTGGGAGAAACATACACCAATGGTAATAAAGGACTGGCATGATATAAATGGGAGATTCTATTCTTCATCCCACACATTTCTGAGGATTAAATCATAATGAATATATAACGAACAAAAATGTGTCCATCACAGGGATTAGAGCACAGAGAACTTCAATAAACTCAAGACTTTATTCTTCTCCATGACCTTCACCAGACCCATTGCAAAGTTTACCCAATTATTTACCTCAAATCTGTATCTGGACTACTTAATCTGATAAAATAATTCAAAGATATTTATACTTGATTTGCTCATTCATTGAGTAAAACATTTACAGAGAGCATACTACATGCCAGGCACTGTGGGAATCAATGGGTTGTGAAGCAACCAGACATGTTCTTGATTCTCATGGGATGATTACCTAATTCTCTGGGAGTGAGAATGGGGGCAGAAATAGAGTAGTTAAAAAGCTCAAACTCTGCCAACACACTGCTTAATCCAAATCTAATCTTCACCTCTTAGCAGTCATTTGTAGGTAATCTGTTTAGCCCGTGTGCTTTGACTATATACATCTAAGATATGGGGATAGTAACATTAGTTAACATATAGGGTCAAGAATAAAGCTAGTTAGCTCATGTAAAGTACACAGAGCAGTATGCTAGTACTGAGCATATAGTAAATTCTCCATAAATGTTATTGTTACTACTCGTTCCAGGGGACACTGTGATACAGGCCATCAGCTTGGTTTGGTCATGAGATGAGAAGATCATCTGGATTAAAGAGAACCCCTTTTTAATCCTCTAGAAATCTGGCTTCTTCATAAGCAGCTGCATCCTTTGCTTGGAGGCCAAAGAAAGGTTGGTGTATAGGTTAAAGAAGGATTGGCTAGAGATTTCATTAGATTTTGTTATCTGTGGATCTTAATAGTGGCACTCGTCTAGACATTACAACATTATGGGAAGAAATACCAAGGACAGATGACAGAAAGGGATTTTAGTCGAGGCACTAAATATCAGTTTGCAATTATAGACTGCTTAGTTTGGACCAGTTCCTCTTAAAAGCCCTTTGTGGGAATTAAATTGCTTACTGCTCACAATATGGCTCCAGTAGTGGGTTTTAAACATTTTATGAATGAGAACATTGAAGGATAGAGAAGTAAAATGACTTATTTAAGTTTCCACTGATAGAGGAGGAGCCCAGTTTTTAAACAAGACGGACTGAACCAGAGCTTTCCACTTGTACACTCCACTGCTTCCCTTTGCTTGCCAATTCAATTAAAATCAACTAAAATATCCAGAAACATTAATATACTTGCATGCTCCAGTGTGGATGCTAGATCACAAAAATATGAGTTATTTCCTCATGTCAAAAATATAAAAATATCATTCTCAAAAGAAAACTAAGACATTATAGTACATATACATAATATTCAAGAGAAAAACTTGAGAGCAAAAGGAAGATCTTTTATAGAAACAGACTCATATATAAAGAACAGACTGACAGCTGTCAGAGGGGAGGGGGTCAGGGAAGAGGTGAGAAAGGTGAAGTGGTTAAGCAAAGGGAAAAAAACAACCATAGACACAGACAACACTATGGTGATTATCAGAGGGGAAGTGGGGTAGGAGGAGGTAGAAAAGAGGTAATGGAAGGAGACTTCACTTGGGTGGTGAGCATGTATTATAGAATATACAGAGGATGTATTATAGAATTGTACACCTGAGACATATATTATTTTATTAACCAATATCACCCCAATAGATACAATATTTTTAATTTAAAAATATATATTGTATACTCTAAAGAGATAAGCTCCAAATTGTTAATAGATGTGAAGTAATCACTAATGAATTTACATATTCATTCTTGTGCCAAGTGCTAGGAACGTAAAATATAATATTTTCTAGAGGATCACATCATCATATCCATAAATATAGTATCTAGTGACACTAAGATTCTTCTCCCTGATAAACTTACTAAAAAAAAGAAATGATTGCATTTTGTTACTTCTTTTTAGCAGCATTGGGCTAGAGGGGGGACATTTCACAGAAAGAAAAACACCTAGTTCAAAGTAGGAAGAGAACTGAGAATTCATAAAGATAAGAGTTCTGCAACATGTGGGAAGAGGAAGAACCCTTATTGAGAATATGACATCCATATCCATAATTCTGCTGCCAAACACATGTGTGCATGTAGGCATGCACAAAATCCCCCTAGCCTGGGCCACGTGTGGGACTCACACCGAGGTCTAACACCAGGGCCCATCTGCACGTGAACAATGAGGTCATCCCTCAGTGTTTCTCCAACACTTTTATGGACTGTGTAATGGCCTTTGCTATTGCTAAGACATGGCTGTTCTGGAAGTATTGGTGCATTACAGCAGAGAAAGAGATGCATTGTGTGGGATGAGTCAAGCTCAACAAATCTATGATAAGTCTTTATATGGTACAAAAAAAAAAGAAAGAAAGAAAGAAAAAGAACAAGATCCAGTGACAGAGACCTAGGCAGTCAGAGAGTTCTCATTGCTAGACAAGGACGCCTCCACTCCCTTGAATATGGAGAGGACTCACTCACATGCGTTTTTTCAGAGTTCCAGTCATTTGCACTAGTTCAAGTCCTGGATCAAATGTTAGAGTAATAATACTTCCACTGGAGAAAAAGCACATTCCACCTGTGAGTCACTTTGCAGAAGGGAAAACATCTAAACATCATAGCCTCTGCTTGGTTACCATGAGGTTTGGATGCCTGCCAAAAAGGAAGGGCAAGGAAGAACATGACCAAGGCAAAGAGCTGCATGAGAAACCCTCAGAGTTTTTGAGGGAGGAAAGGAAAAATGATCTGAAACATTAGTTCAATCCAGAAAATTAGTTCGTTTTTGTAACCCATGGTGATTGGCGGGAATTTGCTGGCTTGCAGGAGCCAATCCTTGAACAAAAAAATGGACACACCTCGAGGGTCAAGAATCCTTAGAAAGTGCCCTTCCTCACCACTCCATGATTTTAAAGAGCAAAGCCATTGCCTGCTACCATAGTCACAGTCAAATGAAGCGAATCTACTTAACATTCCCCCAAACTCCCTGTCTTCTAAGGATGAGATACAAACGTCTCTCTATGACATGCGTGAACCACCCACATCTGGCTCCAGCCTATTCCCGGCATTCCTTTCCTGCCAGCATTTCTTCACACTTTCCTTGCTCTCTGGCCACATCCAATAGGAGCAATGCTCGAAAGAGCCTCTCTCACACTGCAACCTTGGGCTCATGTCCATTTCTAACCAACATTCCTTCCACACCTCACCCACCAGGCAAAACCATACTCTGCTTTCAAAACACAGCTCCAATATTCTCTCCTTACAGAAGACATCCAAGGGCAGCCCCCCACACTACCCACTTTATCACTCTCTCCACCCTCCGTCGTCAGTTAATGAAAGTGCATCCTCCCTGCACTTACTCTGTACCAGGCCCAATTCTAAGACATGTTTTCATAAATTAACTCAGTTAATCCCCATCCTGACCCCTTGGGGGAGGTACTGATAATACCTCTATTTTACAGGTGAGGAGACTGAGGAGACAGGGATATAAGGGATTTGCCCTAAACCATACACACGTATATCCCAGAGCTGGAATGTGAACTCAGAAAGCCTGTGCTTACCAACCAGCTGTGCTGCCTCTTCACTGGGTTCATACCCCAATTATATCCCAAGTCACACTTTGTTTCAAATGTTTGTTGACCTACCTGTCTCTGAAGTTAGGTGTAGGGGCCCTAAGGCCAGAGCTGAGCTACATCTACTTGTATTTTGAGCACTTATTGATGGAACTGTAGGTAGTACGTGCTTTGATGATGAAATGGCCAGCAAGCAAGTAAAGAAAACTTTAGTCTAGGAGGAGAGGGGTGTGTTAGGTTTTAAGGTAGAGAATAAGAGATGAAAGTTCACCCTGGAACACAGCACTGCTCTGATGTGAGGGCTGGTCTGGTTTTGTGTCGGTGTATGCGTGCTTGTGTTTTCCCAAGGAAAACAGAGGCCATGGCAAATGACATGGCAGAGCATGAAGGAAGGAGAGGAGAGAAATGAAAAAGAATGCTAATCTAATGATGAATTAGAAGAGGATTTAAGACTGGAGAACAAGGGCAGAGGATGCACCTTGCAAGGCAGGAAAAGGCAGAGCATCCGGAGCTGGCTGCCCTGTGATGTCTCTGCTTGTTGCTAGGCTGTGAGGAGCACAGGTTTCTGGCAAGGGGCAGTTTTTGGAGGGCTCTGTTTGCAAGAGCTGATCTGCAGGGCAATGCATGGTTACCTGGGAAGAGGAATATTCTCCACACTCAATTGAAGATGAGAGTCTGGCACCCGCAGGGATGTGGCAATGTGGGTATTGAATGCAATGTGGGTATTGAATCCCTGAAGAAGGAACTTCCAGTAGAAATTGTATCCTCTCTAGAAGGGCTGTCTCTGTCGCTGTCTCTGTCTCTCCACCACC
Source organism: Plecotus auritus (assembly GCF_963455305.1). Classification (NCBI taxonomy): domain Eukaryota; kingdom Metazoa; phylum Chordata; class Mammalia; order Chiroptera; family Vespertilionidae; genus Plecotus; species Plecotus auritus. Next base: position 237,759,083 of record NC_137770.1, on the reverse strand, counting down.
ACCCCTCCACTGCCTTCCTTGTTAGGACTGAGCCACCTTTTTGTTGGCTGGGAATGTGGGCAGTCTGATGTCACTTGGTTTGGGTTCTCCACCATGTAGTTTCTCACTGAAAGGCAGCTGAGCCATTCCTTCTCTTTTATTTATTTACTTATTTTTATTATTATTATTTTTGGCTTGAACTGCCTATGCTCAGGGAGGGGTGGGGTCACCTTAACCTCCTCTTCCTTGTGATAAGAGACTGAGTAAGGGTGGCTGTTGGTCTCTGCTCTCTCCGTTCAGACTTCTCCACCTAAAATTAGATAGGTAATAAAGCAGCCCTTCACTGGACACCTGGTATTTTCAATATAGGAATGTTGGATTAGGTTACCTTTTCAGCCCCTGGGTGCTGCAGTCAAAATGCTAACAAGTTTATAATTTAATTCCATTTTGGCTCTTGTGTGTGCTCTCTACCCAATTCTACAGAAGAGAATTTGGAGGAAGGAGAGGAGGGGGGATTCCCTGGCACATGGGGCCCTCCCACAGAGAACATCAGGCTCGGAGGATGCCTGTACCCATGGTGCTGGGGGACCACCTTCAGGCCTCAGAGGATGTTCACCCGGGACCTGGGAGCAGGTGAGCAAACTCTGAGAGGTGAGTCTAGCTGACAGATGCATCCTTGAGCCACTCGTGAACTGGACTTCCAAACACAAGTAAGAAGACTGTCAGGAACGGGAACTATGTGAACAGGCAAGAGCAAAAGTCATCAAAGCATGAGTTATTATATTACGATTAGTTTCCCATGGCCAACAACTAGCCAGGCCTTGGGAAATGCAGATTATATGACATCCAAAGAGAGCTGGGAGCTGGCAGATATTCTGAGCTGGCCTTTGCCTTCAGAATGAATACGTTGTTTGTGAAAAAAAGGAGCCTTGTGCAAAAAGTGACCTTGAGTTCTCTTGGCAAGAGATTGAAGTTTGGAGGCAGAAAGATCTGAGTTCAAATATCAAGTCTCTCATTAACAGCTATGTGATCAGATGCAAATCCCATAACCTCTCTGAGCCTCACTTTCCTAGAGAACATTTGAGCTCCACAATCACGCGCAGCCTTCTCTGATCACACTGATAAACACCATAAAGGTAAACACCTCGCATTGCCATTTGTAGAAAATTATAATAAGTAAGAAACATAATACATGAGAATGTCCATTTTTAATCCTTTAGAAAAAATTTAATGTCACATATTATTACTGGATCAGATCAAAGAAAACAGTAGAAAAATCCTGAGCCAAGGAAGACTGATTAGGTTTTTAATCTCCACTGGGTTACTTTTTAAGTTTCAAGATTGAGGTTAAGTTAGACAAACTCTCTGAAACCCAGTTAATCCATCTATAACATGGGGAAAATAACACCCAATTCAAATCCCGATTGCTGCGATCTAACCTCATCAGAGCAACTACTTAGCAATAACCTTGTATAGCTCCAGCCTTAGTTTCTGCTTCTGAACAAAGGAGATAGAAATATCCGCAGGCAACATCTAGTTATAATGTTTGGTGGGACCAGGAATAAAGATTTTTCTTTTCTGCAAGTAATTTAATCTAGTTTACCCAGTGGGAAAGCACTAAAGGCTATCATTTTGTTTTCCTTAGTTGAAGCTATTAACGTAATTGCTTTCGTTAATAATACTTTACTTATTATAATAATCAAAGCTCAATTTCTGTACTTATACCATGGGGCCAGTTTGCAGAGGCACAATTTATAAATGGATGAAAAACAATTAATAACTACTAGAAAAACCATTAATGATCTTATCAACAACATGCTATGTAATCTCCAATTGCAAAAATCATATACAACACATTAAAAAGAGCACTTGGTCTCAGCCAGTGCTGTGGACACCCCTACTATTGACCAAACCAAGAGTATTTCAAATGCAGAAAAATAATGCCTTTGAGGACATTCTCCTCCTGGGCTTAACAGGGGATGTTCCTATTCATCTATGAGAGGTGAGCTACAGCCTATTTCTGTTCCTGTGGGGTGCAAGCCTTCAAAGAGAGAAACCACAATAATTTGAAGAGAAAAATATTCCATCATCTCCCCAAATTGATGGCCCCTCACGCTCATCAGCAAAGTAGTATGTGATAAGGAAAAGTAGTATGTGATAAGGCAAAGTAGTATGTGATAAGGCTACCCCCCCCCCATCATACCAGGCTACCTCCTTGCCCTTTAAATGCCCCCTGAACTCCAGAGCCCACTTCTATTATTAACACTATGCCTTAATGTTTTCTGCATAGAGCCTTAGCCTGGAATAAATCTCCCCTAATTCCCAGCTTTTGCCTGGAAAAACTCTTTCATGGATGCCTTCTTCTTGGATTCAGATCTCAGCTCTGAGATAGCTTCCCCTGAATCCCTTTCTAATGCCGCTTTCAGAAAACCTAAGTCACTATTCATCACAGCCTCTATTACTATCTGAAATTGCTGAATTACTGATTTAGCACCTTGTTTATGACTGTATCCTAGGCATCTTGATCAGGGCCTGAATCATCTCAAGTAAGTACCCCATACAAATGTGTTGAATCAATGGACTCGATAAATTAATGAATCCCTATTAGCTGTTGAATCAAGGCAATACTTACTTTCTTATGCCTTTCCTATCTGGAGAAATGCAACTGCAAATGGTTCTTTCCTCCCCTCTACTCTATCCCATCTATCCCTTTCTTTTCCCTCTTGCCCATAGGTTAATGGCTTGAAGGTGTCCACAGCCTGGGAATTTAGATTGCACATAGTTATATAGGTCCATGAGGGCAAATATGTGTCAGTTTTATTCACAATATATTCCTAGGGCTAGCTGAGGTCTAGCAGATGCTCAATATTTATTTGCTACAAAATGAGAAAAAAATCTTGACTACACAAATGCTTTATACTGTTCTGCATTCTAGTTGAGTGATGTCAGATATGGTACTTAACCTCTCTAACTTCATTTCCCTCTTAAGAAACAATTTAAAAATACCATTTGCCACATGGCATCATTACAAGGAACAAGTGAGCCTGCATAGCCCAGAGAGAGTAAGCTTTCAATATGATTATGGAATTATTATTAAAATACCCTCCATGCATAATTAAAATATAATTAGCTTTGGTCTAATCATTCTGTTTGGATACTTCCATTCCTGCTTCAATGTATGGCCTCTCTTCCAAGGGAGCAGGTCACCACCACAAAACATCTACCTCCCCCATCTTTGAAGGTACACAGACCTCCTCCCACCTGTGGTTCCAGTATTGAGGACTTGTGGCATGGAATGTCACTCTCTCCCTCACTTCTCTAACTTGCTTCTCCAAACCCAAGACTTCCTCTGCCCTTTAGGGCCATCTTTCTGATAATGACCATCGCTACGTTTAATTCCTGAATCTGTATCCTTATCACATTATACTTCTTTGATGCCAAGGTGAATGAGTTTCATCAAATATCTGGCTAGGGAAAACAATGTCATTTCTTTATCTATTTGCTCTTGCAACAAATCCAGATAAAGAAAAAGCTTCCAGAAGTACACCCAGCACGAAAAAATTCTCCACCTTTACAACATCATCATGAAAAATGGGAACTAAGCTGTGTGCACACAATCCCAGCACAGGACTGGCTGATTGTCTTAGAACAGCCCTTGATTTTCTACATAAAGCTAACACTTAAATATACTTCAAGCTTCAGTTTCAGCATCACTCCCTTGTGGAATCTTCCAAGTCTCAAATAAAGCAAGAAGGATCATCTTCTACATACCTCGAACTTCTTATGAATTCATTCACTTGACATTTTGTTTCAGAACTACACATGCTAGGCATTCTTTTAGACATCAGTTTGAAAAACAATAATTGTTATTGTATTTGAAAAACAATAATAACAATAACAACAAAGTAAAACAGGTAAATATTTCTATCCAGAAACCTTACATTATGATAGGGGAGAAAGAGAGCAAACTAGAAAAATAAGTAAAATAAAAATGTGTTCAAAGTTTCTGAACCAAAAAGTAAAGCTGGTAGGAAGACAGGAGATATCCAGGGAGATGTGGTTTTCTATAAAGGGGCCTGGAGAGACTCGGGGATTACAGTGGCATTTCAGGAAAGACCAGAGGAAGTGAAGGGCTAGCCATGCCTATCCCTGTCTTATCACCAACTACATTATAACAATATCATCTACTTGTGTGTCATTTCCTTCTATCACCATCACACTGTAAGTCCTCCAAAGGGAGGGGTGGTGTCTGCTCATAATCCTACCCCCAGAGCTTAGCCCAGCCCCAGAATATGCTCAACTCATATGTGTGGACTCTATTTCTGTCCTGTTGATCACAGCCATGCTACCCTCTAAGGGCCAGGCCCTGTTTGACCTTGGGATACTTTCTAGGCATTCCCACCACCAGCCACTCTTATCTTTTCCTTACGTTGGTCTGGATTCCTAATCATTGGGTCCCACCCACCTTGTTGAGATAGCCATCCAGAAGTGATCAGCTAGGCTGCCAATCCATAATGGGGTACAAAACATCACTTGAAATGTAACTCTGGAGAAAATGTATCTCTTCTGCATCTTCTTTTTTTTGGGGGAAGGAAATTTCAATTTGTAAAGAAGTAGAAGTTTACACCCTTGAGGAATCATGCTTTTTAACACTTGATCAGGGCCTGAATCATCTCAAGTAAGTACTCCATACAAATGTGTTGAATCATCATCCACATGGGGTGCTATAACAAAATACCACAGATTGAGTGGCTAAACAAAGACATTTATCTCCCACAGTCCCATAGACTAGGAAGTCCAAGAGTACGGTGCCAGCAGATCAGTTCCTGGTGAGGAGCTTCTTCCTGGCTGGCAGACAGCTAACTTCTCAGTGGCTTCACATGGTAGAGAGCAGAGCGCTCTCTCTCTCTCTCTCTCTCTCTCTCTCTCTCTCTCTCTCTCTCTTTCTCTCTCTCTCTCTCTCTCTCTCTCTCTCTCTCTCTCTCTTTCTCCCCTTATCTATATAGCTCTATCTCTATCTCCATTTCTTTTAAATTAGGACACCAATCCCATCAGGGGGTCCCACCTTCATGTCTTATCTAAACCTAATTATCTCTTCAAGGTCTCACCTCCAAACACCATTACATTGGGAGTTAGGCTTTCAACATGTGATTCAGGATATGGGAGGGGAGGTTCACATTCAGTCCCTAACAACTCCCTGTGAAGAGAACTATATATAAGAATGATTTAAAAATGAATCACTCTTAATCTCTCAGGAATGTAAAGCAATGAGGGGAAATTGAATAAGTGAACACTTAGCATCACTCCGTTGGGCAACATCTATTACCTAGCTCTGGGTCTTTGAAGTCAAGACTTCATTTATTTCCTGCCTTAGAAAGTAGAGTGCCCCATATGTGAATTCACACTGATAATAGTTTATGTCAGTATTATCATAACAATGTTCCTTAACCAACTACTACTAAGTCCTTAATGGCCTTCACAATAAGCAATGATTTCTCACTCACACATCTATGGTCAGCTGGGGTTCAGCTAATCTAGGCTGGACTTAACTGCACTTGACTCTGATTCTGGGTAAAATCAGTGGCTACCCCAGGTATGTTCTCATGGGAAAAGGCAGGAAAAAGAAGGGCAAATTTGATTGTGCAATTGCACTTCAAGCCTCTACCATCATGTCTCCTAACATCTGAACCTTTGGACAACCCTTAACTCTCTAAAACACATCAAGCCCCAAGTCAAGGTACAGAGAAGAATACTTCATCCACCCCAAGAATTATGCAAGGGCATGGATATGCAATAATACTCGGGGCGCGGGGATTGGGATCACTAATTAAATCTACCACATAATGCATTTTCCTTCAAGGGGTCATTCAATGTGACAGTGCTTGCGGTCAAGCCTGAGGATTAAGAACCTTTGAAGACTAAATTTAAGTACCAACACAGTGAACTCTGTAAACTCCAGGCACTTATAATTTGCTTACATACAGTACAGTATTTTTAGCATTGCAAATATTTCTTGGACATTGATGTTTATTATTATTGTGGAGGCTATAGGATGCCTTGAAAAAAAGTTAGTGGGAATTCAAACACCCAATCTCCAGTCCTGTAGCTGCCACTGACTAACTCTGACCCTCAGCAAGTCATCTCAGATCCTTTTGGCCATGTTCCCCTCTTCTGTAAAGTGAGAATTTGAGCTGGATAGTTACACTTCCTTCCACCACTACAACTTCATAAGTGTGTTCACTGACATGGATGCAGGCCAGAAGACCTTGCATCATCCTTCTTTTTGTTTAAATATTATTATTATTATTGCATCATATTGAGTTCCCTGAACCAACAATACATGTGTAAACCAAAGTTGGGGTCTTGTCAAAGTCATAACCAGCATTTAAACATTCCTTGGAAGGACTCAGCATGAAATGAACCCCTGTTTCCTGGCCATGCACTGTCAAAGGTGGAGGATTCCTGACTGTGAGATCAAGATCACCAGGGACCCAAACTGTGTGTCCAGAACAAAGAAGATTTGCAGAGCTGAAATGATACACAAAACATATTTATTTTATCTCCCAGGTTTGCATGGAAAGTATGTTTTGTAAGTATGATGGTGTTTGTCTTTCTGAAGTTAGCACGAATTGCATATTTGTTTGGGAAGTTAATAATATCCCATGTGCTTCTGACAGTAACATATCAGCAAACTTTTCATAGAGCTTTGCATATAATGTTACCACACCACAGCTAAGGTCTGATTCAGGCTGAAGCCCCAAGTGACTATAAACCAAACAATTATATTTTTTTTAGTTCTAATGTGTTTGCTTCCTAATGACCCACAGCCTTACACTCACACTAGGCAGGACGACAAAAACTTTCTTTTTTTATGCTCTAGGCTCCGACTGGGCAAGGCACATTCTGGAAGACTAGTTGTGGGTGACCAAAACGCAATTTGAAACATCAGCCGCCTTTGATCAGGGCAGCTTGCTTACTTTTAATTGTTTCCAGAGTGCTTGTTTGAAAATTTGTTAGATTTCACATCACATGCAATGGGAATTGATGGCTGAATTCACTGCCTTAATTCTTGGCTCAAAAAGGAGTTATACTTATTTCAGTTAAACGTAGGAAGCTGAGTTTTTGGCCAAGCAACCAAAAGGTGATTTCAGTGCTGTCTCTTTTCACCCAGACCCAAAATAACAAGAAATGAATTCACGGAACCTTTAGGAAAGTGTGACATGATTAGTTGCTGGTAAGTTTTTCTCCAGCTGCACCAACTTTAATCAAATCCTTTTTTTCTTCCTTTTTTTATGGATAAGAGTGAATATGAAAACAATAAAGTTGTCCTTAAACAAATTTGAAAAGTCAGAACAAAATTAACATCAAAGACAATTTCTTTAAAACCAGATATTTCAAAATCCTTCAGTGTTTGCGGGTGAGAATCTGTCTCTCCTGACACTAAGTAAATGAAAAGCCACAAAGAATGAAAGAAACCTTCCCTAAGCAGCCCAGTGCTCAGAACTTTCCTCTTCTAACTCTCAGAATCTCTTTAGGTGAACTCACATAAATCCCAGATTAAACAATGACTTTTGTGCACATGATATTTTGTCATTTAAAGTTTCATTTCCAGCCTCAAGCTCAGCTTCAACCTACATTTGTGACTACCGACTAAACATCATTGCCCAAATAAAGATCATGCATGCACCCCAAGATCAATGTAGCTAATAAGCTGATTGTCTTTACCCACCCTACACCTCATAATCACTTCCATTTTTTTCTATATTTTTAATTTTGTGAATGGCTCTACCATTCACTATTTTAGCCATCATCAAAAAGCTTAGACATTATCTTCAACTGCTTCTTGTCCCCTGTGTCTTACATGAAATCGGTCAGTAAGCCTTATCAATTGTATTCCTCCACCCCCACCTTTTTCCTAAATTCACCTTACTTTTCCGTTCACAATGCCTTGGAAACATAGATGTAATAGGGTCCTGAGTCATCTAACTTGCCTGATGCCAATCCACCCTATATTTTACTGTTAAAACTCTCTTCCTTAAACCTATTTGATGATGTTACTTCCAGGTAAGAGTTAGTAAATATTGTCTGCAACCCAAAGGTTAAATGCCTAGCTTTCCATTGCCAACTCTATCCTATGTCTTGAAATTTGCTTTCTGCCAACTCTGCTACTAGCAGCCTGGGTTGCAGTGATAAGATTATTTTCACACTATTTGATATGCTGTCTAATCCTTGGTGGTCCTGCCCCTTTCTTTGGCAGGACGCCTGCTTCCTTCAAATCCTAACTTCATCTTCAAAATCTCAAGTTCAAATGTGGTATCTTTTTTGAGAATCCTTAAAACCCCATGGACCAAGTCAAATATGCTCTTCTTCTGTGCTCTCACAGACTAGCAGAAGCACATATCATTAGGGTGACCAACTGTCTCTGATTTCATGTGCCTTTCTTGTTTTAACATGGAAAGTCCTTTGCCCAGAAAATTGTTCCATCCTTGGCAGGAAGGACATTGATTCACCCTGGATACAGACTGTGGTCACTGTATGCATGTGTCTCATCCATTAAGTTGTGAGTTGTTTGAAATCAATGAAAAGGCCCAGTTCACCTTTGTATCCCTAAAAGTTAGCACTGTGTCGTCAAAACAATAGCTTTAGTAATAGATGTAATATTGAAATGTTTTGCTCTTTTCTGTTTAACCCTCAAAATCTTTAAAGAATATTGGTATTCATTCCAGTTTTTTAATACACAAAAAGAATACATCCAAGAGAAATTTAATGACCTGACTAAAGCTACACAGGCACACTACACACAGATGTTTTTCTGATTAGTAAACGATGCTTATTTCTCCATAAAAACTGAGTAAATCATTGACTGGGATATTCTGTTATGTGTTAGATTGAGTATTTTTCTACACACAAACTGACTGGGGGAAGAAAATGATTAAAATCAGATAAGCAGTTAATTACCAGCCCTTCCACTCAATTAAATTTTGAAATACTTATTTGTTTAAATTAGACAAATCTTCAAACAAGATTGACTGTCTAGATATAACTAGTACAAGCAAAACAATACAAAATTAAAATAAATGTTATTCACAAGAACTAAATGAGTTCATTTAGAAAAGGAAACCACTGAGATTTTCTAGTTAACGTATTTATAATTCTCAGTCACACAACTATTGTTTAATACAGTGGTTCTCAACAGGGAGAAATTTTGTTTGTGCTCAGAGGCAATTGGCAATATTTGTAGACATGTTTTATTTTACAACTTGGGGAGAAATAGAGAGACCAGGGATGCTTCATAATATCCTACAATGCACAGAAGAGTTCCCCACAACAAAGAATTTTCAGGCCCCAAAGGTCAATAAGGTTAAGGTTGATAAGTCCTAATTGAAACTGCAAAAGAGGTAAAACAAAGCTTATCACACATATTTTAATTAACTGTTACAAGATGCAAAATATAAACAGAAAATTCTACAAATATTTTTAAATGTCCATTGTTAATAAAGGGTCCTAATAAATGTTTGCTTGAAGTACACATTGAACTAATAATACAATCATTCCAGGGATGCATTTTGGGAAGAGATTTTATGTGACAAATGACTGCACCATACATGGCAAATCCCATTATTTCCTCTCCATCTATGGAGGTCACTCTCATTGATTTGACAACAGTGAATAGTGGTACAGATCGTTTATTCTGGTAAACCAGAATACAGTGTTTACATATAATTAAACCTAATTAAAATCTTATATGATATATACTATCCTATCTAATAAAAGAGTAATATGCAATTTAACCATCACTCTACTACACCCACCAGCCACGCCCACCAGCCAATCAGGAGCGAATATGCAAATAAACCCAACCAAGATGGCTACAGCCACAGAGAGCAGGAGGGAGGCTTGGGTTTCCACAGCGATGGAGGAAGCCAAGCTTTCCGCCTGCCCTTGCCCGCCTAGGCCTCCACTCAAGGCTACAAAGTTTCAATGATAGAAGATACATAAAACCAAACAGAAATGGCAGCAGCCACAGAGCTGGAAAGAGCAGGAGGCTAGGGTTGCCTGCGGCAATGGAGGAAGCCAAGCTTCTGCAGCCCTGGCTGGCCCAGGCCTCCGCTTAAGGCTACAAAGTTTAAATTATAGAAGATACATAAACCCCAACAGAAATGGCTGCCGCCACGGTGCAAGCAGAAGGCTTGGCTCCGCTCCAGGCTACAAAGTTTCAATTGTAGAAGATAGATAAACCCCAGATACCAGGGCCTCCACTTGGGTTGCCAGGGGGCGTGGCCAGCCTGCAAACCACCACAGGCCCCTCGCCCAGGCTGCCCCACGCCCCAAGGGAACCCCCACCCTGATCTGGGACACCCTTCAGGGCAAACCAGCTGGCCCCCACCCATGCACCAGGCCTCTATCCTATCTAATAAAAGAGTAATATGCAGATTGACCATCACTCCAACACACAAGATGGCTGCCCCCATGTGGTCAAAGATCCTGCCCCCATGTGGACACAAGATGGCCAGCAAGGGAGGGCAGTTGGAAGGGTCCAGGCCTGAAAGGGAGGACAGTTGTGGGTGATCAAGCCTGCAGGGGAGGGCAGTTAGTGGTGACCAAGCCGGCAGAGGAGGGAAGTTGGGGGCGACCAGGCCTGCAGGGAAAAGCAGTTGGGAGGGACTCAGGCCTGCAGGGGAGAGCAGTTGGGGGGTACCAGGCCTGCAGGGGAGGGCAGTTAGGGGTGACCAGGCCTGCAGGGGAGGGCAGTTAGGGGAAAAAAGGCTGGCAGGGGAGCAGTTAGACATCAATCAGGCTGGCAGGGGAGTGGTTAGGGGGTGATCAGGCTGGCAGGCAGAAGCGGTTAGGGGCAATCATGAAGGCAGGCAGGTGAGCAGTTGGGAGCTAGCAGTCCTGGATTGTGAGAGGGATGTCCAACTGCCCGTTTAGGCTCGATCCCAGTGGTGGGATAGGGCCTAAACGGTCAGTCGGACATCCCTCGAGGGGTCCCAGAATGGAGAGGGTGCAGGCTGGGCTGAGGGACCCCCCCCCCACCCTCCGTGCACGAATTTCGTGCACCAGGCCTCTAGTCCTATATAATAAAAGGGTGATATGCAAATAGACCAAATGGCAGAACAACTGAGCAACCAATCAAAGCATAAGATGCTAATGATATGCTAAGGTTGTTTAACCACTCACTATGACATGCACTGACCCACCAGGGGGCAGACAGTCGACTGGTCGACCAGTCGCTATGATGTGCACTGACCACCAGGGGGCAGATGCTCTCTGGAGCCCTCCTGCGGTCTCTCTCCAGCCTGATCATGTACCAGTGGGGTCCCTCAGCCTGGCCTGTACCCTGTCTCAATCTGGGACCCCTTGGGGGATGTCAGAGTGCTGGTTTCAGCCTGATCCCACAGGCCACTCTCCTTGGGAGGGCACCAGATGCAGGGCTCATGGCTGGCGAGCGCTGTTGCAGCAGCACGAGCCTCTCCTGATTGGGACTGACTGGGCGCAAGCCTGTGGCAGGCACGGGGGACCAGGATGAGCAGAAGCAGCTGGTAGGAGCTGCAGGTGGCATTGGACTGCAGGTTTAGGCCTGATCCCTACAGGCCAGCTAGAGGGACCCCCACCTGTGCATGAATTAGTGCACCAGGACTCTAGTCTACATATATAAAAGCCCAGTGACCGGAACAGCAGAATGACCAGAATGACCAGTGGCTATGACGCACACTGCAGCAGCCAACCAGCCTGATCCAGGCCCTGATCAGCCCCCCACAACCCTGGGCAGCCCTGCCCCCAGTCAGCCCCCAACACCCTGATTGTGGGCGGGGATGGCCAGCTAACCACTCGTGGCCCCTCCCTCCACTGGCCTGGCCTGATGGGCCCCCATCAGGGCAGGCTGGCTGGACCCCATCCATGCCTTTAGTTGTTACATAATATATATGCATAACAATGTTGAAGTTTATGTCTATAATATATATTCTAAAACAGGGGTCCTCAAACTGCGGCCTGCCGAGGACATTTATCCAGCCCACCGGGTGCCGCTGCCTGTCCTGCTCAGCAGCCAACTCGTCCCGGACCCGCAGTGCGCATAAGAATTTGTTCATAATTTTTTTTTTAAACTATAGTCCGGCCCTCCAATGGTCTGAGGGACAGTGAACTGGCCCCCTGTTTAAAAAGTTTGAGGACCCCTGTTCTAAAATATATGTATATTATATATACATGGTGTGGCAAAAGTAGCTTTACAGTTATTCTAATTTAAAATAATAAAATCCTATATAATAAAGAGCTAATACGCTAATTAGACTGAAAAGCAGACAACCCTCTGGAAGACCTTTCAGAAGAAGCTGGGGCTGCGAGGGCCAAGTCCATTGCATGAATTTCGTGCATTGGGCCTCTAGTAATTAATAAATATAAAACAAAAGTTAACTCTGTTTCACATACTCACAACTGGAAACTCACTTTTGCCCCACCTTGTATATATTTGATATTCTGGTTTAACAGAATATGTATCTATATATTTATTAAAAATATAGACTTGTAATAATGAAAATAGAGCTGGTGTTTATATTCAGTTCTCCAAAAAGAAAACCTTTTTCTTTTTTTAAAAAACATGACATGTACTTTCACTTGTTCTACTGAAACAATTATGCTTATTGCAGATATATTTACTCAGATAGGAAACATTGTTTTAAAATATTCTATAATCCAAGCATTATAAAGGAAAAGGAGTGAAAGCATTTGAGTATATTTACTTGAGTTGGTAATTTGTAAAATATTTTAAATTTTTTATTACACTTATATAAATAGTTTTAAATCATTCTTTGTTTACTCAATATTATATCATGAAATAGCCTTTTAAAGGTGTCATTTCACTATTGAACAAATTCCATCATATGAACAGACCATAATATATTTAATAAATCTCCTAAAGTTGGATATTTGGGATTTTTCTTCTGTTTTGCTATAATAAATAACACCACAATGAACATGCCTATACATAAATCTCTAGCCCCTTCTCTGATTATTTACTTGGGATAGATTCCATGAACTAAAATGTTGGGGTCAAAATGGAGCCATTTAAGGTTTAGAGTTTCAGTGATATAATCCATAAAACAGAAATAATAAACTATGGCCTCTCCTTAGTCCATAGTATAAAAGGGTCATGGAACAGCGATTTATTAACATAAACCTTAGACAAGGCATCCGACTGTGAAGTTATCTATACATGTGCAAATATAGGTGGAGGGGGGGTGCAGAGAATATACAAAGGCCCTGTTATAGAAATAGACCTGCTCATGTTTACTCTTGCTCTGGTTCAAAAGCTTTGAGTCATATAAGACCCCCAGGTAGAATGTGGTGAGCCGAATGTTCTGAAGAGAGCTATATATGCGTGATGCCTATTTCCCCCAAACGTCTGGCAAAAGAAAAATGCATTCCAAGTTTACAATTACTGTAACATGCATATTATCTATCATTCAATACTTATTTAGTGAAATTATCAGAGAAACTGTGCTATCTTTACATTGTCTGTTGCATATTTGTTTCTGACCTTATAACATTACTGTAGCAGGTATTATCTCCATTTCACAGATAAGAACCCTGAGGATCTTTAAGTAAATTGGCGATGTAAATAAGCTAGCAAGTGGAGAATCTAGTATCAAACTCTCATCTTCATGACCCTTAAGCAATTGCCCTTAAACCCAGCAGTGCCCTTCATGTTTACAACACGCATAGTTCCACATATGTGAGTCTACTAAATGTAAATTATATAGGCATATAGAATTAATACCTTCTTTCCCTCTATTTAATACGTCTCGAAGCCTGACCACCCATCCATCATTGTAGCCATCAAGCTTCACTAGCTTTCTCCATGAGCTGTACATGCAGATGTCACACAATCTGGTTTGCAGTGAAGTCAGAGACCCAAGGAAATGCACTTGAATTTCCTCTATGAAGACCTCACTTCTGGAGAGGAATTTAAATACTGGTATCCCTCTTAGGTGACTGCCTTGGAAACCTGGTGCTGTCTCAGAAACCTCATGTGTAAGGAAACCATTCTCAATAATCTGGGGTTGCCTGTTCTGAGAGTAAGACCCCACCATACTATGAGAGCACAATCAGGTGTACTGCAGATTCAGTACGGGCTGCCAAAAGGAAAGAAAATGAAGGTTTTCTTTAGCCCAACCAGCATGGCTCAGTGGTTGAGTGTCCACCTATGAAGCAGGAGGTCACGGTTGCATTTCCATATGCCCGAAGATAGATGATTCTCTCTCATTGATGTTTCTATCTCTCTTTCCCTCTCCCTTCCCCTCTGAAATCAATAAAAATATATTTTTTAAAGAAACTAAGGTCTGAGCTCTGATTTGTTTTTTTAATTGATTGTACCGAAAGATTTTCTTTATTCTGAATTTGTCTTTCCTCCTGCCTAAATATACAAGAAGTATGCCTTGTTTTCTTTATCCCTCCATTATTCCTCTTTTCAACCCATTATTTCCCAGGTCTCTTATTCTGACCTACCCAACCATTTATCACTTTGGCTTGAAGGTAGGTTGCCTTTCTCTTCCTGAATGATTTCCTCAAGCAAATCCCCATGGCCCACATTTACATAGGACTTGGTGACTACATTTGCTAGATTCATCTTCTGACTTAACATGTACTTTAGCTCCTTTAGTAAACAATTTTCATGCATCTAATTTAACTAATCCTAGATTTCTTTTCACACCTTTAAATGTTTCCTAAGTCATTCCCTTTCTTCCTTTGGCTCAATTCATCCTCCCCATGACATCTGGGCTCCCAAATTATAGTTTTCTGAATATCATAATTTGGCCTATTATAAATAAAATTTATAATATGGGCACTTTATAAATAAATGCTATACTTAAAACTTATTGAATAACTCTAGTCTCCATTAACAAGCAATCAGGGAGTATAAACCTGTCTATGTAAGCAGTGTCCTTCATCCTTAAAACAGATATTCAGATTGTCATTGTTCAATTTGATTTTACATTTTATTAGTGCCTACCACGTGGCAGAAAATGTGTGAGGCATTGGCAGTGTAAACATCCATAGAATAAGAATCACATCCAATGAGGTGAAATGACTTGCCCAGATAGTCATGGGCAGTTAGAGCTTGGCAGATGAGACCCACATCTCAGTCAGGCTTTCAGAAACATCTGCTACAATCACTTTTATGCCTGTTGTATGTATATTCACTTCCCCTCTCTCTCAAACCTGTTATTCATAGTGAAATCCTTGAAAACACAGTTTAAACATCCCCTCTCTTTGAAGTCTTCCTCTCCCATTATCCTGCATGGGGAAGTTCATATCTCACTCTCTCTAACAGCTAATTGCTCTAGTAGAACAGTCACGAAGTCATGCATCTTGTGGTAGAAGCTGATAGCGTGATCCTAGGAAAGTTAAGCACCCTGGTTCAGTTTCTTCACCTATAAAATTGGGCTAATATTATCCCCACACAGGGTTTTAGTGTCTTATATATAAAAATAAATTTTAAACACAGTTGACATCTTAGTTGTAGAAGTCAGAATAATAGCCCCTCCAAGATATCCAGATTCAAATGTCCAGAATCTGTGAATAGGTTGCCTTCACAAAAGGACTTTGCAGATGTGATTAAGGTGAAGGACCTGGTGATGGGAAGATTATCTGGGCCCACTCTAGGTACATGAGTTCTTCAAAGAAGAGGACCTTCTCAGCTGTGCTCAGAAAAAGGAAGCAACAGGGAGTGGGGGAGGGGAGGATGAGAGAGGGCTGGAAGAGGTTAATGGGGGAAAGGGAGGACCTATGTAATACTTTCGACAATGAAGATTAAAAAAAGAAAAGAAAAAGGGAGCCTTAGAAGAATGGCCAGGGAAATACAACACTGCAGACTTTACAGATGGAGGAAGGATAGACTCTTGAAGATGAAAAAGACAAGGAGACTGACTTTTCCCTGGAGCTCTAGAAAGGAATGCAGTCAGACTGATACCTTGGTTTTAGCCTGGTGAGATCCCTATTGGACTTTGGACTAAAGATAATATATTTGTGCTGTTTTATGCCACTAATTGTGGCAATTAAATATTTATTCTGGCCTTATTTATATGCTACTTCATCATGTGGACTTCTAATGAAAACAAAAAGGACAGGCATTTGAAGCTTATAAAAAGTTTATGAACTATGTTTTTATCTAAGGTGCCTATTCAAGTGAACAACTGTTTGAGTTAATGGAGTGAAGACTTGGTCAATGACCATTTCAAGCTCTTTCTCTCATGGTTTGTATTAGGAACTGGTTGCAAAAGGTTGTAGCTTCTAAAGGGCTTACTGTTATGCAACAGATTAAATGATGAATATTAAACTCCAATTATTTGCATTATTCATTCACTTACCATTCCACAGATATCTTCTGGGAATTTACCCAAAGAAAAAAGGCATTAAACATTTAAAATTGTACTTAATAAACTCTTTCTGCTCTCATAGAACATCCAGACCAGTAAAATACAAATAACCAAAATGCAATAACCTGAGAGCCTCGAGATCTTACTTTCCATTGCAACTCCCAGTCTCAACATAGTCCCTGGCACATAGGTACACAAAGTAATCAAGGAACTGCTGAGTTGACTGTTACATATGCCATATGATAATAATTTAATAACTTATATAAAACAATCAGCAATAGTTTTACAGAAGAGGTACAGCTTTAAATACTCCTTGAAAGATGAGTAGAAACTGAGAAAGAAAAGGTGAAGAACTTGGCCAAGGTCAAAGGCCAGGAGGAAGTGAGATTATTTAGGAATTGCAGATAACTGAATTTGAAAACTTGGATTCTGCATGAAAACACAATCATTTAAAATTGGCCTAAGACTAAGTTGTGTACAGATCATAAAAATCTGGGTATACAAAGAGAGTTTCAGTAACAAAGTTTGTAAGTAACAACAACAAATGTTTCTTTAGTCAAATAAATTTGACTGGTTAATGTGCAATACGTGTTTCATATAAAAGAAAATATGTCTGTATCTCTTACCTATTGCTTCATGAACAACTATCCCCAAAACATGGGCTTTAGACCAGGATGGGAATAATAGAAGTAATGATGTGGGAGTGGCATCCACGAAGGTTCTTGCCACCTACTGTGCTGACTCTAGATGGTGACATGAAGGTCAAGGACAGAGGTCTCCTCTCCCAAAGGAGCTGGAAAGATGTTCTGCCAAGGATCATGACGCAGCCCTAATGAGATAAAGTTGTAAAAGTGCTTACACAATAACTTGGTGATACATTATGTTATTTTTTGCTGGCTTGTATAAAATTTGGGTTATCTATACAATTTTTGCTAAGTTTATTTTATTATTTCATTTCCTAGGTGGAACAGCTTGAGATTATAGAACTCCTCTTTTGGGACTTCTTTCCTTTCTATTCAGTTCTGTTGAACTATAGCAGAAGCTTCTTAATACATCTCCCTTGCCTGCCTTTTTTCAGTAGACTAATTACTTCAAAATTTAAGGCAAATCCAGCACTCCTCTGCTCACAATGCTGCACTAAGTGTCCCCATGTTTCACCTAGCAGGAAAGCCACATCTTTACATAGATGGCAAAGTTGTACGTGATTTTTATCCCAAAGTGACCTCTTTGATTTTATATCCTACCACTCTCCTCCTCTCAGTCCCCTCCAGCCAAGTGGCACCTGTCATTCCCCAAACATTCTTACAGCATCCATACCAAATCTTCCCACTACTTGGATATCTTCTCCAGATATCTGCTTGGCTAATACGTTCACCTTCATCAAGTTTCTGCTAAAATCTTACCTTCTTAATGCAGTCCATGCTGGCCATCCCATTAAAGTTTGCAATTGGAATCACTGTTGGCTTTCTCTCTTCTGCCCAGTCTGCTCCATTTTTTCCCCACCATAGTGTCTGTCCCTTCTAACCTATAGTTCTCTTAACTAGGGTGTGCTAGAATAGGCAGGGTCTTTTCTTGTTTGCTCACTAATATATCCCAAGCACAAAGAATGTGTTTGGCTTATGGGACAAGTCAACAAATGTCTGTTGACTAAATACCTTTCTATAGCACTTTCTGATACAAGAAGCCACATTGCATGTTGACATCAGAATCTTCAGTGAAGCTTTAACTTCAAGACCAGTTTTTTAAATCTGACACTTAAGACTTTTCACCATTTGGCATAATTGTAGAAAAGTTGTGTATATTCTCCATACCTTGATTTCCTAATCTGGAACAAGTTGCTAGTATATGCCTCCTGGGTTTATGTGAAGTGTTCAGTAATGCAAAGGACTGAATGTTTGTATCGTCCCAAATTCATATGTGAAATTTTATTCCCCAATGTTATAGCATTTGAAGGTGGGGCTTTTGGAAGGTGATTAGGGCAGATCCCAAATGAATGGTATTAGTGTCCTTATAAAAGAGACCCCAGAAATCTCCCTGTCCTTTCCACCATGGGAGGACACAGGGTGAAGACAGCTGTCTATGAATCAGGAAGAGGCCTCCCACCACACACCTAATCTGCTGCTGCCTTGATATTACTTCATCTACCCTCCAGAAATCTGAGACTAAATTTCTATTGTTTATTAGCCATTCAGCCTATGGTTTTCTATGATAGCAGCCCAAATGGACTAAGTAACAAAATACAAAGCACTAAACACAAAGTATTGAATCTAGTGAGTGTTCAATATGGATTTCATTATTTTCATTGTATTTATTACTATTTATTACTAGTGCCCCAGTGCACAGATTCGTGCACAATGAAAGGAAATTAATTACAAGGTGGTTGGCGGGGCAGGACTGGGTGAGATGGCTGGACACAACCTGGAGCCAACCTCTCAAAGTCCCTCTCCTGCCAATGGCACCTAGGGTGGTGCCGCGGCTCTAAGGGCATCTGCAGAGTGAGCGGGGTCCCTCCTGGAGGTGGAGTCCCTGAGCCTGGTGGGGATTGGGCTGAAACTGGCTCTCCAACATGCCCGGAGGGATCCCAGATTGAGAGAAGGTGGTTCTTGGGTGATGCACCCCAGAATCGGGCACCCTCCTCTCTGGTTCTGGGGTGCATCACCTGAGAACCACCGCTGCCAAGTCACTGCAGCTCAGCAGCTCCTGCATTAAGCATCTGTCCCCTGGTGGTCAGTGCATGTCATAGCTACTGGTTGAAGTATCTGCCCTCTGGTGGTCATTGAGTATCATAGTATCATAGCTATCAGTCAGATGGTCGGACAGTTGCTTAGCCTTTTATATATAGACTAGAGGCCCGGTGCATGAAACTCATGCATGGGGGAGTGTGTCCCTCAGCCCAGCCTGCACCCTCTCCAATCTGGGATCCCTCTCACAATCCAGGACTGCTGGCTCCCAACTGCTCACCTGCCTGCCTTCCTGATTGCCCCTAACTGCTTCTGCCTGCCAGCCTGATCACCCCCTAACCACTCCCCTGCCAGCCGGATTGATGCCTAACTGCTCCCCTACCAGCCTGTTTGCCCCTAACTGCCCTCCCTTGCAGGCCTGGTCACCCTTAACTGCCCTCCCCTGCAGGTCTGGTCCCCCCAACTGCTCTCCCCTGCAGGGCTGGGTCCCCCCCCCCCCCTCAAATGCCCTTCCCTGCAGGCCCGGTTGCCCCCAACTTCCCTCCTCTGCCAGCCTGGTCACCCCTAACTGCCCTCCCCTGCAGGCTTGATTGCCTCCAACTGCCCTCCCTTGTAGGCCTGGTCCCTCCCAACTTCTCTACCCTGCTGGCCATCTTGTGGCAGCCATCTTATGTCCATATGTGGGCAGCCATGTTTGACCACATGGGGGCAGCCGTCTTGTGTGTTGGAGTGATGGTCAATTTGCATATTACTCTTTTATTAGATAGGATAGAGGCCTGGTGCATGGGTGGTGGCCAGCTGGTTTGCCCTGAAGGGTGTCCTGGATCAGGGTGGGGGTTTCCTTGGGGCATGGGGTAGCCTGTGTGAGGGGCCTGTGGTGGTTTTCAGGCTCACCACGCCACTCAGCAACCCAAGTGGAGGCCCTGGTATCTGGGATTTATTTATCTTCTATAATTGAAACTTTGTAGCGGAGGCCAAGGCAGGCCAGGGCTGCAGAAAGCTTGGCTTCCTCCATTGCCAGGGGCAACCTAAGCCTCCTGCTCTCTCCAGCTCTGTGGCTGCCGCCATTTTTGTTGGGATTTATTTATCTTCTATAATTGAAACTTTGTAGCCTTGAGTGGAGGCCTGGGCAGGCCAGGGTGTGCTGAAAGCTTGGCTTCCTCCATTGCCGGGGAAACCCAAGCCTCCTGCTTGCTCCGTGGCCACAGACATCTTAGTTGGGTTAATTTGCATACTCTCTCCTGATTGGCTGGTGGGCATGGCTTGTGGGTGTAGCGGAGTGATGGTTAATATGCGTATCACTCTTTTATTAGATAGGACTAGAGGACCCATGAACGAAATTCAGCCCAGCCTGCACCCTCTCCAACCGGGACCCCTCAGGGGGTGTCTGAATGCCGGTTTAGGTCCGATCCTAAACCAGCAGTCGGAAGTCCCTCACAATACGGGACCACTGGCTCCTAACTGCTCACCTACTTACCTGACTAATTGCCCCTAACTGCACCCCCTGCTGGCCTGGCCACCCCCAACTTCCCCCCCTTCCAACCTAGTCACCCCCAACTGCCCCCCCTGTTGGCCTGGTCACCCCTTACTGCTCCCCATGCTAGCCTGATTGCCCCCAACTGCCCCCCCCCCGCCAGCCTGATCGCCCCTCACTGCCCCCCCTGACAGCCTGGTCACCCCCAACTCCCCCCACTGTGGGCCTGGTCACCCCACACAGCCTGCTGTTTGGTCGTTTGGTCACCCCTCACTAACCCCCCTGTCGGTTTGGTCACCCCACACAGCCTATTCAGTCGTTGCGATGGTCACTTAGGCTTTTATATATATAGATTATCATCTTATATTTCATTACATCACCACATGTGGCTTATCTGTTTATTAAAGCATAATAACTGCTTATTTCTTAAAATAGCTTATTTGTCTCACTTTCAAGGATCATTCATCCTGTTCCTTTGAATCAAGTGTTTACTTGTTTTTCATTTACTTTTGTACAGATCTCTCCATCATTTAAATTTCAGGTTTAAGGTCAATACCTCTGTAATTGAATACCACTCATCCCCTAAATCCAGAAGTGAGCTCTCCTTCCTATAGTCCTACACTTCCTGCTTATATCCTGGTTTTCTACGCTAACTGGCTTTGCTCCCTAGAAAACGTTCAACCTTTGGAAGGTAGAATCCAATCACTTCAAGCTTGTATTCCTATTGGTGCTTGGTGAATATATACTTTTACTCATTTATAACAAGACCACCCTCTAGTCAAAGGAATAATTAATATGATGGTTACTTCCTCTAAATCTGTTCAAATCATAAATCCAATAAGAAAAATGTATTAACTTCAGATGGCATATGAAATGACACATTATTAGTTTGGTAGAATTAAGAATGGAATAGAAAGAATTGAGGTTAAAGGCACCAAACCCTTAATTTTATGAGAGAGCATATTATTATTAGATAACTCAGAGTTTTATAATATAGCAGGAAGCCTAAAGATTTGCATATGGGGTAGCTTAAATAGTACTTACATGCTGTAACAAAAAGAATTAACTGTTTTTATCAAAACACCTCACTGCATAATCAATTTATTTAATATGACTTGCGTAATTTCTCAAAATATGCAAAATGAATTTAATATCCATTATTTATAATGATCTCAAAAAGAGCTTCTGGCAATTTACTTCTCTGATAACCTTTCTCACTCATACTCCACAGCTGAAAATAAGATTAATATTCAGAAGCTATAAAATACTAAGACTCGGTGATAGCAAATTCTTAAAGAATATAGGTTTTAGAGTCATCAAATATTTTCCTAAAGGAGATGCACATAATACACTTCATCCTTTAAATCCATCAGGTTAATTAAAGTAAAATCATTGATATGACTTTGATAGAAATAAAAAAAAATGAAGTTACTGAGAACTGGAGCAGATTGAGATATGGACAAGAAAGACTGGGAGCCAGAGGTCTACATGCTACTTCAGCCTGCACTGACATCTCTGTAGTGTGATAAGACATTGGGAGTCTTCTAAATTAATTAGTTGTGGGAAGGAACTTTCTTGTAAAAAGGTTTGGGGATACAAATACATTTTCTAAATTATCAAATAACTTATAAATACCATTCAAAGGCACATAAGCATAGGGGAAAGTGCCTAAAAGACCAAAATTTAAATATCTGTTCAGATACCAATCTTAGCTTGAGCTATTTACTTATTTCTCCTGTGACCTCAAGGTTATTGAAGCTTATGTTACAAATCCTCTCTTGTATGAATCCCCTCTGTAGTGGATTGAAAGTTGCCCATCCCAACACCCCCAAAGATATGACCATGTTGTCCTAATCTCTGGCACATGTGGTAGTGACCTCATTGGAAAGAGGTGCTTTGTAGATGTAATTAAGTTAAGGATCTTGAGTTGAGATTTCCTGGATTATTTGGGTGGGCCCCAAATCCAATGATAAGAGACACTCAAAGGAGCAATGAATGCACAGATAAAGAGAAGATGGATGCAGAGATTGAGTTGTGCAGCCACAAGTCACCAGAAGCCACCAGAAGCTTGAAGAAGCAAGGAAGAAATCCAAATGTTTATTATTTTAAGCCACCAGGGTTGTGTTAATTTTTTCATGGCAGCCCTGGAAAACTAATATACCTTCCAAAGGCCTAGAGAGGCAACAGCGATGTGTTAACAGGTCTCATGTATTGTAAACACTCTACCCATCTTATTTCCCCCTGTCACACTTTCACTTGTGTCAGGTGAGAGTGGAGTGGCCACACCTTCATTTGGATCCAGCTAAGACAAAGTTGACATGGGGAGACACTTAGTTGGATATTGGTGGGATCTGTCCATGTGGTTCTGCCTGTTGTGATGTGGGAATCTTCCAGGAAGATTCCTGCCACCTATTGTGTTGACCAGGATAGTGACATGAAGGACAAGGGCAGAGGTCTCCTCTCTAAAAGGAGCTGGAAAGATGTTCTGCAAAGAATCATAATGCAGTCCTAATGAGATAAAGTTGTAAAAGTGTTTGTACAATAACTTGGTGATACATTATGTTTGTTTGTTTGTTTGTTTGTTTTGCTGGCTTATATAAGACTCAGGTTACTCATAAAATTTTTGCTAAGTTTATTTTATTCTTTCATTTCCTAGGTAGAAAGGCTTGAGATTATGGAACTCATATTTTGGAACTTCTTTCCTTTCTATCCCTTTGTGGTCCTGTCTCTTTCTTTTCCTTTATTTACCTCTCTGTATCTTTCCCCATTCTCTAATTCCATCTCTTCATACAAACACACATATACACACACGCTCACATATGGTGAAGAGAGAGACAAGGATAGAAATGACAGTTTCAATTTAGTCTTTTACACTTAGTGTTACTCAGCTGATTGAAAGAATGTTCTGGTCCCACATCCGTGACAATGGATATAAATAAACCCATGGGAGTTTCAAGTGAAAAAGGAACTTTAGAGCCTCTGTCATCTAACTTTCAACAGTTAGCACGGTCTCCTTACTGGGATACAGGAAACTGGTTGGAAATGCATCATCTCAGGAACCACTCCTCTCCTGAATCACAAAGGGCAGATGGGCCCAGAAAACTGAGTTTTAACCAATCATCCAGGTGATTTTGAGCATGCTGAAGTTTGAGAGCTTCTGGGCTAGAAAAGGCCCAGTTTTTTCCTATGCTGCCTCGCAGGGTTGGTAATAGAGACCATTGCTTAGTGGCTCATTTTGCTGGAAAACAGATTTGGCAAAATGATGACCACAATCAGTGATTTATTAATTATAAAGTAGAGCCCTTCTCAATTGCAGGTTTCTATGGAAAACTGATGAATAGTTGCATTACATTTTTTTTTTTACCAAAACATGCAGAAAATTTAGGACAAATCTAATTAGAGGTTTTTGCTTACACAGATTGCCAAGAAAGAAAACACATAAAGCAAACAAATGAATAAAAGTTATTTAACTCTTTGACATTTGAACCAGAAAACTAATCAAAAGGGCAAAAAAAAAACCTCTTTATCCTCATATTACACATTTAATGGATTCCAACATATATAATCATCTTTGGAAATCCAGTTATATAATGAGATGTGCCTTTTTCAAAGAGTCTGGTTCTTTTTGTTGAATTCTAGCCATTAATATTCCTCTAGTAAGAGCAGATGGTTCATATTTTACATATCTATTCTATTCCTCAGAGAAAAATAGAACTAGAACGTAAGCTACGTGAAGGCTAAATTTTCTCCTTTACAACATTGATATATCCCAGACACCTAAACATTATTTGGCATGTTGTAGGTGTTCAGTAACTATTCGTTGAATGAGTGATTGAATAAAAACTGGATTTGTATAAATTGTTCTTATCTCTTATTTCTCCATGGCTCAAAAAGCCTGATTCATAAGCATTTTCACTGTACCGGGTCTCATGCTCTGCTGTTACTGTCCTGATGTTCTTAATCACTTTATCTCTGAAAATGTGTTTTGTAAGTGCCATCCTGTGGGATGATGGAGGGTGTGCATAAGCAGAAGGTCTATATGAATATGAATGTCCACCATTACTTGCCATTCTTTTTGAATACAGTGTTCACTGTGCCACAGGGGCACAGAATCCCATGGAGCCACAATGTGTCAGAGGTCAGCAGCACCCAAAGCAAGTATGAAGGGTATTACCTCTCTCTGAGTAAGTGAGGCCCGACAGCCTCAAGAGACCATGTCTTCTGTTCAATCCAGAGTCCCCTTAGTCAGAAAGAAGACAATGGCATTCTGAGGACCACATATGAACAAGCAATGCTATAATATCCTTCCTTACTGATACTACTTCCCCATATCAGCCAATCACTTATGATGGAAATCATGGCATAGAAGGAAAGGAAAAAATAAGGAAAACTATAGTTTCCTGTACATTCTTTCCTACTTATTAGTAAACTGAAGATAGAGAATATTGGTAGAATGCATGTGTGTCAAAAAGTGACATAAAGCCAGCTGAGTTAGTTTTGTGTTGTGTTTACACTGTTCTGGTAAGAATGATATACATTTGGATGTATGAGCTACAAAATACAAACTGTATGATTTTGGTGATGCTAAATGTGACTTAAATGTGTTTATATTTTTGTTGGAAACTGGCACTGTACAGTAAAAAGATGACCAGAAAAACCTATGGTAATAATTTAAAATTGTGGTTTTTATTTGCTTAGAATGATATTAAATGGCAAATTAAAAACCATATAAGTTGAGAGTGTGTGGAAGAAAAGAAAACTGTATATGTTAATAGTCTTAATATAATGTTTCATGCTTTTGAAATGAGGGATACTGCATTACTGTTTCAAATTATATAGGTGGTCCTGACTGTAAATCCTACAAAAAGACCCACTCAATTGGTACAATGCTCTGATCATGCCAGCCATTCCCTAGTTCTCTATCTTTACATGTATGATCTCTTCTGTCTGAAGGTCAGTGTTGGATCCAAACAAATCTGAGTTTATATCCTGACTGCTATTTTTACGTGTATAATTTAACCATTACCTTTTCTTGGCCTTTACCTTTCATCTGAGAAAGGGACCTTGCTAATACCTACTTCTTAGAGTTGTTAAGCGTATAAAATGAAGTGCTTTATGGGAAGTTAAATAGGATAATATGTGTATACCGCCAGCTGTGAGTGACTTCAGGGCCAGGCAGGTACTACGATGGGTTCAGCATCTTGACATCAGCTAAAAGATAATGTTGGGAAACATCAAGAAATTAGGATACCGTAGCCAGCCCTACCCAAAGGGATTCCAATTTTACAAGAGGCTTATCGCATTGTATTTCACTATATATTTCCACTACAATGGAAAATGTAATAGACCGACAGGACCAAGAGTCGGCAACAATGCGGACTTACTAGAGCTCTCACCCCTGCTGCTGTAAGTACAATTGCATAGCCACACTGGGAAAGAGCTTGATAGTATCTTTTAAAAGTTAAGAAATATGCTCAGCCTGCATGGCTCAGCGGTTGAGCGTCAAACCATAAACCAGGATATCATGGTTCGATTCCCGTTCAGGGCACATGCCCAGGTTTCCGCTGGATCTCCAGTGTTGGGCATGCAGGAGACAGCCAATCAATGATTCTCTCTCATTGTTTATGTTTCTATCTCTCCCTTCCTCTCTAAAATCAATTTTTAAAAAGTTAAGAAATATGTTCATACAAAATAAAATAAAATGAATGTCTACACATAGACTTGGGGACAAAATCCATACAGCTTTATTCATAATAGCCAATAGCTGAAGACACCACAATCGGGGTAGTAAAGTGCTACTCCAAAAAAGGGGAATGAACTGCTGACACAGACACAATAGTGTTACAATGACTAACCAAAGCCAGACACAAAAAATTGCATATGATGCCATTCCATTTATGTAAAACTAGAGGCCCGACGCACGGAATTCATGCAAGGGGCTTGGTCCTTGCACCCCGGCTTCATCTGAAAAGTCATCCGAAAGGACATTTGGCTGTCCGGTCTAATTAGCATATTATGCTTTTACTAGGGGCACAGTGCATGAAATTCGTGCACTGGGGAGGGGTCCCTCAGCCCAGCCTGCCCCCTCTCACATACTGGGAGCCCTCAGGAGATGTCCTACTGATGGGTTAGGCCCGCTCCCCGTTGGGAGCGGACCTAATCCGCAGTCTGGCCTCCCTTTGCGGGAGGCAACCGGGCTGATCAGGGGAAGGTGCCAGCCCCATCACCCCAATGCTGCAGCCACTGCCAGTCACCGCAGCTGCCAAGGTATTTTCATCAACATGGAATCCAGTCCCTTCACGCTGAAAAATGACAACTTTCTTTAAGCATTTTCAAGATGTGTCTTTCATAGGATATGACATTTCTTTCTTTTTCTTTTTATCCTCACCTGAGGATGTGTTTCCATTAATTTTTTCCCCTTCCCTCTGATCGCAGGCTCACCTCCTTCCCAAGCCTAAAGCCTCCATCTGATGGCTGGCTGGGAGTGACCTGGGTGCCAAGGAGGTTCCTGGGACCCAGGTATGTATGCAAATTAACCGCCATCTTTGTTGGGTTAATTTGCATACTCACTCTGATTGGCTGTGGGCATAGCGGAGGTATGGTCAGTTTACATGTTTCTCTATTATTAGTTAAGATTATTATAGATTCCAGAGGAATGAAGCTAGTCCATAGTGACAAAAAGATCGGCAATAGTGGTGGTCAGAAGCTCAGAGTGGAGGGTGAGACTAAAAGGGCCTGAGGAAACTCATAGGGGAGATGGAAATGGTCTCTTGGTCATGACAGTGACTTATGGGTACATTTACCTGTGAAAGTTAGCTAATTTTGCATTTTATATGTGTGAAGTTTATTTTATGCAAATAAATCTTAATAACATTGATTCACACACAAACAACTGAATGGATTTCATCAACTTGTGCAAGGTCACACCTCTGACCAGCAGAGGAGTCTGGACAAGATTCACACCTTCCTTCATCTTTTGAATAAACAACAAAAACATTTTTTTTCCCAACCAAATTATATTTGTAGGATATTTCTGCTTGCAGGATGGTAATCTGTAACTTCTGGTCCAGACAGTAAATGAATACATGGAACCCTTTTTCCATTTTCTGCACAATACACTTCTACACAACATCTTTATGTGGAAATAATCTTTTTCTCAAGACCTACCAGAATAGTCTTCCTTCCTGTCAAACCTTCTTCACTTCTACCAGGGGCTGGCATTTCCCTCCCGGATCCCGCAGCACTGGGTTCTCTATTTTATTATAGTTCTTCACAAGAGCCAGACTTATTGAGTCTGAATTTTGGCTTTACTTATTACCGTGTGACCTTACAGATGTTATAAACTCTTGGTCTTCAATTCCTTTATCTATAAAATCGATAAAGTAATAATACCTTGTTTCATAAATTGTTGAGGGATGATGTAAGATATACAAAGCACTTGGAATAGATCCTGGCACCTGGTAAACAGAAGTCAGTAAATGTGCCTTTTTTCATTAACATGTTTGGACTCCACAGCATTAACATGTTTGGACTTCATTAGCTCATGTCTATCTTTCCCATTATTCTAGAAGTCCCTCCTGGGCAGTGAGTGTGTCTTGCTCATCTGGTCCCCAGCATCTACAGGAAGTGCTCCATAAGCATCTAATGAATCAGTGAGTGGCTGAGTCAGAACTTCTCTACCTATTTACATTTCCTAGTTACTTGAGAAAGACTAATGGGAACTTAGTCATGCTGACCTTCACAGATGCCCAGGAAATATTTTTCTTTTTTTCTACTGAAGTAGTCAAGCTTAACCTTTATTTGTTAGGCTCTCTGCCAAAGAGAAGCACAAAAGAGTACTTCATCCAATTTATGAAGACATCGTAAAAGGAAAGGCCCCGCAGACATCCTGATGTCACGGAG
This sequence comes from Plecotus auritus, assembly GCF_963455305.1. Lineage (NCBI taxonomy): Eukaryota > Metazoa > Chordata > Mammalia > Chiroptera > Vespertilionidae > Plecotus > Plecotus auritus. Next base: position 237,730,671 of record NC_137770.1, on the reverse strand, counting down.
CTACTGCAGCTGGGGCAGCGAGCAACCTGGTAGGTGCTCTGCAATCCTACTCCATGCATCACACCAAAGCACAAGAACCAATACCGAGAAGATAAACAGAGTGTGTGTGGGTCCTACTTCAGTCCTTTCCCGAGAATCGAATGATTTATTTTCAGGAAACAAGCTGTGCCTCATGCAATGCCATTTTCAAAACACTGCAAATCCAAGTCCTGTTAGGAGAGTGATGGGCCTTAAGGGAAGATATGGACTCAGTAGGGGAGTTAGGTCAGGGCAGACTGCTTCATTTACTATAATATATCTCCGAGGATGTTCAGGGTTTCAGTGTTACTTTGCTTAGACATGTATACACTTCAAACATTCATTTTGTCAATGATTTCATATTTTTATGATTATAAAAGCATCATATGCTTATTGTAAAACATATAGAAATATATTGTTGAAGATAAAGATGATGCCCATTCAGAAAAAGCCACTGTTGAAATGTGGTTGAATTCCTAAGGTTTTCTGTAAATTTATAATGTTTGTAACATATTGGAAATTAATCAGAGAATTCTAGACTTCACATTTTCTGTGCCTGTTATATAGAATCCTGCCTGGGCCTACCCATTTCTCTTTCCACTCCTTTTGTTCAGCTATTTCTAGGGTGTCCACCTATTTCTAGACCAGCTCTTTGGCCATTAGGTGTTCCAAATCAGGTTAAGTGGGGAGGTTAAAAGGAGAAGCTTTAGCTTAGAGTGGGGGAAACATTTGAGAGGAGATTCTAGCATATGGTGGTGAGAGAAAGCTGGGGTGTGTATAAAAAGATAAGGAGAGCATTAAAAAAATAAAAAGGGAGATATACAATAAATATTTATATTTTTAAAAAATGTGTTGTGAGGTGGTATGAAAAACATGGAAAATTTTTGAGTCATTAAAAAATTATTGTTTTGGTTTCCAAACTATATTTCTTGAATAAAAGGGTTCATAACCCTTTCTGGGGCAAAACTGACTCTCAGGTATAACAACTTGTAAATATAAGAGTAGATATTAATGTGAATATAAACATAAGCGTAAGTGCAGGCATAGGCATGCATATAAGTGGTATAGCTGTAGATATATAATCCCCTGGGATGAGGAGATGAGGTCACACAATATTTGTAATGTGCAGGAACCTTTGTTGCAACTAAAATTAGAAAAAAAGAAAAGTGGGGTTTATCTTCTCATATATCTTCTGAGATGAGTTCAAGGACAGTCAAGGTAAAGATATGACTAAAGATATGTAGTCCAATTATATAATCAGGAATATGTTGGTATTCAATTTCCAATTCTGCTTTGAATGCCTTCCCATCATTCCCTCCAGTGTTTCCTATGTGGTGACAGAAATGTATTAGGCTTCCAGTCTACCCTGAGAAAGATCAATTCAATGGGAAGAGATGGCTTCTTTTCCTTTAACTACGGCAGAAAGCCTATGCTTGCCTCTAATCACCAGCTCAGTAAGTTATATATCCATTCCCTAGTCAATCAATGTAGGAATGAAATAATCATATTGGCCAAACTTGGTTTCCAGCCATGGGTTAACCCCGCTAAGCCAGGTGCGTTCTAAGTCAAGGAATTACAGTTAATGAATTTAAAAGGGACAATTGAAAGGGACAATCAATAGGAAGAAAAAAGTTGCACACTCAAACTTGGTAAGTGAAGTATGATCATGGACTATTGATAAAGGTGTAGATAGTACTTGGGAAAATTAACAATGGAGCAATGTCTCAGGGATAGTCAGACAGCCACTACTACGCTTAGACCCAAAGAGTCAAAAAAAAAAGCATATCCAGAAACCAGAGAGAGAGATCTGCATGAAGAGGGCTGCCTGTGTAGGGAAGTGGCCTTTAATAGTGGGACACAGCCCATCCATGATGCCCTAACAGGAAGTGTTGGAACAAATACTCTTAACTCAGTCTCTCCTTGTATTTATTCTGGGTGCCTTGGATGTCTCCTAGCCCAACTGCAAGCCAGAGGGCAAGGATGCTGATTATTGGTTACTCTTATTTATTTTGTGTATAAAGTAAAACAAAATAATCTCCCAAAGAAAAACACTCTTTTTAATATTGCTATTATTGTTTTATTTTACTTTTCCTTCACAATTACTGAATGTTAGCTTCATTTCAGGTTGGTTTTTATAAATGTATGTCATTCTTATATGAATTGCCTGGATGTTTTTAACTTCAAAAATTTTATTTTATTGGGATAAGAATACATAAAATTAGATCTAATTTCTTGGTAAGTATTTAAGTGTACAATACATTATTGTTGTCTATGGGTACTACGTTGTACAGCAGATTCCTAGAGCTTGCTAAACTGAAACTCTATACCCATTGACTAGTAATTCTCCATTACTCCCCCAACCTCTGGTAACTACTCTTTGATTTTGTGATTTGACTATTTTAGATGCCTCCTATAAATGAAATCATGTACTATTTGTTTCTCTGATAAGTTTATTTCACTGTTTTTTAAAACGTATTTCTTATTATTAAGTAGTAGGGGGTTTAAAATATATTATAAACTAGAGGTCCCGTGCACAAAATTCGTGCATGGGGGGTGGGGATCCCTCAGCCCGGCCTGCACCCTCTCGCAATCTGGGACCCCTTGGGGCATGTCTGACTGCCGGCAGTCAGACATCCTCTCACAATCCAGGACTGCTGGCTCCTAACCACTCGCCTGCCTGCCTGCCTGATCACCCCTAACCATCCACCTGCCTGCCTGATCGCCCCTAATCTCCCACCTGCTTGCCTGATAGCCCCTAACTGCTCACCTGCCTGCTTGATCGCCCCTAACTGCTTCTGCCTCAGCCCCTGCCATTGTGGCTTTGTCCAGAAGGATGTCCAGAATGACGTCCAGAAGGTCATTCAGCTGTCCAGTCTAATTAGCGTATTACACTTCTATTATTATAGATAATAGAGCTATGTTATAAAACATTTAAAGCATTTTTATCATTTAGGTACTTTTTTATTTTAACTTATATTGTTTTCTGTCACACAAAATTTCTATTTTCTGCATTATCAAAACAGTCAACAATTTTCTTAATGAATTGTGGAGTTTACCTCATACTATAAAAAACTCAAGCTTAGAAAAATACTTAGGGTAGGGGGTCAGAGGAGAGTAAAAGGGGGACAAATGGCAATGAAAGAAGACTTGACTCGAGTTAGAGAATACACAATACAGTGTACAAATGATGTGTTGCAGCATTGTGAACCTGAAACCTCTACAATTTTTTTAACCAGTGTCACCCCAATAAATTCATTAAAGTAAAGAAAATGAAAATACTTTCCTGTAGTTTATGCTAATTTTTTAGTCTTTAAATTAAACCTTGAGATCCTTTATTCATTGGGAACTTACTTGAGTGGAAGAGAGTTGACACTTTTCTTCAATATGGACAACACTTTGTACCTAAATCATTTATTGAATACCCTATTACTTTCTCTCTTTTGAAACATTTTAATCTCATACAATTTCCATTAGACATTGCTCTGTTTTTTCTGAATTAGTGGATTTGGTTTCTAAGTTATTTAGCTATCCTTGTGTATAATTATTTAATTGTTTTCTCTGAAGTATATTATAAATACTAACTAGAAGCCCAGTGCACGACATTCGTGCACTGGGGAGGGAGGATCCCTCAGCCCAGCCTGTGCCCTCTCACAATCTGGAACCCCTCGGAGGATGTCCGACTGACAGCTTAGGCCTGCTCTGTCTAAGCAGGCAGTCGGACATCCCCTGAGGGGTCCTTAGCATTGCCGCAGAGGTGGGAGAGGCTCCTGCACCGCTTCTGGCTTCTGGCTGAGCAGCGCTCCCCCTGTGGGAGTGCACTGACCACCAGGGGGCAGCTTCTGCATTGAACATCTGCCCCCTGGTGGTCAGTGCACGCCATAGCAACTGGTAGTTCCACCATTTGGTCGATTTGCATATTAGCCTTTTATTATATAAGATAGCATAAGTGCACCTTCATTAGTCATATTTTTCCATATTTTATTGACCTTTCTCTTACATTTACTCTTACAGCTGACATTTTTTAATTTCTTGCCAAAGATAGAATTCTGATTTCTATTAAATAAATGTACATTTTATATGAGATGGAAAGACATCATCCTATCCCAGAGGAAAATATAATGTTCCAGTAATTAAAATCTTATTTATAGATTTTAGTAACATTTTATAGATTTCTTAATATTGGTCTTACATAGACTTATATTAATTGTCTATATTCATATTTTATAATTTTAGCTTAGATTTTTGTTTGTTTTGTTTTGTATTTTATCTTTGGGATTTGGCTTTCCTTCCCAATATATATTCTAAATTTCCATTGTAAACATAAATAAAATAACTTGAATTTGTTTCCTTTTGTCCAGTCACCTGATTGAATTTTCCTATATTTCTGTAAAAATATTACACAATCACAATACTTGTAATGGGGATAATAATAATATGGCTAATGTGATTAATAGGAATATTATTAATTAAAAGCAAATTAAGTTTCAGCCAATTTGGTTAATTACCTTATAACTGTTTTTAGATCAAATCTTCATAGTCCCCCTAACAGAGAGAGAGCAACGTGATTTTCCACAGGTGAAAAACTGAAGTTTACAAGGTTGAGTAATTGCCCAAGATCCTTTGTGTAATAACTGTCTATCTTCCCAACCCCCAGAAAACGTCTGTCCCAGAATTAGAACCAGGGTCTGTCTTGAATTTCTGAGATCATGTAGCCAAACATAAAGCTATCATGTTGTCTCTTCTTTAGCTAGAAACTCTAAGACAATGCTGAATAATAGTGGTGCAGTGATGACAGTCAGCATTCCTATTTGATCTTGAGTTTAATGGAGTGTGTGAATATACTTACAATGGCATTTGTTGTTGTCAAACATCTTTTCAGCTTTTTAAGGAGGTTTTGTTCTATTTTTATTTTATTTACTATTTTTAAAACAGTAGAAAATGTAGAATGTTATTACCTTACTAGTATTTATCTGTTGACACATTCAGACCTTAAAACACTAGAGCATATTAAGTGGTTGATTTTGTAAAGTTTACCACTTTGCATTCTTGAAATAAATTCTGCTTCCACTTGGCACATAATATCAATATTTTGCTGAATGCTATTTACATTGTATTTTTCTTCACTTATATTTTAATTATTTAATATTATTTAATATTTTAATTACTCTTCTGTAGTGTAATTTATCAATTCCATAGTCATGCACTGGGCCTCTAGTCTATATATATAAAAATCCAGTGTCCATGATGACTGTGATGACCAAACGACTGGTCACCATGAGGTGCATTGAGCACCTCTCGGTCCCTTGCCCCCCCGGCTCGTGAGCGGGGTGGGGCAGGACTGGGGACTGGCAAGCAGGCTGAATGGCTGACCTTTTGGTCCCTGCCCCCAGCCTGGAGGCTCTGATGGATCAGCAATGGTGAACGGGGAATCAGGTGGGTGGGGGGAGGACTGGGCTGGCTGTCAGGCTGTTGGGATCACCCACGGGGGCAGGTAGGTCGTGGATGCACCCCGCAGCTTCCGTCAGGGCCTCAAGCCCCAGCAGCAGCGGCGGTGGTGCCTGCGTGAGAGGCCCTGAATGGGCAGCACATTCCATCAGCAGCCGGCCAGTGCATGTGCATGGAGATGAAGTTACCAGAGCCTGCTTTCCCGCAGGCCTGAGCACCCGAGAAGCTGGGGATGAGCTGGTGATCCCAACGGCCTGACAGTCCTGCAGCGGAGGCAGCGTTCGGCCTGGGGACTGGCAAACCAGCAGAAGATGGCCCAGATTGCAGGAAGGTAGGCCCTAGGGACCCTACCTACATGATTTCGTGTGCTGAGCCTCTGGTTTTGTTATAAAGTTATATAAGCTTAATAAGATATTCAGATTTGTCTATGCCCAGAAAAAAATTTATAACATACAAAATTTTTATTCCCAAAAGATTTGATAAAATTTACCTATAAATTCATGTCAGTTGGTAGAGCTTTTTAGGGTTAGATCTTAAAACTTTTTATAATTTTTCTAAAGTATTAGCTTTTTGTGCTTTTTAAACCTGAGTTTATTTTGGAAAGTTATATTATCCTAATATTGTTCTTTCCCTTAAATTATTTGTATTCATTTTTCATAAAATGTTACACAAAATTGCTTGTAATATTTAGCTTACTGAAATTTTAGTTGTAGCTCTGATTACTTTTCATGCTGCATATATTTCTTTTTTCAAAATTATAATTATCTATTTGATCTTATCAATTTTAACTTTATTAATATTTCCTTCTTGGTGTTTACGTTGTTCACAAAACTTACTTAAATTTCTCCATTCTTCTTCTTCATTACTTTAAAAATGTCTTAAGTTCAATAATAACCCATTTTATAATCTTTCTTGTTTATTAAAGTAATTCTAAGCATTAATTTTTCTTCTGAGTATGGTTATAGATGCATTCCACATGTTTTATATGAAGTGATCTAATTTTTTAATCTCTAAATTATTTGGAATTACAATTTTATTTCATATGCATTTCTATTTATTTAAATTAATTTTTATTATAGACTATTAAAAATGTATTTTCTTTTTTTACAATTCTGTAATTTTTGGCTTTTAGCCAAAAAATATGGCCTCTTAATTTTCCACCTTTGGGCATTTATGAAGGTTTGTGTATAGTCAGTTATACAGTATGTTGTTATTTATTAATTTTGTTACCTATGGTTCTTGGTCACAAGAGAAAAATATGCATTTTATAGGGCATAAAAACACATCAACAGCCATTGAGTCACTTTTGCCAGTTTTATAATGTAATGTTGCATATTCTTATGGGTTTAAAAACAATTTGTTCTGTCAAATTCTGACCCTCACTATGAGTTTTACTTCGCTAATTCTCTTTGTCCTGGTGTAGGTATTCAGTGGTTCACAGATCACTTATATTCTTCATTGATTATCTTCCTTTTTTATGCCCCTCTATGTTGATTAAGGCTTTCAGTTACTTCATTTGAATTATTGTTACCTCTGGTATTTTATTTTTGTGCTTCAATTTGTCTAACATATCATTGTATATGTGTGTGTGAGTGTGTATGTGTATACAAAATAAAAGTGTCATGTGGCATTTTATTTTAGATGTGTCTGTCATAAACAGTAGATAGCTAGATTTTTATCCTAATTAAAGTGAATTCATTTATTTTAGTATAAAATTCTCAATTCTGAAATGTTTACCTTACAATTTAATTGTAAGAAAATCAAGAAGAGGAGTTTTTTGTAGATTTAAATTCTCTTTTATATTAAAAACTCGTTTTATAGATAATTAAAGTGTTTCCTTCACTTTTTAAACATTTGATTACCTTTGGCAAGCTTACACAGAGGTATTGTTTAAAACTGTTGAATCTCAGGGGGAAGGCAGAGGTGGATGGGTGGGTGGGAAGAGATCAACCAAAGAACTTGTATACATATACCCTTAGCTGACAATAGGGTTGTGGAGGCCTGGGGCGGGGATGAGGGCAGGCTAGAAGAGGTCAATGGGGGAAGAAAGGGGATATATGCAATACTTTCAACAATGAAGATTTAAAAATTTAAAGAAATTAAAAATAAAATACATAAGGTAATAAAAAACAGTATATAGATTCCTATAATCTTTGCCTTGTGTCATCACAGTCTGTCTTTATAGAATTATTTGTTTTCAAGTAGGAAAATAAAACAGTATAATATTTAGATATCATCCCATAAAGAACCATTTAAATTCTTTCAAAAAAAATGCGCCATGTGCCCTGCCTCATGGCTCAGTGGTTGAGTGCAGACCTATGAACCAGGAGGTTAAGGTTCGATTCCCAGTCAGGCACATGCCTATGTTGCAGGCTTGATCCCCATTGTAGGGTGTGTAGGAGACAGCCTATCAATGATTCCTTCTCACTGATGTTTCTATCTCTCTTTCCCTCTCCCTTCCTCTCTGAAATCAATAAAACTAATTTTGTTTTAAAAAATGCACCAGGATTATAAATGGTCAATAAAGAGTTCCACAGAGGAAGAAATGCCTCCCCATTTTCCAAGTCCTTCCTTAGCTTTATTTCCTAGTAAGCTGAAATGTCCCTCAGGAAAATTTTCATTGTCTCTCACTTTGTCAAGATCAGATTGAAAGAGGCAAACAAAATAATATGAATGGGAAAGAAAAATTTGCCAATATAGCAGAAGAATAAAATTGTTCAGGGTTTAGAGTTTTCCTTGGCAACATCTATTGCAACTTTGCCATTTTATTGATGTGGAAATTGTCTTTAAGATGTTCAATGGCTTGTCTGAAGTTATATTTGTTCAGTACTATTATTAAAGCCATAGCCAAGAATTTCCTTCTGAGAGCAAATCTGGCATAGGAAAAAAGATTCACGGGTTTCTAACCAGTTGAACAGGTATTACATTTTCATTCCACACATACTCACCTGAAGATAGACACCTGGCATTTGTTAGCAGTGAACACTTGGTAAAGGTACATTTCTTCTAAGCCTGAATGTTCTCCTCTGAAGATGAATAGGATCTGCTCTATTTTCAAGCTCATACATTGTTCTAAGGAGAGAATAAGCCAACATGTATGAAGTGTCTATCACTATGTACACCACCTAATTACACCCCCCAAAATATTAGCTTCCTACCTCCTCTCCTTGATTACACCTGTCCATACTGGCTTTCTAGGAGTCAGAGTAATTACAGGAACAAGACTTCCATGCCACTTTTGCCATCCCAGGCACCACTGCTTGAAATAGCTGATACTCTGCTACACAGACAACATAATCCTGGAAAGTGGGCTGGCCAGGATAGTGTGAGCATAAGCAAAATAGGGAATTCTATTCTCCTTCTTCACTAATTTCTAGGAAATGCTCTGGACGTCCTCTTCAGTCATAAAGCTCAAACATGACTTTTCATTTATCACAACTCCCAGGAAAGCCTAGTGGTACCAGTGGGAACCATCAAAGGGAATTAAATTGTTATGTTTCCCAGGGTTAGAAAACATGGAGGAAAAAGCATATATAAAGGTCTATTTCATGTCACCCTGCCATAGCACTATTGCCAACAATCCCTTAGGTTCTCCTCAGTAAGGTCTCAGAATAGATCTGGCTCATTCTGGCATTGCCTGAGCCTCACCCTCTGGTTACACACCCATTGATTTTAGCTCCCTGCTTTGTAAAACACATCTGGGTCCTTAATTCCTTAAGTTGGAGACAAAACTGCTATTTCATGAACATGCTTGACTGAAAGCACAGACAACACTCATAAAATGTTGAAAAAAAAGTAATTGAGAATAAGATTATAAATTACTCTTGGCTTTGGGTTTTCCCCAAGCTATGGAAAGTGATAAATAAATAAATAAATAAATAAATAAATAAATAAATAAATAAATAAAATGAATAAATTTAAAAACACAATTATTTATCTTTGGAGTTGGAATTAGCCTTTTTTTTTTTCCTGTTATCTATTAGTGCTTATTATTCTTCCCAGCCCATTTCTCTGGTTCATTCAGGAAGTTAAAAGGAGATCCCACTTTGCACACATGTTCAATATGTTTCACATTTCTTCATTTCTTTCTCATTTAAAATTCTCCTAAAAATGATTCTTTTTGAGCATACAGGCAAAACAGGTCAATACTTGTAATTAATGACCTCATTTTTAGTCCCCATCACCAGTGAGAACTGATTTTATTAATATTCCTGTGTCATTAAATGAATGCTGAATATGAAGAATCCACGATAAGCATTTTAAAATATATCCTGAAAATTCAGATGGGTCTAGGAACCATTGCATTAAGCACACATGCAGTTGACAAAGCATATTTTGCAATAATGTTTGAGGTTTCACTTCTGTGGCATAGGCATACGTTTGTTTTGTGAAAGCTCTTTGGTTTTTAATAATTCACTTGAGCACTGGTAGCAGATACAATAGCACAGATTCAAAACAGTTGAAAAGTATTTCAAGTTTAAGATAGGTTGCATTCAGTTTCTGCCATGATTAGGGTAGGGTAGCAAACCAGGATCCTCATTTCTGATTCCACATAGAAGTCTAACTCTCTACGGTAAGCCCAGAGAAAGGAAAAAAAAAAAAAAAAAGCCTCTCCTTGCCTTTTTTATAGATTCCCTCTATAATCTCTAGCCTTCTGCAACCCAGAAGCTGAGTATTAGTCAAAGATTTTCTTTAAGAAACTGTGTGAACCAACATGAGTCACTTAACACTTCCTGGTTTGTTTTTTTCATCTTTAGAAGGAAGAGGATGAAGCAGCCCTAACAGAAGGTGAATTCACCCCTTCCTTGTGCTACTCACACTGCTCTGTAATGAAGGGGACTCTCTCTGTCTCCCTCACAGGACTGAGGATCATGGGTCAAAGGATGTACCTTGCCACACATTATTATACGCTGTTTACTAGTATATCCAGCTCACTTCCAATCTCTCTCTAACCTATCCTTCTCCTGCCCCAGGACCCCTTGATGATGCAGATGGTGAAATATATGGAACATGTAATAAATGCTTATGAAATAAATGGCTTTCAGTGGTTCCTCCTTCCACAGAGATTCCTGTCCTTGAGGTGTTTCTATACGGCAGGCATCCCCTCTTCTGAAAGCCAAGAGGAGGAACTAGGGCAGTACAAAGGACAAAGTGGAAGAGGAGGTTTAATTGGCTTGCTATTTACATATATATATATATATATATATATATATATATATATGTATATGTATATATGTATATATACATATATATATATATATATATGTATGTATGTATATATATTCATGTTATAAATACCATTATTGCTCCCTCCACTCTTTACCCATTTTTGAGCACATGCCCTAAAAGGCTGTGTCCCACAACAGTGTCCTCCCGCCCACCCTCGCCCTCACAAGGGGAAGTTGGGTAGATAATATCCTTTCCTTGCATATATGATAAGACACCAAGGACTGCCTTTCTGGTTAGCAGCAGCCCTCTCTTCACCCACAGGTGGGTTTCCACTCCTAAATTATTTTTTTTAGTCTAGCAAGAATTTCATCATTTCATGAATTTAAGTACATATTAAAAGTGCAGCGGTGCCAAATTCTCCCGTTTTCTTCATTGGATTAAAAATAATGCATGCAAGAGATTTTGATTCTTGTCATGTCCAGGCTGTTCTCTCCTTCAAGTCCCTGGTGGCCCAGGTACTCTCCCCATTGTCTTGGATCCACCAAGAAGATCCCTCTGTGGGAAGCAGAAAAAACACACTTCCCCTGCTTTACCTCTATGTGGGTGAAGTCACTTTGTATACAGACTCCATGTCACTGGGGAGGGAGCCAAGTCATAGGCAGAAGACATGAAACACTGGTGTTTGAACTCATTAAATTACACCTCTATTCTTTTTATTATATAAATTGTAGAATCAATTGAGAAATATATAGAAACTAGACACCAAATTCTTGTGTCTGTAGCAAGTGGGCTTGCTAAGAGTTATGAACCCTCACATGGAAGTTCTGCCCCACTTGAGGATAAGCTGGGTGTCATCCATCCTTCTGCACTGGGGCCTGAACCTGTGCAACTTAGGCTGGATAAGCAGAGAGGGTGTGCCCTCCAAGTAGGCATTTTCCAGAAAGAAAGCTTATTAGTATTATTAGTATTTGTCAGAGCCCTGGCAGGAAACAATCTATTCTAAATGACTCAAACAGACTTTAATGAAGGGACTATTTATAGAGGTGAGGTCAAAGTTTAGGAAATAAAAGCTAGAGAAGTACTCAGAGCCCAGAAACAGGTAGAAACTATTACAATCACTAGGGCTTAAATGACTTGGGAAGAAAACCAGGCATTTGGAGAGGAGTGAAAATTGGACCCAGAGACAAAGAGCCACCAGTAGTAGCTATAGCTATAGAAAACATAGTACTTCCAGAGAAATGGGGCTAAGGCAGAGGGGAACTAGTGCCGGAAACCAATTCCAGCATGTAATAATTACAAGTTTCACCAAAAGGCTGGTGAAGCTTGGGCGGCTCAACAAGGGTGAGCCACAAATGTAGTTTACCTGTTGAAATGGCTAAACAGCACTTCCCCCAAACCTGAATAAGATAATCCTTTGCAGCCAGACAGCTCAGGGCATTTTATTGCCTCCTATTGGCCAAACACCTAAACAACTCTAGGCTATTCCCCAAACTGACAATGCTTCTGTTACCCTACCCTGTGAAGTGTATATCTCCACCTTGCCTTAGGACAAATTGTGTTAATAAATACCATGGGGTCCTTAGACAAGGGAGTCTTTAGTTCCTTCAGCTGAAGCTCCTCTGACCCCCAATGCCTTTCAAAATTATCTTCTGTGTCGAACTCTTTAATCATCTATGTGTAGCCCCTTTCTCCAGAATGCTGAACCCTTTGTAAGTCTGGGACAAGAACCCCAGCAAACTAGGAAAGATGAAATACATAGTCTGAACTCTCTCCTCTTGCCTTCCAATCTCCTGCTGGTGGATGCCATTGGCCAAACCCAATAAGCAGTCATAGAGTGACTCAGTCCATGGGGGTCATGTCCCCACCCTACCTCTACTCACACTGGCGCATAGCAGGCAGAGGAGGATGGAGAATGGACTAGAAGAGGGAAATAATGGCTAATAAGAACACTGGTCAACAAGGAATAATATATGTCCCATTGGAAGGAATGGATAAAGGGAAGGAGAAAGATTGGGGAGAGCAGCTATTCAAATTTTTGCTTTCCATTTGTAAAGACAAGAATGCAAGGCAACTTTGAGTCATAGGTAAGAGAAGATATCTCCATTGCTTCAATTTTCTCTAGTCAACTCAATTCACACAATCAATCATACCTTCACCCAGGGCCTTCACTGGCCCAGGCTGAGCTAGAGAGCTTCATTCTGTGTCCCTGAGCCAGCCTATTATGTACATCCTTACACATTTCAAACAGAACTGACTTCTAAGTATCACCAAGCGTCTTCCTTTCTGGCCCAGGTAAGGCTGTTTCATCCAGACTGCTTCTTTTAATATGACCTCCAAGTTCACTGATTCTGTCATTAAACACTATAATGTAGTGGTGAGGAGAAGAGAAAATGAAGTCATATATAGATGTCCTCTATAAATAAACCTACAGGGTCTAGAGTCATATAATTCTTCTGAGACATTTTTCTATTAGTCAAGGACAAACCTTTTGTGGTAAGGTTGCTGTATGGACTAAATGAGATAATTTTGAGGTAGTGTATCCAATTCTTAGCAAGGGGCCTGGCACAGAATAAGCCCACAATAACTAGTACTTACTGTCCTCATCAATCTTTGCATGTGATGTGCCCTTTCTCCTGCGGCCAAGTCTTCTCTCTGTTGTAGAGTCAACATTTAAGGAGTGGGAGCCAGATTGGGAGGTTCACTGAATAAACTGTGGGTCAGCCAAAATGTTCTTACATTTGTTTATATAGAGAGGGAAGCACTGGAGGTACTATGCTAGCATTCTATATCTTTACATAGGATACCATCTAGAAACTTAAACCAAACTCACTTCTCTTGCTTCTCCATTAACCTTTGACACATTGCAAGCCCCAGAATTTCTCTGGGCATGAATGTGGCCAGCCAAGCCATTAGCTAGGCCTGTTAAATTAAGGCCTAACAGGCAGCTTCCTGTGTGTGCTCACACCAGCCAGAAATTCTTTTGATAGAACTTATCATGCATTATTTATGTTACTCTGAACCTCTAATGCAAATTTATAGAATATAATGGGAACATCCTGTACATCACAGTGTTCCCTACCATTCTGTGTCTGCCACAAGAAACTTACAAAATTACTTCTGTGGACTAATCCTATATACAGTATTATAGCTCAGCTATAATTCCTGAGAACATTTCAATGCTTGGCTTTTCTTCCACTGTGCAGATTTTATTTTTTCTTCCACTCCCCAGAGTATTCATTGCCCACAGCACGCTTACAAGAACATATATCCCTTGAAACGGGGCAAGTATGGTGCGTTACTAGTCTCCTTTCATTCAGCGAAGGTTGTTCAGGTAGGGGTGCAGGAGGATTCAAGGAATTTTGCCTGTGTGCCAAATAGATCTGTAAATTCTCCCATGAAACTTTATGTGGGCTGGGTATCTTTTCATTCTAACCACAATAGCCATGTAACATGAAAAAAGAGTTGAAGGGAAACTTGATTGAATGCATATCTAGCCAACTCATCTTAATATTTTGATTCACCGATATCAGGATCATTCAATCCAATTTAAGGCTAAAATTGTGATTGAGAAAAGGACTGAATCAGGAGGTGAACTAAGTAATGCATTTTATTGATACAACTAATTTAAGTTACTCCTCGGGTCTTTTCTTCTCCTTCTATAAAATAGAATAAAAATGACCAGACTTAAAGAGCAGCTGAGTTGAGAGAATTTAAAATAGGATCATACATATAAAAGTTCATTAGATAATTGCAGTAACAGCAGCAGCAGTAGCAACAATAGTAAGAGCCATAATCCAAGCTAATATATTAATAGGGTTATTACTGTGAGGCTTCAAGCAAGGTGCCCATCTGAAAATATACCCTGCCAGTGTTGTTTTTGTTGTTAAAATTAGATTAATATGGACACGGGATATGTCTTCTGGAACCATATGTCATACATAAATCACATGAAGATTTTGCAAAACACAACATACCTGTTCCTCCCCTTCCAAATAAAGCCCTTTCCTTCCGGAGGGCGTGGCCACTGCTGGGGTTGAGAATCACTATCAGAGTAAAAACTGCTACTGATAGATGGGCATTTTGTGTCCCAGTTGAAAGGTACTGTTCCAGATGTTACCTAACAGTTCTGTGGTGTAAGAAGGAGGACTGATCTTCATGGAAGAGTGAAGATTACCACAGAATATTTATTCATTCACTGATTATCTAAAATGCAAACTTTATTGGGCATCCTATTTTTTTATTTGCTAAATCTGGCTGCACTAAGGTTAGGGGGAAGCAGATAAATATTATCATACCAGACTTAATCTAGTATTCTTGGCCTCTCCCAGGACAGGGTAATGCATCTTGGCTTTTCCCAAGACCCTGTAATGCATCTTGACATCATGGAATAGATAATAGAGCTATTACCTCTTACCAAGCACAGCTTTAAAAATTGAATTGCAGAGGTTTGTGTATGTCATGCGTCTCTCCCTCCCACTGCAACACTGAGCAATCTTCTCTTGGTTTAATCCTACCACTATCCTATAACATACTTTATCCCATTATAAGCAGCAGAAAAATTTCCAAAACAACAAGAAAAGTAGACATGCAAACAAGACCTTTATCCTTAGAAATGTATATTCACTCATTCTCTTGGAACATACTTAGTAAATTTTATATCAGATATTAAAATGACCTTATTGTGCTCATAATTCTATCCCTGCCGCCTGCTAGGCATAAGGCAAATATGTGTTAAAAGAATGAGTGAGTGAATAAGTGACTGATTGAACAATAGGCCTCTAGCATATCAACTAGGAAAAGGGTGAAAGTAGAACATTTTAAAGAAAAAAATAGACTAGATGCCCAAAGCACAAATTCATGCATGGGTGGGGTCCGGCCGGGGAGAGGGGCTCAGGACAGTTGGCGGGCCGGTCCTGCCCCCTGGTCAAACTCCGGTTGAACTCCCAGTCGAGGGGAAAATTTACCTATTTATTATATAGGATAGCTCTGTTCAGTTTCAATACAACTCACCAGTTATTCTTAGGAATTTAAGATTCCTGTAACCAAGAAAAATGTACTTTTATTAGAAGAATTTACTAGTTTACAATGGAATAAATAACTAAAAACATAACTAATATAATAAGAAATACGTTATTATACATGAAATACAGTCTCAATCTTGATTCTGAAACCATTTGAGCAGCATTAACTCAAGGATTAAGTTTTTCAAATCTTCCATTTTCTTAAAAGCCATTTTCTCATACCTCTACCCTATTATGACCCTCTCCCACACAGATGGATCATTTTGAACTTGTCGAGAGCTTTCTATGTCCCACACATCAGGTCAAACCACACTGGAAGAACAGGTCCAGAAAATCTGCATTAATCCTAAATTTATGGGGCCTTTGATTTCCATTGCTACGGGGACTCTCATTGATGAAAAGTGAACAACCCAGGTGACCAGCTATTTTTCCAGCTCATCTTTTTTATTTTCAGCTGCAAGACTTTCCCCACATTACAGAAGTCCATTATGTCTAGCAGTCAGATATGGTCAAACGCCTCATTATAGAAAATCCATCACTGCTTGATGGGTCTGGGTATTATAGTAATACTTTCATTCTCCACTCTCATTTCTACAACTAAACTTCTCATAAACTTATAAAACTTTATCTCTATGTTTTCCTACACTACCTCTAGTATTAAATTTATTGGTCAATAAATATGAAGGCTGTAGACTTAGTATGATGAATGGATTGTCTACATGAACTATTTCCAACATTACTGTTCAATTTATCAACCTACTTATACCATGATTCACAACATGATATACTGTAATTTATTAGCCAGATAGATATATTGTCTTCAAATATAATATTAATTTTGGAAAACGACAACACTACCGTTAATTGTCTTGCTCCATGGATAAGATCAGAGAATATTTAGAAAAGTACTCTTAAATCTTGTTTGTACACAAAATAGAAGGAAAAGTGCAAATCATATACCAAGGATTTGGAGTTCAAATATACTAAAAATATTGTAATTAAATGGTAGCTAGAAAAAAAAAACTTACAAAAGTACTTTATGTATGTATGCATGTATGTATTGGCTTAAAATGATTCAAAATTATTTTATAGTTAATGGAGGCCAAAAGTCTGAAATTGGTTTCACTTGGCTAAAATCAAGATGTTGGCAGGGCTGGTTCCTTCTGAAGGATCCAGGAGAGCATCTGTTTCTTTGCCATTCTTTCCCAGTTTCTGGAGGCCTCCTGCATTCCTTGGCTCATGGCCCCTTCCTGCCATCACTCCAACCTCTGTTCAGTCATCACATCTCCTACTTCCTTTGTAGTCAGATCTCCCTCTGCCTCCCACTGATGAGAACACTTGTGAATAATACATTTGGAGCCCAACCTATAATTCAGATTTCAAGATCCCATCTTAAAATCCTTAACCTCCCATCTAAAGACCCTTAACTTAATCACATCAGCAAAGTCTCTTTTCTTTTTAAAACAAAGAGGACACACGTGGTCACTATGTACTTTGTTCAGGGGCAATACAGTAAATGCTGTATAGTGTATGTATATCCAAAAGTGTAAAATAAATAAGTCTTATACTTAACATATACAGTTGGGCTGAAAACAGATCCAGCTCTGCATACAATTGTGAAACAAGTAATGATATGTTGTACTCACCATGAGAATGTGTATTGTTTTTATTTCTCAGTGTGCTCTACTCAAAATAGCTTTACTTTCTAACAACATTACTATAGGCATTGTTAAAGGAGGCAGAGGGGCCACATAAACAACAATATATCTTTAAAAGTTTTCCAATTCAAATACATGAACTTCAAAAATTCCATTTGTTAGTAGCTGAGTCACATTTCTTCAGACAATTTAAAATATGATTGTTTCATACTGTAATACATAAGCACAGACTGAGTTTATTGTTCCTTTACCAGTGGTCGTCAAACTCATTAGTCAACAGAGCGGCAAACGGCGGCTTGCGAGCCGCATGTGGCTTGCGAGCCGCAGTTTGCTGGCCACTGCTTTATCCCCTTCGGCTGTTGGTACAGGGCACTGCACACAGTAGTCACTGAATTATTTATTGAACTGATAACACTGAGGCTGTTTTCTTAGTGTAATCACAGATTGTGGAAGAACTAAGGACTCTCAATCATATCTGATTGTAATTCTTTGCTTGGGCTGTCACAGCAAAATACCACAGAGCGAGTGTCTTAAACAGAAATCTATTGTCTCACAGTTCTAGAGGCTAAAATTCTATAAGCAAGGTGTCAGCAGGATTGGTTCTCCCTGAGGGCTCTGAAGAAAAGATCTGTCCCAACTCTCTTTTTAGCTCCTAGATGGTCATCTTCTCCATATTTCTTTTCTCATCATCTCCCCCCTATGCATGGCTGTCTCCAGTTTTCCCCCTTTTTATGAAGGCACCAGTCCTATTTGGTAGGGTCTACCCTAATGACCTCATTTTACTTTCATTACCTTTCTAAAGATTCAAACTTCCAATATTGTAACATTCTGAGGCACTGGGGATTAGGAACTCAAAATATAAATTCTGTGGGCACACAGTTAAATCCATAACAGCCTCACCTCTGACCTGTCCAATAATTTATGTCCTTCGCACATGCAAAATACATTCATTTCACACTAACATCCCCCAAAGACTTAACCCATTTTAGCATCAACTTTCTTAAGTTCAAAATCTTTCCAAATATCATCTTATTCAGCTATGCATGAGACTTGGGGTATGATTGATTTGGGGGCAAAAATCTCCTCCATCTATGAGCCCATAAAACTAGACAAGTTATGTGCTCCCAAAATATGATGATAGAACAGGCATGAGACAGACGTCCCATTCCAAAAGCATACTGGAAAGATAAAAGGGGTCACAGACCCTTCTGCAAGTATAAAACCTGGTAGGGAAAATTCCCTTAGATTTTAAGGCTTAAAAATATCCATTTTTTATTGATGCTTTCTTCTGTAGGCCCAC
Source organism: Plecotus auritus (assembly GCF_963455305.1). Taxonomy (NCBI): domain Eukaryota; kingdom Metazoa; phylum Chordata; class Mammalia; order Chiroptera; family Vespertilionidae; genus Plecotus; species Plecotus auritus. The sequence goes on along the minus strand of NC_137770.1, from coordinate 237,712,060 downwards.
TGGGATAGCAACCCCACCTACAGCAGTGGCTCCATGCTCTGAAACCACAAAGATGGCTCTGCTCTTTGGAATCTAGGTAGAGACGGTCCTGAGTCCTTATCATTGTGCCCACTGGATCCACCATAGCCCTGGAAGTCCTGCTGGCCTCTGCACCTGTCCTATTTGATTAGCCATTCTTCCTTCATTACATCCCATCTCTGACCCTTTGAGTCCAAGCTGACAATGTTTCTGCTGGTATAAATTCCTCAAACTCCTTGTTGGCCTTGCATGTAATTCATGGGTGTCCACGTCTACAGAAAAGAGGTCCTTCACAGACATTTCCTGGATTAACACATCTATATTCCTGGCTTCTCCGGAGATGATTGATTGGACTCCTGAGTCACAAACTTAATTTTTCAGCAAAAGTCATCCAGCCACACATTGAGCCTTATTTCCAGAACACACCATCTGGATAGACTGAGAATCTTTGAAATTATCCAGTGCTGATTCCTCTTTGCTTAACACCCCTTCCTCAGTTTATCTCTCTCCTCTGATGATTTACTATATCCACATGAAGAAATCAGGCTGTACCTTCAACACTTTGCCTAGAAACATCCTCAGCTAAATATCCAGATGGATCACTTACAATCTCTACTTTTCACAAAGCACTGAAACACATTGGTCTAAATCAGTGGTCGGCAAACTGCGGCTCGCGAGCCACATGCGGCTCGTGGTTTGCCGCTCTGTTGACCAATGAGTTTGTCGACCACTGGTCTAAGTCATCTGCCAGTGTTATTTCTTATGGAAGCTTTCAGATTTGTTTTCAACATACTTCAATCTCCTCTTTTCTCACGAGGCTCTGTGAGGTAAATGAACTATTCTACTGTGAGAGTCTAAGGAAAGGAGTTGCAAAGGAGAACCTTCTCAGACTGCTGCATGGGATGGGGAGGAAGTCCGTTGTCAACTTCCCTTAGGCCTTAGGGGATAGAGGGTGTCCCATACCTAGTCTTTGCCAGCTACAGTTAGTATTAAGGCAGAAGAGGGTCAACAAGAATGGTGTTCAGCTCAGTCCAGTTCTCTTCATGTTGGAGCAGCCCAGAGACATATAATCACCACTTTTCCCAGAATAATCCCTACCTTGACCATGGAGTGCACAATCAAAGCAAGTAGTGTTTTGTGTCCCCCTCCCCCATAATACACCATCAATGTGTATTTCTGTGGAAAGTTACATGGCATGACCCAGTTTTCTTGGAATTCTTCAATCCACCTGTGGAGCAGTTTTCTTAGGGAGAAACCCGTAGCAAAAATGAGGGTTTTTTTTTTTTTTTGCCATATACTATCTTGTGAGGAAATATGTGTTAAATGATTATAGGCAGGTGAAAATATTTGCAGTTTAGTATACTATTTCATAAAGTAAAAACTTTAATAAGTTTCTTAACACAAGGGCCTATTCACAGAAGATAGTTTTATATCCTGATAACTAATATTTAATTTATTTATAGAAATTATCAGGAAGATCAAAAGAGAAACTACACAGAACCCATTGCTAAAATGGGTTAAGTCTCAATGGGCCCTTTTAATTTCTCCTAAATAGAAGCATTAACATCTCTTGATTTTCTGAAATTGCTGCTTTATGCACAGTGGAGTTTCTTGAGAAAAACACCTGGAACTGTTGAGCACACCTGGTCTTTATTCCTATCCTCAAACTGTTAGATGGTATTTTTATCTGCATTAATCAGACATGGACAGGCTAAGCATTTGGCTTTCTCTAGTTGCATTAGAGCAGCTTAGCACAAAGAATACCTGTTGATTAGACAGAAATTTGTTTTCTAGCATATCAGAAAAATAGGAGTGCCTGAATAAATACGGAACTAGAAGGAAATACTGAGGGTGTGGGTGGCAAATGTCTCAAAACTAAGTGTGCCTCCCTCATCAACCATCCAAATGCAATATCCTAACATCTGATCTAAGCCCTCCAGTAAATCCTACAGACTAAGGGATGAAAGAAACCTATTTGGAAAGTGATAGAACATGAAAGATGATAACAGTTATACTAGCTGCAATAATTTTGAAACAGACACACTCTATATTACATTTACACTATAAATGTTAAAGTCATAAGTTGTCAACATAGAAGAATAGAAACAAAAAATATATGTATTTTTTCCATAACTATGATATCACTGAATGATCCCTTTTCCCAAATATTTTTGTTTCTTTATATTTTTACACTGCATCTATAGGTATTTTATACTAGAAATTTACATTAAGAAGGAATTAATTTGACCTGGAGTTCTGTGTAGTTTCTCTTTCGATCTTCCTGATAATTTCTATAAACAAATTAAATATTAGTTATCAGCATATGAAACTATCTTCTGTGAATAGGCCCTTGTGTTAAGAAACTTATTATAGTTTTTACTTTATGAAATAGTATACTAAACTGCAAATACTTTCACCTGCCTATAATCATTTAACACATTTTCCTCACAAGATAGTATATGGCAAGTATATTTTAAGGACTGATGAGGCTGAAAGATGTGTAAAATTTTGGCTTCAGTATCCATTTCATATGTGTAATGAAAAACTTGTATAGGGGACAACGTCTGGCTCAAATATGCAGGCTGGAATGGACCACCTCACCCCTATGCCCCAACTCTGCAATTGCTTGAACAAGGAAATTGCCAGTCAGTAGAAGAGGCCAGCTACAAATACTCTCTAGGGAGGTAATACAGAGTCTTATTGGTTAAGCACATTTCCACCAAAGTCTTGTACTTGCTTGCCCTTCTACCATTAATGCTCTGCCCTAATATTATTCCCTCTGATCATTCAACTTCAGCTCAAATACCACTCCTTAGGATATGTCTTGTCTGTGTATTTCTAGAGGCCTTTGATATTGTTGCAGTATTGTTTCAATAGCCGACAACAACGAGAGAGACCTTAATTGAATTACAGTATAGCCATGTGATAGTATACTCTGCAATTACTAAAATATTATTTAGAAAATATTTAATAATCTTTATAAAGAGTTATGATATACTATTCATGTGAAAAGCAAATGACAAGAAATATATACTGTCATTTGCTTGAAAGGAACTGTGGGCCAGGAGGCTGAAGTGGGCACAGGGGCAGATCTAAGCCATCCTCCATGCCCCCACCTAGCCCCTCCCACCGCAGCCCCCTGTCTGCCGGCAGCTCCGCTCCTACTGCAGCTCCCACTCGCTGATGGTCCCGGCCCCACTTGCACCTGCTGACAGCGTGGAATGACTGGGGCCAGTGCCAGCAGCAGGTGCAAGTGGGACCGGCACCGTCAGAAGTATGAGCAGTGGCTGCTGACCCAATCACCCCGCAGGAGCAGAGGCAGGTGGAGAAGCCCTCAGGGGCGATTTGGGGCCAGCAGCTGCCACTCGCACCCGCGGACTGCGCCAAGCAATTGGGACAGGCGCCAGTCTCCGGTGCCAGCAGTGGGTGCGAGCCATCACCGGCAGTGGGTGTGAGAGGCAGCTGCCAGCCCCGATTGCCCCTCAGGAGCAGGGGGAGGTGGAGAAGCCCTGAGGGGCAATCGGGGCAGCAGCCACCGCTTGCACCCACTGACAGCGCCGAGTGATCAGAGCTGGTGCCAGGCGCTGGCAGAACGTGCGAGCGCCAGGCGGGATCATGGTGCGCAGGAGCAAAGAATTTTCAGTGACCGCCAGTGGCTCACCCCGATGACAGCAACCGGCGTCCCGCCTTTGTCTGGTGCCCCCACTCACCTGCTCCACCATCCCACCGCTGCCGATGCCCGCCATGTTCCGCACTCTGCCACCTGCTGCCAATGCTGGCCATGTTTCGCACGCGCCCCCTGGGGGTCAGTGCACATCATAGTGACTGGTTGTTTGGTTGTTCGGTTGTTCCGCAGTTCAGTTTATTTGCATATTAGCCTTTTATTATATAGGATGATCTCAATTTGTAAAATGTGATGTTTTATCTCTCTGGCTATATATCTATAACTATCTAAATATATTCATGAGCAAGGAAGAAACATTAAAAGGACACAACAATATGGCAAGATTTGTCATAGTTTACTTCATTTAAAAAATTATTTCTATGTACCTTCAATACTCCTCGATTGGAAAGAAAAGGACCTGGGAGCAATGCCAGTAATAGGGCTTTCTGGCTGTTAAAGTATCATGTTTCTCAATCTTGACAATAGCTTTTTTTTTTTTTAATCTTTGCTTTTTAGTTAGATGTTCTGTTGTCACAGAGATGCCCTTTAGTTGCCATGGTAACAAATGAATAATAACCGCACTTGTGTAGCACTTGACCAGTCACACATTCCTTTCTCATGCAGACCTCATTTATGATCAACAAAAACTGAGAAAAGGTTTCAAGGGAGGCACACATGGTATCCTCCCCAGTTTACAGAGGAGACATTAGAGACTCAAAGCAGTTAACTAAGTTGTATGGTCACACTGCTAATAACTTGGAGATCAAATGTAAGCTCTCCTGGATTCTTAATGCATTTCAAAGTAGGTTTTGTTCATCTGTCTATGTATCTATCTTTCTATATATTTATACACATCAAATAAAAACCTTTATAAAACCCAGTATATAATAAAGAGTAGTTGGTCAGGTTTCATCAGAGGTGAGGGACTCAAGGTCCAATGGGCTCACCCATTTGTTTTGCTATTTGTAGGGTTCCTAAAGCCTGGAGTATTGTGCAAACTGTTGTCCCATCTGTGAGGGCCCACACTCATTACCCCTCTAGTCGAGGCACAGAGAGAGGGACTTCAGCAGTTTCACATTCAAACATTGTTCTAAACTGGAATCAAGATGAACGTGTGTGTGTGTGTGTGTGTGTGTGTGTGTGTGTGTGTGTGTCTATGTGTGCTTCATGCATACTTTTGCTTGTGTGTTTCCCTTTATGCTCTTAAATGCCTGAGAAATATAAATGCTTACTAAGAGCTACAGCAATTATCTTACATATCCCAGGATCTGCAGAAATTTTAGAATTGTGGGACAGATTAAGCCATCTGGAGCAGGGATGTCAAATATAGCAGTCACTAGCTACATGTAGCTATTTAAATCTAAATTAATGTAAAATAAAATTTAAAATGGACTTTCTCAGTCACTCTAGCCACAAGTACTCAATAGAAACTTATAACAATTGGACAGCATCCTATATCATTCATGTAAATATTATTATTATTATTATTATTATTATTATTATTATTATTGCAGACAATTCTGTTGAACGTTACTAAGTTCTACATACCAGAGCTGATCTAGACTTACCAGGTACAATCCTGGTTTCTTAGTGACTCCCTGAAGCCTCAGAAGGTCATCTGAAAAGAAAGGGTTGATGCTATCTATTAAAGAGCGTTGCTGTAGGAATTACCTTCAGTGAATGTAACCAAGGTAAGTTGATGAAAGTACAAACAGGAAATGACTCTTTTCCATCCTGCTGCTCACCCATACTGTGTCAATTCTCCCTCTCTCATTCCTGCATTATAACTTGTGCTGATATCTTGACACACATCATTTTGGCTACAAGAAATAAAAGATAACCAGTTTTCATACTTATGATTCACTTTTAGGATTTAATATTTTGGCTTAGATTTTTCTCTCATATCAATGCTTTGATTTCACATACAATTAAATATACTCCAGTTGCTAAAATTGAGGCATACTAGTAAAATCCACTTGAGGAAGAAGTGTGGTTGAGTCCATTACTATTTTTCTACCCACTACCTCCAGAGACAGGGTCAGTGGAAGAGGTTATCCTAGAAGAAAAGGAACACATTTCAGATCCGTGTGATATTGCCATATATTTCTTGACCGTTATGCTTCCATTGCAGAAGGCTTCTAAACCTAGGCTGTATTACGAGTTTCCAAGTCACTGCAGAATTGTGCACCAGACATGAAAGGGAAGTACCACAGCCTTATTTCCTATTTCAAAAATTCCCACCTAGCAACGTGGCTCAGTGCTTGAGCGTTGACCTATGAACCAGAAGGTCACAGTTCGATTCCTGGCATATGCCAGCATGGGGTATGCAGGAGGCGCTGATCAATGATTCTCTCTCATCATTGATGTTTCTCTCTCTCTTTACCTCTCCCTTCCTCTCCAAAATAAATAAAAATATATTTTTAAAAAATTCCCAACCTCCATAACTCTACATTTATAATTTCAAATATATAAAATTCTCTTATAACAGGGGCTGATAATGTCTGGACCAATATAACTACAGCATAGGTGTATCAAGAACTTCTCTATCACCTTTAATTTGAGCTAGAAGGCCTTAGGCAAAATTTAGGGACCACCAAAACTACTCCATTCGACATCCAGTAAGAGGCTTTCTAAACACTACAATTGGAACATAGTTCACACTATGAATGTGGTAGCTATTCTTGCCTCTAAAATGGTCAGGAAATATTTTGTTAGTAACATCATCGGTAAAGAAATGTTTGGTCTAAGTTGAACATACGGAATTACTGTGATGTGAAATCTATACAGATAGATGTAATTTCCAAATTTTGTGGTTGCATGTTCAAAAATGGGAGCAACTATTCTTCTACTTCTAAAGCCTTTCCTGTTTGCTTAAGACTGAATCAACTTTAACAAAGATGAGAGTCTGGACTGTAGCACTGACATCATTGACTTTCCAATGGTGAGTCTGAAAACTTGCTGCGAAATGGTGTCACTTTCAGAGTCCCTGGTGCACTAGCTCTGTGACCTCACACAATCTTCCCTTCCTTCAGCCTCAGAGAAAATGACTGATGTGGGCAAGATCTGCTCTCCGACAAACTCATTCAAATGATCAAGCGCAACACCTAGGTAATTTGCTCAATATAAGAGGTTATTGACAAAGAAGAGGAAAAGGTCACAAAAAAATAACTTGTTTTATTTATACGAAGTCCAAAATTTCAGCCAGCATCCAGCTAAATGCAACCAGTTTTGCCCAGCTGTGATAGACTGTCATTTAATAATTCCACATCAATTATGGCTATTTTCTCTGTCATGTAAATGGAAAGCACCCATTAATATTCATAGAATTATTAATAACAGAAATCTCTAGGTGAGAAATACTGCCAGATATTATACTGTTGCAAAGGCCAGTTGTTTCTTGCTTGTGTTGCTAACCTGTATTCTTACTACAGGTTAGAATTCTGATTTTGAATCGCTGCATTTCTAATATGTTCTTACTTTTCTAAAATCTTTGATTCAAGTTACTGTTATTTCCAGACTTCTTAAATTATGCAGTAGCATTCAAAGAAAATATAGACTGCAGTCAGCCCAAACACAGAATGACTTATTTGGGTGGCAGAAGTAGCATCCCTAGAGAACACCGTTATTAATAATTGTAATTAATTTCGGTGTGGCAATATCCACACAGATATGCAACACTGAGCTCACTAATTTCTTTCCAGATAATTCTGTCTGACAAATAATTTATTGTGTTTCCTAAGATATGTTAATGAGCTAAATAAAGTACCCTAGATAGATTTCCCAACTGGTATAGAAAATTAAAAATGGCTGCCCCAGACTAATCCCTGAGTTTATATTTGCAAACTTTTAATCACTAATCAGTGCTCCTATAATATTTAGTTCTTAGTATTATTTCCAAAAGTTTTTGTTGTGTTTTTTTTAATGCCTTAAAGAACTGATCTAAAGAACTATTTAAAACACTGACTTCTAATTTGATGCAGTTTTTAATATTTATTGGCTTCCAGTTTTATTTTTATTTTTGCACTTGGATATAGCATGATGAGCCATGTGTTGGTGCTGACAAGTACTGAGAAATAAGGGTCAAATGTCCCCTTGAAGAGGAGGGGGCATTTTGTGCTGCACCGTGAAGAATGGATTCCATAAAAGGAGTCAAAAAATCTGTGATTAGGTTTAACCTTTTCTCTATAGTCACTAGAGATATAGTCTTGGGTAAATTAATGGGACCTCAAAAAGCCTAGCATATCTTCTTTAAAATGGAAATAATTATTCCTATCCTAACTATTAGTAAAGCTTCCATGAGGATAGAGTGTTTTTATAGACGAAAAATATTACGCAAACTATTTTTAAGTATTATTATTGTTCTAATATAAATTCCAGAAGGCATCATACTTTAAAAAAAATAAATGCCTACCCTATGGAACATGAAGTTGGAGGCTGCTCTTATCATTGTACAGTGCTGGACAAAACATGAATTAATGTCTGATAATGTATGAAATCTGCCAATTTTCCAGATTCAGTAACATTAACATTCGTTGACTGAAATGTGTTGCTTGCTAAATAATTCCCTTATTTGGGTTTATTTAATAGTAGCTATGCTTTGAAATAAACTATGCTTATTATCCGGATTTATTAGCATTATTTTACTTATTCTTCTATTTCCATTTGATTTGGAAATAGCTCTTGCCCTTAAATCACTTTTGCTAACTCCTCAGTTTCTTGAGGATTGTAAAATCAAAATCTTTGTTGGAAGTATGGTCTATTTCCACATTCAAGGTCTGGGGATAAGGTCATTTACATATCATATTCAGTATGAACATGGATTAGCTTGAAATTTATACATTTTTCCTTCTCTTGATGACACCTCAATCATCTCTGAAGTTTCAACTTTCTTGCATGCCTTAGTGTCATGTTCTTATTTCAATTGCGAATATAAACACTATTTCTTAGAAGCAGACTAAACATTTTTAATGTTTTTATGTAAAAGTATATTCCCTCTTTCAGAGAATTGTAATTGACAGTCATTGTATACTTGAATTTTTATATGCTTTCTTTATATTGGACAGAGAAATTGACCTTGGAGAGACATATCTGGTAACAGCATGAAAGGATAATTCTTAATAAATGCTCAACCTCACTGGTCAAAATAATTTCCTGCTTGGGTATTGACCTTTATAATGTTATCTATTATTTTCCAAGATTATTTTAGTTATTATAGCCATTTAGACATGGATCTCATAGTTTGTTATGAGATAATTTATAAATAAGTAAATAAGATATCACACATATTGCAAGTGTCAGGTCTAGTCAAACAGTGGAACTGCAATTAATGTGAAAAAAATCCCAAACAATATCAGAAAGAAACCAAATGAAATAAAGTCATCTCTATTACACAAATGCATATAATTCCAATAATTGTCCACCTGTCAAAAAAAAATGGTAAACTATAAATATATGTAGTCTAAGATTATATTATGTTTCATATAGTACCCATTCTCAAACCATAAAAGAGCCATAATTAAATGTCAATTTGAATTGGTAGTAAAATTCCAGAGCTACCATCTTACATTTTACCTTTTTAGAAGCCAAGAATCTACTTAATCTTCTCTACTTAAATTGAATACAGGTGATCTAACCAAACCAAAACCAATTATTGGGTTATAAGTTCACTTAAGTGAAACTATTTTTTTTACATGTATTGGCAAGGATTTTAAAATAAGCCCGTGCCCATCAGTAGATGAGTGGATAAAAAAAGCTATGGTTCATTTACACCACAGGATACTATGCAGTAGTAAAAAAGAAGGATCTCTTACTCTTTGAGACGGCATGGATGGACATGGAAAGTATTATGCTAAGCAAAGTAAGCCAGTCAGAGAAAGACAAGTATCATATGATCTCACTCATATGTGGAATCTAATGAACAAAATAAACTGATGAACAAAATAGATCCATAGACATAGAAGCATGGAACAGACTTAGAATCTCAGAAGGAAGGAGGGGGAGGGTAGGTAGTGGCAAGAGATCAACCAAAGAACTTGTATGCATAATCCATGGACACAGACAATAGTGTGGTGCAGGCCTGGGGCATGGGACAAGGTGGGCTAGAAGAGATCAATGGAGGGGAAAAGGGGACATATGTAATACTTTCAACAATAAAGATTTTTAAAAAACCAAGGATGTTTAAAATAAATAAATAAGTTATAGAAAAGTATCCATAGAAAGGAAAATAGCTTATTAAAGGAAAACAAATATAAATAAAGCAATAGGTAGATAAGAAAAACAGCTAGTTACCTTAAAATATTAAATACAGTCATTGCTTATAATTTTTCATTCAACATTAATAATAAAACACAGGTATTCAGTGAATTGCAAAATATCATTCATTTAATAAAGTAATTAGTTGTAAAAAGGACATTAGTTGTAAACCTAATATTAGTTGTATACCTAATATTTCCATGTACTATTCTATGCACTGAGAATAAATAGTGAACAATACAGCCTTCCTAGAGCTAATATGCTAGTAGGAGAAATCAGTTAATAAATAAATTACATAAGGTAGTTAGTGACATAAAAATATAATAAGGAAAGTGTCAATTATACTAGAGGTTGACATTTTAGATTGGGATGTCAAGAAAGTTCACCATGAAGAGGTTGCATTTCAGTAAATAGCTGAATGAAGTATGCAGGAAAGAATAACAGCAAGTGCAAAGGCCACAAACTATCAGCAGAATTAGTGTGTTTGAAGAACAGGAAGCCTGTGTGGCTGTTATGTATGAGCAAAGAGAAGAGTGGTAGAAAAGGAATTTAGATCCATAGCCAATGGTCAAATCATGCAGGAGCTTATAAGCTATGGTAAGGACTTTGGGTTTTATTCTATGTTTGATATGAAGTAATTGGAAGGTTTGGGGAAGGTTATGACTTGATTTATGCTTGAAAGAGTCACTCTGGTTGCTTTGTGGGGAATAGACTAAAGGAAGTCAAGGAAAAAGTGGAATCAAGGAGATTATTTAGGAAGGATTTTCAATAGTCAAGATGAGAGAAATTGTTGGCTTTGATAAGAGTGATATATGAATTGAGATGGTGAGAAGTGGCCAGATTTGAGATATCAGTAGGAGATAACCTTAAAAGGATGTCTCAGCATACTGAATGTGAAATATGAAAAAAGGAAAGTAGCAAAGGATGCTACTGTATGGCACCTTAGCATCAGATAAAAATACAAATGTAATATATTAAGATGGGGGATTACTGAGTAGGAACAAATTTTGATATTTAAAGTCTGGGACATGTTGTCCAGCCAGTGTGGCTCAGTGATTGAGTATCGACCTATGTATGAACCAGGAGGTCACAGTTCATATCCTGGTCAGGGCACATGCCCTGGTTGGGGTTTTGGGTTCGATCCCTAGTAAGGGGTGTGCAAGAGGCAGACGATCAATGGTTCTCTCTCATTATTGATGTTTCTGTCTGTCTCTCCCTCTCCCTTTCTCTCTGCAATCAATAAAAATATATTTTAAAAAATGAAGTCTGGGACATGTTAATCTTGAGATATTTCAGACATCTGAATAGAGAAATTGAATGGGCTTCCACATACATGAGTATGGCATCTATGAAAATGGCTAGAGCTGCTGACCTAATTTTGATAGCTATGCACATATAGGCATATTATATTAACACATGAGATAGGACAAGGTCATCTAGAGAATAGGAGTGAATCAAGAGGCAATAATATTTAAGAACTGAGCCTTGGGACACACCACTATCTAGAGGTTAAGAATATGAGCATGAGGTAGCAGCGGAGACAGCTAAGGAGTAGGAACAACACCAAGGGAAGGCAAGTAAAGAAGGTACTTTCAGGAAGAAGTGATTAGTTAGGATAAATGCTCCCAAAAGGTAAAGTGAGACAAGGACTGAGAATTGATCACTAATTGTGGCAATAGAGTGGCTTGTGAGGAATCATGAAACTCACAGGCATCAGGAATCTAGAAACATTAAACTTTTGACTTCTAAAACAAAAGTTTATCCTTTATCCCAGGCAAATTTTTATGATAAATTAAAAATACCAATGGTCCTGAAATATTAGAAAATTAAAAGTGATCATTGGGATTCAGCATGCCATTATTAATATATATATTTCAGAAAGGGAGAGGGGGAAAGAGATAGAAACATCAGTGATGAGAGAGAATCATTGATCAGCTTCCTCCTGCACTGATTGAGCCTGCAACCTGGGCATGTGCCCTGACTGGGAATTGAACCGTGACCTCCTAGTTCATAGGTTGAGGCGCAACCACTGCGCCACACTGGCCTGGCTCAGAATGTCATTATCAAGAGAAGGATGTTGTGGTCATAGGCAGTATGGGGTTGTAAAGACACAGGGGAGCAACCTAATTCTATAATTTACTTGTCTGCTAATGGAAGGTCCTTGGGAGGCAGAGAGTGGCAGCAGATGGAGTCAGAGATGTCACTGGTCTGATCATGAAGAGCTTGGTAAGTCATGGAAAGGATTTGGATCTCATTCTGAATGGGATATCAAGCTAAGGTGGACTTTGAGCAAAAGAAGAACATAACATTAATTCTATGTACAAAGATCAATTGGTATTCCACATAGAGAATAGGCTTTGGGGAGCTAAGTTTTGAGAGAAGAGGCACTACACTAGTTTCAGAGAGACAATGCCATAATGAACAGGTGTGGTAGCTGTGGGAAGGTTAATAAGTGGTTAGAATCTCAATATATTTTGAAGGTAAAACCAAAATCAAAACAATTCAAGGCAAACATTCTCCTGATATGGCATCATTTTACAACTCATTAAAAAGATGTGACAACTGCCTTATATTTTTTTACAAGTCTTATTTCTGCTTCCATTGTGGTTTCTCCATGGGGAAGTTCTAATACAGTCATCTCTCTGAGTGTTTAAAACAATAACTGCTGAATATGTCTGTGGCAAAAATTCAGTTAAGCCAGTGTCTTAATAATTCAAAACTGCAAAATGCAGAGCTTTGTTTTGAGAGCTTTTATTTGTTCTTTTTTTTGCTACATGTATCTTTCTGCCTTTGACCTCCTCCAAACTAGGCTCTTATTGTGCTTAAGAATTTAGTGTGAACCTGAAAATCAGACAGTTTTCTGTCAGGGTTTCAGCTGCAAGATTCAAAGAAAGGATTTGTACACAGGTTGCACCGATCCTGACATTTAATTCTAGAGACTGGGATTGGTGAGGGTCTTCCCTGGGACCAGCAGTATTTATTGTCTGCACTTAATGAAGTGGTCTTTCTTTTCTCTGAGATCCTGGGCTCATTTATAGACTTCATCCCTGATTTTCAGAGATTTCTACAAGCCAAACCTCTCTTCCTCTTCAGAGACTCTTGCTGCTCACATACCATCCATCTTCAGGGATTTGCTTTCCAGTAGTGGCCCCTGTTCAACTTGATTCAATAAGGACGGGCTATTTTCTTCAGGCTGCATTCAAGCTCACCTTTTTTCTCTCTGCAGCTGTAAGAACTTCCAGCTCCTTGGAGACTTTTAAGAGCAAATTGAAAATGTTCTTATTTGTCTAGGTTTAGCTGCCGGCTAATATGCTAAGAGTGTATTTGATATTGAAGTTTCATCATAACCCTTTGAAATGCTTTGCATAAAAGACCCTTTATGAGTGCCTCTGCTATTCCCCTCTTGCCTATAGAAGTGAGATCTGTGCTTGGGAGAAGGACTATTTATTTCACCTCATCCTGCCATCACCCCTCCCCATGACTAGTTTTCCATTGTTGGGAACAGGCACTTGATTTAAGGGGACTTGCCAGCAGCAGTCCCCTTTAACTCTTTCACCACTGCCTTTAGGAAGAGGTGGACTAGATGAATTTCCTACTTGGTTATAAAAATGCCATATGAGTGTGCAGTATTTTAGCACATAACTCTAACTTTCATCTATGTTAAAACAGATGTAATTAAAAGCCAGTGTCACATTCAAAGAGTTGTTGGTGCCTGTCTGGTGTGGCTCAGTGGTAGTGTGTTGACCCAGGAACCAAGAGGTCCCCGGTTCGATTCCTGGTCAGGGCACATGCTTAGGTTGAGGGCTTGATTCCCAGTAGGGGGTGTGCAGGAGGCAGCTGATTGATGTTTCTCTCTCATTGATGTTTCTCTCTCTCTATCCCTTCCTCTCTCACTAAAATTAATAAAACATTTTTTTAAATAAGATGTATTGGCTTCCTGAATACAAGCAAAAGAGATTCTCAAACATGATGAAAACGGCTCATCCTATCACTGTGAGACTCATATAGGTAGTGTCACATGGTAGGGGAATAAAATACATGGAAGAAAAAAATGTTTAGTAGGCATCTATACAGTTTTAGGCTTTTTATATATAACACATAATTTCATCTTCAAAATAAATGCTAAAAGCATTACTGTCTTTACATTGCAGGTCAGGACTCCTCGGCATAGCTTAGCTGGATCCTCTAGTTGATGTCTCACAAGGTTGCTGCCAAGGTGGCCTGGCCTGCAGGCTCACTTGAGACATGACTAGGAAAGGTTCTGCTTCTATGCTCACTCCTGTTGTTAACAAAATTCAATTCCTTGCAGCTATAGGACTGAAGATCTCGGATTTTTGCTGACTGTTCGCCAGAGGCCCCTCTCATCTCCTAGAAGCCACCTGCAGCTTCTTGCCACATGGGACTCCCCAGTATGGAGTTCATTGTCTTCAAAGCCAGCAAGAAGGAGAGGGAGACTCCAGTAACACAGGTGTTATAATCTAATGCAGTATAATCACATACCTGTAATTATGTATATTCCATTCTCTTTGCCATTTCTCGTGGGTTCCACCCACACTCAGGACATTGTTCAACAAGGGCATGAACTCCATGAGGCAAGGGCCACAGGGACCATCCAAAGGGTCTGTCAGCTACTTAAGGAAAAAAGAATATAGATAATTCCCTAAATTGTTGCAGCAGTTATTGTGACATTGTCAAACTCATAGTAAGTGCTCAATAAATAGGACCTATATTTCTACTAGAGCAAAGATATTTTTACAAAAGGTATAAGGAAAATATAGGAGTGCCAGGAGAAATAAAGATTTACCTCCTTATTGTAAAGAACAAAATATGACAAAGTCCTTCCTTCACCATTGCCTCCTCCACAAGCAACTGTCTTATTTCTTCATAAACAACTTCATTGAAACAGAATCTTCTGTTCACTGTCATTTCTTCACATTTCACTTGACAAGTTGCCATTTGATTTCTTCCCACCTCAACCAGGGGCAATAATAAAATCTCAAATGCCCAATGCAACAGTCTCCACTTTGTTCCATCATATTGAATAACTGCATATCTTCGAACAATTTTTACCAGTCACTCGCTGTCCCATTGATACGTTTTATTTTATTTATTTTCTTCTCAGTATGCCTCTTGGATTTCTACTGCCTATTTTCTATCCCCCATATTAGAATTTATGTTACATATCAACAAGGATCTTTTCATTTTTTTTTATTTTTTCAATCACAGGTGACATTCAATATTATATTTATTTCAGGTGTGCATCATAGTGGTTAGACATTTATATTACTTATGAAATG
Source organism: Plecotus auritus (assembly GCF_963455305.1). Lineage (NCBI taxonomy): Eukaryota > Metazoa > Chordata > Mammalia > Chiroptera > Vespertilionidae > Plecotus > Plecotus auritus. Next base: position 237,696,829 of record NC_137770.1, on the reverse strand, counting down.
ATCCCCCTGATAAGTCTAGTATCCACGTGGCACCATACCCAGCTATTACAATATTTCTTACTATATTTCCTATCCTATACTTTACATCCCTGTGACTATTTTGTAACTGCCAATCTGCACTTCTTGATCACTTCACCTTTTTCACCCAGCCCCCAAAACCCTCTCATCTGGTACCACCAGTTTGCTCTCTACATCTATGACTATTTTTCTGTTGTTTGTTCATTTATTCTGTTCTTTAGACTCTACATACAAGTGAAATCATATGGTATTTGTATTTCTCAGTCTGACTAGGTTCATCCATGTTTTAACCAATGGCAAGATTTATTTTTTATGGCCAACTAGTATTCTGCTACATCTATGAACCACATCTTCTTTATCCAGTGGTCTATTGATGGACACACTTAGTTTGCTTCCATATTTTGACCATTGTATATAAAATGTCCTTCCTTGTCTCTTGTTATAGCCTTTGTTATATTTTGTTTGATATAAGTATTGCTATCACAGCTTTTATTTCATTTCCGTTTGCATTAAATAACTTTTATTTTCTGTGTTTGTCCTTTGATCTGAAGGGGGTCTCTTATAGGCAGCATGTGTATGGGTTTTTTTTTATTGAAATATTTATTCCATTTACATTTTAAGTAACTATTGATAAGTTATGTAGTTATTGCCATTTATTATTCATATTTTTATATTTTTCTTCTTCTTAAAACAGTTTCTTCAGCATTCCTTATAATACTGGTTTCAACAAGGATCTTGTCTGATTTCTATACTTCCATATTTGCAGAGTTAGAATTAAACATGGCATACTGTATGCACGTAACAATTTGTTTTGAATGGGTAAATAAATAAACGAGTGAAAGAAAAATATTGACCTCCCAAAACTATCAGTAAGTCTAGTGGGGGTGGTAGGGAGGATAACACTTGTTATCATGACTCATCATTGCCTTCATTCATCCACACGAGAATATGAACTCCTCTTTCTTGCTACAATATGAAATTTTTGAACACTCTCTCTCTATATATGTGTGTGTATATATATATATATATATACACACACACATAATAAAAGTGTAATATGCTAATTATACCTGACAGCCGAACGACCTTCTGGATAAAGCCGGGGCTGTGAGGGCCAAGCCCCTTGCACGAATTTCGTGCATCAGGCCTCTAGTATATATATATACAGCATTATTGGTTTCAGAGAAGAAGGGAGAGGGAGAGAGAGAGAGAGAAACATCAATGACGAGAGAGAATAATTGATTGGCTACCTCTTGCACACCCGCTACTGGGGATCAAGCCCATAATTACGGCATGTGCCCTGACCAGGAATCGAACCATGGCCTCTTGGTTCAGAGGTGGACACTCAACCACTGAGCAACACCAGCTGAGCTATGTTATTATTTTTTAAATATATTTTTATTGATTTCAGAGAGGAAGTAACAGGGAATGAGAGATAGAAACATCAATGATGAGAGAGAATCATTGACCCACTGCCTCCTGCATGCCCCCTACTGGGGATTTAGCCTGCAACCCGGGCATGTGCCCTTGACTAGAATCAAACCTGGGACCTTTTAGTTAGAGAGGAAGTAACAGGGAATGAGAGATAGAAACATCAATGATGAGAGAGAATCATTGACCCACTGCCTCCTGCATGCCACCTACTGGGGATTTAGCCTGCAACCCGGGCATGTGCCCTTGACTAGAATCAAACCTGGAACCTTTTAGTTAGAGAGGAAGTAACAGGGAATGAGAGATAGAAACATCAATGATGAGAAAGAATCATTGACCCACTGCCTCCTGCATGCCACCTACTGGGGATTTAGCCTGCAACCTGGGCATGTGCCCTTGACTAGAATCAAACCTGGGACCTTTTAGTTCGCAGGCCGATGCTCTATCCACTGAGCCAAACCAACTAGGGCAATATTCTTATCTTTATTCAGTATAAGCCCCCTTTCCATTAAATGATGTGGATGAAAGTCATTCATTTTCACTGAATCAGCAGCTAAAATTCTGTTTACTAAAGGAAGGTAAAGGAGAGAAAGAGAGCCTAGGGTAATGTTTCAATATTTCAGCTAGAAAAAAAAATGTGCTAAATAAAAAGGTACTATTTTAAGATAGTATTCCAAGAATGTCACATGACATTCACAACATGGTGGTGTTTTCTTTTTCTTTCTTTGTCATCCAACAATCAGTATAAACCATGTGTAACACCTTTATCCAAAAAATTTTATTTTGTTTGTTAATGAACTGGAAACTAAATTACTGGCAAATCTACATCGGTCTTGCAAGTTTGTCCTTAGACTCAAGGGTCATACTTGTTTAGTTTACTTCAAAATACATTTCGATGGTTGTATAGCAAAGGCTATACATCAATGCATGTGTCTTTGCTCCCTCACATATCCTAAACTTCCTTGCCACTTTTTGGAGGCCATGTGATCAATTCTAGCCAAAGAGGCAAAGAAATGTGCACAGAATCTATGAACATCCCTCTAGGGCGGAGGCATTTAAGAACTGGCATACCAGCCCCAAGCCATTTCTTCTCATTCCAGAGCCAGCCCGGGTCCTCATGTTCCAGATGGCACAGCCACAATATTGTGCAGCTTCTGTCAGCTTAGTCTCTGAGTGATTCTGTCCGGCATATACCCCAACTCCCAGCCTAAGAAATGGCCCATTTTAGATATGCAACATAAACAAATATTACTTTTTGTTGCTGCTAAAACATCAAGCTTCACAGACTTATTTGTTCTTATAGCACAACTTATCTTATCTTGACTAAAAAAAACACAGGGAAATCTAAGTTTGGAAAATATTTCTTCTCTCTCTGTGTCTGGAAAAGCTCTGGATATTTCAATTCAACAGAGAGATCTATAGCCAGTGAGCAAGCTTCAAAAACATGACAAGAATTGTTGTTCTTACTGTTATGTTTAAATTTCTGTTAAAATTTTGAAGTGAAGGTCCTAAAAGAATAAATGTAAAGGAATCCTTGTTAATTGAATGTGGCATTGAAAAGGAGTACAGTGAATAGTGGAATGAATACAATTTTGAACTATAAACATGCAATAACATAGTCTACAAAGTACATGGTTATAGCAAACAATGGGGCAAAACAGTGCTTTGTAGTTAGTCTCTGTTGCCTGAATTCAGAGATTCTATGAACCTAGAAATACTTCATGTGCAATGCCTTCTGTTAGGTTACTGCTATGTGTTCAATAGAAAAAAAATATATGTTAACAAAAAAGGTAACTATGCGATGGATATATCAATTAACTTGATTATGGTAATCACTTCACAATGTATATGTACATTAAGTTATCACATTATACACCCTAAATATGTTTTATTATTTTTATTTGTCAATTGCACTTCAATAAAGCTGGGGAAGGGGGTAGAAATAACGAGTTTCTTGATTAGGGTGGGATTTCAGAATCTGGAAACTATAAAATGCATCCAGGTCCTAAAGGAAGGATACTTCTTAAACATTTCTCTTGAGATTCTGAAGAAGCTCAAGTTCAAAGATAAGCAGCAAACACTTTGGTCGTATTCACTGGAATTGATTGGAAACTGGAAATAATCTCATGGAAAATGCATATACTTGGACACAGAAGATCTTATTTTGCATCTCGGGTTTACTACTAATTATCTGAGATGCTCTGGGAAAGTTATGTAACTGCTTGAAGAGCAACAAATGGAAAAGAATCCCCAGAGGTTTGAAGTCAGGTACTGACTGCTTTGTACCAAGCGGTGTTCCAGGCACTGTGGATACAGCATCAAATAAGACAAACCAGGTCCCTCAGGAAGCTTGAATACAAATGACTGCTGTTTGCATAGGAATGTGAATCTTAATGTTCCGAACCTTCCACTTGACTAGTCCATACCCTCTTGTTGGGAGAACAGCCCTAAAAGCCCCGCTCTGGGAGTAAGGATGGAAGCAATGAACGATGGACCTGTCATCTAAGGAAAATCATTTCCCTGTATATGGTTGATCTTTACCTGCTTTAGACAACCTCACCTCATTCATTTCCTCATTCATTTCTTTAATACATACTTATTGAGGACATGCTTTGTGCTCAGCCCTGTGCTGGAGACTGGTTGCTTATGCTTCTTGTTCTTGATCTAATGTAGTCAAATGTCTATAAATGATAGTGTAATGTACATAGATAACTATGTGAATAAAACTAATCACCAAAGAAGAAATATTTAAACATTCTGATGTTGAGGAGATGGGATAGTTAGTGGTAGCTGGGGGAAGTTTCACAAACCTTACAAATAAGGCTGCTTTTGAAGATGCAGAAGTTTCTCAGGTTGATGTCAATTTCAGATTAACTATTTTAGTAGAGGGAGAGGGGAAGATCTTTCAGGGAAAGGGAATATTATGTAAAAAATACAGAGACAGGCTGGTCCGATGGTAGTGGGTTATCAGAACTTAACTAAAGTTAGTGTCACTAACCCCTCACTGCTAAAAAAATAAAATACAGAGAAATATTTGGAGAATTACACATAGTTAGAGTTTTTTTTGGTGTGTGTGTGTGTGTTAGGAAATAATAAATATTTTATTTTAAAAATTTATTTTACTGTTAAGAGTATTACAGATGACCGCCCCCCACCCCCCCCCAATTTTCCCTCCTTTTCTCCATCCACCTGGCTCTGGGCCCCATGCCAGGCCTTCACCTCTCTATGGTCTGTGTCCATGAGCTATGCATACATGTATGTAAGTTCTTTGATTAATCTCTTCCCCCTAAGATCTCTCAGTCTGCTCCATGTTTCCATTTGTATGGTCCTATTTTGTTTGTCAGTCCAATTTGTTAATTAGATTCCACATATAAATGAGATCATGTGATATTTGTTTTATATATTTTATGGAATATGAAGCAGGATGGGAGAATTATTTATTGGATCCCAACCATTCATATGCCAGGGTTTTAAAATGTCTTTAAAACAGCTAACCTAAAAAAATGTTATGAAGGAAGAAAGAAGTGTCTTTCCTTTCACATTATTTAAAATTCAGTTTGAAAGTTGGTTTTCTAGGTTATATATAGACATTTTAGGTAATGGAGAGAGAAACCTTATCATCTCAGCACATCGGCATGTAACTTGGGTTTGTACTTTTTAAAGTAATTACAGTCAAATGTGTGTATTTATAGTTGACTTTTACTTTCTTACAATTATTTAATAAGGCAGGCTCGCAATACTGCTCTCATGATCTAAGAGCCTGTAATCTCTCCGGGGTCTAATTGTCTCCTGATAACCTTGCCCCTTGACGACATCTGTATTGCTATTGTAAAGCATGTTTATTTTGGGAAAGAACATATATTTTGTAGTGTAATAGCATTAAACTGTCAGCCCTGAGTGTTAACAGCAATTTGCCCAAAGAGCTTTCAGAAAAGATTAGCTCAGACATTATACGTGGCTTATCAGACAATGTAAGAGGATCAAAAGTCAGTTTTATAACAACTTTGTTTCACATTCTTGAAAAGGAAAACTTGAGGTGCTTAGTAAACCTGGTTTCAGTACCCACAGATAGAGCTGTTTACACTTTCACTGAAGGGTGCAGGCAGTGAGGATGACACACACAAAAATACAACTGGCATGAAAAAGGAATCGAGGCCTTGTCCAAAGTAATGCTGGTGAATTTAAGAGTATTGTTCTAGAATCTGAAAACCCTTGATTCAAGTCCCAGCTCTGTACTTGTTACCTATATGAGTTTATGAAACTTATTATCTCATGTCTCTCAGTCTGTTTTCTCAGTTGTGAACTGAGTGAGGGGGTAATAACAGTATGTAACCCAAATTATTATATAAGAAATTAGAATAGATGTTAATTAAAATGTATATCAGAATGACAGAACATAACCTATTAAGAAACATTTTTTATTGTAATCATCACGATTAATCATTCATTATTCAACGAATGGGTATTGTTTTGTACTACCTACTGCTGTGAAGTAGGTTGTAATTGTGAACAAAAGGAAGGTCTTTCCTGCCATCATAAGGCTTGTAATAAATACCATTATATTTCATTATTAATCTAAAGCATCATATGTTTGAATTTTTAATGGAAATGGTCCTCCAAGACTGGCATTTGGGGTTGGAATAGAAGAGGCTCTCAGTGAGCCCCCAATCCCAGTATCCTATCAAAGTAGGTAACAGCCAGAGCCGCGCCAACTATGCCTTCTCTAAAATTACAGTAGGAGAAGGAAGAGAAGTCAGTGTACTGCGCTCTATACTATGTAGTATTACTAACTTTTAGAACTACTTTGCAGCTGATATTCATTAAATTTTATTCAGGCACCAATTTGGTGCCAATCATTCTGGGAATAAAGAAGTCAGCATGGAACTCTGTGCTAGTGGAAGAATACAGGAAATAAACAGTAACACCATAGATAAAACAAAGAAGTTTCATTAGTTTAAGAACTCATAGCATCATATCTCAGAGGGTTGATGCGATTCTAAAGTTTCATCAATGTCAAACCCAAGTCAGACAATTTTCATGGGAATTCTATTCAATTCACTTTATGTTTATGTTTACAATACAAACACATGCCTTTGTTGCTATGTTTTGTCATTCTAGTTTAAGAATCTTAGGAAGAATTTTTCACTTACATTGCTGTTTATGCTCTTCACTTGTGTATTTTCTTATAATTCCATATTAAGTAGTACTTTGTGCCACATGTAGGCAGTAATTAAGTTTAGTTTACTATCTTGGAGACTTCTGGGTTCTCTTGCTTTCTGTGGCATTGCTGAAAATAGCTGGCAGCAATTTTTTCAATTTCCTGTGACCTTCCCTATAACTTCTGACTCTCCATCATGCCAGATTAATATAAAATCTTATCTATTCACTTTGCCTGCATTTCCAGGAAAAGCTTTTGCTTACGGCATATAGCACAAATTAATACTTATTTTGGTTATGAACATATGTTTTTGTTGTCATCAGTGTTATTGCTATAGTGTGTGTTAAGGCAGAGCAATACAAGTTACAGAATCATATATGTTGTCTATCATAGCTGCTTTTTAAAAAATACATTTTTATTGATTTCAGAGAGGAAGGGAGAGGGAAAGAGAGATAGAAACATCAATGATGAGAGAGAATCATCCATCAGCTGCCTCCTGCACACCCCCTACTGGGGATCGAGCCCACAACCTGGGCATGTGCCCTAACCAGGAATTGAACCCCAACCTCCTGGTTCACAGGTCCACACACAACCACTAAGCAACAGCAGCTGTGCTATCACAACTGCTTTAACCTGCATCTATACCATAAAATGCAATTTCAGGGTTAAATGAAATTTGTTTGCTTTTTATTTTTTAAATTTAATTTTATTGTTTAAAGTATTACATATAGTAGTACATATATCTCCTTTTTTCCCCCACTGACTTTCCCCCAGCCTCCCCTACCCCCTGTCGCATGCCTTCATCCCACCCCCTCAGTGTCTTGTGTCCATTGGTTGTGCTTATATGTATGCATACAATTCCTTCGGTTGATCTCTTTCCCCCCAAATAATTTGGAAAAATATATCTTTTGAAAATACAAAAAGATTAGAATAACCAATAAAATAGTACCACTATCTTTATATGCCTGTGATATAACCGAGTGCCATTTGGAAAGTATGGTCACATATCGGAAAAATCAGATTTTATTGAGCACCTAAAATCCTGACACTTCCAAGGCCCTTTATATACATTTCATGAGTTAATCAACTCAGAACAACCTGAAAAATTGGAAAATATGCCAATTTTACAAATGAGAAAACTGTGACACCCAAGAGGTTAAATATCCTACTCAAGGTCATATCATTTGATTTTGGCTACATCGAGATTTGAAAACCATTTAGTGGGCTCCAAAATATGTCCTCTTTCCATTACACACAACTGCCTATAAACTAGGTATCAAACTTACTGATTTGCAAGTACATTCTGCTTTTGTGAGAAATTTTGGCCTTTATGTTGCTTTCTCTGGGAGGAATAGTCTCATCTCCTTCACTACCTGCTTGATAGTCTATTGAGAACAGTAAACCAAACCATTTGACTTTGGACATAATAACCACATATTATTCCCATGATCCACTAATTTCAATAGGGTGTGGATCAGGTTTTCAAAATTTCCACATAAATCATTCTATCCTGGCACATACCTCCTGCCTAAACTGATTGGACAGGCTCTTTCCGGCAAGATTCTTATTACTACATTTTCCCTATGGCCCATGGTTTCCAACTTATTTGACATGTTTTCCTTAATTTGATCAGAATGTCTTGGAATCTACACTGGTTCATTGTGACCGACATTATTTCTTCCAGGGACTGCTTTTCTTCTGCACAATTGCAACTTGCCATCTATTACAGAGCTCTTAACCCAAGCCCAGGGTTACACAAGTTTAGATCATTTAGATGAATGTAAACTATTGCAATGAGAATGACACATACTCCCTCCACAGACAATCCCGTCTATATCTGAATTCATCAGTCCTGATGATTGAAATGTTTTACTGCTTCACAAAAATAACAAAGTAGAACATCACCTCAATCATTGAACACTGTACATTTTTTTTCCATTCAATATACATGCACTGATTATTTACTGAATGCCAGACACTATGCTAGAATCAAGCCATACAAAGGCATGGTTCTTGTCCTTAAGAAATTGAATTCTAGTGGAGACAAGTAAATTCATACAGAGCTATAATGAATAGTAATTGTTGAAATAGCTTCTCCAACATTCTCCCCCAGATTTCTTTGTGCCTCTTTGCCCACTACTTCTCAATCAGTTTTCTATGCTGGCTGCTCCCCTTTTGTCTTTCCTGGAACTTTTGGTATGTTCTCAGCCAGCTTCTCCCCTCACCCTTCACACTCTCTTTGAGTGCTCTTTCTCACTCTATACAGCTGAATTCCAAATGCTGTTTTCTAGGCACCTCCATCTTGATGTCCCACTGATCGCTCACACTGAGCAAGGCCAAAATGGATCTCATCATCCTTTTACAAAACCCACACCCCAGCAATATGACCAGTTTGGTGACTAGGGCCATCTCTAGTGGTTTCACCCCTCTTAAGTAACTGGTTATCATCTGACTTAGAAGTCAACTCAGAAATCATCTTTGATGCCTTCCTATCACTAGCCACCAACATCCAATCACTAGATCCTGCCAATTGTATTTCCTAAAACTTGGGAATCCATCTTCATGCTCCTGTTTTAGGAGCGTCATCATCATCTCAGGATCACATCCCAGAAACAATCAAAATAGGCTTCCTTCCCTGAGTAGTTAGTTCCCACTCTAATTTATATCTATAATATTTTAAAATATATTCTTATTGATTTCATAGAAGAAGGGGGAGAGAGAGAGAGAGAGACTGAAACATCAATGATGAGAGAGAATCATTGATCAGCTGCCTCCTGCACACCCCCTACTGGAGATCGAGTCCCCAATCTGGGCATGTGCCCTGACTAGGAATCAAACCATGACTTCCTGGTTCATAGGTGGATGCTCAACCTCTGAGCCATACCAGCTGGGCCACATCTATAATATTAACATTAATATTTGAAACTCCAAATCATGTAAAACTCTAAAGTGGTTCCTTATCACTCTTTGCCTATATCTAAATTCTCAAACCAAGACTTGGCTGGACATTGAATGATCTGGACTCAGATGACCTCTCCAGGGTTTGTTCACCATTCTTAATCTTTCTATGCTACAAAAATGTGAAACTTCTTTTAATTTCCTTTGCATATTTTTGCCTTCAGGCTATAATTCATGCTAGTCTCTAAGCTGGAACATTCTCCCTATTCCTCCCATTTTACTGCTCCTTTCTGCTAGACAAATCTTACTCTTTGGGTCTCAGTTTAGATGCCTCTTATGTCCTCCAGGAAACACTCTTAGACCTTGCAAGACTGTTTAAATGACCATCCCAAGTGCTCTGGTAGCACTGCATTCTTCCACCGAAGGATAGCACTAAGAATCGTGACTGGCCATGGCCACTTCTCTCTTTCCCCAGCAGACTTTAACTAATAAAGACAGCAATAGTGTCACTGTTCACTATTTCTGAAAGATAGTTATGAACATGACAAACATTCTAATGATAAATGTTGAAGAAATAAATAAATGCATGGATAAACAAATGTATGAATGGATGGATGGATAGTGAATGCTTTTTCTGAGCAGAGGAGTTGACAAAAGGGATGAGATAGCAGAGTAATCAATAATTAAGCCATTCCATGAAGAATGAGGATTTCCCAGAGGTAAAAGGGAGAGAGGACTTACCAGCAAGAAATTACCTGCAAGTTTTTTTTTTTTTTGGGTGATTCTTGCTAATGTTAACACAGAGAAAGATTTCTAGCTTCTAGGATATGGTTGGTGGGGAAAAAAATCTCATCTCTGGGGAAATAATTTCTTTCAGTGATTAGGAAGCCAAAGTTATAAAAATGAAATATTGTCATCTCATAGTCACAATACTGGTTTTCTAACCGCATTCCCCCTTGTTATTTGATATACATATAATGAGGCAACTTTCAGAGCATAATATGATATGCAGGGAAATATCAGTAGTTACTATGCTGACCTGTGTTACACTATTAAGGGAAAAGACTGCATATAATGTCAATGATAACAGATTTCCCTACTTCTCCCTGGATTGTTACTGGCAGAACATGAAATGACCAGTTAAGGTTGTCTCCATTCTAACAATATTATCCCCCATGCATTACCAGACCTTCATATCACATTTTTCACTATTATTATCCAAATAGCAGGTTCATGCTAGGTATTTCTATAGCAATACCAGTCCCTTTTTTCTGGAGCTGGAAGTAGATCAGGCAAACAACAACAACAAAAAATGGTACTTGACTGTTAAAAGATCAAGATCGCTCAGTAAATTTGAAAACTATGCTTTATTTCTGATTCTGTTGTTTTCCGTGTCCATAAAATAATGCATTATGTTGCTCTTTTCATTGAGTTTTCCATTGTTATAAATGTAGGAGGCAAAGCCAATTAAGGTACTTTATTTTAATTCACAATGTATGTGTTGTAATTCAAACTTTAAATAAATAATGGATAAACATATTTGGGGAGGGGGTGATGGATAATACTTAATTGACAGAAAAGGAATCATCCATTCTACTGAAGCCTATGATTGGTTAAACATCACTCAGTGATCATTATTCTTTGACAAACCTTGGCCCTCTGGGTCCATTAACATTAGAGTTTCTGCTAAGCATAATGAACAAAACATATATCAAAAGGAAGGCCAACAGACATATGAAAACATGCTCAAAATCACTAATCATCCAAGAGATGCAAATCAAAACAACAATGCAGTACCATCTCACACCTGTCAGAAGGGCTATCATCAACAAATCAACGAATGACAAGTGCTGGCGAGGATGCGGAGAAAAAGGAATTCCCGTGCACTGCTGGTGGGAATGCAGACTGGTGCAGCCACTGTGGAGAACACTATGGAGTTTTCTAAAAAAAGTAAAAATGGAACTCCCATTTGACCCAGTGATCCCACTTCTAGGAATATATCCCAAGAAACTAGAAACACCAATCAGAAAGGATATATGCACCCCTATGTTCATAGAAGCACAATTCACCATAGCTAAGATTTGGAAACAGTCTAAATGCTCATCAGCAGATGAGTGGATTAGAAAACTGTGGTACATCTACACAATGGAATACTACACTTCATTAAAAATAAGGAATTCTTACCATTTGCAACAGCATGGATGAAACTGGAAAGCATTATGCTAAGTGAAATAAGCCATTATATTCTGGAATATAATGAACAACATAAACTGATGAACAAAAACAGATTCAGAGACAGCGAAGCATGGATCAGACTGTCAAACCTCAGAGGGAAGATAGGGGAGGGTGGGGGTAAGGGGGAGAGATCAACCAAAGGACATGTATGCATACATATAAGCCTAACCAATGGACACAGACACCAGGGGGGTGAGGGCATCTGTGGGGGGGGGGAGCAATGGGGGGAATAAGGACACATATGTAATACCTTAATCAATAAAGAAAAAAAGTCCAAAAAACAAAACAAAACAAAATATATATCAGGGTCAAAGGTAGAGATAAGTACTGTTTAAGAGAGAACCTCTCTCCAGGGAACTGAGCCCATCAACTCATTTTAAATAAGCCAAATTAGAAATCTTCATTCGTTGGTAAGTATTCTGGGTGATTGCTCTTCCACAGTTAATTCAATACACTTTAAGCATGAAGTTATTACATTGAAGGAAGGGTGATAGAAACAGCTCCTCTCAGGAGATATATGAGGAGAAAATAAACATGACTACAGGGAGTAAAAGCAATTTGCTTCCGATTCCAGAGTTTGTGCTTTGCTGTGTCTATGTTTGGCATCATTGAAAAATTGCCTACGGTGGTGTTATTGACAAGTTGATCATAAAGGTGTGGATTTTAGTCCAGTTCCCCATAATTCTGTAAGTGAAAGTAAGGTAAGCATAACGTTCTTCCCTTAGGCAGTGGTTCTCAGCCTTTCTAATGCCGCGACCCTTTAGTACAGTTCCTCATGTTGTGGTGACCCCCAACCATAAAATTATTTTTGTTGCTACTTCATAACTGTAATTTTGCTACTGTTAATGAATCGTAATGTAAATATCTGTGTTTTTCGATGGTCTTAGGCGACCTGCTAGTGGTTCTCAACCTGTGGGTTGCGACCTACAGGTTGAGAACCGCTGCTGTAGAGCCTAAGACCATCAGAAAACACAGATATCTACATTACGATTTATAACAGTAGCAAAATTACAGTTATGAAGTAGCAACAAAAATAATTTTATGGTTGGGGGTCACCACAACATGAGGAACTGTATTAAAGGGTCGCGGCATTAGAAAGGCTGAGAACTACTGCCTTAGAGTAAGGAGGAAAATATTGAAAAAGAGCAACAGCTACTTACAATCATGATGATTTGTTTTTGTTATTATAATTAATTAATTAATTAGTTAGTTAATTAAAGGTCATAGAGTTTGTTCTTGCCAGCAGAGCAAAATATAACATTAAAAATTAGGTATTTTATGCAAAATATATCTGCAAGTTAAACCTTCAATTAAGTAATGGGGCCACCCACAAGTTGAGTATTTTTAAGTTTGTGGTATGTACCTAGCACACTATTACCTCCTCTGTAACTTCAATTTAATGACGTTACCTTCCATGCAAGCCATCTAATGCAGTGATGTTCCCTGAGTTGATGAGAGAGTAGGGCAAGGTGTATTAGAATTCCCTGAACAGTGTTTGAAAACCACACACCCCACAGTGTAATCCAATATTCCCTTACTTGGGTGTTTGAGGCACGGGGACCACCAGGGGCTTGAATCAATACAAGAAAATTGAGGGCCCAGAAAGGTGAGATGATGAGGCCTAATGTAATTCTCCTTGCTAGCCATATGCCCACAAATGTATCCCACAATCCCTGAGGCAGTGTTGTATGATACTTATGAGCATGAAACATTGAGCCAGTTAGCTTGGTTTCAAAACCCAGTTCTGCCTATGTTCACTGCTTGATATTTGGCAATTTACTCAGAATCTCAATAATTCAGTTATCTTGTTTATAACTACAGATAAGAATAGAAGATATGCATTATAAATCTGTTGCAAAGATCATATGTACATTTATATGTGTGTATAAGTGATACAGATGATAGATAGATAGATAGGTAGATAGATAGATAGATAGACAGACAGACAGATGATAGACAGGCAAGGCCTGGCACAAACTAAATGCTGCGTAAGTGTTAGCTATCATTAGTGAATTAAATGTAGATAGAACGTACTATAACTGGGAAATACATTTTTGGGGACATAGTAAGACATGGCCTTGGCACAGATGGAGAAATAACATGAGAAATGCTGTCTCTCAATCAAAATGTCTCTTGACCATATTTTGCTAGTGTCTCTATGACTATCTTAGTTGGTCTAATTTCTACCCTGCAGGATTGCAGGTAATTCCTCAATGGTATCCTTGCCTCTAACTAAAGATTTTTCTCACTCTTGCTTGGGCTGTTCTAGCCAGAAAAGTAAGATACATCCTTGATTCCTGCTTCTCCCTCATCCAGTATTTCTAATCTATCACCATGTTTTGCTAATTTTACCTCCTGAAATATCCCTCTGAATCACATTTGCTTCTGCCTAATATCAGCTATCTTATTTCTCTCCTGAATTACTGTAATAGCTTCCCACTGATCACCCCACAGATTTTTTTTCCCTTTGCTTTATCCACTTCTAAACAATCTTTGGTATTGCAGCCAAAGTAATCTTTTAGAAGTGCATTCTTCCTTAAACATATTTCTTTAATGTTACTGTCCTTCATAACAACCCTTCTAGTGCATCTCATTGCCTTTAGAATGAAGGGAATCTCCCTTAATCAGGTCTGCAAAGCTCAAGAATCTAGTAATGCAAAGCTCTCGAAATAAAAAATACTATCATTTTAAAATCCTTTAAAATTTTTTCTTTCTTGCCTGCTATAAAATAAAGAATCCGAGATTGGAGTGAAGAAAAAGAAATGGCATCTATATTTTCTACATATAAAATCATATAAATGATAAAAATAAATTACTCTTTCAAGTGCAGGTATATATCAAAAAAGGTGTTTCTTCTTTCCTTAATTCCCTCAATTTTTTAATATGTATTATTGAGTACTTAGGTCTAGGGAATGGATGGAAAGTGAATATAGAAATATACTGGCCCTGCTATCAAGGAGCTGATAAGTTAATGTGTGTGTGATATAGACATGAGCAGTGTGAAGTGATAAGTCTGCAGACAAGGGAAGTGCAGAGTGTTAAGGAAGCAGAAGGAAGAAACATGGAATCAAACCTCCTGTAGGATAGATTGAGGGAAGACATACTATCCCGTTTAGCATATACCTTTGAATATGCTAAATATCTTGGATATGTGTTCAAAGATTCTAAACATTCTATATACAATTTCAAATTTCAGGCCCATATTTGAACATTAGTCAAGTTACAATTAAGGGTGGGAATGCGATATGCAACTAAAACCTTTCATAGGTAATTTCTGGATACACCTGTTTAAACATTGTTGTTGGGCTATTGCATCTCCACAACATTTAAGAAAACGTTGAAAAAGAAAGAAAGAAAAAGGCTTGACAATCACCTGGGTGTTTATTCTGTGCAGTGATGCACATCAAGGAATTTGGAAGCATGAAGCTCAATAAGGTAGTTTTTCAATCTGCAGGGAGGCAGTAAGAGGGAAGACCAAAACCAGAACAAAGAGATCTGGGTGTCAGTAAAACTGTGAAACCCTTTAAAGTGGAATATATTTCCTGACAATGCATGCATTCAATAAAGTAAAGGTATTTGGTTGCAATCTGTACAGCATCCATTTTTGAAAGTTAATAATTAGCCATCAGGAGAAATGACTCTCTTTAAAATTATTATGTAATAAATGTGTCATACTGAAAGCTTTGAGGAGTGGGTGAGTGGTTTCATTTTTTTTCAAGATTACAATTGGCTTCAATGTATAAGCAGCCTCACCAGGCACTGCAGCAGAGAGCTTTTGTGCAAAATGAGTGTAGCAGCAGGTCAGTATCAGTCAATCATTGTTCAATAGGCTTCCTTCAGATAATACAATGAGCCTCAAAATAATCCAAGAAAAACAGTGTGAGGCCATTTCATCTGAAGGATTATCCCATTGAGAGCTTAAATTTCACTTCTCTCTACACTCATTTTCACGTTTTAATTTACAGTCAGTTTATAGACTCCCCCAATATTAGGTGTTGGGTAATATTATTGCTCAAGATCCTTTTATTGCATATAATATCCCCTTTGTATGTAAGAAGGTTCACTTCCTCTTTCAAGCTAGGAGATTTGACCCAATAGAGTACAGCATAATTGAACTAAACCTTGATAAGTCCTAGTCTACCAATTAGTAATTCATTCCTTCATTCAGCCCAATAGTCAGTCCACAGTACTTGTATGGAACCATGGTGTATATTGCACCCAAACAAATGTTCTGATATTATACAAATATAAATGGAAGTTGACAATAATACCTAGTAATGTAGGATGAAATTGAAGTGTTACTCTCAAACATTGACAGTGGAAATCATAGTTATGATTGTCATTTCCCATACATCCAGTCCATTCTAACTAGCTAGTCAAGTCAATTATGGTAATCCAACTCTCTTCACAGGGATTGGTTGGGAATAGTTATGTGGTCAATCTGGCTAACTACCAATGAAGTTTGTAGAGGCTTCTGTGAAGGTTTCTCATTGGTATAAAGGCCTCTCTGTGTCCAGATAAGATATTGGAAGCTGTTATAGTCACTTTGCCACATATTTGAGTACAATGCCAACACCAAGAAAGATACAAGGAACAGAGAGAACATGGACCTTTAATAATTCTGAGGCTTCTTATCAAACAACTTGGTAGGCTGCCCTACCTCTGGAATTTCTAATATTTTTTCTTCTTGTTCAAGTCACTTCAAGATGGTACTTTACTTGCAAATTGAAATACCATAATCAAAATGATGTAACTCAGTAGTCATTTTCTGTAGAGTGAGTTGTCCATGTCTGAAGAATCTCAAAATGCTTGTATATTTTAACACATATAAGTGGCATTCAAAAGATTATTTTCTGACTAAATAATCAAAAATGCTTACCAAGTTTTAAAAATGAAGGCTTGCCATTGTCTTTTATGACAGTTAAAATGTGAAACATAACTTGATACCTGGTGTTGTGATCCCCCCAACTTTGTCCTTCTTTCTCAAGATAGCTGCAGCTATTCAGGGTCTTTATTGGGTCTATATAAATTTTTGGAGTGTTTATTCCAGATCTGTGAAATATGCTGTTGGTATTTTCTTTTGTAAAATATATTTTTATTGATTTCAGAGAGGGAGAGAAAGATAGAAACATCAATGATGAGAGAGAGTCATTGATCAGTTGCCTCCTCCATGCCCCTCACTGGGCTTTGAGCTCGCAACCCAGGCATGCGTCCTGATCAGGAAACGAACTGTGACTTCTTGATTCATAGGTTGATGCTTAACCACTGAGCCACATTGGTTGGGCTGCCATTGGTATTTTAATAGGGGTTGCTGTGAAACTATAGATTGCTTTGGGTACTATGGATATTTTATTGATGTTGATTCTACCAATCCACGGACAGGGTATATTCTTCCACTTGTTTATATCTACCTCTATCTCTTTTTTCAGCATCCTGTAGTTTTCTGAGTACAAGTCTTCCAATCAGAAAGAATATATGCACACCTATGTTCATAGCAGCACAATTTATAATAGCTAAGATCTAGAAATGGCCCAAGTGCTCATCAGTAGATCAGTAGATAAAAAAGCAGTGGTATATTTACACCATGGAATACTATGCAGCTGTAAAAAAAGAAGGATTGCTTACCTTTTGAGACAGCATGGAGTGACCTGGAGAGTATTATACTAAGGGAAATAAGCCACTCAGAGAAAGACAAACATCACATGAACTTACTCATATGTGGACTCTAATGAACAAAATAGACCCAGAGACAAAGAAGCATGGAGCAGACTAATGAATCTCAAAGAGAAGGTGGGTATGTGTGTGTGTGTTGTGGGGGGGATAGGGGATACATATTTGCATAGCCCATGGACACACATAATAGTGTGATAAAGGCCTGGGAGGGGGAGCAGGTGTGGGTTGGGTGGGTCAATGGGAAAAAAAAAAGGGAACATCTGTAATACTTTCAAAAATAAAGATAAATTTTAAAAAATGTGAAACAGTATAAATAGCAAAAAATATAGAAATTACTAAATTGAAGATATGATTCAAAAGAGAAAATTACTAGATATTCATTAAAATTATGTTTTTCAAGAATATTCAGTGATATGGAAAAATATGTTATAATATCAAGTAAAGCAAAAACAGTACACTAGATACAAAATGATATGCTAATGTTAAAACTTACTCTGGCTAGCTTCTATAGAATTCTGGCCACTAGTAAGGCACAGGATTGGTCACTAAACATTGATCACTGCATGAAATTTTCCCAGCAATCCTATGCAGTGGGTCCTCTCATTGTCCAAGGGTGATATATGTATAAGCAAATAGGTTTTAAGGATTATATAATTTGTCAAAGACCATGTACTTACTAAGTAGTGAGCTGGAAGTTCAACCCTGAAAATTACCTTTTATTAATATGTTTAGGATAAATAAGCCCTGGCTCATATCCACCCCTGAATTCATCTGACCTGCAAACAGCTTTCCTTGGTTTTGGGGTTCCTCCCCAGGACTCTGAGATGTTCCTAAGGTTGTCTTTTTCTTCACTGTGGAGCGTCACCTACAAACCCCAGTGCCAGACGATAGGCCTTGCTTCTTCTCTCTCACAAGTCACTCACTTTCCCACAGTCGCATCGACAGAAGGCAGTTGTGAAATAGAAAACTTTTAATAAAATATTGTGATAAACTGAAAAAATACACCACAGAGACAGGGATTTATATTTTAAGGCTAAACATTTCTGTCTCGGAGTCCCTGCTATGGGGAATTCCCCACTAGCTGCCTCTATCCCTCTGACTGGGCATCCTGCCATATTCCTAGGGTTCTTCCTCTCTCCACCTCCTGTCTCCCCAGCTGTTAGCGTCTAACCAAACCTAACTTTCTGTTAATTTTTGATGAAAAGCATCCCAAACAAGGTACATTTTTGCATATACCAAACTCCTTAAGGTAATGTTTTATTCTTTAGTGGGAAGAGGACAGCATTTTCCAGTATCAACACTCAGACTTCCAGAAGTAGCAGATAATGTTATGCTAGATACATTTTTAGACAGAGATTTCCAAAGAACAAACACCTTTTTCTAGATTTCCAAAGTTTAGATTTATTTTGAGCCCTGGCTCATATTGCTCAATCGATGTGTCCCTTTCACATTGAAGTTTCTCTCTGTCTCTCCTACTCCCTTTCACTCTCTCTAAAAGTCAATGGGAAAAAATATCCTCTGAAGATTAAGAGAGAGAGAGAGAGAGAGAGAGAGAGAGAGAGAGAGAGAGAGAGAGAGAGATTATAATAAGTAAATCTAACTTATTTTATATTTTTTCTTTTAATAATGTTTCTACTAAAGAAAATTTAATTATCATCCTATATCTGCACTTTCCTACATGACATAAGTGAATTCATTTTCCTTTTTTTGAGCTCAGCCTCCTTCCCTATAAGAAGAGGGGCCTTCTCTGTCTACTCTATGTGCACCCATTTTCTGCTGCTGCTCAGGTAACCCCATAATGATTTTTTTTATAATCCAGCACTATCAAAGCCTTATCTTGTCTTCAGAACTTTCCTGTTAGTTGCAGTCAAGTCTCCCATCGAATATGCTTTATTAATAGAGTTACTATACAATTTATCATTCAAATTGAGACAATTTTGAGAATGTAAATCAATGCTAGTAATAATACCACATAAAGCAGGATTATCCAGTCAACCAGAGACTTATGGTCAACTGTTATTAGAGAAAGTTCATGCTTTGGGGCTTTTCAATTTAGGAAAACAATATTTTAAATATTAGCCTTTAAAATGTGCATTTGAATTTTATCTGAGCCTTCCATGACTTCAGGAGAAAGATGAGGGAAAGAGAATATTAATTGACATGTTATTGTGTGTTAGGTACAACATGCTGGGTTAGGTGTGTTGTATAGATCATCCCTTGTTCTTATAAGAAACTTTCAAAGTAGGGTTCCATCATTTCACAATTGTTTGGTTGACAAAAGGGAAATACAAGGACGGGGAATTGTTTTAGCATCTATGCCCTCATCACCTGTTGGCAGCCATTGCATCTGTACATCCTTTAAAGTTACAATTAATCCCCCTTATTCATTTGTGTCTACTGGAGCAAAATACCTGGCCACCTTCTCTATTTTCTAATGATATCAGTGTCTTTATCTAAAGCCTTCTATTTTTATTCAAATGTTACATCTGTTTCAGAAGCTTCCTTCTAAATGTGTATTCAATATTCAAATTACCTAAGTGCAAATAGCACATAAAAGTCCCATATTTTTATGTTTACATAGCAATTCTTTGCTTCTTGTAGTTGTCTCCTCAGAAAAGGAGAAAAAGAAATAAGAATTTTTCCTCATTCTTTTCTGGGATTAACAATTCCTGAGAAGAGTTTATTGTTTTTTGAAAAGTTCTGTAAGTAAAGATAACCACTACCCATAATTGCAGCAGCAGGGAATGGCTCATATTGATTAATAAATAACTTTGGTCCAAACAGAAGAGCCTGAGGGATTCAACAAGATTATTTGTTTTCTCTCATCCCCCACCACCCCTGCCCCCATATTTTTCAAATTTCAGTTACTACTCCCTCTGACAAAAATCTAACAAGGGTATGGAATGGTAAGACCATTTTATGTAAACAAAAGTATCTAGGGAAGGAAAACAATTACATTTGTAAAAGTGATCAGGCCATAGGCTTAATTAATACTTCTAAAATATAATATCCTTCGACTGGAGCATAGAAATCTTACCCATAGGCCGAAAAAGCAATCTGGTAGAAATCCCGGAATAAAAGCACACACACTGCCAAAACCGGTTTGGCTCAGTGGATAGAGCGTCAGCCTGCGGACTTAAAGGTCCCAGGTTTGATTCCGTCAAGGGCACGTAACTTGGTTGCGGGCACATCCCCAGTAGGAGGTGTGCAGGAGGCAGCTGATCGATGTTTCTAACTCTCTATCCCTCTTCTTTACTCTCTGTAAAAAATCAATAAAGTATATTTTAAAAAAAAGGACACACATATCAAATGCCTATATACAGTCATTAAATATAGGCTGACTACAATTTTAGCTTAAAAGAAGACAATGTTAACCAACCACATATAAATAGACAAATAAGTTACTTGATATATGTTTATTAAGTGCCTACTATGTACCGTGAACTATGACAAGTTCTAGGGATTCAAAGATATATAAATGCTAGTCTTGCCCTCTAAGAATATTAATTTAAGAGAAAGGTAAGATATAACAGGGTTGATTTCAGTCAATTTCTGATTAAATAGTTGGTTGTTTTTAGAATAATATTATAAGGAAAAAAAAATTGCCCTGGCTGGTGTGGCTCAGTTTGTTGGAGCATTTCCTGTACACCAAAAGGCAGCAGGTTTGATCCCAGGTGGGATCTTGAGGAAGGCCTACCAATCAATGTTTCTCTCTCTCTCTCTCTCTCTCTCTCTCTCTCTCTCTCTCTCTCTCTCCCTCTCTAAAAAGCAATAATTTTTTTTTTTAAATAAAGAAAAAAAATGTATTCCTGTCTTCTTTAAACTACATTCCAAGGAAAAATAGCAAGTTTTATTGCAAGCACACAGAAATATTTTGCAAATGTATTCTTTAAAACACATCCTATCTGCCATCTATACTTGTTTATTACCCCCTGGGAACTTATAGCAGGCTCTAAAAGATGTGTGAAAAACACACACTTAGGAACAAATAGACCAGTAATATTAAGGCATTAAGGAATTCACCTGAATTAAATATTTATGTAATAACAATATAACCCAAGTTTGGTATATGTAAAAAAAATGGAAATAGTTAATATGAAATTATGAACAAAAGTCTTGCAGTTCTACCAGTCTGTGAAATTGAATGATGCAAAGTATTAGAAGTGTTAGCAGTTTTAGCAGCATTCATTAAGTCTACAGTGTCTTGTAATGCATATTGCTATAGACTTTTATGTGTTTTAGGCAGACATTTTACATGCTTAAAAGTGGAAAAAAATCTGAGTGGCATTTCACACCATTTTAAAATGTAATAAGCACTTTCAATAATGAAAAAAAAAGAAAATTCACAGTTCCTTATGTTTGAATAAATATTTCAATCCTTTTGTGGGAATTTGAATATGTATAACAACTTGAATATATATTTGCGAGGAATTAAGAAATTCTCACTGTTTTTAAAGTTAGTGAAAATTGAGAATCTGCCCTTTTGTGTTAACAACTGAGTGACTTATTTTTCTTCCAACACCAGTAGGACTACCATATACCTTCACAACTACTGCTGAAGGTGAATCAAGGGGCTAATTGTTAAAGCTACGGTAAAAGATGAGTAAGTGGCATCACCCACACATTACACAAAGTCCTTTCTATGCCTCTGCAGAATTATTTTCTTTTGATCTCATTATTCCCCTTAACAACTGGTTTGATTTTACTTGATATTTGATTTATTAACTGATTATGATTCCCTATGTACTGCAAGAATGTTTAGATACGGAATTAGAGTAGGGCTGTGGGGAGCAGTATTTGGTTTCCAGAGGAATTCAATTTGTCCCATAAATGTGTGCTTCTATGTTTGTTTTTTGGTAAACTCTGGACAATCAGAATTTTCATAAACACATACACAGAGGAACATACACACACACAATATAAGAGTAGGCCTGTATTCTAACCACCCTTTGCTAAAATTGGTCCCTTTAAAGGAAATAATTGATAAAAGTTTCCACTATTCACATTATCTTGTATTGGTCCACTTCACTCATTTAGATCATTTGCCTGTTTCCTATTAATTATATGTTTTGTGTCCTTTGTGGCATATGATTTCCTCATTCCTATCTCTATTTCATATTATAACTTTTGTTTATTTTCTTTTTCCTTCTCACTCTTATCTAATTCACATTTTTCTATATTTTAGTGG
Organism: Plecotus auritus; assembly: GCF_963455305.1. NCBI lineage: Eukaryota > Metazoa > Chordata > Mammalia > Chiroptera > Vespertilionidae > Plecotus > Plecotus auritus. The sequence continues at coordinate 237,674,228 of NC_137770.1, read as the reverse complement.
TTTCAACCATAAAAATATTGAGGTGTAAATAAAAGAAACAAGTGCTGATTAAATTTGGCTTAACACATTTTCATATCTCTTCCTCTTGCAGAAATATGTATATTTCAAATCCTTTCTTAAATGAGTTAGGAACTGTTATAAAGCCAATCTTAACACAACACTCTTTTCCTGGTCTGTTGGCCATATGGCATTCCAAGAACGAAATGGATGGTTCAGGGAAATGAATCAGGATGGCCTTTGAAAGACTATTTTACGTTGGTGTGAGCAAGCAGTAAAACTTTACTTAACTAAGCCACTAAGATTTTCCTTTTAAGAAATTACACCATAATATCTCACTTGACTAAGTAGACCTATAATTACAAGGGTTCTTATGAGAATTACTTATGATAAAACTCAGTACAGATCCTGTCTCATAAGGGAAATTCAATAGATGTTATTCACTTCTTTCCTCCTGTCATTTTAATCCCAGTCCACTTTAAAAATCTATATACCTTTGTCAGACCTTTTTTTTTTTTTTTACCTTTCTTATTACTGAGATAAAAACTGTCCACTTTCTTTACTAGATTACAAATACTATGTTTTTTTAAATATATTTTTATGGATTTCAGAAGGAAGGGAGAGGGAGAGAGAGATAGAAACATCAATGATGAGAGAGAATCATCAATTGGCCGCCTTCTGTATGCCCCATACTGGGGATAGAGCCCATAATCAAAGCATGTGCCCTGACCAGGAATCGAACCATGACCTCCTGATTCATAGGTGACACTCAACCACTAAGCGATACCGGCCAGGCAATGCTATGTATTTTTTATTCCAATCTATGGAACTTGCTTCATCAATGAGTTCCCCTGATTCCTTTTGAAACTCTCCTTCTCCAGTGGTTCTTCTCTGCCTATGAATAATATGTGATCACTTTATATATTCATAAGGAACATCATTTCATCTCTATCATGGCATAAAATCCACAGTCATATCCCCTATACTTCAAAGTAAAAATCTATTGAAAAATAAATGTATAGCCTATGTCTCCACTTATCCACTACATTTTTTTTTTTTTTACTTCTCAAAGTTTTACATTTGATTTTTCATCTCCTTTATTCATCTTTAAATATTTTCCCAAAGGTCACATTTTTAAATGGCCAAATTAAATTAACTAACTTTTAGATTTCTCTTTAGCATTCAAAAGTGTTGAACCAAACTATGTTTGACTAGAATTATATTATATACTAGAGGCCCAGTGCACAGATTCATGCACATTGAAAGGGAATTAATTAAAAGGTGGCTGGGAGGTGGGACTGGGTGAGATGGGCCGGGCACACCCTGGAGCCAACCTTCCACGGTCCCCCCTCAGCCGGCCGCACCTGGGGTTTGCTGGGGCTCGAAGGGCTTCTGTGGAGTGAGTGGGGTACCTCCGGCAGGTGGGGTCCCTTGGCCTGGCCTGTGGGGATGGGGCTGAAACCGGCAGTCCAACATCCACCTAGGGGTCTGGAGTGCGAGAGGGTACTCTGCAAAGTTGCTGTTGCTCAGCATCCTGATTGCCCCTAACCGCTTCTGCCTGCCAGCTTGATCACCCCTTAACCACTCCCCTGCTGGGCTGGTCACCCCCAACTGCCCTCCCCTGCTGACCTGATCTCACCCCCAACTGCCCTCCCCTGCTGGCCTGATGGCCACCAACTGCTCTCCCCTGCTGGCCCAGTCGCCCCCAACTGCCCTCCCCTGCAAGCATGGTCCCCGCAACTGCCCTCTCCTGCCGGCCTGGTTACCCCCAACTGCCCTCCCCTGCTGGCCTGATCTCGCCCCCAACTGCCCTTCCCTGTAGGCGTGATCACCCCCAACTGCCCTTCCCTGCCGGCCTGATCTCACCCCCAACTGCCCTCCCCTGCAGACCTGATCTTGCCCCCAACTGTCCTCCTCTGCTGGCCAACTTAGTTCTGATTGGTCAGTTTCTTTGCCAGTCAGGGTCAAAAGCTCTGCCTCCTAGGCAGCCATTGGCTCCTCACAGTTGACCCAGATTTGGTTCTGATTGGTTGGTTTCTATGATAGTCAGTGTCTTTGGGCCTTTCAATGGGGCCTGATCAGAAAGGTGGGGCTGACCAGCAGCCCCAGCAGAAGCCTGGAGAGAAATGGAGGTGCGGCTGCTGGAGAGAAAGAGAGAGGCAAGTGCTGATCAACAGCTGACACAGAGGCTATGTTATCAGACACTGTTTCTCTCTTCAGGCCTCTCTCTGGGCCTGATTCACAGCCCACTCAGCATTCAGTGCTGGGTCACTGCACCTGCAGCCACAGCAGTCAGCACTGGGTCACCACGGCAACCCAGCACTGACTGCAGGACTGACTTCCGGTTGGTCGAGCCTCCGGTCATGATGTACCCAGGGTTTTTATATATTAGAATAGATAATTCAATATATACACTGAGTGGTCAGATTATTATGATCACTGAAAGCATAATAATCTGGCCACTCAGTGTATATCCTATATAATAAAAGGCTAATATGCAAATTGTCCCCTCGACCAGGAGTTCAACCAGCAGGCAGGTCGGCCAACCTTCCATGTCCCCTCCCCCTGGCCAGGCTGGCCGGACCCCACCCATGCACAAATTCATGCACTGGGCCTCTAATATGTGTGTGTGTGTGTGTGTATATATATATATATATATATATATAGAGAGAGAGAGAGAGAGAGAGAGAGAGAGTGGCCAGATTATTATGCCTTCAGAGATCATAATAATCTGGCCACTCAGTGTGTGTGTGTGTGTGTGTGTGTGTGTGTGTGTGTGTGTGTGTATATGTATATATATATATATATATATATATATATATATATATATATATATATATATATAGTATTCTTATTGATTTCAGAGAAGAAGGGAGAGGGAGAGAGAGATAGAAACATCAATGATGAGAATCACTAATCTCATTGATCAGCTGCCTCCTGCACAACCCACAGTGGGGATCAAGCCCACAACCCTGACTGGGAATTGATCCATGACTTCCTGGTTCATAGGTTGATGCTCAACTACTGAGCCATGCCAGCTGGCCTTGACTAGAATTAGACTACCTAACTTTGGTCTTCCTCCCTGTGACAACCTTTTTCCAGGGTTGCCCAGCATCTTATCCCTCACGCCTCTTTGGAGATTTAGTCACATGCAGTATTTTCACAACTCTCAGCAATGCCTCTCATTTGTATATCTCTAGTCTTTATCCTTTTTTTTATCTACCTGGACTTTTCTAGTGGTCTGATAGACCTAACTACATGTGAAGAACCTCTTTATTTTAACAATTAAACTTTTTTCTCCTCTTAAACTATTTATAACATGTCTAAAATTCAACTCCTTTCCCCCACCTGGACTATCTCTTCCATTTAAATGTGCTAAATGCCCTGTTTTCCTCAAACCATCAGTTATTTATTATTCTTTCTCATTCATTATATGAGATTAATTGCATCATTTCCTCTACAAAATATCTTGAATATCTCTTCTTGTTTTCATCCTCTGAGCTTGTAAATGGTACCACCAACTGAATTGCTCAACCAAGTAAAGAATGTCCCATCCTTAATTACTCCCACTCCTTCATCCCCAAATTATAACAATCCACGAATTTCTACAAATTTTAATCATGAAATATTGTTTGAATTCTTCTTCAGTTGTCCATCCTCACTGCCAGTATACCTCCCATCATCTGTCTTTGGTATGACTCTGAAAAGTTTTAACTTGTTTTACAACTATAGCCATTCTTTCATCCCACACAAATTCCTAAAATCTATTATTCACAGACCAACCAGAATAATATTTCTAAAGTCAAATCTAATCATCACTTACAGTCCTTCAAAGACTTTCCATTGTATTCAGTATGAAGTACAGATCCTTAAGAAAATGTTTGTTGTTTCCATGTCTGGGGCTCAAATAAATGCTGAATTGCATCTTTTGTTTTCAATCACACTGATCTTTCCAGCAACAAAATTTATTTATTAGTGTTATTTTTTAACATGTTACATTCTCTTCTGCCTCCAGTTCTATGTGTACGTCATTTTTTATAGTTAAAGCATTCTCTACCCCCAGCCATTTATCTGGATAACTGCAACTCCTCCCAGTTTTCACTTGGACAAAGGATTATCAGATAATTTGTCGTTCAAGCTGGGATTCTATTGAGAGTAGGAGATATCCTATATAATAAAGAGGTAATATGCAAATTGACCCTCACATCCTCACACAAGATGTCTGCCCCCATATACTCAAAGATGGTTGCCACAAGGTGGCTGGCAGGGGAGGGCAGTTGTGGGTGTCTGAGCCTGCAGGGGAGGGCAGTTGGGGGCAACCAGGCCGGCAGGGGAGGGCAGTTGGGGGAGGACTGGGCCATTGGGGAGGGCAGTTGGGGATGACCAGACCTGCAGTGGAGGGCAGTTGGGGTGACCAGGACAACAGGGGAGAGCAGTTAGGGGTGACCAGGCCGGCAGGGGAGGGCAGTTGGGGGCAATGGGGCTGGCAGGGGAGCAGTTAGGCATCAATCAGGCTGGCAGGGGAGTGGTTAGGGGTGATCAGGCTGGCAGGCAGAAGCAGTTAGGGGCAATCAGGCAAAAGGGGGTGGGATTGTTACCTATGCCAGAAGGGTGTGGGTTCAATTCCTGATCAGGGTACATACTTGAATTGCATGTTTGATCCCAGGTTGGGATGTGCAAAGGAGGCAACTGATCCATGTTTCTCTTTCACCTCTCTCTCTTTCTTGCTCTCTCCCCCCCTTCCTCTGGCTCTAAAAATCAGTGAAAATATATCCTTGGGTGAGGATAAAGAAAAAGTTCATACCTTTGCAACTCCATACATTTACTAAGGCCCATTATTCTTTCTTGAATGCCTCTCTAATCCATCTGTTTATCTTGTAACCATAGAATGATCTCAGATAATATTACCTCCTAGGATATTTCCTAATTAACTTAGGAAGGTAGTTAATTGAATTCTTTTGAACCAATATAAAACATTTTCCCCTTGCCTGGCAGTCACAATTTGGAAACACAAGATTCAGACTACAGTTCTAAGCATTTTAATAAATAGATTTGCAATTGTGGACTATTCCTGGGCATCTGTCAGCAGTGAAATTGGGATAATAATGGCAGGTATTTTGGACTGATTTTTGTGAAGATCACATTACCAAGTGACAGCATTTGTAAAAGAGTAAAAGACTCTTCAATGCAAGTCAGTATTTGTATCTGTGGCTGGAATAAGCTGGAGAATATTTACAAACCAATTGGTTTCTATAACCTTGCTCAGCTATATATTGAGGGCTATATAAATAATAGTTGGTTCTAGAACAAGATTGCATAGCTTACTTTCTCCCCCGCTAAATACTCTGCTAATTATTTCACTGAAAATGTTAGAGACCTGAAATCTAGGTAGAAAGAGAAAAGTTGGCCTGAGACCTTACAACTTGAGGAACAATAAAGCAATATCCTTGCATTTTCATTTTACATCCCATATACCCCTGGACAGGATGCCAGAGAAGCCTGCAGCCATCGCCACCAACAGGCACAGTACAAAACACACAAGAAAGCATGCTCTCTCCAGACAAAAGATCAGGAAAAGGGAAGCCTAACCCAGTGAGAAGGCCCTGCCACCACTCCTCCCACGGATGCTGGGAGCCTGATTTTCTCTCAGTAGCAAAGCCCTGGGCTGATGAACTCCAGCTCCCTATCTGGATTTCAGATGAGTTGATCTGCTAGCAGCAACAGCAGCAGTAAAACCTGATGTGTTCTGCCCTGGAAGTCGTAGAAGAGAGCCAAGACCAGTAGCTTCTTCTCCCCTCCCCACAGGCACCCAGGAAAGTGCCTTCCACCCCCACAGTCAGCAGCAGAACAAACTGTACAGAGCATCAGCAGCACCAGAAAACAAACAAATAAACAAACAAACAAACCAGAATAACACTGGGAGGTTTCAGAACATGAAGCTCTCATTGAAACTAAAGTCTATAAAAGTTCACCAAGACGTGTATGCTAAACTTTAAAAGAATGACTGCAAGCTGAAATAGAAGATCCTTGTATAACCCTCCCCGCCGCCCCCCCAACCCCCGCCACTTCAGTGTGGGCTGGTACCTAGTTACTAATTCCTAAATAATAGAATACAGCAAAGATGGTAGAATATACCTGATTCTAAAGAAGAGAAAACAGCAAAGGAGATGGGATGTCACTTCCATGCTTAGGCTATGGAAGATTGTGACTTTTAGCTTGCTAATATTCTTTCCTCATTCCCTCCCCTCCCCTCTTCTTCCCTCCTTTCCCCTCTCATCTCCTTCCTTCTCCTCTCCTCTCCTTCTCTTCCCTCTTATCTCCTCTCCTCCCCCTCCCCTCTCCTCCTCCTTCTCTCTATGGCTCTGATGAATCAATCTGCCATATTAGAGGAGCCAACATGGCAAGGAACTGAGCAAAGACTCTGGTCAACAGCCAACAAGAAACGAAGCCCTGAAGGCTAACAATGAACAATGAACTGAATCCTGCCAGCAGCCATATAGTGAAACACAGAAGGTGATTCTTCCCCAGTTGCACCTTCAGATGAGCCCCCAGGCCCTGTTTGACACTTTACTTGCAGTCTTGAGAGTGTTTATGAAGCAGAGGAGGCAGGTAATATGTTACCAAACCCCTAATCAATAGAAATTATGAGACAATAAATGCATGCTGTTTAAGTTGCTAAATTTTGGCAATTTGTTACACAGCAATAAATAACAAAGACATGCATTTATATTCTTGGCTATCATTATCCAGGAAACATCCTTCCAATTATGTGGGGACAATAAATTCCTTAAAATTAAGGCTAGCTACCTAACAGACAAATCCCAAAAGGTTGATTTATATTCACCCACCATCCTTTACCTGCTAGAAAGAAAGTAAAAGAAGCCACAGTAATTTTTACTGTAATAGAAAAGTTAACTTTTTTTTCCTTTATGCTCACTATTATCTGTACTTAAAATAAATGTTTGTGGTTTAAAGGGTTAACTAGCTGAAACATAAAGGATTTGAATATTTTAAGTCCTTCAAAGACCAGTTGTAGAATTGATTAACCCCTCAAGCATCTGGGGAGTTGTTTCTGCCTCAATCCCTCAAGCAGGTGCTTTAGACAGTGGTGGGACAAAGCTTAACGGGAAGCAGCATAGATAAGATATCAGCTCTACCATGTGAGAACTTTGTAAAGTAAGTGCACACATACCATTATATCCCCCCATTGGAAATGTTCCCGTATTGGAACAAATTTGATACACATTAAATTTACATGTTAGAAGTCTGTTCTAACCCACCTGTGCTTCACTGACAGATGTTCCTTTCAAACACAAAGATTGCCCATGTCTGGTGAAGTTGGGTGTTCTCTCTACTTGAAGTTGGCATAGGGAGATATTGGGACAATTCGCATGCAAGGCTAGAAAGCTTCCCTAAAGTATTATTTCCATCAGAGAAAATGCTAGAAGCTGCTATAGCAAATGGATACCAAAAGTTGTATTGTCTTAACATGATAGAAGCCTACTTCTTGCTTACTAGTATGTCAAATCTAATGCAGATGGTCCTAAATGGTGGGAGGACTTCCCTGTACTTATTCAGAGACTCAAACTGTGTGCATGTTGTCACCCTGCCATTCTCCAGAGCCTCAGAGGCCTCTACTTGATCCTTTTGCACACAGCTGCTAGTCAGCGGAAAAACAGGAGAATCACAGGAGAAAGAGTTCATGGGACAATTCTGGAAATAGTTCACAAAGTTATCAGCCAAAAGTCAGTCCAATGGCCCCACCCAACTGCAAGGTAGGCTGGGAAATGTAGTCTATTTTTGTGTCCAGGAAGAAAATGAGAATTGATAAATGCCTAGCAATCTATGCCACAGGGATAGAAAAAAAGTGTGCAGTATCAGTATAAAGAGGTTTAAGTCCCACAAAAACATGGTACTTAAGTTATATAGCTTAATTCCAACATTGATTGGTATTATTTTAAAAAAGGAAACATTTTCAAGAACTCTGTTAACATCTGAATTATATAAAAGAAGGTAATAATGCAACACATTTGAATTGCAAACAATTTTTTTCCTAATTTTACCTTTTTAATCATTTTTGTCTATTTCTTAATTATCTCTGAGAAGTTATTTTTCTCTCGTCCACTCTCTGTTTTCTCTGTGATAGCATATTTCCCCTTACCATGTTATTAAAGGAAGCTTTCATTTTGTTTTACTAAGTTGTGATGAGGTCATTCATTTTACAAAGGTCCATTTGGTTATATGTCCTAGATTGGATCAAGTTTTCAAAGGATATTTATTTTAGCCAAGCAATTCATGCTACCCTTACTCAACCAGAAAGAGGTTTAATCGCCGCCTCTTGAGCAGCAGAGCAGTTAGGGGGTATCTCAGAGTTCAATAGTTACTAGAAATAAAGTAAGTGACCAAGGAGATGGAAGGAAATGAAAAAACCAAAACTAGACATTGTTACCAGCTTCTACGAGCAGGATGTAGTGTCTGCTCATAGAATATCAGTGGGCAGAGCATCTGAAGGGGTTTGTATGTGTGACTAGCCCAGTCAAGGTCACACATTGTGTGCTGCAGCCTAAACTGAGTGACCTCTTGGTCATGACCCTTTCAAAAAATCTCTCCAGCTCTGAGTGTCAGACTGTACCCTTGATCTCCAATGTTTTATATTGTTCTCTGGTTTATGTGTTTCCTGGGAAAGTGGTCATGCTGGGCCTACAGTTCTGAGTGACCTAGGTAGCCCAAACTTATACCTGGCATTGCCTGCTCACAAAGTATTATGAAAAATAGGCGTTTAGGGGAAAATTGTGGTTTATTCTATTCCATTATTATATATTAAACCTAAACGTTCATTTCTGTATTTGTCTTTTTACAGCTTGTTTACATGCCTTTGAAATATTAATATTTATAAAATAAAATTGAATGTTAAATTACATACAAGTATCACAAGACACTGGAAATCAGTTAGTTGAATTTAAAAATGTGAAATCTACAGTGAGGCATAAATGAGTTTTCTGTTCCCTCTGGCCTCCACCCCAGTGATATTTCTCTATGAAATGTGATAGGCATAGGGGGAAAGAAGTGTTTTCTCATTTATTCTGAAGTTATTTTCAGAACAAAGCTTCAAGTATTAAATATGTAATATATCACTTGTACATACATATAAGATACATGGATCAAATATCTAGTTGACATACTAACTACTTGTTTTAAATTCTATATTTACACTTAGGGTGAATGATAACTAAAATCTTAATTACACTTTGATGGTATGTGTATGTATACATGCATATACATTTACATATACACATAAATCCCTCAGACATCATGAAATAATTCATGGCTTGAACAGTGAGCGTTGAATATCAAGAGACAGGGTGTTATCTGAAGCAAGTTGCTTCCTAAGTTTTGAGAGACAATAGCAAAAGTTTTATTAGCAAGGATTTATCATTAAATATATTTATCTAAATAAATCTATTTGGTTCCAGAAATATAATATTTAGGAGAAAATAATGTATGCACTCAGTTTTAAGACCATAATAACCATTGAAATTGGTCAAAAGGATATTTTTCCACATAATAATAAGACATTCATCATTAGGTGTTTAACAAGATTGGTTCAATAGCCCAATAATGTCAGGGATTTTGAACCAAACCTCCATGACATCCTTAGCTTCCCCTCATGGTTGCCATGTGGCTACCTTAGTTGCAAGTACCATGTCCTCATACAAACAACACCAGAAATATAAAGGGAAAATGGGAATAGTCATCACTACTCTTGCACTTTGGGGCCATTATTAAGTAAAATAAAGGTGACTGGACACAAGCACATTGTAGTGCCATATGTGGTGTTTTCACTGCTTTAAAATTCCTCTCTGCTCCATGTATTCATCCCTTACTCTACCCAAACCCTTGTAGCCACTGATCTGTTTACTGCCTCTACAGTTTTGCCTTTTCCAGAATGTCATATAGTTGGAATCATATAGTCCATAGCCATTTCATATTAGTTTCTTCCACTTAACAATACAGGGTGAGGCAAAAATGGGCTTACAATTATTTTTATGGAAAACAATAATTAATAAACAATGTGTTTCACATCCAACTGCAAACCTACTTTTACCCTACCTGTATGCATTAAAAGTTCCTCCAAGACTTTTCAGGCTTGATAGTTCATTCTTTTTTAGTATTGACTCATATTCTATTGTAGATATATCACTGTTTACATATCCATTGATGTACAGAAGGTTATCTTGTTTGCTTCCAAGTTTGGGCGATTATGAATAAAGCTGCTATAAACATCTGTATGCATGTTTTTGTGTGGATATAACATTTTCAACTCCTGTGAAAAACTACCAAGGAGTGTGATTGCTGGATTGTATGGTAAGAAATTATTCTCTTCTGCCCCTACCCTTACAATCAGCACAAAATATGAAACTAGGAAAACAGATGCTGTGCTAATTTCTGCTCATCCTTCAAGAACCAAATCAATTGCTGTTCCACTGTGATACCTTCTCTGTTTTTTCAGGGCCTTATTTTTAGCTCAAGAGGATATCTCTTTTACATTCAGAATGTTTGCCTTTATCCACTAGTGTATGAGTTTCATGCGGGTGTGAATTCTATCTTATTCAATTTCATAACTCAACATAGATAGTATATTAAGTAGTAGATAGTGACTGTTTCACCAAATTAAATAAAATTATTCTGCAGTGCTCTGTCTTTGAATGGAATACTAATATTATTTTAATGGGCTAGATTTCATATTAAGGCTCAACATCTGCCCAGAAACACATTTTTAAAATTTAATTGGAAATAAATGGGGAAGTTTCTTTGAAACACAAATATTCTCTCTGCACATTGCTTTGAGGAACATGAAGTAAACACAGCCATAAGTGTTTGCTATAAAATGAGGGATGCCTCTCCTGAAATTCGGAACACCATGAACTGCAGTTCATATTCAGGAATTATAAGCAACTATTTTACTAAGAAAAAAATAGCCAAGTCCTCTCCCCAGAAAAATATGGCTCCATGTTCTACATATGTTCCATCCAAAATATAACTCCAAATCATGCAGCATGGGAAATGTATAAGACCTTAGCATCATATGAGTGACTTTTGCATAACTAGAAATTGAGATCAGTGAAGCTAGTCTGAAATCCCATTGATAGCTCTGTTGTCTATTCAATGCATTCTTTCACCTGAGGGAGCAAAGAGAAATCATGTATTTAGCATATGCTATAATGATGATAAACACCTAAGTGTTGAACAAAACCTCCAGAGAGCCATCAGTTTATTTAAACTTGGAAATGCAAGAGGATCTCTCTGCCAGAGGAAGTTCCTAACATATTGCTCCTGTAAGTGCACTGGATTTGTTAACAAGCTTCTGTATCAATTCACAAGTCTGCAAGCTTTATTTCGGATACCATCTGCCTACAATGTTTGTTCAGGAACTTCTATTTTGAAGTGCCCTTAAAACACTTTTAAAGCCTTTTATACAAACACACACACAAATGCACACACACAATCATTTTTTTAAATTGTGTTAGCAATAAAAGTTTGCATTGCTTTCACAGAATGATTACCCCTATTCCAAAATGTTAAGATATCCGGGATGTGAAGTATGCAGAATTTGAATACAGGACATGTGAATGTGAGTGTATGTGAGTGTGTGTGTGTGTGTGTGTGTGTGTGTGTGTGTCAAATTAATTCACTTGGCTGACTGTGACAGAAGGTTTCCAAAGAGATTGTGTGAGGATTTTTTTCTTTTAGAATTCTGGATTTGTGATCGTGAGTACCAGTTGTCTAGTACTTTTATAAGGGTGACCCAAAACCTCTAAAGTTAGTACCCATCATACACAAGTACCTAGAGCAGTAGATCACAGGCTGGACAAAGCAGTGGACCCTATAAGGAGCTTCGTTTTTATTGATTTATTTTATTTTTTAGAGAGAGAGGAAGGGAGAGGGATAGAGAGATAAAAACATTGATGAGAGAGAAACATCAATTGCCTGCCTCCTGCATGCCCCTCACTGGGGATAGAGCCCGAAACCCGGGCATATGCCCTGACTGGGAATTGAACCAGTGACCTCTTTGTTCCTGGGTCAATGCTCAACCAGTGAGTCACATCAGCTGGGCTATGAGGAGCTTGTTAAAATGAGTGGTCTTGCTCAAGAACCACTGAATCAGAACCTTGAGTGAAGGGAAGGGGAGACAGGATTCCAGGTTTCAAAATCACTGTACCAGGCTCCCATTCAAATCCTGTTAGGATGATGAAGTGGTATAAGTTAAAACTCTCCAAGTTAACAAAAAAATGATTTCAAACTGGGTCAAAAAAATAAATGGATGTAATGCTTGAAATTACTAAAGGCATTCAAACAGAACAGGATTCGGTCCTGGAGAGAGAGAGCTATGGTTCACTGTTATGTCTCCATAGTTCTACTCACTCAGACTGTTCTCTTGCATTCTTTTCCTCATTTGTGCACAAATATCTACAGGAGTCGCAGGCTTTACAAATGGATTCCATTTCACCCAGAAACACAGGAGGGTCAAAGTCCAATAATTACTAGCAGGTGTCCTGATCTTTGTGTTCATTGTGACTTAGTGCACTGATGGCCCAATTCTGCCCTCTCCCTGTATCTTCATCCTTTGCCCAGTGGCCTCACAATTCTCAATCAAGACTATTTCCATATCCCTTAATTGGGGCTTGGCCATATGACATGGCAAACAGGATCTTAGCAGACTTAACATATATAGAGGCTTGACAAAGCACTGTGTCTGTCACTTCCGTTCTGCCTTTTCTGCTAAACTAGCCAACAGCCCCTCGATTCTCAATCTTGTAAAAGATCCCAGCCAAGATCAGCCTACTTAACCCACAGCTCATAGAAGATACACAAATGAGCTCAATGGACACTGGACCCACTCTGAAGCTGATCCTTAAACTCATGAGCTATGATAAATGAGTATTTATTCAAGCCCCTGAGTTTTGAGGCAGTTAATACACAACATTATTGTGGCAAGAGGAAATTGTAAAAACATAGTCAAGGCCACTGCATTAAGCTGCGTACTGCACAATGTTAAGTGGGGCCCTGAGACTAGCGGGGGCAAGGTCATGGGCCAACTGCCTTAAGGCCAGTTACGTGAAAGTAACACTGTGTTAATAAAGAGAGGTAAACTGGAGCTAGTCAAGAACTATCTCTGTAGCTGCACAATGGAGAGGGTAGACTAGATTTTGGGGGAACTCTTGGGTGATTTAAAAGAAGGGAAGGATGAAACTATGAAAGAATTATTGATCCAGTTGAAAAATCACATTAACCTATGTGGAAAAAATAGAATAGCATAAGAAACTAAATTGTGATAAAATATTAGACTATAGACTATAGCAGAAGTTCAAATGTAAAGAGAAAAATAAAAGCTAGAGATATCAAGTCAGGGTTCATGGGGAAGGTGGAATTAGAGGGATGCTTTTTCACATCCTTAAGTTTAATAAAAATGGAACAAACATTTTCAGTGAGCTTTTAGAATAAAGAGTGAGACTTATTAAACACTATTAATGTAAAACCTTTGCTTTGTTTGAAGGTACTGCACACAAAAAATATTTAGGGTTACTATAATTTTTAAATTAATATTGACTTTACTAAAGTTTACAAATTGAGAGGCTTGCGTTTCTTTTCTTTTTTTTTTTTTTACAAAGCATTTAGATTTAATTTACAAAATTGTGATGCTATTTATAAATCCAGTAAATTTAAATCTGACTTTTAAAGGCAATTTTACAGCTTAGTTAATTAAATCACTGTAAATATTTTAAGCAGCATTTACACATTTAATATATTTGCTTTTATTTTATATGCATTTTAATTATCTGGATAACAAAACACCTCCCCAGGAACTTAACCAATTCTTATAAACCTAATAAATTAGAAGCATAAATATATTAAAATTTAAATTATAGTAAACCTTACAAAATCATTTGCAAAACCTGATGAAATGATCTTGTTTCTTTTAACTCAAAATTATAAGCTTAAAGCAATTATTCAAAATACATTTTAAACTAAAATCCAATAGTTTACCAGGTAGATCTGTGATTTTTGACTTGGGAGACATTTGGATGTGTAGGCAGGTGCTCTGTTGTTACAATGCCTGGGGATGACAACGGGCATTTAGCGAGTGGCAACCAGGATGCTCAACCTCTTACAATAAGTGAGAAGCAAAAGCTCCTTGAGCCCTAGCCAGCTTGGCTCAGTGGATAGAGCATCAGCCTGTGGACTGAAGGGTCCCAGGTTTGATTCCGGTCAAGGGCACATGCCCTGGTTGTGGGCTCCATCCCCAGTAGGGGGCATGCAGGAGGCAGTTAATCAACGATTCTCTCTCATCTTTGATGTTTCTATCTCTCTCTCCCTCTCTCTTCCTCTCTGAAATCAATAAAGAAGTATATATATATTTTAAAAAAGCTCATTGAGTGTGTTAGGTAATGTAGTTTGGGTTCTTCCAGAAGCTGACTCTGACAGAGGATTCACTTTCAAGTAATTTTTTGGAGAGAAGGAAACACTGATTATTATGTGGAAAGAAAGACAGGAGAAGAAACAGGGCAATCAGGGTGCTTTATCAAGCCAGCTTCCACTGAGGCAACCAGAGCATAACTCAGCTGAGGACACTCTGAGCACCAACCCATGGCACAGGCCTCTGGGTCACCTCACCTCAGGGGAGAGAGAGGGGGGCACCAGCATACCAGCTTCCACCCTCATTGAGGGTGTTATGCCCCCTACACTTCAGGCAAAGCAAATAGGACCCTGGCAGCCAGAGAAAGCTCCTCAGGCCAAAATCAAAACCAAAACCAAAACCAGATGTTCCATGCTTGTTTCTGTTCAACTCTTCAGATTGCAGCACACTGAATAGAAAGAAAATGAGTTTAAATGTAGGGATTTGATGAATTAACTTTTTAACATCCCCTTGATTAGAGAAGTAGCTATCCAAAGAAGTATGCTAATTCAGGCTGTGCGACATCAGAGCATCTGATCATCTAGAGTTTGACCCTCCTTTGCTTCCTGGAGGTAAATAATGGTTGTTTAGAACAAGTGAGCCCAAACAATTAACAAGAAGAAGAGAAAGGCCACGCTGGTCTCAGTCCCTGCATAGACATGTCTGCTTATTGGCAACTGCTGTGTATGTTGTGTGTGCTGGATGGATGGTGATAGATGTCACCTTTCCCAGTCTCCACCAGTTTTTGGAAAAGTCTTTGAAATTTGAATCCCATGGGAGAGTCCATAAAAGGAAAAATAGAACTGAGCTGAGATTAAAAATGTAAAGCAATGTTTATTAAGGCATATGTCCATGGAAGTGTTTCATGGAGGCCCAGGAATGGTCTGAAAGTATATGTCATTTGTGCAAGTATGTGTTTTCATTAGCTTCTTTAAGCAGACCAAGCACTTCACACAAGAATAAGAAGCATTTATTTAAAATGGAAGTCTAGTGGCAGAGGAGGAAACAAGAAAAATGTAACTAACATCCACAAATATCAAATACAAATTATGTCATGACCTTCATAAGAACCCAGTTAGATTTGGAGAAATGAGGGGATTTATATGCTCAAGGACACAGCAGGAAAATGGTGTAGCTGGTAATCCAACTTTGATGCTTTCCTGACTCACAAGCATATATCATCTCCATCATGCTGCCCCCTTGTCTCCTGAGGGTCCCAGAGTGAAGGACCTTGAACATGTATTTTCCAAATATTCTGAACAGTCAAGGGAGAGAAGGAACTAATTTCATAGAAATTGAAGTGATCCAAAAAAACTTGATATAGTGCAGAGTATTTTAATATGGTCATTCCCTCTAGGCCCCACAGACCTCAGTCCTGTGGCTATGACTACCCCTGAGCCTGCACCTGGAATGGTGGATACTTACATTAAGTTCCTCATTACACAGAGAAAGAAAAAGTATTATATCCATTCTCTGGGCAATTAAATGCAACTCATTTGAGGACCAATTATTCATTAGAATGACCCTAAAATTAAAAACATACTATTCTACTTAAAGTTGAATTGAAGTTCATCTCATTAGAGTAAGAAGTTTTGAAAGTTTCTGATTTTTAAGTGTTAAGCATAGAATCTTTATCTTCTTGAAATCTTATTTTTACCTTCTCTATTCCCCAAATTTTTTCCTAGAGGGACACTAGGGACATCCTCATCACCAAATATAATAATTCATGGTCTAAATAATTTAACCATTTTCTCTGCATAAAAAGATTACATTTTCATTGTGAGCAATTTAGAAAACCCAAACAAAATGAAAACCATACAAATAATGCAAAATCCCAGCTCATAAAATATTAACTGTGAACCATTTGGTTCCTAGCATATCTGATAGATAGATGATAGATAGACACGTGTATTTTTAATAAATATAACAGAGGGAAATATTCATGTACAGGGAATAACAATGTCCCATAGAAGAAAAGTTCCATGTTCACTCACTATGCTGCATCCTGAAGATAATGTGTGTGGGGGGGATGGGGGGACAGGGAACAAAAAGGTAGACATAGATAAAGCAGAAGTGAGATTGATTTTCATTAAAAAGGTCAGAAAACAAGTGATGGGGGGCATCTTGGAAGGCCCAAAGGAAGAAGAGCCTAGCTGAATAAGCAGGGTACTTTGAAGGAAGACTGGAGAGTTATAAGATTTTGCTTATGCTTCCTATCATTCTTTGTACTTTCAACAAATATTTATTATGGTGTACTCTGAGCAGTGCAAGGTGCCGTGGGTATAGCAATGGGAAGCACCTTTAGACTAATGTGCAGCTCATATACAAATCAATAAGGAAACCAAAAGCAGTACAGTAAGATCCAGGACAGTGGGAGCATCTAGCTCAGATTTGGTCAGGAAAGAGGTTAAGCTCAGAGGATACTTTCTAAAGGGTCTGACATGTGGCCAGGAGCTGAAGAACACAGAGAATGGAGCCAGACAAGGGGTGGCACAAGGGTCTTCTTAGGAGAAGAGATTCCTGTTAATAACATAGCACTAGAAAAAAGGTAAGCCAGGGGGCTCCTGGGTACATTACAGAGTGTGGCGGGCCTAAATGAGACAGAAATTTAGGAACAGTTTCTTGTCCCCCACACCCCTTAGACATAACCCTTAGCTACACAGTCCACACACACATAGCACAAGTATAGATTACATGTGGATATGCACAAATAGTTATTCTCAATGCCGCACATGTGCTCCATCAACAAATACATCCAAATATAATGAAGGCAAAAAGAAGCAAAGAGTGAAAGTTAGAGGGAGGCAGCTTTCAGGATGCACAGAGGAAGGACTGTTCTAATATGATGGCTACCAAAGGGAAAGAGGAAAAAATGAAAGAAGCAAATGAAGGAGGGAAGAAGAGCAGCAGAGAGCGAGGAGAAAGTGGAAGGTGGGACAATACTTGAAAAGCAATGGTCTCTCCTTCACTGGAGATATCTTAGCAAAGGAAATTTCTGCAGACTGTGGAGTGGTAAACAGACCATCCTTCCCTAGCATTTTATGATCCTACAATCTGGGGTCAAAGAAATGACAACAATATTTCTCTTGCTCTTTGTGTTTGCATAGACAAAAAGATTCATATCAAGATGTTAAATTCATCTGCTGCTGGACAATGTGATTATAGGAGATTTTTATTTTCAAGTGTCTTAGTAGATATGCTGATTCTTTTTTACAGTAAAAAAAAAACAAAGTCTTATTTTGCCTCTCTATTGAGCATTTAAGAGAACATAATCAGGGTATATAGTCAAATGTTATATATTAAGAAAGTCAAAATATTATTCTTTTCATGTAAATTACCATCCTTCATTTATTATTTCTGGTACAGAACCCTGAACAAGAGCAGGTGCTCTATAAATCTATGGACTACTGACTCCTGCACAACAAGCTATCTTTCTAGATAAAAAGTGTCAACATCCATTCTGGTAACTTCTAAAGTGAAAAACCCCATTTGGCAAAACATAACATAAAAATCACTATAAGCAAAGGTAAAGAGAAAGTGGCAAATTGGGGAAAAATGTCCAATATTCAAAAGAAATGTGATTGCTATCTAGAATATACAAAAACCCTATATAGGTTAACGTTTTAAAATAGATAGTTGGGCAAGGAGTATTATCAGAAAGGTAAAAAAGCCAATAATATCAAGAAGCCCCTTTTCACTAGTAATAATGAAAAAGCAAATGAAAACGATGATATAGCACATTTTGACCCTCAGATTGGCAACACTTTAAACACTCACATAATATAAAGAATTGTATGGTATGTACTGTCACTTCTTAGAGGTATTTTTGACAAACCTGTTGGATTGTGTATATGTGTATTCCCTCTCATGTAACAACGTCACCTGTTAGTTTTTCCCATGTGGAATTAGTTACATGTGTGTGCAAAGAGGGCTTTCATCATAATTCATTAAAAAGATAAAAACATGAAAATCCTTCCATAGAATAATGGTTACATGTTATGGTACATTTATAAGAAAAATGCTCTGCAGCAGTTTGAAAATACATACAGTTTTATCATTTTAAAAAGTCTATATTCACATATAATACACAGAAAATAATGAGGAGCATACACATTAAAGACAGGCTTTCTTCAGGGGTGAGTCAGAAATAAACAAACACAGGGTAGGTCAAAAGAGACATGTTTATTTGTACTGTATCATTTATTTTATCTTATATTGAGACCATGTCTTATTTCTAAAGTTAATCATTATCTTTAAAAAAAGAAGAGATGGTTTTATATTGCCTCAAATATTTGGAGGAAGAAGGGAATAGAGACATCACTTAGTTCAAACGCCTGAATGTCCAGATCAAGATCCTGATGCAAAAGATATGAAATTACTCAGAAGACATAACGCTTGTGCCCTGAAC
Organism: Plecotus auritus; assembly: GCF_963455305.1. Classification (NCBI taxonomy): domain Eukaryota; kingdom Metazoa; phylum Chordata; class Mammalia; order Chiroptera; family Vespertilionidae; genus Plecotus; species Plecotus auritus. The sequence goes on along the minus strand of NC_137770.1, from coordinate 237,655,368 downwards.
TATACCTCATGTCCTGACCCAAACCCAATGCTCTCCGTGCCCCTCAGGTGCACTGCAAGTGTTCTTTAATTTTGAGCACAATATCAGTAATTTTTGTGATTTAGATGACGACGATCCTAAGGGTAGTAAGTCTTCCCTAAGTGCAAGCAGATGTTTGCATTCCCCGCTATAGGAAACAGAATTGAGTGGAAATTAATTATAACCACATTGCTCCCCCAGATTAATCATAATGAGCTGGTAGTCATGCTTCTCCATGGACGGCATGATAATCGTCCATTGAGGAGTTTATGGTCCTAATTATTTAGTATTAAAGGTCTCCTCTGGAGCTGCCCAGCAACACTGGATCTAATACACAGGGTAAATGCATTTGTTTAAACAGGCACTTACAAAGCATTATAGTTGCAGGCACAACAAACAGTCCCCCAAATTGGAAGTTAGCTGTAAGAAATCTGCCAGGGACAGTACCAGACACTGCGAATTTGTGAACGCAGATGTCTGTGCAGCTTCTGAATTGTTCAACAAAAAAACACACAAAACACCTCTATTTACAGATAATTTAACATTGCACTGTCTGGTGGGATCAACTGTTTTCCTTTATATCCTTTCTGCGGAGAGAATCTCTGCTGTCCACATTGCCTGAAAGAGACCTGAACCTTTGAAGTTCAACGCCAGGATCAAGTAACAACCAGGGACCATTTCGCTGTGGGAGAAAAAAATAGCATTTGGCCCCATGTCCACATTCCACTCCATTGTTCATTTACCAAAACTAAAATTATAATAAAAACAAGATTATGGACTTTATATAGGCCTATAAAATAACTCCGGAAAATTACAGATCCAGAAAAAAATAATCAAAAACTTCAGTATCAGCTGTAAAACTTTCTAAAAATGCAACAAATAATGTAATAAAGAACAGAGGTAGAGTTTGGCTCTGAACTGCGTTGCCCACCTGCAAGTTATTTTTAGGCGTCCCCAAGATGGAAAGGAAAGCATAAAAACATAAGGAACTTTCCACAAGTCCCCATTAAAAACGCGCTCTGTGGTTGAATCTTCACTCAGCTTCCAAACCAAGCCTTGGCTCAGCTATGCACGGACTTTGAATAAACTAAGGATAAAGGAAAATAAACAAAATAAGATAAAGAAGAAAGACAAACACGCATGTCCCAGTACAGGAAGAAAGGAATGAAACTATTTGAGCTAGTCACTTTAAAGCTGTGTTATTTCTCCTCGTTCAGGCTCAAAGGTAATTGTGCTCACCGCATAAGCTGCCAGGTGCTTGAGGAGAAGCTGTAAAATCCACTTTCTCCCTCTTTCTGGCTTCTCAACACTAACCAGATTGGTCACTAGAAAGCTATTTTTTAGATTGGGTTGAAGAAACCAAAAAAAAAAAAAAAAAAAAACCACAACAAAAAACATGGTGAAGAATACACTTTGATTATTCCGACACATTTTCTTTACACCTTCACAATCTGTTATTAATGACAATGGGATCTGAAAGTGAGTGCCAACTTGCAATCATTCTTTTATTTAGAGGATGATGCATTATAAAATTACCCAACAACCACAAAATATGTCCTGGAGACCAGTATCACTGGGCCTGATTTTTCCCCAGCAAATTTTAAAAATTGTATTTCAGGTTGTCTGGATATCTGAATTGACCATAATGCCATCATAAAGACCAGATTTTGTGGCTAAGCGGAGTAAGTGTACTTAGAGGAGTGCAGGTCAGGTGTAGGTAACTTGCAGAGGTTTAAGATTAACAATATGAAGAAACTACCATGGATCCCTTCTCAGAAGGTCATCAACAGCATTCCCACTGGGCCTCTCCACAGCATTCATCCCCTCTGGCCCCACCCTCCTCAGTGTGGTCACACTCTCCTCCGATTTTCTCTCGCACTTCTGCCCCTGCTCTCTGTCTCCTCACTGTGTCCTCTGTTTCGATCTCTCCATCTTCAGCATATAGACCAGGCTTCAGTCTGGGCCCCTTTTCATCCTGGTCTTCCTTCTTTTCCATTAAACCATATCCCTTCCTTGGCTTTTAATAGCACCTCTAGTGTATATCCAACTTGGAGATTCCCCCTGAGCTTCATTCTCCTATCACCCATTGTTTCCTTGATATTTCTACCAAAATATCTAAGTCATTTCAAACTTAATAGGACCCCAAAAAGAATCATTCCTTTCTCTCTTTCCTACTATGTTAAATGGCACCATCACCTGTCTAGTTGCTCAAAGACAATCAACTTAGATGCCATCCCTAAATCTTCCATTTTCCTGATCCCTCACATCCAATCCATTACCTAATTATTCATTTTTTATCTCCAAAAGCATATCTCGATTGTGCTCTGTTCTTTTCCTGCCTGGCTACTAACTTGGTCTGAGGTCCTCTTCACTTTGCTAGGACTACAGCGAGAGGTTCCTAACTGACTTCCATGCTTCTGTAAATGCCCACTTGCAACCTGGTTTTTGCACAGAAGGCAGTGATTGTTTTAAATGTATAATTTCAATCAAGCATAAACATATACATTTTTTCTTTGGTTAAAGTCCCTTAATAGCTTCTCACTTTAGCAAATCTGAATGACCCATAGGCCCAAGGTGACTTTCCCTGTCCAGTACAAGCACTTGGACTTGCCATGCTGATATTCCTTCTGTTTTCAATAAAATCACTTTCCTGCCCCAAGGCCTTCGCACTTACTATGCTGTTTATCTGGAACCCCTCCTCTGCTTGCTCTCCTCACTCAGCTTCACAGTTTGGGCTCCCCCTTCTTGTCTTTACCCATCATTGTCCTCAGTTTCTTTTCCCATTTGTTTCCGTGTGTACTGACTGCCTCCCCCCTCCCCGCCCCGCCCCTTACTTCTAATGCACAACCACCTTGTTGAGAACAAGTACATCAAAGGCCTCATTCACTGCTGCAATAGTGCTTGGAATAGTGACTGTATTCTGTAGGCACTAAGTATAGATATATTAGGCAAATGAATGACTGATGGAGGGAACGAGTGAATGAGAGCCAGTAGTAGAAAGGAAAGAAATGAAACATCATATGCACAATGAAGCTCACAGTCCAATGGATGAGGTAGACATGAATATTTATAATATGTTGTCCAGGATGGGGGAACTTTTTTTCTGCCAAGGGCCATTTAGATATTTATAACATCACTTGAGGGCCATACAAAATTATCAACTTAAAAATTAGCTTGCTATATTTGGTCAAACATTTAACTAACTCATCCCTAATGCCTTGGCAGGGCCAGACCCAATGATTTCGAAGGCCTATATGGCCCTAGGGCTAAACATTCCCACTCCTGTAAGCAGTAGAAGTACTACATAAGATATTAACACAGACAGGCTGCAACTTATTATTTGGGCAGAAAATGACCAAACGGGGATGTTTCTGAGCTACTGTTTCCAAAAATGCTTATGGCACCAGCATTTGCTTTGGTGCCCTTATTTTCTGCCTAAAGTGGTGCTGTTTCCATACTGACATCCAATTGGAGATTTTAAAAGAGGCTTTAAAACCCCATTCCCTAAGACACATCCACAGAAACCAACAGGATGCTAAAGAGAACACAGGAACCATGAATTGAGATTAGAGGAATGGAGAACTGAAACAAGCCTAGAATGGCAGAGTCGGTGGGGAGCAGCAACATCCATGCAAATCAATTAATAACACTCACCAAGGCTATCCTTTGAGTACAGGGATGTTCTAAGAGAAGGGTTTACTAGGAGAAGGAAGACCTTTGTAATAGAAAGCAAGCATCGGGCCTCTAATAACGATATAGATATGTGTTATGGACTGAATGTTTATTTTTCTTCAACATTCATATGTTGAAAAACCTGACTCCCAATGCAACATATCATTATCGTTATTAGAGGCCTGATGCACGAAATTCATGCAAGAGTAGGCCTTCCTTCGCCTGGCTGCTGGCACCCGCTTCCCTCTGGCACCGGCTTCATCTGGAAAGACATCCAGTCTAATTAGCATATTATGCTTTTATTATTATAGATGACCATATTTTAGTCATGTTTTAATTTCAGCACTTCTATTGAATCTAGCATAGATTAAGTTCTCAACATATAGGTAAATCTACAATAAAAGTATGAATGGATGGATGAGTGGATGAATAAATCCTAGATGAGGCAAATATTATTTTGGGATGCAACTCAATTTTTATTTTGTTACATGATTTTTTCATTTGATTATATTTACCCATGAACATCAGCACCTTATAAGGGAGAATTTTGATATGTAAAATTCCAAGAACCAACATATTGAAGTGGGCCAACTAGTCTATCCCATTACTTTAGTCCTTAGATTAAAGCAAGCTATTATATTTTAATACCCTTTTATGTTGTAAAATAAAATGCATTTTTCTCATATGGAAAAATAGAAAAGACCAGATTGAACATTAGAAAAGCAGTTATTTCTCTTATTTCTCATTGTATACTTTATTTTCTCTGTCCATAACATTTGATTCATGGGATTCATGAGTTCTTCTTAACTTGCTGCTCTTGAGACCTACTATCCTATTGCCTTAGGTTTTAATTCTTGAGGAAACTTTGATATTTAAAAGAAATAAAAAATAATGCTTAGTTTCCTAGTATCACCTCATGTATTAACACATAATATCCATAAACCCAAACATCCTGTCAAATTTCATTGACTAAATAAAAGGAGAAAGCACAAAAAATATACAAATACCACTGCCTTCAACATCTGAATTAAAAAAAAAATAAAAAAAGTTACCCAGTAGACATACCTGAGGTAAAGGGAAATATTATTTTTTCAAATAACTGTGACACTATCGTGGCAACATCTTTTTCAAACTTTAAATAATGTAAACCTGTTCACATTCTTCTTAGTAATAAGTATCTGCAAGGCATCAGATATGGATTAAAATATACACATAAAATAGATATGTCTCTATCTATTATCTTTCATTTTGCCATTGTTAATTTCATACCTATGCTTTCTGTGACATCCTCTTTCCCTACACCCCGTCCTACTTCCTATTTTTACCCCCAGCACTTATTTCCTTTACACATAGTATGTATTTGACTTGTTATATTTACTTTTTAGATAATGATTTGTTTATTATGAAAATATATGCTCTACAGGGAAGGGATTTTGTTTTGCTCAATAATAATCCAAGCTCCTACAACAATGCCTGGCACACAGCAGGCACTGCATGAATATTCAGGAAATTAATGAACTAAATAAAGTGGTTACTATTTTTTAAAGTATATTTTATTGATTTTTTACAGAGAGGAAGGAAGAAGGATAGATAGTCAGAAACATCGATGAGAGAGAAACATCGATCAGCTGCCTCTTGCACACCTCCTACTGGGGATGTGCCCGCAACCAAGTTACATGCCCTTGACCGGAATCGAACCCGGGACCTTTCAGTCCTCAGGCTGACGCTCTATCCACTGAGCCAAACCGGTTTTGGCATGTGGTTACTATTTTTAAAAGGTAAATATTTCCTTAATTATTCCTAATTCTATAATGCTTCACTAAATTTATTGGAATTGTGTCAATATATGTAGATGATTGCCCATTTTAATTTTTATCAATTCTCTAGTTCCAAATGTTAGCATATATATGTATGTATGTATATAATTCAGTTAGTAACTTCTCCTTTATTACCTCATTGATTGACACTATAGCCAAGAACCAGCTTTCTCTCGGCGTGCATGGTATTTGAAAGCAGAAGACCTGGATGGAGGCCCTGGCTCCAGCAATCACCAGATACTTGCTGTGGATTAGTTGTTCTTTGTGTTATGACAATAGCCACATCTGCTCTCACAAGTAATCATGAATTATCATGCTAGTGAGAGAGTTTGTAAACTATACACTGCTGACCCAGAATCTCCTAAATTATGTTCTAGAGTACACTAGAGTTCCTTGTGATATTAATAAATGTACAAAAACATGGCTAAGCAAACCACAATGGGTTTCTGAGCCTTTAATATGCTAAGTGCATAGTGAGTATTCAAGAGGGAAATATAGTATGCTTTCACTCCCTGATTTTTTCTTAAATATTAAACTCTTTTCTCAAGCTTCACCAATTCTTGCAGAATATATTCTTTAATTGTTTGACTATAGAAGCTTTAATTATTTTCATATTGTATAGGTAAGTAATTAACTGCTCAAACTACTTAAAAAGCATCTCTATGGATGCATAGAGGTCTTCATTTAGTTAAATGCAACTTCATATTTTGAAATTTTTTAGTATTTTACTTTATCAAAAGTATATTTATTCTGTAGTTCCTTTCATAATAGCAAAAGAAGAATAAGATACTTAGATAAGTTAAACAAAAGTAGTGTAAGAATTTTGAGATGGGAATAGAATGATACTAAGAAACTAAATTAAAGAATATCTACCTAATTGCAGTATTATATAGTCATGGATTCAAAGATTCAGTATTGTTAACATGACAATTATTCTCAGTTGATATATAGATTCAATACAAACCCTATCAAAATGCCAACAGTGTTTTACATGAGATGGGAATTGGTCCAAAAATGTATATGAGATTATAAAAGCCTATAATAGCCAAAAAATGTCTAGGAACAAAGGAACAAAACTAGGAGAATTTCACTTACTAATTTTAAACTTATTGTAAAGCTATAGTTATAAAGAGAGAATGGTATTGGCAAAAGAATAAACATGCACATCAATGGAACAAAATTGAAAATCTAGAAATAAAACCTTATGTTTATAGTTAATTGGTTATTGACAAAGATATCAAGAACATTAATTATGGGAACAATTAACATTTTAAGAAATAGTGATGGGACCATTGTGCATTCATTATAATATGAACTTAGACTCTTATCTACACATAAAAATTAACTCAAAAATTATTATAGACAAATATAAAAGCTAAAATAATACAACTTTTGGAAGATAACATAGGAGAATTTCTTCTGGATCTTGGGTTATGCAACAAGTTTTTAGATATGACATGGAAAGTATAATCAAAGTGGTAGGCATAATAATGGCCACAAAGATGTCAATTTTCTAATCCCAAGAACCTATAAATATGCTCAGGTATGAGACAAGAAGGTATTAACTTTGCAGATGAAATCAAGGTTGCTAATCACCTGACCTTAAAATAAAGACGTTTATTGTCAGCTATCAAGGAAGGCCCACAGGAAGTTTAAAAGCAGAAGAGAGAGCAAGATGGAGGAGTCAGAGTTAGATCAGAGAGATGTAATGCAAATACCTGATGATATTGGCTTTTAAAATTTAGAAAGAGGGCCACAAGCAATGGAATATAGACAACTTCTAAAAGCTGAACAAGACAAGGTAATACATTCTCCCCTGGAAACTTCAGAAGGAACACTGCCCTGCCAACACCTGGCTTTTAGACACATTTCCGAATTTAGAATTACAAAACGTTAATATAATAAATTTATGCTGTTTTAAGCCACTAAATTTGTGCAAATTTGGTACAAGTCATAGAAATCTAATATAGGAGAAAAATTTTAAGACCCTGGGGTAAGCAAAAATTTCTTAGATATGATACCCAAATCACAGTACATACAATTGTTTAAAATGATAAATTTGACCTCATCAAACTTCATTGCATCTGTGCTTCAAAATACATTATTTAAGAAATTTGAAAATAAGCAACAGAATAGAAGAATGGACTTTTAAAAATTTATATCTGGTAAAGGGCTAATATCTTGAATATACAGAGGATGTTAATACCTCAATAATAAGAAAGTAAACAACCCAACAAAAGTAGGCATAAGATTTGAATATACATTTGAAGATTATAAACAAGTATAAAGAAATGTGTCCAACATCACTAGTCATTAGGAAATGCAAATCAAAATCAAAATCAGATGCCATTTCACATCGACTAGAATGGCTATAATAAAATTCGCATACAATAATAAATGAATGTGATAAGTGAGACCCCTTCATACATTGCTAGTGGCAAAATAAAATGGTGTGGCCACTTTAGAAAACAGTTTGAGAGTTTCTTAAAAAGATAAACATGTCTTTGCCATATAACCCAGGAATTCCACTCTTAGGTATTGGTCCAAGAAAAATGAAAATATATATCCACACAAACATTTGCACACAAATGTTCTTAACAGCCCTATTCATAATAGACAAATATTAGAAACAGCGTAAATATCTCTCAAATGATGTGTTAGACAAAGTGGTATTTCCATGCAATGGCATACTATTTAGCAATAAAAAAAAGAAAGCAAGAAACTCCTGACACATACTATACCATGGACAAACCTCAAAAACATTGTACTGAGTGAAAGAAGCCAAACAGAAGAGAACATATATCATATTATTACTTTTATATGAAATGCCCAGAAAAGGCAAACCTATAGAGACAAATAATAGATGTTACAATGTGGGAAGCCTGAGGGACATGAAGGAGTTTATTGGGGTGATAAAAAGGTTCTAACACTTATTTACTGTGACAGTTGCACACTTTATAAATTTACTTTAAAAATATTCAATTGTATACTTGCAATGGGTGAATTATATGATATAGAAAATATACCTTATTGAAATTATATAAAAAAGCACTTATTCTGCCTTAAAGATGTGGTTCTAAAAATGTTTTCCAAGTCTGATCTGTGATTTTTCTTCTGTCCTTGTTTTAAAACAATTCCCCAAAGAGCCCCCAATCCATGAAGACTAGACTTGATATGATACAGTTCAATTAAGAGAGAGATTTTCAGAAACACTTTTGCTCTGGAAAGTGAAATGTAATTATAAAGTTATTCCTTTTGAAATCAGTTTATATAATTTACCAAATATATAATGTTGACAACTCCACACTTACACATTTTCACTGCCTGTGAAATACATTTTTATGATAAAGCTTCTATTTTAAAATAAAGATAAATATTAACTAACACAAGAGCTTATAATGTGTCAATGGGAAAATCAAATACATATAAACACTGGAGGCTTCATCCTCATGTTGAACTTGCCATTCACTATGAGGCAATTTATCAGCAAGGACTAAAAAAAATATATAATTTAAAATATAAAATGGGGGAAGTAATTTTTGAAAATGTTTCATTTAACTCTTATTGAATTATCACTAGTCACCTCAATAATTTTTTCCAACAAGGCCTCTACAGTTAGAATTTACAGTAAAATTGAAGATAAGAAAACATATAATTCACTAACATTTCATGCAGTGAACCATTAAACAAGGGACACGTTTGCAAAATCAAAACCTGGATGCATTTTTTATTATTATTTTCAAAGAAAGAACTTCTGGCACACATCCCAGACTCCACATTCAGAACAGAAATTAAAGCAATTAAAGTATCATTGAGAATTAGTGATAATAATGTAACAAACAGTGGGTCTCACTTTCTAACTCTAAATAAGTCACCATCATAGAAGAGACTAGAGCAAACAGAAATTCCAAATCTCTAATTTTTCAGTTACTATTAGCAACATTTGCAAAAAGCTAAGCCAAGGTGGGGGATAAGCAAGAAATGAAATGTTCAGGAAAAAATGGGATTTTAGGACTTCCCCCTTCTACCTCTGGTTCATAAAAACTGATTTATAAGGAATATAATATTCATAGGAAGTATATTAATGACATTAAGCCTAATACTCCTGGAAAGAACTGAAGCTAAAATCCATTAAAATGAACTCAGAAAGATGTGGTTGGCTGAGTTTTGAAATAGCCATAGACAATATTATCTGATGATAATTCATTAGATGGACATCTGTTTAAACAATAAATAAAGCTACACAAGATATTTGCCATTATTCTATCATCTTTTAAGAATAAACTGAGTAAAATTATTATTCTATTGTAGGTTTCTCAAAATTTCAAATGACTAGCAGTAACTGCTCTAGTAAAATGTTTAGTATGAGTTAAGAATTTCAAAATATACACTGCATTTTATAGTAACATTATTTTCCATATAAAATTTCCAAAAGCCAGTGATCTAAATTTAAAAAGCTCTTGTTACCCCCCCAAAAAAATTCAATAAAATATATGCATATTTAAAGGATCCAACATTGGGGAGGGTCATAAAATATCTGTTTAGTAAGCATTCATAAAATCCATTCTATATAAGGAAAATAGGGATCTTCTTATAGTTAAAGTTGTTTGGTACAAAAAGCTCCTTTCAAATTGTATCACATTACACTATTAGTTAAACATCAAAGGAAAGCAGACTTTGTTTTATCCACAGAATAAATATGTGCACTAAATCTGCATGGTCAAATAATCAACTTAATGACTCCTTTATCACACTTAGAATGCACAAGCAAAACACTTCCCCCATTAAGAGTATATGCTCTCTTGACTTGACTGGTTTGGCTCAGTGGATAGAGCATCGGCCTGCGGACTGAAGGGTCTCAGGTTCGATTCTGGTCAAGGGCATGCACCTTGGTTGCAGGCACATCCCCAGTGGAGAGTGTGCAGGAGGCAGCTGATCAATGTTTCTCTCTCATCGATGTTTCAGACTCTCTATCCCTCTCCCTTCCTCTCTGTAAAAAATCAATAAAATATATTTTTAAAAAAAGAGTATGTGCTCTCAAAGAAATGACTAGACTTTAATGCAAATATGATTGATGATTGAAGAAGAGTATTATAAATCTCCACCATCCCAGCCACGACTTCAGAAACAAGAACCTCAGTGAGGTTATACCATCTTCACCTGTTCAGCCTCCTTTTCCCTTTGAAAATTCATACTCAAACTTCCTGCTTGGTCTAGAACAATGGCTGCTTTAGGCACCTAATTTCATCTTTTGAAAACATATTTTTGCCTCCTGCACCACCATCAAGATAGCCACTAACCAGATGAATGGAAATTAAGACTAAACGTGCAAATAGGATCCTGTATGGACAGGCTAGGATAATTATAAATAGTAGTAGTAGTAGTAGTAGTAGTAATTTTATATAATAAAAGCCTAATATACTAAATGTCCAGTCATCCATTCAACCAATCAAAATGTAATATGCTGCACTAGCCGGTTTGGCTCAGTGGATAGAGCATTGGCCTGCAGATCGAATGGTCCTGGGTTTGATTCTAGTCAAGGGCAAATACCTTGGTTGCAGGCTCCTGCTCTGGTCATGGCTCATACAGGAGGCAACCCATCAATGTGTATCTCTCACACTGATGTTTCTCTCTGTCTCTCCCTCTCTCTTCTACTCTCCCTAAAAATCAATGGAAAAATATCCTCAGGTGAGGATTTTTAAAAAAAAGTGTAATGGTCTAATGATATGCTAAGGCCACTCAACCTCTTGCTATGATGTACACTGACCACCAGGGGGCAGACACTCTGACCAGTAGGTTAGCTTGTTGCTAGGGTCCAGCCGACTGGAATTGAGCGAGATGAGATGGGCCAGACACGTCCTGGAGCCTTCCTATGGTCCCTCCCTGGCTGGCCAACCTCCCTCGCCTCTCCTCAGCCCTGATCATGCACCTGTAGGGTCCTTTGGCCTGGCCTGCACCCTCTCACCATCCAGGACCCCTTGGCGAATGTCAGAGAGCCTGTGTCAGCCCGATCCTGCAGGCCAGGTCGAGGGATCCCACTGGTGCACTTATTTGTGCACTGGGCCTGTAGTAATCCTATCTAATAAAAGAGTAATATGCAAATTGACCATCACTCCAAGACACAAGATGGCCGCCCCATGTGGTCAAAGATGGCTGCCCCAATATGGACACAAGAGGGCCTCCAGAAGATGGCCTGCAGGGGAGGGCAGTTGTGGGCAGGTAGGGGTGACCAGGCCATCAAGGGATGGCAGTTGGGGGGGACCCAGGCCTGCAGGGGAGGACATTTGGGGGGGACCAGGCCTGCAGGGGAAGGCAGTTAGGGGGGACCAGGTCTGCAGGGGAGAGCAGTTGGGGGGGACCAGGCCTGCAGGGGAGGGCAGTTGGGGGCAACCAGGCTGGCAAGGGAGGGCATTTAGGGGTGACCAGGCCCACAGTGGAGGGCAGTTAGGGGTGAGGGGCCAGCAGGGGAGGGCAGTTGGGGGTGACCAAGCCTTCAGGGAGGACAGTTAGGAGCAACCAGACTGGCAGGGGAGGGCAGTTAGGGATGACCAGGCCAGCAGGGGAGGGCAGTTAGGCATCAATCAGGCTGGCAGGGGATTGGTTAGGGGGTGATCAGGCTGGCAGGCAGAAGTGGTTAGGAGCAATCAGGCAGAGGCAGGTGAGCAGTTGGGAGCCAGCAGTCCTGGATTGTGAGAGGGATATCCAACTGCCCGTGGGTTGGGGCCTAAATGGGCAGTCAGACAGTGTAGGCTGGGCTGAGGGACAGACCCCCACTGCCATGCACGAATTTCGTGCACCGGGCCTCTAGTAATATAATAGTAAGTCAACTTTTTCATACATAACCTCATTAAAAATTTACAACAGGGTGAAGAATTGGTAGCATTATTTATGGATAAGAAGCCTAGATTTAGGGATGTTTACTAACATGTGGTCTATCTTCCCATAATTGAAGAGGAAAGAAGGCATTAGACCCCAGACTCCAATAATATATCAATCATTCTGCTTTGCACTGAAGACATAACTGTAAGTAAAAAGGACAAAGGCCTATTAGCAGTTTTACCACTAAAATATATCTGCCTTATATTAGTCTCTGAGCCAGGATCTTTCCACAGTCTGCTAACATGCTTCTATGCTAATATACTAAAGCCAAAAAGATTCTTGAAATTATATTAGTGGCGGAAGGGGATAGGTTTCAGCCTGCTATGGATGCTGTGGACTTTCCCTTCTGTACCAACAAAATAACTCTCATGTCAGGAGGTCTACCATCAATTGCTGGGAGTTGCAAATATGTGTGCAGTGCAGTTCAAATGGGATTTGGGAAGGTCACACAGGAACCTTGGGTGCAGAGATACCCAGAGAGCTACTGCTGGAAAAACCTCCACTAAGACTGTAACACAAGCATGTCAAATTTGCGGCCTTTGGGCCACATGCGGCCCACAAAGAATATTTTTGCGGCCCAGCCAATATAATGGTATGTAAGAAACATTTTAATAAAATTTTCATAACTTAATTTTTACAATATCCTGTTACACATAATTATTAATAATGAACTACAACGTTCCCTAATGACTGATTACTATAATCATGTTGCATTCATTTCCCTTACACCCCTTACGCGTAGGTGCACCATTTCTCTCCACTAATACTAGCAGCGAATATTTTAGCAGCTAATGGCCATGTCATTAGTCTTGTACTGACTTGTTTGGTGTGCACAACAGAAAATATTTCACTTCCAGCAAACAAGAAAAATATGTTTATTTGCATTACGATTATTAATTTGTGTAGTTATTCAGTGTCTGGTAAGTAAGTTAATGTTCAAGAAAAAATATTATTTTTTATTAAAATGTTCTATTATTTTATGCTAATGATTACTCATTTATTTCAGCCCTTTGTATTCAACATATCTCTATAGAAATAAACCTACATTTCTATGAAAATTGAAACTTGTTTTTTTTGAGGCCTACATACACTTAAACCTTGTTTATTTGGCCTGTGTTAGCCTTTGAGTTTGACATGCTTGCTGTAACAAGTTCAACTAGATGACTCCTCAGCATAGGAGACACTCAGTGGTCACTTCATGAGCAAAAAAAGCTTCAAGACATCAAATGATCTTTCATGTGACTCTCTCGAGCTGGAACCAGAAGATACTGGCAGTCCTACTGCTACTAAATTTACTCTCCGCAGACCCCTTAGCAGCCCCAGAGGGACTCCCTAAAGACACACATCCATTCAATTCTCGCCTACCTTCCCAAAACCCACCTGAAGTTCATCTATCCTGGATGCTAGGGCGTAAGACATATAGTCTTCCTTTATCTTCATTCCAACCATTTGTAGAGAAGTATGCTTTCTATCCTGCATTGTTCAGAGGCTTCTTTGCTTGATTCCTATGAGTCTTCCTTCTCCTAACAAAATCCTGTTCTTGTATATTAAAAGACATTTTATAAACTAATGTTTTAATCATCTCTAAGAGCCTATTTTAAAAACATTTGTTTCATAAGAACTTTAATTTTCCCCGAAGCTATAGTATAACTCTGAATGAATAGGCCAAGAATCTCAGAGAGGAAGTGGCAAATGAAATGGGGCAATGCTTAATTTTATGAGATATTTTTTTCCCTACAATGGTTAATATTTATTGAATGTTAACCATATGCCAGGCATTCAACAAGAAGGCTCACTTGCCTTACCATATGAAACATCATAAAATAACCCTATATAGATGACTCTTCAACAACACGGGTTTAAACTGGGCAGGTCCACTTACACGTGGATTTTTTTTTTTTCAATATTCAATCAGACCCATGTCCTTGGATTCCGCATCCATGGATTCAACAAATCACATATAAAAAACAGTATTTTCCATTCACAGTTGGGAGTCTGCAGATGCAGAGGGCTGACTGTATGCATTGTTCTATGCCATGGATTTTGGTATCCACGGGGGTTTCTGGAGCCTCTAAGAATATCAGGGGACCACTGCAGTTAAGTTTTTGAAGAGTCAAAGTTATACTGGGATTCTGACTCTGTGGGATGTTGGAGCACATAACCCCCATTGTTTAAGGGATGCTTGGCTGTGTGGCTCAGTGGCTGAGTGTTGACCCATGAACCAGGAGGCCATGGTTTGATTCCTGGTGAGGGCAAATGCCCAGGTTACAGGCTCCATCCCAAGTAGGGGGCATGCAGGAGGCAGCAGATCAACAATTCTGTCTCATCATTGAAGTTTCTATCTCTCTCTCTCCCCACCCCCTCCCTTCCTTTCTCTGAAATCGGTAGAAACATTTTTTTAAAAAAAGGGGTGACTCTGTACAATGTACTATTATTATTCCCTTTTTACAAATTAAAAACTGATGCTCAGGTAATATTTTCAATTCTATTCAACTCAAATGCATATTTTCCTCCCGTTGACATATATTTAATGGTCTTCCTGTCCCTAAAAGACAAAATGAAACCCTTTACTGTGACATGATGGCACTTCATATCTTTACCAACCTCTGTTTTTAGTATCATCTCTTCCACACTATTTATCCCTCCCTAATCCCCATTCCTACCTATCCAACTATACAAACATTTTGACTTGCATGATCTCCATAGTTTTGTACACTTTAACATCATTTCTGATGCCTCAAATGTCTCTGTCCATTCCCTTTTAATTTAGGAAATCCCACTTCTCAGAGTTTCATCCTAGTTCAAACAGCTTGGCTCAGCATTCCCCCAAGGTGGAGTTGGACATTTCCTTCTTTGTGTTTGTGTCCATTCTTATCTTCCAGCACTCACCAAGCCATAATTCTTTTTTTTTTTAATATATTTTATTGATATTTTACAGAGAGGAAGGGAGAGGGATAGAGAGCTAGAAACATCGATGAGAGAGAAACATTGATCAGCTGCCTCCTGCACACCCCCCACTGGGGATGTGCCCGCAACCACAGTACATGCCCTTGACCGGAATCGAACCTGGGACCCTTGAGTCCGCAGGCCGACGCTCTATCCACTGAGCCAAACCGGTTTCGGCCCAAGCCATAATTCTTAATCTCCAAGTGTGTTTGTCTCATTACTAGATTACTTCATGTGTACAAATAAAGAGAGAAAAAAAATATTAATCAAGCAGCAAATGTATATCAAGTACAATAGATCATTATCATTCTCTCCCTATGTATTTACTTGTAATTTAATATTTATAGCCTTAGAATATATATCATTTCATATATACATTTAATTTCACATTTATATGAAATTACATAATTATATAATTATGTTCTATAAGTCAATATATATATTATTTTCTACAAAATTTATTTGTAAATAAATGTATTTTTACAAATATGTAAAATGTATGTTAAAGAACATACAATTTATACATTTATTTACATATACATATACACATGTATAAATATATAAATATGAATGTATACATAGATATTTTATAGATGTGTGTGGATATATAAAAAGATCGGAACCAACTAGCAAAATAAAGCCAAGATGTAGACTCATGTCTGACTCCAGAGCATGTGTCTTTTCTTCTATATCTTGTTTTCTTTATCTTTGCACTTTCAACCCATTGACCAACATTTGGCATATAGCCAGTGCTTAATAAATATTTGGCAAATGAATGAGTCACATTTGTAAATTTATCCAACACTCTTACCATAATAATTACATTGTGCTCCACAATAGGTCTGAAGAAGGAAGATGATGTCTATCTAAATAATAATGACTAATCTCAAGATTAGCAAGTTACTTAAGGAGCTGTCTTTTATAAACAGATGGCACTGTTTTATTTATATAAAGTTGAACTATATAACTATATTCTAGAGATCTGTGGACCTCTAGAATCTAGAGATAAAATTATTGCACTCCATGGACTCCTCTGAATTGTGAATGAATTTTGTGTATTTTTCTAGAGAGAAGGCCCATAGATTTTTATAAGCTCTTTTTTTTTTTTTTTAAATCCTCACCAGAGGATACTTTTTCATTGATTTTTAGAGTGAGTGGAAGGAAGGGGGATAGAGAGAGAGAGAGATAGAAGCATCAATAGGAAGACACTTCAATTGGTTGCCTCCTGCACATGCCCCAAACTGGACTAAGCCTGCAACCGAAGTACGTGCCCTTGAACAGAATTGAACCCAGGACCCTTCAATCTGTGGGATGACCCTCTATCCACTGACCCAAACTGGCCAGGACAAGGCCCATAGATTTTTTAAATTACAATTACAAATGTGCCATTACCCAAAAATTATTAGAAACCACAGAACTATAGTATTCCTGTATTCAATATACCTTTAAGATTATGCAATTACTAAGAATGACTAAGATACTCAGAGCAATAGAATTTTATAAAACAGTAATGAAAATGAAACTGGAGATTGAGCATCTGAAAAAAAATTGACACATTTAATTTCAAATTGACTCTAACCCACCAGTTCTAGCAATTTCTATCTTTGTTAAGGTAGCCAAACTATATTGAACAGTCAGCTCCTATTTGCTTGTTTGTTTGCCTTGTTTTGGAAGGAGATGTGGGTGCAAGGGATGTTTTTTCTTCTTCAGTTTCTGAGGATTGCCTTTTTGAAACAAGATTATAGGTATGCATGAAAAAATATTAACTTCAAGCAAAACATCTGTTTCTCTCATCACTTTCAGGTCAATCTGAAGTATATTCTAAGTATTAATACATAACTCCAAGCTTTGTTACAGCTTAGGGCCCACCTAGGAGGAATAGATACACCAAACACATACCTTGAAGAAAGCACTCATCCTTCTGATAATGTTATTTCCAAGCAGAAGTATGTTAAAACCAGTATTTGCTTAGACATTTGAGAAAATATACATTGGATATATATCAAAATGACCATATTGTTCTGATTTGTTTTGATGTTAACATTTTAAACATTTTTATGTCAGTAAAAGATAAAAGCTACTCATCAGGTCACATATTAAGTTTTGATATACAGTTTATATGGTGATTAAATTTTAAGATGAGTATAACTTTTATTTCACATACTTTGAGCAATCGTTCTCCCTTATTGAAGCATATCTTTTATCTACAGTAAATCTGGAATCCCTAAATAAAACAGGATCATGATAAAACTAGTAGAATGTATTTAAATCTGATAAAATAAATAAATGCTTAAGATAATAAAATGGTAGCTTCCTCCAAGAAAAATAAGCATGTCATTGTATAAAACGTTGCTTTCTCTACTTTAGAAGATAATTCATCCAGAGATAAACAAAAATAAAATAAAATCGTGAACATTGATTCTCACCTTCTAATGGCAATTACAAGTTCACATCAAACAATTCCAATAAAGTACTGCACACAAATAAATAATTCAAGAAAAGTCACATTTTGTCTCAGTGAGTTTCAATACAGCATGAATTCCCAATCAGGTTTGGCCGGAGATATTCTGTTAGTTCCTAAGGGAAATCTATACTCTTTGAATAAAAAAAGCATTTTCTTTCTTTTTTTTTTTTTAAACAAAAAATGGAACCAAAATTTTGCTTCCCGAAGCTTAGAAGGCTCCCAATCCCAGAGAGACTTCAGATAGCTGCACAGAACAAAGGTATACAAAGTGTTAGGAAAGTTGCCAGAAGTGAACTCTATTCCTACTTGAAAGGGAAGAAAAATGAACCTTTCCACTTTGTCTGGATTTCTTAGGGAGCTCAATTTGATTATTCCTCTTCCTGCTCAAAAGGAAGAAGTACCTACTTTGAAATTCATGTTATTGTTTATGAAGGAGACACATTTCAATCAACAGAGTGAGACACAAAGATCGCTCTGCCACGGGAATCCATTTGGGCGATTTCAAATGGCTTTTCCACTTCCATGTTCAATAGTAAATAATTTTTACTTGCAAATATTGAATGAAATTACAAATCAATTGACATCAATAAGGGAAGGGTACTATCAACTACTGTCATCACTGACTTCCCAATGTGACCAGAGAGTTACCAACTCAAAGGTCCAGATATAACACCATCCAATGAGTAAATCCATTTGCTCACAAGTGACTACCTCTACTGGTCATCTCCAATACAAAGCAGACATTGCTTTGTTCTCACTGCTATAATTATATATTTTAATATTAGTTATTATACACACATATACTTATATAGGGTGGGGCAAAAATAGGTTTACAGTTGTTTGTATTAAAAATAATGCAATAATTAATAAATAATAATACAAGGATAAACTGTGTTTTGCATACTCACGCTGTAACATACTTTTGCCCCAACTTGTATATCCAACTAAGGATTTGCATATATATATATAATTATATTATTTTTAAACACACATATATCAGTGATTTGGGGTTTTAACATGCCCTCTTTGACTGTCAGGCCTCTGTCAGCATTTCAATTTATGGACAACTAAATGTGTTCTGGTATTGTTTGTCACAAAACATTACCTCTGAGCAAGAGCTCATTTCCCAGCGAAATGAATGATCTAAAGTTACTCTATCCAAAGTCATGTTTATTTGACATCCGCAGAGGTGATTTTATATCAAGGCAATAACTTAAAACCTGCTTGCCAAACCCAGTTCACATTTCATTCCCTTGGGGAAGAAAGGATCTCCATGAAAACTCCCATCTTTCCATTCTAGTGCCTGTTGAACACTGGTTATGTTTAACGACCACCAATGTGTCAAAATACAGTAGAATAGGAAAAGGGAAAATGATAACATAAAACAGGTTTTAAAAAACATACAACTGCAGGGTAAAGACCACATTCCTAACGTTGTTTATGAGTTCATAGCGGTTATTTATCACTTCCCTTTTTCCCTAAACACTTTGCATTCTCTTTGCTTTGAGTCATTCTTAACTTCATTGGGTTCTTTACCTAGAAGGGCATTCCAAACCTTCATATTTAAGGTCGTATTTTTAAAAAGAATAATTGTAAATCTGCCTCCATTTAAACATCTCTTTCACTGGCTCAAGAGCTTTGTTCTCCAAATGACCCTTTTCATGCCTGCATCGACATTTCCCTCCACCAAACCCACCACTATGCTTCTCTCTGATGTTCAGTGGATAATTTCCTTCACGTGATAATATTATTTAAAATTCCCCACCTTAAAATTATAAACCTACTTGATTCCTTGTACCTCCCCAGCCTTAGAAACAATACATTAAGTGCCCTATGCAAAAACTCCTTGGAAAAATTATATATGCTGGTTGTCCCATTCTCTGTTGAACCTTATGCAATAGGTCTTGTACAGTGTCATACAGAGAGTTAGGGGTTGGACTAAACTAGAACCTAAGTCCCCTGATACTTGTGGTTGAGCATTCCTTTCATATTGGGTTATGACCAAATTTCATCTCTCTACCTAATATTTACTTTTTATATTGTGTTAACTGAAATATGGTTTTCTTAGCCCTTGGTGAGGTGCACATGAGGTTTTGAAATAGTAATAGCTTACTGGCTCTAAAGTAAAACATTATATTGAGACCCCATTTTAGAGCACTCCCAAACTATATTAACTATTTGTGGTTTATGCACTTGAGGCATTTTGTCACAGTTAGGCAGTGTTGGACTCCAGGAGAGACCATGGGATCAAGGGAGGGGCCAGCAAGAGAGAAATTTTACTCACTAAGGCAAAGCTCAGAGTAATCTTACTTTGAACAAAAGTAGATAAACTTTTTCATAAAAGACATATTTTCACAGGCCTATATGATTTTTCATAGAAATGACTGAATTTATTTTTACTCCGTCAGTTCTATTTGTTTAATAAATTTAAAGTTTGGTAATGTTTATTCTTATTAAAATTTGACCAGATATGATTCCATCAGAATAATAATTAAGAATAAATATGACATTTTAAAATACATACATATATCTTCCCTTTGTCAGTGAAAGTGACCTATCATGATGCCTGAAAGCTGACACATCAGGTAATTGTTTACTTCTTTGACATAAGAAGTAAAAAGGCTCCACTGAAACCCTATCAAAAACAACAACAAGCCGAAACTGGTTTGGCTCAGTGGATAGAGCGTCAGCCTATGGACTGAAGGGTCCCAGGTTTGATTCTGGTCAGGGGCATGTACCTTGGTTGCGGGCACATCCCCAGTAGGGGGTGTGCAGGAGGCGGCTGATTGATCGGGGGCATGCAGGAGGAAGCCGACTGATGTTTCTCTCTCATCGATGTTTCTAACTATCTATCCCTCTCCCTTCCTCTCTGTAAAAAATCAATAAAATATATTAAAAAACAAACAAACAAAAAAAACAACAACACACCTTCATTGACCTATTGACTTGTAAACATCTTATGATCAGTGACCTACATATGTAAAATCATATAGCAAATTATCTTAACAAAGGGCATTCTGGTTCTCTTCCCTACTTTGAAGAAGATGGAATTCAGATCCAGAGAGGTTATGAGACTTGCAATGCTAGCCAGCTGCTTAGTGGCTTCCTGATCCCAGTTTTCTAGTCCTTCCATCAAAACAGTATTAACCTGAACTTTATAAATGTTTTGTAAAAAATAAAAAAGGAGACAACTTCCAGAAAAAGAAGGTTGTGCTTTGAAACAAATAAAGCATTTAAAATATATATATATATATATATATATATATATATATATATATATATATATATATATGTTTTCATTGGTTTTTAGATAGAGAGGAAGAGAGAGGGAGAGACACATAGAAACATCAATGAGAGAGAAACATCAGTCGGCTTCCTCCTGCATGCCCCCGACTAGGGATGGAGACTGCAACCCCAACCTGGGCAGGTACCCTGATCCAGAATTGAACCGGGGATCTCTTGGTCCATGGAATGATGCTCAATCCACTAAACCACACTTGCCGGGCACAAATAAATAATCTTTATAAATTTATATTCTTATTATCAAATAAGGGTGAAACCAGGAGCCATTGCCAGTGACTCCAAAATCATAGACTGGAGACCTTTATTCTCTCAGCCCATAAGTGTTATATGGCTGCCTCCTGTTTACCAGACATGATTTAAAAAGCACTGTGATTCTGGCAATGAATAACAAAATTATAATGATTCATCCATTACTTTATGGAGTTTGCATTTTGAAATAAAATACAAAGGATATAGTATTCAAACCTTGAACTTATTTTTTTAATCTATTGTATAGACACAGTACCCTCTTCTTACTGATATTTTTTGTAAATAATCTATATTAGTAACAGTGACCTTTGTTTGTTTTGAAAACAGTAGACAATACAGATAAAAAAGCAAAAACAATCATTCAACTTCAAGCACCTGGAAATCACCAGAGAAGATTTTATGAATGTCATTCTATAACTATTGTTATAAAATATGGAACTATGTGATACTTGATATTTTTCTTTTTAAAGTTTTCAGTAAATCTTTCTTGGAATATACATACTTTTTAGAAAAGTGTGACAATTCTAAAGGAATAACTTAAGGAAGCTTTGTAATATAGACAGAAACAAAAGCACCATCAAGAAATAGAAGCCAGAAACCATGTGACTTTTATCATATCAATTTTTTTCTTGCCAATTTTAAACTTTGGATAACTAGAATCATACAGTATATTTTTCTTTGTGCCTGAATTATTAACTCAGCATTATGCTTGTGAGATTCTTCCCCATTACTGCAGGTAGCAAGATTTTGTGCATTATCATTACTGCATAGTATTTTATTAAATATCTATGCCACAATTAATTTGGGTTGTTTCCAGTTTGGTGCTATCTATATAATAAAAGGCTAATATGCAAATTGACCAAACTGCAGAACAACTGGTTGCTATGATGCACACTGACCACCACGGGGCAGACGCTCAATGCAGGAACTGCCCCCTGGTGGTCAGTGCACTCCCACAGGGGGAGCGCCACTCAGCCAGAAGCCAGGTGCACAGCTGGTGAGCTCAGCGGCGGTGGCAGGAGCCTCTCCTGCCTCTGCGGCAGCCCTAAGGACCCCTCAGGGGATGTCCAACTGCCGGCTTAGCAGGCAGTCAGACATCCCCTGAGGGGTCCTGGACTGTGAGAGGGTGCAGGCTGGGCTGAGGGCTCCCCCTCCCCCAGTTCATGAATGTCATGCACCGGGCCTCTAGTTACATATAAAGTTGACATAAACATTCTCATTCATGTCTTTTAGTAAACCCATATTTCTGTTGTATATCTAGTTATCAATACTATATCAACATATATCTATTTATATTCATATATAAATTTATATATGCCTATACATAGACATATTTTGCTGGGTCTTGTAGTATGATTATATTCAACTTTAGAAGATAATGTCAGAAAGTTTCAGAAATAGATTGTAAAATATACACTTCTATCAGCAATGTATAGAAATACTTGTTTCTCCATATTCTAGTGAAACCTTGTTATTGTTAGTCAACTGAGTATGGTATAGCTTCCAGGTAATGGGAAAATTTAGAAAAGTTTAAGATTGCTGCTCTCACTAATGTATTATTTTGGTTGTCACCCTAACTGGAAAAGGGTTTGTCATAGATTTTTAGAAACCACAAGGTTTTATATCCTTTTCATGTATGCATGCCTCTTGTACGTTTCCATAAAGAGGCTCAAGGAATACCAGGTTGGCATGGCTTAGTGGTTGAGGATGTACCTATGAACAAGGAGGTCAGGGTTTGGTTCCTGGTTGGGGCACATGTCCAGGTTGTGCACATGATCCCCAATGGGAAGTGAGGCAGCTGATCAATGATTCTCTCTCATCATTGATGTTTCTATCTCTCTCCCTCTCCCTCTCCCTTCTCCTCTGAAATCAATAAAAATATCTATCTATATATATAAAAGCCTAAGCAACCGAAAGATGAAACAACTGGTTGATCGGTTGCTATGATGTGCACTAACCACCGGGGGGAAGACACTCAATGCAGGAGCTGCCCCCTGGTGGTCAGTGCACTCCCACAGTCAAACTCCCATGGCCAGCCAACCCATTGGCCTCGATTGGGGGGCTGGCCGGCCAACCACCCATGGTCCCTCCCCCCAGCCAGCTGGTCAACCCCCCCCCCCCACAATTCCTCCCCCTGCCAGTCAAACTCCCATGGTCCCTCCCCCTGCCCAGCTAACCTCCCATAGTCCCTCCCTCCGGCCAGCTGGCCCCCCCTGATTGGCCTTGATCGCCAGCCAGGCTGAGGGATCCCACCCGTGCACGAATTCATGCGCTGTGTCTCTAGTACATATATATTTTAAAAAGTGGCTCAAGGAGTGAGGAATGAGTCTGAGTAGATACTACATCCCACAGTATGAGTATCACTGATAGTCTTCTACCAGCTATGTTGAAATGCTTTGCCAACTGAGTCTTTTCTCTCAGAGCCTATATATATGAGATAATAATTTATCAATAATGACTAAAATCACACTCACTAAGAGAAGCAAAATGAGATTTTTATCTACATGTTTATTTAAAAAGAGCTACAAAGAACAAGCCTTGCAATTCTGATATCAGTATCTAGTTCCATTTCCATGAGGGATTGATGCAAAACCTCAGCTGATATGGTTGACTTATTCCCAGGTTGAGATGGTCTTCATCCTCTTCTTAATGACCAGTATTATGCTATGTTTCTTGTAAATATGACTGTATTCCCAAGTGAATTCTAAGAAACAGGAGGGCATCTCTTTTTTCTTCATCTGTGCATTTCTAATACCCAGTACAAGGTAGAAAGCTCAACAAACCCTTTTTGCCATATGAGTGAATGAATACATCTAGTTCAATGCAACCAACATCTATTGAGCTCAGTTCCATTGGTTTAAAATTATTATTTTGTGGTCATAAAATTCCAAGAGTCATAACAGCCAAGATTTCCAATTCATTTCTGATGAAACAAGATTAATGTGAACATGCCTTAGGCCTTAACATATTAGTATAGTTGCTGGAGTAAATTCATATTTTTAAAATATTTTTATTGATTTTTTTACAGAGAGGAAGGGAGACGGATAGAAAGTTAGAAACATCGATGAGAGAGAAATATCGATCAGCCGCCTCCTGCACACCCCCTACTGGGGATGTGCCCGCAACCAAGGTACATGCCCTTGACTGGAATCGAACCTGGGACCCTTCAGTCTGCAGGCCAACGCTCTATCCACTGAGCCAAACTGGTTAGGGCTAAATTCATATTTTTTAATATTCATGCCTGCTTGTGAATGGTTCCCCTCTCATCTCTTCCTCCACATCCCTAATAGAAAATCATGCAAAATGGACCCCAACTTCCCATGAAGCATCCCCTCTCCTGTGCTCACTCTCCAGTGCATCCCCACAATGTTTTGGCACAGCTTTCATCATTTTGGCACTGGAAGAAATCCACTACAATCATCCAGTGTCAGAAGGCCCTGGGCTGCAGAGGAATCTTTGGCAGCAAATGCCTTCCAAAATCAGCTCCATTTTGAACACTGCTCAATCTAGCTTGCCAATAAATTTGAGTAATCTAAGCCCAAAACTATTATCCAGTTAACTTGTAAAACATTATATGCAATGCAGACAATTCATTTTCTCTAGCACAATCCAAATACAGTCTCCAATTGATAGTACTGATGTCTATATGTTAACTGTTCAGATTTAGCTTCTATCATGAATACAAACCAAGCCTCCTTTGGGAGTTCTAAGAACAGCCTGTGATCTGTAAAGTACAGGCAGGGAAGCTGAGAGGAGTTAAAGGGCTTTCCTGAGGACATGGAGACCGAGGACTAGAACCCAGATTGCCAGACTCTCAACTCAGGATATTTATATACTTACCTTTATTTTTTCTCATGAATAACAGAGTAAATACCAGAGATATTAAGTAAATATCAGAATGTCACCCCAATGGCAGGTGAACAATGTATTAAAGGAAAAGGCTAGAAGATATCAAAATGTTTAAAGAGAACTAACCTGTGTCAAGACATAGTGCTATGCTAAGTGCTTTATGTGGACAATATTCTAATTCTCCTAACAATTCAGTAGCTATAAGGGAAGAAAGAGCACAGGCATGCCCCATTTCCAGTCTTCACTTTCAAAAATAATTATCAATGTTAACAATTATAGATCAATTACTACTTGCCAGGCAGTGCATGACAATTCATAATCTCCAGTCCTCAGACAGTGGAAGATAGGTAACTTGCTATGCTAGTTTCCTACAACTGCCATAACCAAGCACCACAAACTGGGTGTTCTAAAACAATGTGCCACAATTCCAGAGGTTAGGAGTTCAACATAAAAATATTCACAGGCCATGCTTCCTCTGATGGCTCTAGGGAAGTTGAATTATTCCTTGCCTCTTATAGCTTCTGATATTTTCCAGCAGTTTATGATATTCCTTGACTTGTATATGCATTCCTGTGTGTTTTTACTCATCTCCCCTCTTGCATGTCTATTTCCATGTCCAAATTTCACCTATTTATAAAGACACCTGTTATACTGTATTAAGGCCCACACGAATGACTTCATTTTAATTAATTGTATCTGTAATCACCCTATTTCCAAACAAAGTCACATTCTCATATCCTCTTTGATAGGACACAATGCCATCCAAGCTAATCCAAGCTAACCAAGTGTCTAATCCCATCTGTCTCCCTTGGACAGATGTTTGAAAATCAACATTTGGAATGCCTATGATTATGATTAACAAGCTACACTAGAAAGCTGGAAGGGAAAGGGTAAGGTTCTCTGAAAGAAACTCCACAAATCTGATGCAAAAATAAATATAACAATGCAGGAGGACCAAGGCCCATACTCCAAGCCAGACCTAAACAAAGTGGTGAGTGATACTAATGGACGTGCTCACAGTGAAACATGATCCATGCATTCCCAGGGGATTAGTACAGCACAATAGTCAAAATTCTGAAAACCCAAGCAACCCCCTCCCAGAGCTCAGTTTTAACCATTGTGCTAGACCAGCCTTGGGCAAACTACGGCCCGCGGGCTGGATCCGGCTGTTCTATCCGGTTCTCTTGCTCTCCCCTCCGCTCCTTTACTTTGAATTTATATTAGTTCACACAAACACTCCATCCATGCTTTTGTTCCGGCCCTCCGGTCCAGTTTAAGAACCCATTGTGGCCCTCAAGTCAAAAAGTTTGCCCACCCCTGTGCTAGACCATATACTGGGTATGTAATTTTAGTCCATCAGTTAACCTATGAGCCTCATTTTTCTCATCTGTAACATATTTGTGACAAGAGTAACAAATTCAGATAACTTGCAAATTTGTAAATATCAAATAATGCATAGAAAAACATATACTGACTGATGCATGACTAACGGCATGGTAATTTTTAACTCTTACTATTAGTTTGTGGGTGAAGGGTCCATTTAAATGTTAGCCTTGTGCAAACAGATCTTATCTTTCTTTCTTTGCTTCTCAACTATAGTATGCCCTCGGCTTAGGAGAAGTATTGATAGTTTCCCAATATAATCCCAGGAATTATCTTTGGCCTGTATTCTGATAAGACTGGTAGGGTCCATTTTCTTTCCATTCCCCTCCACTGGATCTAAAATAATACTTCTTCCTGAACACAGTCTCCGACAATTATTTATTTATTTGCTTATTTGTTTTTCTTAATTTGGTCTGGATCCTGATGCAGAGAAGCTGAGCATTTGACCAATGCTACACAACACGCATCAGAGCCTAAATCCAAATTCAGTCTGAGAATCGTCGTCCTGAGTCACCATGTATTTCTGTCTCTCTAAAACAGCAGAGCAACAAGAGTTTCCACAGAATGTCAACTGAATTTAGACAGTCAATTTGGAAAACCACTCCAAGTGACACAACATATATGTTATAAGACAAAAATATAATCTGCAAATAAATGCCTTCGACTTCTCTATTTTAGTGGCTATCATAAAGTTATACACCAAAAAAAGCATGCAACACATGCTTCATTGATTACTTAAAGCAATTCTTTATCATTCCTTTGATTTTCCAATGTTCACTGACTCATCCATTCACTCTCCGGCATGCTAGACCCTTGGGATGCAAAGAGGAATGGCTGCCTGACCGCAGCCTTAAGCACTGAGCAAAGGTAGCTACCTACGATGAAAAAGAAGCTGAAATACCTAGACACCACTACCAGTGGTGCCCAGAATGTGTGAATCACTAGAAAGTGTTTTTTCCTAGTTCTTCAGTTTTCTAATTTCTTCTAAGGCAGACGTTGTCCCAAAGAGGCTTAGGCTGGTAGTTTCTTCCCTGCCAACAAGGTACCTGCTAACAATGTAAATGTTTAGGGACAAAGAAAGCACTCTCTAGTAATTTTGACTTTGTTTGTGATTGTATGATGGAGAAAATGTCAGAATTGTAAGTCCAGGAACCTGGTTTTCAGTTCAGTTTTCACTGATTCCCCTTTCTGCCTTCTATTTGCTTTGGGTATAAATAAAACTTCCCGAACCAGCTCTTACAAAATGGGACCACCCAGTCTAAGTTCTATGTGCCAGGACCTGGGAATATGGAATAATATGAAATGACTGAGAGGAAGGGGTTAACAGCTTTGGTTGTAAATTAGAATATGTAACCAAAAAGAATCACTGCAAGTTGAGAAAAATGGTCCTCAGTGATCCACAGGCATGCATTGCAGGTTCTCTCAGCTTGCTTCCCACTATGAATGTCTAAGAAATGCAGAGCTAACTACTAGTCAATCAAAGAAGAAGTTGATAAAGTCATTTTTGAGTAATGCCTTTCTTGTAAATACTATGTGTTACATAGGTTAAAAATTCACTTTTCATTTTTGTGTTCAGAATGTTGCCAAAGGGGCCTGAAGGGAGAGACTAGTTCCCATGATCACAGACTAAGTAGTCTTAACTGGTACTTAAATAATGGTTTGCTGTCAACAAGATTAAGACCCTTTTTGAGTTGGAATATTATATTTTGTGTCATTTCTGACTTTTTGGAATCCAACAGGAAGAAAATAACCATATGCTTATATTTATAAGAAGAGGACAATCTTATTCATTGACTCCTCAGAGAACTATATCCCATAATAAGCTGGTAACTTTGGTTTCTGTCACCCACATAATTCTAGTAACCTCCTAACTCATGTCCTTGCCTTAGTGCCTCTCCATTCCATTTGGTCATAATCTGATGTCAGATGTCCACTCCTGAAGCACAGATTTGGGAATGTTACTCAAACATCTCTCCCTCATGCCCACTGAAATGATCCTAAGAAAGAACATGATGCCCTCCACATAAACCCATTTCAAATTTTGCTGCCACACACTTCTTCTGCATAGACTCCATGACCAGAGAAACTTGTCTTTGCTTGTCATTGGAGACAATGCTCATTCACTTTTCTCAATGCTTTCTCTCACATAAAAAGTCCTTCTGTCATCTTTTCTGTTTATCTCTGCCCATGTGTCAAAGCCGAAACCCAATGCCCACTTGTCCATGGAGTATAAGCAGGAAAAGAAAAAGAGAAGAAATTAAAGGGGGAATGGAAAATAAAGAATTAATGTAAGGACTATTTTTAGGGTTGAATTAACAGTACTTAGTTTCTTATTTTAAATGTGAGGATTAATATTAATAAATAAGCTACCATTGTTTAGCACTTACCCCATCTCCAATTCTATACAATATGTTTCACCTGTTAACTATTTTATGACTATCTTGGTGAAGTAACTGCTATTATGATTCCAGTTTACAAATGAGAAAATACATGGCTATAGGTGTTAGTAAACTATTCAAGGTCTCATAGCTTGTAAAGTTGACATTTGAGTGCAGGTTTGTCTTATCATGAGGAAATGACATGAAATTTTGTAACCTGAGGAAATTGGTTGATTTTTGAGAGAAATTAGCAATGAGAATCATCTTAAAATGTTTAATTTTAAAACATTTAAATAATGTCTAAGAGGAGACATCCACCAGTTAATTGCAAACTTGGGACAGAACTTCGGAAATAAATCATTACTATAGATATTGATTTAAGAGACATTTATATGGTGGTAAGGAATAAAGTCCTATGAGTAAATCTATCACTAAGTGGGGAAAAAAAACAAGTGCAGAAAAGAGGAGATCAAAAGCTAATATTTTGTAAAACTTTCCATGAATAATAATGAGGAAGAAATTGGAAGAGGGAAGCCCATTGCAAGAGATACCCTGGAGGCAATGGTATCATAATGTTGTAAATACAGAAGATAATCTGATGGCTTTATTTAGTAGATCTTGGAGATCCCTGAACAAGAAGTTCTAGCAGGTCAGTGAAAGCAGAAGCCAAATGGAAAGAGGTTAAGGAGTGACTCATATAAATGTTTTAGACTTCATCAAAGAAGGAAGTTGGCTCTTAGTCCGGACTGCTCATTAGAAAAACCTCTCTTAAAGTGTCATTACGTAGTAGTTACTCCTCTAAGAACTGTGTTCTCCATTCTGAGAGACTTTTCAGGTAATGTGATCCTTCCATGTCCTCATAACTACCCTTCACGTTCACTGAGTAAAACAGCACATTCTTTTTGGACAATTGCTCTTTTCCATCGAACTGTACAAGCTCCAAGATATACCAGTAATGTTCAAGTGACTATTAAAAGACTGAAAATGTTGACCTACCACTGTACTTTGGTAATACCAGTGTGTGAAGGCCATTGTGATTATATATTATACTAGATGCAAAGTCCTTCATGATAGGGATGATGTAATTTTGTCTCAATATCTCAACTAGTACACCCCTCATAAATAAGCGCGTGTGTGCGCGCGCACACACACACACACACTTAACTCTAGCACCAAACATAATATATTTACTAGGCATTCCAAACTGCTTGTTGAATGAATTAACAAATGAATGGCTGAAAAATTAAACGAATAAAAAACTTGGTAAGTGAAAAAACAAATAGGTAAATGCATTAGATGTGTTTTATAAAATGACAAACTTAGAATGCAGAATTAATCATCTAGGACTTTGAATCTAGTGAACAAATATTTATGCATTGTTTACTATATGCCAGGCTCAGCACAAATCACATAAGATGAAATACAAGGTGAATAAAGCACAATCCTTGCCTTTGAAGAATACTTGCACTAATAAATAATTCATAATGAAAGTTGAATTTGGTGTTGTGGCAGAGAAATTAATTTGCATGGAAGGGTCAGAGAATGCCACATTGATACTTGAGGAACATTTAAAAGAGCAAATGGGAGCTGATCAAATGAAAAATGGCAGATGTAATGAGGTGAGTTGGGTTAACATTCCTAACAGAGGCAATGGTATTAGGAAAGGCATAGAAGCATGCAAATGCACTGCATCACACTGAGATAGGAAGTCTTAATTGTGATTATGAATGGAGCACCCAAAGAGGGTAATAGATAGGAATCGAAAGGCAAACCCAGGCCAGGGTGTGAAGATCCTGGGCATTGCATAATCTTTCTTGATAATCTAGTTTTCAGTGTCCTAGTGTTGTTCCTCATGAACATCAGTGATCTATACTTTTTAGATGTATTAAATATAAACAAACATAAATTTTTTATAATACATTATAAAAATATTTAAATTTTAACATGCCCTATAGTGACTGACATACAATACATTGAGATGTTGTCAAAATATGTGAAAAATAAAAATTGGCTATATTTACACACCACATAAAAATATTTAAAATCTAAGCTAGTTTCCTTAAACAAAGAGATCTCTATTTTCCTTAAACACAGAGACCACAAAAGATTGAAGGGCAATATATATGTAAGCAATGAATTCAACACTTAAATTTCACTCTATTCAAGTCCAAAGGGAACAGCCTGCCACGGCCAAACTCAGATGACCCTGAGTTGCACAAGTAACTCTTTATGTTATATGAACCTGAAAATCTCAACCAGGAGTTTACATAGTGCAAACTAAATATAAGACTAAGCCCCAACTTTAAACCATCCTCTCCCAAAGTCACCAAATCTCATGTCCTCTGACCACATTCACTACTGAGTTATTGCTGAATCCTGAGCTATTTTGATTGCTAAGGCTACTCTGTCTAGTTCCTAATATCCTATATAATAAAAGGCTAATATGCAAATTGTCCCCTCGACTGCAAGTTTCACCAGGAGTTCAACCAGGGGGCAGGGCCCGCTGGCCAACTGCTGGCATCCCCTCCCCCTGGCTGGCCCGCCCCCAATTGCCCAATCAGGGCAGGCTGGCCAGACCCCACCTGTGCATGAATTTGTGCAGTGGGGATTCTAGTATTAACTATAATATTTTCAAAGAAACAGTAATAATCAAAATAGCTGACTAGTTTAATTGCTTCATACTAATAGTCAATTCTACCTAGGAAATAAAAAATAGGTGTGATAAATGTATTGAAGAGTGGGACATTTGAGAGAAACCTTAGGTTATTATTGGTCAGCAACAGGGACAGTATGTGAAGCTTTGCAACAACAATTTCCAAGTTAAAATGGTTTTCAAATATTTTCCAGGTACCTTTCCTAGCAATGGATTTTCTTTTCCTTTGCAATTAAATATTAACCAAGGAAATTAAAAAAAAAAAGAAGTAAAGGAAATTTTAACAAAACTTCAATATAATGTTATATAGAAAGCAGAATTATGGGAGCTCTACATGTGGTATATACTTGCATATTTATGACCTTTGAAACATTTCATTTTTAGTGACTAAGATGTTTATATTGAGAAATCAGGTATTAAGAACCTTTAGAATCATAAAACAAAATGTCAATTAAAGGGCAATGCAGCCCTGGCTAGTGTGGCTAAGTTGGGTATTATCCTGTGTACCAGGAGGTTGCTGGCTCAATTCCAGATCAAGGGCACATGCACAGGTTGCAGGTTTGATCCCTGACCCCTGGTAGGGGCATGCAGGAGGCAGCTGATCTCTGTTACTGTCTCACATCAATATGGGTTTTTTTTTTTTTCTCTCTCTCCCTCTTCCCCTCCAAAACTTAACACATTGCAGATGGATCACAAGAATTCTCGCTTCATATTGCACAGTGTTTTACAAAGTATCATACATTAAAAAGATATTAGCTTGTAAGAACATGTAATAAATAACTTCAAAATGCAATGGGTATTTAATTTTAAAGCATGCCTTTAACATTTATGTAAAACTAGAGGCCCATTGCATGAAGAGATTCGTGCAATAGGCCTTCCTTCCCTTGGCTTCCAACACAGGTTTTCCTCTGGCATTCGGGACCCAGGCCTTGGCTCAGGCCAGAGTCTGCCATCTTCGTTCCTGTAGATCCCTTCACCCCCTGCCCTCCCTCTCATAGCAGGTGTCTTGCCCCACCTGGCCGCTCTGCGCCTGGAGCAGCTGGGTGGCCGCCATCTTTGGCCTTCTAATTTGCATACTCACTCGATTGGCTGTGGGCGTAGTAGAGGTACGGTCAATTTACATGTCTGTCTATTATTAGGTAAGGTTAGGTAAGATGTTTTTTGTACTCGTTCAATAGAAACTTCGCTGGCCACTGGGTAAAGCTAGCAATAAAACTACCAGTCTGCAATGTGTTAATAAACTATTCTTTAAATAAATAAATAAATAAATAAATAATAAAAGGGCAATGCAAAGAAAAGTTCTTTCTTAGGTTACTTCTAAAAAACTTAGAATATTGCTCTTATGAGAAAGGAATCCTTCAACAATAATGTCCTATATAGGAAACAAATGTCCTGCATTGCGAAAAGGTTCTAAGTTAAGTGATATTGGGAATGGGATTGACAGAATTTCGGTTTCTGTTTAGAACAGATGTGGTCTTTGTCAGCTCAGGTTTCTGTTACAAAATACCATGTACTGGGTGGCTTTAACTTTAGAAACCTATTTCCTCACAGTTCTGAAGGCAAGAAGTCCTAGATCAAGGTGCAGGTATATTTGGTGTCTGGTGGGAGCTCTCTTCCAGGTGCATGGAGGAAAAAGAGAGCCCTGGTGTCCTTCTTCTTATAAGGATACCAGTCCTATCGAATTAAGGCCCCACTTAATTTTAATTACTTCCTCATAGGCCTTATCTCCAAATATAGTCACATTGAGAGTTAGGACCTCAACATATGAATTTAGGAGGGACATAATACATACAGGTGCTTAACTAGAAATATTTAAACCTCCTACTACTATCTTCATATCCTCAAGGGAAAAGGGTACCTGGAAAATATTTAAAAACCTAGAGATGTTAATATCAGTTGGCAGAAGTTCCCACAGAAAGAAAAACTTAAAACAAGTGAGGGTATGTTACTGTGCTACCTTCTCACTGGGAAGCAGCCTATAGAAAATCCCACAGTTCCACCCACCATACCCCATAATACTTTGAATGAAATAATATGTATCTGTCACCAAAATCTCCATGTCTTCCTAGCCCAACTTGTCAAACTGTGCTATAGTTTGTCTCACATACTTGTCTGAGCAGTTTAAAGGATGAGACTACATACCAGTCAAGTGGAACAGGTATTGCTTTATATAGCACAGTAAAACTCCACCAAAATTCTTTAAATAGGAATGAAAATTCAAACATACAGAATAGAGAGTAATATTATAGCGAGGTTCATGAAATGACCTGATGAGTCTTCACAGCTACGGGACTAGAAGGTTTTGAATTCAATCACCAGTCATGTAACTTCTGGATTTTGGTTATTGCTGGGCGCATAA
Organism: Plecotus auritus; assembly: GCF_963455305.1. Classification (NCBI taxonomy): domain Eukaryota; kingdom Metazoa; phylum Chordata; class Mammalia; order Chiroptera; family Vespertilionidae; genus Plecotus; species Plecotus auritus. The sequence goes on along the minus strand of NC_137770.1, from coordinate 237,621,398 downwards.
ATCACTGAATTCATCATAATGATCAGTAAAATGATAAGGGATTTGCAGGTGTGCTTTGAACCTAACCTCTTTTTAGCATAAATTCTATAGAAAAATGGAATTTATTTTTCCTTCCTGGTGAAACCTCTAAGATCATATATTTTTCAGACTATGCCCTGATCTTGCCCTGACATCTTAAGGTGAAATTCAGTAACAAGAGTGAAGATGCCAGAAATGGAGAGGCGAGAAAAAGTAGGCGTCAGGGTGTTGGTACAAACTTACTTTTTTGGCTAGATCTAGTTTCAAATTCTTGTTTCCCCACTTCCTGGTTGAGTCACTTTGAACAAACCATTCCTTTCCCCAAGTCCCCGGGTTCTTATCTGAAATCAAATAAAAATACCTACTTTATAGGGCCATCCTGAGGATTAAATGCCGTACTATTTGTGAAGCTCTCAGCATCATTTTTTGTATAGCCCATGGACGCCCCAAATGGTAGTGAGTATTCGTATTCATGCCACTAGCAATGATGCTGACATAAGAGTTTCCACTATCTGAAATGTTTCATGTTTATGGAATATTTGTAAATTACCATTCAAAGACAACCCTGTAAAGATCTTTAGACAAGTTTCTGCCTAATCTAAAATATCACTGGCTATATTGTCAGATGTACTAATTCCATTAGGATCTGTCATTCCAGGTTATTCATTAGAAATCTAACTCCACACAGGCATTAGATCGAGGATAAGATGAGAGGACTAGATATCCCCAGCAATTTACTTACAATAAATAAGCAAGTCTTCACAGCAATTCTCATTTTCCAGATGATGGCACAGAGGTTCAGAGAAGTTAAGTAAATTGTTCAAGTTATTCTAGCTCCTAAGTAGCTATGCTAAATTTTAGATGAGACCTTTATAAAGATTACTCTTGAGTATATTGTAGTTTAGGAGTATGCAAACACTTATTTATTTATTTATTTATTTATTTATTTATTTATTTTTTAATTTTTTTCTAAAGGACCAGATCATTTAGGCTTTGCAATTCAACTGGATTTTGCCTCTAGGACACAACTCTGCCTCATGAAAGCAGTTATTGACACAGGGTAAACAAATGAACATGGCTGTAGTCCAGTAAAACTTTATTTATAAACCCGCTGCAAGCTAGATTTGACTCACAGGTTGTAGATTGCTGCCCTCTGTTCTAGTTAATAGTTCTATTATAACGTAATTCTAACAGGGACACTTAAGCATTACAGAAAACTGTGTTCTTTTGTCTGTCTCCCAATAGAATGTCTTGAATTGTAATTGTCTAAGTCACAGTAAAAGCATTTCCCATGGTCCATTAAGAAATTGTGCTTCATTGTGTATCCTTAGCCTAAAATATATGTTTAGTCACTCAAATATATTTTAGACAGATTGCCACAGTAGTCACTTCATATATATTCAATGAACAAATGAATGAATAAGCAAATAAAGAAGTTATTGGTTTGTATTGAGGCAGAATGTCTGCATCATAATTTGCCCCTATCCAGAAAAATGTATTGGAATTTTATGAGATATCTCCTATATGCCAGGTGCTCTATTAAGAGTAAGGTTGTACAGAAAAATAAACCATAATCTTTCCTTTCCAAGGATTTTAAGTATGAGAGGAAAGTAAACTACATAAGAATGATAAGTATTATATTTATGAAAGTTGTGTTGACTCAGGCTACTCAGATGTAGTAAATGGATTAATACAGGAATAAACCTCAAATTTAGCTTCCAATTTATATTGTGCTACTACTATTTAAGTGCAAGAATCTACCCTTTACACAGCAAAATCAAATTATGTCTACAGTTAGCCTGAATTGAATTGATTTCAGGATGATAAAAACTAGAAACAGCATTCTTTTTTGGATATATTTTGCTTGCCCTCTCCTTATTTTATTTTTAAAAATCAGTGATAGTGCCCTCAAACTTCATATTGGCTCTTTGGACCCAGTGTCATTTTGGAAGTGAGTCATATAAATTATATCCCTTATAGCTTGTATTCTTTATTCCTTATCCTATACTTAACTGGTTTTATCCAACTGCCTCTTCTGAACATTTTTCTTAACATCACCCATGCAACCACAACAGAGGGGAGCAAAAGTAGGTTTTATCATTATTGTGTAACATTCATGAGGAACAACAAAAATTGCCAATGCTAAGTGGGTGACAATTCAAGAAAGATGAATCAAATGCCAAAATATGTGGGAGAAAATATCAACACATAAAAAAACAGGAAAAGAAATGTCTGAAATTATCATGGCATCGCTTCAGAAGACAAGATATTAAGAAAGGGGTTGGAAAATAGTCATCTAATCTAGATGTAATAAGTGGGTTTCATTTGTCACAACCCTGGGATATGAGTCTTTCACATCATTGTGAAGGATGCTTTGAGTGTTATAGTAGAACTGAAAAAATGTGGAAGCATTTGATTTAATGCATAGACATCAGTTTTGTCTGCCAAATCCCAAGGAAGACATCTATAAGCCCATCAATCAACATTAGGATCTCTGTGTTGAGCAAATGACATCTAAATCATAAAGCCGTCATCATTCAAAATGCATTTTTAAATCACTGCTCCACTACCATTCATAATGGGTATATTTTTAACTCTAATAATTAATCAACTCTGACACGTTTCCTTTCTTTTTTTTTTCATTCTCTCCTCCGACATCCTTCTTTGATACAAAGCCATTTTTAATTTCCTGTATGCAGAAAACCAGCCAAGGTATTCAGGTTCTAACTGTCATCTTCAAAGGGGCCTAGGAGGTTTATAAATTAAGAGTTAAAAAACAATCTTCAGTTGAGATAGTATCTTGACATGCATGTGCCATGATCAGAGTGACATTTCCATTGGAACACAAATTCACCGCTCGTGACTGTATCTCACAAAGGCCTTTCTGGAAAATGATGGCCCTCAAGCTCACAGCCATATCGCATTTCCCCACCTCTTTGAGAACCAGTTCATCAGATAATTTCTCTTAAAGAGATTCCAGTACTATAATTTGCCTGCGCTTTAATCAACAGTGAGATAATATAGAAGCCGCATTAAATGATTCAGAATGATTTAGTCGGCAGGAAACCCATTAGCCTAACCATATTTTCCCATACTTTTCAGCACCATGTCCTGTCATCTGGAAATAATAGGTACCATAAAAGCAAATTCTGAAAGCTAAAAAAAAACCCTCAGATAGAGCGCCCGGTGTTTATTTGGAGGTTGATATTACCACAAATTAATCAAATGAGAATTTTTTCCAGTATATTTGAATTCGATTTCTCTATGAAGGCATGCTAAAACATTACATTTAAGTATGCTATGTTTGCATATTTACTTTCATCAGATCAGAATATGCCAGATGTGCAAACACAGAATCATACTAACATAGATGTTTTCATTTCTAGTAAATCAGTACATAAACTAAACAAATAAAACCATTTTAAAAAAGGAATGAGGAACTGGCAGCTTGAGATGACTAGTATGTACTAAAGCATTTTTAGTCAGTGGTCAATCTAAGGGTTCTTATTTTGTTATTTTTAATCGACTATCAAATCTTCAAGATGCCTTAAATGCAGTAGAGATAATCACTCAAAATCTCAATCAACAAAGTTCAATAAGTGTGATTAGAGGGGGAACATAAGGGAGTGGAAATCTGAAAATATAGATTTGATCACCTTTAGACTATGAGTACTGCTAGAGTTCCTCACAGTTTATGAGCTCTCAATGAATACTAATTAATAATGATCTTGCTGTCTTAATATTTGATCCCCCTCAGTCCTCAGAATGTGTTACCATAGCAGTCTAAGACAAAATGAGGCTATTTTATAGCCAGCAGAAAGAAGAGTTGAAAGAAATAAAGTTTCAAATGATAGGGTGATGGTAATAGCTGGAATGAACTCAATTTTCTTTCATTGAAGGACAATTTCTAGTTATTGTTTTGCAGGAACAGACATTGGTAACATTACAGCAGTGAGTAGAAAATGCTAATTCTTAATAAAAACCCTGAATTCCGATTCCAGAACTCAATATAGGCTAGGTCTCTGAAAAGTGAAGGTAAAGAGGATAGTTATGGAGTAATAACAATTACCTGTCAAGTTTTAATTAAATAATTCATTTTAATTATATAATTCAAATCAAATAGGCTTAATTGGTCTCTTTGATTGTTACACTATTTATGAAAATATACTCAGTGAGGCTACATGGAATATTCTAGTGGAGTCACCAATCTGCAATGATGAAGACCTGGTTTCCCTGTGCCATCAGCCTCCAAGATCAATGTAAGGATGAAATGAGCTTATGACATTAAAGTTGTTAATATAAAACAGTGTTGGCCCTTAGTAAGTAAAACCTTAAATAATCCTTGTTCTCATGGAGGTGATGGTTAAAAGGGTAGACAAGGGGAGTGAATACATCTACAATGGAAAAAGAAGTGCAGTCTTACTGATCTATTGAAAACAAGAGCCACACTTTATGATACTTATTTTATAAAAGAGGCCCGATGTATGAAATCCTCAGCCCAGCCTGCACCTTCTCCAATCCGGGACCCTTGGGGGGATGCCCAACCAGGGATCAGGCCTAAACCGGCAGTCAGACATCCCTCTCACAATCCTGGACTGCTGGCTCCTAATCGCTCATGTGTCTGCCTGTCTGGTCACCCCCTAACTGCCCGCCCCTGCCAGCCTGATCTGCCCTCACTGCCTCTGCATGCCGGCCTGATTGCCCTTAACTGGCCCCACTGCTGGCTGGTCGCCCCTAACTGCCCCCGCCCCTGCTGCTGACCAGGTTGCCCCCAACTACCCCCTCCCTGCCAGCCTGGTTGCTCCTAACTGCCCCCCCAGCAGCCTGGTCATCCCTTCCTGCCCCCCCTGCCAGCCTGGTCGCCCCCAACTTCCCCCCTCTGCTGGCCTGGTTGCCCCTAACTGCCCCCCCTGCTGGCCCGGTCACCCCTCACGGCCCCCCCGCTGGCCTGATCACCCCACGCAGCCTGCTGTTCTGTCATTTGTTCATCCTTCACTAACCCCCCTGCTGGTCGGGTTGTAGGCAGCCTTCTTGTGAGGGTGTGACAGTCAATTTGAATATTACCTCTTTATTATATAGGATGCCTACATTACACACTTTTAAAATGTAATACTCACCTAATATTTACCACAGCCTGAATAGATAGAAACTATCTTTCTTCCCACTTTATGGATGAAAGAAACTTAAGCACATGGAAGTTATATAGCTCACCCAAAGTCACAGAGCTAGTGAGTGTCAGAGTTGAGATTTTAACCCAAGCAAATTGACACCATGGTTTTAGATAACAGATAACAGACTATCTGTCCAGCCTGCCATGTGCATCTGTATTGTGGCTATTAGCAATGAAATTATAGCCATCTGACTAGTTTCTGATAAATACAAATTTGTTTTCAAAATAGCATCCTTTTGGTAGCCCAGTAATTAGGAGACCAAAATCATAAGGATAATTTTTCTCTCTATATATACAGGCCTAAAGCAGAGTAGTTTCAGTTAAGTTTGTGCTAATTCAGCCTTATTATCTCTTCTAAGAATAAGCAGAAAGCTTTGGACTATGAATAGGGAAAATGTCTGTCTTCATAGAACTAAGATCCTGTGCCAATAAAAATGATAAAGAATAAAGTGTTTTGTTTCAACCTCATCATTAAACTAAAGCAATTCAGCCCCAAATGCAGGATCCCAGAATTATCTAGGTGTAGATCATCCTTGATGATGTAAAAGAAAATTTGGATATTGTTTTAAAGTATCCAAGGGAACAACATTGGGGGGAAATTTGGGATGAAAGAGGGGCGGGGGGGAAGAAACATCCCAAAGCCTTCCAAATATATATTCCACCCACACTACAGTTTTGGACAACATTGTCAGAGGAGAAACATTTAACACTCCCTTTCTTTAAAGTTGGATTTGTTTAACTGGCCAGGGCTTAAGAAAATGTTATGTTTATTCTGTGGGAATATTTGTGAAGTACGAATTTAACTTGGCTACTACAAAATTGTTTTTGTTGTTTGGGTTTCTTTAATGTTAGTATCTGGGATGACTTTGTTTTCTTTGGGGTGGAGGAAGCCACTTTTCATATAATTTAGTGGTTATATGAAACCACCTTCATTGACTCTCATGCATTCCATATAATACATATAATATATATTTCTGCAGGGTCTGTTTACCCAAAATCCAAGAACTTCTGCATAAAATTTGCTTAATTTTAGAAAGATGTAAACCACAGGGAGGATTATTCTAGATGACGCTAAACTACAGGGCTTCCCTAAGCAGACTGCATCTCATTTCACTGCTCTCCTCTGTCTTTAATCCTGTGTCTTGGGGCCTCAATTTAAAATCCACCTTTTCTGTGGAATCTCAGAGGGAAAGTGGGGCTGGGGGGTGGAGATAGGTGGGAAGAGATCAACCAAAGAATTTGTATGCATATATGCATAATCCATGGACACAGACAATAATGTGGTGAAGGCCTGGGGCAGGGGGTAGAGGCGGTTTAGAAGAGGTCAATGGGGATAAAGGGGGACATATGTAATACTTTCAACAATAAAGATTTGAAAAAAAAAAAATAAAAGCCACCTTTTCTGACACAGTGTAAGCCTGAGTTAGAAAGCTAGACAAGTTTATCTCTAATAAATACAAAGCTTGAATCTTCTTTCTCCATGTCCACATCTGCTCACATTCTGACCTTCTCTCTCTCAACACACATGATACACATGAACCAAAGAGTCTCAAGTGGCCTCAGGCTGTGCTTTATTACAAGGTTATATAAGAACATTATACAACCTTAAAACAGCTCCAAGCCAGACTCATCCACAGGCAACAACAGCTCAGTCTGATTAGAGACTTTATTCACTACTTGGCAAGTGGGAGAGCTATAAGAAGAAGCATAATGAGAAATTTTCAGTGTTTTTAAATTTTAAGTTATAGGTCATTCTTTTCCTCCTTTTAGTTATCATAGACAATTTATATCAGGGGTCCTCAAACTACGGCCCACGGGCCACATGCAGCCCGCCGAGGACATTTATCCGGCCCGCCAGGTGCCGCTGCCTGTCCTGCTTAGCAGCCGACTTGTCCCGGGCCCGCAGTGTGCATAGGAATTTGTTCATAGTTTTTTTTTTTTTTTTAAACTATAGTCCGGCCCTCCAACGGTCTGAGGGACAGTGAACTGGCCCCCTGTTTAAAAAGTTTGAGGACCCCTGATCTATATATATAAAGAGGTAATATGCAAATTGTCCATGACACCATAATGTCACAACCACTCAGGAGGAGGCTGTATGCGCAGGTGGGCAGGAGGGGACTGTGTGCCTGGTAAGGCAAGCCATGGATGGTGCAGGCCTGGAGAGAAGAAGGCCTGCCAGCCGCGGTGCGCTAGCAGTCCCACCTCTGCACATGAGCTGCGGAGGAAACACCTTTTCTGACCGTTCACTGGCTAAGTTCCCAGTACGCCACTCTCAGTGTTCTTGGTAACTTGGGTAATAAGAATCCAAGAAGGTGATCTAGGGTTTTTCCACCTCACTCCTGGAGGAAAAAACGAAGGTCCACTGCTGGAGGGGCTAAGAAATGTCATATCCTGCCCTAGCCGGTTTGCCTCAGTGGATAGAGCCTCAGCCTGCAGACCACAGGATCCAGGTTCAATTCTGGTCAAGGGCATGTACCTAGGTTGCAGGCTCCTCCCTGGCTGGGGTCCAGGTCAGGGCTCATGAAGGAGGCAACCAATTGAAGTGTCCCTCTCACATTGATGTTTCTCTCTGTCTTTCCCTCTCTCTTCCATGCTCTCTAAAAAATAATGGAAAAATATCCTCAGGTGAGGAAAAGAAAGAAAGAAAGAAAGAAAGAAAGAAAGAAAGAAAGAAAGGAAGGAAGGAAGGAAGGAAGGAAGGAAGGAAGGAAGGAAGGAAGGAAGAAAGGAAGAAAGAAAGAAAGGGAGGTAGGTCATATTCTATAAAAGAGACATCTTGAAAATACCTAAAGAAAGTTTGTCATTTTCTCATGGTGAAAGGACTGGAGTCCGTGTTGATGAAAACACCTTGGCGGCTGCGGCAGCTGGCAGTGGCGGCAGCTGGCAGTGGCAGCAGCAGCGGGGTGATGTGGGCAGCACCTTCCCCTGATCATCCTGGTCACCTTCCTCATAGGAAGGCCAGACTGTGGCTTAGGCCTGCTCCCCATGGAGGACAGTAGAACATCCCCTGAGGGCTCCTGGACTGTGAGAGGTGGCAGGCTGGGCTGAGGGACCACTCCCCCCCCCCACCCCAGTGCACGAATTTTCATGCACCTGGCCTCTAGTATAAAATAAAGTACAATTTGTGCCTCAATCCAACTGGAAATGGACTAGAATGTTATAATATATAATATATAATATATATACTTTCAAACAGAGTTTGAGGAGAGGTAAAAGAAGGCACTATTTCCCAGAGAGTGGGCAGGGAGAAGAAAAACCCATAAGGAACTGTAACACATAAAGCATTGCCAACCCTGGACCCATGGGGGAAGGGATGACTGTTTCATCTGACAGCAGCTAAGGTTGGGAAGAGGACTGAGGTCACAGCAGGAACATCACTGACATCCTCTCCTCCTGCCCTCTCATCTTCTCTTATCCTTACTATTGGACAAAAATAACTGGAAGTCAGAGGGGAGGAGAATCCTTTCATACCGTCCAAAAAGGTCAGCCTCCAGGGCACAACACAAAGTACACTGGTGAATGGTCTGAAGAGGCAAACAGAATATCCAGCCCAAACTTCCTGAAGATTATGCTTAAAAGATAGATGAAATGGAGGGAGGGCAGGATGGAGGGATGGAGGGATAGGTGGATAGATGGATGAATTGGATGGATGGATGGATGGATGGATAGTCTATACATAGATGGATGGTCAATACATAGATAGATGATAGATGATAGATAGTTATTTAGACACGATGTAATTCAAGTGTTTTAAAATGTTGAAAAATATTTTCAGCAAATCAACACTAGGCTGAAGTCTAAATGCCTTTTCTCCCACCAAAACCCCAGGAAAAACTCAGCTGAAACCATATAGGCAACACCTCGATGAATAAAAAATATTTATTAACCGAAGTACTGCTTTCTTTAAAAACAAATTACTTTATACTTTGAGAGGAAAAAGATTGTAATCAAATCATTCCCATTTTGTCTTTGCTCTGGGATTTTAAATGTCATCCTGCTACATTTTCAATTCAGGCTTAGAAATCAAGACTATGAGATTCTGGGAAGTGCAAAATGATCATTTTACCAATAAAAATGGTTTTGAGCTAAGCTGATTATTTTTCTAAACTGAACTTAAGTCAGAGGATAAACATTCATCTTAGGTATCTATTATTATTCAAAGTATTGCTATACTAAGAAATCTTTTAAGAGAGAGAGAGAGAGAGAAAGAAAGAAAGAAAATCCAGCTGCACCCATTCACTCAGGAGATAAGTATAAAATGGCATTATTAGAGTTAGCTATTTAGCCAAGTAATTTGATGTTTTTTCTAGCCTCAAATGAAATGTGACAAATACCTCATCCCCCTAATGCTATAGCTTTACTGGTAGCTCCTATGGAATTATGACCTGGCAGTGGTCAGACACTTTCCAAAAAGTGAAGGGCAGCTCCATCTTCATGAAGGATCAAGGGGCTGAATGATGTCTCATCGCACAAAAAGAATATCATCAGAGAAATTGGTGTAGAGCTCCACCCAGGGGCCCATGAAAAGAAGAGTGACTTCATGTTCCATATATAACCTACTTGACTTCAAATGACCAAATGCCCAAAAATGGCTCAACCTACTCTCTAATACCAGGTGCTCACCTGCAGTTGTCACCTGGAGTGGAAGCTCTTAGGGAGAGAAAGGGAAAGTGAGTTGCAAGCATCAACACTTAAGCAACCTACTTGACTCTGGTTCCTCAACAGGTCTCAAGACTGGTGGACAATTACAGGAAATATCTGTACAAATAATTCTCATTTACAATTGAGGAAGTCCTCCTTCTCCCCCAGGCCACGTAAGAGAGAAAAGAGCATAAGCCCAGCTACACTGCCATTTGCTCACAAAATGCCAGCCCTCCCCTAAATTCAATCCCTCAAGCTCACTGGTGTCTGTTTTCCTCCGGAGTCTTTGTCCATTGGCTTCACTGTGTCTGGATATACTTCCCCTGGCTTCTCACCTGGCTCCTGTTCACACACAGACCCCTTTCTCCTCCCCCCACCAGTTCTCTCTCACCTTGCAGGTGTGAAGGTTTTCTGGTCATGTCTCCCTCAGATGGTGACCTGTGTGAGAGCAGGGACCATCTTTGTGTGCCCTCTTTTTTCATTAGTAGTGGAGGGCCTGGCACATGGTAGACCTGTAGTAAATATTTGTTCAATGCATGAATGAAAGTCTCATCTGGCTTTAATTATAGAATAACCTGCCTGAAGGCATGTCCTCTCTTTCTCTTCTTTCTTTCTTTCTTTCTTTCTTTCTTTCTTTCTTTCTTTCTTTCTTTCTTTCTTTCTTTCTTTCTTCTCTCTCTCTCTCTCTCTCTCTCTCTCTCTCTCTCTCTCTTTCTTTCTTTCTTTTTTTAAATATATTTTATTGATTTGTTACAGAGAGGAAGGAAGAGGGATAGAGAGTTAGAAACATCAATGGGAGAGAAACATCGATCAGCTGCCTCTTGCACACCTCCTACTGGGGATGTGCCCGCAACCAAGGTACATGCCCTTGACCGGAATTGAACCTGGGACGCTTCAGTCCGCAGGCCGACGCTCTATCCACTGAGCAAAACCAGTCAGGGCTCTTTCTTTCTTTTTCTTCTTTCTTTCAACATGAAAAATTTTCTCAAAACTTTCCCAGAGCTTTTGTACTCACAGGGTTCTGCCGCACCATTCCATCAAAGTCCCTTGCTGCCAACAGTTGGGAACTGCAGTGAAGACACAGCCTGCTTTCGGTTTAGCCTGTGATTGTGTCTTATTTTTATACAGAGCTTGTCTTCACCAGAGCTCAAGAAAGATACTAATCCTTATAATATTTTTCAGAGATGGCATTGTTCTCCCATTAATATCTAATAATAGATTAAAGTGACTCACCAAGAAAACCACTACCATTTTAAAATTACCACCAAGAAAATGGCCTGATTTAGCAGTCATGGGTGAAGAACCTAGTAGTCATCTTATCAAATTCTTAAAAATTTAGCAGAGAGGGGAAATAGTAGAGAGTAAGTTTTTCCATTTTGCTGATGCAGAACTTCTTTATCTTCTCTGGGGCTCATTTGGCCCATTTGTAAATTATTAATATCCTAGAACTTGCAGAGACCTTACAAGAATAATAAATATATATACAATACACATATATATGCTTGGGTTAGTATTTTGTATTAAACAGGTACTGAATATTTAATAATTTATGAATTTTACTAATGGTATGCCAAAATGTTAGAAGGATACACAAAATATTAAGATACATGTTGTCATCCTCAAGAACTCTATATACATAGAGAATTTCAGGGTAAGTAGAACTATCAAACAACAAGAAATGTGTTACGTAGATCAAAGAGTATAGCTCAAAAAAGACTTGTCTAGAAAAACATAAACTACACTAAGTAAAATATTTATAAGAAAGAAAAGAAAATGTGATCAAAACAATAAAAATAAAATAAATCTTCATGGACATGTGTCTCTGTGTAGGATAAGTAGGGAGGGCAAATGAAAATGTCTAAACAAGACAAGCATTTTAAATATCTTTTGTAACTTCTACGTTTACAAAAATATGAACATGAATTACATTTAACAGACATACTCTGAAACACTCTTTATTCCCAGCAGCATTCTCAGCAAGTTTCAGCAGTGTCACCCGCATTCAGATAGCCCTATCTTAGTCTGGCAGGTCAGAGGGGTGCAACCGCTATGGTTGGTTTTTAATAAAGAATGGAGTAGAGCCTAGCTGGTTTGGCTCAGTGGATAGAACATCAACCTGCGGACTGAAGGGTCCCGGGTTCGATTCCGGTCAAGGGCACATGCCCAGGTTGCAGGCTCAATCCCCAGTGGGGGGCATGCAGGAGGCAGCTGATCAATGATTATCTCTCATCATTGATGTTCCTATCTCTCCCTCTCCCTTCCACTCTGAAATCAATAAAAATATATTTAAAAAAAATAAAAGAATGGAGTAGCTTCCTAGGAAATAGGAAGTTTGGACCTCCACTTGGTTGTGTTAGTTGTGCAATGCACATAAGCATCTATCAAAAAAAAAAAAAAAGAGGCTGAAATTTCCCTTCAGCAAACATTGTGCCCCGGTATGGAGCTGGATACACACAGAAAGAGCATCTTCTTTTAATCTATTCACCCCATATCTCCAAAGGTAAGACAGGAAACCTCCATGCTGAAGGAAAGAATAAAACCCAGGTGTGTCCTCCTAAATTTTTTCCTTGCTTCCACTTTTTTCTACCAGAGATTGTGACCAGATAAGGAAAAATTCAATGGTGAATATATAAACGGGAGATCGTTCACCAAAATGTCGGCAAGTTATCAAGAGCCCACAGGAATAGTGCAAGAGAATGGGAAAAGAGTGAAACTTAAGGAACTGCTGGCATTCACTGGGATACAGGGAGGCAGGCAGATGTACTGGCCTCAGCTGTGAAAGGTTCTACTTAACAGTGGCAGCAAGAAGATGCAGGGAAGACACTGAGCACCGGGAAGAGCAGAAGGCATTCAGACAGTGCTGAGAGGGGCAGGGAAAGAGACTAAATAGCAGGGGTCCTGCATTAGCCAATTTCATGCTCATGGAAAATAGTAAACATGGGTAGTAAGAAATCTTGGGAAATTCTCATTCTGGGGATGACATCAACATTTCTTAGGAAATTTGAAAGATAAAACTCCTGGCCACACTCTCAGAAACTTGGTATCCTGGAAGTCTAAATTGTTAAGCCATCCCCTACATATACTATTTTTGAAAACAATTGATCTGGAAGGAGAATGAGGCAATTCCTGGAGACTCTCAGCTCTTGGGGAAAATCTAGAGGGTGGGCAGAGGGCTGATGTTTCTGTAGTGTGGGAGAAGTTAAAAGAAAAATATTATTTTGTTACAGTTTGCATATCTCTATTATTTTGGTATGCATATCAGGATAATAGCATCTTTTGGATGTTTATGGGAGGATTAAGAAACACATTTGAATAGCAAAAGTACAAGTTTCTAAAACCATTTGCTTAATTGAAAAAGTAATCATCTAAAACCTGTGGGCTAAAAATGTGTAGAACTGAAGCTAAAAATGGTCTGAATTTTTGTTTTTGTTTCAAAGTTCTTGAACATTTATAATAAAAAAGATAAGTCTCAGATACTTTTGAAGGCCTGAGTGCAGGAACAACAGAAAAAAAAAATCTCCCCTTGTAACTTTAGATACCAGTAAATCATCAATTTGTAATTTCCTGAAGCTATTCATTACATATTTTCCAGCAAAACAAATTGGTCCTTAATAGTCCACTTTCTTTTGAGAGCACTGGATAACTGAATAGGTGGAGGGAAAGAAAGAAATTAAAGACAAAGAAGCTATTGATGAATTCTCTATGGACTCCAACAGTCAACACAATGGGAGGATCAGAACCACAATACATCATCATAGCTTAAGTACACAAGGATAAGCTGTATAGAATTTATGCCCTCACGCTAGCATTCAAAAAAAAAGTTAGAATTGAATATACATTTGTATCAAACTCCTGAAGTATACAGTCGAAAAGACGCAGATAACATCCTTTGGGGAAATATAAAACATTTTCCTTCATTTAATATTATTGAATGCAGGTAAACGTAAAATTTTCTTTTCAAGCATAGCTTTTTACTTAGAATCATTTTGTCAGCGTTTACAGCAGCCAGTGATGTTTACATCTGGAGCTGAAGAGTTTCTTGTTCAAAAAGGACTTTGCATCTGCAAACGTGATCTGTTATCACACAGTTTTATTAAAAAGTCATAGAGAAGGCACCGATGTCTAACCTACATCCATGTATCCTGAAATGTCCCTGGTATATTTTTAATGAGTGAATAAATGAACAGGCCAGATTGACATATGACATTGGCTGGTCCAATAGACTGTTTCCAGATGTCATGGGGTCTAGAAGCTGCGCTGTGCAGCTTCTGACGTGTTGCGGGGATGATATGAAAATGGTCTTGACTTGAGTGTATTTTCTATCTTCTGTCCTCCAGGATATTGAGGATATTATTTCCTTTGTGTGTGTGTGTGTGTGTTTTTCTCTCTCTAACAAATCTAATTACCTGTCATTTCAAAAGGAGATTCAAACTCTTAATTAAAAAGATGCATGTCACCATGGTGATATTATTTGTGTCAGGTAGAATATTGGTCCAACTGTGGTGGACTTCCCAGGCCATCAGTCTCTCCAAGCTCTGCCAATCCTTGCTACTGCTGTTGGAGGAGTCCAGGGTCCAGCTTCCCTAGTTCAACCCAGAAAGGGCTCTTCAAGCCTGATGCTCTCAGGGTGCACTGACATCCTTCCTGCCCCTGACCCCTGGGACTGCCATAGTGCCTTCTGTGGGTAAGTTTTACAGCTCCTGCAGAACTGGAAAGTCACTCAGAATGCGCTTAGGCCTCGGTCAGTCTAAAAACATATGATCCAATTGCTTCTGTAATTAATCCAAGTCCTTATGCTCCAGGGAGAGCAGGGGAAGTTTGGAATTAGTTGCTATTATTGCACAACCAACTGGCCCCATAACGTAGCATAGGAGGTACGGAAGCCAAGAAGATAATGTATTCATCCCTGTTCTTCATCTGTTTGCTGAAAGGCCTACCCCAGATGGCCATCCCTCTGGTTTAAAAGACTTTCTCATACAAGGGCAGAAGGCATAGTAGCTGTATTAGCTTTGTTTATGAGTACTTCTTTGCAATGGACATTGTAGGCTAACAGTAATAGTATTCTATTATAACATAAACTTATCTGTTGCTTAAACAAAAAAATAAAATGATATCCATTTCTAAGAACATACTAGAATTGAGTATAGATTAACATATTAAAAATATATGCGGCATCAACCAGACCAACCCAGCATTTCTCTGGACAATCACTAACCATTGTAAATAGATCATTGCTGCTTCTGCTCATCCTGGAGACACATGGAGCATGTGTGTACATGTGACTGGATGGCTCTTGCAAATCGGAAAGTCTACCTTTGTTCTGGAGAACACTTTTCTGTGTCTTTGAAGTGCCATTCTAACGACTTTTCAAAATAAATTGTGTGTGCGCCATTGGAAAAAAAAAATATCTGTTGCTTCCTTATCCAGTGAGATACAGAAAGGTCTAGTCATCAACTTAAATGGCTGTGGTTAACTCCATGGCCCAGCCCGGATGGCCCAGCCAGGATGGACACTTAAAAGGCACCTTAGATCCTGGTTGTAGTAAGACAATTCTTATGCTAATGTTCTTCTCTGATTTTATTCCTATTCCAAAACAAGAAAAAAAGTATGTTTATATAATGCATTTTAATAAATATACAAGTAAAAAAATGAGCCAAACACTAACAATGGAATGAGAGTGAGGTTGATCCTGAAAGCAAACAAACCCAAATATACCTAAAGTAAATATAATGATGTGGAAAACAGGGAAAATGGATTTCATTAGGGTCCAAAATCCGTTAATGCATAAGTCATATCTGAATATGTCATTTACCTGATATGCTTGATGAGTTTTATTTAGACCACTTTGTCCCAGAAAATGTCTGAGACAGGTGTTCCTCTCAGGAGAGCTCAGAGCCTTATCAGATAGATATCAAATAGTCTAATTTGTAAAAATAATTAATGAAAACCTTCTATGTGCCAGTCTCAGTAAAGGTTAGAAAGATGACAAGAACCATATCACATCTGTTTTGTTAAACCAGTTCCTAGTACACTAACTGGACTATAGTAAGCAATCAATAAGTATATGCTTATTTAAATAAAGGAATGGGTTATTTCTTCTTTCTGGGCCTGAAAACATAATCTTCATAGTTAGATTGTGCTCTAAACTCCAGAAAAGGATTTTCATACACCTGTTTGTTGCACACACCCCTGGGAGGAAAACAGGAACAATATTATTTGCCTTGACCCACCTGATGAAACAATTAATTACTGAAGAGTTAAAACAATTTACCCAAAGCCAGGCAGCTAAAGAGGAGCAAAACATGGACTATTCTTTCCCCTCTACCATGATGCCTGGGGCAACATACCGGGGTCTAAACTCATCTCCATGGTTTCCTGTTCAACTCACCCGGTAGGAAGCATAAGAACAGTGCCCCTTGCTTGGTCCACACGGAGATATTTCATTCAGAACATAACCTGCAAAAACCACCAGGCTTTGCAGACAGGAACGGACATTTGTACTTCTGATTATGTGGCAAGCACTGTGCTAGATTTTACGTATGTCAGCTGATGGAACACTCCCCCCAGTTACTCTCTGATGCAGGTATAATTTCCCTTTGGCGACATTAGATATGGGAAAAGGAAATAACCTGCCCAAGGTCAAAGAGGTGGTAAGTGGTGGAGCTAGAATTTCCACAATCTCGGTCTAGTTTCAAAGCTCTGTCTTTACTACACATTGCTTTTAAGAAAGGAAAATTGGCTGCTTTTCACAAACTATCCTGGGACCCCTGCCCCAAGAAGTAACCCAGCATGCTTGCAGTGGACCTCACTAATAAGAAGTAACCCTGGTTTCCTTTGATCAGAAAGAATGCCTCAGAACTGCATGGTGTTTACAATGCCTTGCTCTAGCAATTGCTGTCTTTCCACTGAGATGTGAAACCACAAACTAGTTGCTTTGGGTAATTAAAGATCCTTTGCACCAACTGAACGTGTCAACAGCAAATGTCCTGGGTAAATTTCAAGTAAGCAATTACGGTCTGCCAATCTGAAATGCCTTTCTAATTTCATTCCCCTAACGTATCCACTTACTGTACTTTTTAGTGTGGCTATAGATAATTCTAAAATAACCAGGCGCACACACACACAGTCAGTTGCCCCAAATAAAAAGGACAAATGGACTTTCATTTGAAGAGTGCGTCAATGTCTTCTCTATCATTGGGTAGAAGCCAACACATAAATGTTGGGAGTTAATTTTTTCCTTTACATATCAGATTTCTCAGGGCTGATTCAAGCAACCAAAAATGAAAGCTGGTTATATCTTCTTTTTTTCTATTTCACCTTTTCCTGCTATAGTGTGGGTAAATCAATTTATTCATACTCTAAGAACTTTGCACTCCTTGGAGAAAAACTATATTGAAATATTACTTTTATAGCTACAGACAACCTAATATCCAAGGTATTTTTTAAAGAGCTCTACTCTAGAAAATAAAGTGTCATCCTAAAATCCATCACACATGCTTTACTATAACAAGCCATGTTATGCCCCAAAAGGAAAAAAAAAAAATCTCAACAGCAAGCCATAATTTGAAAGATCTTTTTCTCATAGGATATAGTAGGGAGGATTTCCCTGCGGTAGATCATTTTTAAATTCACTGGCAAATCAGCTGGATAAGTAAATTGTAAAAGTAGAAAAACTATATAATATTCCATAAGTTAATTTCCCAAGCCAAGCCCTCAAAGAATTGCTTTTATAACTAATCCTCCTCACTCAAGAATATGGTAAAGAATCAAACAATTTGTAAACTAATGGCCTAGCTAATAATTCTATAATTGCTATAAAAACAAGTCAACCAATTGCTAATCCTATCAAAAAGCATTTGAAGCGGTTTTATAAGAGATCTCCCACATCCATCTAACATACCCTCTATACACACACTTGCAAAAGTGTAGCTATGCCTCCAAATGTTAAACTATATAAAGGCAAAAAAATTGGCATAAGAATACTTTTTTTTTTCATTTTAAAAGAGCCTGGATGTTTCTTATTTCTTTGATTCCATGAAAATTATACAACATTTTTCAAAATTTAAATCATAAAACGGGATCACTACTACCAAAAATTGTCTGTTTTCTCCAATTCCAGTGTAACAATTCCTCACATTAACCTCACAGAACCCCATAATTTTTAAACTTGGTGAAAGGTTTAGTGCCCATTGTCACATTCAAGTGGGAAAAAAAATGGCAAATTATTGCATTATGATCTTGAAGCTATTCGTTAGGAATGGAGGATGCCAAGTAACTGAAGAACATCACAAGGATGCAATCATGGAACCGATTCCAATCAATCTTAACTTGAATTGTTTGACTCCTTTGTAGGTTTCTAGACCTGGAAACTTAGCTAGAATGATACGTAAGTTCTAAAACACAACTGCAGGTGAATGAATAGCTTAGTCACACCATTTACATAAGTGTGTGTGTGTGTGTGTTTGTGTGTGTGTGTGTGTGTGTGTGTGTGTTAACTGTCTGAAAAGATGCCTGGATATTCAGCAGTCCTCCGTTTACAGTTAAATAGAATAAAGCACTAAAGTAGACAAGACTTAATCAAGTCAGAGGTGAACCTACAATGCAAGCCTCTAGGCTCCTGAGTCAGCTCTTTGGTCTACCCATGACAAATTATTCCCTTTACTTGCCTACAAAATATAAACTCCTGGGACACAGAACTAGTCTTTCTAATCTTTACTCTCAGTAAAATCTATCTTGATCATATCCTTGTGTGAAAAATATCCTCAATGAATGTTTATTGAATTACACTCAATTTTTTGTCTAGCATTACCAAGCCAATCCCAACCTAACTTTCTCACATTATCGTTCATTGTTTCCCAACATTAAGCACATATATCTGTCCCTGATGACATCTTATAAAAAGTAATATAAAGCTCCCTTCTCCTTTAGGAAATTAATTTTGGATTTTTTTTTCTCCCTGCAAATGAGGTAATGACAAGGTCATGAGGACTTTTAAGAAACACTTGCTGTGGGCTCAATCATCCTTTTGTTCACTGGTCATTTCTAAGCTGAGAAAAGTCAATAATTTCTCTGTTACTATAAAGGTTTTGACAGCTACACAGTAACTGCAAAAATATGCTCCAGGCCCTGAAGTAATCCATCTCATTAAAGCCTAACCTTTGACAGAAAAAAAAATTGGTAAGGAGTTAAATATTTTACATGCCTCTCATGGCAAAATGTTACTTCTTCATAAAAGAGCAATTCAGCAAAGACACTGGAAGATATAAGAGGTTTCATACAGATAAAAGGAAATCAATACTCATAAGATGATCATGATTACCTGGATATGGTACTAAGATGTCCAATACATTGTCTACAAATGATTTTAGGTGACCATATAATAGGGAGAACTGAACTCACATAATATCTCATTTTCCTATCAATTAAACAGCAGCAATGTTAAAGATAAATATAATATTTTCCTTTGTGAAATACATATTTTTTATTGAAATTGGCTATGATCTTAGTAAAAGTAATAGGGTAGGAGTATGCTTGGATTACCTCTTATTTTAGGTGAAAGCAGATAGGAGACACTAGTATCTATTGAATGCCTAGTTTGTCCTACATATTGTTCATGCCTTATGTTACTTAATCTTCACAACACAACGTGCTATTATTATCCTCACTTTGCAGAGGATGGTTCTAATAATTCTCTTGCAGAGCAAAGAGAGATTACATTTTACCCAATATCATACAAATAGTCAATGAACAACCTAGAATGTGAGCCAAGATGTATTAACCCAACATGTATACATACACTTTTCAAACACATCAAATGATCTACAAATAGAAGAGTAAGAATGTTTAAATCTCTATAATGTTCAGTGTAACATCAAAAGCCTTAAATGTAAACACACAGATTGCACATTGTATTCCAATGTCAGCACACTATATGAAGTAGCACCTATTTCTAGGAAAGGAGATCGATTAGAGCATTTTCAGATTCTAGATTTCCCATTAATTATCTTATTTTAAGCTTTTATATCAAAAATGATATATCCCTTCCATTCTTTAAACAGAATATCTCAGAAGATATATCATCCTCTATTTCAGAGACTTTATTATTTAAATTGAGATTCAATAGGTGAAGGCTCAGAAACCTTCAAGCTACTCCATATACCCAGTGGCTTCTGAACAAAAAATTTTAATCAACTTAGTTTCATTAGATTTTGTGAGAAAGAAGGTATTTATTAAATGTATCCCCCATGAACTGGAAAAGAGAAATGTCTAACCAATTAAGAAGGTGGGAAGAATAGAGGATTTGCATTGGCTTTTTGTATAACTGACTTTAACATTTTCCACAAGTGGAAGGATGGCATAGAACAAGCATGTCAAATGCAAAGGCTAACATGGACCAAATAAACAAGGTTTAAGTTTATGTGGGCTGCAACAAAACAAAAGTTTCAATTTTCATAGAAACATAGATTTATTTCGATAGAGACATGCTGAATACAAAGGGATGAAATAAATGAGTAATCATTAACATAAAATAATAGAACATTTTAATAAAAATTAATATTTTTATTGAACATTAACTTACCAGACACTGAATAACTGCACAAATTAATAAGCGTAATGCAAATAAACCTATTTTTCTTGTTTTCTGAAAGCAAAATATTTTCTGTTGCGCACACCAAACAAGTCAGTCCAAGACTAATGACGTGGCCATCGGCTGCTAAAATATTCGCTGCTAGTATTAGTGGAGAGAAATGGTGCACCTGTGCCTAAGGCATTTAAGGGAAATGAATGCAACACGATTATAGTAATTAGTCATTAGCGAACGTTTAGTTCGTTATTAATAATTATGTGTAAGAGGATATTGTAAAAATTAAGTTATGAAATTTTTATTAAAACGTTTCTTACATACTGTTATATTGGTTGGGCCACAAAAATATTCCTTGTGGGCTGTGAGTTTGACATGCTTGGCATAGACTACTAGTAAGTGAAGGTTACGCTTTACCTTGTAAATCCTCCTGACAAGTTTAATTAACTGACAGTAACTTGTTTTCCTTATAAACCAATACATGGCCTCAGAATTCTTACAAATTCTTATCAAATATTTTTATTATTGATAAGAAGTAATAAATAGCAATAGTAAATTATTTAAATTGGCATCTATCACTTAGACCTCTGTTCTGCCTGTAACAGAAACTTCAAATGACAGTAATTAATCACACCACGTAAATGAAGTCCAGAGACAGGTCAGGGCTTGTATTATACCTCACAAATTCCTTAGAACCCACGATCCCTTTATCTTTTTTGGAAACCTCAGCACTAAATTTCATATTAAAGTTTACCTTATTGGTTAAGTTTGATCTATCATCATGTAACGGTTAGGGATTTATTAGAAATATAAAATCTATATAAGTGATGTATGGAGATTTATTATAGGGATTAGACATTGTGTGGTTGTCAGAGTGGGTTAAGTAGTTCATGAAAGGCTGTGGCCCATGATGTGATGCCAGGCCTACAGTCAGTAAGGATCCCAGCCAGGTAAGGAAGGGAGACAGGAAGTTAGGAAAAGCAAAACAAACTAGAATACATGAAGGCAAGCTGAAACTCATGAAGATGGACTAGAACATCAGTCTCTCACAACCTCCAGGAATCCTACTTTTATTATGAGGATGACCTGAGAAGACCTAGTACGCTTCGTTGTGGAATTGCACAGAAGCCTGAAGATACCCGGGGATTCAAACAAACAAAAATAATAATAAAGGAGATCCAGCTGCTGCCCCACAGGGCTCCTGTGGCTGCTGGGCTTTAAAAATCATATCAACATTCTATGTAGTAAGAAGAAACGTATATTTCACAACTGAATCAGCTCTCTTTAACCTCTTAAAATGTTTAAGTTTAGTATTAACTATTAACACATTTAGTACAGCATATATCTAGAAATTTGCCATCTTGCATGACAGAAATTCTATGCCCGTTGAACAGAAACTCTCCCCTCAGTCCCTGGAAACCACCATTCTACCCTCTGTTTCTATGAGTTTGACTAATTTAGACATTTCATATAAGTGAACTCAGAGAGCACTAGTCCTTCTGCAACTGACTTATTTCATGTAGCATCGTAGCCTTAAGATCCATCACATTGTAGTATATGACAGGATTTTCTTCTTATTCTTGACTGAATAATATTCCATTGTAAGTAACTACCACATTTTCTTTACCTATTCATGCACTGATGCACATTTGGGTGGTTTGCTCTTCCTGACTATTCTGCATCTTCACAAGCACCTTGTTATTTTCTGTGTTTTTAAATTTGTAATTCCCTGATAATTATTTATTTTGAGAATCTTTTCATATGCCTGTTTGTTATTTGTATGTTTTCTTTAGAAAAGCAAAAAGCCTATTCAAGTCCTTTGCCTATTTTGTAATCAGGTTATTTGAAGTTTGGCATTTTTTTACTATTGGGTTGTATAAGTTCCTTATAGATTTTGAATATTAATTCCTTATCAAATATAAGGTTATTATTTGTAAATGTTTTCTCCAATTCTTTTGGTTGTTTTTCACTCTATTGATATTACTTTGCTGCATTCTTAGTTTTATGCAGCCCCACTTGCCAACTTTTGCTTTTGTTGTCTGTGTTTTGGTGTTATATTCACAAAATCATTGCCAAGCCCAACGTTATGAAGATTTTCTACTCTGTTTTCTGTTAGGAGTATTATAGTTTCACACCTTGTATTTAAGCTCTTAATCCATTTTGAGATGATTTTTGTGGAGATTGTAAGATAAGGGTCCAATTTCATTCTTTTACATGTGGAAATACAAGATCATTTTTCCCAAGATTATTTTTTTGAGGAGAGTCTCCTTGCCTCTGTGTTATCTTGGCACCCTGGTCAAAGACCAGTTGAACATATGCACATGGATTTATTTCTGGACTTACTACTCTTTTGCATTGTTCTATATGTCTGTCTTTAATTACAGTACCATCCTCATTTGATTATTGTAGCATTATAATATACTAGAGGCCTGGTGCACGATATTCATGCACTGGTGAAGTCCCTAGGCCTGGGCAGCGATCAGGGCAGATCAGGGACTTCCAGCTGCTGGCCAGGGCCTTCCTTCTTTGGCTGCTGGCCAGGCCTTCCTCCATTCCATGCCACCCCCTGGTGGTCAGCACGCATCATAGCAAGTGAGCAAACTCCCGGTTTCTGGATGAACTCCCGAGGGGACACTTTGCATGTTAGCCTTTTATATCCTATATAATAAAAGAGAAACATGCAAATTGACCGTACCTCTGCTATGCCCACCAGCCAAGCAGAGCGAGTATGCAAATTAACCCAACCAAGATGGTGGCAGCCACAGAGCTGGAGCAAGCAGGAGGCTTGGGTTGCCCCTGGCGATGGAGGAAGCCAAGCTTCCTGCCCACTCTGGCCGGCCCTGGCCTCCGCTCGAGGCTACAAAGTTTCAATTATCCTATCTAATAAAAAAGTAATATGCAAATTGACCATCACTCCAACACACAAGATGGCTGCCACCATGTGGTCAAAGATGGCTGCCCCCATGTGGACACAAGATGGCCACCACAAGATGGCCAGCAGAAGAGGGCAGTTGGAAGGGACCAGGCCTGCAAGGGAGGGCAGTGGGGGCGATCAAGCCTGCAGGGGAGGGCAGTTGGGTTGACCAGGCCAGCAGAGGAGGGAAGTTGGGGGCGACAGGGCCTGCAGGGAAGGGCAGTTGCGGGGGACCCAGGCCTGCAGGGAGAGCAGTTGGGGGGAACCAGGCCTGCAGGGGAGGGCAGTTAGGGGTGACCAGGCCTGCAGGGGAGGGCAGTTAGGGGTAACAGGGCCTGTAGGGGAGGGCAGTTAGGGTCAATCAGGCTGGCAGGGGAGCAGTTAGGCATCAATCAGGCTGGCAGGGGAGTGGTTAGGGGGTGATCAGGCTGACAGGCAGAAGCGGTTAGGGGCAATCAGGAAGGCAGGCAGGCAAGCAGTTGGGAGCCAGCAGTCCTGGATTGTGAGAGGGATGTCCGACTGCCCATTTAGTCCCGATCCTACTGGGATTGGGACTAAACGGGCAGTCGGACATCTCTTGAGGGGTCCCAGATTGGAGAGGGTGGAGGCTGGGCTGAGGGACACACACCCCCTGTGCACGAATTTCATGCACCAGGCCTCTATTAGAAGATAAATAAATACCAATACCTGCTTCCAGCCGGCCCTGGCCTCCGCTCAAGGAGGCGCTGAAAGAAAAAAAGGAGGGGCTGAGAACTTGGGTTGCTGGGGGCTGTGGCCAGCCTGCAAACAGCCATCAGCCCCTCACCCAGGCTGGCCAGGCACCCCAGCGGGACCCCTCACCCTGATCCAGGACACCCTTCAGGGCAAACCAGCCGGCCCCCACCCGTGCACCAGGCCTCTATCTATACTAATAAAAGTGTAATATGCTAATTAGACTGGGAGACCTTCCAGGAGACCTTCCGGACATTCTTCTGGACAAAGCCATGGTGGTGGGGCTGTGGTAGAGGTGGTTAGAGGCCAAGAGGGGAGGGCAGTTGTGAGTGATCAGGCTGGTGGAGGGCAGGGCCGTTCGGGGTAAGCAAACCAGCAGGGGGGCCAGTTTGGGGCCAGCAGGCTGTCAGTGGGGCTCAGTTGGAGGTGATCAGAACAGCGGGGGAGGGGGGAGTTTGGAGTGAGCAGGCCAGCAGGGAGGCAGTTGGGGGCAAGCCGGCCAGTGGGGAGGTAAGATGGGGGCGAGCAGGCCAGCAGGGGGGGCAGTTGGGGGTGAGCAAGCCGGCAGGGGAGGCAGCTGGGGGCGAGCACACTGGCACTGGGGGAAGTAGGGGGTTATCAGGCTGGTGGCGGGGGGGGGGCAGTTGGGGCCGAGCAGGCCAGCAGGCAGAGTGGTTAGGGGCAATCAGGCAGACAGGCAGGCAGATGAGTGGTTAGGAGCCAGCAGTCCCGGATTGCGAGGGGATGTCCAACTGTCGGTTTAGGCCCAATCCCTGTAAACCGGCAGTAGGACATCCTTCGAGGGGTCCCAGATTGGAGAGGGTGCAGACCGGGCTGAGGAACAGCGCCCCCCCTCCCCCCGTGCATGAATTTTGTGCACCAGGTCACTAGTATAGAGATATTAAAATAAGAAGTATGAGGACTCTAGGTTTGTTTCTCTTTCTCAGGAATGGTTTGGATACTTGGGATCCTTCCTGGGTCCATATGAATTTTAGGATTATTTTTTCCTTGTCTTCAAAAACTGACTTTGGGATTTTGATACAGATAGCATTAAATCTATTGATCACTTTGGGAAGTATGGACATTTTAACATAATTAACTCTCCCTTTCATGAAAACAGCACCTCTTTCTATTTATCTTGTGTTCTTTAATTTCTTTCAGAAATATTTTGTAGTTTTCAGTGTACAAGTCTTTTGTCTTATTTGTTGTTTATTCCTAAGTATTTTATTCTTTATGATGCTATTATAAATATGATTGTTTTCTTAATTTCTTTTTTAATTTTTAGTTGTTAGTAGATAGAAATGGAACTGATGTTGAGGTGTGGGTATTGTGTCGTAAAACTTTGTTGAAATCTAAGAATTTTTTGGTTGAATATTTAAGGGTTCATACACGTAAGATCATATTATTTGTGAATAGAGATAATTTTACTTCTTTCTTTCTGACTTGGATGCATTTTTTTCTCTTGTCTTGCCTAATTGCTCTGGCTAAGATTCCCAGTACTGTGTTGAATAAAGGTAGTGAGAGTGAGCATCTTTGTTTTATTCCTGATTTTAGAGAAAAGGCTTTCAGTTTTTTACTCTCAAGTATGACCTTTCAGTTTTACACTCTCAAGTATGATATTAGTTGTGGGTTTTTCATATTTGGCCTTTTCATATTATTATTATATTGATTTATATCCCTTCTATTCCTAGGTGGTTAAGTATTTTTATTATGAAAGGGTATTGAATTTTGTCAAAGGCTTTTTTTTCTGCATCTATTGATCATATGAATGTATCCTTCATGTAATTGTTGTGGTATAATACATTGATTTTCCTGTCGAACCATACTTGCAGTCCAGAGATTAAATCTCACTTGATCTTGGTGCATGATTCTTTTAATGTGCTGTGTATTATGTTTTCCAGTATTTTATTGAATATTTTTTTCACCTATATATATCAACAATATTGACCCATTATTTTCTTGTCATGTTTTTTTTCTGCCTTTGGTATCAGGTTTTTAATTATCTATTTTAAGCAGATGACAACTTAAGTTCATTTGCACACAAAAATTCTACACTTTTACTTCTCCCACATATATATTTTATGCTGTTGATGTTACACATTACATATTTTAGATCATGCATTTATTAAGATGTTTTATAATCATAGTTTTTTATCTATGATTTGTTTTTTTAACTTCTACTAGTATACTGGTATTATACTTATGCACCTGGCTGGTATGGCTCAGTGTTGGAGCGCCAACCCATGAATCAAGAGGTTGCCAGTTTGATTCCTGGTCAGGACATATGCCCAGGTCATGGGCTCAAATGTTTCTATCTCTCTATCTCTCTCCCTTCAACTCACTAAAATCAATGAAAATATTAATTTTTAAAAGTGACTTATGCACCACCATTACAGTATTACCATATTCTATTTGTTTATATATTTATCTTTACCAGTGAGTTTTATACTTTTTATGCTTTCTTCTTGTTTTTTATCATCCTTTCATTTCAACTTGAAGAAGCCCCTTTAGCATTTCTTCTAAGGCAGATCTAGTTGTGATGAGATCCCTTAGGCTTGGTTTATATGGGAAAGTATATATTTCATTTGTGAAGAATAACTTTGCCAGATATGGTATTTTGGATGGCAATATTTTTCTTTCAGCACTCTGAATATAACATCTCAATTACTTTTGTCTTGCAAGATTTCTTCTGAGAAATCCACTGGTAATCTTATGGAGGGTTCCTCTATACATGAAAAGTCACTCTTCTTTTGTTGTTTTCAAAATTCTCTCTTTGTCTTTTAAGTTTAAAAAATTGACTTTAACATAACTCAGTGTGGAATACTAGTATTTCCAATTTCTCCTTGTCAAATACTTTGAACTTCTTGAATCTCAGTGTCCACTTCCTTCCCCAGATTTATGAAGGTTTCTGCCATTATAGCTATAAATAAGCTTTCTGTCCATTTCTTTGTCTCCTCTTCTGAGAATCCCATTATGAATATATTAGTGCACTGATGGTGTCCAATAAGTTTCTTAGGCTCTCTCTACTCTTTTTCATTCCTTTTTTTCTTCTGATTGGATAATTTCAAATGACTTATGTTAAGTTCACAAATTATTTTTCCTGCTCCATCAAATCTGTGTTCTACCCTCTAGTCAATTTTTCAGGTTAGATATTATATTTTTCAGCTCTAAAATTTCTATTTTTTCTATTTCTTTGTTGATTTTCTTTCATTTTGTTCATGCTTCATTTTCATGGCTCATAGAGGATCCTTCTGATTATCTTGAACTATTTGTCAGGTAATTCACATTCCTCTACTTCTTCCTTCCTTCCTTCCTTCCTTCCTTCCTTCCTTCCTTCCTTCCTTCCTTCCTTCCTTCCTCCTTCCCTCCCTTCCTCTCTCCCTCCTCCCTCCCTCCCTTCCTTTTCTTGTCCTTCTCCTTCTTCTTCTCCTTCTCCTTCTCCTTCTCCTTCTCCTTCTCCTTCTCCTTCTCCTTCTCCTTCTCCTTCTCCTTCTCCTTCTCCTTCTCCTTCTCCTTCTCCTTCTCCTTCTCCTTCTTCTTCTCCTTCTCCTTCTCCTTTCTCCTTCTTCTTCTCCTCTTCCTCTTCTTCCTCCTCCTCCTCCTCCACCTCCTCCTCTTTCTTCTTCTTTGGATTGGTTTCTGTAGTTTTATTTTGGTCCTTGTTTTGGCCCATGTTTCTGTCTTTCTTCATGAGCCTGTAACTTTGTGTTGGGATCAGTGTATTACTAAAACAGCTAGCTCTCCCAGTCTTACAGACTTCCTATGTATAAGAGAAGATACTCACCTATCGCCCAGCTAGAGAGTTAGTTGTAGGGCCTCTGAAACATTTTGGTCAGAGGAATGTTACAACTCTGTCCCGCATGCAATTGTTTAATTAGAGTGGCTTGCCAGGTTTTGTTTTTCTGGTGCTCTCTTGCTCCCTATGGTGTCTCTCTGGCACTTTAAGTTTTCTAGTTATACAGCAGCAAGCCATCTGCACTTCCTTATTCTCAACTGCCACCAGACTTCCAAAGAATACCAGCTCCTCATCAGTACCCAGAGTCAGGCAAGACAGATATCAACCCTCTGGGTAGCCTTCTGAAAATCAGAACATCAGACACAGGTTCCACTTCTTCTCTTTCCTACCAAGAGAGAAGCCTCACGTCCATCACCTTCCAACCATGCTGAGCTATGCTGACCTCAACAAGCTGTCCCCCTACTCCTTGTTATCCGTGGCCATAAGGAATCTAAACTGTGTTAGTCAAATAGGCTCAGATTGATGCCAAGCAGAAACCAACCCTTCAGGTAGCATTTTGAAAATCCAGAATGTTGGATGCATATTCCACTTGTCTCTTTCTCCCTGGAGAAAAGTTTAAGTCAGAGTATTCTTTCTCAGCCCTGAGCTGTGGCAGCTTGGGTTAAGTTAATGCGGGTAAAGTTAAATTGCTCTTCTTACCCATTTCAATGCAGCTGTTCTTGGCTCTTTGCTACCCTGGGGTACTTCCACTTCTTAATTGGATTCTGGAATTCTCATAAAAGTATTCTGGTTCATAACCTGTTGTCAAATTGATTAAATTTTCTTTGAGGGAACTAGGGCTGGGGATTCCTAGTTTACCATCTTGTTGATATTACATCTGAATCAGCTCTTTTCCAACAGCCTCCTCAGAAGTCCTACCACACACTTATTTAAAACTTAATTTCTACAGCTTCACCATAAGGACAGACTGCAACAGAAGCTGCAAATTAAAGTATTTAGGCTTAGCAGCCACTTTTCCAACTAAAAATAGAGCTTCTGGTATTAAAGTAGCAGGGGAAACTATATTAACCAGTAAGAATAAGTGGTTCTCTCTATAGCACTTTAGATGAAGAGGATATTTTGCTTCCAGTAAGACATATAAAAAATACTTATAAATTATTACTTAGTACTATAGCACTTATCCCTATTTCATCTACCTTAACTTGTTTATCATATCTCCCTGCCTATAGAATGTGTTATTCACTGCTGGTGCTCAGAAAATATAAATGTTGGTTGAGTAAAACTATTGATACATCAATAGCTTGTGTCACTCTATTGGCATACCCATGTTTCATTTTACCCAGGATTATAGGCCTTGGAAACTTCCAATATCTGCCTACAACCTAGATGTCAAGTATATAAAGTTCTAAGAAGACTTGACTTTAATCAAATTGGGAGTATCTTTTAGAGGCCAAAAACCTGTTCAACTCAGCTGCAGTCCCTGAACTTATCAGACCAGAAGGTTCCCTAGTTATATAATTTCTACCTACCTTATCCTGTTTCATAGCACCCAGTACAATTATAATTCATTAATTACATTTATAATTGTAGAGTTTTCTGCTACATATGTAGGCAAAGACCTTGTTAGTCTCAAGACACTCATGTCTCTATGTTCTAGCACAGTACTTGGCACAGAGCCGATGCACAATAAATATTAACTAATGAATAAATGAATGAATTGACAAATGACTTTCACCACATCCTAGCCAGCCTTGAGGGTAGACAATACAGAACTGTAGAAAAATAGCCAACCTACTCATTTTACTATTGGAGAAAGAGAGGTCTACAGAGTACTGGTCAATCATCTAAGTTTAAAAGCTACCAGGCAGTGGAGCTAAAACTGGAGCCCAGGCCTCCATTGTCTCAGTCCAGCACTCAATGAAATGTTGTACTCAACCTACAACACTACTCAGCTCACTACACTCCCCTACCACTTTCAACTATTCCTGCTATATCTAAATTTACTTAGTCAATAAATAGTATTGAGTCTCTACCATGTACCAGGTACTGTTCCAAGTAGTCAAGTAGCCAGATCTCTAACTTTATGACACCTCACAGTTTGGTTGGAAAATGTACAGTAATCAATGAATCCAACAAACAAAAGTAAAATTACATCTGTGCAAAAACTACGAAAGAGACAGACATGGAGCCACGTGTTCTTTTACTATGTAGACTTGTCCTAGAACAGGGAAATCCCTGAGAAAGTAATAATGCTGAAGTTGAGAGTTGCTGAATCAGGAATAGCTAGGTAAAGAAGGGTAAATGTAGCATTCCACAAAATAAGAATAATCTGGAGAATTCCCTATGATAAAAGGTAATATGATGTGTAAACAATTTTTGTAGTAATCTTTGGTTATAGAGGGTCTCTATTCTAAAAAGAACAGTTGCTTCTCAATAGGTAAAGTTAACATGGGTATTTCTTCAGATGGAGACATAAAATTACAGAGCAAATAAAAGGGGCCTTGGAACTCTAGTATTCCACATTATAAAGCAAAATGCAAGCCATGAGAGCATGCATACTTGCAAGCCTTAATCCATGTGCACTGTTCAATATTTCACTCCATTCCACAAAATCCATAGAAGGTATCAGGAAACAAAAGCATTCTTTTCCATCTGCAAAACCTAATTACATACTCCTCTGGAAAGATAGCGCATCTTCCCATGAAGAATATTATAGCAATGTCTTTGAGATCGCCTGTTCCTCAATAGCTGACAGAGGAGATACGACGATACTTCATGTAAACAGAATCTCTATTGCATTATCAAGTGCAGGCCCTATGACCTGTAAACCAGGAAGCAGTCCCTCCAGGCTCACCAGGGAATAAGCAGGAGAAAGTGATAAATGGGAACTATTCAACTGCTCAGCAGTTTGAAGCTGCTGTTTACTGAGGCCTACACAATAATTTAACACACGCCATGAACCACTTGGAAATGTAATAAAATAAAATAAAACTATTTATCACTGGTAAAGCTTAGGGTCAAAGCATTCACCTGTGACTCAGCTGATCCTTGCGGCTACTGATTTTCAAATGTGTCTTCATCAGGAAGAACAGGGAGATTTACTATTTTTAAGGAGTATTCAAGGCAAAGACCTTGATCATTTTTACAATAAAAAATATTACTTTTCATTTTCCTAGAACCTTGGAATCATGAGTGGTTTGGGGGCAAATGGTTGAATATTGGGCTTGACTTCTGAGCAGAGCAAAAAAAGAGACAAATGCTAGTATTTAAAAAACCATAAACAAAGGGAAATGGCAGAAAGATAAGTGTGGTATTCAGATTGAACAATGGTAACCCAGTACATTTTTGAAATTTGACATCATTTATATTTTTATTCCAGTTATAGTAATACTCTCATACCACCATTGTTACTACTGAAATTTTTACTACTACCACCACTATTTATTATTCATTAAAAACTTACAAGGTGCTAGTCTTTAGCAAATTCATTCCAAAACTATGTATCTTATCCCTACTCTGTGCAGAACATTGTGTTAAGTCCTGAGCACACCCTAAATGGCTTAGCTTTTCAGTGCTAAGCACTTGCAGGAAGTAAGCTGTTTTGTATGCCTATATTTTACATCTTGAAGATATAATCATGGGTGATTATCCGATATTTCCACTTAACAAGAATATTCACAAGTGATAGAGAACAGAATGTACAGTGAAACATTTGCATGTGACACTTTAGGGCAAAAAAAAACCCACATGCCAGTGATTAGGAAAACCTGGAAGAGACTTGCAAGGCTCCATGAGAGGAACAATAGTATCCTCTTCCTTCCAATACATTCTGAGCAGAACCGCAGGATTAACTGAGAGCTAAAACTGGAGCCTAGGCCTCCATTGTCTCAGTCCAGTACTCAATGAAATGTCCTACTCAACCCACAACACTACTCAGCTTACTACACACTCCCCTACCACTTTAAACTATTCCTGCTATATCTAAATTTATTTACTCAGTCAACAAATAGTATGGAGTCTCTACCATGTGCCAGGCACTGTTCCAAGTAGTCAAGTAGCCAAATCCTCAATATGGCACAACTTTTATTAATTCAATCTGCATTGAGCAACTATTGCGCTGACTACAGTACTAAATTTTTCAATTAAATTTTTTATTCTGAAAAAATTACCCAAAACACATCACTTGCTGAGAAATGATACAGAGAGATCCTAGTAGCCTTTACTCAGTTTCCTCCAATGGTGACATCTTATAATTGTGCAATATTATAGCCAGGATGTTCCATTAATATGGTCAAGATACAGAACATTTTTATTACCACAGAGAACCCTCGATGGTCTTTTTGTAGCCACAACCTTTTTGTTTGTACTGCCAAACACTCCTTAACCATCTATAATCACTAATCAGTTCTAAGTTTCTACAATTTGGTCATATTGAGAATCCTATATAATAAAAGCCTAATACGCAAATTGTCTGACCAGGAGTTCAACCGGAAGTTCGACTGCTCGCTATGACGTGCGCTGACAACCAGGGGGCAGCACGGAACATGACTGGCAGCGGGCAGCAGTGGAGATGCTGCCAGCTCCAATGGGTCCCGAGGAGAGTGGGACCACGGCGGAATGGTGGAGCAGGTGAGCGGGTGGTGCCAGGCCAAGGCAGGTGCAAGCGGGGGCTTGATCACCACACCAATCACCCTGCAGATGGCAACCAGCGGCGGCAGCGGGGGGTGGGGCCTCCACCTGGCTCCCAAGTGCTAAGGGAGCCAGGCAGGGGGCCTGGCCCCAATCAATCGCCCCATAGGCAGGATGGTGGAGCAGGTGAGGGGGAGGCACCAGGCCACGGCAGAGTGCCAGGTGGGGCTGTAGGCTGGGGGTGCGAGCTGGGGCCTGATCCCTGCAGGCCACCCCAAGGGACCTCACCCATGCATGAATTCATATACCGGGACTCTAGTATTATATAAATGCAAGCATATATAGTATGTAACCTTTTTGAGGACTGGCTATACTTATTGAATTAATTCTCTCAGGTTATTTTGTGTATCGATAGGTCCATTCTATGGTATGGATGTACCACCATTTTTTGGATCATTCAACCATTAAAGAACATCCAGTTTTGAGCTGTTACAAATAAAACTTCCATAAACATTCACAGACAAGTTTTTGCATGAACATAAGTTTTCATTTCTCTGAGATAAGTGCCTAGGGGATCAATTGCTGAATAGTTCTAAAATTTTATTTGGTTCCTCCTTCTATCTTCTATTTCTTTGCTGTGACTTCCTATTTTTTTCATTTATTTCAAGCATGTCCATAATTGCTTATTGGAACATTTTTATGGTGGCTACTTTAAAACCCCTTGTCAGATAACTGTAAGTGTATTCTCAGTATTGGTATCTGTCAACTGTTTTCCTTCCTCATTTGAAAATCTTCCTGATATTTTTCTATGACATGTAATTTTTAAACTAGAAACCTGGACATTTTGGTATTACCGTGTTTCCCCGAAAATAAAACATCCTCCGAAAATAAGACCTACTTACAGGTTTCCTTCTGAGTGAAATATAAGGCATCCCTTGAAAATAAGGCCCACAGGCTCTGTCTCAGAATGAAAATTAATTTACCGTAAACTGGTCGCTAGGGCCGCCCCGACTGGCGTCTAGCAACCAGGGACGTTACGCGGAGTCCTGACGTCACTGCTGTGTGGAGGCGGAGCAGAGGTCGGAGTGAGGTGGTGAGTGCGGGGCGGGAGAGAGGAGGAGACTTTCGCAGATGCGTGTAGAAGAACAGGAGGATTAGAGCGGACGGGACGCGGCAAAGGTGGTGAGTGCTGGTCTGTCTCTGGTGACACTACCTGATGCTCGCGGCCGCCTTCATGATGACTGAAGGTTCTCAGTCAGTGGCAGACCCTGCTCCAGCCCAGATCCAGGCCCCAGCAAGCCCAGTGACAGTCCCCAGGCAGGCCCCAGGGGGTAAATGTCTGATAAAGGGGTAGGGGGGATGTCTGGTGAAGGTGTTCAGTGGCACAGGGGTGTGTGGAGGGGGATCACTTAAAATGACACAGGAGGATCAGAGAGGGCAATCAGAATGACACAGGAGGATCAGAGGGGACAATCAAAATGACACAGGAGGATCAGAGGGAACAATCAAAATGACACAGGAGGATCAAAAGGGGTTACTAAAATGGTAATCCCCCCTCTGATTCTCCTGTGCCATTTTGATTCCCCCCTCTGATCCCCCCTGTGTCATTTTGAGTGATCCCCCTCCCCCCACCTTGATACCCCAATTCCTTTTTTTTTACCCCTAGAAATGAGCGCAAAAAGAAAAAGCTACTCCATGGAGTACAAGGAAGGAATCGTGGAAGACTCTTGGGGACAAAATCTTACTGCTTTCTGCAAAGAGAAGATGTTGAGTATCCGATTGGTCCGAAAATGGCGAGCAGAGTATGGTAACCTCATTGAACAAGTGGACAAGGGAAATGCTAAAAAGCGCAAGTGTGGATCAGGTCGGCAACCATTATTTTCCGAGCTGGAAGACCTGATCTGTGAATGGGTTGTTGACAGGAGAGCAAAAGCTTTGGTTGTGAATAGGGCTCAGATTCAAAAATTTGCCCTTGCAATGGCACCACAGTTTGACATAGCCCCCGAAGACTTCAAAGCATCACAACACTGGCTGGATAATTTCCTTCAGCGAAGTGAACTGTCTTTAAGAAGATCTACAACATTGTTTAGGTTGGAAGATACTCAAGTTATTAAGCGAGCACTTGCATTCAAGTCCTTTATTGATGATGCTGACTTCTCTAAATACAATCTTTCCAACATGATTGCTATGGATGAAACTGCAGTGTTTATGGGCCAATCATCTCAAACAACAATTGAACAGCGGGGTGCCTCCTTAGCGTACATTCCCTCCACTGCTTACGAAAGTGCACGTGTTTCCTGTATTTTGGCAATTTGTCTGGATGGCACTAAAATCCCACCTTTAATCATTTCTAAGGGCAAGAAGGAAAAGATTGAACGTGTTTTGGGCATTTTTATTCTTGAAACTGAAAAAGCCTGGGCCACACAAGCAGTTATAAGGAAGTGGGTCAATTTAATGCTGCTGCTTGTTATGCGAGGGAGCCAAAGAGGTCTGCTAGTCTGGGATGCAGCCAGCACTCACTGCGCTAAAGACATGAAGACATTTCTTCACGAAAGAAAAATAGATCAGATAATGATTCCCGCAGGAATGACAGCCTATCTCCAGACTCTTGATATTGCAATAAACAAGCCATTCAAAGACAATTTGCGTATGGAAATTAATGACTACATTGAAAATAGAACGGAGAGAAATCAGCGTGGAAACTTTGTGAAACATAAACTGCAAGAAGTTGTGACTTGGGTGAAGAATTCATGGGAGAAAATCACTGACAGTTGCATTGCAAATGCACTGCGAGCAGGCTACCTTGACAAGAAGTACTCATTTAAAGACAGTGCTATTGCTAAACATGAGAGATTTGGTCCACTGATTCTGAAAGAAATGGAGTCACAGTAATTCACCAGGAAATTCAGGAATTGGATTATTATGATGATGTTCCAGAAGATGATGACATGATTGTCATTGAATAAATGAGTAAATTCTTGATACTGTAGGATTCACAGTTTGTCTGGTTTGTGTTGACAACTACTGTACTACTGTACCGTATACAGGTAATAAATTTCCTTTATTTTCATTTAACA
The DNA here is from genome assembly GCF_963455305.1 of Plecotus auritus. Lineage (NCBI taxonomy): Eukaryota > Metazoa > Chordata > Mammalia > Chiroptera > Vespertilionidae > Plecotus > Plecotus auritus. The sequence continues at coordinate 237,585,920 of NC_137770.1, read as the reverse complement.
ATAAATGTGTACCATATTCTTCTTCATGGAAAAATAAGACATCCCCTGAAAATAAGACCTAGCGTGTCTTTGGGGGCAAAAATTAATATAAGACACTGTCTTATTTTCGGGGAAACACGGTATGTTATGAGACTTTGAATCTTATTTAGAACTTTGATTTAACAGGCCTCCTCTGATGTGGATCCTGTTGGAAAGGAGGGAGGCACTGCCACCTTATTGCCAGCCAGAGACGGATTTCCAAGTTATCTTTAAAGACTCCAGGGAAACCCATTATCACTGGGCTTGGGTGGGAGTAGGACCTCCCACTACACCTGTGCTGCACTACCTTGTATGGGAGAGTACAGGGAGCCTCCCCACTGCTCCTCAGGCAACCTAAACTGAAGGGACCAGAGGGTAGCCCTTTGCTTACTGGTGAGTGGTAGTGAAAGTCCTAACTCTCCACTAGGCCTCCGTGGATATCAATCCACAAGAAGAAAGAGGGGTGTGGTGCCATTGCTGAGAGGGAGGTAAATGTCACATCTGGCTTCCCACATGGTCTCCATAAACCTCCTGGGGAACATCCTTGTTTATTCACTGCCCAGTGAGGGTCAACATCCCAGCTGCTCCTACTGACACCATCCCAACAGGGGCCTAGAATGACTCATTGCAACCTGACAATAGTAGAAATCCAGTCTCTACTCAGCTTTTGCTGATGAGAGTGGAGTGAGACCACAGTTTTTATCTGTGGGTTTTGGCTGGAGTAGAGCAGTTGTCGTCTAAAAGTCATCTGCCTTGCTGCATTACCCCTTTCCTGCTTCCTGGATTAGAGAAAGTGAGCTTTCCATGGGCCCATTGGTGTTTCCGAGTTGCTGGCTTCTCTAGAACATAGTCATATAGTCCCCAAACCCTCCCACCACCCCCGCAAAAAATTCAAAGGAACACTGCAACAATTTCAACAATTTCAACATCCCTAGTTGGTCTCTCTTCTTCTTGTCACCTATGTATTATATAATATATAGAAAATATAGTTTTATATTTGTTAAATGTCAATTTTTTATCAGTACTTAAAAGAAGGAATAGAGCAATGAATGTCTATCTTTTTGGAAGTGGAAATCCTCCATACATTATTTTATTTCTTATAGTTCTTCAGCAAATATTTATTGAGATACTAAGTACCAGTGATACAAAATGGATAATATAGTTATGGTTTCTACCCTCAATGTGACTAATTTAGTCTGTCAGACAGATTAAAAAACAAAAATATAAAATTATTAATTATAATTTAACTAAATTGTACTTCTTTGTAGCATATGAGCAATAGGGAGCTTAGTTTTTATACTATATTTTATATAATATCTTACATAGTAGTATGTATTAATTGTAAATAATATGATATATAAAAAAGAACATAGTTGTTTTTTCATTCAATTATGGAATAGAGTACTAGCATTTATCTTTTAAAATAAATAAACTTAAGGAAATTAAAATAGTATTATATATAGTGCCTCATAAATTTATGATATAATGGCAGTTGAAAATTATGCTCAAAAATGTTTAATCAAAAATTAGAAGTTGAGGAAATTTCTGGGTGTTACATTCTTACACTTTTGAGATCATAATTAATGACAACTCAATTCTCTTTCAGATTACCTCTTACTCTCACTGATAAGACACAATTTCACATTGAATGAACTTTAGTTATAACTCAGTATGGTGATTCTTAGGTTTTTGGTGTCCATGAAACCTTTTAGTGACACTCTCCTACTTCAGTATGGAAAGTTCAGCTACTTTATTTGTCTTTGGATTGAGCTGACTTCATTGTCTACCACCTTCCAAAGAACATGCTGACATTTTTAATTACATGAACTGCTGAGAAACCACAGCAGGATACAGACCAACCCATCAAAAGTGAATTGAGGACTCCCTTGATGTGGAGAGCTAATTATGTGACTATGGGGAGTGGGACACTGATTGAAATCCTTCTGACTTTTCAGTGCTGGCTCTGTAGGCTAGCTCCTGAGAGGAATAGTAAATGAAGATGAGCTGTTCTCTGTTTGCTCCAAGGTACTGCCGTCCTTCTCTATTAGAAGTCAACTGCAAAGACCCTGCTTCCCTCCCCCAAAATGAAGAGTTCAGACAGGCAGGAATGTTCTGTTTCATAGATCTTGAAGCAGTCTTCATCGTGACCTGAAAAGATGTGGAGAACCTGTCTTCAGACTCTTTATATTAAACTTACTGTCTCTCCAGTTTCTCTCAAACTTACCTCGAATTTCAATATTTAAAAAATAACACCAACCATTTTATGTATGTATGTTTGTATGTATGTATGTGTGTGTGTATATAGATATATAATGCATATGTATGTATATGTTTATTTAACATTTGCATATATAATTTTATTAAATTACCTAGGAACAGATCAATCCCATGAAATTATGAAAAAGGTTACTAAATATAGAAGACCTGTGTTTGAATTTCATTCTATGACTTTGAGCAGCTATGTTGTATTATAAAGATATCATAAGATAGTACTATTACTATGCTTCTTAAAGAGATATTAACTAAATGGTGATATCTAACATTTTTCTACCTAATATCCATTATATGCATGGCTCCTTGCATCTTTATTGAGCCTGAGAAGTTCTCCTATATGCACAATTTGCTTTTATCTACCTAATATGGCTCTCTCTTGGCCTCCACACCATGTCTAAATTTTTGGCTTTGATTCATGTTTCTTGGAGTAAGTATGAAATCCCTCATTCTCCACTCTCAAATGTGTACCTTAGAATGAATGGTTCTTATCTCTATTCTCAGTGCTCACATCTTGACTGGACCCACCCTACAGGATCTCCAAATAAAAGTCTGCCATTTTTTTTTTTTTCAGAGCTTATGCAGACAGTTTTAGGAAAGAGAAGTACATTTCTCTTAGTCATCAATTAAGTAGCACTCAAGACATTGGGTTATATATTTTATGGGAATTGTATAATTTAATTCTCACAACCTTCTTGTCTAGATATTACTATATCCACTTTTAGAAATGCATATAGAAGCCCAAAGAAATTACTCATATAAGACGCATTCTTGAAATATTATTGAATCAAAATTAAAATCTTGGTTTATATGACCGCAAGTACCTTGAGCTCTAATTCCCTACAGTAGTGTTATTTACAAAACAAATGATGACTTAACACATTTTAAAGGAGAAAAAGTCTGGTATACACCCATTGGTTTAAATTATGATCTTGAGAGGAGTCATATATTAAATACAAAGGTATAACTTTATAATTATAACTTTTATGCAACTCCCCAAACCAAAAGATACCTCCACTGGATATTAAAGGATCTTCTTAAACTTAGCATATGCAAAATTGATCTTCTGATATTCCACTCTGTTCCCAAACCTACATTTTCTGAAGTCTTTCCTTTTGCCGTGAATGACAACTGCATTTTTCTAAAATGTCAAGTGAAAAATATCAATGCCATCTTTCACTTCTCTTTCTTTCTCATTCCCCACATCCTGCCTATAGCAAATTCTGTAGGCTTTATTTTCAAAATAAATCTAGAATGGAAGCTTCTCTCACCACCCCACTGCTCCCAGCCTGGTTCCGTTCACTGGTACCTCCCACCAAATGTAGGTTCTCAACATGCCTCCTTGCTTTTGTCCTTGCTGCCTTCACTTCATTCTCAACACAACAACAGAGAAATCCTGGTTAAATGTGAATCCAAGCACAACATTTCTGTGCTACAACCTGTCCAATGGCTCCCATTGGCCTTAGAATAAAAACCAAGATCCTTCCTATGATTTACAAGACCCTACATATACATAGTCAGACCAGTTTTTAACTCCAATGTTATGTAATTTTGTTCTATTGCTTATTTCTATCTCTCCAGCCACACATATCTCATCAATTTTGTCAAACGTAGGCACAGGGCATTAGGACCTTCTATTTCCCACTGCCAGAAATGTTCTTCCCCTGGTTATCTATGTTTTACACTTCCTTCAGATCTTCAATGGAATTTCACCTACTCGGTGCAGACCTTTCTTGACCACGTTATTTAAAATTGCATCTGTCTCCTTACTTTGTTTTTTCTCCTTATCAGTAACCTATTTTACACCCTATATATTTTACATATTCATATTGGTGACTGTCTCCTCTTTCATTACAGTAAAAATATGTATAGGGAAAAGGATTTCTATTGATTCACTGTTCTATTTCTAGCAACAAAATAATTGATTTGTACAAAGACAATAAATAACTGTTGAATAAAAGAATAAATTTAAAAGTAATAAACAGCAAAATCAATACATTAGTTAAATATGACTGTTTGATGTTATAGATTAGTTTTGTGATTTATATTATGTGAATTTATTGAAACTAATTTGCTGATATTACATTCAATAATAGAGTCATCGCTTGAGTCACGATAATTATCACTTCTTTTAATATTCTTATTAACAACAAAATTGTTCGTTATTTTGATGGACCAATCAGTATAATAGTACACCTCCAGCTATAGTATGAAAAGAGAAAACACATATTCTTTGGATATTTACTGCTACGCTTATCGCCAATGAAGTGTGGATAATTAGTCAATAAAAGATAAAAATGCCACCAAAACATCAACTTACTGTGGGAATGTGGCACTGAGAGTTCGAGTTATTTGTGGAGACCCATGCTTTATGATATGCAGAGACTTGATTTCACCCAGGACTCTTCCCTATTTGCAATCTTGTGAAACCTGTCTCGCTGTGCCAAGTGAGGTTTTCTGTCCTTCACCTCTTGTGAAGGTGATTGTAAACATAAATGCAAACATGGGTAGTGGAAATGCACATCAATATTCTTACAAGGATGTCATATAGGCGACACAGAACATGCTTACATTATTTTTTAAGATCATCATTCAAAGCAAAATGCAAAATTTATAATTTCTCAGAAAAATAGAGAATATGTCTGCAGATCCATGATCCATGACACACAGTTTAAAAAACATTCCTATACCACAAAGATTTTGCAAGACAAAGTATGATAGATGACACATGGAAATATTACAGTAGATTCAATTGAAAAAGAGACATTCAATTTGTGAAAAAGCACAGGCTTTTTAAAGAAGTGACATTTGTGCTGGGGCCAATTTAGCAAGGTGGAAACTGAAAAGGAAGTTAATTCAGGGAGAGAAAATTGCATGGGCAAAAGATTAGAAGCAAAAAGGTTTAAGGAGCATATTTCCTTACAGTGGAGCCAAGCACGAAAAAGTTGGATGGAAACAATATTTGAAATTTTTTTTTTAAAGGGAGGGGGAAGCCTTAGGTTTCTCAAGAAACTTTAAAAACCTTTAATTTGCTGGAAAACAGAATGCAGAAGGAGATTAAAGTAGATCGGCATAAAGGGATAATCTGGATATGAAATATGTTAAGACAGAATGAGAGCCTATGGATATACTGTGCCTTCTGCACCTGCTAAGGACTGTTCTAAATGCTTTACACGTAGCGGCAAGTCTGATCTGTACAATTACCCATCAGTAGGTGTGTTCTCACATTCTCCTCTGTCCTGAGGCTGAGAGAAGTTTAGTACCTTTCTCAAGGCCACACACCTGGATAGATTCCCTAGTTTAATTATATAGTCCATATTTAATCACTATGTTCCAGACATCTAAGTAGTATATAGTTTAGTGCATATCAAGAATTAGAACTCCATGGAACACAGTAAATTATTGTCAGTCAATGTCACCAGAAAAGTGCAGAAAAACTTTCAGGAGCATGCTGCAATATTTTGAAATCAAGGTTCCCTAAATGTTAATAAAATATCTCATAGACTTGGTTTCCTATTGGAGCAGAGGGTGAGAAAATATTTACCAAAGGTCATGTCCTTCTTTCTCTTACTGTTCTTTTCTCTCCTGCTGCTGCCCCAGTCACCCCATCAATGCATTTCTGTTCCATTGGAGCCCTATAACTGCTCTGACTGCTCATTTTTCTTCTTTCCCCCAAAACTAAATATTTTAGTAGTTTGTGCCCCATGAATCTGATGTAAGAAATTGTTGGCTTTCAGTAATCCCATGAATGCTAAAACAAATCTGTGTAAACTTGGAAAATCAGGTTAAGATCTTTCTTTTCCACCCTCAAGAGAATGTTTAGCTAAAAATGTTTAAGATTTTCAAGAAACAATGTTCTTTTATCTGTCAACTAGAATGATAAATTAAAGGTCCTTGATGCATAAGTTAATATTCATTTTTATTTTAATAAATATGGCATGGCTATTCTTTGTTCTTCTCCACACATTCTCTTCACTAAAACATGCCATCTGGTAACTGATTAAAGTACATTTTTTTTTTTAAGTAAAACACCAAACACAAAAACATTTCAGGTAATCTTGTAGTATGCATCTGAATGGTATCTATATATATAAAAGCCTAATATGCAAATTGTTCCTTCAGGAGTTCCACTGGGAGACCGGAAGTTCGATCACTCGCTATGATGTGTGCTGACCACCAGGGGGTGGCACAGAATGAAGGAAAGCCCTGGCCAGCAGCCAGAGGCCCCAATCAGCCCTGATCACCAGCCAGATCACCTACCCATGCACAAATTTCATGCACCAGGCCTCTAGTAGATATTTAAATATACCAAGTCACTTAATATTTAACTTAAATTCTGATAAATAAATTTAGACTACAATACAAAACTATATTTTGTTCTGGTTTTAAAAAAGGTTTTTTCTTACTTGAAAAGATAAAGTGGACTGTATGTTATTTCTCTTTTTGTCTTTAAGTGAAGGTGGAGAAAAGATATGGTATAATTTACATGTTTGCAATAATAACTAAGGATTGTCAAGAAAATTGTAAATTATTTTAAGTATTTTGTTTCACAAAAGCACATTTTTAAATTATTATTACTGGAATCTCTAAATATTTTTAATTATTGAAAGAATAAGAAATACCATTTATCAATAGCATTCACAATAAAAACAATACTTTTGGATGGGTCTTCAAAGAGAAGAATAATCACACTTGGTGGAGATCAATATGATAAAGTGTAGTCATTCTGAGCTAAAAAAAAAACAAAAAAAAAACAACAAAAAAAAAAAACAACACACACTTAGTGGTTATACAATTTTATTCCATAATTTATTTAATATATATTAAGTCCAACCACTATTTAGTCCTGGAGATAACACTATCTGGTACTTAAAGGAATGAAAAAAGCAAAATAAACAACTAATATGATCTCATGGAACTTATATTTTATTGGGGGAGAAAGTACAGAGATAAAAAATGAATAAACATGCAGATATATAAAATATGTCCAGGCTCTCTGAGTACCATGGTAGAAGAGCCTGGGAAACTGGAAATTTAGGTTGTAGTGTGAATACAGGAAAAAGAGTCCAGGAAAACATGAACAAGATTAAAAATTTTGCAAGACGTTTAATGCCCTGAGCTTCTATTTATTCACAGGTAATATGAAGATATTACACTGCCTGTTCTCTAAGACCTCTTCCACTTTGTAGAATATTAAATCATTGCATTGAAAAACAACAACAACAACAACAAAACAACAACAAAGGAACACTTCTCAAAGGGAATAGATTGCCTTCAAACCCCAATGGCATCATTACCTCAATTAAGATGTTTAAGGTCATGATCCATCTAAATTGAAGAAGGTGCAAATATGATAAAAGAATAAATTTACAGACTTCCAGTCATAATGATAGATTAAAATCCTCTCAATTACCTTTACTCCCCATTCCATAACCCATGAAAAAAAAGTGACTTTTTAAAAGACATCTGTAAATTCAGAGAATGAAGATAATCACATCTAAGTTTTCCAAGCTGCGAAGTATATGATTTAGCAGACCAAGAAAGCTGAACTCTAAATCAGCACTTAAGGAAGTTGATAAGCAAGTTGATTTATTGAGACATACACAAAAGATTCATAAATTCGTATTACCTAGTACCTCTGCAGTGGAGTGAAGTTAGAGCTAAAAACTGGAATGCTGACAGAAATTCCATTTAAGAAACATGTAGACCCCACCCCCATGCCCCATTTCAGATCTTATTTCCCACTTTTAGTAGTCAAAAGTCAGACCTTCCTTCATAAATTCTGGCAAAAGATGAGAAGTTATTCATTGTAAATAATTGTTTTAAGTCCCCGGAACGGGGATCCAAACTTAATTGAGAATAAGTGTATAATATAGAAAGCAATTATGTGAAATACACTGAAAACTGTTGATTCCAGTAGTATTATCAACCAAGTAGAGACAGGCTTTTTATATGTATAGCACCAAATTTAACGATCCATAAGACAAATTTTCAGGTTCTTGTCATGCCTTATATTGGCACTTCTCCTGTAGCACCTATAAAGTTTGATGGAATTTTTATGTTGACTCATCTTCTATCTACCTGACACTAGGTTGAATCATACAAAATTGTCCATATTTAACCATTTTGACCTACAAAAAAGGCAAGTTCATAGGCTTCAACCTATTATTTATCTTTTTGTTTCTTATTTATTTCATTCTGGGATTAAGAGTGAGGACAGAAACTTTATTTAGTTCTCCGGTAGTTCTCCTAGTGCTGACTTAGTATGTGCATGATAGTGGGCATTGGAAAAAGAGTTTATTGATTTATGTATGAGTGAATAATGTAACATATAAATTTTCTAATTTAAATGAAAAATATATATTTTCAAATATCAAATTTTTAAATATCCAATTATATTTTTATTTCTTCTTTAAATAATTGTTTAGCATGTAAAATTGATGATTCAATTCTAAAGGATTATGATTTTCTTTAAATTTGTATACCTCATTTCCAATTTTACTGTTATCAAAAATATGCTCTATAAAAATTTAACCTTCTACAAGTTTTAGCCAAATATATAATTAAGTTTTACAAAATTTCCTGGCACTTAAAAACAAACAAACATGTAGTTCTCTTGTAGGGTACCCAGTTAATGCAGATCTATTATTTCAAGTTTATTAATGAAATTATTTGAATTTTTCATCAACCATAGGCTAATGATGATACATCATAACAGAAATGAATCTATTTCCTTCTACTGATATTTTTAAATTCTGTGGTGATATTCACGATATTCAAGTTTACAAACACTAACTATACAATATAAATGTGCTTTTGATCAATAAACTAGAGGCTCCGTGCATGAAATTCGTGCACTGGGTTGAGTGTCCCTCAGCCCAGCCTGCACCCTCTCCAATCTGGGACCCCTCAGGGGATGTCTGACTGCTGGTTTAGGCCCAATCCCACAGAGATCGGGCCTAAACTGGCAGTCAGACATCCCTCTCACAATCCGGGACTGCTGGCTCCTAACCACTCGCCTGTCTGCCTGCCTGATTGCCCCTATCTGCTTCTGCCTGCCAGCCTGATCACCCCCTAACTGCTCCCCTGACAGACTGATTGATGCCTAGCTGCTCCCCTGCCAGCCTGATTGCCCCCAACTGCCATCCCCTGCCGGCCCGATTACTCCTAACTGCCCTACCCTGACAGCCTGATTGCCCACAACTGCCCTCCCCTGCGGGCCATCTTGTGGAGTCCGTCTTGCGGTGGCCATCTTGTGTTGGCCATCTTGTGATGATGTGGAGGAAGCCATCTTGTGATGACGAGAGGGCGTGATGCCACCTAGGCTTTTATTATATAGGATAATGACCCTTTGGTTCACTAAGGAAAACCTCCCTTTTTTAAAATTTAAAACTGGTTTCTAATTATTATACTATTTTCTTAAAATTGGAACGATAAGGACAGCACAAACTAACCAACCTTAAAAACTCTTGTATATATCTGTATTCAAAATCTCTCCCTACTATGTTTTCTCGGTGATCTTTAACAACAGCAGAAATTGTACTGTATGAAAGCGAATGAAGTGGCACTGATTTATATGCAGTCAAAAGGGCAACTGAACTGCATCGCTCTTATAAATTTTAAAGTTTAGTTTGGGTATAAAACAAAACAAACAGAGCAATCCTTGATCTTTTTTAGTATTTGTCTGATTTAGTTCCAGAGCCTCAAAGTGTAAGGTTGCTTTCTTATGTCATTAATCCTTTAAAGAGAAAAAAACACACAAAAAAACAAAAATAATAAGAGTATTTTTTTTATGCACATGTAACTCTATATGTGTGGGTATCATATATATACATATATACATATGCACATATATACATATACATATATATATAAGTATGTACATATATATGTATATATATGACAGAGATTTGTTCTTCATTCACTAGAAGAGATCACTCTTCTTATTTTCCAAGTAAGCATGGATCATCTGTTTTTACTTGCATTCAATTTTCATCATCTTGTTGGGATATTAGGTGGAGTACACCGCACAGATGACACTATTTATCTTCCCTGCAATTTACTTAAATGTGTGTTATCTGATTTTCCTGTCAACCTTTCCATGTACTTGTCTCTAAACTGAGCTATGCTAACATATATGTTGAGATATCCATCAAACTTTGCCTTTGCCACAAATACTATTCCAACAATAAATGATCACACTTAAGCAAGGCCCAAAAAAATCGAGCACATGAATGAGTGATTATCTAGAGGACTCAGGAAGTGGCCAGAATCTGCTATTTCAGTTTAGTTATGGCTTGGGGGTTGTTTTGTTGTTGTTGCTGTGTGTTTTGGGTATGTGTTCCTTTTATTTGCACAGCTTTCTTTGTACATTACTGAAATCTCAATCCCTTCCTAACAGAAAATACCTCATCTCTCTCTTTACAGGTGGTGGGAGACTCCAATTTTGCTCAAAAGAAATAGAAGCACAGGACATAAAATTAATTTCTGTAATCATTTACTAAAAAATTCAGCTTAACTTTATGAGGTATAAATCATAGTTGAATTTTGCAATAGCTCTTCATGAACTGAACCCCAAATATGAAACATTATTACTTCCAAGGACGAATGAGATAGATAAGTCACATTTAGCACTGACCCCACATTTTAGGTGAGAATTTTGATAGTTTTCCCTTAGTCTGAATTACACGAACTAGACTTCACTGCTCTCTATAGTATTAGCCCTTACAATCTCCCATCATAAAATAAACTAAATTATCTCTCCCTCTCCCCTTAAGTAGTACATAATTTGTTCCCAATTTCTTCTTTCTTTTAATAAAAGTTCACTGAGTCCCTAGTATGTGCTGAGCACCACTCCAGCCACTAAAGAGAAGAGCAATGAACAAAGCTGCCTTCATAGCTTTCACCTTTCAGCGAGCAGTTCACATTTATAGTGTGCAAGATGGTGGTCAGTGCTACAAAGGGAAGGAAAGCAGGTAAGGGAGCAAGCAGGGTGGGTGCAATGGTAAATGGGTTGGTTTGGGAAGACTTCATGGGGAAAGGGCCATATCAGCAAAAACATGAAGGAAGTGAAAAGGAAGTCAGGCAAATTAATATTTGGAAACTCAGCCTTCAGGCAGACTAAAGCATATGAATAAATAATATCTAGAGAAATCGACACATGTACTAAAACAATTAAACATTAATTTTCAAACTCTTTGTGACTAAAAGTTAAATTTAACAAATATCTACTAATATGGTTATTTAGTAGGCCCATTCTGATTTATTACGGTAAAAGTGAGCTTTGGTATAATTTTCTAGACCTCTTTTCTCTTTCATAGAAACACTTTCCGCTCCTCCCTACTAACTATTCTTTTCTATCCCCTCTGATTGAAACCCACTGTCAGGGAAATATACAATAGGGTTAGTCACACTAAAAGGTATAAAACGGATAATCCTCATAGATTTAGCTGCCTGTCCTCTGGAGCACTTTAATTTTAAAAGTAAACTCAAGTTCAAACCAAATAAAAACATTTATAGCCGCAGTCTTTCAGGATTGCAAGAGGTAATAATGTTTCTATAAGGTGCACAGGGAGAAAAGCCCTGGACTTTAGTTAGACGTCTTGGTCTCTTCTTAGCAAGTTGCTGAGGGATCTTGGGCCATTGTGTAACCTCTCAGGTCCTCAAATTTTCACTTGTAAAATTAAGGCGTTAGATGGAATAACTACCTGACATCTGCAACTATAATGTAATATGTTTGTCTCAATTTCTTTTCTGAGATTCTATATAGGACTTTTCAAAAGGAAGAAAAACAAAGGATAAATGCGCTTGCTATGTCAAAGACTGAATTCTAATTCAATGCCTTCTGCTTCTTAAGTACCCATTAAATGATAACTCAAATTTCAATCGAGGCAACCTTGTAACTATGGCAAAGTAAACTAAAAAGTCCCATGGCTTTTATGTATTAAAAGTAAAATGAATGCTTGGGAATGTCTTCTGGGACTCATACTGTACACAATATATATTTTTCTGTCAACCAATTTCCTCTCAAATTGCTATTTATAATTTACCCAGTCTTAATTAGCAGGCTGCTTCCCAAGTCAAAAAAAAAAAAAAGTGTTTCTGGTTGCCGAAAGCAAGCCATACATATTCATGGTGAAAACAGAAAATCATTCACCAAACTGTGGATGGTAAATACAAATTAACCTTGCAATGAAAAGTGTAATATTTGCATTTTCAAACCTTAGATCTCTCTGGGATTAATTAGGTGATCAGTAGGAATTAGCGTTATCAGGAACAGAACCAGGACTTAGATTGTGTATGTCAGTGTGTGTATGTCTTATATTATTCATTATTTTCTCTTTCATTATTATTCTCTGGCCCAATCCTCAAGGACTGTTGTATAGACTGATGAATTAAATCTCTGTGAAAATATTTTGCAAACTGTACAGGACTACATAAATACTATGGGGTTTTGTAGTTTTTATGTTTGCTCAACAAAATAACAAAGAGATCAACTGATGACATGAAAGACGCTTAAATTGTAAACCTCCTTCCATTCCCATAGTAACTTTCATGGTTTGGCTACTCAACATTTCCTTTCTAGTGGAATATAACAGCGTCCTTTTTTAAATTTTTATTTATTAAATTTTAGAGGGAGAGACATGAGAGAGAGAAAGAGAAAGAGAGAGAGAGAGAGAGAGAGAGAGAGAGAGAGAGAGAGAGAGAGAGAGAAATTTGCTATTCCACTTATTTATGCATTCATTGGTTGACTCTTATATGTGCCCTGACCAGGTATCAAACCAGCAACCTTGGTATAGGGGGAAGTGCTCTAATCAACTGAGCTACCCGGCCAGGCATACAACAGCTTCTTAATCTCTCCCCCTAGCTCAAGATTTGCTCCATTCTGGTCCATTCCCACAGTGCTGCCAGAGTGTATTTTTCTGAGACCCAAATATCATCATATCAGATCATTTATAAAGTTCTGCCATGAGTTTTTGGATAGCATTCAATTTTCTTAGCTTGCCATAGATTATCTCTGCCCTGCCTACCTCTTCAGCCTCATCTCCTGGCACTCAATTTGTCAACGGTTCTTGATCAAGCATCAATTTTGTGCCAGGCATGGTGCCAGGCACTGCAGACTTGACTCTCTCCAGTCTAGCTTTACTAAATCATGTACAGCCCCTACACATACTGGGGTCGCTAAGGCCTTTTTACATTTTTCTTTTCCTGCTGAGAACATTCCTTTTCTCTTCTACATCATGATAAATACTTGTGGTTTAGGATTTAAATTAAACATCAAATTCTATGGGAATCCCTCCGTGACTTCATTTCTCCCAGTTTAGTGACATTATCAAAGATTTCACACTGGACCCATTATCGCCAGGGCACTTAGCACTCTGCATTACATCTGTCAACTCTACTCTTGTCTTTCTCCTCCCTTCGACTTCTTGCCCCTCAAAAGCAGGGACGATGGCTATTATTTCTGATTTGATAATGCCTAGTAAAATCTCTGGCACACTGTAGATGTGAAATACATATTCAATGAATGAATTCATGCCAGAGGGGGAAATGCTAGAGGTCTAGGACAACAAAGAGAAGTCATCTGTGACACTCAAATTCATAGAACAAGTTTTCATTAATTATTAAGTATTGGGGATGAAGGCATACTTGTATTTTCTTCTATATTTCTTACATCCTGTTAAATTGTCTTGGGAATCTCTTTCAAAATTTAACATGACATGTCATTAGAAATCTACCATTTTAGTTTTATTTTATGAGGGGAAAAAGTCTATCTTTACAATAACAAGCTTAAAACAATATATCATGCCTGAGAATTTGTCAGTGTTGAAGTACAATCAGGGCCTTGTCTAGGTATCCCCCCAAAAAGCAAGGTGAGGGCCTCTGGTGGATCAGCATGTGCCTGAAAATAAATTATAGGATCAAAATTTGGAGAAAAACAAACCAAAGAGCAAGTTAAGACACCAAAACACACATCAAACTGTAGGAAAGAGTCTAAACCAGGAGTCAAAAAAGACTCTTTGCTATGTTCAATAATATAGAAAGAATTCACTTGTTATATATTCAGTCAACTGGCTGGTCTTCCAGGAAAGTCTCATGTTGAAATCTCATCCATAGTTGTGGAGATGCTGCAGCGAATTATAGGAGACAATGATGGGGGGAGGGAGAGGAGGAAAACACAGAAGAGAAAGAGAAAAAAAACTAATTTTAGGGGGGAAAATAAGCCAAAGAATCTTCTAGTCTTAAATGTCCCTTCTTAGACATAAATAAAACTGAAGCATCTATTTTTGGCTGGGTTCTCTTCTGAAAAATACTTATAAAGAATGACTGTTTGGTGGCCCAGGTGAACTGTGTTCAATTTACTTTGGACTTTCAATCTAATTGTTAAAAGCTCACTCTAATCTCATCCATCCCTCTCTTCCCTTATGTGTGACCACTTAACTTGGGCCTCAGATTTACCTGCAATGATAATAACTGTGTGTCAAATTGATGTGTACAAAAAGACACTGAGACAAGAGTCAAAAATTAAGGCACATCTTGACTAAAGAGGGGTTCACAGCTCTGGAGTGAGAGAGTTCCACTATCTATAGTGCATCCCTCTCTTGTTCTTAAAAAAATGGGAGTGTATATGATGGAGTATATAACTGAGGCAATTATGATATGTAAAGTTCTAAGTGGAGTACATGGAGGATGTTCTGTTTCTAACAACCCTTAATTTAGGTACCAGCAGTATAATCTACAAGTGCTGCTCAGCTCATAAAAATTCTCTTTTACTTTGTTTTTTTATCCTTCTTCTTCTATTTAATTGCCTCTCCTCTGCATCTTCTTTGTGTCTTAGAACTAACCTGACAGCAGTCCTCTAGGACCAGTTACTAGGCTGCATCTTATTCATAACATATAATCACTGATGCCATTACTTGAGGACCTACTATACGTTGGGCTGTGTATAAGCATTTCTTATTCTTATAATAACTTGGCAAATTAGAGTTTCCATTTTCTGAGAGGAAACAGAAGCACAGGGAGATGAAGTACACACTGCCTTGTTTGTGCTATGTCAGCCTAGATGAGGCTGGGGACTATGCTCCCCAGAATGCCATTCCCCATATAGCTTCGGTTGAAGTTGGCCAAAAGCAGAACTTGCATGAGATTCAGAAGACAGTGTAAAGCTACAGTCAGTTCTCTTAGAAGATGGTTGCAATTAGACACAATGGTGGACAGAGGCAGTTTGTTCTTGCTATCCTGAACTCCAGGTTTAACTCACCTACCAGATTGCTGACCAAAAGCAACCCCAATATTTGACTGCATACCACGGAGGTAGAAGCCATACAAATGCAACATTCCTCCATAGAACTCTCTACAGGCTCCCACTCTGTGCTCCCATATAAATAGCAACTGCTTGGCTTCTCATATTTTCTTGAAAACTCTGATTTGTGCACCTATAACAATGCTGGTTATAGGAAGACTGGTTAGTGCTTCTGTGATCCTTTGACCTCATCTTCTAGACCAGTGGTCCTCAACCTTTCTAATGCCGTGACCCTTTAATACAGTTCCTCATGTTGTGGTGACCCCCAACCATAAAATTATTTTCGTTGCTACTTCATAACTGTAATTTTGCTACTGTTAATGAATCATAATGTAAATATCTGTGTTTTCCGATGGTCTTAGGTGACCCTGCTAGCGGTTCTCAACCTGTGGGTCATGACCCACAGGTTGAGAACCGCTGCTGTAGAGCCTAAGACCATCGGAAAACACAGAACCGCTAGCAGGGTCACCTAAGACCATCGGAAAACACAGATATTTACATTATGATTCATTAACAGTAGCAAAATTACAGTTATGAAGTAGCAACGAAAATAATTTTATGGTTGGGGGTCACCACAACATGAGGAACTGTATTAAAGGGTCACGGCATTAGAAAAGTTGAGAACCACTGTTCTACACTTTCACTTCCTCAATTCTTCCCCCATTGGTTTAAAGTCTGATTCCTATAATAATTCCCTTATTCCAAAAATGCTCACTGAGGCTGTCCTCCTTTGCCTGGACTGTGACAGATTCACACAACCAAGAACAAATAAGTGATCCAGGACAGTCACAGGCAAAATCCACACTCTCTTTTTTCCTATGGATTTTTGGCTGTAGACATCTTATTTTTAAGGATAGCATTATTTTTGTAAAAACAACAACACATATATCATGTACTACTTTCCTCTGTAACACTTTAGACAAGTCAAGATGAAATGGGCCTAGTTCCAGTCCTTCAAAAGATGCTAGAAATGGAATATTCATATATCACCACAATACAAGGCATGAGAAATGAAAGGTTATAAGAAAAGTGTAGACAGAACATTATGGGCCTTCAAAGGTAGAAGGAAAGATGTGCCACATGGAATTCACAGATGGATGTGCACTGAGCATTCACACAAAGAAAATGTAGAGGTTAGGAGGTATAAAACACAGAGAATGAGGTAATTATGTAAGAAGATGCAACATGTGTATTTTTTAAAAATCTGAGTCTACATCTCTATTAGAGAGAAAGCCACAGTAGTAGGACAATATGCCTGTTAGAAACTGAGCAAATAAGACTACCTCAAATCCCCAAGGACTGAGTCGACAGCTCTTCAGTGTAGATGATACAGAGAAATTTAAAACTGGTGTTGAGGGTGGGTGATGTGGAATATAGAGAAATCAGGGAGAAGGGGGATGAGGAGGAGACAGAGGCAGGAAGACAAAAAAGGAGGAGGATGGGCAGGGAAGAAGGTAAAAGAAAAGAAGGAGGAGGAGCAGGTAGAGCAAAATGGAAAGGGAAGGAGGAGAGAAGAAGGGGGGGGGGGGGGGAAGAGAACACTGAGAGGACATGGCACCCAGTAGGCAGAAGGTTTCAACATCTAAATGCTCCCACATTAACTCCAAAACCTTCTAAATAATTTTTCAAACTAAACGCATTGTTTGAGTGAAGACTTGTGTGTGAACACATGAGAGTTTTGCATTGAGGTATTTCCAAGGAAAACAGACATACTTTGTCAGAATGCAAGAGCTTAGGGGTTTAGGGAAACCTGAGGAAGCAAGTCCCACAAACTTGGCAGAAACCATGGGGAGGATTTGGGTACATCACACAACCGGGATTGAAGTTTGAGCCAAGTTTAAAGAGCTCTCTGGAGGGCAGAGGCACCCCAGATGACTAGGTTGCAGCAATTAAAGCTACCACACACTGTACATTCTAGGTGTGTCATGCCATTTCACAGTCCCAACAACTTTATGAGGTGCGTACTAGTATCATCCTCATATTACCAATGAGGAAACAGTCTTAGAACAGCTGAATGGTTTCATAAGATCACAGAGCTTGTAAGGGTCAGAGCTGATGTTCAAACCCAGGTCTTTCTGATTCCTGGACTAGCATCTTAATCATCCCTTCTTAGTGCATTGGAAACAATTAGTTGTATCCAACACAGCCTCCTTTATTCTCCTTGACTCTGCACTGTGTCAAAACCAGATTATTTCTGGAACACTGCGTTAAACATGGAATCTGCTATCAATTTTTCCGGGGCCATTTCTTATTATTGTTGCCTAAAATGAGACAAAGCTGCAGTATCACTGTTTCTTCTCATTAGGCACTGTTAAGGGACTCTTCAGCTATCACAATAAAGCGAACATGATCTCACCCGTTCTTATTAAGACAAGTGTTTCAAATTAAAAATTAACATTTTGACATGTTAGAATGGTATATATTAACTCAAACTCAGGTTTCCAAATAGAAAAAATATGAGATTAGTATGATCTAATGGACAAGGGGAAAGAACACCTTCTCCCATTCCTACCTTCTACCACAGAAGGACATATTTCCTGTGCTTTTTTAAAAAAATCAAATAGCAGGGTTAAAAGGCCAAGTGAAAATATAACCCAGTTGACAATAAGTTTAGTCATATATTATAGGTATAGATTTTTAAGAGGTGACTTGATATAAGATCCTTATAAATCAGAAATTCCCAACCGTGGTTCCTATTACTCTGCCTCGTACTACTGAACACTCATTACTATTGAAAGTCTCTTTTGTATTATTTTTATGTTGTGTCAGAATTTGGTTTGAAAATCAGAAATAGGCTTTCACATTTACAAAGGGTACACCCAGTATTTTTTTTAAAGGGAAATCTTTAAAATGACTGTTGAAGTATGAGAAACAAAATTCCCTGGATACTAGAGGTGACTCATTTATTCTCTATATTAAACCAAAACAACCATGTTGAAAATAGAACAATATAATTACCTAGTTGCTTGGCACACATGTCACAAAATAAACAGTTAAATTTGTGTTTATGTGTTTGTGTCTCTCTTCTCACAATTTTAATTGTCACTTGTTAGGAGTTTTTTGTTTTTGTTTTTCCTTTTTAGTTACTGAACACAGTTTGAGCCATTTGGCTTAGGTCACGTGGCTTTTCTAGACAGTTGTTTCAAAAATAAAATTCAATAAAATTATCTAAATTTGTAACTACTCATATTTTAAAATTTATGTATATAAACATAAAAGGTCTACAATGGGTTATAGCAAACATTTTCTCTAGGGTCAGATAGTAAATATTTAGGGACAAAGTTTCTCAATTTTAGCACTACTAACTTTTTATAGAAGATCATTATTTGTTGTAGGATTTTGAACAATATCCCAATTTCTTCCCATAAGACTCAGTAGCATCTACCTCATCCAGTGTGGCAGCATGACAAACATGTCTCCAGACTTTGTTGCTCTGGGGTCCTAGGAGCAGATTTGGGTCTGGTTGACAACCACTGTTTTAGAATTCACAGTTTATGTTTTCTGTTTCAACTATGAATACTGTTATAGACAATATGTAAATGAATGAGTATGGCTGTGTTTCAGCAATTTATGTATGGACATCAAAATTTGAGTGTGATATTATTTTCACATTATGGATAATTGTTTTTATTCAACTATTTAAACATTTAAAAACAATCTTTAGCTCATGGAGCTGACAAAAAAGAGTAGCAAGCCACAGATGCCATCCCTGATCTACAGGATAAAATGATAAATTAGATAAATAACATTAGTCTCTGCCTCAAGAAGTTCCTCATTTACAACAACAAATATTTATTCTTTCACTTCATAATACTGTCAAGAAGGTATGTGAAGCCCTGGTCAGGTGGCTCAGTTGGTTGAAACATTGTCCCATACATCAAAAGGTTGAAGTTTGATCCCCAGTTGGGGCTTGTGTCTGGAAGGCAATTTATCAATGTCTCTCTTTCACATCAATGCTTCTCTCTCTCTCTCTCTCTCTCTCTCTCTCTCTCTCTCTCTCCCCCCCCCCTCTTTCTCTAAAATCAATAAAAACATATCCTTGGGTGAGGATCAAAAAAAAAAAAAAAAAGAAGGTATGTGAAGTTAGTGATTGTAACAGTGCCAAGGAAGATTGTCTACTGTGAAGGCCACATAAAAGGGATCAAACAATCTTTTTTTTATATAATATAATATATTTTTATTGATTTCAGAGAGCAAGAGAGTGGGTGAGAGAGACAATGAAGAGAAAGAATAATTGATCAGTTGCCTCCTGCATGCCCCACACTGAGGGTATGCCCAGGCATATGCCCAGACAAGGAATCAAACTGTGATTTCCTGGTTCATAGGTCGACACTCAACTACTGAGCCATGCCAGCAGGGCTCAAACAAAATAGATGACCAGGAATTCATCAAGGAATCAGTGTGAGAGATATATAAACATATATATATATATGTATTTATATATATATATATATATATATATATGCATATTTATACTTATAAATATGTATATGTATGTGTGTATATACATATACACACACACATATATATACATACACACATGTGAATGTTGTATATAACATAATACAACAAAGACAAAGAATATAGAAATATATTGCAGAAGCCTAAAGTCTCATTTCTTATGGCCTGAGAGGTGGATAGATGTGATTATAATGCCACAATTATTACACTGTGATTAAATAATCCAGGTGGACATCAAAAACTACTTCTAATATGCAAATAACCTTAATTTTGGCTTTCACTTATACCTATGAATGATCTATAGCTATGCCATGTATCTAAATATATTTCCCCACCTGAAAATATTGAGGAACATGGATCCCACACATGCTACAATGTGAAATTCATGTCATGCATGGGAATGTATATGAGGAATTGGAGCTTATTAAATTGTAATTCTGTGACATTGTGATATCTATTTATATAAAAGAGTAATATGCAAATAGACCAAATGGTGGAACAACCAGAACGACCTCTCGACCAGTCACTATGAGGTGCACTGACCACCTCTCGGTCCCTCCCCCTGGTCAGCAGGCTCTGATCACCCAAAGGCGAACGGGAACCAGGGGTGGGTGGTGGGGGGGGGGGGGGCGGCAGCTGCCGGCAGCCGGGGAAGATGGCCCTGATCACGGGCCAGGCCTAGGGACCATACTCACGCACAAATTTCGTGCACTAGGCCTCTAGTATATATATGTGTGTGTGTGTGTGTGTGTGTGTGTGTGTGTGTATGTGTACATGACATCCAAAGATAGTATAGATTTTTTTCAAAATTTCTTCCTCCATGATTTCAGTTGGTTGGTTATTGGTAATAAAAGTTGTTTTGTCTTGATGCTGAGGTTTATGTCTATAGCAACAGGTATTTCACACAGTCTTGCAACAAGTAGCTGCTTCTATGCTGGAACATTACAGCAAAAGCAATTATAAATGCAGCAAAGGACTGAAATCAGAAAACTTTGGCATGGATTCATCTGAAGAACAAATTTGTCTGGGCCCATCCACACAAATGTACCCAAAGAAGCCCTCTGACGATTTTAAGGAACAAGCTACGTCCACAGTGATGAAGTGATCTTAATATAGTGTATTCAGTTTTGGAAAAATGGGTATTTATCCCACATCATTTCCTTGAATTTGACCCTGCTTATCAAGTTCCTGCCCTCGGCAGAGCAGTGGTTTCTGTAACATGTACTGATACAGAAAACCCAATATCACAGCTATATTTTCCATGTAACTTTAATCCACAGCTTGGGCCACAACTATGTGCAATGACTAATGCCAACCAGGCCATCCAGCTTTCAGTTGTTTTCAGGAAAAGTATCAATGTCAGTGTGGGAATTCGTGGCCACCACTGAAATAGATAAAATTAAGGGTTAAGCTACTCTGTGGCCTAGCCATTTCCTTGTGAGCATCTAGTCTGACCTCCTTACTAAAAGCATCTTTACACTGTCACTGCAGAAGATGAAATGTATTATAACAATCCAAGGGATGGCTGATCTTAACTAATGCAATGTTCCAAAAAGTACCCCTTTGGAAAAAAGTTATATATATACATACATAAATATATACATATTTTTCTGTGTGCTATGCATGCCTTTATCACAGGTTTTCTCTGTTTTATATTGTTGATTTATATATGTAGATTAACATATATGTAGGTTAATATATTGTATTAGTTTTATATCATAGTTGATTAATATACTATGTGTAGATTAATATATTGCATTAATCTACATTCCTCTTTTATTACACCACCTGATAATATTTTTAGGAACACAGTTATGTTCATATCTGTGCACACTATGATGTTTTGCACAACACTTAAGCATGTTCTGAGTGTCACATTTCAATTTAACTCCTTGATAACTTAGTATTGTTACTAAAAACATACAATGATTGGTAAAGAAATATTTCAGAAACAATTATGGTATATGAGTATTGTTTTAGAAGAATTATTTGCCAAATATTGCAGAGAAATTCTCTCCTCAAAAAAAAAAGTTTATTTATTCTTATTATCAAGCTGTTAGTGAAAGATCAAGACCACCAGAAAATAGGCAATAGACCAAAACACTTTAATTTTCCTCACAAGATAACAAAGTTCTCTGCTTTGAAGGGGGAGTTACCTATTTAAATTATTAAAATATAATGAACAAAGACAACAACTCCGCTCTGGAGGAGGGGTACTCAAAATGAAAGTTATCTAATGAAGGTGTCCTCAACCATTTCATGCATGAGAATCACCCGGAGGTGCTTTTAGAACTCAGATTGCTGAGCTCCGCCTTCAGAGTTGCTGCTTTAGTAGTTCCATGCGGGAGCTGAGAACTTGTCATTTTAACAAGTTCCAAGGTGACACTGATGTTGGTGATAAGGGGAACTTACCTTGAAAACCACAGTTCTAAAAAATAAATAAATAAATAAAACATTGCATGAATCCAATCTTAATAATTTATATCATTCGAGTTAGGTAACTTGCCTCCTTCCTTTATGCTTGAAAAAATTAGCAGTTCTGATATCCAATTACTTCTCTTTTCTCATTTGGATAGTGTTTCCAGGGGGGACTTCCTATCCTATCTTTACTAGAAAATTTATGTTTTTCCAAATCCTGAATCTCATGAAATTCCTACCAAGACATCAGGGAAACAGAAAGAGTATTCGAATTCCCCTACAAGAATTAAAGCTTTACTAGCAACATAGAAATGGTCCACAGAAAAGCCCTGGTTTCAGAGCAAAGGCAGGAGACGGGCATGCAGAGTCAAAGATCAGGATCAACATCTCCAGAGAGCAGGACAGAGCAGGAGGAGGCCAGTATTACATTCAGCTGGTGCCTTGTTATAACAAGTTGGTGTTCATGGCCCTGTCCAGGAATTGCTAATGGTGAGCAATTCTTGCAAACAGACGTAATAGTAAGTTTGTATGCACTGAATACTTTATACAATTCCTATGAGTATTGTTCCAAGAAATAACATGTTCAGGAAGCAAAATCCATTTTTTTGATTGGCAATTTCAAGGTATGATTCTGTGTAGTGCTGTTAACCTTGTAAGAAATCTGAATGTTATGTTATTCAACTACTATCTATTAACACTTGCTTGCATCTGCAGTGTTTGAAGATTAGCTATAGGCTACAATTCCTGGCTAACACTTTAACAGAATCAATGTGAGAAAAAAGATGTGAATGATATTGTGGAATATTCCAACATGAATCAGAAACTGCTCTAAAATAAGTTTTAATATTGCAAAGCAACATTTAACAGCAAATAAAAATCAGGGCAAGCAAACAAAAGCCTTTTATTTAAAAAAAAACAACAACAAGGAATTTCATCATATGAAGCATTACCACCAATTTGAAGATGCATTTGAATATGCTTTTAAAAATATGATCAACACCAATTCAAAAGGAAATAAAATTTAATATGTCTGAAATATTTGTCACAAAACAAAGATCAAATTCTACTGAATAGGGAGGTTACTGCTTTGGTCTTTAAAATTTTCATTTTAAGAATAATAATTTATAAGTATTAAATATTTTATATTGTATTTTCATTTTAAATTATTTTCTTTAACATTTATCTTTCTGTTAGCTCTTCTTCCTTTATTGTTTTTAATATAGAATATGTATATCAAGTTGAGAGCATTTACACATGTCATCAAAATATAAAACTTATCAAAACATATTTGTTAATAATAATAATAAACTATGCACTTAATGATATATCAATTTTATTTTACAGAAAAATCATGATATTCAATGAAAACCTACTGTAGAAAAAAAGTTCACTGTTTATTTTTATGGTCCCTCATTACTAAAACCACACAGAGTACTATGAAAAATAATAACATGATTTTGAGAATTCCTACAAATTCCCAGAAATTCCACTTTCTCTTTCCTAAATTTAAAGATTAATATTTGTTAGGAATTTGGAAATGCTACATTTAGGGCAATAGAGGAAGGCATACTTAATTTTCAAATTTCCCAAAATAACAAAATTATGAAATTTATCTTAGCCTCTCATTGAGACCATTAAATTTGTTTTTTCCTCTGCCTGGGACATTTTCCTAAGATATCTGCCTTGCTCAATCACCTCACCAGTAAGAACAGGTCTCTCTCACAGAAAATTGCTGGAAGATGTCAGGGAAGTACACAAATGTATAGTGAGTAGTAAATCTCGCTGCCATACAGTTCCTACTTTTATTATTAGTTATTAGAGGCCCAGTGCAAAAAAATGGTGTCAGTCTGAAAAAAAAAAAAAAAAAAAACAAACACAAAAAAACATATAGACTATATTAACCACTTAATGTATCTGAGCATTGTCAAAAATTGACCAGGTAGCCGAAACCGGTTTGGCTCAGTGGATAGAGCGTTGGCCTGCGGACTGAAAGGTCCCAGGTTCGATTCCGGTCAAGGGCATGTACCTTGGTTGCGGGCACGTCCCCAGTAGGGGGTGTGCAGGAGGCAGCTGATCAATGTTTCTCTCCCATCGATGTTTCTGGCTCTCTATCCCTCTCCCTTCCTCTCTGTAAAAAATCAATAAAATATATTAAAAAAATAAATAAAATTAAAAAAAATTGACCAGGTGCATGAGTTAGGATAGGTAAGTTGTTTGCCCTTGGACAAAAGGCATTGAGTGGGCTGAATTCTGAACAAAGCGTTCAGCACCCTGCTGCCAGGCCTCTTGTAGGCATTGTGATTATTCTAAAAACTCGCTGAACACACAGACCCACAGGGCAGTATTTCTGTACAGTGATGGGAACTTCTGTGATGCTGCCCAAATGTTCATTTCTTGTCCACATAAATCAAACTCTCCTAGCTTTATGATAACATAAAATTCCCGAGGTTCCTTAATTGGCCCTCCACTGTGTGGGTGCCCACTTTCCAGAGGGCCAGCCTCCACAAGGACACCTCTCTCCATCCCTACTCCTTAAGGCAGGGTGCTTCAAAAGGCAGAGGAGCCAGAAATAGTCCAGGGTGTAGCCACAATCCAAACACCCTCCTCTGAGAGTGAGGATAAACAGAATCTAGAGGTATCCCACCCAATTTCCGAGACTTTTAGTCATTCTGACTTAAAAATCCACACCAATCTGGAAGCATATGGATACCATTTATTTTGTTTCCTTTGCAACAGAGTACTTTAAGAACCACTTCTCCCTTCCCCCACCCCCACTTCTCTCTGGCTTATCATTTGGAGGTTACAGAGGAATTAAATTCATCTTGAAAGAGTGTTTATGAATTACATTGTGACCATTACTTAAATGATTAAATACACAAGAGAGATAATCCAACCCAGAGACCATGTCACCAGAGGGAACCATGGTTATCGTCAATTACTGTTCATTTTCCATAAACATGGCCCTGAGCCAACCTTAGGGGGAAAATGTAAAGTTGGTAAATGACATATTTGGCATCTCCATCTATTTCTTTCTTTACCCCTTCAGCCCTTGTTCTGGGCTCACTATATTTCTCTAGGCACCCAAACTCCTATTAGATAAGAGATCTTATTTCCAGCCTAGACCCCGCAAACCCCCCTCCCCTAGAAACACAGTCTTATGTCTCTCATCGTATCGAGGTATCATTATCTATCAGAGTATTACAGAATCCCTGTCTCTGAAACTAATTCTAGTTCCGGAGGAGGTCCAGCACAGATTTTCACAATGGCCAGCAGGTTCCTTAAATTCACATAGCATCTGGTGAACAAAGCATATCATTTAAACAGGCTACTCATTACAAATGGATTTCAGGTATTAGAGAGGTAGGTTGATCACGAAGAACCTTTGGACTTAGCGCTATGACTAGAACTTGTGTTTAGTTGACATTGTAATTGCCTCCATCATATGAGGTTCACTCTGCCCACCTCACAAAGCTTGAGGAATTAACCCCAGTCAGGAGTGGAGCCCTTGGAGTCTAAGCCAATCATGGCAATGCTAAGTCTCACCTTGGTGACTATTTCAGAGGCCAGCCTATTAGCGTTTAAGAATTTATTCAAGAGCATGCAAGTGCGGAATTCAGGAAAACAAATGAGAGAAGACATTTGTTTGGGCATCTGGGAAAGAAGCCTCCTCCGCTTTAGGAAAGACCTTTGAAATTGATCTGTGTTCTCTTCACCAGAGCAGATGCGGAAGAAAGTAGCCTGAGTTGGTGACACTCATCTTGAAATCACAAGGGGGCGCCTGCCTCCCAATGGCCCACATCAGAAAGCAGAGAAAAAGGAGGGAAAGAGGTCCTTGGAAACTTCATGAAACCACTGAACCAAATCCACCCTGCAGTCCTGTGCCTTCTGTATTTCCTTCCAATTACATGAGGTGTTTAGAACTCCTTTGTTTTTTTTAACAATTTGAGGGTGTTTTTTTTAAACTTGTGATTAAAACATTCTTTCACTGCTAAATTCTCTAAGAATATAGGTTTCCTGATAGTTTTTAAAATATCCACATATGCCTAGTGCCCAGGTAATATAGTCTGATGGATCCTTTTAGAAAACAGATGTTTGTCAAATAAATTTATGTTAAAATACCTTTCAAGAATCTCCATGTTGAGTAAGAGTAATACAAATAACCATGATTCAACATTCATATTCCCCAATCCAAATGTTTGGGGGAAAAACTAGTGTTATTTTTGCTCACAGGAAACACCATATTTTGATAGGGATGAAGACAATGCAGTTAGGTTCAGATAAAAATACACTCATAATATATTTACAAAATATAGATTTTATCATCTTCCTTCCTATCTCAGGGATTTATACCTAATGAAAAAATTAAAGATAAAAGATGTATCCATTAGTTTGGCATAGGAGGAGATGTTTTGTTGTTTTTTTTGAAAAGGAGGAAATAATAAGAGAGAAAAGAGAACGCTAAAGGCAACTATACATAAACATGTAAAATTAGTTTACATAACTCCAGAACCTCTATAACTATATTTCCCTCAACCCTAGTGACCCTAAATTCCCCAAGTACATACAGGAAACTGTTCTTTCCCACCTCCCCATTATTTATACTGTATCAAGTTCTGCTCTTAATAAACAATTTCTTAGCTTGTTTATATCTCTGTGCCTCAATTTCCTCTTGTATAAAATAGGCCTCAAAAAAAACCCCTATTTTATACAAGAGGAAATTGTGTAGTACTTGTGTAGTCCTTAGAACATTGCCTGGGAGCACAGTATGCACTCATTTAATGTCACCCATTATTAACTACTGTTACTAATCATCAGTGGTGTTATATAATGCACATGGAGGGTACATTTACTCTATCATTCTTTATCAATGTCGTTTTATTGGATACACAGTACTCTAGGAAAAGGGTTTATCATAATGTAGTTTACTTTTGATTGGTGGGTTTTTTTGGGACAGTTATACTTTTTAATTTTTTATTTTTTAAATTTGTTTTACAACTATAAATAACTATGTAGTGAATAGCCTTGTTTGTGTATCTTTGCATACAGATGTCTTATTTCCTTAAGCTCCAGTCTTAGAATTGGAATCACTTGGTGAAGGGGGTATTGGTTAAAATAGGACATCCAAATATTCCATGGGCTCGCCTAGGTTTCCCACCTTCCTTGTAAGTTGGTTGGGGTCTAGTCCTAGCCAATGGGCCTTGGCTAATGAGTGTGTGGACCAAAGAAAGTTATGTCACTTCCAGACCAAATATGTAATTGCCAGGGTAAGAACTTGAGAGTTTTGTTTTCTCTGCTTTAGTGATTCACTGAGTTGCTACATGAAGGACAGTAGACCAGAGAGTCTTTGGACCTAGAATGGACTTCCATGCATGGGAAACAACAATTCTGTAATTAAGTGCTGAGAGGTGGGATCTCTTTGCTGCTGCACAGAGGGCTGCAGTGCTAATGACTGAGCAGCTGGTGGCAGGAGGAGAGGAAATTGACATCAGAGTTTAGCAGGATATTGATCCATTTTATGGCAGTGACAAAATGACTAGCAAAACTATTATTTATTCAATGTATTTGTGGATCTATGTGAAGAGGCTGGAAAACAGGACACCAATAGTGTACATTGACTGCTATTGGGTGTTATTGACACGTTATTGTAAGAAAAAATAAGCTCAGGAAAGAATTAATCAATTTGCAAGCAAAACTGAAAAGGAAAAGACAAAGTTTAGAAATTCACAAACCTTACAGGGTTGGAAAAGGCTCCTGCTTATTTACCTCCAAACAGTAAAAAGGAATGAAAACTTAGTAAAAAAGTGCCCAGTAACATTTTCAATTGTTTCAATGCACTCAGGGCAAAAGTTAGAGTGTGGTGTTTTTCATTTATTTAAATCAACTGGATTAAAATATTGGATTCAGGGTGGGGCCTTGGTATAACAACTCTACAATCTCCAAAATGGCCAACAGAAAATCCAAAGAACAAGGTCTATAATTGAGAAAATGAGGAAATATTGCTGATACAAAACTACATCTCGAAATGACCTGTGTTCCTGGTTACTGGCCCACGAAGCTGACTTGAATTAAATATATAAGAAGCCTATTAAGAGTTTTGGAAAGTTGTACTGCTAATGAAATCACAAGCATAGACTGAAATAGTTAATGTTGTCAATGTAAGAAATATCCAAGCCTTTTGAGATTTTTTTTATGAGTTTATGTGAGCCAAAATGACAACAATGGCTGGGAAGCAAAATCTCAACAGCTTGAGAAAATGTTCTGGAAAATAGTAGTTTTTCAGCTTATTTTATACACTAGAATAAAAGAAGTCTTAAGGTGGGTTATATGAAATCCATTGATCCTAGATTGGGGAGTAGGAGAAAGCAAAGCAGGGAAATCTCTGGGATTGGCTAAAAAACAAAACAGATAAACACATATTTATTTTACATTGGTGGATACAGGCTATTTAACAGTTACAGCAAGGAGAGATGGTATGCCGGAGTGGGGGTGGGGGGGCAAGATAATGAGGAGTTCTGTGATCCCTCCTGCTAGGGTGTGGTGCGTGTGCCCTAAGGGGCCTGGAATGGAGACTAACTACTATGTCATTTCAAAGGTATGTTATCTTAGATTCAAAAAGACTCATTTAAGGTAATGACTGACATTTGTCAAGGAAGCCACAATTCCAGGATGTGACTACCTGCCATGAACCACTTTTAGTTAAGAACGTTTATGTTCAGACCATCCTATGTGGTTACTGCATGTCTCTGAGTTTGTAAGGCCCTGTATTTTTCAGGTTTAGTATGTGGCCCCTTTTTCATCCACAATGTCTATTCAAGCCTTATAATTACATGTGACAACCAAATTTTGTCCGGTAGGAAAGAGAAAGGTACAATGTCCCTAAGGATATCTTTCCCCATAATCCACTTCAGAAGGGCCCAGGAAGAGAAGAGAACAGTAAGACTGCCTGGAGGGTGGAGCCAGATGTCACCGTGAAGGAAATACATGGGAGCCCCTCCAAGATTCAGAATGAGGAACTAAACAAGAAGCATTCCACAAGGCCAGGGAAGGGCTCTGAACATCTGTATTGTGCAGCAGAATAGCTACGGACTCGTGATGATTGTGTATCTCCCATGCTTTCCCTTT
The DNA here is from genome assembly GCF_963455305.1 of Plecotus auritus. NCBI lineage: Eukaryota > Metazoa > Chordata > Mammalia > Chiroptera > Vespertilionidae > Plecotus > Plecotus auritus. The sequence continues at coordinate 237,556,327 of NC_137770.1, read as the reverse complement.
CTGAATGGAAATGTTTATGACCATTATTCTGTCTTTGCTTCACTAATGTACACTGGTTATGTGGTGGTGAGGGAGTAAGAGGAGACCAAGAGGAGCCACATTCAAATCTCATGGAAAGAGTACTGTCAGCACCCAGAGATCCTGGAAGTGAGTTAGATAATAGTAACTGGATGGGGCATTGGTGTGGTCTTCCTTTAGGAAAGAGTTCACTGTGTTCTTCCATATGAGAGAAAAGTGCAAGGATATATTGTGTGTGCAGTTGGGAGGACTCTGGCAAAAACAATAGTATTCACCAAGTATTGTCTGAGCTTCTGCACATTGCCCAGGCCCGTGGCAGTTAGGCCAGGTCATATCACTTGTTCTGCTCATGTGAGCGATGCATTTACTATAATTAATCCTGCACCATAGAGTAATCCTGCACCATCTGACAGAAATATAATATGAGCCTCTTTAGTAGCCATATTAAAAAGGTAAAAACTCATACCTCTGAGGAGAAAGCACTGTGGTGTTGATGTCTGTGAGCCAGTGGAGGAGTCTGTGGGACTGGAAAAAACAACAACAGTTAAAGCGTTAGCTGAGGTTAATTTTAATATTTTCTAACTCAATATATCTAACATATAATCAACATACAGATTATTGAGATATTTTATATTTTTATATGTCTTCAAAAATCACATCTCAGCTTGAATTGGCCACATTTCCATTATTCATTAGCTACATGAAGCTGGTGGCTATTGTATTTGAAAATTTTTCGAATGAATACAGATCTATATTATGAATTAGTACCTTTAACAATTAAAAGAAAACCACCTTTGCCTGATGCCTAAAACTAGGGAATGCAAAGGTTAATTTTATGTGTCAACTTGGAAGGTGTTTTTGGATGACAGTAACATTTAAATTGGTAAACTTTGGTTAATGCTGATTTCCCTCCATAATGTGGGTGGGCCTCATCCAATCAATTGAAGGCCTACATAGAACAGAAAGGCCAGTCTTCCTGAGCAAGAGAAAATTTTCCAGCAGATAGCCTTCAGATCTCATCTGCACCACCAGTTCTCCTGGGTCTCTAGGTTGCCACCCAGTTGATTGTGGACTTGCCAACCTAAATAATATTCTTTCTCTCCCCCCCCCCACCTGCCCCGCTTTCTTTCTCTCAGCTTTAAATTCTGACAAATACAGAGAGCAATTACATTAACTAATTATCCATTGTCCATATAAGAAATGTCCAAACCTTCAGAATATTTTTACAAGACTTGATTTGAGCCAAACTGATGACATAAGCCAGGGAGCCAGATCTCAAGTGCTCCAGAATAAAACAGTTTTTCAGCTTCATTTATGCATTTGAAATAAAGAAAGGAACTAAAGGAAGATTACATGGATATGGAAGAATGCTAGGTGAGGTGGGGATTAGATTACAGGACAGTTAAGGATGGTTAAGGCTTATGTCAAAGGTGTGTTGATCTAGATGGGCAAAAACAGTGGACAGGGCCTGCTTAAGGCAAAGATAAAGCTTTTACTAAAAAGTTGTATTCTTGGGACATGACTACCCACTGTGACCTGCCCAGTCAGGAATTTATGATCAGATCATCCTGGGAGACACTTTTCCATAGAAGCCTCTTTTATTTGTCCACAATTCCCACTTTCTATGTTCTCCTGTCTACCACACGAGTTGGAAGCCAAAACCTATATATACCAGAATATGTTAGCTAAGGACTTAGGTGCAATTGTAATTCCATGAATGAGTTGCACTGGTAGGATTTTTGGCAGACAAAAGTGAGGAAAAATCTTCCTTCAGTTGCTAAATTCTACAGCTCTGTGTCTAGTAACTCAGGCAGTTTTTCTAGTAGCAGCAACAGATTTTTATCTGTTCTCAATGTCACAGCAACATGCCATGACCTTAAGTCTACAGTGTGGGTGCTCCAACATCGACTCCTTTGGCCTTTCAACAATTTCTAAGTAGCTAATTCCATTCTCCTTGCTATACCTAGAAAAATATCTGTTTCCTGCTTTAAACCTGTCTGGTAGAATCATATGTTTTATTTAATTAGTTGCTAGATTAAAAGAAAAATCACAATTAGTTATGGTAAATACTAAGCTACTGTTACAAAGGCTGCAATATAACTGTAGTTACTGAAAGGAAATAAAAAATACACTTCCCCTGCCTATCCCAGTCCAGCGATAAACAAATTCTGTATTACTTTGGATAGATATTGTCAAAAGGGTAGACTCTTCCATTAGGCAGATGGTGGTTCTTGTGGAACTTGATGCAAACAAGTTTGGGAATGGGGCAAATGGAAGCTTCCCACATGAATGCTGTGCAGAGAACTTGTTCTCATACATCCAGAAAGGGCTTTCAATGGTCTATCAATATATTAAACCCAATCAGAGGAATACGAATAGAGTATGGAGGAGAGATTCTTCTAGAAAAGGGGGTTCTGCCAAACATGAATGTAACACATACTCTCATGCCTGGCTGTATTATTAGCCAGAACTATTTTGGCTGCAAATTTTGAAAACCAAACTTAATTAGACTCTAAGGAATTGGTTGGATAACAAAATTAAAAATGGTAATGGTTAGATTAGGCTTCAAGTAAAGCTGGTTCTAGGATCTCAAATATCATCTTCAAGACTCAGTTTCATTCTTTCCATTTCAGTTTTATTATTCTTTTTTTTAAATCCATACTAAATCAATATCTCCTGAGTTGGTAACATGGTGATAGAAATCAATTATACCCCCTCAGCTACTCAAGAAGAGACAAACTTCTCTTTTTCAACAAAAGTCCTAGAGACATGGAACAGACTGAGGAATCTCAGATGGAAGCGGGGAGAGGGAGGGCAGGAAGAGATGTATCAAAGAACTTATATCCATATTTGCATCCCATGGACACAGACAATAGTGTGGTGAAGGCCGGTGGGTGAGGAGCAGGATGGAGGGGGCCAAATGGGGGATAAAAAGGAGACATCTGTAATACTTTCAACAATAAAGATATTTTTTTTAAAAAGTCCCAGAACTGAAGTTCATAGGAAATGATTTGAAAAAGGTCATGTACTGATCCCTGAATCATATCCTGGGCAAGGGTACACTTTGAATTGGTGAACTTTTTATTTTGAAGACCAGGGTAAAATAAGCTCTAACAAAACATGTAGAATGACATTGAGCAACTGATTTTTTTCACATGAAAATTAATATGTTCTTACTAGAAGAAGGTGGTATGGATACTAAGTAGGTAACTGTTTTTTTTAAGTCCATCTCTACCTAGATAGTCAGTACACTTAAAACATATACACCATTTAGTTATAAGTTATATCTTGCAATTTCACATGTTAATTTTTAATTTTGGCATCAAATAGTCTTATTGAATAAAAACTTTTCTATACCAAGTGTAGAAAATAACATATAATGGGCACATGATAAACATTTGTTGCATTTGCAAATGGATTTGCATTTATCAGTTATCTACTGTCATATTTAAAAATACCCCAGGATACTATGTCTTAAAACAATTGCCCATGATTTATTTTCTCATGATTCTGTGGGTTAGCCATCTGGTCAGAGTTTGGGTAGAACATCTCATCTCTGTTGTTGGTTGGGCTCACTCATGGATTTGCAGGCAGTTCCTACCTGGTGGGTAAGCTTCAAAAAATGTACAATTTTTTCTGGCTTGTCTCAGAAGACCTTACTCACACGCTTAGATTTTTTGTGGAGATATAAGGGATGACAGACCACATATTCTGCTTCATCCTGCAGATGGACCGCAGGCTTTCTCTTTGTGGTGACTGTTTTAAAAGCATCAAAACAAGGAAGGCTCTAATGCACAAACACTTTTAAACCTGCACTTGCATAATGTTTGCCATTATCCCATTGACTAATGTAAATCACAAGGACTAGGAAACAGACTGCCTCTTGGTAAGAGCTGAGAAAATATTATGGCCTTTTAATTTTTCAATTTACCATAGTCCAACCTATGACCACAATCATTTGCATTTCTCCTATTTGGAAAGCAACTCAATCTCCCAAGACCAAAAAAAAAAAAAACCAAAAAAACAAAAAAAAACTACCACCAACAACAAAAAACTCCAAAAAAATCTCAACATGTTTTGCAATCAAGTCCCAGATTTAGTATTTCATGATCTATATGTGGTCTAAGATGGATGTGGTTCCCAAGATTCATCTATTAATTCAGTGACATGAAAACTAAGAATATATTTGCCCTGCATATGGACAGAATAAACACATTAGATACTGCCATTTCGATAAAGAAGAAAGAGAAGACCCTGGATCATAGCAATTGTGAATCTGAGCCAGTTACATGGTATCAGGTCACTTTATTTGGAGACAGAATTTTTCTTAATTGGAGCTGGCACCTGTCCCTGCCAGTAATTCACGAGTCCACTTTGCTCCCTGGTTCTCAGCTCTGCCCTTGGAGTAATTCTCCTTTTTAGAAAAAAAAAATCCAAGTTACTTGCTCAGCTTGTTTTCTACCTCTAGAAAATTGAGGACCCAAAAATACTTTTCAAGTTGAATTAGCTCTTTTACTTTTTGTGTAAGTGGCGGTCCTTTGATTTTTACTACTTTTTTAAAAATTCTATGGGTTTGCTATGAATTCACAAAAGCCATGTCCACCTTTGCTAATGTCACATTAGCCAAAGCAAATCACATGGCCAAACCCAAATTCAAAGGGTGAAAAAATAGTTTCCATTGCCTGATGGAAGGAGTTGCAAATCTTTATGAGCTTTTCACTAAATCTACCACAAAATAGGAGGTTTAAACATTTGCTAGGAATTGCTTATATTTATTTACCATAAGTAAGAATGCCATTTTGTGCTATTAAATACCTAATTCTTTTGAACATCAACTGTTCCCCAGACAAACTTACTGCCAATTAGCATCTGCAATTAAATTAAATCAAGCAAGCAAACAAAGACAGGAAAAGAATAAAATATATGTGGAATGTGTAAAAGGTTTAGGCATGACACTCATAAAAGGAGAAACACTTTCCAAAATCTCATTCACTAGACATAGTCTCTAAATAGTTTCAGAATAAGATTCCAGAGCCCAGAATTCTAAACCAAGCATTAATACTGACCTCAAATTTTGTGTCTAAAATGAAGATTTCTACGCAATTACAAACTAATCCAAAGATGCCCTTGCAAGCCTTACCATTATCATAAGAGGTGACAGTGACTCTTTGTGTAAAAGGGATATTTGTTTTTAAAAGTCTGCCCTGCAGTGTTGGGTTATAATACATGCATTTACAATAGTGCACTTCCCTACCACGAAGCAGTTAGAAAGGACGGTGGAAATCTCTGCAAGCCAATAAACATTCTCAAGTCTATCCTGAAGGGTCAGTGTACTTATGCAGTTTCTATAGAAACCATATTTCAATAACTCAATATCTAAAATAAAATCACCTTGAAGCAAACTAAAAATATACTGTTTATTTTATTATAGCACATAAGCTTTAGAATAATCATTCCATGAAATAAAAAATATAAAATGCCTCATTTTTTTCCCTAAACTGTTAGTGAATCTTATGGAATATGAAAGTGTTTTTTTGAAAGAGCTTGTCAAATATTGCAATACTCCTCTTTTCTATTCCCTCAATACTTTTAGTATTTTCTGTCTTGAAACTCTGGTGAGAGAGAAGGTGTGGTGGCTAATGGAAGTGGTGGAGAAGTTGTACAGAAAGAACAATCTACCCTCTGATTTCTCAGGAGAAGAAATCTATGAACAATAATTTGAAAACAAACTAAGGCATGAATATGCCAAATTTTATTTAGAACTTAATTTGATTCAAAAACATGAATGTAATACCTACTTACTCTTTGCTAGGCCCTGTGCTTGGTTCTGGAAAGGATGTTATAATCCTATCTAATAAAAGGGTAATATGCAATTGACCATCACTCCAACACACAAGATGGCCGCCCCCATGTGGTCAAAGATGGTTGCCCCCATGTGGACACAAGATGGCCGCCACAAGATGGCCAGCAGGGGAGGGCAGTTGTGGGTGATCTGGCCAGCAGGGGAGGGCATTTGGGAGGGATTAGGCCTGCAAGGGAGGGCAGTTGGGGGCAATCAGGCCTACAGTGGAGGGCAGTTAGGGATGACCGGGCTGGCAGGGGAGGGTAGTTGGGAGTGACCAGGCCTGCAGGGGAGGGAGTTAAGGGAGACCAGACTAGCAGGGGAGGGCAGTTGGGTGGGGGGGGACCAGGCCAGCAGGGTAGGGCAGTTGGGGGGTACCCAGGCCTGTAGGGGAGGGAAGTTGGGGGTACCAGGCCGGCAGGGGAGGGCAGTTAGAGGTGACCAGGCCGGCAGGGAAGCAGTAAGGTGTCAATCAGGCTGTCAGGGGAGTGGTTAGGAAGTGATCAGGCTGGCAGGCAGAAGCAGTTAGGAGCAATCAGGCAGGCAGGCAGGCAGGCAAGTGAGTGGTTGGGAATCAGCAGTCCTGGATTGTGAGAGGGGTCCCAGATTGGAGAGGGTGCAGGTTGGGCTGAGGTTCACCCCCTCCCGGTGCATGAATTTCATGGACTGGGCCTCTAGTAGTATTATAAAATAGTATTAATATTTCAAGTGGCATAGCTTAGTGATTGAGTATTGACCTATGAACCAAGAGGTCACAGTTTGATTCCAGGTCAGAGCACCTGCCCGGGTTTTGGGCTCAATTCACATTAGGGAGGCATGCAGGAGACAGCCAAACAACGATTCTCTCTCATCATTGATGTTTCTATCTCTCTTTCCCTCTCCCTTCCTCTCTGAAATCAATAAAAATCTTTTAAAAAATAGTTTTATAAAAGTTTTAAAGGATGATAAAAAATTAACCTACAAACAAAAGCCTGCACACAAATATTTATAGAAGCTATATTCATCACAATTGCTAAAACTTGGAAGCAACCAAGATGTCCTTCAGTATGTAAATGGATAAATAAACTGTGGTACATGCAGACAATAGAATATTTTTCAGCACTAAAGAGATATGAGCTCCCAAGCCATGAAAAAGACATGGGTGAAGCTTAAATGCATATTATTACTGAAAGAACCTAATCTGAGAAGGCTACATACTGTATGATTTGAACTATGTGACATTCTGGAAAAGGTGAAACTATGGAGACAGTGAAAAGATCAACCAGGGGATGAGGAAAAATAGCTAGGGAAAAATAAAAGAAGCATAGATAATTTTTACAGCCATGAAAGTACTCTGTATCATACCATACTGATGGGTACATGTCCTTTAATATTTGCCCCAATTCACAGAATGTATAATAGCATAATATAAACTATGGACTTTGAATATTATGATGTGTCCATGTAAGTTCAGCCATTGTAACCAATGTACCACTCTGTTAGGAAATGATGGAGGAGGCTGTCCTGGAGGACAGCGGGTATTTGGAAAATCCCTGTACATTAATTCCCCTCAATTTTCTGTGAACTTACATTTTCTCTTAAAAAGATAGTACTGGAGAGAAGGAAGAAGGGGAAGGAGGAAAGAGAGAGGAAGGAAAGAAGGGAGGCGGAAGAGACTATGCTCATCATATGTATTCCCCATAACATGTAGCACAGTGCCAGGTACATGGAGGTCCTTGATATTTATGGAATTGTGTAATTTTATTCAAAAGAGCTGACTAAATTAAAAGAACATTCTATCTTCTAATTTTATTTGTTTAGTATATACCTGTAGAGTATCTATCAAGAATAGTACATGGAATGATTTCTTTACATTCTCATTCTAATATACTAATTATCACTTTTTTTCCTCTGGAGTATATACCATAACATAGCTGGTTCCCGTCCCTCACTGGCTGCAGTCCACAAACCCTCTAACCCTCCTAATGTTCTGTGACCTAATAATCCAATATTTCAGCCACTGAAATGTGCTATTAATTGCTGTTTTGTGAACAAAATACATCCAGTTGAACCTGTTTATATTTTATATTTGTTTTTAAATATCCCATGTACCATTATATCAACACATACTTTTTATGTTCCCCTTTCAGCATTTCTGAAATTAACAATAATGTGTTGGCAATTAATTTAAGATTTAAGGCACCTGCTGGGTGCTTTATGCCATTTATGGTTACAGAGAGTAGAGGTTAACATGTGTACAATATAGAAAGATTTTTATTTCTTTGCTGTTGCTCTCTTTTTTAAAAATTTTATTGTCACATCAAATTTATAGTATATATTCCTGAGCTATAAAAATGCCACTTTCCAAACAATTGCATGTGCAGTTTTATAAGGTGCACCAAGGGTATTTCTCCTTCTGCATAATTTTGATAATCACTCTGTCCTTAATGCATGAAGGAGTTCTTTTGTATAATGGATGTTGGAATGTGTTGATAACTGTAACAGACAGTTGCTAAATTGAGCATACATTTAGACAGCAATTTGTAGCAGCTATAACTACACTACCTAGTGTGCTAACTGAAGAAACTGACATATTTCAGGAAGGGTGTTCACTTGCAATTCATCAGATATTAAACAACAAGATTGGTTTAACACGTCCTCTATATCTCATCCTGGTTGACATGCAACTATTTTACTTGTCCTGCAGTGCAAATCAAAATGGCATCCACTGCTGTGCTTACATTTCAGATAACCAAGGCCTGCAAGAACGGAACAAATATTGTTAAGTGTGAGTTATTACAGCACTCACTTTCATCCTCTTTACCATCATTAAATTAGTTGAAAGCATGGACTGGGATCATGACATGTTACTAAGTGCTCCATGCCTTTTAGGAAACTAACAAAAAATTTGAATTAACAATCCTCTGCATCAATACCGCCCATCCAACCTACTTTGATCAATACAGTACAGAAATCCTTAAGCACTAGAAGAGAATTATACTGTTTATGTTTTCTTTCTTGCAACACAGGGATATCCTCCCAAAGAGGACACTAGTGAAAAGTAAGGACAGAATACTGAAAGCTATGACATGACAGACTGTGCACCCCATTGCTGATAAGATTGTGGACAGCTCAGGTACTAATAACAACACCAACACCACTCCTAGTATTTGAGGAAATTGTCCCTGAGGCTTCTCCCTATCAGAGACGTTTGTTTCTTCGTTTTTTAATAAATTGTTATTGATTTCAGAGAGGAAGGGAGAGGGAGAGAGAGAGAGAAACATCAATGATGAGAGAGAATCATTGATCGGCTGACTCCTGCGTACCCCCTACTGGGGATTGAGCCTGCAACCCTGGCATGTGCTCTTGACCAGAATCGAACCCAGGACCCTTCAGTCCACAGGCCAACAGTCTATCCACTGAACCAAATCGGCTAGGGCTCAGAGATTGTTTTGTCTTTACACATGCGTATTTCACTGCTTAGACCTGCCTTTCTCCTCTAAGAAACTATTCATTCTTTAAGTACTGTCTATAGGAAAGAGTAACTGACTTAAAAGCACAGAAATAATTTACTTATTCTTATAGCCCCAGTCCTTAGAGGATTGTAAGTACAGCATGCAAGTAACAACTGCTTCCTGAATGAATAAGCTGAGTCAGGCAGACATGGACTTGAATTCTGGTCCCAATTTAAAGGCACTGTGAGACTGAGAAAGGTTAGTTAACATTTCTGAGCTTCGGTCTTCTCATCCAGAAAATCAGGAAAATTAAATGTATCTCAAGGTCTTAGGGCTTATAATTTTAGGAGATGTCTATGTTAAAGGTTTAATACAGCCTAAAAATGGAACTCACTTTTCTTTCAGATGGCTCCTCCTCCATTTCTCTCTGTGATTTTTTCCCTTAATGCTTCCTTCTTTGTCAAGTTCTCAGAATCAGAGTCAGGCTTTCCTCAAACAAAAAGTTCAAGTGAGCTCCCCGATATACAGTACAGTTGAACCTAGAACAACAATGCGGAATTGAACAGCATGGGGCCCAATTTCTGTCATGGATTTTTTCAATAAATATAGTTGAACCTTCCCAGCCTCCGTTGAAAACCATTTTCACATTCCCAGCTGCAGTTTCTAATGGAGGGTTGCAAACCCCGGTGGAAAATACTGTTTTTGATCTGTGGTTGGTGGAATCTGGATATAAAGGGCCCACTGTAGGGTCAAAACTTATACTCACGCCCTAGCCAGTTTGGCTCAGTGGATAGAGTATAGGCCTGCAGACTGAAGGATCCAGGTGTGAATCGGGTCAAGTGCAGGTACCTCGGTTGCAGGCTCCTCCCTGGCCCAGGCATGTGCAGGAGGCAACCAATGGGTGTGTTTCTCTCACATCAATATTTCTCTCTGTCTTTCCATCTCTCCAAAAAATCAATGGAAAAATATTCTTGGGTGAGGATTTAAAAAAAACAACAACAACAAACTTATACTCAGGCTCTGGACAGGTGGCTCAGTTGGTTGGAGCATCTTCCTGTACACCAAAAGGTTGCAGGTCTGATTCCTGATCAGGGCACATACCTAGGTTATGGGTTTGATCCCCTGTCAGGGCTTGAATGGGAGGCAACCAATTGATGTCTCTCTTCTCCCCCATCTCTTCTCTCTTCCTTCCTCTCTCTGAAATCAGTAAACATGTCCTCGGGTGAGGATAAAATTCAAAGTTATACTGGGATTTTAGACTGCTTGGGGTGGGAGCATCTAACCCTTGCATTGGTAAGTATCAACTGTGTATAGATAGCATTCATCACACCCTGGGCTTACAGTTGATAACAACTATTCATAGAGGTGGATTTTAGGTGATAAAAATCCTGCAAAACACATTTTTTAAAAACTTTGCAGAGCATAAACAGTAATATAAACAATTTGTTATTCTGAGTATAAATTTGCATATTTTATACATCTTAAAACTCTAAACAAAAAGCATTGTTTTCATACTACACTAAAGGGAACCTAAATTATCTGTCAATTTCCTTTATGATCATTTTCCAAAGTCATTATCATATAAAGAAGGAACTAGAGTGTACACAGCAGAAAAAAACAAAATGAAACAAAAAAAAAATTAAAGGATAGTTAACATTGCATTGGGATCTATACTAATAAAAGGGTAATATGCTAATTACACCAGGAGACCTTCTGGGAGACCAGCCAGGGAGGGCAGTTGGGGGCCATGAGGCCGGCAGGGGAGGGCAGTTGGAGGCAATCAGGCTGGCTGGGGCAGGGGAGGCAGTTGGGGGTGAGCAGGCTGGCAGGCAAAGTGGTTAGGGGTGACCGGGCAGGCAGGCAGGTGAGCAATTAGGAGCCAGTGTTCCCTGATTGGGAGAGGGATGTCTGGTTCCCAGTTAAACCGGAAGTCAGACATCCCCCAAGGGGTCCCAGATTGGAGAGGGTGCAGGCCAAGCTGAGGGACACCCCCCCCATGCACAAATTTCATGCACTGGGCCACTAGTTTATTTAAGAAATGTAGTATGTTATTTTTCTGGGTTTTGTTATATTTGTGCTAGTTGCCAAATTTTTTAAATTTCCAATCTGTTGTATTTTTTTTCTCTTTTAAAGTAAGTATTCATTTTCATACATAATTTTAATTTTTTAATCAAGGGTGCAAATTCAGAATCCACCTGTGAAACCTGATCCAATCTTACTTAATCACTTCAAATTATTCACTTTCCTGTCTCCCTACTTCGATGGGAGCTCCATGTGTAAAAGAATCACATCTTCCCTATTCCCTTCTGTATTGCACTGTCCACACTTGAGCTCAAAATTCAGACTTCCAGAGATATAATATTTTCCATCTCTTAATGTGATTATAAGACCTCTCGTTACATCATAATCCATTGCAAGTAGCTCCCTCAAACTCTATTCACATGAAATGTCATGATTCGACATAAAATTCTAAAATGCAATTGGCTATTGGGGTGGCTCATATGGGCGCTTGCTTAAAATGATGAGCTGAGGAGAGGTTGCTGTAGGATTTCCAAGCATCTGCCACTTGAAGTTGTGTGGTAGAGCTGGAAATGTCCCACGCACACTGAGACATAACTTCAAATATGTTTCTTTGGCTGTGTATCCCTGGGAAACAATGAGAGCCGACAGCATTGTGTAGAGTAATTAGGAACAGAGTGACTCATTTGGAGACGGTCCTCAGGAAATTGTTGCAAACTGGAAGGGACACCCAAAAATCTTTGCTCTGAACCTCCCTGTCTAGTGAGAGGCGACAGATGACAGCATTACACTAACTTCTCTGAAGGATAAAAGATGTTACACAGAACTTATCCCTGGAAACCCACCCATTATTAATCTTCGTAATGATATTCCAAATAAGGTACAAAGAATGAACACATTTTATAGACAGGGAAAGCTGGATGCACAGGTTTTTATTCAAGGTCAGAAGTCTAAAAAATACAAATGTTGTTTTAAATATTTTTTTTGCCACGATTTCTTCACAATCCTATTCTCTGTCTGCTATAAGGAAGTGTTCTTTTTCTACCAAATGGTTTTTCTAGCAGAAATAAATACTTTATAAATCCATTCCTTTTGAAACTTGCCTTCAAGTAGAGTCAATCTTATTTTTAGAACATTTATGCGTTCCTACTCTAAAAAAAAAAATCACTTAAAGTTCTACTTATAAAGATCATATTTCTTCTTTACTGCCAAAAAGATCACAAATGCCTACAAGGCAGAAAACTTCCTGTTGAACAAGGAAGATTAGATGAGGCTTTCAAGAAAAGATTAATGTGTCTATTGAAATACAGTTGGTATTGCTTAAGCTGATGATTTTCTCAGCAACCATTGCAATGAAAGCAATATGACTTAATGTCACCAGATTTAATGAGTGGACATTTTGGAACTATCAAAATGCATTAGGCACAGTTGTAAATAAAGTAACCATTAAGTATAACAATAAGAACCAAATGGTCATCAATAAAATAATATAACAGAAATGAAGACTATGAAGAATTGAGAGTGCTGCTACATTTTAAAAAGTCAGATTCTCAAGTAAAATCATCAGAGCTTCTTCAAATTGCTGATATGAGCATAACTTACCCATCTAATTGCAAAGATTCCATTGACCAAACCACATAAACAGAGGAGCACTTGTCCTTATTTAAGAGGGTCCGCAAACCACAAATTGCTCTGTAGTACACTGAATGTAGATAAGCCTGAAACTGCTTTGTTTAGCCTTCATACACACACACATCAAAATAGATGACCTTTGCATGTTTAAACATTTTAGACCCAATTTTGTTTCAGTGAGCTCTAGCTTACAATATGATTATGATTACATAGATTTCTGAAACCTCAAATATCTCTGGTTATCTCTTGGGATTTTTCTTCTTCCCTGTTTTTTCATGTACTTAACCAGTACTCAGATAATCACAAAGGGTCTGAAATGTCTTTCTTGCTTCTCAGGCTCTCCATTTCATAAATCATTCAAATTCCTTAAATTAAAATACCACCATGTCCTTAAAACTCTCCCACTCTCCCATTACCTCCACCAGCACTACCCCCAATAGAATTGATTTCTCTTGACAAATGAATTTTGGCTGATAGCTCCCAACTTGCCACTGAAACACCAACAGATAATCTGAACATTTGAATGCACATAAACAGAAACACTCACAAAAATACCCCAAACGCATTTTGACTGGCAAACTACTCTCAGAATCTGAGCAGTATTTTCATAAAATTTAAGACAGATGGTACCAAGTTAAGAAAATCTATTACAGGCTGCTGGCTCATGATGCCCCTTTATAAGCCAGAGTAGCCCCATCTACCTGAGAGTGGAAACAAACTGTGTTGCTCATGCATTTGCTGGCTTTTTGCTCACTTATGATAAAGAGATATCCTATATAATAAAGAGGTAATATGCAAATTGACCCTCACACCCTCGTGCCACAAGATGGCCACCCCCACATTGTGACAAGATAGCCACCCCCACATTGTCACAAGATGGTCAGCAGGGGAGGGCAGTTGGGGGCAACCAGGCTGGCAGGGGAGGGCAGTTAGGGGTGATGGGGAGGGCAGTTAGGGGCAACCAGGCCTGCAGGGGAGGGCAGTTGGGGGTGATCGGGCCAGCAGGGGAGCAGTCAGGTGTCAATCATGCCGGTAGGGGAGCAGTTACATGTCAACCAGGCCAGCAGGGGAGTGGTTAGGGGGCTATCAGGCTGGCAGGCAGAGTAGTTAGGGGCAATCAGGCAGCCAGGCAGGTGAGTGGTTAGGAGTCAGCAGTAACGGATTGTGAGAGTGATGTCCGACTGATCGGGCCTAAACCAGCAGTTGGACATCCCCCAAGGGGTCCCAGATTGGAGAGGGTGCAGGTTGGGCTGAGGGAAACCCCCCTCCCCAAGTGCACAAATTTTGTGAACTGGGCCTCTAGTTTAATATAACAAGGCAGACAATTCAACAGAATACTAGGTGGGGGTGAGAAGGCAGGCTGGCTTGGTGCTTTAGCTCCTCATGAGAGAAAAATAAAATAAACACCAGGATGACATTTCTCCTATCATAGGAGTGTAGGTAAGATGATAATTTATCAGAAGCATTGACTTTCAGAAACCAGTAGAGTAGAAGGGACAGAGTCAGAGAGAAACTGCTGAAGGTCACAGAGAAGGGAGCTGCAAACTTGAAGATAAAGAGGAAGGCTTCCAGTCATAATCCCATTGATGGAGGGAAAGAGGAGAAATGTGAGGAACCGGTTTCCCAAAACAATGGTTCTGTCGCATTCCCTAACCAAGAGAGAGAATCATGTACAGGCCAAACAATAAAAACCTATCACAACATCATCAGTGAGAGGCAAGAATCTGTGGCCTCTGTGTAAAGAGCAGAAATCACAGAACTAAAGAGGAGTAACAGGATGCTATAAAAGGAAGCATGATAATGTCATTGGGTGTTACAGACAACAAGCTGATATAATCAGGGAGTAAAGTGGGAAGTTCAGTTCAAAAAATTAAAATATCAAAATTCCCATAGAAATCTTTAATGGTGAAAATGGACACTGAAACAGTGAATCACTGGGGGTGGTTTTCATGTCAGTTGGGAGCAGGGGAGAAGGATTGTGAGGATGAAATCATGGAAGAGATGTTGACAGATGTGGAGGGGGAAAAAAACACCCAACACAAAGATACAGCCCCCCAGAGGAAACCAAAACAACTGAACAGAGGAAGAAGCAATTACATATTTGAGGGAAATTTTCTAGCAAGTAAAACATGTCCAAAGATGGTAGATAAAAGATGATCAGAGCATTTCAGGCAAGACACAAAAAGAATAAGACATTTAGACATTTCATGTGGGGAAATTTTAATTATAATAATAGAGAAAAAAAACCTACACTCAAACATGCAAAGAAGAAAAGACACAGAGAGATGTGTAAAAGGGACAACTTTGAGCTGCCTCAGATTTTCCAATAACTTTAAATAAATACCAGAATGTACTCAAGAACCATCCACAAAACTGTGATGAGAGAGAAGTTTGTGATCCATACATTTTTATAGCCTCCAATTTTTCATTGGTATGTAAAGTCAAAAGAAAAGAATTCTAAAATAATGCAAAGTCTCAGAAAAAGAAACCACCCACATGGCTACCCAGGGGAAAAAGAGCTGAAGACATTCTCTAGCTAACACTGAAGTGAGTTAAAACCAAGAGCTCAATAACAGGCAAAGAACTTTAGAAAACAGATGACAGTTAATACAGAAAGTGGTAAAAGGATAATATTGGATATCTATGGTAAATAACGCCAACCAAAGTAAAGCAAGCATCAAATACAATTTTGAGAGACAACAGAAAAGTAATCATTGATAGCAATAAATGATATCCAAATTAATATGTTAACATAATTGAATGATAGTAGGCAGCAAAGTATGCTAAATTCTGTTTCATACAAAAGGCAGAAAAATACTTTTTTTCTATTTGCTTTAATAATCATAGAAATAAAAGTCTAAACAGAGACATGGATACATGGAACTGACAGCAATCAGAGGGGAAGTATTAAGTAAAATTAAAGATATAAAACAATCAAATTAATTCTAAAAATAAGGGGAAATGATTAAAATTATTAAAAGACAAGGAACCGTTTGAAGGTAAAATATAAGAAATATGCTCGACCAGCATGGCTCAGTGGTTGAGCATTGACCTATGAACCAGGAGATCAGGATTCGATTCCCAGTCAGGGCACCTGCCTGGGTTGTAGGCTCGATCCCCAGTGTGGGGCATGCAGAGGGCAGCCAATCAAGGATTCTCTTTCATCGTTGATGTTTCTATATATCTTTCTCCTTTCTTCTCTGAAATCAATGAAAATATATTTTTTTAAAAGAAAGAAATGAGTAAATGTCACATCAGAGGTCACAGCAACAAGCATTTGCTGATCACCAGGCCTGTTGCCACTACTTACAGGTACTGATGCATTTAGTCTTCATGGAAAACCTCTCAGACAGAGCTACTTCTGTTCCCATTTTACAGATGAGGAAACTAAGATATAAAGGGAATAACTGCCTGAAATCTATCTAAATGTTGCAGAGAGTTAAAATTAAAAATGAACAAATATACACAAATGTCAAACAGAAATACTGGCGAGATGGAAAATACTGATTTCAAAAAGATCCAAGCATTGTCACACAAACAAAGGCACCTTCAAAAGTTAAGGTAAACGATCATCAACATTTTTACTCTAGTTATCAAAATGTTGTTAGAAAAACTAGAAAAAAAATATGGAGGCTACTGTTACAGGAAAAGGCTTTAATATACCTCTCTATGCCTTGGACAAATCAAATAGTCAAGAAATTAATGTCAGAAACAGTTTAATGAATAAAAGGAAAACTATTACATCTAACCAAACCTAGCTTTTCCTTTCAAATATCATATTTTTCTTTAGGATATTTTGAGGGGGGGGGGGCAACTACCGAGCATTGTTTCGGGGAATTTTTATAGATAATCATATGTATACACACAAAAATATTTAAAATGAAATAAATGCTATACAATTTGACTTTGCTTAGAGGGGTTTGAGTAGATTTTAATAGTGTTCCTTGTATTTTAATATTCTCTAAATTTTTAGTATATTCATTAAAAGACTTCTGTAATCAATAAATTTATCCAGCTAATATTCATGCATCCAAAAACTGCTTATTGAACACTAGAGTAAGTGTCTGAATTGGTGCTACTAAGTGGAGACTGACCCTGAGGGAAAATATTAATAAGCAAAGGAAAAGAATTCAAGTTCCTTTATTGTCAGTAAAGGATTCATGAACTTGACTCTCTGAACACAGCTGTACAAACCAGGGGGCTGAATGGAATACGCTTTATAGGAAGGCAAACATCCCTAATCACCAATTCCCAAGAAGATAGCCCAGTGCAATCGCTACTGCCTGAGTGGGGTGAGAATTTCGTCAGGTGCTTTGAGACGCTCCATTTGCCATTCCCATGGGATTTTTTGGTGCCCTCTTGGCCTCTCCCGACTGCTCTGATGACTCTGGCTGTGTGCCTATCTGGTGAAAGTAACTGTCAACAGCTCCACAATTCCCTGAGTGCTTACTCTGAAAGGTATAATAAAGGGGATAATAAAAGGGATCTTCGGGCAGTTTCTGAGGTCTGCTTTACCCTGGCAGGCCCTGGCTGAAGACTGTTAGGAAATCTGTTCCTAAAACTGGATGCTGGTAATGCAACAGAGAAAAAAATGCACATGCCACTTCCCTCCTGGAATTCATATTTCAGAAGAGAAACAGACATTGGGATAAGTAATTACCATTGTGATGAATGAAACCAAAAAATAGGGACTGGATGCCATGAAAATCTAGGTTTCCTTTCTCTGCTTTCCCCTTTTACATTGCTTATTAACCCAATATGGCACTTGTTACCTTCTGTTTTGTTCTGAGCCTCGCTGTGAGCACATCTGTTTTTCCAAGTAGTCAGTTACTGCGGGCATCTGCATTGTGCCTGCCTCAAATTAAATGTTCAGTAATGTCTTGCCTAAATGAATAAAGAGAAACCATTAGGTCTCCCAGTATACTTTTCTTTATCATATTTTATATTTAGACACAATTGCACGACACCAGGAACCACGTTTATTGAATTAGCTTGCATCTTGTACCAGATAATTTTTATAATTATAATAATAATAATTATTATTATTATTATTTGCTTATTACTACCTAACTTTGAGGGATGATGAAGTGAGAGTGTTTTGATACAAAAAGAGTAAAGTTAACCTTATATTCACCTTCAAAACTTTGTGCTACCTGTCAGTGACATAGTTCAAAGTACCAAAAAGATTAAAGTATTTACTGCTTTTATGGTAACAAGTTTGGGAGAAAAGAATCCATGACAACTAGTTTGGGATCTGAAAGGGAGGGGCTGGCTGCACTGTGGGAAGGCTATGCCCATGTCAGTGTGAAGGAGCATATTCCCTTTCCTTGAGTGTGATTTAAAGACCCAGGGAACCTTTCTACTCTCCCGTATACAGTAATAAGTTGGGGTTCCTCCCATCAGCCAGCCATGGACAAAAGAAAGTACATTCGTCCAATCCACAAATCTGGACTCAGAAAACATGCTATCTTTGGACCAATAGTGAGGAATTAGGGTCACAGGGGAGTTTTGCTAGTACTTCCTTTTTTACTAAGATTAATTTATATCACACAGTGGGTTTGGAATGACTGGATTCAGTTATTCCCACTGAAGAATCAGTTATGCTGCCTGCCTGTATGGCTCAGTGGTTGAGCATCATCAACCTATGAACCAGGAAGTCTCATTGATGTTTCTCTTTCTCCCCTCTCTCTCTCTCTCTTTCTCTCTCTCTCTCTCTTCCCCCCCCTTCATCTCTGAAATCAATAAAAAATATATTTTTAAAAAGAATCAGTTATGTCTTTCTTTATATTCAATGCTGAATATAAGGATTATGTGAAGATGAGATATCTTGGGGAAACAAGGCTATAGAGGCTCGAGCCAATAAAATTCTGTAAGATTCTGCCCCCAAGACCTGAGTGTTGTTATATCAAGTGAAAAGCTTTTCACTTGATATAACATGTATGGCATGTCTATTAAATACATTTTATTGATTTTTATAGAGGGAGGAAAAGAGAAGGAGAGATTGAGACATCAATGAAAGAGAAACATCGTCAATCAGATGCCTCCTGCATGCCTCTTACTGGGGATTGAGCCCACAACCCTGGTATGAAAATCAAACTGGTGACCTCTTGGTTCATGGATCGACACTCAACCACTGAGCCACACCGGCCAGGCTGTGGCATGTCTTCACTTCCTCAAGCTGTCCTCGGTTCCTGCTATAGTTTTATGCCTTCTGTCATCTGAGTCAGGGGACCCCCACCCCACTTCTCTAACTCATTTTTCTAACTCTGGAGACATGTGGTGTATTATTGCACCCTGAGCAGCCTCATAGTCATGGGAGGGCTTCAAAAGTAATACTTGGTGATGATTATAGTTAAGATTGAGTTTCAATTCTAGCAGAACTAACATTGGGAATCATATAAAGTTACATTTGAATATCATTTTAAGCCCCAGAACTAACATACCATCCTTCTCTCAGCTGGATGAGAGCAATCTAAATCATCAATAACCAGAGCCTAGGCCCGGAATATTTTCAAGACTGAAATAAAATATCTGGTCCTTGTGTATGTGGGATATTCCCACATTGCTCGAGTTAGGGGAGGTTCTGCAATCATCAGTTCTAAAAACATATTCCAAGATCCACTTCCATGAGTACAATCAGAAATTAATCCTATACACCAACCCCAGCTATCATTACTGTGTGAGAGAGATGGTCTGCCCTTCCCCCATGGCCACTCTTATGATGCCTGCCTTTCAAAAGTCTGTAGCTTAGTTGAAAATTACATCTCACATTTATTGACTATCTGCCCAGAGCACATGCCAAGCATCATGCTTGGGTTATCTCATTTATCTTCATTTATCACACACCATGAGAGAGATGGTATTACCCATTTTTTCAGATGATGACACTCAGGCTCACTATAAGTAACAGGCCCGAGTCCACACAGCTATAAATCACACGCAGAAAGGTGCATGAGAGTTAGATGGTGGAGCAGAGGAGAATTCTACCACTGCTGGTTGGGATGAACCAGAAGGTTTAAGAACAGGGCTCATGTGTGAACTGGAGCTTGAAGTGGTGATTTGTATAACAAAGAAGTAGACTATTTACCATCTAGCCAAGGAATTAAAATTTACCCCAACATTCGTTCATTCAAATGCATTTATTTATCAAGTATATATTGGTACTAGAAGCCTGGTGCAAGAAATTTGTGCCCTCAGGGGGGTCCCTTAGCTCTGCCTGTACCCTCTTGCAGTCCAGGAGCCCTCGGGGGATGTCTGACTGACGGCTTAGGCCCGAGGGGAGTGGGCCTAAGTCGTCAGTCAGACATCCTTAGCACTGCCGTGGAGGTGGGAGAGGCTCTTGTCACCGCCACTGAACTGGCCAGCTGTGAGCCCAGCTTCTGGCTGAGCAGTGCTCCCCCTGTGGGAGCACACTGACCACCAGGGGGCAGCTCCTGCATTGAGCATCTGCCCCTGGTGGTCAGTGCACGTCATAGCAACTGGTCATTCCGCCGTTGGGTCGATTTGCATACTAGCCTTTTATTATATAGGATTGACTATGTGCCAAACACTCTTCTTTGCATTGAAGTCTAGCTTATATTAACAGTCTAAAACAGTACCCTCATAATACTTACATTTTCTTAGGTGGATGGAGTGAGACAGTGTGCAAATAAATAAACACATAGCACATCAGCTTGTGGTAAGTCCTATAAAGACCAATATAGGTGGCTGATGGGAGCAAGGAGATGGGGGCAGCAGGGTGGTCATGTTTGATATGGTTGTCAGGGGAAAAGTCACAGAGACTTGACAGTCTGCAGGAGGGAGCCATTGGTAGATCTGGGGGGAGAACATTTCTCGGGAAGATGATGGCTTTCCCAGGAGGCCTTGAGGCTGACAGGGGAATAGCTTAGAGGCAGAAGGTGAAGTCAGAGTGGGAGATGGGACCAAGTATTTCAGTGAAAGCTGTTTCATCATGAGAACAATGTAAATGGAACCTTGGGTGTGTCTGAGCAGAGGAATTACATTCTCTGGCTGTCTCTTAAGTGAGTGATGACTCCAGTATTACGACTTTGGGTCTAAAAAGATTAGAAGATATAACTCCTACTAGATACATTCAGGCAGTCTCTCTGCAATGGATCATTGAATCCTCCTGATCAGCATCTTATTATTAAAACAAACCTGTAAGTCCAGGTGGCTGGTAAGAAGTTCCCTTAGATTTACTATAAAGAACTCACATAGAGGTCATGAATAATCACATAGTTTTATCCTGAGTTCCAGAACTGGGTTGGAAACAAAGGAGAACTAAGTGAATCCAGCAGCTGCAGTGATTTGTCTACAGTAGGAGGGCCTCACTAGAGCTGCACCTCTATTGAGATCAGATGGCATGGTGTCTAGGTACTCTACATCAGCACAGGTTTCTAGCTCAATATCAGCCTTGCATCTTGTACAAAGACAGTGAGGATCATGCTGTTTGATAAGAACTGTTCTCACTAGACCCCTTTTCAGAGCTCAAATCCCATTTCTGTAAACCACATTTCAAGATCTCTGATCAGTGCCTCCCACCTGACATTTGTACTTACATTCAGACTCCTCAAATTAGATGTTCAATTCTTCTCCCAGTTTCAGGAGGCCATTATCTTCTCCCAGATGCATCTGTATTTTTGTTCCAGCTTCCCTGTTTCTAAAATCAGCATTGTCATTATCCAAACCTCAAAGACTAGACAATTTGATAACACCTTCAACCACTCACTCTTCTTCGGATTCATTATCTAATGCAAAAAGAAAAAAGAAATTCAGTCAGCTCTTCCTTTTAAAATGTTTTGCTAGTCCCTCTGTTCCTACTTCATTCAAGTTTTCGTCTGTTTATATTTGAATACCAAGAAAATATTTCTTCACTCATCTAACAAAATCTAGTCTTCCTGAATTCGAACCTGTCTTACACGCTGCTGCTGGACCCAGTGTGGGAGTGCTTAGTGTTGTGGTATTCCCTTAATTAAGAACACACAATAGCTCACTATTAAATCAAATTCTATTGTCTAGATTTAGAGATCCTCCCAGGCTTAACAGTCCCTAGTACTGTCAAAGAAACCCAGAGCTGGACAGTGGTTAAAGCAAGTGCCCACCAATAGACACATGTATAAAGAAGACTGGTACATGTGTAAATGGAATATTACCTGGCCATAAAAAATGAAACCTTACCATTTGTATGACATGGATGAACCCAGTATTATAGTATTATGCCAAGTGAAGCAAGTCAGTCAAAGAAAGACAAGTACCACCTGATTTCACTTATGTGTGGAGTTCAAAGAACAAAATAAATGAATAAAGATTTATAACCAAGAAGCAGGTTGCAGTGGGGTGGGGCAGATGGAGAATGACTAAGAGGAAACATCAGGGGCAAGGTCCCTGATTCAACAGTTCTATCAGCATTCTTGCTGAAGGCAGTCCAGGAAGATCAATATCACGTGGGGGATGATAGAGCATGAGGCATGTGATCAGGAACTGGGAGTGATCAGATATCCAGAGTGGAGATTCTGGATGAACAGATTTGGTAGGATTCTTGCAAAATGCAGGCAATTCAAAGACAGAAGACACAGGTTGAGGTCTAGTTGAGAAAGGGGTTCAAAGGAGACTAAGTAGACTTTGGTGGGGAAGAGCATCTTGTTAGTATCTTACACTATTCCATACGATTGGCAGGTTATAATTACATTCTTCTCCTCACAGACCCTCACATATAACATACTTATACCTACCCTGCCTTTCCTGGTAAGAAACTCTAGCATGAATTGCCTCGTCCTCCTCTCAACCCAGCCAAATCTCGATCTTCGGAGCTCAGCCAAAAAATATGTATGTTCATGAAACCATTAGGAGGTCGACAGTTCCTCATGATTTTTTTTACATCGCAGGATTTATTCTTTCAGTTGATGAGCTTTTTTGAGCTGAAACATTATATCAAGCCCTGGGCCATATGCTGAGAGACATTTTAAAAGTAAGAGAAGTTCCCTTTAGTAGTGACTGCCAGTGTCCTGCCACTTCCACTCTCTCCTTTTATTATAAAATCTCTGAAGCTGAACTA
Organism: Plecotus auritus; assembly: GCF_963455305.1. NCBI lineage: Eukaryota > Metazoa > Chordata > Mammalia > Chiroptera > Vespertilionidae > Plecotus > Plecotus auritus. The sequence goes on along the minus strand of NC_137770.1, from coordinate 237,533,328 downwards.
ATTAGGTGTGAGAAAAAGAAATGCTCAATCTTCAGGTTATATCTTAAAGATGGCATGTGACCTCTATTTTTCCTGCCCCTCTTTGCTGTTGAATGCAGTGTGGACATGATGTTGATGCAGGTGAACTCATCTGAGGCCATGAGGTAGAAGCCATTTGAAAAAGGAGGAATTGCTTTCTGGATTAGTGTGGAATTCATTATCCACGGTCATGAGTCTATGCTTGTAAAAGGCATTGCGGCTGGCACCTAACAATAAAGCACATGAAGAATAATGGGTATAATGATGAAAAGAAGGATGTTGATGTTTGTGGTCATACCTATGATGAAGATCATGGCCCTTTCCTTAACAACAGACACTGGAAAATCAGAGTTTTCATCACTTGTGGCTGTGAAAATAAAGCAGCAGGTTTAGCAATCAAAAGTAACCTAGATTATATTGAATCCTTCTCACTGAGAAAGAACTAATGTTATGCTGCCTTAACAATATGCTAAGATCATTGAATATATTTTTTAAAGGATAGACACAAAGATGTAGTCGATAGGGAAAAGACTGGGGGGTGGGGGAAGATGGCAGGAGAAAAGAGGACAGGACAGAGCCACAGAAATCAACCTGATCTAAATTACAGAGAATTCCCTGTTTGGTGTAACTTGAATGAAAACGAAAGGCCTCACAAACTGGGACTGGGGGCTCTTCAGTGATTCCTTCTGATGGAAGCTTAAAAGTAAATCGGGTTTAAAGTGAATGGCAGAGTGGAAGGGGAAGCTTTGGCAAATTCGCTGCAGGCTATGAATTGTATCTCCTTCAGTGTCTTTTGCAAGATTAAAGGAAGATGAGAATTCCTTTTTAATTGTTAATAAGTGTTAGCTTGGGATTGTTTAAACTTTACTCCATGCAGAGATTGGACTAACAGGGAACAGTTTTTACCTAGGTTACAGTAGTTTAAAAATATGGATCTCTTAGGTTGCAATTTTCTGTCAGCATATTTGTTTAAAGTATAAAATAGCATTAAGCATGCCTATGAAGCTTTTTATTTAATTTTTCCTAAGTAAAAAGCAAATTGTGAAACACTATTCTGAATAAAATGAGATAAATGAAAGGATTTAGATTGAAATATAATAGGATTTGAATTCTATTTTTATCAAGATATTTTTACTTTAATGTGGAAGAAGGGGTGGTATATACTAGAATTATTATAATTCTGATTAAATATGTTATTATACAGAAAGAAGTACAATCTATACCTCATAATCACCCCACCCAGAAACTATAGATATAAAAGACACTAGATTCTCAATATATATGAACCAATTGGTCTGATACCTAAAACTGAAATGCCATTGTGCATTTTATATATTTACCTCATGGTCGAAGAATTCTGTATGTTATCACATTTTTCCCCAACCTCCCTGAAAATACTGCTAATGTCAATATTGTGACAGAGACCACAAAATGACAAACATTTTGTTTTCCTGACTCCTTCTTGAATGATTTTTCCATTAGAAAAAACTGATTTACTGGTAACTTATTATTAAAAAGTGTGTGTGTGTGTGTGTGTGTGTGTGTGTGTGTGTGTACATATGTATGTATCAGGAACCAAGCACTGTTATATGCTCTTTAGAAACAATAATTTCTTTATCCTCATATCAATATTATGAGGTAGATATTAATTTTATACCCATTCAACAAATGGCAAAATTGAGAAAGGTTAAGTCATTTGCCCAAGGTCATACAACCAGGACATCACGCAGCTGGAATATGAACCATGCTAGTCCATCCATGATCCTTGTTACTGCTAATTATTTTCTACTCACAGAAATGGAACTAGAACCCCAGTCTTCACGGACTAATGCTAGGCATAAATATTTCAGCAGGTGCTCACATGTATTAAAGGCCAAGCAGACAACATAAACTTATGAAGGTGATAGATGAAGGAAAATTCTAGAAAGACATCAGAGAAACACGAGGACTGCTGTCAACGTGAGAGACAGCATCTCTCCCAAAGTCAGTGGCCAGTGTGTCTTGCAGGATGTAAGTCCACTATTGCTAGATCTCACCACTTTCTCAATGCTCAAATATTGGTTCATAAAACTTTAAACATCCTGGAGCCAAGCCAAACACCTCCTCTTTGACTGGAATCCAGCGCATAACCCAGCGATTTTAATCTTCACAGCTCATCATATACTTGGAAAACAGAAATAACATGAACAGGAAAAGAAGACTCAGGCCTAAATCCTGGCTCCAGAGTTTACTAACTCTGGCCTTGACATATTATTTAACCTCTTCGAACCTCAGTTTCTTCATTTCCAATTAGGAATCATACCTATCTCACTAGATTCCTGTGACAATTAAATAAAATAATGCACATAACTCAATTAGCATAGTGTCTCACACATAACACATGCTCTCATAAATGTTCACAGTTCTATAATTTGCATAGCTACCCCATGTTTCCTTCATTTTAATTGTTCACCATTTCCTTGATTAGTTTAGAAACGGGTCAAAGACGGACTTCCATCTAAGTAAGTTGCTTCCTAATGAATGCCATTCTTTGGGTCAAGATAAAATACAATTGACTTAAAGAGTGTTTTCCATGACTGATGCCAGTATTATTTTTTTAAATTTTGTGCTTTATTACTTTCAACTTAAGTGCTAACTCTCTGTTAACTGCGGATTCATTTTAAAGACAGCAGTCTAAGGGAAATATTTAGACATGTTTATTAACCTCTGTTTGACCAACTTTTATATATTTTTCTGGGAGAAAGATTAGAGAAGACCAAGAAGGAAGGGCATATTAGACCAGTGGCATGGGAGAGAGGCTGGGCAGAGGAGGGAGTGGGCATTAAGCAAGGCAGCCTTCTCTCAGTCTTGCAAAGGGCTGCTCTGTCACCGGTGGTGGTAGTCAGAGCCCAATTAAGGACAGAGGCACCACCTAAGCACATGAAAGGGGTGGGGTATTTGTTGTGCCATATAGAGGAGCGGAGAAGTTAACGCAGTGGTCTGTGTGGCCACTGAACCACCAGCAATGCCAGCAGGAACACTGGGCCCTAAGGAGAGAGGGAGGTGGCAGAGGTTCCAGAATCCAGGGGTAGGGGTAACCTGGAGGAAGCTAGAACAAGACGCACTGGCCTGGCAGGATCTGGGAAGATGTACCTGGTGCCCTAGAGGATGCACCAGGCAAGACAGAGGAGGAGAAAGACCTTGGCCTCTCCCAGCCCCTCTCTGCAATCTGTCCCCGGGGCCTCAAGCCCAACCAGAAACCAGCTGACATTAGAGACTTGGACATCCAGCCTGAGGGACCAGCACCCCTTCATCCTTCAATTCAGCCAAAAGCAAAGTAAGTGCCAAATATGCCTCTGAGGACAAATGGGCTAAGGGGTAACCTTCATTTTTTAATGGCTACTTAAGCTAGTCACGTGTGGTGGTGGTGGGACATCTGCTTAAATATGCACATTATTTTAATATAATTGTTTTGTGGGTGAGTTACCTTTGAAAAATAGTTCATTATAGCTTTATATTCTATACTCACAACCTGCTTCATGGTAAGTCGATATGTTGTCCTCTGTAATTTCCAAATATGTATTTGTACCACTACATTCATTTTAAACCTAGTTCATGTAATGAAGATTTTACATTAAAAAAAAAATCACGGTCCATGTATGTTCTCTTAGATTCTTTTCTAAAATAAGATAGGTAACTGTCAGTTTGCTATTATTACATACCTCTAGTGTGAGCACCCCACATTATTACTGAGCTTAAGGAAGAATTCCAAGGGAACACAGCAGTGACCCGAAAATTGGAGTCAAAGAAACGTGGCTCAAATGAAAGCCCTGCTTCCTGCCAGCACCACGATGTCTGAAATGAGTTTCTTACATTGCCCGAGCTTCCGTTTCTTCTTTTTTCACGTTGGGTTGAGTGAAGAATGATTAAGAAATTACCTGCAAAGCACCAGGCCCGGTGTAGAGCCCAGGATAGGGACCCAGGAAATGTTTCTCTTCTCCCTTTCCCTGTAAGAAGTCATTTTACACTCCGTGAGACTGGCAGGATTAATTTTGAATAGCTGTCTTCTCTATGTCCAACCATGAGTTCTTGTTGTCATAGAGAGAAAAATGTAAAATCCTGCCATGCCCTGGGTGCCCTTTCCCATCGCTTCCTCCGCATATGCCTATACTGCATCTTCAAAACCTCTCCTTTCTGTGCTCTCTGTCATTTATACCCTCAGACACTTTAAATGTCTTCCCCGCTGTCATTTAAATTATCTTATCACGGAGCTGTCTTGCTTCCCCTTAGTGAGACAATTTTCACAGAGCAGACTAAGCTTTTCCCCTGGCATGCCCTAATGACCGCATCAGTAAAAAATGTGGAGGTTCACTGGGAATGGAGAGAAGGAGCAGGGTACCAGCACCAGCATTTTTTGCTTCTGGAACAAAATATATACATAACTCTATTTTAAGATTTTAAAGAGAGAGAGAGATTTGTTGATCAACAAAACAGCAGGCAAAATTGTGTTTCCTTCACTCTCTAGATTCTTTGACTAAGAAAATCTTCTCACAGGGAACGATTTTTTTCTATAAAATAAAAGAATGTGGAGTCCCAGTCCCTTCTTATCAGTGTCAGCCACGTCATCTCCCAAGAGTGAAGAGCATGCGACATTTTTGGGGAAAGTCAGGGCCTGACATTCTCTTTTTCCCAGCCTCTCTTCATTTCATATAAGAGGTAGCCAACTGAGTATGGAAAACAGAAATCTGAAAACCTTCATTTTATTAAAACCAACCCCCTTTGCAGAAACAGAATCTCCTCCACAGGTATATGGATTTCTCTTCCTTCTTTCTGAACTGCTTCTGTTTGTTTTGTTTTTTGTTTGTTGGTTTTTTGTTTTTGTTTTTCTGTTTGTTTGTTTTTGCAGAGGTTTCCTGCAAATTAGTATTTCTCAGTCCACCTTGAGTTTAAAGTATGGAGCTGTCTGCTTGCAGAGCCCATTTCCAGTGGTTTCATTGAGCCCAGAGAGTCTGACAATGACCAGACGCGGGAGGCATTCGGGGGCTCTCAATTGTAGGGCCTCTGCCTACCTGTTCGACCTCACCCCCTATAACTATCCCCAACACCACAGGGAGACACAGACCTCATTATTTTTCCCTCATACAATCCAAGCTTTCTCCAAATGTGAGACTTCAACGAGCTTCTCCCTCTGCCAGGAATGTATTTGCCTTATAGCCTTATATGCTAAGCCACCTTCATCAGCTCTCAATTCAAGTAGAACCTTCTCAGAGAGGTTGTCCTGAGCCCACAGTCTAAAGTAACTCCTCCACACCCCCATTGTTCGATCTGTCATTCTGTTATGTCATCTTCAGAGCAACTGTCAAGGGCCATTGTTTCATTCATGTTTTGGTCACAGTCAGTGTCCACTCAATATAATGTAAGTCCCTGAAAGCAAAGAAAGCACATGTATTGTTCCATCCCTGTATCCCCAGGTGGAACTTGGACACATCCTAGATGCTCATTACATAAGCAGAATGAATGAATGAATGAATGAATGAATGAAGAATCACCCAGTGAGGCCGTCAATAGGCAGCACATGTAAGCTGATGGAGACTGGTCCCTGGGTCTGGTTCACTGCTTTTCCCTAGAGCCCATCACAGAACTTAACAAATAGCAACTGAATATCTGCTATGTGTCAGGCACTGTGCAGGGTAATGGTGATACACAATTGAGCAATTGAAGTAGAAACCTGGCCCTACTGGAACTTGTCTTACTTTCCCCTGAGATAAGTGTTCCTCTATAGAAAGTAGAAGGTCTTTCTGAGGTTACAGCAGAGGACACTGGTAGTCCGTGGACAAATGGGAGTTGGAAAGGAAAAGCTGAATAAGGGAAGGGAAAGAGGAAGGAAGGAAAAGGGGAGGGAAGGAATATAAGGAGAGTGAAAGAAAGAAGGAAGACAAGCCCTGGGCTCTCTACATGGATATAGAAGATATCATTCCCTTCTCAAAATGCCCCTGTAAAATAATCATCATAGCCCAATTCCGAGACAAGAAACTTGAGGCTCTTACTAGTTAAATCTCTAGTCCCACAAGTTTACCATAGAGCCAGGACCAGCACTAGACTTCCCAGACTACTGCTAATTTCCTGTGTCCCGTGACTTTCTGGCAACAATGCCTCAGTAAACAGTCTAACTATTATAAGGATTTCCAGACTCATTGCATTGCCAGGGACCTCAGGGAGCACTGTAGTTACAGAAAAGAGCTCAAGATAAGTAATTTTGCAAAAATAATATGGCCAAGTAGAGGGCTCAATTCTCTTTTGTACTAGCCCCTATTCTTTGATACCTGTACAAAATGGAAGTCATCATGACCAGGAGAGGCATTGCCCCGAGGCAGAGCAGTAATGTCTAGAAGGAACTACTACAAGAAAAGATAGAAGACCTCTCTACTCCTAATATAACCTGACTCAACTCTGCCTGCTCCCTTCATGTGAAAAGCACATGACTGTGCTGACTATTTGAGAAATGACTCATACACAGAGGTGCTAATTTACTTTAACTCACACACATACACACTCATTCACATATACATGCACACATAAATGCACACACAAACACACATCCTCAGGACAGATCTAGGCTTCAAAAATGGATTTTAAACTTCTATTCTTTTACCACTGCTCCATTCTTTCTTTAAATCAAGAAACTGCCTGCGATTTATTCAGTTTTATACAAAACAAATGATCCTTAATACATATATTATAGTTGTGCCCTACTTCTGTGTTAATTCTTGAATAGTTTCTCCATAAGGTTAATATTGAGAGAACAACCCATATCTACAAAATTTAGCTCTTGAAAAGCACTCATAGTTCCTTAGATCTTAGAACTGACATATCTCAAAAAACTCAAGCATTTAATTTTACAGAACAAAGCACTGAAATCCAGAAAGATGGAGAGACTTGACTGGATCACAGTTATATCTTTTGAAATGCAATAAACATGTGTGTAAAACATCTAGGTTCTTGTCACATGTATGAAATTTATCATTTTTTTCTTTCCTCTGGCATTATTTATGAAATTTAACTGTGATAAATATGTTTTGGCTTCATTATACCTACACATATTAATGCATCTGAACAAAATTTTATATTTGGACCCTATTAGTGCACAATGTAAATTGGAAACAGACCCTAAGTGGCCAGCTACTAAATTTTTTATAACATGATAGGCCCACTGGAAGCAGGCAGCTGCACTGACATTCTTCCCAGGGCAAAGGCAAAGAACAACCACTAAGAAAAAAATGCACTGCCTCCTGGTTTGGTGTTCCTCTATCACCAGATTTATTGACCTGCGAGAGAAGGCAGGGGCTGTTCTGCCCCAGTCAATACTAATTTCTAGGGCCAATAAATCCTGGTAATGAATGGAGAATGTGAGTCGATGTATGCTCATTAGATGTGTTCACAAAATGTGCCATGTAAAAAAATAAGAAAATAATAATCAATCAGCCTTATCAATGTTTAAATATTATTTCTGACATGTTTTGAACCATTTGTTTTCTTTCTTTGTTTTTCTTTTGCACTTGACTTTAGATGAAATAAAAAAATCACCTTGAAAAGTTAAAGCTGTTTGCTACATAATGGTTGCCTCTGTCTTCCAATGGTCTTTCCTTTAACGTCCCTTCACTGTTCCCAGGATGGGCCAGCAGTTCTGTGGAAGGAGGATAATTGCCCATTCTGCAAAGGGCAAGTGGCTTCTATTTTCTAAGCAAGTGGCTTCTATTTTCTTCAGTCATAGTGGAGAAAGCAACTGAATGCCAAGAATAGATAACGGTACTTTCAGGTATATATCCAAGGGAAACGAAATCTGAATCTGGAAAATATATATTCACTGTGTTTACTGCAGCCTTATTCACAATAGCCAAGGTACGGGAACAGCCTAAATATCTGCTGACAGATGAATGGATAAAGGAAATGTGGGATATACATACAATGGTCTATATTATTCAGCCTTAAGACGGAAGGGAAGCCTCCCATTTGCAACAACATGAATCTGAAGGACATCCTGATATGTAAAGTAAACCAGACACAGAAAGACAAATACCGTGTGATCTCACTTATATGAAGAATCCACAATATTCAAACTCATAGAAACAAAGAGTAGAATGGTGGTTGGCAGGGGTGGGTGGATGGGGAATTGGAGAGATGTTGGTCAAAGGGTACAGACTTTCAGCTGCAAGATGAATAAGTTTGGGGTTTCTTATGTATAGCATGGTGATGATAATTAACCATTAACAGTTATCACTATATTGTACACTTGAAATGTGCTGAGAGAATAGGTCTTAAATATTCTGCCACATGCACATGCATACTCATGTGCCCAAACACACAAAATACCAACTGCAGAGGCGATGGATGTGTCGTTTAGCTTGATGGTGGTAATCTTTTCATAATGTATACATATCTCAAAACATAATGTATACATATCTCCATCTTAAATGTATACAATTTTCATATGTAAAACATATCTCAATAAAGTTGCTTAAAACAAAGGACAGATAACAATGAGCATGTTTAGCAAATATTCTCATGCAAAGGGGCACTCAAAAATCCTTTGCAAGCATATATCTCAGAGGTATGTAGGAAACTTGGTGGAAAACAATAATTAAAGAATACTACATTTAGCAAGAACCCACATTAAACACCATGAGCTGGTAGATATGCTAGACATTTTTCATACGTTATTTCTAATCTTTCAAAACAATTCAAGGTATTTCCATTCTTTGCAATTAGAAAATTGTGTCTAAGTAAGCTTAATAAGTATTTTTAGGACTGCTATTCCATGGAATTACAAAACCCTGGTTCTTTCCCTAATAACCTGCTTCTTCTTCAAAGTAAGAGTTCAAGTTGAGAGAGAACAAAAATCCTTAAAAAGAAGGTGTCCTATCAGCTAGGTCATATTTATAAACAGGAATAGCTACATCGCCATAAAATGTTTATAGCTTTGTCAGGTAAACTTTTTAAATCACTAAATAGTATGTTGCTGATTATGTTTTAAAAGTATTTTTAAAATAGTTGGATCCTTAAAAATCCATTGGTTAACTTTTTTCCAAAATGAAAATCTATTTTATAAACTAACAAAGTTCACATTGAATAAATGCCTGGGAAAGAGGGAGGGTAGAGAAGGAGGAAAAGCAACCAATATTTGCTATGTCAGTTACATTAGACTATACAAAAAAAAATGTACTTATAAAAATGTGTGCATATTTTCAGACCATTCACAATGATGTTTAAATATGGCACTCATTTTATGCTAAATTTTCAAAACCACGTTTCAAATAAGAGTTGTGAAGGACAATTTCCTGAGGCCTACCCACAATATAAAACAGGTTTTATGCACATAATTCCAAAACAACTGACAAAAGGAAGGCGCTCAGCCACATGAAACGAGCCCAAAGAAGCGTCATTCAAGGTGCAGTGGTTATCGCTAAATCATCTCAACTAGGCGGCCGATGAGCTCAGCCACCTGCAATCCTGCTCATCTACTCACTGGTCTTCATCTTCTGTGCACAGGTGTTATTTCATGTGCTTCTAATGTAGGAATGGGTGGTGAGAAAGCAATCTTGCTGAGAGTGTTCTGTCTTATATTCCCATTTACTAATTTGATCACTGGAGAGAGAGAGAGAGAGAGAGAGAGAGAGAGAGAGAGAGAGAGAGAGAGAAGAGAATATCGTGTGTGAAAGGAAGAAAATGAGACAGACATCAGATCACCAAACTGTTCCTTTTTCTCAAGAAAGGAGGATATAATACAAGGATCTGTGAAGATAACACACATGTGTTCATTTACTCCTTTCTCTTCTTACTCCCAGAGATCTATTTCAGTACATTAACCTACAGTGAGTTCTCAGGTGCTAGACTCCAACCTCAAATTATCTTGGGGAATGAGAAGGTAGCTAGGGTGGGTCCCTCTGCCCACATGAGCTCTTTGGGACTGTCAGGCTCCTAAGGGAGCTGATTCCTATATCAACAGGAGCTTCTGGGTGGCCCTCTGAGTTATCTCCAGGTAGATCGTGTTGCACTAATTCAGTCCTTGACTGTTTATTCTTTGGACCAACTCCCAATTTCAGTAACCTAGTGAGAAAAATGCTACAACTTGTAGGCCTGAGTGCTTGAATTCCAAACCTGTGCCGGGCAGTTTTTGATACATGTTACTTTAATTGAGATTCTCATTCATATTCAATTAGCTTCTCTGTGTATATTTACCTATATATCTAACTAGGGAGGTACATGAAGCTAAATATACACACATGGAAGGTTTTTCATTGATCTGGTATTTACTTCTATAGAAATACACACTGATTAGTATCAGGAGTCTGTAAAGCACAAACACATGCACGCAATTACTGTACTCTGTTTCTCTGATTGCAGCAAGGGATATTGTTCCTTTTGGGCCTCTGCTTTAAAACCTGCTATGTCCTTTCTGGCAGCCAGCTTGGAAGCTGTAAGTTTTAATGTCTAACCTTGGAAACTAACATCCATCCCTTGACCTGCTTCAGAATTTACATCTTCATTTCTCATGATCTTCCTGCTTCATACTACTATTCTTTATTTCATTAACAGCCAGGCTTCATTCTACTTTACAAATGCATTATATATTTCTAAGAGCTAAAGATAAGTTAAAGAAAGTATATTCAAATCTCCCCCATATCAGTGGTAAGTTTATTCCTCCATAGAACAACAACAACAAAAAAAGGAGTCAGCTAAAAAGCAATCTGATCTCATCAAATTCATTTTTTTTTCATATTTGATTAGACCGAGTTTCCTAAATTTTCGGAAATGTCTATGAAAAACACAGAAGGAGAAAGTTCTTCATAACATCTCCAACTCGAAAGCGTTCCTGTTTTCTTTCCCACATACTAGCTGGTAAATCTGCATTTCTCCTTTTTCAGAATATGAATTTTTATTTAACAAGTGTACATAGAGAATATATTAAATTAAGCTGGGCCCTCAAATGTGTTATGAATAACAAAGCAGCACATATGTGAATTAGTGCAAGTGGGGGCCTGTCTTCTTTCCATTTTTATTTTTGTTGTTGTTATTGTTAAATGTACTAGACCAAAAATATGGTGCTAATCATAAAGACACAACTAAATATTGTTTAACTTAGCAATTTTGGATGTGACCAAGCTTTTGAATTCAACATCTTTTTTTAAAAAAATTTGTTTGCTTAAGGAATTGGAGTAAATTAACCAAATTGGAACTATTGAGTAAATTTGAAATCTTGTAAAATCAATAAAGTCAACTACTAACTTGGCCAAATAGGACCCAGTACACTCAGTCATGTGAAAGGTAGGTCTCTCCTTGGTCAGTACTCAGGTGTCTGTGGCCACAGCCATCACACTGCCCTAAGGTGGCCTTCCATGTGCCATCAGGTATCCTGCCTCTTTCTTTCCTTAGTTCCCATTCCAATGTTGTATTGCCATTCCTTCAGTTGGAAGAAGTTAAAAAGTGGTGTGGTGATGGAAGAGGAAGAACGCTTATAGAAAACCCTGACTTCTAATCCAAACTCAACTCCTTGCTCATCCAGTGACTTCGGAGACTCTTAACTTCTTAAGTTGGAGTTTTTTCAGTAGCAAAATGAAAGGATACTGCTTTGCCAAATAGTATCTCTGAAGCAACAAAAAGTAGCTTTTCCATAACTCATCTGAGCTACATTCATTATAAATTAGAAAGTGTTAGGAGCTGAATCATGTCCCGCCAAAGTTCAAATGTATATCTCAGAATGTGACTATTTGAAGATAGGGACTTTAAAGGGGTGATTCAAGTAAAATGAGTTCATGATGTGGACCCTAATCCAGTATGATGGGTGTCCTTATATGAAGAGGAAATTAGGACATAGACAACTGAATGACCAGGTGAGGACACAGCAGGAAAACACCCATCCGGAAGCTAAGAGAGAGACCTCAGAAGAAACCAAGCCCGATGACCCGTTGATCTTCTAGCCTCCATAATCATGAGAAAGTAAATTTCTGTGGTTTAAGTCACCCAGTCTCTGGTACTTTGTTATAGAAGCCCTAGCAAACTAATGCTGGAAGTACAGTCAAAGGTAAAATGCTTTATTCTCAGTATCAATGCTCCCTCTTGCAGCCATCATTCCATTCCTCAGCCACCTCAACAGATCCAAACTTACCCCCAGAATTCAGAAAAAGACACACATATACACATACTCCTAAGGGCAAAATAAATGTTTACTCCCTCTGTTTATATATAGTTACAGGTCTTTCTTGTATCTGAAGGTCACAGTTAGAAGATGAGTTCAAGTTTCAGTAAAAATTTTAGTTATACCACTAGTCCAATTTTAAGAGCAGCTGATTAAGAACATGGCCATGCTTCTCTACCAATAGTACAAAACTAAACACGAGCTCTGATCTATCCATTACAGAATAAACAGTTTACAAAGGAGACTTTGTTAACTACTGAGAAAAAAATAATCAATGTGTTTTGGAAAAATTACAAATGGCCCCAACTATTTCTTGCTTAAACAGTAGGTAATTTTTATTATTTTTCTTCACAGCAAATTATATTATTAATGGGGGATCACTAATGTCATACTTTCACCTTCTGTCCTCCCTCCATTTCCTTCGTAGGACTGAAGGTCTATAACATTTTGTCTTTAACTGCAATTTTTAAAAATAGATTTAACATTAAATTTCTTTAAAAAGAATGCAAGTAAAAATGTGCTGGAGAGATTACGAAAATTAAGATTTTTGGTAGAGTCATGAGGCACCCTTGGGGAGCCTTTATTGCTTAATATTACATATTAATTGTTAAAATGTTTTCATGATGTAAAAAAGGACAAGCCTGAGGTTCAACATTATAAGCCTTACCATGAGACTGACATAAATGAGATCTAGGAACAATTCATTGCAAATAAGGAAAGAAGTGATACTTTAAATGACTCATTTATTCATCCAACATTTGATTGGTAAAGTACTAACATAGTATGGATTGCAGTGGTTATATATATTATATATAAAACTGTACAACATCCTTTTGCTTCTCCTATCTTCTTTTGTTAAAAATCCCCTTTATTGTGACTCGGGGCTATTCAAACCCTTCCCCCAACTTGGGGGATCCAGGTCTGGCCACTGAGAGAACTGAATTAATTTAATCATAATAAATGGTACAGGAATGAACAAGTGTGCAAATGATAGGCCCCTGATTACTCTGGAATTTATTCTCAAGGGGAATTTAAACCTAAACCTGCTGGACATCTTGAACTTCAGGTGGGGATAGTATCCCTGGAAATGCTACCATCAGACAAGAAGAGACAACTTATAAATCACTGACACCACTCTTTTACCCTCCCTGATCTAGCTCAGTGGTCAGCAAACTGCGGCTCGCGAGCCGCATGTGGCTCTTTGGCCCCTTGAGTGTGGCTCTTTCACAATATACCACGTGCAGGCGCACACGGACGGTGCGATTGAAACTTCGTGGCCCATGCGCAGAAGTCGGTTTTCGGCTCACAAAAGAAATTTCAATCGTTGTACTGTTGATATTTGGCTCTGTTGACTAATGAGTTTGCCGACCACTGATCTAGCTCGATCTGATACTAAATTCCCTTTAGCAAGCCAGTACATTAATATATTCATTTTTTCTTTTTGAAAAATTTGTTTATATAATCAATATTTTGGATGAGCAGAACTCATAGAGTAAAACTGAAAGGCAACTTTTATTTTTTTCCCCACTGTACCTTAAAATTGAGTCAATGCAGGAATTTCTTCCTTTGTCCTTGGAAGCTAACTCAGGTTCTCTCCTGACTTTTTTGATCATCCTTAGGTAACAAAAGTTCATAAAGTGGACAAGTGCATTCTCCGTTCAGTAATGCGAAATGTCCAGTTCTGTATAGTAATCAAAATCCCATATTTGATCTACAGTTACACTTTCTCCCCTCCTTCAGCCAGGGCCTTCTGCAGGCAGGAAGGCAGGGAGTGCAGCTGTAGTCTTCTCACAACAGTGCGATGCCTTTGCAATCTGGGCATGGCAGGTGTTTAAGGTTATTTCTCTTGTGGGAATGTTCATGGTTGATTTATAGCCTCTTTCACTTCTCCAACATTTGGCCTCTTACCTTTGCTTCCTTAAACCTGGTGATTTACTTTTCTAAAGCTCATTATCAACCCCTTCCCTTGTGACTAGAGCCAGCAATTCCTTCACCTCTCTCTGCTACAGCCCATTTGCCCATCTGAGAAGTACTATTGGTCAGGACCCTAATATGACCCTAATATGACCCCCACTGGCTGTCTCAAATGTACTTGCATCTCATGCACAGGAAACTCGACTGCACCCCTCACCATAACTCTAGGCGTGCAGGCTGATCCCAAATCTGTCGCATCCCCTTTGACTTGTCAACTGGAAGCTATGCAGGCCTCCCCTTGCCCCTTAGTATCCACACACTGGAGTCTTACACAAGACCTCTGTGGCCTCACCTACAGATATGGCTCAAGCTCTCCAGGTGTTTTCATTAGGCTAGACATGAGGGCAACCAACCAAGTTGCCCAAGACTGCCCAGGTTTAAGTACCAAAGATTCCCTATCCCAAGAAACTCTTCAGTCTGGGGCAAACCAAGAGATATGGTCCCGGTATAAGAGAAACCCCTACACTCCCCTTGGAAGTAAGGATTTGGTTTTATAGCATAGCTATGTCCAAAATAATATTTTTTTCAAATCTTCTTTCAGCATTTTTACTCTCAATATGGGGAATGATTTAAGATTTATATAATTGTCCCCAATGGGAATAGAGCCTGCAACCCGGGCATGTGCCCTGACTGGGAATCAAACCAGTGACCTTTCAGTGCATGGGTCAATGCTCAACCAATTGAGCCACACTTGCCAGGACAATAGTTGTCTTTTTTAAGTTCAAGATGGTCAGTCTCTTTCACAAGTAATACTTTTGGTATACAGCAGAAATTTTTTGTTAACAACCTGTTACACCTTTTGTGTGTGTGTGTGTGTGTGTGAAGAAGGGTGGGTTTCAACCAACTAAATTATACATGATTACTATACCTAGGTACTATATGTTTTCTCAGTAAATATGGCATTACATACAACAGTGGTCCTGAAAGTATAATACCTGAAACAGCAACATCAGCACCATCTAGCATCCTTTTGAAAACATAAATTCTCAGATCCCATCAAAGACCCACTGAATCAAAAACTCGAGGGTTGAGGCCCAGAAGTTTTTATTTTAACAAACCTTCCAAGTGAACTAATTCAACCTATGGTATAAGAACCATTGGTCTATAATTCTGGTTCTCAATTCTGGCTGACCATTAGAATCACCTGGGCAGCTTATGAAACCAAAATTTTGGAGTCCAGGTATAGGTTCTCCCACTATGTAAAAGTAGATCATTCTTATGAATCTTTTGGTAAGCCAAAATGGTGTAAAGGCAAGAAGTAATTAGTACCATTCATTTAAAAGTGAAAATCCTCTTTGGATTTCTTTTGGTTAGTGAAAACTAGGTACTAATGTAGATTTTTTTTTTCAGAGAGGAAGGGAGAGGGAGAGAGAGATATATAAACATCAATGATGAGAGAGAATCACTGATCAGCTGCCTCCTGCATGCCCTACAGCAGGGATTAAGCCTACAACCTAGGCATGTGCCCTGACTGGAAATTGAACCATGACCTCCTGGTTCATAGGCTGAATGTTCATCCACTGAGCCATGCCTGCTGGGCTAATGTAGGTCATTTGTAAAGCAAAGTGGTGTAATGCAAATTTTCAAACAGCAGAGGAAACCTGTATTCAATTTCATTACTGTGTGTTGGGGCTTGTTATAGGCCAGTAGGATTGTTAAAGCTTCCCAAGTGTATCTAAAGAGTAGCCAAGATTTTGAGCTACTTGTCTACAAATTCTAGTAGAAAGACTTCTTTGGAGGGTAGAATTTTTGCTGTTTCAGAGCTGTAGGACCCAAGGACTATATATATGATTATTGTATTCTTCAGTTCAAGTCACCCAACTATGTATAACTCTATGTAAGTAAAATGTTCTGGTGCATTAAATGTTTCCTCCGCACTGAGTTTCGTTGTATTTTCCATTCCTTTATACTCATTTACTTAAACTTGTGAAATTTCAATTTGAAGAGAATGCCATCACAATCTGGAATTACAGTTCATTTTCATTTGTGTGTGGGTTTTGCCTCTACTGCCCATGGGGACCCAAATATACCGTCAATGAGCAGCAACACTTAAAAAGATGCTCACATATGTTGGCTTGATGCTCTGATAATATGTTTTGAGGATTTAAAAGTGGATGGTACTTATTTTACTAGACTGCAAATCTTGTAACAACCTACACTGTATATGTTAAAGATGATATATGGAAATATGATCATTTTCAAATGTGTAGTTACATTAATCGGCAAATGGCCACATCAATCCAGAACCAGTTAAGGCTCTTCAGATCCATTAAGACTGTTAGTTCTGACCAGAGATAAGCAGAATAAACAAATTCTTGGCTGAACTGGAATCAGTCCTGCTGCCTTTCAAAGCCCTCCAAAGGATGATAAAGCCCAAAGATTTCACTGATGTTTTTCCTTTTTTATTGTTTTGCTTACTCTGCACTTTCTGTCTCAGAGGAACTTAACATTTGCATTCTGAGGGAGCTTTTTGCTGAGACTGTCCCTCCTCTGGTTGACTTTGAAAAAAAATAAAAGAATTTAAAAGATCTTTGGGATTTGGATTGTGATCATTTGGCCTTGTGCAAAGAGATAAGCCAAGTTTTAGCTAGAGGCATTTTAGACGAAAACAAACTCAGAATAAAAGTATCTAAATTACTCAAACAAATAGGAAAGTTAACTATTTTTTCAAACTAAGGTTTTAAGCATATCTGAGAGACTTGGACTGCTCTAAAATATACATCTAATAAGATAATAAGAAACCCATGACTTGGCTTTGAAATGAAAAAGACACACAGAGGGACAACTTACCAACCTATCAGGGAGGACTGATGTGTAATTTCCCTTTATGGGTTGCTAAATTTTGGTCTTTTTGATTTGGTTGTTTTAAGTAGGTGAAGGTGTACAGAGTTATCATAATAGTCCTTCTATGTGATAGCTATGTTTTAAATTAAACACTGATTTTAAATGAGTTCACAAGCTAAATGGAAAATGTGTATTTGACAAGTTTAAAGAATTTAAAGATATGACATAGTATATAAATCCCCAGTAATAATTCTCTATAACCCTATCTTGCTTGATTCTACAGATCTACACTATGGTCCTCTAAATAATTCATTGAAATGTTCAGGGCCATGGATTATATTAAAATTTTTCATGAAACTTGACTTACTCAATTCTCTACCATCATTACCCTGTTCCTACACCTACCACAGGGGAAAAAAACAATTGAGTAGAAAGTTAAGTTATACAAACTTAAATGCATTCATTATATCAAAAGGAAAATAAGTATTTTGCAGCTGAAAGAATATTTTGTCTTTACAGCTGAGTAATATTCCAAAGGAGTAACTCACTGAAATGACACCATAAAATGACCCAAAAGGTAAAAGCTATTTCCAAATGTTAATATAGAGTTATGTGACTCCACCTATGGCATTTTGAAGGGCAAGGCAGTTAGAGTAGAGACTGTGCAATAACTTTCAAGAATAAATGAAGGCATGTGGCCTGATCTTCTACCCTGTGGGCTAGAAGTTAAAGCCCATAAATCTTCATGTACGATGAAAGAGAAAGAAGTAGTCTTTTTATTCAGAGGCTAAAGGGAGTGAGTTGTCTCTCAGAAGCCAGGAGCTCTGTGGAGGTGCCCTTCAGAGCCAGAGTGGGGCTAATGAGGCTATTTACATGAAACACATGATGGAGCATGATATTTGATCAGAGCGTTTGAACAAATAATTAGAAGATAAATCACTCAAATGACAGTGCCACTGTATCTTAAAAATACACTGCAAATACTGTTGACAGCATTTACAATTGCACCTACTCATTTAATTTTTCGTTTAGCAGAAAAGAAAACAGAAGGCAGATTTGTGCACCAGCCCATCTAGGCCTCCCATTCTGGCGAGGGTTGAGCTTGGGCACACACCGATTTCGCATGAAATAGGACCCGGTTTCTCATTTATAGCTAACATTGAAAAGTTATAAAATATAATATGTGGTTTGGGGTCTTTTCTTGTTAACTGATGGTAAATACCAGCCTTTGGGTTATGTGGGAAATACCAATACTTGTTTATGGTCTTCAAAGGGTTGCCCAGAAATTGCAGTGGAGGCAATCCCAAGATTCCTCATTCCAGACCAAGTTGTTTAAATGCTTAGAAAAAGTCTCTTTATGGATGCTGAGTCTTATTTTAAAGCATTTCCCCTTTAATAAAAGAAAAAGGAAAATGGTCTGAGTACATACATATATGCTATTTTTTAATATCCTGTACATGGGCATTTATAAAAGAATTAGAAAAATCAGGAATAATGTCCTAAGGAGTTCAAATTAATGCTTTCATAGTTGCAAGGTCATTTCACGTTTCATTTAGAGCCAAAAGTAGATAGCTCCATATCTAGCTTTTACTTTTTGCTTTCAAATCAAAGTCAGATCTGTGTGATTCTGTGTGTGCCCGTCAATGAGTTTATTTCTTAAAATTGGTTTTGTGCAGAGTCAAGTGATAGCATAGGTGTTTGAATGGGCATGTGATATGATCTGACTGTTGAATGAAGTCTTGAAGGATTGTTCTGTGTTATTAAATAAGCGAGAAATTCATCAGCAGCAGTTTGCACGGTTGTACTGGTGATAACTTAAAGCAGTTCTAGGGGAGGACCAAATGCTACAACGCTTGTTCACTGATTAGTATGCTTTATATTGAGGGGCTCTAGGATACTGGCCTCCTGTCTTCAATATGCATCCCTCAGACACTGCTTTCTCTCCTAAAGAGCAGCTTTTCCCTTAAACTTTTACAAGTTAATTATGAACCATGCTATATTATGTTTGCCCAAGAATTTTAATGGGTTTTTAACATAGTCTTACACCTTAAAGGATTACAAGTATTAAAATGATCAAATGTTATTTTTCCTGGTTGGATTCAACTGGCGTGATTTCTTTTGGATTCTAAATATAGGTGATAAGGCTGGGACCAGAAATGGAACCTTAGTCTTGGAAAGACTGGGCAATTTTCCAAGGGCACCTGGGATGTAGCAAAAAAACTTCATAAATCTGTGTTTGAATTCTCTGATTTTATTCCATGGATTATGTAGGTTTTAGGATTGGGAAAGTCCAGGAACTTCACGGGCCTTTTGTAATCACCTTGTAGTCACTAGAATATTCTTTAGGTCCAGTTCTTGTGCAGCTTAACTTAGCTGTGTAAACATCCCTCCAACCTTTTAGACTTATTCTAATATAGAATGCCACCCCATCCAAAGCCATCCCCATCCCTCCCCAGAGGATTGACCTGGGCATCCAGGGCAGAGCTGGACAAGAGTAGACACAACAGTGTGAAGACTGCATTAGGTCTGAGAATGCATCACACGTAATCAGTTCATAAATACAGGTGAGTAAATGAGTCATGGGTGAAACAACTGAGAGAAAGTAAGAGTCTTAGTATTCAGAAAGACTTCAAAAGGGTGTGTGTGTGTGTGTGTGTGTGTGTGTGTGTGTGTGTGTGTGTGTGTTTAAATCAAGGTCTATTTAAGCTTTTTTTTTTTTCTTTCCTAAAAAATTCTGGTGCCCAAGAAAGGGTTAGAAAGAAAGCAGGTTGGTTCCACTTTGCTCTGTTTTCCTGGCACATGCCACTCTAGTGGGCCCATTATACTGGGATTGCTACTTTCTTAGGATTTTACATCAGTTTTAAATTGACTGCTATGTGTGCATAAGAAAAATAAATTAAGTAATGTGGCTGAGTCGCCAAACTTTTGTTCCAATTCTAGAAACATCTCTCCCCCTGCCTGTCCAAATAGAATCAGATTATGGGAGGGTCTCTCAGTATCCACACCATAGCTCGGGGAGTGAATAAAGATCTGGCCACGTTTTACTCCATCTAAAAACTTCTAAGACTATGGAACTGCACTTTTTCCTGCAATCACGGTGACCTGGATGGAAGGAGGCTGGTTGGCTGAGGAACACTCCAGTGACAACCACGGCCTACAATCCTCCAGCACAGGCTTGCCAGACTGTCTCAGATGTTTCTGGTCAAGTAGAAGAATTCCGGATTAAAAACCAAGCCTTTCCTTGTTGAAGAGACTCTGCTAAATGCCACCACCAGAGTGGGAAGGAGTAAGACCTGGTGCTTAAGCATTACCTCAATGATCAGTGCCTAAAAGTGGCTGTCAGTGGTTGGACTGAGTCCATGAGCAACATGGTAGAGAGGGAGGTGAATAGCAAGGAAGGCAAAACTGAGCAAGGTAGAATATTAGCAATGTGGAAAAAGACTGCATTTAAGTCTGGCTGGTATTGCTCAGGGGTTGAGTGTTGACCTATGAACCAGGAGGGCACAGTTCAATTCCTGGTCAAGGCAAGGTCAGGGCACAAGCCTGGGTTGCAGGCTCGATACCCAGTAGGGGGCATACAGGAGGCAGCCAATCAATGGTTCTCTCTCACCATTGATGTTTCTATCTCCCTCTCCCTCTCCGTTCCTCTCTGAAATCAATAAAAAAAAAAAATTTTTTTAAAAGGCTGCATTTAAAAGAAAGGGTCCAAAGATAAATGTCAGCATGCTTTATTTTTTACTTAGTGCTGATAGGAGATGAACATCTGCGTTTTAGAAGGGACCTATTGGCACTGAGTACATTCTATTCCTTCTTCATACGAAGCAAAGGGCCAGCTTCTTCCTCAGACCTCATGTGACAAGGCATCTTGCAACCACATGAAGCAGTTTCTCTCTCTCTCCCTCTCCCCTCTCTCTTCATCCCCTTTTGTCTTTGAACAGCTCTGAGTCCCCCAAATTCTTTCTCTAGATAATACCTGCCCCTCTTTTAGGACTCAGCTCAAGTGCTAGCTCATGGGTGACTCCAGACCCGCCCTGTCAGTCTGACAGAGGTCTCTCCCTGTTTTCCCATCACATGCTGGAAAAATGCCTGTTTCTCATGCACAAAAGGCAGTGAACTCCAGAAGAGCAGACTCACACCCTCCTTGATGCTTCCCTTCCTGGGATTTAGCAGAGGGCCTTGCACACACATGGGATTCAATAAATATTTCCTAAACCATGCGTCAAAATCTGCTATATTGAATCCTCCAATCACTGTGGCTCATGATTCCCTCCGGAGATAATGAAAATTAGTCTCTTCCCCCTACAATAGGATCCCCCCTACAAACCCCATCACTTGCATTATCCCTTTTGGAACTCGACTTAATGCTGGAATGGGGTTGAATAATGAACCAGACATTACATCTATATTGAATATGCTTAAAAATAAATTCCATTTCCCCTCAATAATCTATCTGAAGAAAGTATTTAGGGATGGGGAGAATATCAATTTGCTTGGATACTTTGAAAATAGATGAAAAGGATTGCCCCAAAGTTAAGGGGATGGAATTGCAATGTGTTCTATGTACTTTCTACATTCATTTTTTCATGTACACAATCATTTTATGTTAAACATAAAGTGTGCTCATCATCATGACAAATTCCACAGACTCCTTTGCATGTGTAATTGTAGAATTAGCATAGAGTTTTGTTTAAACTATAATTTGTCATGAAATGTTTGTATGTAATTATATTGTCATCCATATTTGCAATGTGAGATGGGATTTTGTAACACACAAATAATTAATTTATAGAAGACTATGAAATTGGTAAAAAGCTCTACGATGCTTGACTGAACAAATGAATATATGGACTCAATCATAATCTCAAACACATGAACATTACTGTTAAAATATCAGAAACTTTGTAATGGTGTTTACTCTTCTATAAATTAGTGAAAGCTAAAATACAAGCCAAGTTTTATATAAATTGAAATATGAGTTCTGGGGATACCTAATGGTAAACAGGCCCCCATAAGACCAACCTCTTATGAAATCAGTTATGAAGGAACAAAAAGTTATTCCCTCCACTCATATGTTAAAGCAGCTCTGAACAATGCTGACTTTATATCCAGAAAAAACAGCTGTCCTATTTCCAGTTCCTGACCCGGCCTGACTGTTGGCTCTCTCCCCTCAGATGAACCGAAACAAAATCTGAGAAGATTGAGAGGACACCCTGAGGTCTTGGTGACGGTTTGGCATTAGTATTGGGAAAGGATCTGCTCTTTGAGGCAGGATACAACAAGGCTGGATGTGGAGCAAGAAAGGGGAAGAACTTCTTGGAGTTGTGCTCATGCTTCTCCCCTCTGTTGCCTAAATAAGAGTAACCCACACGGGCACCAATGATGGACTGAGGGAGCATGTTAATACACATAAGGGGAGGCAGGGAGATGGACATTTTTGGACTATAATCTGGAAAGTGAGAAATCAAAGCTGTCCTGTTCCAAAAATAAAAATATACAACTATGATGAACACTAAGTTCCAATAATATAGCATTTTTCTCATTATTGTGCAGTTGAAAGTGGAAAATAAGGAAAATTTAAACTTCTTGAGGGCAGACATTACTTCTTCACTCATATCTTCAGAGCCTGGTACAATGAAAAAAAAAAAAAAGATCAGAAGTCACAAACTCAAATGCCCTTAGGGTTCAGGCAATTAATATCAGTTATTAGAAAATAGGCTTGTCAGAGATAAAGTGAGAGGTGAGAGGGGAGTGGGGAACTGCCCCTTCATGGAAGGCAGTGGCCACTTAGCATCCACAGATGGTTGCCGTGTTGTGAGACCAGGAATGCCAGATCTCTAGATATTTCAACAGAAGCCAGATATTTGAATTTAATTAGGAATTTACCAACATTTAAGTGTTGCTTCATTTGTTTTTAACTCAGTGCAAGCAAAATGACACACATCTGTGAGCATTTATGGTCTGACTTGTCCGTCTATGGCTCATTCTCCACACAGACACAATGAATTTCTTAATACACAATTCAGATTGCTTAAAATTCTCCAATGTCCTCTCATTTCATGTGTAATAAAATTAAATCTGATTTAATGGCCTGTGTGCTCTGTCCCACGCCTACATCTCCAAAGGCATCTCTGTGCAAGGATGCTTTCTGACTCAGGGTCTTAACATTTGCTATTCCTTCCACAAAGACTGTGATTATCACATCAGCTCCTCACAGAGCTTCTTCTGACCTTGTAACTGTGTTCCACTGTTCTTTCCTCAACACCTTGCTAATATGTAACACAGCCTTCCTCCCCCACTCTCTAGCTCCTTTTGATTCCCTCTTCTTTCAGAATATATGACTGCCTGCAATAATATAGCTTAGCTGTCATTTTATTTTATTATTGGTTCTAGAATATAAACTCTATGAATGTAGAGGCTTTGTTTCACTCACAGCTGTGTCTTTAGTGTGATTGGTGGTGCATAGTAGGTGTGCTGGATATTAAGCTTTTTTTTCCCTCTCAGTTCTAAATCCACCTTCTAAATTCTACTTTGTGAGACTGGAACCTGGCAGGCTATATTTCTCCATTCCAAGCGGGTTCCTGTTAGGTTTGCTAATCAGGAGCACATGAGCAATACTGGACAGTGGGAGGATGGAGAAAAAACCTGCTTCTCTCCATGTTTCTGCCAATTCCAGTTCCCAGCGTTTTCCCACATCCACATGGCCAGCTTCACAGAGCCTCCTGAGAAACCCCACACACCACGCAGCGGCCTCTCCATAAAGGACATCCCTCTTCTGCAAAGGATGTCCCTGATGCCACATCTCCAAGGGGCAGCACTGTCTCCTCGGAAGTCTCTGTCTCTGTCCACACCCACAGGACAGCCTCTGAGCTTCTAGTTTCTCACAACCCAAATCTCTTCCCTGTGACCTCCCTGGCCTAATCATTCTAAAATTTCTTTTTTAGGTGGTGTGATTTCTGCTTTTCTTACTGAGCCCTGGCTGAAACAGTGGGCATTTAATAAATATCTATATATATAAAAGTATATATAAAAGCCTAAGCGACCATTATGACTGGAAGACCGGACTACTGGCCTGTAGCTGTGACGTACACTGACCCACCAGGGAGCAGATGCTCAATGCAGGAGCTGCCCCCTGATGATCAGTGTGCTCCCATAGCCAACCTCCCACCCCGCCCTTTCCCCCAACCCCCGCCCCAGCCAGCCAGGCTGAGGGAGGGACCCACCAGTGCATGAATTCGTGCACCGGGCCTCTAGTTTGATATATTTATGAATAAGTGAACATCTAGCTTGTAAAACGAGCCCTGGAGATCCCACTCACAATTTTCTGTGAGAAAGAATCACCTTGCATAACTCAACCAGGGCACAGATTGCCTTTGACCCACTTGAATGTCAAGGTCAGACGTTGGGTCTTTCATCTGTTAACTCTGCTCTTCCAAGGCCAGATTACAATCTTTATCAATACACACAAACTTAGAAAGTATGGTACCTTGAATGTGTAATTCAAATAAAATATCTACATAGAGAGATATATAGGTAATAAGCATAGCTATTTGTAAAACATATGTAAAATTAGCGATGAATTTATTTTTCTCATACTGATTACTTCAATGCTTTAAAAATTCTTTTAATATTGAATTCCTTCCTCAAAAAATCTCCTCCCCTCATTTTGTAATGTCCCACTTTCCTGGTGTTCTAAGAAAGTATTCTGTCTGTTGCATAATCCAGGACTCTATTTATTAAAATTCTTAAAGTCACTATATGAAGACAACGTTCAAAGGCAAAAACCTTCTGAAATAATTCACGTACACACTGGACTCTCCCTTTATTTCTTGACCCTCTGGGGAACCCAGCCCATCCTTAGATCTGCTTCTCTGTAATTTCCTGAAGCTCTCACATTTATTGCATGTTCATTATGAGCTAATGCCCATGCCAGACTAACTTTAGATATATCGTCTCATTTTAGCTCACAAAATTACCATAAATTAGAAATTACCCTTATTTATGCCCTGCCAGACCTAATAGAGTGCTGAGTACAACCTGGGTACTTCATAAAATATGATTGTGTCTCTTTTAACATTTTTAAGGGCTTTCAATGTGCTGGGAATTATTTAAGCTACTTAGCATATATTAACTTATTTAATCATTAAAACAATACTTTTACCCCAATTTTACAGATGAACCAATACTTTACCCCAGTTCACCCAAAGCAGTGGTCGGCAAACTGCGGCTCGCGAGCCACATGCAGCTCTTTGGCCCCTTGAGTATGGCTCTTCCACAAAATACCACGGCCTGGGCGAGTCTATTTTGAAGAAGTGGCGTTAGAAGAAGTTTAAGTTTAAAAAATTGTGCTCTCAAAAGAAATTTCAATCGTTGTACTGTTGATATTTGGCTCTGTTGACTAATGAGTTTGCCGACCACTGACCCAAAAAATACAGAGCAGAAATGGGATTTGAAACCCCCTTTTACCCGTTTTCATGCTGTCAACTTAGACAATGACATGTGGATGGCTTTATTAAATTTGCCAGATCAAAAATGGGTTAGTGCTTTGTGAATAACTGTGTTCAGATAAACTTGCATTGCTGCGTTTAGCCCTTCATGTATTATCTGTAATAATGGCCCCACAATGTTTAAATGTGAGCACGCTTTCAGTGTCAAGGATAGCAGTCCTGCTTTTAATTTCTCTTAGTGGACAACACAACTGATAGAGTTCTGTGATTAAGCCAGGACTTCGTAGCGCTTGCACGAAATTCTGTAATACCTTCCATTGTCCATAAGACAAAATCCAAAATTCATCACTTGGCTTTGCCTGCTTGGCCCCACCTTGCTCACAGTCTTGGTTTTGACCACTCTCCAAGGGATTATGGTAAAACCACATGAGTTCCTCCAGCAGCTTCAGATTCCTCACACATAAGCACTGGCCCTCTGCTGGGCACGCTCCCTCCACCCATCTGTAACTAGGAAATGCCCATTCATGGTTTAGATCTCAAATGTCATCACTTTATTCAAGATGCTTCCTTAAACTTCAAGTCTTGACCAGGGCCCCTGTGATTCTACACCTCCATTGTTCCCTAAACATCTCCTCCAAAGCTCTTATTATTGCATTACACAATATGTTAGGCACCTATGTCCCACAGAGGTGGAACATCTTGCGAGAGCCTAGATCTTGTCTGTCTCATTCATTCCTCTATCCCAGTACCCATTATAATGCTGAACCAGGAGGAAGGTTTTGGATTACCAAGATATAGATGGCTGTTTCACTCCTGACCTGATAAAATGGACCAAAGTCCCAACTGCCTCTTGAATTTTTGAGACACTGACTAATATCAATAACAATGATCATAGCTAACACAGAATGAGCCGTGTCCATTTTGCAGGCACTATTTTCAGAGCTTTGAGGTTTGGAACTCAGTTGACCCTCACAACAGTGTGAGCTTGTACTGTTGAGGTTTATAAAATGCTCAATACAAATGTGCTTCACCCCAGCCAAGGGTTCCACGTTGATGAAGAACATGTGCTACTCTCTTTTCAGCCGTCTAAGACCTAAGGCCATCACTTACTTAAAAGCAGTCCTTAAAAAAGATTCTACTTGAAAAAAATAAAAAGAAAACTTGCCTGGTAGTTAGATTTCTTGAGGGTTTCTAATCAGGGAACAGTAGCCCCCAGTTTCTCAACAGTGATTACTAGGATGAGTGGTTATAAATGCAAGGATCCCCAAATCAAATATACAAAACCCTAACAGAAATCTCAACATATAGCATACCAGCTGAAAAGTGTAACCATTTTTCAAGTATGAATGGATTTGTCCTAATTGGTAAACCTCAGATTCATGTGAATCTGGTCCTTTATTAACCATGACTCTTGTTATTTTCTCAACACTACAGTATTAGTATCATGGCCATCGAAAAGAGCAACAGTTTGGGACCCACTGCTACAGATAACCTATAATGGGCTACAGACCATTACATCAGTGTCATTTGAACACCTATACCCACAAAACTTTCACACAGCATAGATACGACAAATGTAATAAATCTATCTGCATGTCCTGATTGGTCTATATACATATACACGAAGTATATAGAAATGTCACAACTAGAATAGTTCGCTTTCTAGGACTCTTTCACCCAGAAAAAAACAAAACAAAACTGGCCTCTTTAGATTAACAAGTCATAAATGAAGACTTTGAAGAAAGACTATGAATGATAGGAATATAAGTATGTTGAAGAAGGAAGTTTCTTTTAATTTCTACAATATAGAAATGCCCTAGCTGGTTTGGTTGAGTGAATAGAGAGTTAGCCTGCGGACTGAAGCTGAAGGGTCCCGGGTTTGATTCTGGTCAAGGGCACATGCCCGGGTTGTGGACTCGATCCCCAGTAGGGGGCATGCAGAAGGCAGCCGATCAATGATTCTTTCTCATCATTGATGTTTCTCCCTCTCCCTTCCTCTCTGAAATCAATAACTTGCAAAAATATATATATTTGTATTGACTTTTTACAGAGAGGAAGGGAGAGGGATAGAGAGTTATAAATATCAATGAGAGAGAAACATCAATCAGCTGCCTCCTGCACACCCGCTACTAGGGATATGCCCGCAACCAAGGTACAGGCCCTTGACCGGAATCGAACCTGAGACCTTTCAGTCCACAGGCTGATGCTCTATCGACTGAGCTGAACCGGTTAGGGCTAAAATAAAAATTGTTTTAAAATAGGAAAAAATTTTCAAGGTTCATATGTCTTGGATCTCAAGAAACAATAGATACATATTCCTAATGAACCTTTACTTTCTGAATCAATAAATTATAATATAAATTATAACTAACAATAGAGACAATAAAGTACATTAATAAAATAAGTAGAGGAGAAAATACAGAAGGGAGGGGGGACATGGGCATGCTAATCAGGCCATGAGTGCTGTTGGTACAGTTTAAGGGATCCAGGAAGGTGTCAGAGATAAACTGACATTTGAGCAAAGACCTGAAGATGGTGAAAATTGAAATGAGAATCTCACTTTTCTGTCAGAGAGAACAAGTTTAGGAATGTATGACATAAAAGCACATTTGAAGAAAACATTGAACAATACTCATTTTTTGGTCCTCACATTAGTGGATTTCAGTATGTATGTGTTTCTCTTGTTTGAATTGAGTTCTGATAAAAATAAAAACTGAGAATGGAAATATGGAGAGAAAAATTATACCTTCATTCAACTAATTTGTTTTTCCATGTTGTATTGCATATTTTATATATTTAAATATTGGTTTTTCAGCTGTAGCCCAAAAGGGCCCCTTTGGAAATGACCTAGTGCATCTCTGTGGAATATATTTCCTGCATTTAAAAATCACACCATAAAAAAGTAACTCCATAGTGTCTGTATTCCATCAACCTTAGCCTATTTTCTAATTACGGCACATGCATGCTCCTTCTAAAGTTGATTTTCTCTATATATAAACATCTTAACAGACTTATTTTTAGACCTTTGTTTAGCTTGATTTTATTCCATTTAGAAGAAAGACATTTTGATTTTTCCAGAGAAGTCTGCATGGTTATGATTAACTATCAAATATGGAACCCTATTCAACATAAAAACTATTTTAATGGCAAAAAAATATATATATATATATCCCTGTTTCCACAAACTCAGTTTGAAGAAGATAAACTTTGAATTCTAAATTTGCGAGCATCTTCAACGTGCTTAGCATTTTATAGAGAAAAGACTAAAGTCCAAGATGTTACACTGGTAATAATAAGTTAACTAAGCAAGCATGTTAAATTATTAAATTTGGAGAATACATTGTGCTTATTATGTTACTTACCCTTGCAATGAACTAGAAAATGAATGTGGTCATTCCAGACTGGTTAAATTGGAAATATATTTTACACAGATGTGTCTAATGTAGTTTCCTGGCAGGGGGATAATGCACAAAACTTATATTTATAAGTATACAAATCTGGTTTTATATTACAGTGCCATTCTGTAAAATCAGATTTTCCCCTCTGCACTTTGGTTTTCACTTTCAGGATATACTTGCCTCCTTTTATCATTTAAAGTATCTTTATTAAAACACGATTTTTTTCTAGAGCCTTCTGCGTTTGTTTCACTTATGGGTAGAATGGGGGTTGCAAATTGGAACAGGAGAGAATTTATGGATAACAGTGAGTGACCTATTTAAAACCAACGGATTCACCCTCTTTAATTAGTGCTGAATTGATTTTTAAAAAATCCTATTTCTGCTGCCAACTTAGTTGAAATTCAGGTTCCTTTTTATTTTGTTTTGGATCTTTTTCTACTGTTAACTAGTTTCACTTCCATCTGTTAAGATATCTAGACTATTAAAAAATGTCCACTTCAGTTCTTTTGGCAATTTTCATTAGATAAATCCAGCCCCAAAGACGATGAAATTTTACGTAGACTAACTATTTATTAACATCTCTGATATCTTACACTTTATGATTATATGTGTGTATGTGGTAATTGTTTACATTTTTATTACATGTACTTTTTGGTTAATGAATAATAGTTATTACTCACTGCTTCAGAACCCCTAATAGAATGGTTCCATACTTATTCCATTCAAAATCTTAGCATTTTCATGTGATAGCACGCACATGCAGCTTGGAAAGCAGAGCAGGTTAGTATGAAATGATTGTGTGTCAGTGTAAAGTGCCGCTGGACTGTTATTTTAGTAACTAATACTATGTTCCCTCTCGGGGTACCCTGTAAAAAGAAGCTTAGTTAATTAGTAATTTTCTCAAACCAGGACTCAGAATATCCACGTGCCAGATAGGCAATAATCGCTAACAGTTATGGTTAATGATATTCGGTCCTGTTCAAAATGTCCACAGAAACACTTGGTCCAAGTTGATCCATCAACCTAACCCCATGAGCCATTACCAGGTAGACTACCAAGGCAAAAAGAAATTACTATTGGCAATAAAGTCATAATACAATAATTGGCCCATTAAACATGATAGCATTTTTTTATGTATTAATCCTGTAAACCAAACGTAGAAATAAACTTTATGGGATATTTGAACCCAGGGACATTTTCTAAGTGTGGACATCTTCGACAGGACCAAATAAATACCAGCAAGCAGTTGCTGTGGACCAAATATACTCATTTGGGCAGGACCAAATTTCAAGGGCCTTTTGGTATGGACCAAATGTCTCTGTAAACATTTTAAATAGGACAAAACCTCTATAATTGACTCATGTGTTATTTCCTCCATAGCAAGAGGTAAAATGGGAACAGTGTGGGGGGAAGGGGATAGGAAATGTCTTACTTGATTGGAATTGTAATACAATGACTCTACGTCTTTTGGCATGGTAGACACCTAAAACTCTTTCTCAGATACATGTTTTCCTAAGATTTTCAGAGCTTCCTTTGCTGTGCTTTTGAATTTCAGCTCCTTTGATGGAAGCACCTGCCCTAATCTTGGCCATACGTCACCACCGCTTAGCTTCTGCTCCTGCCAGGAACCCCAAATTTTAAAAGGACTCCAGACTAATAGTCCCACCACCATACAGAATGTATGTCAAGATTCCTAAGTAATTGTGAGAAGTCCCTTTCCCCAGCCTAAAGTTGGGGAGATGAAACCCACCATATGGCTCTTTCCTAAGCCACTCTCCTCACATCCTCTTCCAATGCCCGGTCTTTCACTCATTTTCCCTATGCATGAGCCACTTCTCCACATTTCTTTTAGACTTCTCCATCTTTGTGTGGCAAGGGTCTTCCAAATGTCATAACTATTGTACACTTGAGCCTAACATCTTGTCATGTCCAACACATACATGTTGGGTACAAGCTGAGTGCCACAGTCCTTTGGTCTATTTGACTTCCATTTAGTGAGTGACAAACACTAAGTAGGTACTTAAAATCAACATTATTTAATTGTATTTGTGACTCTGTGCTACGAAGAAGAAATCTGGATGACAAAGAGCATTTTTAAAGGAGAACAAAAAATAGTCTTGGGGATCAGAAGAGTTAACTCTTTGGTGGCTTTTCTTTTAGTTGAGCACAAAAGGATAACTGGAAATTGGCTAAGCAAGGGATGAGGAAGAAAAGAAATGTTCCAAGATCAGGAAAAGCACTTGCAATGCTCCAATTTTTCATAATGCCTGAAATTTTCTTGGGTTTTAGCTACTAACTCTGAAATATCACTAAGATTTTTAAATTTAAAAAAAAAGAGTGAAAAATCCTTGCAGCACTTGACAATGACACTGTATTCCAAACCTTCCAAGTTATTTTATTAATTTATTCACTTGTCAAATATGAATTGAACCTAAATTTTGTACACTTTGTAAGTGATATAAATCTTTACATGCCTCATTTTCTCTGATACACAAGTGGTATTTTTAATACATAAGGTAACATACCATAATGAAACAAGGTAAGTACTAAAGAAGAAGAGTTTAAATAGAAGGGAATATTTTATTTATTCATTCATTCTTTTTTAAGTGGAATATAAACAAAATATAATAAACTGCACAAACTGAATGTGTACAAATTAATGTTTTGACAAATAAACACTTCTGTGAAGCCATAAGCACAATGAACAAAATTAATCTATCATCCTCACCCACCAAGTTTCTTTTTAAACATATCTATATCATCAAAGGCCTGTGGTCATGATGCAGAAACGGTGGAATGACCAAACAACTAGTCACCAGGAGGTGGAGCACCTCTCAGGCCCTCCCCTCACCCCACACCCCAACGGGGCACTGGCAGCATCGGCAGAGCATCGCAGGGAGCCTGCAGCATCCACGGAGCATGCAAGACATCTCGGGGCGGTGGACATGGCCCTGATGGCAGGCTAGGCCTAGGGGACCCTACACACCACATGATTTAATTGTGTGCTGGGCCTCTAGTGTTATAATAATAATGTTATAATACAGTTATAATAACAGCTGTAACATCCTTGATTGCTAAGTATTACATCTGTGTCAATTCTGTGTCAACTTCAATTCATTTTCTCTTCACTGGAGGGTATTTTTCCTGCTTCTTTCTGTGCTTTGTAATTTCTGAGGTGTGCCAGAAATCGTGGACTTTAACTTGTTGGGTGATGGATATTTTTCTATTTCTAAAATTATTCTTGGACTCTTCTCTGAGTTGCATTTTTGTAACTTGGACACAGTCTGATTCTTTCAAGTCTTGCTTTTAAGAGGTGTTCGTTGGACGGTTAACCGTGTTTAGTCCAAGGCTAATTTTTCCCACCACCGAGACAACTTTTTCTGTACTCTACCCAGGGCCCTGAGAGTCATGAGGCTTTCCAACCCAGCTGATGCAAGCAGGTATTACTCTCAGAATTGTGAGTCCTGCACACTCTTACCTATCATCCTTAGGGTGGTTATTTCCTATCCTCAGGTCACTACCTCATTCACATGTGCTGATTGGTATTTGCAGTAAGTGCCTGACAGTAAGCTTTTGATTGCCCAAGGCACCCATTTCAAAAGCCATCCATCTTGAATAAACATATGGCCAATTGTATGACGCAATTACTGACCGGCAAAATAGTGGTTAAGGAATTAGGCCTTCCCCACCCATGAAGGTCACTCTCAGAAAGCCTCAGAAGGTCACTTCTCCCTTCCCTCACTCTAATTCCTTCTCCTAGGCTTTAAATTAGCCAATAAAGAGTGAACCTACAAAATCCTAGACTTTTCACCTCTCAGACCCTAATAAAGGCAGAGCGCTCTCTCTCTCTCTCTACCTCTCTCCTCTCTCTCTCTCTCTCTCTCTCTCTCTCTCTCTCTCTCTCTCTCTCTCAGGCTCTTGGGCATGTCCTGCTCCCCCTAGAACCCATGAGTAATAAATACATCTTGTTACTCAGAGTTTCCTGATGGTTCTTATTGAAGTCCATCCTGTGATTATAATGAGAACCACAAGAGCAAGCTTAGCCATTAAACAGGTGCCCTGTGTACAAAATGTCTGTGGGCTCGCTAAGAGTGATGTGTGCCCGGGAAAGTGCCACCCACATTTATAACCAAGGGCACTTCCATCAACATGCTCAGAACCAACGGAACAGTAAGATAAACACATGAGGGGACTCCTGGGCCATCTCCGGGGTTCTCTACACGTGCTGCTCGCTCCCTCAGGTACCGTGTCTTGTTCTCCCCTAACTCTCAGCTCCATCTTGAGACTCAGGGTCCACCAGCTCCACCTGCAGTTCTCTTCCCCGCAGCAAGCCTGAAGACTCGGCAAGGCACTAAAGTGGGGGGATTGTAAGACGTAACTGGCTCTTCCTGTCTCAAAGAGATCACCGCCCTTTGTTACTGACATGCAGTGAAGTGCTTTTTCATATCTTTTTATGTTTTATTTCTGTTTCAGCTAGATGAGTAAATACAATCTCTGGTACTGCATATTGGCTGGAAAAAATCCCACTCCCTCCCTCTTTTATCCAGTTTCTAATATAGGATGTATACTGATGTGCACTCAGGAAAGAGTCGAGAACAAAACAGACAAAAAATGATTATCTTCAGGTGCTTCCCATTTTTCATGGGGGAGCCAAACATAAATACACACACACACACACACACACACACACACACACACACACACACTGAGTGGCCAGATTATTATGAACACTTGAAGATTGTAGGCACATTAGCTATAATTTTGCGCTGAAGTTGCTAGAGGGCCAGACCTTATAAATAGGAAAGCAGGTTGTTTACCACGACAGTAGAAGCGATTTTTTTCTGAAGATATGAGTAAACAACGTGATTTAACAGCCTTTGAACGTGGGATGATTGTTGGCGCTCGGAGCCATGGAGCAAGTATCAGCAAAACAGCTAAATTCATTAAATGTTCAAGAGCAGCTGTTGTTAAAGTGTTTAAAGACTGGACTGTCAGCCGAAAATCTGGGTCTGAACGTGCGAATTGTGTCCGGTTGTCAGCGACTAGTCAATGTTAGGACAGAACAAAGAGTGGCAAGACTGGTACAAGACAACAGAAGGGCAACAGTGCATCAAATTACTGCAGATCTTAATCAGGGATCCTCTCAACTGATCTCTGAACGCACTGTTCTCCATACACTGCATCGTATGGGATATGGAAGCCGAAGGCCTGTTCGAACACCTTTGCTGTCTGCAGTTACCAAGGTAAAACGTTTCCAATTTGGACAGGAACACAAGGACTGGACAGTCAAGCATTGGAAAATAGTCATGTGGTCAGATTAATCACGTTTCCAGTTGCATCATGCAGATGACAGAGTGAGAATTTTGTGGAAACAGCATGAAAGCATGCACCCCATATGCATGAGTACAACCCTTCAAGCTGGCGGGGGCAGTGTTATGATTTGGGGCATGTTTTCCTGGCATGATTTGGGCCCTTTAATTCATGTGGAACAACATCTGAATAGCACAACATACCTAAGTATCGAAGCTGATCAGGTTCATCCTATCATGTTGATGGCGTATCCCAATGGAGATGGCTTCTTCCAACAAGACAATGCGCCATGCCACGGTGCTCGTATTGTGCAGGAGTGGTTTCAAGAACATGAGGGAGACTTTACCTTGCTTAGGTGGCCCCCACAATCACCAGATCTCAATCCAATTGAGCATTTGTGGGACGAAGTTAAAAGAGCCATCAGACAGCTGGTTCCACAACCATCAAATCTCACAGAACTGGACAGTGTTATTTATCAGGCATGGTGTCAGATTCCTCGCATCACCTTTCAACATCTCGTGCCAAGAAGAATCGCTGTAGTATTGAAGGCAAAAGGTGGCCCAACTAAGTACTGATGGGGTGGTCATAATAATCTGGCCACTCCGTGTGTATGTGTGTATACACACACACACACACACACACACACACACACACACACACTATATATATATTATACATTTTGTAAAGGTTAGGTTGTAGTAAGTATCATGGAGAAAAACAAGGCAGGGAAGGAGGTAGAAAGTCCTGATGAGAGATGCAGTTCAAACAGAATGGCTGGAGAAGGCCATACTAAAAAATCATAGAGATGAAAGAGTAAACCATGGGATGGATGTCGTGGAGGGAGGAGAGGGGAAGTAAGTATTCTGGGCAGAGGGAACAACAAGTGCAAAGGCCGAGGCCTGACTGTTTGAGGAACAGAATTAAATCCAGTATAACTATAGTAGACTGACCAAGAGAATGTGTTTTGCAAGATAAAATTTGACAGACATGAGAACCGAGGATTCCAGAGCCCAGCTGGCTCTCTTAAATATCATGGACCTTCACGGAATAGAAGAATGCTAAAACATACCACACGCCTTGACATGACCAGCATGGATGCTCTCATCCTGATAGACTGAAGGTGAACAAGAT
This sequence comes from Plecotus auritus, assembly GCF_963455305.1. NCBI lineage: Eukaryota > Metazoa > Chordata > Mammalia > Chiroptera > Vespertilionidae > Plecotus > Plecotus auritus. Next base: position 237,498,097 of record NC_137770.1, on the reverse strand, counting down.
CTGAAGCTAAGAGACCAGTTCATTGGCTGGCTTCAGAAATGCAGGTGAAAGTTCCTGGTACAATGGATCAGAAGAATAGAATAATAGCAGAAGCAGTGAAAAAGCATTGGTTTCTAGAAATATTCTGAAAGGTAAAGCCAACAGGATATGCTGATGGCCTTGACAGGGGGCAAGGGAGCAAGAAAATCTAGGTGACTCCAGCGTGTTGGACCTGGGCAACTGGAACCACAGGGTTAACTGCACGGAGGGAGAGCCTTCCGGGGTGGGCATGAGGAGCCCAGGTGCAGGAAGAGAGGCAGAGGGTGGGTGAAAGGTCAGGAGCGGAGTTCCCTGCATGGCCCATGAGGTTCATCCTGAGACATACTGACTGATAAAACAGAGTGTGCAGGTCCATTGCGGTCAGATCACAGAAAGCTGTGAGTTCCAGCAAAGGACTGTGTAATCTGCAGCATCTGTGAGAGAATCTAGGTAAAGCTTTTGAGGAACTCCAGTGAAAAAATGAAAAGTTTACAAGAGCTTCACCCTCAAGTTTAGAGTACTCTGCAGGTGCTGCTGCAAAGCTAAAAGACAGAGCTAAAAGGAATTCTTTCGTAAGAGCTTCTCCCTGAGTTTCTGAAACACCGGATAAGCCAACGTGGCGTAGCTGTAAGATGCTGAAAGGAGTTTTTAGGGGCAGAATAGGAGTTTTGGAGGTGAAATAGGCAGGTTTTGGAAATTCAAGGAATTAAGGGGCCCATGAAAAAGCACAGGGCTACAGAGCTGCAAAGGGTACATTTCCATAGAGTAAGAGGACTGGGAGCTACAAAAGGTGTCCATTTACAGAATAAAGGGAAGGAAGCCTCTCATTCACAGAGAGAAGAAAGCTCAGAGGGAATAGGGAAACAATAAGGGAGGAGGGGAGGAGAGCCTCACTTGTCCCAAGTGAGGTTAGACCTTTGAGCTCAGGAGTTGCTACAGTGACCAAATCAAAGGGGAATAGTGACCAATCAGAGGGGATATCAAGGCACAAAGATCTGCAGCCTTTATAAACTGAAAAAGGGACTCTCCCCACATAGGAGTCTGTGCTTCCTTCTCAATAAATTTCCACCTTTGCTATCTCACCATTTTCCATGGTTTCATTCTTTAACTCCACCAGACAAGAGCCCGGGAACCATTCTGCCCAGGCAAACACCAGGCGTTTCCCGTCCAAATGTCCCATATCAATGCTGAGGACTATGGCTCAGGCCGAGTTGGTCTATAGTAATAAATGATGCAATGCAGTGACTCATTTTGAGCAAAGGCCTCCCACTGGCTATCATACACCAAAACATAAGTCACAGATGGCAGGTAACACATGGATGAACATACTATGCATGAAAACAGGGCCACATACTAACGCTGACACGTTCAGGGGAGGTCTATATGGCGGGTCCTACAAACTCAGAGATCAAGAGTAGCTAATAGGATGGTCTAAACATAAAAATGCCTAATGGAAAGCAAGCCATGGTGGTGGTAAAGTCCTACACCTTGACAAACATCAGTCTTTACCTTAAGTAAGCCTGTCTATTGCCTTTTTGCATCTAAGATAACATACCTTTGAAATGCCAGAGTAATTTCTTCCAGACCCCTCAGGGTATGACCTCCCACAAGAGCACCAGATCACAGAACCCCTCATTGTTACCTTGTTGCCCAGCAATTATCACCAGTTTGGCTCAAATAACCTCATAAAAATTCTCTACAGGTTTAGACATTTCTTATGTCCATAATACAAATGTTAATATACTCAGCTCTGTGAAGGAAAGGGATAGCAGGAAAAACTCCGGATAGATAGGAAGTTTTGGAGCAGTCCTAATTTCACTGTGGCCAGCTGTGTTGTCTGGGTAAGGCATGTAAATGTTTTATCACTAGAGTAGAAAGAATATCTCATCTACCACGTAGAATCAAGTGAATTCAACAAAAAGTCAAATGGCTCTTCCTACTTCTCCCTTCATGTGCTAGTTACTTTTATGTGAAAACTTGAGAGTCACGGGTGCTTGGGGGTATGTTTGCAAAGGTGTTTCCAGGTGAGATTAGCATTTGAATTGGTGGGCTCAGTAAATTAGATTGCCCTGCCCTATGGGGATAAGCATCATCCAGTAGGTATCATCCTTCTCCCTTTCCTCACAGACTCACTGATTGAACCAGAATATCTCATCTCACCTGCTCCTGCCCATGGACTACCAACATGTCAAACCCAAAGGCTAACACGGGCCACATAAACAAGGTTTAAGTTTATGTGGGCCGCAAAAAAAAAAAAAAAAAAAAGCTTCAATTTTCATAGAAACAGGTTTATTTCATAGGGACATGCTGAATACAAAAGGCTGAAATAAATTAGTAATCGTTAACATAAAATAATAGAACATTTTAATAAAAAATTAATATTTTTTCTTGGACATTAACTTACCAGACACTGAATAGCTGCACAAATTAGTAAGTGTAACACAAATAAACCTAGTTTTCTTTTTCTCTGAAAGTAAAATATTTCCTGTTGTGCACACCAAACAAGTCAGTCCAAGACTAATGATGTGGCAATCGGCTGCTAAAATATTTGCTGCTAGTATTAGTGGAGAGAAATGGTGCGCCTACGTGGAAGGCATGTAAGGGAAATGAATGCAACACGATTATAGTAATCAGTCATTAGCCAACATTGTAGTTCGTTATTAATAATTATGTATAACAGGATATTGTAAACATTAAGTTACAAAATTTTTATTAAAACGTTTCTTACACACCGATATATTGGATGGGCCACAAAAATATTTGTTGTGGGCCGCATGCAGCCTGCGGGCCGTGAGTTTGACCTGCCTGATTTCCACCATGTACTCCCCTGGTTCTCAGGCCTTTGCACTTGGACTGAATTACATCACCAGCTTTCTTGGGTCTCCATCTTGCAGAGAGCAAACCATTGGAAATGATCTAGCTATCTACCTATCTATTACACAGTTTCTTATAACTTGGGCATACTAAGCAATATTGACAACTTGTATTTAGTAGAACATAAACACATGAGCACTCATTTAATATATTTTCATGAGCCATGATATGAGCTACATCACCCCTCTCTGCAGGCTACATGATAGTTCCTGGAGCTTAGAATATACAGAAACAAATTGGATGTTCTTTTAAAACAATTGTTTCACAGTATAGAGGTAATCTTTCTACTTGAACGGAGGAATATGATGGCCATGGTCAGTGAAAACAAGACCTAAGGGTTAAAATTGTCTTCATAAGCTATGTATATGAAAAAAAAAGGGGACTAAGCCTATTAATTAACTCATTTATTCTAAACATTTCATACCTTTTATCATTTCTGTGCATGTATTTTTACTATACCTCCATGCTCTCTCTGCCATTCTGTGTTCAGAAAACTCCTCTTCTTCGTCCACATGCCTACAAAGGGCACTGTCTCCTTCACTGGGTGGCCACATCACCAAGAGCTACATGTGCTCAGTCCCTCGTTCCCAGATGGCAGTTCTACGACAGTGAAAGAATCTAGCTGGTGGTTCTTGCAGGTGGTAATTTTATCTTACACATCTCTTCTCTGCTTATCCTGAGGTTTCTCATAGATGACTTTATCTTCCTCTGTCTCTTTATATTCCTGGATTCCCAAGAATATCACAGCACTAGCCAAGTATGTTCAGTAACTATATCCTGGTGGAAGTCAACTGGATTTCTTGAATATTTTGTTTGTCTTCTGCTGAGACGAGGCCTTAGAGAGCTAGGTGCTATGGAAACAGATTTATATAAATACATCCATATGAAATGCGCTCTGCCAAAGCTCTCAGCTACTTAGAGTGAATGTCTTTAAACTAAAATCTCTTCAAATAATTTTGCTGGAAACCTGTGCAGTCAGGCCATGCTTTTTAAAATGCTTTCTCTCTATCAGATCACATTACCTACCTACACACTGTGGGAAATGTCACTTCAGAAAAGCCTGCTTGGCACAAGTTCCCTCGCTCTATCTCACGCTGTCTTAAATGGTTACCTTCATCACTGTTTAGGATAGGTAAGTCCAGGTGAGAGGTTATACTTTAATGTTATTTTATTCTGGCCTCACCTAAAGCATGTAGGAAGCATGAAAACCACCAGAGTGAGGAAGAAGAAACCTTTCCACTTTGACATTTTCTGCTTTTATACATATGCATATCTAGATACACCCATTTACTCATTTAGTAACAAATTTTATGAATATTTAATAAACATCAACTATTTACCAAGCAAATTGTTAAGGGAGAAGGTACAGTGGTAAATAAAAACCATGGCATCAACCCTTGTGAATTTGTAGTATATGATATAGTTTTAAATAAGGATGCAATGAAACTCAAAAACTAATATATTCTTTAAGCATTTAATAATTTGACTCCAATCCAGATTTCATAAGTTTCTGTTTTCAGTGATATCCACTGGTTTTAACAGCCTCCTTAATAGTATAATTAAAATTAAATTAACACATTGCTTTTACTGATGGCAAAAAAAAAATAGCATGCTGAAATTTATTTCAGAATGAATCAAAATTATTAAATAATTAGAAAGAACTTTTCTGGCCAGAAAATTAAAAAATGGGGGTAATTAGAGCTGCCACCTGGGCCAGAATCCCAAGATGGGTGGCACAGTGGGCAAAGTGCCCGAGAGTCACATAAGCTGAGAATCTGATTCATTTTTCTCAGTGGGAGCAGTTCTTTGATATTTGCTATATTTTCATTATCTCCCATGCCCATGAGCATATCCTGCACAAGTTCATATTTTTAAATCTTTAGAGAAAGTTTGTGACTAAAAAATAAAAAAGAAAGAAATATGTAGATCCAGAGTCATAGAAGCCTGAACAGACTGTTGAACGTCAGAGGGAAGGCAGGGAGAGTGGGTGGGAAGAAATTAACCAATGAAATTATATGCATATATGCACAACCCATGGACACAGACAATGGGGTGGTGAGGGCCTGGGGGGTTGGACAAGAGCAGGCTTGAAGAGGTTTGGGTGGGCGGGGGGGAGGAGGACCTATGTAATACTTTCAACAATAAAAATTAAAATATATATATATATAAGTAGAAGAGGAAATATATATATATTTATCATATGATAAATATATATATATTTCCTCTTCTACTTACATATGATAAATATATATATATTTCCTCTTCTACTTACATATATACTAGAGGCCCGGTGCAAGGCCTGTGGGGATCAGGTCAAAACCACCTCTTCAACATCCCCTGAGGGGTTCTGGATTGCAAGAGGGTGCAGGCCAAGCTTGGGGACCCCACCGATGCACGACTGGGGCTGGGGATGGATCTGGGGAGAGCTCCAGGGTGTGTCCGGCCAGTATTGCCCAGTCCCAATTAGCAGTACTCCAGCAGCAAGCTAACCTACTGGTTGGAGCGTCTGCCCTCTGGAGGTCAGTGCACTTCATAGAGACTGGTCCAATGGTCAAACGAATGGTCACTTAGCATATTAGGCTTTTATTATATAGGATTATATAGAATATTTCTTAAACCACCACTCCCTTTCCAGGAAACAGAAAACTAACATTGGCTTTACTTGAAAGACTGGTTCCCTAGAATTTCCACTGTCTCAGACATAAGTCATGACAAAATATAAATAAGACATTTTGAGTTGGAGATAAATTGCTCAGCCTGGGGCCTAACTATGTTCTCTGTTCTCCTACAGCAAAACCTCTCTACCTGTAGGAGGACAGCAGATCTGCAAGGAGCCCCCCAGGGGGAGACTGTCTGCCCGGATAATAGGTCTGTGTCAAAACAACAAAACTCGGCAAGGTTTTAGAGCAATGCTTCCATGAGAGTAGCAAATACAAGCTGAACTTCAATTTCCGGCAGGAAGGAAAGCAAGCATCTAATGTCTGTTTGGTGAAGCCATGAAAATAACCTGCACGTGATCACATTATGAGCAGATGTGGAAGAATGAATACATTGGTTAGTAAACACGTGAATATTGTCGGCTAGGGCTCCGTTTGATTTCTATGCAAGCACATCAAACAGAATGACTTCCTCAGCTCTCTCTAGGATCCCAAACTACACCTCAATGACCGGGAGGAATGTAGGTTTTCCACCAGGATATCTTCTCCACTCGTTTCCTTTCAGGAGCAAATTAACATTTTCTCAAATTAAGACAAAAGTAACACTTCTGTTAACATTTGGTCTTAGTCCACAGGAAATTTAAATGCCTTTAACCTTTAAATGTTGTTGTTTCCTCTCTTCAGTGACAACTTCCATCTCGTGAGTTCTCTTTCATTCTCTGCCTCTTCACAATCATTATCTACTGGGCAAATTAATACATTATTTTTCTCAGTTGTAGCCATTAGCAAAATCCTTCTTAGGAAAGGTGATGGTTTTTAGGGATTTCTCAAACACAAACACATCTCATTCATTTAGGATGTGTACATCTCAGTTGCCCAATCCATTCCTCTCCACCTGCAAGTCCTGCATCCTAAACACCTCCATGTTTTCTGAATAATGTACATATTTTTACTATATCCATTTTAGAAATTTTCTACTCAATTTTTTATGAAAAAAGTTATGCTTTTAGCACTCACATATTATTGCATTTCCCTTTCTCTCTCTCTTTCTCTTTCAAGGGCACACACACACTCATAGCCAACTCTGTCCATCCAATATAACTGTATTACATAAATAAAACTTGTGGTTGAATCAATATTATATCTAGATCACTGATTAGCTCAGTATTATTTATACTTTACCCTAGTAATATACTGTGATTACCTTTCCTTTTATGCTCATTGTTTTGCTTTTCTTAGAAATAATAATGGCTTTGTGTTGTGTGTGTTTTTTCATTTAACATGTTTAATCCTTTCTAACACAACAGCAAACTCTAAGTACTATTTCTCACATGACTGAACCCTGACATTTTCATTATCTGTCTGTGTGCTTGTTATTTATTTAAATAGCTTTGCATCTCCCATAGCAGTCACCTTAGCATTCCTTTTCTCCTCAGTTCCTCTACCCCAGTTTCCAAAATTGTCTCTTGAACCAGCCATATTATTCTGTTGTTAGCAATGAGTTAAATGAAACTGTCACATACACACTACTTTCTAGAAATTTGTAACTCATTTTTTGAATAAGGCCTTTGACAGATATATATGTCAAAATGCGAGAAACTGAAAAAAAAAGAAAAAGCAAAAACAACAAAGAAAAACTTGTAAGAAAAAAGGAATAAAACAATATGCTTATATAAGGGCAAATCTAAATGAGTATTCATCATTTTTATTGGAATAAAATAAATAATTTGAAGGAAATGTAAGAAAATAGAACTAAAAGTGGACAAAATTAAGAGTAAGTTGATCATAATTAATGTACTTTATGTTTCTTATATTATTCAGGAGAAGGCTAAAGGTATTACTTAATCTAATACTTTATTATATAAATTTATTATAAACTAGAGGCCTGGTGCACAAAAATTCATGCACTTGGAGGAGTCCCTCAGCCCAGCCTGTGCCCTCTTGCAGATCAGGAGCCCTTGGGGATATTTGACTGATGGCTTAGGAGCCGCAGTCTGGCCTCTCTCTGTGGGAGGTGACCCACAGGCTGATTGGGGGACGGTGCCGGCCAGCGAGTGGCTGCCCCCTCCCCCATCACCCCTCTGCCACAGCCGGTTGCTGCCAACCCCCTCTGCCTGCTAGCACCCGCCTTGGCTGGTCTGGCACTGCGTGCTGGCCGGCCCCACCCCCCGTTGACTGGTCATTCTGCCGTTTGGTTGATTTGCATATTAGGCTTTATTATATAGGATAGGGTAACCATAAAAATAGAAAAAGTTGAAAAAGTCTAACTATTTGAGAAAAATATTGAATTAAAAAAAAAACTTCAAGCAGTCATAGAAATAAACATAAATTAGGAGAAGCACTAAAATACCAGAATAATTAGAAAGCATAAAATATGATAGAAGTAAAATAGTAATAGTAGCATAGACTGAATTTTGAAATGTGTTTTTATTTAGAAGGCACACACTTAAAACATAAAGACACTGAAAAGCACATAGAAAAGTCAGAGACTGAAAAAAAATATCAGGTAAGTGCTAACCAAAGACAACTATACCTCAATTTGTTACAGATAAAATAGTTAAAGCACATTATTACAGATATAAGGACCTCTGAGTTATGATACAATGTATAATCAAAATGAAAACATAAAAAAATTCAGTATTTACCCATCTATTTGCAACACATATAAAGAAAAAATTGACAGGACTAATTTCATACTACAATTGAAGCTAAACATATCAATGAATAATATGTTCATTTGAGCCTCTTTTTTTGTTAAATGAAAGTACATAATTGGAAATGGTAAAAATAAACCATTTTTAACAGGGAAAAGATTTCTTCACTAAATGTTACTTGTGGAAACATTATCTTCTAATAAGTAGTTATAACTATATATCATAGGAATATTTCAGAATACATTTTTTGAGATACTAATTTCTGCTTTTATTGACTTCAGAGAGTGAGAAGGAGAGAGAGATAAAAACATCAATGAGGGAAGAGAATCATTGATTGGCTGCCTCCTGCATGCCCCGCACTGGGCATTGAGCCTGCAACCCAGGCATGTGCCCTGACCAGGAATCGAACCATGACCTCCTGGTTCATAGGTCAATGTCAACCAGTGAGCCACACAAGCCAGGCAAGAGTTACTTTCCCATTCACCCTATTCACAAACACCCAAGGACTAACAGGGGTTGGAGACTCTTCCCCTTGGGCCACATTTAAAAGATTTGATTTTTCAAAAGGAACTGAATTGTATTAGGCTCAGTGGTGTAGAGAGAAGCCCTAGGTTTAGACAGTAGGAAGGATGGGGTGTCAAAAGCTGGAAGGCAGCCTCCAGGAAGGTAGAGCTGGAGATCTGGTGCTTGTGTGTCTGTGTTTTCATGTCAGTAAGAGTTGGGCAGGAGTTACATGGTAGAGATCTGTTCCCCTCTAGAGCCTCTGATAGGTTGGCATTTAGACATAGAGGGTCATGGTTCCCAAGGGCCATGGCCTGGGGAACTACAAAAAAGACTTCTTGTTCCAATCTGGTAAAGGGGAGGTGGGATGGAATGAACCATGGGCACTTTAGCAGGAGGCACAGTAAATAAACAGAAGACTGAAGCCCCTTCTCCTATTTTCTTTCTTTTTTAAAAAATTTTATTTTATTGATTTCAGAGAGGAAGGGAGATGGAGAGAAACCTCAATGATGAGAGAGAATTATTGATTGGCTGCCTCATTCACACCCCCCACTGGGATTGGAGCCTGCAACCCAGGCACGTGCCCTGACCTGGAATCAAACACTGACCTCCTAGTTTATAGGTCAATGCTCTACCACTGAGCCATGATGGCCAGGCCTTCTCCTATTTTCTAAATTCCACCAGCACCACCACCTCACCTTAAATATGACTTCAGGGAGGTCAAATCATCCCCCAAATCACAAATTAGGTTAAATTGCTCTCCCCTTTCTAGCAAGTGAGAGCTGGGAGTATGACTTAATTTTATTTTTGAAAGCGTTACCACATTTTTATTCACCAGAGAATTAAAGGGTACAATTCATATTAATACATACCACAAAAAGTTTTCCTGTAAAACATTTTATTTTCAATGTGCATATGTTTGACATTCTCCAGAGGACTACATTTGAAGCCTCCAGGTCTTATAAAAATCCTTTGGTCTAATTGAAACTGATTTTATATTTTGCTATGTACATTTTTCTGAATCTGTTTGGGTTATTTTTGGTAAAATGATTTAAAAAAATAGTGTAGTCTTTTCACTAATGGGAAGCATCCTCAATAAAAATCAACTATCTTGATCCCCTCAGCATTTGAAAAGGATGCAGCACATGGTAGATGCTAAGTAAATAATGAATGAAGGAGCCCTGTGCCACCCCCAATTCCCTTTCTCCTGTGGAGTAACTGAGCCAACACAGTCAAGTGAGCTGTACAGAGTTACAGACAGAGTCAAAGTCAGAATTAAATTGCAGATCTAATTCGAATGTCTTTTTCTTGGCACCGAACCACTATGTTTCAAACTTTGGACCATGATCCACTTGTGGGTCTCAAAGTCGATATAATTGGTCAGGACTGGCACTTTAAAAATGAAATACGAGAGAGAGAAAAATGACGGAATGGCACACACACAGCACAGCCAGCACAGCACAGAATAACAGGCTGCACAACAGAACAAACCAAAGAAAACCCGGTGTGTCCAGCACAGTAAGAACCCAGTAGTGTTTTGTAAAACTTTTGCATATATATAGGGTCAATAGGTAAAATGCATTTTTTTGCCATGAGCCTAAAAGCAGAGGAAGCCAATAAACTAGGCTGTTTGTTTTCCCCAGTCGCTCTTTAACATTTGCCAGAAGAAAATATCAACTTCTGACCTGGTTTTTCTAACTCTGTCCCCTTCATCTCATTTACATGTTTTATTTTGTTTTGAAATCGTGAAATTTTCTACATTCACCGAAAGTTAAGAAAACAGTAATACGGATCCCTATGCACTAACAGACATTAACCTAGTGCCCTATTTGCTCTCTGTCCTCTCAAGCCCTCTTTTCCTAGCCGCCCCCCCCCCACCACCACCACCACCTCCACCCTTCCTTCCTCAAAGGCTTTGCCCTGGTCTTAGTATAACCCCCATTTCTTCCCAGAGGGCAACTATTACTTTGAAATTGCTGTGCATTGTCCCATATATCGGTATGTGATTTCACCACACAGTGATTTATCCACAGTTCATTTATGCATCATTTTATATGTGGCACTCATTTGGTTAAACATCTTCCCCATCCAATCGCCCTGAGAAAGAGTCTTAAATTACTTTCACAAGCAGTTTACAATGAGTATCTTTATACAGGGTCTCTTGTGCGCCTGTGCTATGAGAATTTCTCTATTAGATCTAGAAGTGAAATTGGTCTGTCTTAGTAGCTTATGGGCACCTTCAACATTCCTAGGTTTGAAAAAGTGACTGCATGTACCAATTTACCTTTGCACCAGAAGGTATAACGTTTAGGGGCTCACATCCTTGACAACATTTGAAGTTATCAGACATCATTTTTTTACCAGCTATTGGGTATGATATTATTCATTTAATTTGGATTTTGCTCATTATTAGTAAGTAGAGGTCCGGTGCACGAAATTCGTGGACAGGGGTGTGTGTCCCTCAGCCCAGCCTTCACCCTCTCCAATCTGGGACCCCTCGAGGGATGTCCCACTGCCTATTTAGGCCCAATCCTGGTAGGATAGGGCCTAAACAGGCAGTCAGACATCCTTCTCACAATCCAGGACTGGTGACTCCCAACTGCTCGCCTGCCTGCCTTCCTGATTGCCCCTAACCACTTCCGCCTGCCAGCCTGATTGATGCCTAACTGCTCCCTTCCAGCCTGTTTGCCCCTAACTACCCTCCCCTGCAGGCCTGGTCACCCCTAACTGCCCTCCCCTGCAGGCCTTGTCCCCCCCAACTGCTCTCCCCTGCAGGCCTGAGTCCCTCCCAACTGCCTTTCCCTGCAGGCCTGGTCACCCCCAACTTCCCTCTTCTGCCGGCTTGGTCACCCCTAACTGCCCTCCCCTGCAGGCTTGATCGCCCCCAACTGCCCTCCCTTGCAGGCCTGGTCCCTCCCAACTGCCCTCCCCTGATGGCCTGATCGCCCACAACTGCCCTCCCTTGCAGGCCTGGTCCCTCCCAACTGCCCTCCCCTGCTGGCCATCTTGTGGCGGTCATCTTGTGTCCACATGGGGGCAGGATCTTTGACCACATGGGGGCAGCCATCTTGTGTGTTGGAGTGATGGTCAATCTGCATATTACTCTTTTATTAGATAGGATAGAGGCCTGGTGCATGGGTGGGGGCCAGCTGGTTTGCCCTGAAGGGTGTCCCGGATCAGGGTGGGGGTTCCCTTGGGGCATGGGCGGCCTGGGCAAGGGGCCTGTGGTGGTTTGCAGGCCAGCCACGCACCCTGGTGACCCAAGCGGAGGCCCTGGTATCTGGGGTTTATTTATCTTCTACAATTGAAACTTTGTAGCCTGGAACAGAGCCAAGCCTTCTGCTTGCTCCAAGGCGGCAGCCATTTCTGTTGGGATTTATGTATCTTCTATAACTGAAACTTTGTAGCCTGGATCGGAGGCCTGGGCCGGCCAGGGCTGCAGAAGCTTGGCTTCCTCCATCACCGGGGGCAACCCTAGCCTCCTGCTCTTTCCAGCTCCGTGGCTGCCACCATTTCTGTTTGGGTTTATGTATCTTCTATCATTGAAACTTTGTAGCCTTGAGTGGAGGCCTAGGCCAGCAAGGGCAGGCAGAAAGCTTGGCTTCCTCCATTGCCAGGGAAACCCAAGCCTCCCTCCTGCTCTCTGTGGCCATAGCCATCTTGGTTGGGTTTATTTGCATATTCGCTCCTGATTGGCTGGTGGGCGTGGCTGGTGGGTGTAGCAGAGTGATGGTTAATTTGCATATTACTTTTTTATTAGATAGGATGCTGAGCAATTTCTATGCTCAAAAAATGGTTTATTGGCCATTCCTGTTTGTTTGTTTTTTTTCTTTTTATATTACTTATTGTGCCTTTTTATTTTTTTTCTGCCAGGAAGGGGTGGGTATTCTTTTTCTTATTGATTGGTAGAAATTCTTTATATATTGTGATTACTAATCTGACCTATATACATTATAAGTCTCTTCTCTATCCTGTGACATTTATTTAAAATTCATGATATGTTTCATTGCATGGCAGCTTATTATCATCGCTATTATAAATTAATCAAAATTACCAATCTATTACTCTATCAGATAATAATTTATTTCTTCTTAGAAATCATTCTAATAATATACACATAGCCTCTGAATTATATTTCAAAAGTTTTATCATTTTGATTTCTACATCATCTTTAATGCATATAAAATATATTTGTGTTTCTGGAATGATGTGAGAATTTGGTTTACTTTCCATTTGGATAGTCAATTATGTATGAGTTGGCAATCCCTTATGGCATGATGTCTAATACTATTTTTCTCATATGTTTTTATTGATTTTTTTTTTAAGAGAGAGAGAGGAAGGGGGAGGGGTAGATAGAAACATCTATGAGAAACATCATTAATCAGCTGCCTCCTGTACACCCCCTACGGGGAATCAAGTCCTCAACCAGGGCATGTGCCCTCAACCTGGAATCCAACCAGCCACCTCCTGGTTCCAGGGTCACTGAGCCACACTGGCTGGAAGGTCTAATGCTATTTTTAATTCATGTATCAGGCACTCATATAAATTTGGGTGTTTTGAAACTATTTTATTTGTTTTATTTTTCTGACATGCATAAACAGCAACTTGCTTTAATTATTTAGAATTAACAACTTAAAAACTGGTGAGCCATATTCCTTCTACTCTTCCTTATGGATTTCTTACCTACTTTAGGCCTTCCTCTTATATATAAACTAGAGTCCCAGTGCAAAAAATTCATGCATGGGGCGGGTCCCTCAGCCAAGCCTGCACCCTCTCCAATTTGGGACCCTTCAGGGGATGTTCGACTGATCTCACAGGGACATCCCTCTTGCAATCCAGGACCACTGGCTCCTAACCACTCACCTTCCTGCCTGCCTAATGCCCCTAACTGCTCCCCTGCCTGCCTGATCACCCCTAACTGCCTCTGCCTGCCTGCCTGGTCGCCCCTAACGGCCCTTCCCTGCTGGCCTGGTCGCCCCCAATGTGCATATGGCTGGGGTCCCTCAGCCTGGCCTGTGCCCTCTCACAGTCTGGGAGCCCTCAGGGGATGTCCTTGGGGGAGTGGAACTAAGACAGCAGTCAGACATCCTTAGCTCTGCTATGGAGGTGGGAGAGGCTCCTGCCACTGCTGCTGTGCTTCCAGCCATGAGCCCAGCTCGGGGCTTCTGGCTGAGTGGCACTCCCCCTGTGAGAGTGCACTGACCACCAGGGGGCAGCTCCTGCATTGAGCATCTGCCCCCTGGTGATCAGTGTGTGTCATAGCGACTGGTTGTTCCTCTGTTTGATTCATTTGCATATTATCCTTTTATTATATAGGATGGGAGGGACTGACAGAGGTCAGAGGGAGGGGGATAGACATAGACAAAATTGTGGTGATGGCCAGAGGTGGGGGGCTGGGTGGAGGAGGGTAAAGGGGGGGAAATGGGAGATATCTATAATAGATGTCAACAATAGAATAAAAGCAACAATAATATACCACTACACTACACACCTATTAGGAAAAAAAAAGATACATTATGAACTATGTATTTACTACTTTGATAAAATTAAAAAATTTAAAAAGAAAGAATTTTGTCCAGAAAGGAGAGTTGTTGAAATGTTTATTTATTTATTTATTTTTATTTTTATGGTAAAACTAAGAAAGCTTCAGAGTCCCTGTGAGGGCTGAATTTGTTCTGGGGGAGAGAGCAAAGAAGTTGCAATCAGCAGCATTTTGGATAACCTGCCTGAAATGATTTAAAAGAGAAAGGGACAGATTCCCCAAGCCGACAGTTATTTGTAATTTATTTTCTTATTCTAAATAAAGTAGTTTTTGAACCTTATTAACCCCACACCCCTAAAATTAGTCCTTCAGGTTCAGTAAACTTTAGGCCTCACAAAACCTGTGTTAGTCCTGAGGGTTGGGGTCCCCAAAGGAGTTCGGATTCACTCATTATATTTATTTGCTCCTTTTAATTCTTGTTCTAGAGGGAGAGTGAGGACAGTTTTTGACTCAGTAATTTTTATAATAAGAATTGTTTTGGAACCTCCTCCTTCTTTGGCTGTTTACAGCTTTACCTTCCCGGGAACTCAGAGACTTTAAGCCCTTTGAAGATGGGCACAGAGCTGTATTGTGTTTCTATAATTCAGACACAAAGTTAATACAACTTTTATAAATATTTGTTGAAGAAACTGATAAAGTTCAGTACCAGGAGGCATTACTTTTCCTTCTGCTGCATCTCTTTATTGAGACTTTTGTGCAAAGCATAAGGCTGAGGGATGAGCAGGTAGAGCGGAGTAAAGTTGCTTTTTCCAAACCCTAGATCCCATACTTTGATTTTACAGAGTAGATGCATTTCTGAATGACATTTTGAATTGGGTATATTAGATTTTGCTAATATAAACTCCCTTTACTCATAGAGATTATTTTTAATGATGTTTAAACATTTTCTACTAGGAGGTGCAAAATATTTTGCTTATTTCAAGAATCTTTGTGCATTCTTTCTGTATTAAAGTGAATTATCAACATGGTAAGTCTGTTTTGGGGGTCTGCTTAACATGGGGCACACCAGTACTAAATTCGGTTCTAACAATGACTAATTCGTGTGGGGTTAGATGGCCAATGGACATAACCATTTTTTTGGTCCCTTTGCTCCCACAGCACCTGCTTCAACCAGAGGCAGTGTCTTGACCCTCCATGACCTCTTTGTCATGGCAACCGTGGGGCATCTACTGCCTGAAGCCTTGGCAGTCAGCTGGGCATTGACCTTCCCAAGATGGCAGCAACCCTGACAAACGTGTGTCAGGGATGGGGTCCCGCTGGCAGAGGTGGGGCAGGGAGGTACATGGGGAGAACTTTCAGGCAGGCCAGCTGAACCTGATAGAGTCGCACCAACAGCTTCCCTCCTCCTCTTCTCAATTCCCGCGCTGGCGGGCTGATGGCTGAGGGGAGCAGCAGCCACTGGCGAGGCCGGGTGGGGACTCGCGAGGGTGGGCAGCCTGAGGCGCCGGTCCTGGCTGGGGGGGCAGGCAGGCACCTTTTCCCAGGGTTTCAGAAGGTGTTGGGGGCTGGAAAGGAGGGAGGCTGCCCCTCCCCCACTGCTGGATGGGACATTGGGAAGGAGCGGCGAGCCACCACCAAGAGCCGCCCGGCCCCGCCGCGGGGAGCCACGAGTTGTCCACTGGTGTGCTGCCCGCCCCACCGCCAGGAGTCACGAGTCGCCCAACTTTTCACAGCAGGACCTCCAGTCAGCACTGAGGACCTTGGGCCAGCTGGAGGAGGAACACATGGTGATCGCTCTAGTGAGACACACCGCCGAGCCCAGACCGCTTTTCCAGCTCCACATTTGTGTCACAGAAGCAGATATTTTAAAATATGATCGGCTGCCTCAGTCCTACCCACTTGGTTTGAATTTTCTGCGCCAGGAGCCACGAGCCATCACCACGCCCGATGCCAGGAGTTGCAAGAACCGCCCCACAGCCGGGAACCCCAAGTCACCCCCCGCCCCCCTGCCGGAGCCCAGAGCTGCCCCACCCCGCTGCCAGGAGCTTCTGCTCATGGGCAGGGCGGGTTGAGGGACCGAGAGGTGCTCAATGCACCTCATGGTGACCGTTCGTCTGTCTGGTCATTGTGGTCGTTAGGGACACTGGCCTTTTATAATGTAGATTTTATAATCAGCTTTTTAGGTTTTATGTAAAACTATTGTGAAACTTTGATTAAAACTGAAACAAACATATAGATCAATTAGTGGATAATTCCCATGTTTATAATACTGAGGGTTTTCTTCTAAGAAAATGACATACTGTGTTTTGGTATCCATATTTTATTAATTTATTCCCTAAAAGTGTATAATTTTGTTGCTATTATAAATGGTTGGGCTTATTTTTAATATATATTTTACATTTTGTAATTGCTTGTACCTGGAATTATAAATGATTTTTATACACTGATCTTAGGTTCTCTAAACTTGCGGAATTATTTTATTAATTATAACCATTCATCCACAAAATCTTATGGATTTCTGATATTAATAATCAATTGCTTGCAAAATAATTATGTCATCTATTTATATTTTAGACTTTCTTTCTCTGATTCCTACATCATTTATTAATATATTAACTAATTTACCTATTACATTTTGAATAGAGGCAATAGTAAGGGGAATCCTCTCATGTATGTACATAGAATTTTATCTAATTTGTATACACTTCTGGGTTTGTTGTTATTTACTTTTTCACTGCTGTGTAACAAATGACCACAAACACAATAGCTTAAAACTACATACATTTATTCTTTCACAGTTTCCATTTCCATGGGTCAGTTCAGACACAGGTGTGCTGGACCCTCTGCTCATGGTCTCACCAGGCAGAAATTAAGGTGTTAGTCAGGCTGTTAGCTCAGCTGAGGCTTCAGGTAATCTATCAACCTCATTGGTTGCTGGTATAATTTCATTGCTATCCTATATAATAAAAGGCTAATATGCAAATCAACCAATCTACAGAACGACTGGTCGCTATGACATGCACTGACCACCAGGAGGCAGACGCTCAATGCAGGAGCTGCCCCCTGGTGGTCAGTGCGCTCCCCCTGGGAATTAGCCACTAATTGATCTGTATGTTTGTTTCAGTTTTAATCAAAATTTCACAAAAGTTTTACATAAAACCTAAATGCTGATTATAAAATTCATATATAAGAGGAAGGGCCTAAAGTAGGTAAGAAATCCATAAGGAAGAGGAGGAGGAATATGGATCATGGCTGGCAAGCACAGCAGCGGTGCTGGGAGCTTCTCCTGCCTCTGTGGAAGTGCTAGGGATATCTGACTGAAGGCTTAGGCCCGTTCCCCCTGGAGCCTTCAGTCAGACATCCCCCGAGGGCTCTCAGACTGAGAGGGCACAGGCCAGGCTGAGGGACGCATCTGCCCCCCCCCCCCCCAAGTACATGGATTTCATGCACTGGGCCTCTAGTGTGTTTATAAGACTGTCTTCCCATTTTCCCCTTGCCTACTGGCTGGGATTAGTTTCAACTCTTAGAGTCTTACTTACCCAAGCCAACAGGAGACTCTCTTATATAGGAGCTCACCTGATTAGATATAGAAACCATAAATGTAAAGTTCAAAATAAGAAAAGATGCAATTATTATTGGCAACCAATATGATTGTTAATATCAGAAATCCACCTGGAATAATTTGCCTTTTAATTGATGCAATGTAGACTGATTAGGGACTTCAATTCTGCAAATTACTGTTATAATTGCCATATGTTTTTACCTATGCATGAATCTACTTACACTAAAGAGGAGAAACTAAAAGAAGATGGGAATCGTGGGGGCCATTTTAAAGTTCTGCTTACTATAGTTTCCTAACTTTATTTTTGGAATTTTTAAGTTATCTTTGTGAGATGAACACATTGTTTTCCATTTTTTTACTGTTTGGAGCATAAACTTATTTCTATCATTATTGTGTTAGAGAGTATTGACTCTGGTTTTATTCTCTGAATATATACTTTAATATATGCATTAATTTTGAACATTTTCAAAGTACTGCTTTAGCTGCAGTTAAACCACTTTTCCCTTCATGGGTCCATCTTCTAGTTCTGTTATATTGGATCCAGACTGGTAGGAATGATATAAATATTATTCCAAGATTCTCACTTTCACCAATCATGGATTTTCTCTGTCTCCTATATGGACACAAAATACATGTGGGATAGTGTCAAGATGATGGGATTGGAAGTTGGAAGAGTAGATTTTAGCTTCAAATTCACCATTGGCCACCATAATATTGATGTTAATTAAATAACTTTCTAATTCCTGTTGGAAGACAATCTCCAATGAATATTTTTATGTTTTTACATGCTACAGGCTTCCTGATCCAAAAGTATTGGCAAACTTTGCCAAATAAAGTTTATTTGACACACACGCCTTGGAAGTTATAGGAAGTATATTGCTCCAGAGAGATTCCAGGGCTTATCTGGCCCAGAACCATTTACTCACACACCAGGCAGAGAGCTTTCCTGCTCCTATCCAGAGAGGATTTGCTTACTTTCTAGAGCAGCCTTTGGCAAACCACGGCCCGCGGGCCGGATCTGGCTGTTCTATCCGGTTCTCTTGCTCTCCCCTCCGCTCCTTTACTTTGAATTTATATTAGTTCACACAAACACTCCATCCATGCTTTTGTTCCGGCCCTCCGGTCCAGTTTAAGAACCCATTGTGGCCCTCGAGTCAAAAAGTTTGCCCACCCCTGTGAGTAAAGGCCACAGAAGGGAAAGACATGCCAAAGTGCCTGAGCCTCATAAATTTGGGGGTTCCTCTATGTAATACAATCCCAGTATACATGAAGATGAGCATCTGGCCTTTACCTTGTGTGGAACAGGGGCATAAGGAACAGGTGCTAGGATGCTCTGAGTAATATACGGCCAAATTGTTCTGTTCTTTAATCCAGAGATTCTGTGTTTGCTCTCAGAATATTAATCTATAATAATAAAAGCGTAATATGCTAATTAGACCAAACAATCTTCTGGATGACCTTCCAGACAATCACACCATGACACCCACTGGCACCAGGCCAACCAAGATGGGTGCGATGCAATTGGTCGGGGCCAGCCATCATGCCACGATGCCCCAAAGAGGGAGACCCAGGCCACCGACCCGCTGGCTGCCGCAGGTGGGCGGGTCCTCCCTCTACGAGGGAAGCCTGGGAACTGGGTGCCAGAGGGAAGCCGGTGCCAGCAGCCGGGGGAAGGAAGGCCTACTCTTGCAAAATTTCGTGCATTGGGCCTCTAGTAGATATATAACTTAAACATTCTCAGGCTCTTTTGGTAATGGGAGTGCTGTCACAGCCCAGTCGAACACAGTGGTTGGCAAACTCATTAGTCAACAGAGCCGCATATGGCTCGCTAGCCGCAGCTTGCCGACCACTGGTAACACACAGAGCTTTCCTGATAAGACAGATGAGGTTGTGTTTATGGATATAAATGGTTTTTTACAAAGTGGGACAACATCTGTCGCTCAAAGATATGAAGTGGATGTGATTGTTTTTACATGCAAGAGGCTGGACAATATTTGAGGTGATCAATGTCAATTGTCCAAATGTGTTTATGTCCATAGTTTCTTTGTTTCCAGAATGATGTGTATCCACGGAAACCATTGTGTGACAAGAGAACTGTTTCTTAGCAGAGAGAAAGGCAGAAAGGAGTTCCTTACTTGCCTCCTGTGCATAGTGTTGTCCTAAGGAAAAACCTAGATGGGAGGAGGGAAAGCCCTGCAAACGTCAACAACAACAAACACCTAAATGAAATTAAGATCGAAGTTCATCATTTATTCCATAAGCCAAAGAGAGTTTTAGAAGAGAAGGGGGCTTGCAGAGAATAACTCATCATTTAAGTATTTCTTTATAGGACCTATTCTCTACTTCGCCTCATCCACCCACCCTCAGACACCTCACAACTGTGGTACTTTGATGCTTTTTTTAATTAACCTCTTCCTTAGCTTATGTTCATCAATAGACTATAAAGCTCATGAGAGTAGGGGCTATGTTTCCCCTGATCACTCAATACCTAGCCCTGTGACTGGCCCTTGGTAACTCTGTAGAGAGGAAAGAAGACAATGAGGAAGGAAAACCTATGGAGAGAAAGAAAGGGAAGGACAAAAGAATGTCTACTGTCTGCCACCAGGACCAAGATGCTAGGAGGAAGGAGAACCATGGATATGGATATTGAAGTCTTCCACACACAAGATCTCTTAGCTTCTCAGAAAAGAGCCTTTACACTTGATTCACCTTGTTTTCTCGCTTGATTTGCATACACATCTGTTTCTTTGGAGGTTACCAGTTTTCAAAGTCCCATCTTTGAGCCTACCTTAAGAAACACTGTCAGGGATGCACGTCCTTTTCTTCCTTTTCTACCCTTTTGACAAAACTCTGTCACTTTATGATGAGTAGAAATGTATTGACTACGTAGCCCACGTTCGCTTCAAAGTCATGTTTGACACTGAAAATTTGGGGGGGGGGGGGGGCGTGGAAATGACTAATTTGCAGGTTTGAAAATGTAGCAGAAAATGAACGACTGACAAGATTTTGGAGTTGAAGCGATGTGAAAAACGTTCCAGTGTTTTCCATATCACGCTCCACATCCACCACCTCTTATCTCCTAGAAGTGAGTACAATTTTTTAAAAGTTCCTATTTAGTGGTTATAGCTGAGCCTAATAAAGTGCAGAATACTTACAGACATTAGTTTACATTGTTTTCTTTTTCTATTTTTTTCTCTTCGAACATCTTAGCTTAAATATATAGTTTTAGTCTGACATAAAGCTTATTTTGTTACTCAAGTTATTATATAGGGTTGAGCTTTGCAGCTTGGTTTGCTAAACCTATGGTTGAAAACTAAACATTTCTGGAGAAAAATGGATAAGAATATCTTATATTTATTGAACACAGCCAAGAAATTTATTTTTAATAAGTGAACCACAGATGGGATACCATCTGTCAGCATATGGCATTGGCTCTTAAAGCAATGTTTACATCTGGGAGATATGACGCTTTCTTTGAGAGAACAAGAGGCATTATTGGACTAAACATGAAAAGGAGTGATTTTAGATTCATGAATATTGTAAGTTTTCTAAGGATAGACTCAGCATGTTTATATGCATACAGTTTTCATATATTTGGGTGGATAAGAAAAAAGAAAAATCTGTTGGTTGTTGTTTTTTTTTTTTCCTGTTTTTTTTTCTGCCACGACAGGAAAAACTATTGGTAAGAGATAAAAATATCACCAGACTTCAGGTTTTTAATATAAATATTCTATTTTAATGTTCTCTATAAGAGTACTAATAATAGTATTTTAATTTATTAAAATCCAGACTATAAGCTTTATTTTATTCAAAAGCATGTAGGAAACACAATTTCAGTAACCTCAAAACATTTTATCTGTTATACCTACACTTTTTGTCTGCTTTACTATGTACACATATTCTTATTTTTAGTCAACTTCCAATTTAAAACATAATTGGAAATAATTTTTATTATTTTTAAATATAAAAGCACAAAACTGATTTTTTTAAATTACCATATATTGAAGGGAATTGTGTTTTTGCTTATTTGCATTAAACTCGTTGATCCCAAACAATATGAATAAATTCTTATTAGTATTAACTTTTTTCAATGTTAGTTCAAAAAATATTTCAAGACAGATTTTCTTTTCTACCTAATATAGCAAACTTGATAGCTATAATATATGCAAAATTATGCAAATCACATAACTCAAGTGAGAAAAGTTTATGAACAAATAGTCAACAATAATAATAATGACAAATACAATTCTAGAATATTATCTATGTAACAGATACTTAGGGGATTTCCAAGCATTTTCTTGAATTTTGAAAATAACCTTCCCAAATAATAATTTTCCCCTAATTACAGTTGAGAAAATGGGTCAGATGAAGTTAAGTAATAGGCCTAAGATCATAGAACATAATCAGCATTATCTGCTTAAAGACCCACATTCTCGCCCTGACCAGTTTGGCTCAGTGGATAGAGCGTCAGCCTGCGGACTGAAGGGTCCCAGGTTCGATTCCAGTCAAGGGCATGTACCTTGGTTGCGGGCACATCCCCAGTGGGGGGTGTGCAGGAGGCAGCTGATCGATGTTTCTCTCTCGTTGATGTTTCTAACTCTCTATCATCCCTCTCCCTTCCTCTCTGTAAAAAATCAATAAAATATATTAAAAAAAAAAAAAGACCCACATTCTCTCTACTATGCAATGCTACCTTCCTTCATGAGAAACTACTGTTGAAAAGCAAACATAAAATATTTATTAATTGTTGAAAGGGAAAAATACTTGCTGCCCTAGTAATTACAAGAAATTGAACTCACAATGAGGTTGCAAATTCTATTTAGCAAGCTGAATGTTTTTTGTAAAAAATGAGAGAAATGGCTGCAATCAAATACTTCATATCTAGTCCTGCATGTATAATGTGTTTTGGAAATACCAATCAAGATCCCCAAAGTGTTCATAATTTTTGATACATTACTCCATCTTCTGAAGTTTTTATTTTAATAAAATATAAAGAAAGTTAAATTGATAAAAGTTTTTCCTGTAGCAAAATGCATCTAGATGAGATAATGTGATGAGATAAACCATCTTTAGTATAAAAATTGTTACATATTACACTACATAATACTTTTCTTGATGTAATATATTAAAAAGGTGATTATATAAACACAGCAACAAGGATGAGACTTGATCTGACAGGATCTGAATCTCTGCTTTTTCTTAGAAAAGTTCCTTATTTAACTTTTGAGACTCAGTTTCTCCATTTATGAGATGGAGATAGTAGTGATAGTAATAGAAATATCCCCAAAGATTGAGCAAATAAATAAAAATTATTTAATATAGTTAAGATATTTAGATCATTATCTAAAACCTAATAAATGCTCAGTAAATTAGATTTTTATTATACAGAATTAAGGAAAAATAGAAAATATTTTCATTGCTGTAATCAAAGGTTTTACAGCAATACATATGAGGAAGTAGGCAAAAAATTTTTGAATAATTATTTTATGGTGAATATCTTCTTTTCCTTCAATTTCTTCTAGTGGCATCTAGTTAAATTTTTAAATTCTACTAAACAGGCACTCTGGAAAGAAAACATTGGTAAAGAAAATTGTGACTGTCCAAAAAAAGAAAAGTTGAAAATAAATGATTTTTCAACATATTTTTTAAGAATATTTCCTTAGTACAAAAACAAATAAAAAACTAAAAACCTTAACTTCCACTAACCTTACACTCTACTCAAAGCACTGGGTACCATACATTCAATTAGATTTTCAAAATGAAAGGCAAATGTAGATACTAATCACCTTACATCATTTTATTTTATTTTTCTACTCCAGAAAACTAACTTGATCTCAATACAAAACAGTAGAAGGTGTCTGGGGTGTGTATGTGAGTCTGTGTGTGTGCCGGCATTTTGTTCTCAATGAGTTGGGAATAAACTACTCCTACAATGTCAGAGATTTGGGATTGGCAGTAAGTATTCTTCTTCACCCACAAATTCAATTAACCCAAACCACAGTATAATGGTAGGTGCCATTTTATTATCAAATTTCATTAAAACCTCTGAGTAATTTCTTTGAATCAAAGAATATCAAGTGGCTCTGCTCTAAGGATTGGCATTCATTAAAAAGGGAGTCTTGGCCAGGCTGGTGTGGCTCAGTGGTTGATCATCGACCCATGCACTAAGATGTCAGGGTTTGATTCCCAGTCAGAGTACATGCCCAGGTTTCCAGCTCAATCCCCAGTAGGGGGCATGCAGGAGGCACTTGATCGATGTTTTTCTCATTGATGTTTCTCTCTCTCTCTCCCTTTCTCTCTCTGAAATCAATTAAAAAATTTTTTTAAAGAGAGAGAGACTTGTAGGTCCCTTTTGCATCAGTATGAGAACATGCCTCAGAAATACAGTATGTCTTGCTAGTGTAGATACAAGGTGACTGTGATGTGTAGGGTACTCAGGGGTCAGATCAAGTTTCTGACTTTATAAGGTATTTCTCTGTTTCCATTGGGGTTCTGTTGCAGAAAACAATCCATTCTAACTAGTTTGAACAGAAAGAGATTATTGGGTATTAAATGATTTTCAGAATTCCTGAAAAGCAGAATAAAACAGATCAGAGCAACAACTCTCAAAGTGACAATAAACCTACAACATGGTCATAATCCGCCTCTCCTAACATCAAGGCCTGTGAGAGAAAGAAGTTGCTAGATCAGGACATTGAGGGAACAGCTTCCTGATCCTGTACCAAGCCGCCTTCATTGTGATCCCCAGGAGCAGGATGGATGGCACCACTCCCTCTTCCTGAGCTTCACCTCAGTTCTGCACTCAGATCTGTGTGATCACTTTGGATTAGTGGATCCTGCAATCACATCCAGAAACCTGCTAAGAAAAGGAGTCTAAGGAAATTTTAGTGTTCTAGCCACTTTAGCCCAACAAAAAAATACTAGAAGGAAATTAGAAAAATAATGAAGTGGCCAATTTATTATAATTGCTACCATCTCTAAATTCTCTAGTCAAATTCAAGTTTTATTGGCTTGAAACAAGATTATTCGGAAAATGTTTACATTTCATACCAAAAAGCTGTATCTCTCTCTCTCTCTCTCTCTCTCTCTCTCTCTCTCTCTCTCTCTCTCTCTCTCTCTCCTGATTGATGCCAGCTTTCCCACTGAAGTAATTTCTTATTCTTTGGAATCACCAGATCATTTAATCTGGACCCTACCAACATGTGTCACTTTGTACCATGTTCTATAGATATCAGTTATTTTCATTACTGTTCCAGAAAAGAATCCATAAAACCCTTTCAGTTCTGATTTATTATATATTAGAGGCCTGGTGCATGAAAATTCGTGAACTGGAGGGGGGTCCCTCAGCCCGGCCTGCCCCCTCTCACAGTCCAGGAGCCCTCAGAGGCGGGAGGTGACCTGGTGATCAGGGGAAGGCGACGCCCCCATCACATCTCTGCTGCTGCCACTGCAGGCAGCGCAATCCTCAGCCCAGCCCTGGTTACCTGTGCCTTGGGCTGGCCCTGGGCAGCTGGGCAGACGCCATCCGAGGCTTGCCTGTGCCTTGGGTTGGCCCTGGGTGGCTGGGGGGCTGAGGGGACTGGGGGACTCCGGAGGCAGGTGCGCGGAGTGGCCGGACCTGCCTGGGGGTGGGCCCGGCCATGCTGCGCACCTACCACCCCAGCGGGGCTGAGAGGACTGGGTGCCACCATCTTGTGGCTGTGGGCCGGTACCGCCATATTTGAGGGCATGGCAGTCAATTAGCATATTCCCTCTTTATTAGATAGGATTTCCCAACTTTAGTGTAGTTCTTTCCAATAGAAGATGTTCTTAAAAATGTTTCTCCAAAATTGTATATGATTTTAACATTCTTGTTATTTATGCTGCCATAACTTATGAATAAATAAATGAATGCACAAATTAATGTTTCAACTTTGACTATTCTCAATTGTTGTAAGACATTACAGAATTATGTTTTTATAGAATTTAAAGCTATTATGATTTGATATAACGTCTGTATATGTCAGTCCCCTGCCAAACTTATCATAGCATAACACTGGAGGCAAAGCCCAATAAAGGTCAATTTTGCAGAAATTTGTTACTGCTCTTCTCAGAATATATGTTTCTTTCTTTCAAAAATAGCAAGTTCTCACTTTCCTGGACTCAGTTTATATTCCATGGGCCACTATTGTAACTATTTATTTGCATGTACCTCCCTTTCCCCACTAATCTCTGCATTCTTATTACCAGAAAAACCCACTGTTGCATGAATCCAGCCTTCTTCCCACTCTTTACCTGCATTTGCTCACTGAAAACTGCCCTGAGGAAAACACAACTGTGTGATGTATTTATGACCTAACAGGGCTCAGATAGACACCCAATAATACTCTTATTTGCTGGGGCCAGTCATTCTCCCCTCTCCCAGTTGACAATTTAATACTTTTTTTCTTTCTCCTACAACCTTCAGCCTGTATTGCCCGCTCCCTAACATTACCTAATCTCTGTGTTTCCTATAGCAATACAAATACTGTAGAAATAATAAAATGTCCAGGCTCCCAACCACACATCCACCCACCCACCTACATCTGTGCTTATACTCCCTGCCTCATCCCTTGTGCATATTGTACAGAGGGACTCTGCATATTCTTATGTAAAGCCAACTCCTCAGACCTGTCCATTGTCTCCTGTCTTCTCAAGGACCATGCTCCACCAATTATTCCCCTTGGTCAATTCATCAAACTTTTCTTCTTTACTGGATTATTTCCATGAGCATAAAACATGAATATCTTAAAGAAGAAACCTCTCATGAAACCTCTTTCCCCTCCAACTGCCATAATTCTTTGTTCTTTTTTATTAAAAAAAAATCCTTAAAAATGTAATTTATACGCATTATCTGAATTGTCCCTTCCATTGTGCCCTTAAGTCCCTAATAATGAGCTTTTACTCCCACAATTCTACTGAATCAATCATTTCCTTACTAATTCTACTACCTAATCATTTGTTCTTTATTACCAATGATCTACGTGTTGCTAACTCCCATGGTCAGTTCTCCATCCTTATCTTACTAGACCTATTAGAAATATTTAGCCCAGCTGATCACTCCCATCCTTTGAATGGCTTCTGTGTCTAGAATCTTAGCACACTTTCTTATTTCTCTTTCTACTCTACAAGCCAATCCTTCTTTTTCTCCATTTATTTTCATAAACTTTTGATCTTACTGTTAGACTTCCCAGGTCTCAGTTCTCATTCCTCTTCTCTTTCCTGCCTATATCCCCTGTCTAAGGGATCTTATCCAGTCTCCTGACTTAACTAGCATCTATATGCTGCAATCCATTAACTCTTCAGTCTGGATTAATATAATCAACAACCTACTTGATATTTCCAGTTAAGTGCTAGTAGCATTTAAAATTATTATGGCTGAAACTCGGTTTCTGATCTCCCCAAAGCCTATTTTTCCTACAATATTGTCCATCTCAGTAAAAAGCAATCCCATTTTTTCCCAGTTGGTTAGAGGAAAAACATGGATTCATCCATAATTCCTCATTTTACTCACACACCTTATATCTGTCAGCAAGTTCTTAGGAGCTTGGCTTTCAAAATATATCCCATATCAGACCCTTTTCCACACCTCTATTGATAACACTTTAGGCAAAGGTGTAATCTGTCAAGATGATCTTTTGCCTGGATTATATTAGTAGTCTCTACAGTGATGCACCTATTCCTTTATCAATCCACAGTCTATAAATTACACCATTTCAAGAATTATATTTTTAAAACACAGATTAAAGCATGTCATTTCTTTCCCCCCAAAATCTCCACTGGCTCCCATCTCACTAAGAGGAAAGGCAACATCTTCATTTTAGCTACAAAACCCTATTAGTCTTTTCTCCACCAAATCTGATATCATCCATTACATCTTCATTATTCATTCTAATCCAGGCCCATAGGCCTCCCTTCTGTCTTCAAACATGGCAAACATGCTCCCATGTCATGGCCTTGATCTCTCTTCTGTGGATTGCTCTTCTTCAAGTAAATAGCTACATAAATAAATCTTCACTTACTTCAGATCTCCTTATCAAACCATCCATCCCTGGCTATTCTTTAAACACACACACACACACACACACACACACACACACACACATTTTTATTGATTTCAGAGAGGAAGGGAGAGGGAGAGATAGAAACAACAATGATGAGAGAGAATCATTGACTGGCTACCTCCGACACATCCCCTGCTGGGGAAGGAGCCCACAAACTGGACAAGTGCCCTGACTGGGAACTGAACCGTGACCTCCTGGTTCATATGTCAAAGCTCAACAATTGAGCCATGCTGGCTGGGCCTGGATATTCTCTTAAACAGCAAATCCTCTGCCCAATACCACTACACTCCCTAGTCCTCTTGCCCACCTCTGTTATTCTCGGTAATATTTATGTTTATCTGGTATACTGCATATTTCCTCATATATGTACTTATTTGTCATTGGCTGTCCCCACTAGACTATAAGATTCATTAGATCAAAAGATTCTATTTTAGTCCTGCTATCTCCCCAGACCCTAGAATAGATTATGATCATAACAGGTGCTCAATAAATACTTGTGGAATGGATGGATGAACAATTCTTGCAACTCTCCTTTGGAGTTCAGTGTTGCAGCCCCGTTGGTGAGTGGGTGGGCACCCATGATCTAACTGAGTTAGTTTGTCAAAAGACCCTGTCCATAGTGATTAGTTATGTGAACTGAGCTAATTCAGTAAGATGTCTGTAGAAGCTACTATGGCTACTATTAAAAAAAGGGGGGGTGAGGTGGGGTTTGCCCTAGCTGGTTTGGCTTAGTGGATAGAGTATAGGCTTGCAGACTAAAGGATCCTGGGTTTGATATCCCATTCAAGGGCACATGCCCAGGTTGCGGGCTCGATCCCCAAGTTGGGCATGCAGGAGGCAGCTGATCAATGATTCTCTCTCATCATTGATGTTTCTATCTCTCCTTCTCCTTTCCTCTCCAAATAAAAATAAATAAATAAATAAATAAATAAATAAATAAATAAATAAATAAAAAGGGGGGTGCTCTAGTTTCCCCTGAACTTGTGAATGAGAGTATGTGAGTCTACAGCTATTGCTGCCAGAGTCCACCTACTAAAGCATGAAAGAGAAACCAACACATAGTCAATAACAAAGCCAAGAGATGGAAAGAAATTCAGGACTAATGATATTTTTGAACCTTCAATCCAACTGTGTTTAAAAGCACTGTACTCCTAAACTTTTTAAATACTTAACCAAATAAATCTATTTTTAAAGCCATTTCAGGGTGGGTGTTCTATCACTTGTAGACAAAAAAATCATTACAGATATGTCCCAAATTGGGCCACGGAGCCTTTATATGTGCCTCATGATATCCATTTTATCAGCTTTTAAAAAATTTTTAAAGTTTTTCTCTCTTTACTTGTCTGTCTTCCGCATATAGACAACATAAATCTTAAAATATGGTAATATAAAGTATTCATTTTTTATGTCCATTGCCTGATCCAGTATCTGATTCCTGGTAGGTACCAGAATTGCTGCCCAGCTGGTGTTGCTTAGTGATCAAGCATAGGCCCATGAATCAGGAGGTCATGTTTCCATGCTTGGTCACGGCACATGTGCGGGTTTCAGGCTTGATCACCAGTGTGGGTTGTGCAGGAGGCAGCCAATCAATTATTCTCTCTCATAATTGATGTTTCTATCCCTCTTTTCCTCTCCCTTCCTCTCTCTTAAGTCAATAAAAACATATTTTAAAAAAATAATTACTAAATAGATGTGAAAACTATTCTTAATATGTATAATTGTTTTAAATATAGTTCATTACAATACATATGTTTGTTAGAAAAAAAATACCATGGAAAATGGCAAATTTATTATATTCCTTTTCCTTTTTTCCCCAGCCATGTACATGCCTCATTTCAGTTGTCTCCATCTAAAGACAGGATAGTGAAAAGACAGAAATATCACGGACTTTGAAGTCACCTGTGAAAATTATGTATCACCACTCTACCAGAAGGTAAATAATATGTGAGTTATTTTTCTTATTTCTGAATTTTTCACTATAGGACGGATCCACATTTCTCAGACTGCATTCAGAGGAAATCAACAAACATGGTAGTTGATTTTTTAAAACTTATCTTTATTGTTGAAAGTATTACAGATGTCCCCTTGTTTGCCCCATTGACCCCCTGGTATTGATTTTAATTGTTATATAAGGAAAAGCCATGTATGTATTAATTCATTCAATAAATAGTTCTTTAATGAGACCCTTCTGTGGATGAATATTATAGTAAGTGCTATTATGGACTGAATTTTGTTCCCCCAAATTCATAGTTTGAAGCCCCAACACCCAATGGACTATATTTGGAGATAGGGCTTTTATAGAGATAACTAAGATTAAATGAGGATATAAGAATGGGGCATTAATTCAATAGGGCTGGTGCCCTTATGAAAAGGGGAAGAGAGACACTAGAGCTCTGTATCTGTGCTCAAACAAAAGAAAGAGTATATGAGGATATAGCAAGAAGATAGCCATCTACAAGCCAGAAATTGAGCCCTCACTAGAAACCAAATTTTCTAGCACATTGGCCATGGACGTCTAGCCTCTAGAGCAGGGGTGGGCAAACTTTTTGACTCGAGGGCCACAATGGGTTCTTAAACTGGACCAGAGGACCGGAACAAAAGCATGGATGGAGTGTTTGTGTGAACTAATATAAATTCAAAGTAAAGGAGCGGAGGGGAGAGCAAGAGAACCGGATAGAACAGCCGGATCCGGCCCGCGGGCCGTAGTTTGCCCAAGGCTGCTCCAGAGCAATGGACATACAGAAGGCCAAGAGACATATGAAAAAAAGCTCAAAGTCACTAATCATCTGTGAGTTGCAAATTAAAATGACAATGAGATTTCAACTCACACCTGTCAGAATGGCTATCATCAATAAATCAATAGAAGACAAGTGTTAGCAAGAATGTGGAGAAAAGGGAACCCTAGTATACTGCAGGTGGGAATGAAGACTGGTGCAGCCACTGTGGAAAACAGTATGGAGTTCCCACAAAAAATTAAAAATGGAACTCCCATTTGACCCAATGTTCCCACTTCTAGAAATATATCCTAAGAAACTCAAAACACCAATCAGAAAGATTATATGCACCCCTATATTCGTAGCAGTTCAATTTACAATAACTAATATTTGGAAACAGCCCAAGTGCCCATCAGCAGATGAGTGGATGAAAAAGCTGTGGTACATTTACACAATGGAAAATTACACAGCAGTAAAAAAGAAGGAACTCTTACCATTTGAAACAACATGGAAGGACCTGGAGAGTATTATGCTAAGTGAAATAAGCCAGTCAGAGTAAGATAAGTATCACATGATCTCACTCATATGTGGAATCTAATGAACAAAATAAACTGATGAACAAAATAGATCCAGAGATATAGAGGCATGGAACAAACTGAAGAAATTCAGAGGGAAGGCGGGGGCGTAGGGATAGGTGGATGGAGTGTGATTAACCAGGGAACTTATATGCATACTAGAGGCCCGGTGCATGAAATTTGTGCACTGGTGGGGGTGGGTGAGAGTGTCTCTCAGCCCAGCCTGCACCCTCTCCAACCTGGGACCCCTCAGGGGATGTTCGACTCACAATCCGGGACTGCTGGCTCCCAACCACTCACCTGCCTGCCTGCCTGATTGCCCCTAATCACTTCTGCCTGCCAGCCTGATCACCCCCTAACCACTCCCCTGAAGGCCCAATTGCCACCAACTGCCCTCCCCTGCTGGCCCAGTCACCCCCAACTGCCCTCCCCTGCAGGCCCAGTCACCCCTAACTGCCCTCCCCTGCAGGCCTGGTCCCTCCCAACTGCCCTCCCTCCCCTGCAGGCCCGGTCACGCCCAACTGCCATTCTCTGCTGGCCTGGTCACCCCTAACTGCCTTCCCCTGCTGGCCTGATCCACCCACAACTATCCTCCCCTGCCGGCCATCTTGTGGCAGCCATCTTTGACCACATGGGGGCAACCATCTTGTGCGAGGGTGTGAGGGTCAATTTGCATATTACCTCTTTATTATATAGGGTAAGTATAGGCCATGGATACAGACAATACTGTTATGAAGGCTTGGGAGGGGTGGGTGTCGGGTGGAGAGGGTCAATGGGAAAAAAGGGGGGGTACATCTATAACACTTTCAACAATAAAGGTAAATTAAAAAATAACTGAAATAAACAAAATAAATAAAATATTTATATTAAAAAATTAAAAATAAGTCACCCATTTTGTGGTATTTTATTATGTCAGCCCCAGTTGACTAATACACCAACCTTCAAACAATTGAGGAAAAATCAAGTTCATGTGCTAGCTTTAAAGTTAATGTCTACAGGCTTCAATTACTTTAGGAAAAAAACTGAAACTAAAGAAAGTCTAATTACAAATCAGCATCTGCCTGAAGGGTTCCAGAGAGGGTGTGCTTATAATTCCACACTAAAATAAAGCATTTTACTCACTACGGAAACATAAATACATAAATAGGTTTATCCTTGTTATATAAAAAAAAACAAAAAACAGATGGCTTTGGTTATATTGTTATAAATGTGTTGTTTTATGGAAAGAAGGACAGGATGAATGAGATAAAATGCATTAGTAGGTTATTAGAGAAACCCATGAAATAAGCCATTTTGGAGAGTTTCACTTCTGATTAAGATATAGTAGGACAAGGGCAGTGAAGGCCTGGCATGGGGGAGGGGGTCGAAGGAGTCAATGGGGGGAAAAGGGAATATCTGTAATACTTTCAACAATAAACATATTTTTTTAAAAAAATATATAGTAGGATGCAGAAGACCACAGCACCATGTTAACAATAAAAAATATATATATAAAGCATAGTTTCCCATAAAGCTATTGAAGAAGAGTTGATTCAAACTGCCATAATAAATTAATACCAAAGAGGGATGAAATTTTCACTGGTGGACAAAGACGTGTAGATGCTTCAATACCTACAGACAAGTATCTGGTGACAGTGCCAATGTGCAGAGGAGAGGTATGCCTTTGCTGGGGTGACTTTACCAGGAGAAGTGAGATGAATTTTAAAGGACAACATGGGTGGCAAGATAGGTCATTTGGAAAATCCCCAAGTATAAAAAATAAATATTCATCTTGACAATCCTCTTCTCTAGGAATGTTGATGAGGGAATGGCAGAAAAAGTGGCACAACTAGCAAGGGATGTGGCCTGGGAAACAGTGTTTGAAGAGTCTCAGAGTGTAGAGATTCCAGGACTTGCTGACGTATAATATCAAAGGGAACCAAAGCCAACTAAGGCTGGAACCCAAACTACTCACAGCTCACATCCTGAAAAGATGGAGGATTAGCTCTTCTGAGGCTGCTGTCCTAAAAGTTTGGAGTTAGGCTAACAGGCAAAGTGCAGCCTCCACGATGGAAACTGAAACCAGCAGTGAACACAAGCTAATTAAAAAGTGGGGGTGAAGGGAGGGATGAATAATTGGAATCCATAGGATGGTTAGGGCAGTGAAAGTACTCTGTCTGATCTATAACGATGGATACATGTCATTATATACTTGGTCCAACCCCACACAATGTACAATACCAAGAGTAAACCACAGTGTAAACTATGGACTCTGGGTGATCATGATGTTTCTATGTAGATTCATCAGTTATAACAGATGCACCATTCTTGGGGGAGATGTGAATAATATGGGAGGCTATGTAAGTGTGGAGGTAGAGGTCATATGATAAATCTCTGGACCTTCCTCTCAATTTTGAAGGGAATCTAAAACTGCTCTCAAAAAAAAAAAATACCATTAAGTACTTAAACAAAATTCAGTCCAGGTCTTGGTGGAATCTGATAGAGTAGCCCTTCACCTTAACTACCCTATGAAAGACAGGACTGCACACTCTGAAAGATAGAGACAGAGATAAAACCATTTAAAATAACATTATTTTTTCAGATATACACATGCCATACTGCCATGTGAAGAGATATGAAGAAGTAGGAAAATGGGACCCAGAATCAAGAGTAAAATGAATCAATAGAAGTCAAAATTACTGGTAGTTCAGGTGGCAGAATTAATCATCAAGGACTGTAAGACAGCTATTATAAAAAGTGTTAAATAATTGATTATATAAGACAGAAAGAATGGTTCAAGATATGAATTATTCTAGGAGAGCTATCATATAGATAATGGAGAATCAAATTGATGCTTTTGAAGGGAAAATACAATATAAGAAATAAAAGGTATTACATTGTTTTCAGAGCAGACAGAATAAAAGCAGAGGAGAAACTGGTGAACATAAAGCTATGTCCCTTGTAACTATCCACACAAAAGCACACATGGAATATAAGAGTGGATAAAACCTGAACAGAGGACCAGAGGCCTTTGAGAAATATTAAGTTAGTACACATATGTCTAACTTGAGACTTAGAATGAGAGGATATAAAGAATTAGGCAGAAAAATATTTAAAGAAATAATGGCCCCAAACTTTTAAAATTTGATGAAAAAATCTCAACTTAGAACCTCAAAAAGCATAGAAAACACCAAGGAAAATAAGAAAAAAGGAAGTTCATACTGAGGCACAGAAGAGTTAATGATTTATATTATGATTGCTGGAGGTATTCTTAATATGAAACAAACAGTTATTTTACATAAATATACAAATTTTATATATAAACTAGAGGCCTGGCGCATGAATTCATGCACAAGTGGGGTCCGGCCGGCCCACCCTAATGGGGGCCAATCGGGCCAGGCTGGCAGGAGGGAGAGGACACAGGAGGTTGGCTGGCTGGCCCCACCCCCGATTAGGGTAGGAAGGCAGATAGGGGCTTAGCCAGCCAGAGGGGGGCCCTGTGGGAGGTCGGTGGGCCCCGTCCCCAATGGGGGGGCGATAGGGGGTGGGGACGGCTGGGGGGAGGGGCTGTGGGCGGTTGGGGGGGCTGATTAGGGCCCCAATCCCCAATCGGGCCAGTTGCCCACTGCAGTGTGTGTCATAGCGACCAGACGTTTGGTCATTCTGGTCGCTTGGCTTTTATATATATAGATGTATAAAAATAATATGGCTATAAAGCTAATAGAGGAAGTAAAATCAAAAAACAAAAACACAAAAGTATCCAAAGGAGGCTGTAATACTGACTACATGACAAAATACATTTGTCAAAACCCATAGAATTTTGCAGCACAAAAACATATGGAAATTTAAGGAAACGTTACTTATTAAGTCTGAGGTTGCCAGGAAAGAATGTAGCATGTAATAACAACAACAAAACAGAACAAACCATAATTACTATATTACAAATATTTGAAACAACCTGACTAAAGAGGAAAAAGGTGCCAGCCTAATTGATTTTGTAAATGAATGAAATCTGTAAGACTAAATCTGTAAGGCAAAAAGAACTATACTACTGCATGACAGTCTAGTGATACAGTAATTTCCCACAGGGGTATGAATTAATAAATCGGGCACTGTTATACATGTAAAGTGGAATTGAACAATTAAGGGAATTGATGGTAGATTGTGGGAGCCACTTTTCTCACTGTTGAAGTGGAAGCTTACAAATAAGCAAGAATGTAATGGATTAAACATAGACATAAGCAGAAACTGACATTTAGCTAACAAAAGAGGAAAATTGTTCCATATATAACACATTTTTATAGATGTAGGTGTACACATGGGTTAAGTATTGACCACATATTCTGCTGCTTTGTCACTATACAGGGCCTGGAAGTATCAACACCTTGGAATAAACAAGTACACCTTGTGCTGAGAACTTGGTTTCTAATACAATCCTTTAAAAAAGAGTTCCCTGGAGAAATGGCTAAAATTAACCTTGGGTCAGGGACTGCACCAAAGAAGGCTGGAACCTTTTGCAGTGTCAGTAATAGATGGTATTAACAGAAAAGAAAAAAAAAAATAGCAAGTATTCAAAAGATTTGAATTTGAGGTACTTAAAAAACGCTACAGCTAAATTAGAGCTACACATTCTTTTTAAATACACATGGAACATTATGCTAGTTCATAAAGCACATCTTATTAATTTTAAAAACCATATGATAATTTAATTATACATAAAAATATTAAAAATTTAACATCAGCTCAAGTTTTAAAAAAATACTCTTAACAAGCTAAGAATAAAAGGAATTTACTTAATCTCATAAAGTATATCTATAAAGTGCCTGGAGCTAATCTCATAGACAATGGTAAAACACTAGATAATCTCTTCCAAAGATTAGGAATATGTAAAGTATAGATACCCATATACTCTAATCTACACAATACTGGAGTTTCTATGTAGTACAATAAAAACATTAACTAAATAGATAAGCAAACAACATGGAAATAAAGATGCAAGACTGTTAAAATTCACAGATGACAGGAATGTGTATAATTTTAAAAAATTAAAATCCTAATGGAACTTACAAATGAATTTATCAACTTTGCAGTATTACAAGGATGATATAAAAATCAATTGTTTTTAAATACTAACCAAGGACAAATGAAAAATGGAATAAAAAATACTATTTACAATAGCATTAAAACCATAATATACTTAGGCAAAAATGTAATGAAAGGCAAATAAGATCTCTACAATGAAATCTACAAAACATTGCTGAGATAAATTTTTAAAAGCATTAAAAAGGCCTGCCTGGCCTGGCTCATTGGTTGAGCATTGACCTATGAACCAGGAGGTTATGGTTCCATTCCTGTCAGGGCACATGCCTAGGTTCGGGTTCCATCCCCAGTGTGGGACATGCAGGAGGCAGCCAATCAATGATTCTCTCTCATCATTGATGTTTCTAACTCTCCTTTCCTCTCTGAAATCAATAAAAATATGTATTTTTAAAAAGCATTAGTAAGTGAACAGATATATAAATTTCATACTTCAAAAACACAATACTGAGAAGGAAATTCTTTGCAAATGGATCTTTGTAAGTTCATACAATTCTTGTCAAGGCTATTTTTCAATAGAAATTGATGAGTCAATTCTAATAATTACATAATATGCAAGGAACTCAAAATAACCTCCCAAAATACAGAAAAAGAAAAATATAGTCAAGAGACTTGTACTACCGGATTTTATGACTTCAAGTTGGATTAAATTTAGAAAAGGAGTTATTGGTGTGAAAATAAAAAGAATTAAAACAGTGTGGTTTTGGACCTCATCTCCAGCAACGACAGAATCATAGAGGTCAGATTTACTCTATTAAAACAAATGAAAAATGGGGAAAATATGAAACACCAGCTTTAAATGCCTGGGACTTCAGGCAGTGACCCCTAAAAAACAGTAAAAACTGAAATGAGCTTTACAATTGCCAGCTCCCTTGGCGAAACTTCCAGACTACAGCGAGGAGGAAAGCACTGGAGCCTGGCGTCTCCCTGGGCTGGAGGGACTAAGCTAAGAGACCAGATACACCAAGAGAGAGAATTTCGTGGCCCTCTGTAAGGGAGAGACAATACTTGCACAGGCAGAGGGATCCAGAGATCTGCAGAGGGCCCTGCCGCAATCTTCAGCTAAGTATTATTTACCAAACACATGTGAAGCTAGGAAAAGAATAGCCCTAAATAGTTAGAGGAACAAAACCAGAAGTATACGCAGGGTAGAGACAAATGGTCATACACCATATCACAATGTTTCGGTCACAACAGACCGCATAGATGAACATGGTCCCATCTATAATAATAAAAGCGTAATATGCTAATTAGATCAAACATCCTTCTGGATGACCTTCCAGATGAAGCCGGGGCTGCGAGGGCCAAGCCACTTGCAAGAATTTCATGCATCGGGCTTCTAGTAGTATTTATAATAGCCAAAAAAGTGAAAATAACCCAAATTTCCATCAACTGACAAATATATATATATACTAGAGGCCCGGTGCATGAAATTCATGCACGGGGGCGGGGGGTGTCCCTCAGCCCAGCCTGCACCCTCTCCAATCTGGGACCCCTCGAGGGATGTCCGACTGCCCGTTTAGGACCAATCCCGGTAGGATTGGGCCTAAACGGGCAGTCAGACATCCCTCTCACAATCCAGGACTGCTGGCTCCCAACTGCTTGCCTGCCTGCCTTCCTGATTGCCCCTAACCACATCTGCCTGCCAGCCTGATCACCCACTAACCACTCCCCTGCCAGCCTGATTGATGCCTAACTGCTTTCCTGCCAGCCCGTTTGTCCCTAACTGCCCTCCCCTGCAGGCCTGGTTCCCCCCACCCCCATTGTTCTCCCCTGCATACCTGAGTCCCCCCCAACTGCCCTCCCCTGCTGGCTGGATCTCCCACAACTGCCCTCCCTTGCAGGCCTGGTCCCTCCCAACAGCCCTCCCCTGCTGGCCATCTTGTGGTGGCCATCTTGTGTCCACATGGGGGCAGCCATCTTGTGTGTTGGAGTGATGGTCAATTTGCATATTACTCTTTTATTAGATAGGATAGAGGCCTGGTGCACAGGTGGGGGCCAGCTGGTTTGCCCTGAAGGGTGTCCCGGATCAGGGTGGGGGTTCCCTTGGGATGTGGGGTGGTCTGGGCAAGGGGCCTGTGGTGGTTTGCAGGCCAGCCACGCCCCCCAGCAACCTAAGCGGAGGCCCTGGTATCTGGGATTTATTTATCTTCTATAATTGAAACTTTGTAGCCTTGAGCGGAGCCAAGCCTCCTACTTGCTCCATGGCTGCAGCCATTTCTGTTGGGATTTATGTATCTTCTATAATTGAAACTTTGTAGCCTTGAGTGGAGGCCTAGGCTGGCCAAAGTGTGCAGAAAGCTTGGCTTCCTCCATTACCGGGGAAACCCAAGCCTCCTGCTCACTCTGTGGCTGCAGCCATCTTGGTTGGGTTAATTTGCATACTCGCTCCTGATTGGCTGGTGGGCGTGGCTTGTGGGTATAGTGGAATGATTATTAATTTGCATATTACTCTTTTAAAAGGCTAATATTCTAAGTGCCCTTCCCTCTGTCCGGGTAATGACATCACGTAACAATGCCTGGCTTCCTCTCCCTAATGAAGACTAGCCTCCTTGCAGTTTCTTCAGCCCAGGAACACTTTAGCCAGGCGGAAACACTTTAAACTTTAACCAAATGTCTGTGAAGTGTTTTACTGTGCCTCATCTCATTTGATCCTCACAGAAGTCTTGGAGTAGGTAGATAGGAGAGTTGGTGGAATCCTATTTTCTTTCCATTAGCCAGAAAACGGAAATTTAGAAAGCTTAGAAACTTGACCCAACTGAAAAGAAATAAGAAATGGTGGACCTTGAAAATGACTTCAGGTTTTCTCACTGAGCAGAATATCATCGAAAACTGCTGCAGTTAAATATTTTACCCTTTGTTCTCCCTGCATGATCTACAATAATAACCTGCTTCATGTTGATATTTACTGCTGTGTTGCTAACAATTACCTGAAAGAGAAGTTGGGGTGCTTCACTGGGCTGGAAAAAGTTTAACTAAATCAGAAAGCAGGTGTAATTAAGCAAGTTTGTTCTGTATCTATAAACGGCTAAGTTGACTTGCACATGCATGATACATATAAAGCTCTCACTAGAACCAATCGCATACGTGTTTTTCAATCTGTCATTGTCAATCGTGAATTTGGTTGACACTTATTATAGAGAAAAGGCGAATAGCGATAGTAAATATTTCTTCTAATTAATCTCCTTTCAATGTGCACAAATTTGTGTACTGGGCCACTAGTTAATAAATAAAATGTGACATATCCATATAATGCAATATTTTGAGGCAAAAGAAAGAGTGTTGTACTAATACATGTTACAGTGTGGATGAAACTTGAAAACGTTATGCTAAGCAAAAGAAGCAGTTATATGATTCTATTTTATAAAATATCCAGTATAAGGCTCTGGGGTGGGAAGTCTGGAAAAAGTGGGGTGAGAAGTCTGTTAATGGATATAGAGTTCCTTTTGGGGGTGATAAAATATTCTAAATAAGTGAATCATACCTCAATGAAGCTGTTAAAAAAAAGTCTGCCTGAGAAAAGTAAACTACTGTATCGTGTGAGTGTTCATGATAGCAGGTCTCCCTTAGGAGAGAGCAGAGGAAGGAGTCTTTGAAAAACACTCAAGGGAAACACTGTTCTATTGACAGGGTCCTACTTCTTGACCAAGTGGTGATTACATTAGTGTTCACTTTATGATCATCCTTTGAGGTATATATGTAGGACTTATGCACTTTTCTGGATCTGTGTTTTACTTCAAAATAAAAAGTCTGAGTAATTTTTTTTAAAATAATAATATATGTATTTATAGTCATAATAAAAAAAGTAATAAGCGTTGGGAGTATTATCATAGTGACAGTGCTCTAACAGTGATAAAAATAAGTAAAAAGATACATGAAATATTTAAGAAGTTAGAATCCAACAAGAACTGGAGGTTGATCAGAAAGCAAAAGAGAGGGTGTTGTTAAGGATTACTTTTAGCTTTCTTATGTCAGGCAGATTTCCTTTTCAACTTCAAGTAGAGTGGATTTAGATGGGTGTCGATGGTTATGAGCTTCAATATATTGGGTCTGAGATGTCTTTCAGACATCCCATTGATGATGTCAAATCAGAGATTCATTTATATATTGGAGCTTAGAGGCAACAAACAATTTGGACGTTCTGCTGGACTTTGTCCATTTGTGCCTAGATGTACCCCAGATCCTTCTCTTCTCTGTATATCCAAAGGAGGCTATTCTTTATGAAAGTCATCAACTTTATCTATTGACCTCCGGGCAGGGTTATCCTGATTGAGTTTGTTCATTAGAAGGTACTGGAAGAAGATCAGAGGATGGAAGGAGAATAAAGTTCATGCCTCGGGGTGGTAAAAGCTCCCCGGTTTTGACCCTATACAAACATCTATAAATTGTTCTCTATTAAACTTGCCTTAATTGGTCCATTTAAATGTGTCATCTGTTTCCTGTCAGGAGCTTGTGTAATTCAGGAATAGGCACAAGAAGTGTCTCCAGGAAACACCCTTAAAATAGGTTTCTGGGATGGGTTGGTTAGCATATTTGAGAAGCTCACAGCATCTTGGCTTCAGGAAGCAGGACACCGATAATCTCTGGCATGCTGTGACATTGTGATTAGTCAAACAATCACAGGGGGTGCAGGAGATGAAGTACAGATGTGACAAAGGCGGCGGGAGATCAAGTGACTGTGACACTTAGTCACTACGGCAATAATAGTTACAACAAACATTGTAGCAAAAGAAGAAAAAAAAAAAAGGAAGGTCCCCTTCAGAACATGAATGAAAAATCAGAAAGCTTCTATGGAAACTTAAGAGAGTCCCTTATCTCCAATAGCCATAGGGTAAATATAAATGAGAATCAAGTCTAAGGACTGAATGTAATTGAATGGCTGCAAACCAACTAAATGAAAAAAACAGCCACATATCTTATGCCAGTGGTTGGCAAACTCATTAGTCAACAGAGCCAAATATCAACAGTACAACGATTGAAATTTCTTTTGAGAGCCAAATTTTTTAAACTTAAACTTCTTCTAATGCCACTTCTTCAAAATAGACTCACCCAGGCCGTGGTATTTTGTCGAAGAGCCACACTCAAGGGGCCAAAGAGCCGCATGTGGTTCGTGAGCTGCAGTTTGCCGACCACTGTCTTATGCTAAAAAGGGCACTGGGGGGAAAAGAACAGGACCCTAAGGCAATTGGGCACACAAGGGAAAGGATAAAAATTATGAATTTCCAAATTCTAGGTATAGTCATATGAGATTTGAAAGGTAATAAATTGGACTTAAGTACCCAAGGAATGGTGTTGACAACAAAGACTAGAAAATTGAATTTGGGGCTCCATGGTGGCTTACAAGTAATGAGGAAGAATGCTAGAAATTCTCTGGCATGGTACACTGGCTCTCAACCTTGGCTGTAGATTAGAATCACCAAGAAGCTTAAACACAGAAATGAATGTGTAGGTCCCACATTAGAGTCCAATTTTAACATTCCTGGGGTACATCCTGAGCACTGGGTTTTCTGAAGCTCCCCAGGTGATTCTAACATGCAGCCTGAATTGAAAAACCACCTGATGATAGAGAAGGAATCTGAAGGTTTAGGGATTTGGGAACATTCTAGTAGATTTATTATGTGCAACTTGCTAAGCTCCCTTCTATCAGTCACCCTGAATGAACCAGGTGGACACTTCCCTATCAAAGCATCTTTGAAAATCACTGTGGTGAATGTCTTCTATAGGCCAAAGATGACTGACGGTGGGAGATGCTTCAGTAGAAATGGCTCTGTATTTCAGTGGAAATAATGGTATGCCAGAGAAGTTGAAGCTGGATTTAGGGTCATAACCATAAAAAATAAGGTGCTTAAAATCACATTAATAAGGCAAGGGTTGAAATGGCAATAGTGTGCTGACTTGCATTAACCTGTGTCAGTAACTTATTGATCACTAGACCCTCAGAATGAAATAGATGAGCAGCCTACTGATGTGTAGCTTAATATATAAAAGAAGAAAAGTTCTAAGTCTAGCATTAAAAATCTAATTCAAGTCATCATGATAAGGCTTTATAGCCTCTTATCTAGTTCTAAGACCTGAATGAATACATAGGCCTGGAGCCTCTCCATTGAAGGGGAGGTTGGTGTCCTTTGAGATAGAATTTGTATCATAGCCATTGATCAATATTGGGTATTGATCATAGCATATTCCCTAGACCTCGATGCGACCTATAGCCAGTTACCTGGATAGCTCTGCACTGGCAAAAGGGAACTACTCAGAACTTCAGGAAGATTGCGAAATAAAATCTCTGAACTTCCACCAATCACTAAAGAGTCTAAACGCAGCCTGGTCCATGAAGAGTAGGCATTTATTGAGGTCCAGTGAAAGATGGAATCTTGATTCATCTCATAGGGACCACTGGCTTATCCTATGGGTTATTTGTGGATTATTATGACAGTATAAAGCAAGTGGAACTTGTAAAACTGCTTTCACTGCCAAGAAAGCAAATCAAAAGCAGTGCTGCATTTGTCTCTTCAGGTCCACCATCTGCCCTGTGCCCCTTGATTTATGTCTCACACAGCATCAACAAACTCCCTTAAACCCTAGTTGTTGGGATTCAGTCAAGGGCAAGCACCAAAGATCAGAAGGCAGGAGAGTGTTGTTGGGCTGTTTATTCCTTCAGTTTCCTCTCCTCTAGGACTCAGACAGACATGAGCTGAGAAAGATGAGGGACGCAAAGTATGAAAAGCATTCAGGAATAGGCTGATATAGTAAAAGGGTTTTTCCTTTCGTTCTCTTTATAGGTGATAGATTCATTTTTATGTTAGACTAGAGGCCTGGTGCATGAAATTTGTGCACGGGGGGGGGGGGGTCCCTCAGCCCGGCCTGTGCCCTCTCGCAGTCCGGGACCCCTCGCTCCTTACCACCCGCCCGCTTGCTGCTC
Source organism: Plecotus auritus (assembly GCF_963455305.1). Lineage (NCBI taxonomy): Eukaryota > Metazoa > Chordata > Mammalia > Chiroptera > Vespertilionidae > Plecotus > Plecotus auritus. The sequence continues at coordinate 237,454,983 of NC_137770.1, read as the reverse complement.
CCTACCACTCGGCTCGCAGCTCCTTAGTGCTGCTGCGGAGGCTCCTGCTACTGCCACTGCACTTGCCAGCCATGAGCCTGGCTTCTGGCTGAGCGGAGCTCCCCCGGTGGGAGCGCACTGACCACCAGGGGGCAGATGCTACATTGAGTGTCTGCCCCCTGGTGGTCAGTTCATAGCGACCAGTCATTCCACCGTTGGGTCGATTTGCATATTAGGGTTTTATTATATAGGATAGGATATTGAATGTGAACTGTAAATGAAAAATAAAATTTGAAAAAGAACCAAATAAAATTTTAGATCTGAAATTCCAGGCCCTGGTCGGAATGGATCAGCAGTTAGAGTGTCATCCCATGCACCAAAGGGTCATGGGTTCAATTCCAGGGGAGCGCACATACACAGGTTTTGGGTTCCATCCCTGTCGGATTGCTTGGGCAACTGATCAATGTTTCTCTTTCTCTTTCCCTCTCCCTTCCTCTCTCTCTAGAATCAATGAAAAAAACATATCCTTAGAGGAGGACTTAAAAAGAAAAAAAATGCTGCTTTGGTTCAGTGTTCAGTGGATAGTGCTTCTGCAGGTGGATGGAAAGGTACCGGGTTGTATTCCGATCAAGGGCATGTACCTGGGTTGCAGGCTCAATCCAGGGCCCTGGTCGGGGATTCAGCAAGAGGCAACCAATTGATATCTCTCACATTAGTTTCTGTCTTTCTCCCTCCCTTCCACTCTGTAAAAAAAATAAATAAATAATAAATAAATAAATAAATAAATAAATAAATAAATAAAAATCAATACAAAAATGTCCTCAGGTGAGGATTAACCAAAACAAACAAACACCCATCCCCAGTGTGATTATTGAAGGAACACATGAAGTATTTGCTGAATGAACCGGAAGGGATGGGACTTTGCTTCCTGTTTTAGCAACTCTGCAAGCCAGAGGGTTTACTTTTTAATTTTTATTGATTGATTATTTTAGAGAGAGGAGGGGAGCGAAAGAAACACCAGTGTGTTGTTCCACTTATTATGCTCTTTTTGGTTGCTTCTTGTCTGTGCCCTGAACAGGGATCCAACCCACAATCTTGCTGTATCAGGAGGAGGTTCTAACCCACTGCACTGCGGGCTGCCTGTTGGGGCCCCTCAACAAAACCCCTCTGGCATGCCCTGGCCCCTGCTGTGGGCCGGAGCTCCTCTGCCACAGCAAAGGTTTGGGTTCCACTCTGTTAGGTTTCGGGTTTGATCCCCGGTCGGGGCTGACTGCTGCTCAGGAAGTGACTGAGGACTGTTAAGGTCCATGTGCTCTAGTCATTCGGCGGGGAGCTGGGGTTCCATTGCCAACATGGCCTACTCCGATCCCCATTACCCCCGGTCCTCCATCGAGGACAACTTCAACTATGGCAGCTGCGTGGCCTCCACCAGCATACACATCCACATGGGTAGGTTGCCCTCTCTATGGCTTGCCAGGCCTGGCTGCTGCGCAGTCACCCCAGGGGGCAGATTTCCAGGTTCCCAGGGAGAGTGCCCTCCACACCAGACTCTCAGGGAGAGTGGGGTCCTGGAGGGAAAGCACTTTGCTCTGCCTCCCTTCAGGGCTCCCGGGCCAGAGAGGAGCGCCTGTCCTACACAGGGCTTGGAGGGGAGAGCCGCCCCAGGGAGGCCTCCTGGCTGGGTGCTGAGAAAACGAAACTGGAGCCCTTCCTCCTTGAACCCTGTCGTCTTCAGTATAGAAAGGGACAGATGAAAACTTCAGCAGCCTTCCTGGGGCATCTTTAAATTAAGATGTTATTCTTTTTTCGGAGAAAATAAGTTTATTGTGTAATCAATATTGTGTAATCATTGTGATTTATTGTGTAATTATTATGATTACACAATAACCTACATTGAGTTATATCTGCTGGGATGTTTGTGCTTTAGGGCATGTGAACGCATTTTATTTTATTTGACGCAGACTCACATCCCCCAGCCTTGTGCAGCACGCAGCCACACCAACCCGCTCCTGCCGATCATTACTCATAAGGGTGTCCCGGATAATTTGCATATTCCTCTATTATTATATTGGATTCCTTTTTATGTAAGCCAATCTTATCATTCAGTGCCCTGGGAAAAACAGATGTCCCATTCAAAAGGTCTTAGCTGAAGTTTAATAAAAGGACTACTTAGAGAGATGTGGGCAGAAATGGCAAAACTAATAAGGGATGGGGAAATGACCAGACAGTAGCAGCCATCAGAAACCATTATTAACCCTATGGCTAAAGGGCAGGAAATGATAGAATCAGCCCTCCATGAGAGCTGAGTCCATGGAAGAAGGGCCAAGCCTTTAGGACAGTGGTCGGCAAACTCATTAGTCAACAGAGCCAAATATCAACAGTACAACAATTGAAATTTATTTTGAGAGCCCAATTTTTTAAACTTAAACTTCTTCTAATGCCACTTCTTCAAAATAGACTCACCCAGGCCGTGATATTTTGTGGAAGAGCCACACTCAAGGGGCCAAAGAGCTGCATGTGGCTCGTGAGCCGCAGTTTGCCGACCACTGCTTTAGGAGATGCCACTGTGGAAGCAGAAACTGACCAGGCCAGGACACAGAAGAAAATGGGTGAAAAGAAGAAAATAGAGACTACATATTTTAACCTCATTCTATTTATCACCTTTCATTTCATGTTGTACTTCCTTAGCTAAATACAACTAGAACCCAAAGGGCTAAAGAAACAAGTCATGCAATCTAGAAAAGACAGAATTCCAGGGCAGAGACCAGAAGAGTAGAGCGATCTGGAGAATATATGGTTGGGATAGACAGATGGGATGGGGTGGTTGAGCGGGAGAGCAAACAGATAAAAAACAGCACACCACAGAATCATTTTCAACTGATTTTGTTAATGAGCAAAATTGAAAACAAAAGACCAAATGGAAGTACATTAAAAAAAATTAACATTTGTCAAAAAACGCTTTGAGTAAAAAAATCACTGTAAAACAAGAATATAAAAAATGTTCTTGGATCCAACATTATTTATAACAGTTCCAAGAAGCTGGATTGAATAGCATAGCTTTGATTCTTGCTTCCTCTTGATCCTGTAGTACATGTTATCTTTGAAGGTTCAGAACAATGAATACTTCTGTGGATTCCCTTGCATCTCTGCATTGATGCCTTTGAAAAAGGTAATTACTATAAATAGCTTCATTTCTGCTAAAAATTATAATATGAATTTTTTATGTATGAACAATAAATCAACCCAAACAGCTGCCTCACTATTATTCATCATAACAAACTTATGATGTAGCCAATTGGAAAAAAATGCAATTTTCCTAAAGTGCCTCTTTGAATTATTCAAAGTTTCTGTTGCCGCTAATTAACTTAGTTCACATTACCACAATGAATCTTTGAAAATAAACAAAATACTGAGCAAAAATAGAAGTACAGATGCTAGTAGTGTTTTATTTTCTCTGATACTATGCTTTATACATCTGTCCCAAACAGGCAGAAATTAATGTAGTAAACCGATATCTTTAATGAGTTTTATATATAACCAAATATATATTAGCAATGATAATTTAATATGCACTCTGTATCGTACTTGAGATAGATAACTTTGTAATTTCTTTGGGGAAATGGTGTTTGTAGCTATCAAAAATTGAAGTGAGAAGTGGGTCTGCAGTAAATACACCATCACTTCCAATGCTTCCTTATTTCTCCCAGTTTTTACACATAAGCGGCAGCCTATTTCTCATATTAGGCTACAGACATCTCTTATATCTAACATTTGATCTCTTCTTGGTAAGATCGCAAAAGAAATTATGAGGAGTGATAAAAACAATCCACTTCTGAATGAAAAACAAATGTATTCTTACAACCATGTCTACTGAATTGTTAAATTGTCATTCCTCAACTTGGAGTCACATGGCCCTCCCTTGAAACGTTTTTCATTTAAAACATCATTTAGCTCAGATCCATCTGATTTTATGAAAGTAGAGACACTGAAGACTGAGAATTCTAACTCCATATATATCATTAATGTATTATATAACCTTGGGCAATCTCTCAAACCTCACCTCCTTCATCTAAAAGATGTACAACTTATTTCACAGTCTTGTTCAAAGGAATAACTAGTAATATCTGCCAGGTATGTTGGAATCAGATGAGACAGAATCGTTATGACATTAGAGGATCTATTGCAAAAAGATAACAAAATAAATCATGTACTGGGAAGCAGCAGCAAAGCGATTAATTTTTCCCCTTATGCTAATTAGACATTTATGAATAGGATTGGGGGAAAAAAACGTTCTCATGGTACCTTTCTTAGTCTTTTGGCTACTATAACAACAATACTTTAGACTAGGGGGCTTAAATAACAAACATTTATTACTCACAGTTCTGGAGGCTGGAAAGTCCAAGATCAAGATGCCTCTAGATTTGGTAGCTGATGAGAACCCGCTTCCTGATTTATAGATGACCGTCCTTTCACTGTGTCCATATAAGGCCTAAGGGGAACAAAAGAGCTCTCTGAAGTCTCTTTTATAAGAAAACTAATCCCATTTATCAAGGTTTTATCTGCATGACCCAATCGCCTCCCAAAGATCCCACCTCCAAATGCCATCATGTGGGGGATCAGGCTTCTGCTTTGAGTTTTAAGGGGAAACAAACATTCAGTTCAGAGCAACACCTGTTGAATAAAACAAGTCAATTAAGCCAGATTTACAACAGCACTTTTGAGGACAATAAATTCCATGCCCCAAAAAGTATTACACTGAGGCAGAAATTTTATCAGTACTGTATAAAATTGAAGAACATCTGTTTATGCTACTTTAAGTAAATGTATTATAGAACAAGAAAACATTTTAAATTCCTTAGAGATCTGAGAAAGAATCAGATGTGAAAACTAGTTCCCATACTTTCTTGTTATCTCTTAGACATGGGAAGGTGAGTGGAACAAATACAATACAAATGAATTATGCTCTATAAAAATATGACAGTAACATCTCCTAAATAAAAACCATCCTGGAAAACCAATGAATACAAAGCTAGTTCTTTGAAAAGATAAGTAAAATCAATAAGCTTTAGGGAGGCTAAATAAGGAAAGAAGGAGGAGGCTACAAATTACTAGTATCAGAAAGGGAACAAGAGATATCATTATATATCCCATGGACATTACAAGAACAATAAAGGACTACTATGAACAACTCTATACCCACAAATTCTAAAAACAAATGAAATGGACCGATTCCTTGAAATACACTATTTGCTAAAACTCACACAAGAAAAAATAGACAATGTGAATAGACCTACATTTAGAAAAAAAGAATCAATTAAATAAATTGAATTCATAGTTAATAACCTTCTAAACCAGAAAGCAGCAGGCTCAGATAGACTTACTGGTAAATTCTAACAAACATGTAAAAAAAATAAATTATACCAATTTTCTAAAATCTCATGCAGAGAATAGAAGCATACCAGGTAATAAGTACTTTCTAACTCATTTCATGGGAACATTACCCTAATATTACAATCATACCAAGATTTATGAGCACAGAAAAATACAAAGCAATATTGCTCATGAACATATATGCAAAAATCCTCAACAAAGTATTAGCAAGTTGAACCCAACAATATATAAAAAGAAATACACACCACAAACAAGTGGTATTTGTCCAAGTATACAATTGTAGTTCAACATTTCAAAGCCAATAAAGTCAATGGACTAGAAAAGAAAAATCACATGAATATATCAATAGATGCAAAAAAAAAAAGCATTTGACAACTTTCAATACACACTGATGATAAAAATTCTAACAAAACTAGAAATAGATGGAAACTTCTTTAAATTAATAAAGATTATCTACAAAAACCCACTGCTAATATCATATCTACTGGCAACAATCTTGAAGCTTGCCCACTAAGATCAGGTATAAGGAAAGAATATCCCCTCTCACCATGACTTTCCAACATTGTACTGAAAGGTCTAGCTAATGCAATAAGACAAAATAAGAAAAGAAAAGACATATACATTAAGAAGAAATAAATAAAACTGTTTTGGTTGCAAATGACTTGATATTCTATGTAAGAAATATAAAAGAACTGATAAAAATAAATAAACCTTCTGGAACTAATAGGCAAATTAGCAAGGTTGCAGGATATAAGGTAAATATGCAAAAGTCAATTGCTTTTCTATATCCCAGCAACGAGCAAGTAGAATTTAAAATTAAAAACATAATATCATTTACATTAATACCCCACAAAATAAAATAGTTGAGTATAAATCCAACAAAATATGTACAAGATCTATATAAAGAAAACTATAAAACTGCGATGAATGAAATCAAATCACAGAACTTAAACCCCTCACAAAATTAAACAGAAAATAAGCCACAAATCTAAATATAAAATGCAAAACTATAAGACTCCTAGATAATAACATAGGAGAGACAACAGATGACCTTGGGTATGGCAGTGGCCTTTCAGATCCGATGCCAAAGGCATGGCCCATAAAATAAATAATTGAGAAACTTCATTAAAATTTAAAACTTCTGCTGTACAAAAGACAATGTCAACAGAATGAGAAGATAAGCCACACACTGAGAGAAAATATTTGCAAAGACACGTCTTTGTATATCTGAAATATACAAAGAACACTGAAAACTCAACAATAAATAAACAGCATTATTTTAAAATGGGCCAAAGACATTAACAGACACTTCACAAAGGAAGACTTACAGATGGCAAGCAAGTTTATGAAAAGATGTACCACATTGTATGTCATCAGGGAAATGCAGATTAAAATAGCCATGAAATACTGTTACAAACCTGTTGAAGTGGCCAAAATCCAGAACACTGACAACATCAAGTGTTGACAAGAATGAGGACCGACAGGAAAACTTATGTATTTCTGGTAGGAATGCAAATAGAATAGCCACTTTGGAAGACAGTTTGGCAGTTTTTTTAAAAAAAAACTAAACATAATCTTACCCTTTGTTCCCACAATCACACTCCTTGGTATTTACCCAATGCAGTTGAAAACTTTTGTCCATACAAAAACCTTCATATGGATATTCATAGCTTTACTTATAACTGCCAAACCTTGGAAGTAACCAAGATGTCCTCCAGTAGATGAATGGACAAATAAACTGGAACATCCAGACACTGGAATATTATTCATCGCTATCAAGCCATGAAAAGACATGAAGAAAAATTAAATGCATATTACTAAGTGAAAGAGGCCACTGTGAAAAGGCTACAGATTGTGTGATTCCAACTATATCACATTGTGGAAAAAACAAATCTATGTAGACAATAATAAAAAATCAGTGGTTGCCAGTGGTTTAAGTAAATATTTTAATAAGTACATTCAGATTCTGCAAACTTTGGCTAATAGCTTGTGTGTGTGTGTGTGTGTGTGTGTGTGTGTGTGTGTGTGTGTGTGTTGTTTTTATTATTTAACTCTCATGGATACTTGCTGGCTGAAGCTAGGGAAATATGCTCATTGCTCCAATCCTAATGAACTGACTAGGTGGGCAGATTCAATAAGTGATGGTCTGAAAGAGAATAAGATCAATAGCCAGGAAAATATTAATTAAGAAGGGATAGAAGAGTTTACTTTCAGTTTTTATTCCTGTTAAAATATACTTAAGACAATACTCATTCCATTCAGGGCCAGTGTCTCACTAAGCAAATAATTTCATGTAAATAGATGGATTGGGGTAATAGGAACACAACACATTTCTTTGAATGTTGATAAAAACAATACTCCAAATGAATCTAATATGGCACTTTATTGAATTTCATGACTACTCCCTACCCCAACTCTCAAAAGATGAAGAGTAAGAATCAAAGTACAAAGCAAAATTAAGGAACCAAGAAAAATAATGATTTAAGAGTAAAAAGATCTAAGTATAGGGGAGAAAAATTTGGAGAATCAAACAAAAGTGTATGGGAGGGAAGCCTGGAGAATAATAGTGCCTAGAGTGACACTTCAGGTTGTAAAATGAGCTAAAAATAAGTAGAGTTATCAGTTAATATAAGTGATAATGGGGCATCCTGTGACCTTAAAACATAGTGGCTTACGCCTGGCCAGTATGGTTCAGTGGTTGAGGGAGTGTCAACCTATGAATCAGGAAGTTACTATTTGATTCCTGGCTAGGGCACATGCCCAGTTTTTGGGCTGGATCCCGAGTAGGTGGCATGCAGCAGGCAGCTGATCAATGATTCTCTCTCATCATTGATGTTTCTATCTCTCCCTCTCCCTCTCCCTTCCTCTCTGAAATCAATAAAAAATATATTAAAAAAAAAACTTGAAGTGTCTTAAATGAAGTTTATTATATCTCAAATTTTTGTGGGTTGACTGGGAGGTTTCTCTGCCTCATATAGTATTGACAGGATTCACTCATGAATTTAGGAGCTCAGTTAGGACCCTCAGACCTCTTCCATGTGGGATTTCTCTTCATGTGCCATCTTGAAGAACTGCTTCTCAAATCTTTTTTCTCCAGCAGGATAGCGTGGACATCTTAAGCATGGTGGCTAGGTTCTAAGAGAGTATTTCAATCTGAAAAGCCCTAAAGTGTAAGTGTGTATCAAGACTATTGCATTATACTTGCTAATGTCCTGCAGGCCCAGATCCGCTGTAGGAGGGGTCTGAATACAAGAATCTGAACACTGGGAGGCATAGTCCGTTGGATGCACCAATGAAAGAGTCTGCCACACCCATTTAGGTCCAAATAGTCTACTGAGTACCACTATGAGTACCACAAATATCATCCAAGTATATCCATGCTCCAGCAAGTTTTTCAAATTTTATTAATTTTAAGACTATTGTTAAGAGCAGTTTAAGATTGACAGCAAAATTGAGCAGAGATGTAGAGATTCCCCAAATATGCCCTATTGCTACACAAGCACAGCTGCCTCCATTATCAACATCCCCTCGCAGAGTGGTACATTTGTTATAATTGATGAACCTACGTTGACACATCCTAATAACCTAACGTCCATAGTGTTCGCTCTTAGTGTTATACAGCCTATGGATTTGGGCAAATGAAGATTGACATGTATCCATTCTTATGGTGTCATACAGACTAGTTTTACTGCCTTAAAAATCATCTGTGAATGTTGTCCCCTTAAGCATATTGTAACAAGAAGAAAAATGAAACAACTGTTCTATTCCCTTTTATTATATACTAGAGGCCAGGTGCACGAAATTGGTGTATGGGTAGGGTCCCTAGGTCTGGCTGGCAATCAGGGCAGATCTGTGGGGTGACCAGCAGGGTCGATTGGGGCCCCCACTCCCACCCACCTTGGCCTGGCGCCCCCCACTTGCTGGCCCCACCTCTCACCACCACTTCCAGTCGCCTCCCTCTGCTGAACAACTGGCGGGGTAATGGGAGGCGGGGGGCCCTGTTCACACCTGCTTTGGCTGGCTTGGCACCACCTGCTCGCCAGCCCTGGCTGCCGCTGGTCGGGGCCTGTGGGCTGCGGGCAGCTCCCACATTGACCATCTGTGCCCTGGTGGTCAGTGCGTGTCATAGCGACCGGTTGTTCTGCTGGTTGTTCCACCTTTCAGTCAATTTGCATATTAGGATTTTATATAGATAGATGTTCCTGACTGTGCATGTTATATTCTTTCAGGACATCACTTAGTGACCCTTCCCAGCTAGTCTTCTCATTAGAACTGAGCAAAAAGACTTTCCCTCAGCCTCAGCCAGTGACTATGTGAGAATCCTATGTAATAAAAGAGTAATATGCAAATTGACCATCACTCCAACACACAAGATGGCTGCCCCAACATGGTCAAAGATGACTGCCCCCATGTGGACACAAGGTGGCCACCACAAGATGGCCAGCAGGAGAGGGCAGTTGGGAGGGACCAGGCCTGCAAGGGAGGGCAGTTGGGGGCGATCAAGCCTGCAGGGGAGGGCAATTAGGGGTGACCAGGCCAGCAGAGGTGGGAAGTTGGGGGCGACTGGGCCTGCAGGGAAGGGCAGTTGAGGGGGACCCAGGCCTGCAGGGGAGAGCAGTTGGGGGGGTACCAGGCCTGCAGGGGAGGGCAGTTAGAGGCAAACAGGCTGGCAGGGGAGCAGTTAGGCATCAATCAGGCTGTCAGGGGAGTGGTTAGGGGGTGATCAGGCTGGCAGGCAGAAGTGATTAGAGGCAATCAGGAAGACAGGCAGGCGAGCAGTTGGGAGCCAGCAGTCCTGGATTGTGAGAGGGATTCCAGATTGGAGAGGGTGCAAGCTGGGCTGAGGGACACACACCCTCGTGCATGAATTTCATGCACTGGGCCTCTAGTTAAGTAATAAAATGCCAACAAAATAAGTCACTAATGGATGTTTAAAAAATCTGATTGTTCTCTAATTGAAATCATTACTTGAAAATCATGTTTCTTTTTAATCATAATGAACCAAGACTAGCTGCCACTATCATTTCTATGTGATCCACAGCTATCCTATATAATAAAAGCCTAATATGCTAAGTGTCTGACCATTTGTTCCACTGTTCAACCAGTTGCTATGACATGCACTGACCACCAGGGGACAGATGCTCCAACTGATAGGAACTGGGATAGAAGGCCCTGATCGGCCCTAATCTGGACTGGGCAAGAGAGGCTGGTGCAGTCCCTCCCCACCTAGCCAATCTCCTGCAGTGCCTCCCTGGCCAGCCAGCCCCAATAGGCCTGATCGGGACTGGGGGAGACGGGCTGGACATGCCCTGGATGAATCCATGCACCAGCTGGTTTTGGCCTGATCCCTGCAGGCTGGGCCGAGGAACTGGGCAGCTAGTGTAATATAAATAGGAAATTAAAAAATATTTCCAAAGTAAAAGCAAGGAGGAGAGAGAGGAATTTTCTGGTTTGGATATCTCAACTTGACTTAAGATTAAAATGGTAAATAGAAAGTTGGTCATTTGGCAAGTAAGCAAGGAGCATATGATAAAATGATGCTTTAATAAGCAGATGTGCAATGTTAATATAGAGGTTATATTATTATATCAAATTCCATTGTTGCAATGGTCATATGTTTATTGTAATAAACTATAACCAAATTTTTCAACAGACACAGCTACATTTTTTTCAGTGTAGCTTTTTCTTCCAAGTTGTCAGATATCGAATGTGACTGTGAATTTATTTGACCAGAAAGGGAAGAGGATAAGAGGAAAAACTGGGAGTGAAAAGTGATTTAAGAATAATTCATGTTTGTACTGTAAATAATCCATTAACTCACCAAATCAGCACACTTAATGTTACGTATTTACTTAAAATTGCATATTTTGCTTATATTCACATGGAAAGAGAGATCTGGAGTCCAAAACAATTCAGATTATATTGCTTTTTAAAGTAAATTCAACAACATGGAAAGGAACTTGGAAACTAGATAAAACCGAGTGTAGCTTGATAAAAAACACCTGTGTCTGACTAATCTAATTTAATAAAATTCAAGATTGATATATATGAAAGATTTAGGAAAAGACAAATCATTTAAAGTATCTTGATTTTAAAAAGACATTTTATTTTGTTACACAATATTATAGGCCAATATAATATATACTAATTAATGAGGAAAACCTGGCTCAGATATCATATACCCACTGACTAGGGCTAATACATAATTGGTTGACTAATAATATTCACAGATTTTCCTCATCTTTGGCTCAGAGATTGAAAAGATAACTAACAGGATTTCATATAAGCTGATGTTGAAATCTTGGTTGCATTTATATCGTTTATTCATAATCTAGAGCATATCTTCAAACAATCCCAGAATTCTCTATAACTGGATAAATTGGGCTTAATAATGATAATGAGATTTAATAGAGAAAAATTCAGGGGAAAGATTTCACTTAAATGAAAAAACTACAAAGACACATTAGAGAGAATAATTGGTAATACACCTAAATGAATTCAAGGTCATTTTTTCTTTGAATTTTTATTATACTTATTGTCTGAAATATCTATTCTATTCTTTTATTATAGTTATGTTGCATTAATCAAGAAACTTTTCATGCACTTATCATTAAAGCTTTTAAAAATATTTCAACTCCATTGTAGTAGAAATCAATTTTATTATCTTATATTTTACATTATATTAATTTCAAAGAGACAAAATAATGTTCTGCTGATTGTATTGAGAGGTTAGTTGTTAGCATGAAAGATGTGCTCAAGGTACTGAAAAGAAAATATAAAATAAATAGTTGATATTACAGAAATAAAGGAACTTGTTCAACACAATCTCATTTGCAAAAAGAGAGAATCAAGATAAAAATTACAATAAAAGGATACACAGAGTAAGAGTAGCTAATAAAATGCCTGAGAAATTATAGTTAAGGAGGTAAAAAGAAAACTAAAGTCAAGGGTTTTATGAGTCAAGGGTAGAGGATGTATCATGAAATAATGAGACCACCATTGCACCAGAACATAAGAGAACAATGAGCAATCATCAATTAAGTTCTGGAAACAGGATGGAACCTTAGTTAGAACAAATATAGTGCTAAGCACATAGAAAGTTCTAGAACTGGTTTTGAACTCTTAGCCTCAGTGTCAAATGTTATTTATAATTAATATAAACCCTTCAAAACACATTTCAAAGAAAATGTTTGCAGATCACACCTCAATAAAACTAGGGATATAAGTGTCTCTCTCTTGTGTGTGTTTGCCTGTGTATAAAACAATTACATACATCAAATATATGAAGAATTTAAAATATTCTATTAAAATATAACAAATACAAAGAACCTTTGGACAATGGAAACAAAATTGTTATTAGAAGGTTACAAAACAATTACTAGCCCCATCAAAACTAAGGGGTGACTATTACCAGGATCCAGGCAAATGCAGCATTGAGTTGGAAACAAAAGAACTAAGCCTTGAATTAAAAAAGCTAGAAAACAAAAATAAAACACACCTAGTGAAAGAAGTTGAGAGACAAAGCAGAAATTAATACACTTGAAACTAGAAAAATTAACTTAGAATTAATTTAAGTATATAATTAAGAGCTGAACTTTTGAAATATAACAGTAAAATAGACACATTTTCTAAATAATCTAATCAAATAACAAGTAAAGACTATTATTTGGAAACCCAGGAACAGGTGAGGTCTTAAAAATTATAGTACTAAGGCGTAATTCTTTGAACACATAACAAAACCAGTAAGATGAACATTTTTTTTCTAGAAAATTTGAGACTGTCAAAATTGACTTAATAAAGGAACAAAATCTAAATATGCCAATAACCATGTAACCAATTGAAATACTCATAGAAAAAAAGCTAGTCTCTGAAAAAGGCATGAAGCTCAGATGGTTTTAGCAAAAAATTCTTCCCAACCCTGAGAAGAAGCTGATATTCTTGTGTTGCTTAAAAATTGTTAAAAAGCCTGGGAGAAATGGAAAGTGTCACAATTCATGTTATCAAATGATGTTGCTAGACTCTAGATATATGCCCCTACTCAGCCCTAAGCATTCATGATAGAAATCCGTTGGTTGCCTTGAAAGATTCTCTCCCTCTTTTGCAGAAGCGCCACTGAAGAGACTCTTCCAGGCGGAGATCAGTTTTTACTAAGAGGGAAGAAAAGAAGAAATTCCTCAAACTGGTGAGAAAGGAGAGATTTATAATTCCCTAAAACCTCGGGGGCCTGCACTCTGCTCTGGCATCATCTAAGAAGCAGTAAAACCTCCAAGAGAAATGGCAGCTTGGGGATCTAGGACAGAATAATAGGTGGCTTGGGAGCAACTGAGGAGCAGAGATGACTGATGACAAGGGTTTCCTCCAATGCCTGGGTGCTTTGTAAAACCATAGAAACTGTACCGCCTTAGTCTGATAGGAAAGAGACTCAAGAATAACTGACACTGAATTTCCTGCCAACCCAGGGGCAAATGGACTTGAAGTTGGAATTAAATTGATTTAAAAGTAGTAAAAACGGTGATACTTCTTTGTGCATCAAGATCATACCCTCCACATAGAGATTTTTTTAAAAATCTTAAATACATTCCAGGTTAATTAAATCCAGGAGAATGGAAAAAAAAATAAAGCATGGTTAATTTTACAAATATAATAATGGCTTTTTCAAAAGTCTATTTACATAATTGATCAATAGCCGAATGTTAAAATTATGATTATATTTCTAGCTACAGAAAAAGAAAATTTGAAAATTTCAGGATTCCCAAGTTTTAAAAAATTTTGATTACACAAAAAGCTCCAATGAAATTTGTTTAAAAAGGGGCACATGCCTCTCTTATAATACATTCTTTCACACAGTATTGTTTTATTTTCATAACAATTCTACCCTTAATTTTGGACATAAAAACTTTACCCTGAAAGATTAAATAACAGAACCAAGATCACACAGATTTAATGATGAAGTTAGAATGTAGGTAGTCTATTTCCTTGCAGACTTACTATGCCATAAAATTACATTGTCAAGCCTGCCGGCATGGCTTGGTGGTTGAGCGTGGACCCGTAAACCAGGAGGTCATGGTTCAATTCTTGGTCAGGCCACATGCCCAGGTGCAGGCTAGATCCCCAGTGTGGGGCATGCAGGAGGCAGCCAATCAATGATTCTCTCTCATCATTGATGTTTCCGTCTCTCTCTCTCGCTCTCTCTTAAGTCAATAAAAATATATATTTTAAAAATATTACATGGTCAAAATGATAATAAATGAAAAAGTGAAGAATTAATCTAAATACCCGACTCTGGATCCAATACTTCCATTACTGGAGTTGGAAGGGTCTGTCTCTCCCTCTAATTTACACACTCTTCCACTACAACTGTGCCTCCCGACTCAGCTTCCCCGGATATCAACACTGTGCTTACAGCCTATGACAGACTCCAAGAACATGTTTTGCATGAACGAATGAGCATTTTGAGTTGAATCTGTGTGTGTGTGTGTGTGTGTGTGGAGGGGGGGGAGGGAGAGGGGGAGGGGGCAGGGCAGAGATATTGAAATGTTTAACTTACAGGACATTGCGTCAGCTGATCAGAACAGGCACCAGCCAGAAACAACCATCACGATTTTATCCGTGTGTCCTGGTGGTCATCAGG
The DNA here is from genome assembly GCF_963455305.1 of Plecotus auritus. NCBI lineage: Eukaryota > Metazoa > Chordata > Mammalia > Chiroptera > Vespertilionidae > Plecotus > Plecotus auritus. The sequence goes on along the minus strand of NC_137770.1, from coordinate 237,439,982 downwards.
CCTGGCTAGACCCTCATTTTCTCTTCTCCCATGTAAATGCCATTGGAGTCCCAGCCCCCCGTTTTGTGTGTGTGTGTGTGTGTGTGTGTGTGTGTGTGTGTGTGTGTGTGTTTTGTGGGGTTTTTTTGTTATTGTTGTTCAGCTGCCTCTGACCTACTGGTGGGTACCAGACGCGCCCCGTTTCTTCCGTGGAACCCCACACCCCCACCGCCACCCCAAACAGCAGCTGGCTCACAACCATGATATAAGGATTCATAAGTGTTCAACACAGTCCGTATCTGGAGACTGAGAATTTGTCCTGAGAGGAAAACAAATACCGAATAAGGGAATTAGTGTCTCTTAAAGTAGTTGGGCATTTAAGTAATTCTCCTAACTCGCTGGGCAGTCTTTCCCATGTTTTCTGGACAAGCACAGGAAAACTGTGTCAAGAGGGAAACCTCGAAGCTAAACCGAGGAGGGGTGGAGATGAAGGGCAGCCTTGGTTCCTCCTTGCTCTCTAGCTCTGTTCCTGCAGGCGGCAGGCAGGGTTCCACCAGAGGAGCAGAACCCACGGCGCGTTGTGAACATTAATAAACGGAAACCTCATTTCCGGTGGAGGCTGGAGGCTGGAAGAGAGGCCTCTCACTCACCTGTCACTCATCGCGGAGAAGTGGCACCAGCACCTCCGACAGGAAGTGGTATTTCTTTACTACAACTGCAGGAGGAAGAAGAGCGTCCTCCTGGCCCAGTAACAGCCCAGCCAATGGGAGCCTGCCACAGCTCAGCCAATGAGAAGCCACCATACTTCTGTTTCCTCCAATGGACTCTTGGTTTACAAAAGCCCCTCCATAAAAAGAGGTTTTCTCTCCTAAATTAATCTGGGCTGCTGCATAGGGTGATGCAATTTTCTGTTGATCCCCAATTGACCCATTTTGTCCAGCTGTCTGTCTTATAGAGGTCAACCATATGTCGGTATATATTAAGGAATTTATTACAGAGTATTTGTTTACCTAATGATGGGTGCTGGCTAAGGAGTCCACACAGGGGGCCTGGACATTATCAGGCGGGAGCCCCAACTTCCCCTGGAAAACCTTTGGGAAGAGGAGACCACAGCAAGGTGGAACCCCATGAGAAGAGCTGGAACTCCACAGGGATGCCCTGAAGCCTGTGTCCATTCTTGTTGCTTCTGACTTTGCCATGAGTACCTTGCACAAGCTGAACCCTTCTTCACGTCGTTGAACCTGTGTCTTACAGAAGACAACTTGAAAGATTCAGGAGTGAAGGAGGTAAGTCAGCCGATTGGCAACAGCTGATGTATCCTACAAAACAGCTGCTGCCTTCCTTCCTCTCTCCAGCTGTGGAGAGAATCTTCTTTATATCTGACCCTAATGAAATGTACCATGAAAGGGGATTCTGGGAAACAATTCAGCCCAGCCAGGTGGACTCATTACAAAGCTGTTAATTACATTGTGACACTAACACAGGTGAGTCCTTGTTGCTTGTAACAACAACAAATCCCAACTTATGCAGCAGAGAAATGGAAACTGGGAACTGAAATCTAGTAGGAAAGAAGATATATGGAGGCCCCAGAATCAGATCACAAATGATAATACACAAATAATAAAATGTTTTATAGTTTAATTTGCAACAAAATACATTCAAATAATTCTACAATCCTGAAAACTACCAGAGGGCATAATTAACCCGGGGGGCTTGTATCTTATTTCCTAAATCGTTTGGAAAACGGCAGATATCCGTTTGTTGGAGAGGGTGATAAATGGAAGGTTAGTGGTATCCTTTATTTTATTTTTAAATACATTTTTATTAATTTTTTACAGAGAGGAAGGGAGAGGGATAGAGAGTTAGAAACATCGATGAGAGAGAAACATCGATCAGCTGCCTCCTGCACACTCCCTACTGGGGATGTGCGCACAACCAAGGTACATGCCCTTGACTGGAATCGAACCTGGGACCCTTGAGTCCGCAGGCCGATGCTCTATCCACTGAGCCAAACCAATTAGGGCGGTATCCTTTATTTTAAACATAATAGTTGAAGTAGGTGACTTTTCAAGATTCTTTCCACCTACATCATTGTATTGTAAACCAAAATTGTTCAATTGCATTTATTCCCCTGGCTTTAATTAGCTTATTCATATTAAGACTCTTTTAGGTCTAACAAAACATACCCATGACTTGTTGGCTGGTGCAAGTGTTTTCCATGAAATGCCACAGGAAAGAAAAAAAAACTTTCAAGAATAACTGCTTCCAAAATTTGACTTGGAACAGATATGCAGTACCTCTGCTGCTTATGAAAAGCATACATGATCTGACTCTTAAAAAAAGCTTCTTGATTTAGGTAAAAGGACTCAAGGTTAAACTTTAAAACTGGATAAAAGCTGAGCCTATCAAACTTCTCCCAATTGGCCTAGACAGCCCTTGTACTGCACCAGATTTAAGCCAAGGGAGTATTTCTTTGTTTGATACAGTTTGCCTGCATTTTCTGAGATATTCTGCCCCCATCTCTCAACTCCCAGTTCATAGCCAACCACAGATCACATTAATTGCTACTAATTATACAGTATAAAAAGATACCATTTGGACGAACACATTCATACAGCCTTGCTCTGTCCTTAATTTGGTCTTCTTAGGAGAATGCATTCATTGTGTGTGTGTGTGTGTGTGTGTGTGTGTGTGTGTGTGTTTAAAAGCAAGAAAGGGAACATAATACATAGAACCTAATTTTATTTGTGGACTTGTCACCCTTTTAATTATATAATGTCCATTGGGAAAATACAGATAGAAATAAATCATTAAAAGCACCAAAAATTGAGCAATCATAGTTCAGTGTCTATCTTTTCATATATCCATATATTTTACATGATACTTATGTGTATAGATATATTTTAATGATATAGAGATATTTATATATAATTTATATGCAAATATGTATGTAAATTATATGTATATGTATATAAGTTACATATACTGTATATGTACATATATATATAGTATCCCAAAAATGTATACACATACCTTGAATAATTATAAAGGCAGTGTTTATTAAAATACATTTCATTTTCAAAATTGAGCTATCATCTGTTAAAGTGTGTATACATGTTGGGGGACACCCTGTTTCTGCAATTTCATGCATCACATCAGTCAAGCTATTTGGAATATGGAGCATGCAAATCATTTCAGTGCCCTTTTTGGGGTTTTGGAAATGGCAGTTGAATACTCCTCTCCCTCTTCCTCAACCACACTCTTTGAAGACATATGGGTTGGTGAAATTCCACAATGTTTTATGGGCCTAAGTTCCAGAGGCTTGTGAATTCACCAGGCATTTTGTGGAACCTGTATGATTTGGTGGTTTCTCAGTGCTGGAGAAATGAAACCTCTCTCTGGCTCCTGCCTTTTCTGAGAATTCTCTGCCTTCTGAATTTATTACAAAATAAAAAATGCCCACAGGTGCCACATGTGCCCAGTCTAAGAAGGCCTGAGATGGGTGCCTGGGACCATCTTTGCCTACACATTGGCACAACCCCCCCCCCCCCCAAACCAATTCGGGACCTTATGGAAGCTTTAACCCAGAGCTTCCCTAGTTTATTTTATCTTGTTCTGCAAAGATGGAGTGCAATGGTAGTTTTTAAATATGTAAACTAATACACATATCTTTAAAATTTTTAATTTTACTATTAGTTTTAATCCTCACCTGGGGATTTTTTTTTCCATTGATTTCTAGAGAGGGTGGAAGGAAGGGAGGAGGAGGGGAGAGAGAGATAGAGAGAAATATCGACATGAGAGAGACACATTGGTCAGGGCTGGGGAACTTGCAATTGGGGTGCATGCCCTTGACCAGGGATCTTTGACACACATCATCTTTAACTACTCTGGCAGGTGTCCTCAAACTATGGCCCGTGGGCCACATGTGGCCCGCTGAGGACATTTATCCGGCCCGCCGGGTGCTGCTGCCTGTCCTGCTTAGCAGCCGACTCGTCCTGGGCCCACAGTGCGCACAGGAATTTGTTCATAGTTTTTTTTTTTTAAACTATAGTCCGGCCCTCCAACGGTCTGAAGGACAGTGAACTGGCCCCCTGTTTAAAAAGTTTGAGGACCCCTGAGAGGATCCCTTTGGTACCCCAGCCAAGAGGCTCACTGTGGTGAGGTTGTACCATGAAGAAACCTCCCAACAGAAGTCTTCCAGGCATACTGCGCATCATCACTGTGCTTTGAGATCACAACCACTTTCTCTGCCACGAGGTAGGCCGAAAAGCCATCACCAAATTGTCTAATCCTGGAGATGTCCCAACCAGCCTGAAGACCCGCTATAAATGCTTTTGTACCAGACTTGGCAATGGCTCCCAGATTGTTTATGAGATGAGCTTTGGTCATGCCAATGCCTGTGTCCACCAGAGTCAAAGTGCATTCCTGGGGGTTTGCCATGATGTCAGTTTTCAGCTATTTTTCACAGTCTAACTTGGGTCTGTCAGGCTTTCATAATGTATCTTATCCAAGGCATTAGAAGTACTACTGATCAGTTTCTTAAGGAAAATTGCCTTGTTGGAATAGAAGATATTGATGATGAGAGCTATGAGTTGCGCCATTTCTGCCTGGAAGGCAAACGTCCCCACCTCCTCCTCTCCATGGTGTACTTCCTCAGACAGCTTGGAGCTGAAGAGATGCAAGTACTAGGGAGCAGGGTGGGCAGGGACTGTGTTTTGTTCACACACTACAAGAAGAGTACACGAGGGTGACTCAAGAGTAGCTTAAGCAAATCTTAACTGATTCTGAACTTAAAGTCAAATAAGTCTCACTGGAACCCCAAATAATTCTGACTAATGAAATCTTACTTCAATTGCCTTTAATAGACTTCTGGCTATTTATACAGCCTGGCTGTTTTCTTTTTCCCATCTTTTGATCCTACTGCTTTATCTTTTGTCTCCAAAGGAATAAAAACATTACTTATTTTTATTCTATTAGCGGATGCCTATCTGTTTAAAACTTTGAACACCTATTTCTCTTGCAATGTAATTATCCATTTTAGAATGAATCATTGATTCTGCCTCATGGGATGAGCAATTTGTACGCTGTATTTCCTTTCCTTCACATCCCACAACTCTCACATTTTGGAGAATAATCTTGAGTTTTTCAACCAGATGATTGGTATTAATTTAATTGCTGCATTATGCATTTAACATCTGTTTATATCAATCTTAACAATTGTTTGGAAATCAGCTCTCAAATTTTACTGTTCCTATGGCCACATGTCTTAATCATATCTGTGTCATAATTATTCAGTTCTCAGGTGGCCTGAGTATTTTCTAAATAATATTTTTTAGAAGAGATATTTAGGTTCTTTATATCATGAGTCCTTCGAAGCATATGAATAGTGTCTCCCCTTTTGTAAGTCATATTGGTTAGGATCATATTTGGTTATATCTAACAACAACAAAAAACCCAAATAAAAATGGCTTAAAATATATTCAAATTTATTTCTCACGTAAGAGAAGTCTGAGCATAGGATGTCCAGACCTCACCTGACAGAGCCATGAATGCTATTGGTGACCCAGTTTTACGCATTTCCTCCCTGCAGCAGTTACCACATTCATGATCTCAGCTGGTTGCTCCAGTGCTAGTGATCATATCCACTTTCTAAGCAGGAGAAGGAACGAAAAAAGAGATTGGAAATGATGTTGTACTTCCGTTTCTAGGAAAATTTACACACTGTCAGTCACATTTCACTGGATCAATAAGAAGAAAATAGTCACAATTGCAAGGAAAAAAATTATAATGTGTTTGACTAAAATTGAAGGAAAGAATGCACATTTAAAGTCACATACAAGTTCTGCTCACACATTTGAGCAATACCTTTAATGAATATATAGAATTCGTGGGTTGTAAATATTCTTTCCAAAATCTCTGTCAATATCGCTCCATTGTCTACCTTTTTTAAAAAGAAAAGAAATTATCCAAATTTTCTCTTTTGTAGGTAATATTTTTTCTTGTGCTTCTTCACAATGGATGCTTGTTTAATTTGTTCTTTTCCTTTGAAATTATTTTAAAAGTACAAACAACATGTTTTATATACATATTTTTTATTAATTTATTTGCTATTCAGTGGTCCTTTTAATGTTAAAATTATAATCTTTATTTCCTCCCAGAAAAGTTTTTTTTCTATTCTTTTTTTGGTGTTTGTTTCTCTTTCATTTACTCTGATTTTATTTTCTGGCATTTTGTATTATTAATATATTAGAGGCCCAATGCACGAAAATTCATGCATGAATAGGCCTTCCTTCCCCCGGCTGCCGGCACTGGCTTCCCTCCAGCACCCGGGACCCAGGATGCTTCCCTCCTCTGGCCGCCCGCAGGCACCTGGGACCCGGGCTGGCTTCCCTTCAGCCCCGGCTTCATCAGGAAGGACTCTAGAATGATGTCCAGTCTAATTAGCATATTACCCTTTTATTATTATAGATTGGCTTTCTTAGAGCTCTATCCTCAGTAACATAGTTTTTTTCTCCCTTATCTTTTTATGTACTTCTGAGAGAATTTCTTTAGCTTATTTCCTAAGTTCCTAATTGAAATTGAGATTGTCACTTGTAATATATTTCCTCATTTGTCTGAGGTTTGCATTTTAAAATTTAGTAATGGTGTTTTTCCCCAGGAATATGAGTTCCTAATCTCATATTGCTCCATGTTGGTACATACAACATTTCTCCAATTATCTGGCAAATAAGAGAAGGAATAACTTTTGGGTTTCTTTTTTCTTTTATGAAGTCCATTTCACAGGATTGCATTTGTACTGATTCTTCTGCCTTACCTTCTGTTAGCCTACTGAGTCCTTTCACACACCTGGTGATTTTGCTCCGCATGTTCTTAAACAAGAGGTCTATGTTTGCCTAGTAATATGACTTGTGGTTTATTTTTCAGGGGTTATGCTTGCGTTTTCATTCCCTGCAAAAGAGGAGGGGGATGCTTATATTTTCTGTGGTTTGATTGTGGTAGACTGGGGATCCAGATGGCCACAAGGCACAGGGAAGGATGTGTTTCTGCTCGTCTAGCAGGTCCTGTCCAGCCACTAAAGCAGGTGACTGATTCCTGACCCACTCCAGCCTGTAAGGTAGCCAAGAATTAGTTCTCAACTGCATTTTCAAATGGGAAGGTAAAAGTTACTATGAAGCTAAGCCTTGAGGAAAATCCTTTACTATTGCAGGTGGTGGTGGCTGCTTCTCCATGTTTGTCAAGAGAGGTTTAAAGGAATCTGCTGTGACTAGTCACTTGAATACAAAGAGCTCTGACATAGTATTCACTTCCATATCATCTAGCTAGCTAACTCTCACCTCTATTCCTTATTATTCAAAGCTTAGGTTTTTATTTTCTGGGTCTTGTGATGAGAAAAGCTACCCACCTCCCTAATAGACAGACCTCTCCTGTGCCTCCATCTGCTTGATACTTGTCAACAATTTTTCAAAGAGTCTCAACCTTTGATGGAAACCCTATGCTTCCAAGTCATGATAAATATATTCTTATTTTTAGACTCCTTGTGTAATGACATTTAATAAGAAGAAGGGAATGGAATGCATGAGCCCAAATAACCATTTTGAATCTTAAAATGTGAATTTGTAACTACATAATTGTATAAAGGCCAATTTTCCAAACTACAAATATGGCTTGTAATGTTTCTACTGATCACAGTATGTGCTAATGTAGGATAAAATATTTTAGTTATTTTGAGAGAACTAAACTTGTTTGTTTTAGTGTTTAATGTTGGTAAACCTTATGCATATATGAATTTTTTAAAGCTGAAAATATGTTAACTTTATCTAAAAACCAGGTTTAGTACAATTTAGGGAGGGCTAAGTTGATAAAAAGGATACACCTCTAGTATTTCAGGGTATTTTTTTTTATTACAGAATTGTGTGCTTGATATTTTTCCAGAGTGTATCAAAATTGTCAACTAAATCAAGCACTAAAAATGCCAGTAGCCTCCCAGACTCAAAGGCCTGTGGGGCACAGTTTTATCTTTAATTAAATATTGGTAATACCTACTTGACAGATTTAAAAATCATTTTTATCTGGTTAACTTGATTAACTATATCAGCATATAGTTTTTTAAGAAAAAATATTAAGCCCATGCACACAATCTCCTATAAACTGTAACATGCCCTCACAGAGGTGAATCCCACCTGCTGTCTTTGCTTATCGTCAGTGGAAGCTGCTGAAATTACCAAATCTGGCCACCAGAATCCTAGCTGCAGCCACTGGGTGGATCCACCTGCTTCTAGGGAGCAATAAAGGTCAGGATTCTTTCATTTCAAACTTTCAGAAAGTTAAAAATTATTTTTAAAAAAGATTCAGTGAAGAACTTTACCCACATTAAACACACACACACACACACACACACACACACACACACACACACACACCCTCATCAATGAAGTTTGCTAAATTATTAACCTAAAGTAAAAATAAATATGAAAGGTTGTGCTGTACAATGGTAATTACAATGCCTTTCTCTCACCATAGGTAAAAGTAATAGTGATGGTGATGATGATGATGATGGTGTGGTGGTAATAATGATGATGGTGATGACAGAAGTTATTATGGCCTCTGTATTGAATTTTATTTTCCATTCATCATCTATTTACCCCATGCCTTTTAACAGCTCTGGATTTTTTATTTGAACATTCCTACCCTGTTGAGCTTGGGCATCCCTGCCTTAATTTTAGTCCACCCCCTAGTCCTAGGTATAATAGGCTGCATGACCAAAATCCAGATCACAGAACCAGTTTCTGGGCCTATGATTTTTGTAGGGGTGCAGACATAAGTTGGTGAAATTACAGAGAATGTAGGGGTTCTTCCAGAGATACTAGGAGAGGGTGACTCCCTTTCTGATGAATCCAGGATCCCTGAAGCTGCAGAAGTATCTGGATGCTGCCTTGAGGAAGAACTTTACATGAGAATGCATTCAGAAAGAAGGAAGTAGAGCCAAGAGATTAAGATAGAGAAAAGAACTGTAAGTGACTTTGAGGAGTTAGAAGCAGCTAGGCAGTTAGGAGCTGGACTGGGGAGGAGGGAAGAGGGGAGGCATATAAAAGGGAGGTATAACTGAACCCTGCCAGTGTGAACAGAAACCAGTTCATCAGCCCCACCCCAGCCCATGTAAAATTCCAAGAACAAAAGGCCATGATCCAAAAACAAAAGGCTGATCACACAGGATGGGGAAAATGAGCAGGAACCCTGAAGTTTAAAATGTATGGATGTTGTTAGAGCTGGATTTTTTGAAACCAACCAATGGGAAGTTAGCAGGTCACATAGTAACCCCTAGACAAAGGAACTGCCCTGGTAACTGGGTTGGGTCCCCTCCCTGCAGCAGGGAGCTTTTCTGTAATAAAACTTTGCTTTTGCTCATCTCTTTGTGAACTCATTCTTCGATTTCACAAGACAACAAACTCTAACCCAAACAGAAATTTTGATATCATCTTCATTTAAACTCTGAACCAAGTCTTTCCTGAAGCCATTCCTACTCCTGGACTTCTCAGGCCATTCTTCCTAGTCATCTCATACTCTTTCTCCCTTGCCCACTCCTCTGTAGCAATAAATTTGTTTTGAAAAGGCCAAACTAATTCTCACTCAGGACACTGCATTTTCTGTTCCCTCTGCCTGGAATGCCACCTCTCCCTCCCCCCAGCCCACACACACACAGCTATTTTCCTTACTCCCTCCTTTACTTCCTTCAAATCTCTGCTCAAATACCATTCCTAAGAGAAACCCACCTGACACTTTTCTAAAGAAGTGCATCTGGCCATTTGCCAGCTTTCACCTGCCAAAGTTTCCTCACTGAACAGCATCTGCCATTTTATAATAGAGCCTTTGTGGTTATTGTTGTTGGTGGTGGTGGTGGTGTTGTTATTGTTTGGTGTGTGTGTTTGTGGGGGGTGAGACTTCTCTGCTCTCCCATTAGGGTATGAGTGTCACTTGGGTAGTATGTTTGCCTGCTTTTTCACTGCTGCATTCCAGCATGAAGAACCATGCCTATCGTATGGTGAATACTCGGCAATTATTAGTTGAATAAAGGAATACATAAATGTATCAATAAATCCCTATGGTGTTATTTTGGCTTAATCCTGGAGCAAATATTCTCTCACAGCTAAAAGTACTATAACTGTTAGACTATTATGTTAGTGTTTTTAGGATACAGAAGGCTTATATCGTTACGCAAAAAGTCAATGAAGAGATATACAAGTAGGTTCTGCTTGGCTGGAGCTCTTAAAGTCTAGTCTCCAGTGCTTTCCAAATCACTGAGCTTAGCCAGGAGAGCTAACATGTTACTCTATGATGTTTCTGTTTCCTTTTTCTAACGGATAATAAAATAATTTCATAGAACTCTCACATTACTTTGCATTTAATGAAGAAAATTAATAGCTAATGGACTTTTGCCCAGCACAGATCCTGTCAGAGGTATACATTCAAACGTAGGAAGACTTATGGGACTGCTATGCTTTTTAAGTTGGTAGTAAACTATATGCAGCAGATGTATACCTAGTGTGAACATACATCCAGATTTTTTTCCGAGACAATTCTGATTTATTCCTGTTGTAGTCCTGCAAAAACAATGAATAGCACCCCCTTTCCCTCTCAGAACATCTTGAGATATATCAATATCTCTATCTATTCCCCTTCCTTGGGTTAGTCCATTGTAATCTTCTGAGTAAACTATTGGTATAGTTTTCAGAACACCTGGAATTGTCATTAAGCCTCCTTCATAAATAGAAACATAGTACATTTCTGAAGCACACTGGCAATTCCTATAGACAGAGCTTTCATAGTTAGATAGGCAAGTGCGTAAACAAACAATGATAGTGCACATGAAAAGGACTAGGGAGGAAGAGGCAGCTAAATCTCCAACCTTTTCACTTATTTCCATTTCCACAGCTGCCATTTTTTTTCCAAGCCACCATCACCTTTTACTGGACCATCTCTATAAACTCCTAAGTAGGCCATCCGGTTCCTCTCTTTTCCCCCTTCTATCTTCTAGCAGCCAAGATAACCATTCAAGACACAAACTGGATCTTATCCTTTCATCAGGAGGATTAAATAATTGTCTAAACCCAGGTGTTCTACAAAACAGAGCCTAAAGCCAAGCCTTTTTGCTAAGACTCTATTGAGGTGCTCAATTCCAGGACAGCTGGAGTGAGGGAAGGGGGCGAGAAGCAGGAAAGGAGAAAGGAACTGGGAGGCATTTGGTCAAATACCAGTCTCTATGTGGCTGTGAAGGTATTTTTTGATAAGGTTAACATTTCAATCAGTAGACTTTGAGTCAAGTAGATTACCTTTACAGTGTGTATGGGCCTCATCCAATCCATTGAAGGCTTGAGAGAGAAGACAAAAGTCTCTTGAGAAAGAAGGATTTCGGCCTCCACAAGGCCTTTGGACTGGGGAATGCAACATTACCTCTTGCCTGGGCCTCCAGCCTGCTAGCATGCCCTGCAAGTTTCAGACTTCCCAGCCTCCACAATCACACCTGAGCCAATTCATTAAACTAACTCTCTCTCTCTCTCTCTCTCTCTCTCTCTCTCTCTCTCTCTCTCTCACACACACACACACACACACACACACATCCCCTATGGGTTCTCTTTCTCTGGATAACTCTGGACAATACAACTGGCCAAAGGCCCTGAGACCACCAGAGAGAACGGATTGTTCAAGGCTCTGAGAAATGGCCACTTCATTACAGTGAAGGGTCAAGGTTATGAGTTGAGCCTAGAAAGGAAGGCAGGGGCCAGATATTCAGGACCTTAAGGCAGGGGATTTTCACCGTTATTTGGCATGCAATGAAAAGCTTTTGAATCGTTTTAAGTAGGCTGGATTGGAGACACTGAAGTTTAAAATCTGGAGACCTGGTCCTAGCCTGTTTGGCTCAGTGGATAGAGCCTTAACCTGTGGATCAAAGGGTCCCAGGTTCGATTCTGGTCAAGGGCATGTACCTTGGTTGCAGGCTCCTCCTCAGCCCGGGCCCATGGTCAGGGCTCATGCAGGAGGCAACCAATTGATGCATTTCTCTTACATCAATGTTTCTCTCTTCCACTCTCCCTAAAAATCAATGGAAAAATAGCCTCGGGAGAGTATTAACAAAAATAATAATAATAAAATAAAATCTGGAGACCTGTGTAATATTATGGGAGATAAATCATGTATCCTGAACTGGGCTAAGGCCAAAGGAGAGGGAGAAAGGAGTCAGGTAGCTTTTCCTTAGCCTTCCCTATCGTGTTTATGCTGCAGGTGCAACTCTCCTAGAAAGTTTCCTGAATTCTGGGAGGTAAAGATTTTCTCTCCCAACCTGCATCTGTAGCCATGGAAAAAGTTTTTATCCATGAAGCCAACTTCTTACAGGCCAGAGGTAAGTTCATTTTAAATTCATGTTCCAAAGTCTTCTTTGTTTTTGTTAATTTGCTTAGACACTGAAAAGTTTAACATTTTACTCAAATGTTTTCAGACATCTTATAGGAGCTCTTTCTCTGGATGAGCCCTGAAATCAGTGTAAAAGTGATATTAGTATACTCCTGAGTTGCTTTCTCTTTTCCCCTTGACTTGGTCTGCTAAAGTATAAGTTGCAAGTTCCAGTAAAAAAAGCTTGAAATTAATGTTGAAGTAGATATAATTATCAGTAAAATTAGACAAGAGCCAACTTTTAATTTTCCAGTTATGTGAATCTTATGCTGAGAAATTCACCAATGCTTAAAGGAGTCTTCAAATCTTTCCTGTAGCCCATTATATTTTTCTAGTAATCTCATTTTCTCTCATAACTCACAGTATTTCATATCTTTAGCACCTCTCCTTCCCACCCAACTCTTGAAAAATTTCAAGTATGATTTTTTTCTCTCATACTTGATGGTGAAAACAGAAGCATTCAGAAAGGAAGTCCTTCCAGTGATCATCTAAATCCTCTCTGGTTTTCCCCCACCACCTTCCCTTCTTCCTCTGATTTCAATGAAGAAAATGTTCCTCCATCTTTCAAAGATCAGTCCCTCCAATGGTCAAGTTTCAATCAACTTTCCTATTGTCTTCTCCAAGATTTTAATTCCTTGGTTATTCCTCTACTTCCTCCCCCTCCTCCTCCCCTTCTTCCACCTCCACCTCCTCCTCCTCCTTCTCCTCTTGCTCCTCCTTCTCCTCTTTCTTCCTCCTCCCCTCCTCCACCTCCTCCTCCTCCCCCTCCTCCTTCTCTTCCTCCTCCTTCTCCTCTTTCTTCCTCCTTTCATCCTCCTCCCCCTCGTCCACCTCCTCCTCCTCCTCCTCCTCCTCCTCCTCCACCTCATTCTCCTCCCCCTCCTCCACCTCCTCCTCCTCCTCCTCCTCCACCTCATTCTCCTCCTCCTCCTTCTCCTCCTCCTCCTCTTCCTCCTTCTTTCTTTCTCTCTCTCTCTCTCTCTCTCTCTCTCTCTCTCTCTCTCTCTCCCCCTCTTTCCCTCTCTCCCTCCCTCCCTCCCTCTCTCTCTCTCTCTCTCTCTCCCCCATGGATTGTCTATCAGCATAAACACAATGTAATTACAATTTAGGATGAAACAGAAGGAGGAAGAGACACCTCTCCTATTTCATTTCTTCTTCCAGTCACCACCTCTCCTCTCTTCTCTCCTTCTTCAAATGATAATATTCCTGGCAATTATGGCAGAATCCCTCTGTTCCTGGGATAGTAACTAACTTCATTCATCCTTGACCCAATCATCAAATATTTACTTTGGAGATGCAACTATGTTTTCAGATCACAGTAATTAAGGCTGCCTTACAGTCTTAAAATGGTAATGATCTCTGTGGCAAGGTGTGTGGTCTGTTCACTTCTGGAAACCCACGGTCCCACAGATATTAAACACAGTCTTCAATAACACATCTATCTGTAATAAATAGTGTAGATTCCAGCTGCCTTATTCGCTTGTTCCATTTCCAGAGGGTGAGGAAGAGGAATGATAACTTTGGTTCTCGTGAAGATTCCCAAATGCCTGAAAGTTACCCATTATCACCAAGTCTTATGAAAGATGTTTCAGGCATATATAAATAATATTGTATGATTTACCAGGCTCTTAGAATAATCTTCCTTCCCCAAAATATGCCATCAAGCTGTAAAATCCTATATAATAAAAGGGTAATATGCAAATTGACCCTAAAGACAGAACAACCAGGAATGACTGGTTGCTATGATGAACACTGACCACCAGGGGGCAGACGCTCAATGCAGGAGCTGCCCTCTGGTGGTCAGTGTGCTTCCACAGGGGGAGCACCGCTCGCCAAAAGCCAGCTTATGGCTGGCCAGTGCAGCGGTGGTGGCGGGAGCTTCTCCTACCTCCGTGGCAGCACTAAGGATGTCCAACTAACGGCTTAGGCCTGCTCCCCTGAAGAGAGGGCCTAAGCCGTTAGTTGGACATCCCCTGAGGGCTCCTGGGCTGCCAGAGGGATGTCTGACTGCCAGCTGAGGCCCAATACCCTAGGGAGCAGACCTAAGCCTTCAGTCAGACATCCCCCAAGAGGTCCCGGACTGCGAGAGGGCACAGGCCTGGCTGAGGGATGCCCCCAGGCCTCTAGTCTATATAATAATTCCTATCTGAGTTAACACTTTGATGTGATTTTACTAAAATTTGAAATCATGCCAATGTCTTTAGCTATTAATGCATTATAATATTTACATCTTTAGTTAGCAGATATTATTTTCTTTTTTTAACTTTGGCCCTGATGAGAGAGCTAAAGATAGACTCATAGCCTTTGAGTTACTAGTTATGTGGGTAAAAGACAATTATGTATTAGCAGTTGATGAAAAATAAACAGCATAGGCCAGCAATTTTCAACTTGTGTGCTGTCAGAATTTTTAAAAGATGCAATACCTGACTATTTAGTCAGGGGCACTGACTTCTTTTCTCTTCAATTATCAAATAAAACAACTACAACAGTCAATACAACAATAGCTATGCAGTGTGAATCAATAAAAACTTATACCTATATTTTTCTCAGATCGGGAAAAATATATATTTTAGGTGTGCTGCAGAATTTTAGTCATTAGTTTATGTATCCTATTGATGAAAGATGTTGAAAATCGCAGGCATAGGCAAAAGTTAATGATGAGATAACGAGATAAGGGCAGAAGTGTTTCTAAATTGGCTTGGGAGGGCCTCACAAAGTAAGATTACCTGTGAGCTGAGATGGAGTTTTTAAGTGAAAATATTAAAGGAAACACAACAGTACCTTAGTTTCAATTATTTTATTAGGGTAAGAGATCCAGGTAAAATGATATTCAGTACAAGTACTTTTGGGGGAGGAGATAAGTAACACAGTCAAGAGAACAAGGAATCCTCAAAGAATACACCTCAGTAGATATCAGTCATCTACTACGATTAAGCTCACACCAGATGCATTAAATGATCTTTTCTGCCCTCAGTTTTACTGCTCTTACTGTCACTTGCATGTTTAATAGATGAGATAAATTGGGGCTTCATTTGAGTATTTCCCACATTTCTAATAAAAGAAGGTGGTGGAACCAGGATGGTAATTGACACAATCAGACTTCACTCCTATGGTCTTGTCAGTGACCCCATGGTGTCTCCAGCAGCAGCCAGTGGACCTCCAGGATGGAGTTCCCAAGGGAGGAAAGGAAGTGCAGACAGCACTGCAGGATAGTGAGGTTCAGAGAAAGATAAAGTGAGAATGAGCCCAGCCCAGCCGGCATGGCTCAGTGGTTGAGCATCGACCTCTGAACCAGGAGGACATGGTTTGATTCTGGTCAGGGCACATGCATGGGTTGCAGGCTCGATCCCCAGTGTGGGGCGTGCAGGAGGCAGCCAATCAATGATTCTCTCTCAACAGTGATGTTTCTCTCTCTTTCTTCCTTTCCCTTCCACTCTGAAATAAAATTTAAAAATGTTTTGTTTTGTTTTTTTAAAAAAAGAAAGAGAATGAGCTGAATCTGACAGTCAAATCCACCAGCATTGCCTTGAGGGACTGGGGCAGCGCCAGAAACTCAATGACTTACCTTCCTAGGACACACCTGAAGCGGTGTGGCTTCAGGAGAGGCTGGCAGCCAAGGGCAGACTAGCCAGCATTCCTGATAACCATGGGAATAGGGTGCCTGCCAACTTTCCATCAACTCCTGTCTCTAGATAAAACAAGAATTGCCTTACTGAATATTAGAGGGAAGTCCACAAGAGGAACTCCTTTAAAATCTCTGGGATTTAAACAATATCTTCCCATTGGTAAATTTCAGCTGTTTTTCCAAGTTAAAATCCAATTCTCACCCTTTAACATTTTCCTTAGGGCTTTAAAGTACATTTAAAAAACAATATTAATGCATTATTAATATGGGAAATTGCTCCTTTTGGGGTTAGATTTTGTTTGGATCGTTTTATTGTCTTATCAGTAAAACATGAAAACCTTGATGCTATATTTACTTTAAAATATTCTAGACTTTCCAGTTTTGGTATTCTGTAATCTGAATAGGGAATTTTGATTTTTGACTTAATTTGGAATAAGTTGAAGGGAAGGGGCATATTAAAAAAGAATAAACATCATCTTATATCTTCACTAAATTTTTAAGTTCTTATTTTAAATGATATAAGTAACTTTTCCTTTTTAATGACAGTTTATTCTTAATTTTTCTGATCTTCTAAAACACAGTTAGTTTGGAAATCCCCTTGATCATAGCTATGACTAATTTATTTTTAATTGGATACAGATATTGCTTAATGTCCTCTAAATTTGGCAGTTTTCTACCATTCAATGCAGCAGTCCTCTTGTGAGAAAAAAATATTTATTCCAAAGTGAAAACAGGTTTCTCTGTGGGTGTTCTAATGTATTTGTCACTTGCCTGTTCTTGATTATTTTGGAATTGAATGTATCTATTTGACTTCATAGAAGATTATGAAACAGTTATTGTACTTGAGTGTTCTTTCTCTCAACATCTTCAAGTTAAACTTCAGAATTTTGCTTTCTGCACATACTAATATAAGGAAACAGCATCACGTTCAATTGGAAATACATAATTAGATTGTGAATATATTTATGCTGGTTGCTAGCTTATATAGCCTATCTAATAAAAGGGTAATATGCAAATTAACCATCACTCCGTCACAAAGGTGGTGGCACCCATAGCCACAAGATGGCGGCGCCCAGTCCTCTCAGCCCCACTGAGTCCCCCATTCCTGGCGGGGGGGGGGAGGGGCGGCTGCTGAGAGTGGGCAGGTGAGTGGCCTGGCGGAATGCTTGCTTCTTTGCCACGGCGACGAGGCAAGCATTCCACCTGGGCCACAATGGCCAGGCCAGGGCGCAGTTGGGCCTCTGGGCTGCAGAGAGCCCTCTGGGCAGCAGGCGTGGAGCGGCCAGGCCCCGCAGAGAGCTACTGGCACACAAATTTGTGCGCAGGGCTACTGGTGGAAATATAATGAAGCTAGGCTCTGAAGGGATCATTTAAATTGTGAATGAGTATGTAGATTAGATATAAATATTCCCATTTTTTAAATGAGGTAATTCCGACTCAGGCTAAGTGATATGTCTAAGGCAAGCATGTCAATCTCAAAGGCTAAATAACACAGGCCAAATAAACGAGGCATGTGGCCCGTGGGCCGCAAGTTTGACATGCTTGGTCTAACAATTAGGGATAAATAAAACCTGCTGTCTGGGCCCACCACTCATGCTCATTCAATTAGCAAAATGACTCCTTAAAATTTTGTCCTTTGGGTGCCTGAAATTCAAAATACCCCAAATCGAACATATGACCTTACATCCTTTGGGTTATATGTCTCTTAGTTACAAACCAAGAACCTGAGTCATCCATACTGCTCCCTCTTCCTCAACCACCCCCAATGCATTTATTCCATGTTCTGGCAATTTTATATCCAAGATGTCTCCAATCCATTCACTTCTCTTCATCTCTGTCACCACAATCCTAATGCAAGTTCCCATTATCTTTCTCCTGAGTGAGATTATTAAAATAGCTAATGTGTCTACTGTCAGCCAGTCATGCGTCTCTGCAGTGCAATTTCACATTCAATCTGATAATGTGGCCAGCTGCTCCCAACTTCCAAAATTGTCCTGTGAAGCTCCTTATCAGCTGTCCTCCATCAATCTCTTCAGCCTCACCTTGCTCTCTTTGCACTAGACTCACTGACCTTCTGTCTCTATTTGTACTCATCCTGATTCCACTCAGTACACGGACTGGGTTTTTAATGTTCTCTCCTTTTTGACCGAGTTAATATGAACTCATTCTTTGGCTTTCCTCTTAAACAGCACATCCCATGGCATCCCCCTGACTTACCTAACTAGGTTAAATCCCTATTCTAAGCTCTCATGGCACCATTTACTTTTTTCTTGAAGTACTTAAACCATTATCCCCTTTAATTCTCAATATAACTCCATGGAGGTGGCTTCATTATGTTTATGTTCTGTCATTGAGGGAACTAAGGAGGCTAAAAAAATTGTTTAGGATTAGAGGGATAATAAGCAACAGAATCAACAGAATCAGACCTAAGCAGTCTGATTTCCAAGTCTGTGCTCTTGATGCTGTAGCTGCCTCTACCTATTTGCCAAACGGATGGGTGGACAGACAGCTGAGTAGGCAAATGAGTTAAGTCAGCAGTTGGTTTTGTGTATTTGAAAAAAGAAAGAGGAGGAAGAAAGGCCATCTATAGGTTGGCAGTGGCAATCAACTCTTTTGATCATAGGTGAGATTAATGGAAAAAAATCTGAAGAGCGCATCTTCAGGACAGTGAGGAAGCAACAGGTGCTGGCTGATTTACCAAGGTTGGAACTGAAAGAGAAGTTGACAGCAATTCTAAGAGCATGACCTATGGTATTGGGAAAGCAATGCTGAGAGTATTTTGAAAATGCCGTGAGAACCCTCAATTTCAAAGATTGTGTCAGTTATGTTCTCCAAATGAGTTTTGCAAAACTTTCTCACATCATCGCTTTGCATGATTAGAATTACTTATTCTAATTTGTAAATCCCTCTGAAACGTATCATTTTCATATCGTATTATTGGGCCAATACACAGTGTTGTATGGCTCTCTTGAGTAGACCTCATCTGTGCTCTTTTATATCAACTAGCTATTTATTGATTATTGAGAGTTCAGCAATTTCATTTTATTACAGACTTCTGCTCAAAACAAAAGTCAGCATTACTAATTATGCAGAATACAAATTTGGAAGCCAATTGCTCTAAGGTTAAACTTGCCTCTCCATTCCCCATTATTAGCAGTTTTATAATGCTTTTGACAGTAACTATTTTTTTTCTGGAAATTTTCTTTTAGTCAACACATTTTCAAAGCATCATTTTGCCTTTTGGGAGATTTCACTAAGACAAACAGCATGTTTAAATAATAATAGTATAAATTATATACAATATAAAAAATCGAGCCTCTAAGAAACAGTCATGACAAAGGAAAACACTTCAGATTCAATAAAGCCTGTTCTTAGAGCTTTATTTATAAGTACACAGGTGTTCTGTAAGAAACAAGAGCGACTCTGTAGCTACATCCATGAAATGGTTTAACTTGAGCACAGGGTATGGTGTCAGAAGCTCTATCCACCCTTGCATCACACAGAATGGAACAGTATGGGTTTGTTTTTCTCTTTTTTTTCTCCTTTTAAACATAGCTATGACAATGTAAACTTATATGACTTTGATGATTTCTTAAATGAGCTTTTATACCTAGGCTGTCCTGGCTCTATTCTATGGGAATTCTTAAAAAAAAACAACAAAAAACAAAAAACAACCTTTTTTTAAATGATTGTTGAGAGAGAGAGGGAGAAAACATCTACTTGTTGTTCCACTTATTTATGCATTCCCCATTGGTTGATTCTTGTATGTGCCCTGCCCAGGGATCGAACCCAAAACCTTGATGCATGAAGACAATACCCTAACCAACTGAGATACCTGGCCAGAGCCTCTATGGAAACTATTGAGAGGAAAATTATCTTGAAAGGGAAGTCTTAGAAAATATATTCTTGTAACAGACTTGTTTATTTGGTTTTTGTTGTTCTTGTTTGGGTTGATGGGGAGTGATAGAAAAAAAAGAATAAATCTGTGATACTATAAAAATAAATTAATGATGAATAAAATTATTCTTTTACTTAAAAGAATAAATCTGTGCTACTGTAAATATAAATTAATGATGAAAGCAGCATGTTGCCACTTTTCAGCTATGTAACCTTGAAAATGTTACTTAATTCTTTTTTTTTAAATATATTTTATTGATTTTTCACAGAGAGGAAGGGAGAAGGATAGAGAGTTAGAAACATCGATGAGAGAGCAACATCGATAAGCTGCCTCCTGCACACCCCCTACTGGGGATGTTCCCGAAACCAAGGTACATGCCCTTGACCGGAATTGAACCTGGGACCCCTCAGTCTGCAGGCTGACACTCTATCCACTGAGCCAAACCAGTCAGGGCATACTTGATTCTTTTTTTACCACTTTTCCATGTGTAGAATGAGAGTAAATATAATACCAACTGCATGGAGTTTTCCCATGGGCTGAATAGATTGTAAAGAAGTTGGAAGAGTTCCTGGCTTAATACAAGGACATAATCAATGCTAGTTCTTATCATTGTTAAATGTTAATTTCAGCACATAGGTCATTTGTTCAAAGAGTTTCATGGCATCCCATAATCTTCAAATCAAACTTTCTTTCTGTCTTTCAAGGGAATCCAGTTCTTGCCCTTCTTGTATAATTGCTTACTCTCTACAAATACAAGCCACATGCCCTGGTAAGATTGTCTCTTGACCTGTGAATACCTCTTTCTGTGTACCTCTTTTAAAAACTCCTGCATACTCTAATTAATTAATATCCCCTTATTGAGTTTATCGATATCCCTTATTGATGGTAACAAGGATTTTGCATATTTCTCATTTTATTAACAATATGGTGCACATATTTATAAATATATTGACATTTAAATACCAATTTGATTATTTTATAATTTTCCAAATAATAATAATTTGAAGCTTATCTCAAAATTTAACATGTGGAGAATTGTTGTCAATGATTTAAGAAGATGAGTGTCGATTTATCTCCAACATATTAAAATGTCCTCAAATCTGGTTCAATGAAACAAAACAGTATAGAAATTCTCATCAAAACATACAACAAAGGTAAAGCAGAAAACCCATTAGACAGAAGGATGACACAAAATATGCATATTCTTAATGTATTAAAGGCCAATAAGAAAAATCAAACACTAACTAGAAATTTGTAAATATAACATTTGAATACGTCAAATTAACTATTTCTAGCAAAGCTGTTTCTATACACTGAGTGGCCAGATTATTATGATCTCTGAATGCATAATAATCTAGCCACTCAGTGTGTATCCTATATAATAAAAGGCTAATATGCAAATTGTCCTCTCGACCAGGAGTTCAACCAGCAGGCAGGCCAGCCAACCGCCCATGTCCCCTCCCCCTGGCCAGGCTGGCCGGACCCCACCCATGCACGAATTCATGCACCGGGTCTCTAATACACACACACACACACACACACACACACACACACACACACACACACACACACTGAGTGGCCAGATTATTATGCGTTCAGAGATCAAAATAATCTGGCCACTCAGTGTATATATTAGAGGCCCGGTGCATGAATTCGTGCATGGGTGGAGTCCAGCCAACCTGGCCAGGGGGAGGGAACATGGCAGTTGGCCAGCCTGCCTGTTGGTCGAACTCCTGGTTGAGGGGACAATTTGCATATTAGCCTTTTATTATATAGGATATACACTGAGTGGCCAGATTATTATGCATTCAGAAATCATAATAATCTGGCCACTCAGTGTATATTGATGGTAAAATAAATTTAAATTAGCCAAAAAAATACTGAACATTTTTATATTATTTATCAAAGATGTCAAAGGATTCATAACTTTCAATGCAGTAATCCCATTTCTAGTATTCTAACCTAAGTAAAAATGAAAAGAGATAGGAATTAAATATATCTGTAAGTATGTGCACCATATCATTAAAACAGTAAAAAAGAAAATCACAGTCCATGTTCTCCAACTGGGCAAGATTATTAGTCAGTATAGGGGTTTTATTTTTAAATAATGGCTAATGACAGGAGAAAGTGCTTGCAAATTTGCATGATATGACAAAAGCCAGGTAGCTCAAAATTATGAAAACTTAAATGTCACTTTCAAACCATATGTCACCCTCTCAAGAAACTAAACAAAACTATCAAAGACAGTAAAGGTATAGGACATTTTAATCAGCAGTGAAACAGGGAACAGCATCAGACACAAATGTCAAAGATTCTTGACTAGTGTGTTACAGATGGAGACAGATTGAAAGACAGACTCATACTGTTCTGTCCAAGAAAATGATGCAGAATGGCAGGAAGTATTAAAAAATTCTGGCATAACATCAGAGCCATCCCTGTTTCAGAGACAAGGTGAATAGTCAAGAGTTTTCTGCATGAGCAATGAGGACCTCGACTTGGGGTTTCTTTATTTGCACTGGATTAAACATAATCAGATGCAGCACCTGTGGACTTTTTGGAATATTTGAGGAAAGAACACTGGGACTGCACTTCTTTCTAGTGACTCTTCTCTCCGTAGAAGACCAGCCTGGATGTAGTAAGAGAAAATGGACATGCTCTTTATCCTCCCTAAGTCTCTGTTTCCTCATCTGTGCACTGGGAACAATAGTTATGCCTTCCTCATGGGGTGTTGAGGATGAAATAGGTAATCCTAAGCAAACTCAAACACATAGGAATATCTCCCTGGGTTTTGAAGATCATGACAATTATAACTGACAGTCTGGAAGTGTGAATTTTGAAGGTGTAGTGATCCACTGGATTAGAGAGATGGAACTAGTAAGGTTGGGCCATGGAGACTTGCCTGCACTAGTTGTGCCCTGTGGGGAAATTAGAGCAATAAGACTGGGCAGAAGGAGACGGTGAAATTCAAAGTAGCTGCAACTAGGGTTTCATGTGAAGCTTTGAAGATGCGATGATCTTTCAGAAATCACAAACCAGACATTGGGTAGGTGTGGACTGTCTTTGGACAGAGGTCTAGCTATAGGGGTTTGGAGATGGGGCTACTTTTGGTCCAGGGCACCTCCTAGGGAGGCTTGTGCTGGAGTACAGGCACTTCAGTCTAGGCTGGGTCTCAGAGCATCCACTACAGAAGATTCTGGGAACCCTTTAGCCACATCGATGTTTCTCTGTCTCTCTTGATCTCTCCCTTCCACTCTCTAAAATCAATAAAAATAAAATAGCAAAGATTTCCTTGGCATGGGCAGGGATTGAGGTGCTGCATTGTCCAGTGTGATGAGAATTCTGCCACTGGGGAGCTTTGCAGGGAGGGGTTCCTCCATGCTGCAGTCAGAGAAGAGCTCCATACCAGGTTGTGAACTCAGAGGAAGAGAGACCTTGCTGTGCTCTCTGGCTCAGCCTGCAGAAGCTAAAACCTTCAGAGCTGTGTGGTTGTCCACTCAGAGAAGTTTAAACCAACTTGTTAATGGATCCCTGCCAGTATTGTGTGTTCTATGGTTGGAGAAGATTTTAGAATATTTCATCTGTTATGTTGTCAGGATGAAACTTTTATATTTAATGTCAAAAAGTAAATTAACTTGTAGGATAAATCAACACAGTGAATATCTCAATATGATATTAGCTTTTTATAACTAATCAAAATATTTTTTAAAATGTTTTTATTGATTTCAGAGAGGAAGGGAGAGGGAGAGAGAGAGATAGAAACATCAATGATGAGAGAGAATCATTGATTGGCTGCCTCCTGCATGCCCCCTTCTGGGGATTGAGCCTGCAACCCAGGCATGTGCCCTGACCGTGAATTGAATCAGGGACCCTTCAGTCTGCAGTCCAATGCTCTATCCACTGAGCCAAACCAGCTAGGCCTCAAAAGATATTTTAAAGTGAAGATGGGTGGATATCTATACACATGAAAGCTTTTTGTCTGTTTACTTTTTGATACTGCAACTACACACACACACACACACACACACACAAAGGTGAGATGAGTTTTCATAAAATTTATTAAAATAGGTCATGCTTATTATAAGTAGACAATGGAAAAGAGAATGGTGATTTCCAGAGAACTCCTGAAAAGTAACAAGAACACCAATTGCAAAGGTGATTAGCAAATGAATTATTTCTCCTGTTTGAATGCTCAGTGGTAACAGTGATTTATTTGTTGAACATTGGTTGGGATAGCTGTTTGTTAAATGTTTTCAGAACCAAGATAAACACTCCTTAACAAAAGATCCAATCCAATTTCATGGATGTTATGCAAGTTGTCCTTACGCTAGAATAAAATATAATTCACCAAAGCCATATTGGTGCAGTAAACACAATTTTAACATATTAAGTGCCCAGCCTGTTTTGTCTTCTGGACAGAAAGTATAGTGTCAGTCACCAGTGACTGACTGGGTGCTTAACGTGTTAAACCATGATTATTTATATTTAACTTTATTTATAATGCTATTTTTTTAAAAAATAATTTTCATGTGAAGAAGAAAACTGTAGATTTTTCTAAGTTAGATTCTTAGAATACCAAACTTTAAATAGAGATGAGAACATATTTTGAAAAAGTAAATTTTCAGCAGGACACTTTGAGAGAGATCATACAATGATGTCTTCAATGGTTTTTGGTGTTGCAAAAAACATCACTCCTCTTTTAAAATGTAAGATTATCTTGGCCTGGCCAGTGTGGCTCAGTTGATTGAGTGTCATCCCAAGCACCAAGAGGTTGCTGGTTGATTCCCAGTCAGGGGTCAGGGCAAGTGCCCTGGTATGGACTCCACCCTAAGTAGGGGGTGTGCTGGAGGTGGCCAATTGATTGATATTTCTCTCTCATCTATGTTTCTCTCTCTCTCCCCCATCTCTCTGAAATAAAAAGAAAACTTTTTTTTTTAAATTAGCATTGTCCATAGGTGAATCATGGACACTAAAATTATCTATTTCATATATCTACACAAACTCTGAAAATTTGACTTTAACCAAAGAATTAGATAATTTTAAACATATCTGATGCACCCATCTAGGTGCTGGGAACATAGAATAAAATGAACAAAGCAGGAGTTCAGATTCCATGAAGATTACGTTCTATTTGGAAGACATCTACGATAAACAATCTTTAAAAGATGGACAAATTTCTAGCTCCCATATTTACACAAAGAGTGCTGATGTGTTGTTGAAGACCTCATGTTATGCAAAGCACTGTGATAATCAGTTTTAAGGTGGTGAATCTACTTACTGACCTTTCATACAGGCAGTAGCATGATGAACATGCATGTTTAGAAGTATGGAACACTGCCAAAATTCAGATATATAGTACCAGGCAGCTGGGGGTGAGGGGGTGAGGGTGGGATGTTCTGTGCCAATTTCTTAGCAATTGATTATATACACAATAAAGCATGAGTGATTTTCTATGGAAATCTGTGTAAAATTATGAAATCCTGCTCCACTTATGGGAGTGAGTCACCACTTGTACATTGATTCTATGGCTGCATCTTGATGGGAAGAGAGTTCATCCTTTATTAAGTCCAAGCCCTGTAATGCACCGCTGAAACTAGATAAAAGAGGGCTGTCACCACGATCCAAACACACACGCAGAAAAATTCCAGTGCTTCAGAGTCTGAACCAAGAAACTGCACAATAGAAGAAAGTGTTGAATCCAACGTATATCAAGTTCTCTTGCTAATCAAATATTCAAATGCCTGTTTAGTTGACATGAGGAATGAAGTGAAAGTTTGCAGTGCAAGAAGGTAACTTCTCTGAAGGGCTCTTACTCTAAAAGTTCAGACAGTCTAATTTTCACATTCAAAAGAAATGTGTATGCCAGTTCTTTTTCAAATTGAAGGATAGAAATTGCATCTTTGGCACTGTGTTCTTTCCTGTGATACTTTGCATCGTTGTGCATATTTAGAAAGCCAGAATTAACCCTTCAATTAGAAAAGAAATAGAGATAAATATATTTCAACATTGCTACCAGTTAACCTTTTCTGAATGGGTTGCTCAAAAATGAGATGTTACTAATAAATGTTAGAAGATCTTAAAGTCGTTGTATAAGAATTTACACATTTAATGCTAAAAGTTCACTGTAGTGCCCTGGGAAGTAGGCAGTAGTACAAACCCTGCTGTCAGTGTTCCATGAATATTAATCTTTTCTCAGTCAGTAGTAATTCAAATGGATTTGACGTCCATGTCTTTCTATGCTGCTATATGTCAGTTTTTCTTTTTGGCAGGTAGCTCTTGTAATGTAAGTTCCCGTTCTATTTAACTACTCCTGTATTTTCATCAGCATCATGCTTGGCTTGACCCTGAAGTCATCCCATATGCTTGATGCAGAGAACCTGAGTTATTTTGTTGATGTCTGCTACATGATTAATTTATACATTCTTAAATTCGGTAAATATTTTCTAAGTGGCTACCATGTCGAAGACAGTCTTCTGGGTGCTGGGATTATAGAATAAAATGTACAAACCAGAATTCCAGCTTTCATGAAACTTACATTCTAGTGGGAAAATATATGTGATAAAGAAGTAAAATGTATAGCCTGTCAAATGATAAATGCTCTGTAAAGCCAAGGAGGGAGAGAGTGCACAAGTAAGTAGGTGAGAGGAGACTTGCTGTAGTGCAGATGGTTAGTGCACGCATTGGAAATACAGTGATATTGGAGCAAAGACTGGAAAGAAGAAACAGGGTATGCAGGCCTCTGGGTGAAGGGAGTTCTGTATTCAGGAAATCAATGCAAAGACAGCATTAGAAGTGTGTCTGATGTGTTCAAGGAACAGCAAGAAATATTTAGCCTGAGTAAACTGAATGATAGATTTTCTCATTGCTGAGACTAAAGGGGGATAGGGTTTAGGTTGGGAATGAGTATCAGAATTCCAGGTTTGAAAGTATTCATTGTGAGATGTTATTTGACATCCAAACGGAGGTATCAAATAGCAGGTTGTATACTAGTATATCCATCTGGAGTTCAGGGAGATCTCTGGGCTGGAGATATAAATATGGGAGACCTCACTGTGTGTGTGTGTGTGTGTGAGAGAGAGAGAGAGAGAGAGAGAGAGAGAGAGAGAGAGAGAGAGAGAGAGAGAGAGACTGAAAATCATGTCATGAGGTTGGATAAGTGAGTATAATGAGAAAGAGAAATGGTCCAAGAGCAAATTTTGGAAAATATAAACTGGGGATTTCTAACTGGACTATGTGTACCCTGGGAATGTCCATGGAACTTTCTAAGAATTCAGGCTGAGATAGTTTGGGGGAAATCAATTTCCATGTTCTCAACATTGTTACAAGTAATCATGGCTAGAATTAATTGACCAGAGACCTTTCAGTTGAGCTCCAAGATGTTCTTATTTCCCATCTTCCCTTTCAAAATATTTTACCTTTATGCACTTTACGAACAAATGATACTCATTTCACACATTGTGAATCTTTCTGTGTTATATTGACCCCAGGGGTTAATAACTTTGGATTTCAAACAAAGAGAAATGTGAAAGCATGGATGTCTAATTGGAATCTAAAGACTGAGAACAAATTTTTATACACATCATGACATGGTTTCCAATTCTTCTATCACCACAAAATTGGATGAGACTTTAATATAGTTATTACCTAAAAGATTATTAAAGGTAATTTGTGATGATGAGTCATTTAATTTGAGGGCATGTAGTCTGAAAGATGATCAAAGGACTAAGTTTCATTTTTATAAGGAAACCTCTCCTATTCTCAGCTATGTGAATGGAGTTCCTTTGGGAGCACACATACAACAGTGAAAAAGAGGGATATGCATGGAGCAGAGTAATAATACATAATATTCTCTCATGGATAAATGAACTACAAAAAAGAAAGCTCCATACAACACATAAAGAAATACAAGTGGTTATATTGGAGAGGGAGACAAAGGTTGTGATGGGAAAGGGGAGGCATCCACGTTGCTGTGAATGTTGTCTTCCACCTGGCGGTTACATGAGGATGCATTGTGATAAATTATGAAGTTGTCTATCTCTGGTGAATTTTTCTAAAGGTATATTTCACAATATAATGGCTTAAAATGACACTAGGGTAAAATTCTGTGATGGGAACACAATAGAAAGAATCATTTAAGGAGAAAAAGGAAAAGCTTATAATTTCCTACTGCAAAAGAAATCTGTGTTCATGTACTGTAAGTGGATAAACTTATGCATCAATCTACTACAGTTGAATGATTCCACTGGATACATTTATAAATATGATGGCATGGTTTTATGGGAAATGATTGTATTTAAAATATGTTGGCACTTATAACTGTGCAACTATTTAACCTTAACATGAAAATATTTAGTTGTTAACTAAAAAACAAAATGGGCAAGAGGTACACAGATAGAAAGTTTGAAGACCACTGGTTTAGAGGTCAGGAAGTACAGTAAAGGATCCTGACACTGAATTGCCAATAGAAGAGAAGCAAAACTGGAAGCAATGTGTAAAAGGTGTATCTTTGAGAAGGGCATTTTCATCTCTGATCAATACATAATACCCTCAGAGTTTAGCTAAGATAAGGACTGAGTACTCACCACTGGATATAGCAACTAGTGATCATAGGTAACTTCGCCAAAAGCTCTTTGGGGAAAGTTGTTTGTGGGGCAAAGCCTAACTGAACTGTGTTTAAGCCACATTCCCCAGATGAATGTGGGTCAACCATTTTCACTCTTTGTGTTACTACAGTCATTTGAAATTTCAAGAAGAGCACATCGTTAGCCTTGGTTGGTTCATGTGCCTACTCCTTGGGTTGGGTGATTAGGGCTCAGTAATGCAGACAATGGTGCAATTTTATTATTATTTTTTATTGATTTGAGAGAGAGGAAGAGAGGAAGAGAGAGAGACAGAGAGAGAGAGGAACATTGATGTGAGAGAGAAACGTCAATAGGTTGCCACTCAAACATACCCCAACTGAGAATCAAACCCACAACCTGAGTATGTGTCTAGACTGGGAATCGGACACCCACTACCTTTTGGTGTACGGGGCAATGCTCCAACCAAATGAGCCACACTGACCAGGGCAACAGTGGTGCATTTTCGTTTTGTCTTTACTATCTGCCATGCAAGATAAAATGTCAGCTTCATTTTAAGAAGGGTGCCCATGGAGTTTGTAGGATTGGCTATCAACTTGGTTAGGGATTACTCGGGTAATTAGATCACAGCTGTTTATACCCATGGGAGAGAGAAAACATTCTAACATTCTAGGCCTGAGTCTGAAATTAAATGCCCTCCCCTGCAGGCCTGGTCACCCCCAATTGCCATCCCTTGCAGGCCTGGTCACCCCCAATTGCCATCCCTTGCAGGCCTGGTCCCCCACAACTGTCCTCCCCTGCAGGCCTGGTCACCCCTAACTGCCCTCCCCTGCAGGCCTGATCACCCCCAACTGCCCTCCCTTGCAGGCCTGGTCCCTCCCAAATGCCCTCCCCTGCTGGCTTAATCAGGGGCCCACAACTGCCCTTCCCTGCTGCCATCTTGTGGCAGCCATCTTGTGTCCACATGGGGGCAGCCATCTTGTGTGTTGGAGTGATGGTCAATTTGCATATTTCCTCTTTATTAGATAGGATTCTTTTAATCTTTTTCAATTTACTTATATTTCGTGCCATTTTAAGATTAAAATATAGGTTTAATGAAATATAAATTTGATAAAATTGAACAAATAGTGCTCTTTTTGGTTTGCCTTATATCATTAAATATTTTAAAATTTGAAAAGAGCTATATAAGTAATAGAGTTGGATCTAAATATCACATTAAAAAGATGCTAAGAGTATAGTAGAAGTGATAGCATTTTATCACATAAAATACTTTAAATATTTTTATGATCTGATAATTTATTTAGGGGGCCCTTTTACATTGTTCAAACGCAATATATAAAATCCATAGTTCATTTCTAAATTTAAGTATTACCTTACAAAATTTGTTGATAATTTCAGTTACTACTGTCTCTGCAGAGCAAAATTTTTAAAGGTGAACTTTATTCAGACAATAAACTACCTAAACTTTATAAAGTAATTTACTTTGGCATTATTGTCAGTGAAAAACAAATTATGTGAAACATTATCATAAAACATTAGTTATGGGAAAATTTTTCTCTCTGAATATTTAGTACTTTATGAATTATATATTTTATTACTAATGTAAACATTTCCAACTTGTCAACAAAACACTCAACCATAATACATAATAATAATGCAGTAGTCTTTGATATTTTTCCTTCTTTCAATCAAATAAAAACCAAAACCACAATTTTATACATGATGTCCAATTTTTCTGAATTAATGTCGAGGTCAGGATATGAGAATTGGTATATTTATGTATCAGTTTGTTCATTTATTTATACTTCTTAAATATTTATACATGTTCATTTGTTCTCTTATGCTGAGCTGGCCTGGTTATGCTTATTGTTAAAAATTTGCATATGGATTATGATGGTATCCATTTTATAATTGTACAAAATGAATCAATGAAGACAGACCAAATGTGAGTCTCCTAGTCCTGCAAGGGCCAACCTTGATACTCATAATTGTGTTGAGAGAAAGAGTCATGAGAGTGAGGAAGCAAAACAATCCAGCCAAGCTAAACATCTATCTAGAAAAGAAGTGTAGGCAGCTATCAACACATCCTATATAATAAAAGCCTAATATGCTAAGTGTCTGACTGTTCTTTTGATCAGTCACTGTGATGTGCACTGATCACCAGGGGGTAGATGCTCTGTCTGGTAGGTTAGCTTGCTGCTGGGGTCCAGCCAATCGGGACTGGGCGAGATGGTCCGGACATGCCCTGGAGCCCTCCCGCGGCCCCTCCGATCTTGCACCAGAGGGGTCCCTCAGTCTGGCCTGCACCCTCTCACAATCTGGGACCCCTTGGGGGATGTCAGAGAGCCAGTTTCGGCCTGACTTCTGCAGGCCAGGCTGAGGGACCCCACCGGTGCATGAACCCATGCACTGGGCCTCTTGTGTTGATATAAAGGGGGTCCCCAAAACATGTATACATACTTTAACTGCTGATAATTCACTTAATTTTTCACAACTTTTCAGGTTTAACTGATTTGAAATAATGGGTGAAGCCAGACCA
Source organism: Plecotus auritus (assembly GCF_963455305.1). NCBI lineage: Eukaryota > Metazoa > Chordata > Mammalia > Chiroptera > Vespertilionidae > Plecotus > Plecotus auritus. Next base: position 237,408,921 of record NC_137770.1, on the reverse strand, counting down.
AGCTTTGAACAAAGAAAATATATCCACTAGACTTATTTATAGGAATACATCTATTTATATAAAAGGCTAATTAATATGTTAAGTGTCTGACCATCCGGGTAATGATGTCATGTAGCAATGCTCAGCTTCCTATCCTTAGCAATGACTAGCCTCCTTACAGTTTCTTCAGCCCAGGAACATGACTTGCTTTATAGCCAGGTACAAACATTTTACACTGTAACCAAATGTCTGTGAAGTGTTTTCCCATGCCTCATCTCATTTTATCCTCACAGAATTCCTGGAGTAGGTAGATAGGAGGCTCGATGGAATCCTATTTTCTTTTCATTAGCCAGAAAATGGAGATTTAGAAGCTTAAAACTTGACCCGACTGAAAAGAAGTAAGACATGGTGGACCTTGAAAATGACTTCAGGTTTTCTCACTGCACAGGTTATAGTCAAACACTGTTGCAGTTAAATATTTTACCATTTGTTCTCCCTGCGTGATCTACAAAAATAACTGCTTTGTGTTGATATTTACTGCTGTGTTGCTGACAATTACCTGAAAGAGAAGTTAGGATTGGAAAAAGTTTAGCTACATCAGAAAGCAGGTCTAATTAAACAAGTTTATTCTATATATATATAAAAGGCTAAGTTGACTTGCACATGCATGATACATTTAAAGCGCTTGCTGGCACCAATCACACATGTGTGTTTTGATCTGTCGTTGTCAATCGTGAATTTGGTTGACACTTCTATTATAGAGAAAGGACGAATAGCAATATTAAAATATTCTAAATAATTTCCTTTCAATGTGCACAAATTCATGCACCAGGCCACTAGTAAAAGATAAAGTTTATGGTAGAAAACCAGCAACAGTTGAGGAATTAAGGGCCCAAAATACAGAATGAAATGATTTTTTATGTTTGCAATTCCATTGCTTCATGTCATTAGCAGTGCCTGGATCAGAATGGCCATCAGTTTGAAAACAGGCATTGACAAAAAAATTATTCATTTCTGTAGGTCCTTTTAAATTTTTTGAAATGGACTGTGTGTTAATAAACACTTGATAATCGTTCAAAGTGTGTATACATTTTTTGGGACACCCTATAGATTTAAAAAAAAAAAACAACCCTAGAACATTAGTAAGAAAATTGTACAACTAGAGAAAATATAAGCCCAAATTGTAAATTTTTGAGACTTTTAAAGGTTTAAATGACACCCAGTTCCCCGCCTTTTAGTAGGCACATTGCAGAGTGCAAATGCTATGAGCCCACAAGGAAGACATGTTCCAATATAATGCCCAATGCAGATGACAAGTATGGCAGAGCCAAGGATCATGGAGAAAACTAATGGACTTGACACTCCCCTGCAAGGGAGCAAAATTGGGGTCCAATTAAGGAAACATTGTATTCCATTCTCACCTCCCAAGAGAGAAGATCCTGGCCACCTCTGCTTCTTGGGATTTCAGGATAGCTGTGGATTGGGTTAGCATCTTTTATTCTTACTACTAGTGGCCTGGTGCATGAAATTCGTGCACGGGGAGGGGGGTGTCCCTCAGCCTGGTCTGCACCCTCTCCAATCTGGGACATCTCTCTCACAATCTGGGACCGCTGGCTCCTAACCGCTTACCTGCCTACCTGCTCACCCCCACCAGCCTTCTCGCCCCCAACTGCCCCCCACTTGCCAGCCTGATTGCCCCCAACTTCCCCCCCCCACCAGCCTGATTGCCCCAAATACCCGCCCCCCTGGCTAGCCTGCTGACACCCAACTGCCCCCCCTGGCCTGCTTGCCCACAACTGCCCCCCCCCACCGACCTGATTGCCCCTAACCACCTCTGCCTTGGCCCCGCCACCATGGCTTTGTCCAGAAGGACATCCAGAAGGTCTCCCGGAAGGTCTCATGGTCTAATTAGCATATTACCCTTTTATTAGTATAGATTAGCACATTGGGAGTGTTTAGTGCAGTTACTCTGTCGCTGTTCTGCTACTGTGTAGAGAGCCTGGAAAAATAATTCCTGTGTTCAAGAGTGTCTGCAGCAAGAGAAATCACCCTATATTTGATATGGAGTGTACTGCATTGTACCCAGAGAGCTGGGGCTTTGAACTTGATGCCATGGCAAAATGGGACTTTTGGACTGACTTCTTTCAGGGTCAAGTATATGTTGCCTATGGGAGGTAGAGTGAGTTGAATATCTGGTAACCTGAAGGACAGAAAGTGAGGGTTTGTAATGTTGTCCATCAAATATTTCCAGCTTTCAGCCTCCTTGGCATGTGGAGGACTATATATCCTCTCCCACTTTTTTTAGTGAATTATGTGACCGAATCTGGACAGTGGGTTATGATGGGAGAAGGGTGTCATTTTCGGGATGGAGCTTTTCATTGTGGTATAAGACTCAATGACTAGCCATGTCTGAGATAGTGGCTGCTCCATTAGCCTTAGTCTAGAGAGAGTAGCATGAAGCAAAGCTCAGAGCCAACCCCCAACACACAGGAAGATGAGTGAGAGATAACTTTTGTTGTTATAAACCATTAAGGGATGGAAATTGTTTATTACATTATAATGTAGACTTTCTTTATGGTTATAGGGACAGTAAACATACTGGTTTCTGTAATTAAAATAAAGCATTTTCTAAATTAAATGGTTAAACATTTAATGGTTAAACTGCTTGAGGATACATTACAAATCAAGAATATTATCTTGTTTATTTTTTTAAATATATTTTATTGCTTTTTTACAGAGAGGAAGGGAGAGGGATAGAGAGCTAGAAACATCGATAAGAGAGAAACATCGATCAGCTGCCTCCTCCACACCTTCCACTGGGGATGTGCCCACAACCAAGTTACATGCCCTTGACTGGAATCGAACCTGGGACCTTTCAGTCCGCAGGCTGATGGTCTATCCACTGAGCCAAACAGGTTAGGGCTATCTTGTTTATTTTTGAAGTGTGTTTGCCCTATGATGAAATGGAATACCTTTCCTTGTGAAAAGCAGGTTACCTTTTAAATAGGGGATCCACTTACAGTATTTACAGTTACAACCAGTGCGCAATGACTTGGGAACAATGGAAGTTAATGTGGCGTTTTACTTCCCATCTCTCCCCGGGATACTTGGCACTTTCTCTCAATCTTCTGGTTGCTTTCTGAAAACAGCTGGAACTTAATTCTTAAAATACAGAGAGACAACATTGTCCTACAGCTTTTAATTGCCAAGTAAGCAGTTTCAATTTATGAATTCATCTAATATGTGATTTAAAAGGGAGTTGTTGTTTGTTTTTTTTGTTTTGTTTTTTTTAAAAAGGTTTTTACAAACTATGAGTACCTCTTCACTTTCATTACCTGAGTAGATAGGGTTAGTAAGTTTTAATCTACAGCCATAAATAAAAATAAACTAGAGACCCAGTGCATGAAATTCGTGCATGGGTAGGGTCCCTAGGCCTGCCTGGTGATCAGGGCCAATCAAGGCCTTTCAGCTGCCAGCCGGGCCTGCCTTCGCTCCACTGCCCCCTGGTAGTCAGCACACGTCATAGCGAGTGAACGAACTCCCGGGAGAACTCTCAAGGGGACACTTTGCATATTAGCCTTGTATATATATAGATATAGTTATATAATAGTTAAAGGAAAGTAAAATATTTATTTTGTAATATCTCTTATCTGTGTAAATTTAATAATATTAGATTATGTTTATAGGGATATCAAGCAGATAATTACATGAAATATTTTCATTATAAATAAATAAAAAGGTACTGATTAGCCAAAAAGTATAAGCATCAAAATACCAAAATATCATATGTATGTGTCAGAAATATATATAGAGATAGTATATACATACTATATATATAAAAGCCTCAATGACCTTTACCACCAAATAACTGGACGATTGGAATGACCGGTGGGCCAGTTGCTATGATGTACACTAATCACCAGGGGGCAGATGCTCAATGCAGGAGCTGCCCCCTGGTGGTCAGTGTGCTCCCACAGCCAACCTTCTGCAGCCCCTTCTCCCCCCTGCTGGCCTGCTTGCCCTCACCTTTCCTCCCCACTGGCCTGCTCACCCCCAACTGCCCCCCTGCTGGCCTGCTCACTCCAAACTGCCCCTCCCCCCCGCTGTCCTGATCACCTCCAACTGACCCCCACTGATGGCCTGCTCACCCCAACTGGCCCCCCTCCTGGTCTGCTTACCCTCAACGGCCCCTGCCATCCCATTCTGGCCTGATCACTCCCTGGCGACCCAAGGTCCCAGCCTCTCCTTTTTTTCTTTTTCTTTTTTTTTTTTTTAAGTGCCTCCTTGAGAAGAGGCCAGGGCGGCTGGAAGCAAATATCTAGGATTTATTTATCTTCTATAATTGAAACTTTGTAGCCTTGAGCGGAGGCCAGGGCCAGCCAGGGCTGGCGGGAAGCTTGGCTTCCTCCATTGCCTGGGGCAACCCCAGCCTCCTGCTTGCTCCAGCTCTATGGCTGGCTGCCATCTTGGTTGGGTTAATTTGCATACTCGCTCCTGATTGGCTGGGAGCATGGCTTATGGGTGTAGCAGAGTGATGGTTAATTTGCATGTTTCTCTTTTATTAGTGTAGATTCCTCTACATGCATTGGCAATTAACTATCACAGTCTTATAATTTTTCTAAAACCATCAAACTTAAGTTAGAAAGCATAAAAGAAAAGAAAAATATATTTTCTTTACCTATAATTTTATTCTTTCATTATTTTTCTTCCTACCAGGTATTCCTTCTTTTATCATTTCCTTTTGTCTTAGAGAACTTCCTTTAGCTCTTCTATTAGAGTAGGTCTGTTGCCAAGACAAATTTTCTTCATCTGAGAATGTCTTGACATCCCCTCCACCATCTTAATGGCATCACTTAATTATCTTTTCTCATTCAAGTTGTGGTTTTCCCTGTTCTGGGTAAGATGAATGACTTTCCTAATGTATCCTGGACATTGTGTTTGTTATGGCTAGGAGGCTCTTGAGACTGTTTAAACCTTCTATTTTAGCTTGTAGGCACCATGTTTGCATTTAGCGCATAGGTTCTGGCCTAGTTCTGTGGGCTCTAGTACCAGTGACAGTTAAGTTTTCATAGCCTTTTTGATGCAATTCTGACCTGTTTCACTGTCTTGATGCTGCTCAATTCCTACTTGTGCTAAATTAATATCCTGGGTCATCTTCTGCCAGTGTGGGGAGGAGAGCCAGAAGATGCTGAGCATGGGTCTCATGCCACTGAGTGGAGGGCAGGGGTGGATCACTTTGCCTGAATAATAAGTGTCTCAATGATTATGCAACTGTGGTTAGGTTGGTCCATGGGGACTTAAAAGATGCTCTTCAGCTGGATCTCAGCCAGCTGGTGCCCTAGGTATGAACAGGTCTTGGGGTTCTCCAGGAGATCTCTCTTAAGCTTTCCCTTTCCCACCACTATGTGAGATAGAAAGAAAACCTGGGAAACTGCAGTGTTGTCATTCCTTAGGTCCTGAGCTCCACTGCTGGTCCATGTTCTTTCCAGCTCTCTGAGTCCTTTTATCATTGGCTGTGAAATTATTTCCCAGGGCATTCAGTTGTCCTCAGAGGGGAGGTATGGGGCTATGTGAGCCTCTAACATCTTGTTCCAGAACTGGAAGTCTCCAAGTGCTTTACATAATAACATTTAATCTATACAACTCCTTTGAGATTGGATATTATGCAATCCCTTATTTTCCACATATGATAGGTTATAGAAAACAAATTAAAATTAATAAGATCCCCGCAAAAGCACCAAGGAAGAGGAACATATAAGTGAAACACATGCACATGCACATGTACATGCATACATACACACACAAAAAAAATAATTATGACCATGATCCTGAGTGGATTTACAGTTATTGTACCTACTTTAAATGCAAAATAAATCAATTTGGAATGAATGAGCAAGTTTTTGGAAGTTACTTCATTTTGACATGCTTTTTTTGAATGACATTAGAATTCACATTTTATTTTTCATTATATTGCTTAGGAAATCATACATGGGAATATTTTTCACTGTTATGCTCACAAATAAGAACACAGCTTTATGAGTTGCTATTTCTTACAAAAGAAGATACCACTAGTTAGCAAGACCTAAAGCAACATTTTTAGGTTTTCAGACATTTGTTCAAAAATTAAACTTCTTTGTTTATACTTGCAGATTCTTCTTTATATAATGTTTTTACCCTCAATTTACATGGACTTGTTGTGGAATTTATACAGTGTTTGGGTGGAAAAATATTCCTTTTGTCTAATGTAACTAAGGAGAATGTATCTTAGTCACAGAAAAGAAATGAGGTAATCCTATTAATATGGACAGGAGATGAAAGGGTTGACTCAAGTCAGATTATATTCACTCTAGTAATTCTCTATTAAATATTTTAATATTGTTTTTTTGCATTTATCATCCTCAACTAAAAATAATAACCATAATGCAAATAGGAACATTAATACATTATTTTACAGTTTATGTAAGTTTATGTATATAGTTTTAATTTCATTTTGATAAAATTCCTTCATGAACTGGTGAGAGGTCTAGTTCTTTGGACCCTGGCTGGTTGGATTATGATCTTGGCTCTAGCCTTTCCTAGCTGAGTGACCTTGGACATGTTACTCAACCTTTCTTGGCTTTATTTCCCTCATCCCTAAATTAATGTGGGTAAGTTACTCACCTTTTTGTTTTCAACTTCATCGTCTGTAAGATGATACTGTTTTCAAGGATTATTAAATGAGGAAATAAACAGAACACTTGGAATAATACCTGCATACAGGAAATAATAGATGTTACTTATTATCTTCGATACGTGGTCAGGTCATGTACAAGAGGCAACTGATCAATGTTTTTTTCTCTCCTCTCTCTCTCAAATCAGTAATAATAATAAAAAAGTTTAAAAAGAAATAGAGTGGTAGATAATCCTGAGGAAGACATTCACTGCTTGTCCCAGTGATGCCACTTTGGAGGTCAAAGCTCTTTACAACATCCCTTCGAATTTTAACACAACCCTTTAGGAAACTGACCTCGTGCATTGAATAACCACCACTTTGGACTAAGGCCAAATTGGCATTGCCACGTGTTTGTGTATTCCCAGTGAGCGAAAAATGGTTTCTACATATTAAACTTAGCAAATGATTTGATGATAGGAAACAATTTGGGCCCAATTATATAAAATGGTACCTCCTCAAAAAGAATTCCACAATTTTCATTACTAGATCTGTATTACTTCAATAAATTATAATCAATTATGTTTTTAATTACAACAGTAAAACATTTGTGGAAATGTGTTTTCTTTATTATATTAAGTGTACACCTAATATTCTTGATTTTGACTATAGGCCTGCAAAGCCTAAAACACTTATCTGGTTCTTTACAGATAATGTTTGCACCTCTTGGGCTAAGACACTAATGTGACTCTGTATGAGAAAATGGCTTTTTGGCCATTAGGTAGGCATTATTTACTTTTAACTATATATTTTTCCAATAGCGGTTATGAACTGCCTCTGTTTTTCAGATTTGATTTACATCTAAAATATATATTATTTAGCTTTGGGATTTACAAATATGTATTTTTAGTTTATGCTAGACTACAGCAAATTTCTTTGTACTTTTAGCATAATATGATGACCCTGTAGGAGAAAGGTCGACCTTTCTGAAATTAGCAGAAGGAGCCTGCAGAAGGTTTGAGGGGCTCCTGTCCCTTCCCTCTGAAATAACACAGAAGCATCTTTTCTTTCTGTGCAAAGTCAGAAGGCACATTATTAGATTTAGTAAGTCAAAGATTAGGCAATTTAAAACTATTTATAACTGTATTTCCTTTGCCTCCATGGTTAAATTCTTGCAAATTTATTTTAACCTCATAAAACCATTAACATTTTCCCTGTGTACTTTCCCTTGGGCCTTTAAATGTTAATGAGTTTTTTAACTTGCATCATTGAGTATTAACTATTTCTTTTGCATTTTTTGTTGTTGTTCTTGCCCAAGAATCTTAACGTATTTAATGTTCAAATGTCACTTGACTCCACCTTCACCTCCATAATATACTTTTAATTAGATATAGAACAAGTCCTGAACAGCACCCTCAAATCACAGAACTTGAGATAGTTTATTATGATGTTTATAAAATGGGATTTGGTGTCAGACTCGAACACTGATTCCTACTTTGCCACGTACTAGCTGTATGAACATGACCAACTTGAGCCCCGTTTTCTTAACTGTAAGTGGGGGATAAAAATAACCTATAACTCAGAGGATTGTTGTGAGAATTAAAAGTGATTGTCCAGTGTTTGGAACACAGACATTATTTATTAACTATAGTTGTATTATTACTGAGAACTGGGGAGGATTTATGGTTTAACTGGTCTATCCCAAAATTGCAGACATGAGAAAAACTGAGGCCAGAAAAATCTTAAGTGATAGATCTTCATAGCTTCCCAAGAATTCCACTTAGCAACACACCAGGTTTCACACTTTTTAAAAATATATACATTTTTATTGAATTAAAAGGGAGGAAGAGAGATAGAGAGAGAAACGTCAATGAGAATCATTGATTGGCTGCCTCCTACACGCTCCCTGCTGGGGATAGAGCCTGCAACTTGGGCATGTGCCCTGACCAGGAATCAACCATGACTTCCTGGTTCATAGCAGGGCAAGGTTTCACACTTTTCTTTTCTTTTTTTTTTTAATCCTCACCTGAGGATTTTTTTCCATTAATTTTTAGAGACAGTGGAAGAGAGAGGGAAAGACAGAGAGAAATATTGATGTGAGAGAAAGACATGGATTGGTTGCCTCCTGCCTGCACCTTGACCAAGGTCCAGACTGGGGAGGAGACTGCAACTGAGGTACATACCCTTGACAGGAATCAAACCTGGAAACCTTCGGTCCCTAGGCCAACACTCTATCCACTGAGCTAAACTGGCTAGGGCCACACTTTTCATTTTAATTTCACTAAACCTAACAAGTTATTGTCTGGCAATGGAAAACCAACTTCAACCCTTCCAAAGAGTATTGTGGGACATCATTATTATGAAACCAATCTTATCCATGTCCACTCTTTTGTTCATGAAATCCTGTAGGCCTGGGCAGGGCTTGATATTCTATTCTTCAAGTATAGCCTCAGCCCCACCATTCCCAGGGTTTGCCAGGCCTTCCTACAAAAAGCTACTTGTGACCTAGCTGGTTTGGCTCAGTGGATAGAGCGTTGGTCTGCGGACTGAAGGGTCCCTGGTTTGAGTCCAGTCAAGGGCAAATGCCCAAGTTGTGGGCTCGATCCCCAGTAGGGGGCATGCAGGAGGCAGCCGATCAATGATTCTCTCTCACCATTGATGTTTCTATCTCTTTCTCCCCCATCTCCCTTCCTCTCTGAAATATATATATATATATATATATATATATATATATATATATGTAAAAGTTATTTGTCATAGTAGCAGTTAGTGGAAATATCTAATCTAGATTCACATTGCATATAGGTAATTTTAAAATGTTCATTTGTTAGTAGCAGTAATGATAAAAATAACAATATTGCCCTTTATTTAATGAGCACCTAGCTCCCTGCCAGACACTGCTGTTGATTTGAGAGATATCATGTTTTCCTATTTAACAAGTTTAATTTTATTCACATCTTGTTACCATTAAAGGTTAATTCATAAAAACGTTTTTTGCTATTCTAACATCCTTTGCCTCTCATCATCTCTTGCAAATAAATTCCCACTACATAGCAGAAATATTACAAGTTACATTGCAAATGGAACACGTAGAGCATCTTTTAAACCTTTAAAATATGGCTTATGAACAATTTTACACAACAGGGTACCTATTGATATGTTACATATTAACAGATCTATGGTACCATATGGATAATCAGATTTCTTTGATAAAGATGGAGTTCGCATTTTTCTCAGGAAGGCTATTAGGGGAGTGTCTATAGTGTGGAATTTCACTTTACAAAATAGATCTTGAGTATATCATTTTTAAATCAAACCAGAAACTAGACCAGCTCTGGGAAAACACTCATATTTACCGTATGCATCATGCAAACTGGAGAGATAGTATCTTCATCTTCACAATAATCATGAAAAGTATCATCCCCATTTATAGGAAATATTAAACTGGGGAAAAAATAAGTATAATAAATGTTTTTACTGGCTGAGAAATAATAGTTGGTGCAGCTTGCTGAGATGGGAGGCTCTTTCCTCTTCTCAAGGTCACGGCTTTGGAATAGGAGCCTAAGCTCTGGTGGGGCTGTACATGAAAATATTTTGGTGCCCCCTAGAGGTTATCCAAAGAGTGCCAGTGTTTAATGCTAGTGAACTGAAGCCAGCCAGTTCAGCAGGTGCTACCTATGGTGCATTACAGGCTCGATTCTCAGTACAGGCTCAGGTACAACCTCAGAGAAGCTCCCAGAGAGCAGTGGCTCTCAGACTTCAGTGAGTATTAAAACCATTTGCAGGACTTCTTAGAACTCAGATTTCTGGTCTCCGCCCCTGACTTTCTTATTATGTGGGTCTGAGGTGGGGCCTGAAAATTTGCATTTCTAACTACAATCCCTGGTATTTCTGAGGCTGCAGGTCCAGGGCCCACAGTCTGAGAACCACTGCCCTGGAGAATCATCTCAAAATTTAAGCCAGTTGCAGAAGCTGGTTGGGTTCCAATATCTTTGGGGCGCTGGTGCTGTGGATATTCTCTCCCTCCTGCTCCCTTTAGATGACCATATACAGTCATAGCAGTATATCTTCTGCCCAAGGAGCCATTTCTGACCAAGTACAGATATCTTGACCTCTGGGAGTTCCAGAGGTTCTATAATAGGGTTGATTGTAGGAGAACCAATTGGGATTTGAGATCAGAGAACTCAGATTCTGATTTCAGCTCTGCATTGAATCAGACCTGGCCAAAGACCAACATCTTCACTTGAACTCAAATAAAATAGCAACTATCTAGAAGTACACTGTGGTTTTAACCCTATCCAATGGCTTGGCACTTAGGAGAAGTAAAACAAATTTTGGTTCAATTTTAATCTTTAATGATCTCAGGGTTCCATATCTATATTGTCAATACAGAGATATTATGAAAAATTCATAATTAACATGGACATCTTTTGCAACAATGCAAGATCATAGCTTGAAAGCAGTTAAAGCAACAAAATTATTCTGTAAGTTTCATGAATTTGATACTAATACTGTTATTTACCTTTGTTTTAACTCATATTTACCTTTTTCAGCAATTCTCTTCTATTTTCCTTTCCCCCTTATATCCCAATTTCATGAACTCTTTTTTTCCAAAGAAAATGCAAATAGAGGAAATGTGTTGCTCTGTATTTTTTAAAAACTGTATGAGTTCTTAAGTGTCTAAATTGTTTACTAAATTACTTTAGTAACTGGATTTTTTTCTCAACGTAATAGGAGACTTGAATGTTGACTCTAGTGGATTCCACTTCTGGTTAATCCAGGTTAGGATTTATGGAGACCCCATGTGGTGACAAGAGGCACCACAAAAGGCTTCCTTCAGGAGGGGGGAACAGAGTCAAAGAGAAACTCAGAACTCATTTGGGAGCAACATAGAATTAAGGCCTCGAACTTAATGGTAGTGAAGCAATGTAAAGTCTCTAAAAAACACATTGTAATAATTCTGAAGAAACAATACAAACTATTTGTAAAAATGAGAAATCTGGTCACTCATGTAGGAATTTCCCTTTATTATCTGAAAAGTTGATGACACAGAGAAATTAATGTGCCATGTCTCTCATGGATTAGTTGCAATCTTCCTGTTTTTTCTTAATGAAATCCATTGGACATACCTTCTTATTTAAATTTGCATCAAATTAAACTATATGTTTCTATAGGCCTGTTGCTCTGAATGCTACTTTCAGCTCTTTTCTCCATTGTACACAGAATGGAAAGCAAGCCAGAGAAAGAATCGAACTTGAACTTATGTCTATGACTTGCCTTGTGCAATGATACACATAGCATTATTTGTGAACTAGAGGCCCGGTGCATGAAATTCATACAGGGGGCAGAGGGGTGTCCCTCAGCCCAGCCTGCGCCCTCTCGCAGTCCAGAATCCCTTGGGGGATGTGTGATGCGGGGAGAGGGCTAAGCCTGCAGTCGGACTTCTTAGTGCTGCAGTGGAGGCAAGAGAGGCTCCTGCCACTGTGGCTGCAATTGCCAGCCATGAGCCCGGCTCAGGGCTTCTGGCTGAGCGGTGCTCCCCACTGCATTGAGCGTCTGCCCTCTGGTGGTCAGTGCACGTCATAGTGACTGGTCATTCTGCAGTTTGGTCAATTTGCATATGAGCCTTTTATTATATAGGGTATTGGAATACCAGATATGTGTTGTTGGTTTGCAAAAAATAAAATAGAGAAATGATTCTATGTGGTGGATAAAGTTGAACATAAATCATCTTGTTGCTAAGAAGGTATCAAAATGGTGAAATTAATGAATTTAGTGTGGTAGTAAACATATTTCAACCATATGATTCACTAGTACAGACTAAAGACAATTCACTGGGAATAGAAGGGGGACAGAGAGAAATGGGAAAATTCTTCATCAATGATAGGTACTTGTTCTTTATCTCATGTTCCTTTAAAGAAAATGTGAATATGGCCTCCACTTTCTCCTCCTTAAGAACTTTAAGCTAAAATCTAGAAGGACAAATGAGAGTTAATAAATGTCTGGAATTCTTTAAAAGAACCAAGCAATGTAAATCTGTGGCATTAAAATGAGTATCCTAAGAGTACCTTGTCTTTGGAAATGTCCTCAAAATGCCCTTAAAGTTTTCGAGGGCAGGCAAAATGACATAGGTAGAGGTAGCCATTATGAAAAGACATTTTGCATGGACACAGACTACATTTAGTGAAGGCCTGAGGAGGGGCCTGGAGTGAGGTAGAAGGGGGCCAAGGGGGGAAGACATTTTGCAAAACTTAAGTAGGAGCAATGTTAATGGGGATAATGGAGAAACTTCAGATTGAGTATATTATTGTGTTAAAGAAATCAGTCAGTTTCAGAGTTCCTACTATGTGTCCAGCTTATTGTTAAATGTTGGACATAAAAAGGGAAATTGGACAGATCCTATTTCTTTCAAATGGGTGACAGATAATTATACAAATAATTATCACACTGTGAAATTGGCATTAGGCTGGGGGCTTGCACAAATTCCCCTGACAGCCCTGATGGAAATGGGACAAAGAAGGGTTAGGTGAGGCATTTAAATTCATGCAAAGTTATTGATGGATTTATATGTCAACAAACCAATAGTGACATTGGTTTAGTTGGGGCGGGGGGCGGGGAACTGGAGGGTGGCAGCAGTTGCCAGACACGCATCACATTAGAAAGACAAAAAGAAACCAGGAAATTCTCTTCCAAGACCTAGTGGGGAAAAATATCCATAACTTCCTTCTGGTGCAATGTGCTTGCTAGGAATTTATTTTTGCCCTCGTTATTAAAATCACACACATACTCAAGCCCTTAGAGTTTTGTGAGCATATTATATATTCAAGATTATCAACTGAGCATGGTATTGTCAAGTGTGTGATTATAAGGAAAGGGTTAAACGGAAGGGGTTGTTTCAGACGTGGGAAGGCTGGCTAGAAGGTTGAAAAACACCGTTTTCTTACTTGCAAAAACTCTGAACTTTTAAGCTCCCCAAAATACACGTGTGTGTGTCTGTGAGCGCAGGCAGATCTATTTCGGTAGGATTTAAAAACAATTTTTTAAAATCATGCTCTCTCTGTATTGCTGCGCTGCAAACACGGAGCAGCCCCCTGAGGATCGCGTGGCCAAAGCTGCAGCAGAAGCACCGACTGGCAGCGCTGTTTACGCCGCTTTCCAAGCCGCCCTCTCCCCATTCCCCCACCGGGAGCCACCATCTCCGAGCCTGGGTCACCTCTGGGGACCTGGAGCTGGGGGCGGGGGCCCTGGAACCTGGTTCCTCCGGAAAACTTTGCTGCGCGTGGGAGCGAGGGCTCTAGTCGTGGTGCATGGGAACGCGCCACCAGGCAGCCGCCTCCGCCCGGCGCTCGGCTGTGGCCCTACCTCTCTGGGCCGGCGAGGTGCGGGCTCCCTGTGCGCAGCCAGTGGGCGGGGTCGGCGGCGCGGGGCGGGGCTGAGGGTGGGGGCACGGCTGGGTATATAAGGCCGGTGGCGCCGGTTTAACTTCTGACTTGGGGTTATTTATTTGGGGAGCGCACGAACCGCACAGGCTGGTGGAGGTGGTGGAGGTGGTGGTGGTGGTGGTGGTGGTGGTGGTGGTGTTGGCGGCGGCCGCAGAGGCTGCCACAGACGGTGATAAAAAAAAAAAAAAAAAAAAAAGGCAGCAGTGAGTGATGGGAGCATCGTGGCTCCCGGGCGCAGGCTGGAGCTGCGGAGTTTTCGGGGCGCGGCAGGAGTGCTGAGAGAAAGGGGAGCGTCCGGGACCCAGCAGCCGCTCTGGAGGCGCTGGCCGGCTTTTTGTTCGGCTGTGCTCAGCGCCAGGCAGCCCAAGTGAACAACTCCAGTCACAACAGCAATCCACCTTCCCGCAGCCGAAGGAGACTGGACTGCCGCGTCCATCCTATTGTTTAGACACTTGCCAGGAGCTCCGGAGTCAGCGGAGCCACCAAGTCCTCCCTCCTGGTCGCCGCCTTCCCTCGCCCTCACTTCCCATCCCAGAGAAGGACGAGCCGAAGCAGCCAGGAGAGGAGAAGGGGCTGGAAGGAGACGGGCTGCCCCGGACTGGACTGCGGCCGCCGAGTCAGGTGCAGCGCCAGGAGCCAGGCGTCGCGACGGCGGCAGGAGGACTCCCTCCGTGGCCGCGGCAGACGGGATTCTGAGCCTGGGAAAAGTTCCTTACTTTGAGAAGGAGGACCCACTTGTGGGCGGCTGTCGAGGGGCGGAGGGGGGGCTGCGCCCGCCCAGGAGCCCGCTCTGGTTTCTTCCACCTTTTGCCATCAGGTGTCTGCTGTGGAGCTGCGCCGTATCTGGGAGACGAGAGGGGCTGGCACAGGCGCGCACGCGGGACTGCCATTCAGCTGCCTCCTGGGCGCCCACCGGCCAACTGCCACCACGCCATCCCCCCCAGGACACCCCCCGCAGGACCCAGGACACGGACACCTCCACCTTGGCCTTTCCACTCCTTCCGGCTGGCCTGCCAGCAGTCCTCTTAGGAGCTCAACTTGGCCTCTTGGATTTCCTCTGCCTGGTCGTGACTAGTGGATATTACCGCCTGCTGCTGCTGCGGCCCCATTGCCCTTTTGACTTTTCTGTTTGACCTCAGGGCAGGCCCAAGTGCAAAGCACCGCCTAGGACGCCAGGCGGGAGGCGGGATTGCGGAGGCATCCTTCCGCGAAGTGCATGTGTATTTGCAAACCGCCCTGAACCTTGGCTGTCGGGAGACGGTGGGGACTAGTCCTTGCTGCCGAGGAGCCGCGGGTCAGGGGAAGCCGTGTGAGTGAGCTGCACTGGTCGCCCGGAGCAGCTCCCCGCGCCTGGAGCAGCTCCCCGCGCCCGTGGGTTGTGCGCCTCCCTGTGCGCCTCAGCGCGCCATGCCCAGTCGCCCTGCACGCACGGTTCCTGGCCCACGGGGCGCCTGCGCCTTCTAGCTTCAGAGAGCCCACTTTAATCAAGGACAACGTTCCTATTGAGCCTCCCTCTTCTGCCTCTTACCCTCCCCGCTGGAATCGGATTTGCAGAGAAGGTGGTGGAATCCGAGCAGGCCCATTCCCCGCGCCACTGGCTCTTGCCTCTTCGCTGCTATTGAGAGCCCAGTTTTTTTGTTTTTTTTTTTTTTACCACCAAGTTGGTCTTTGCAACTCGTGATCTCCTCCCGGCTTCTCTGGGGTCTTCGAACAGCCTTAGCCAGACCAATTCATCTTCAGGACCTAAAGTTGTCCAAGGAGCGCCCGCCCTGCTGGAGTAGGGTGGAGGGGAGGTGGGAGGCGTGTACCTGTGTAAGCTCTTCTACCTTGAATATCAGAACTGTTACTTCCATCATATTTCGTGCACATTTACCCGGACACTCTGGATTGCTAGCTCTGCACCAGACCCTGGGCCTCAGCCCCAGCGCGTTTTGCGCCCAGCAGCTTGCAGTAAAGAAACCACCGGCACTGGCGAGCGAGGAGGCGGCAGGGGAAGATGCGCGGCGTCGGCTGGCAGACGCTGTCCCTGGCTCTGGGGTTGGTGCTGGCGATCCTGAAAGAGGGGGCGTCTCAAGCGTGTCCGGCGCAGTGCTCCTGCTCGGGCAGCACCGTGGACTGTCACGGATTGGCGCTGCGCAGCGTGCCCAGGAACATCCCCCGCAACACCGAGAGGCTGTGAGTATGGGCTCTTCTCCGCCCCCCTCCCCGGCCCCGTCAGGGTCCTGTGCCTCAAGCGTGGAGACTAGAAGGACCTAGCAGCACCGATCCGTGTGCCTGGGGCAGCCCTCACTAGCTCTTCTGCACGCACATCCTGAGGTTGGAGTCTTTGGGAGGGCGAAGGACAGGAGGGCGCTGCCCAAGGAGGGGCCACTGCCCAAAGAGGGGCGGGACTGTTGGCAGCTGCACTCGGTCCCTTCTTCCCCCTCGTGTCCTGACACACACAGTCCTGTGCGGTCCAGTGCTCTGGCCTGGGGAGGCAAGGAGATAGATGGAGGACAAGTAATCGCGGATGCTCGGGGCAAGGAAGAAGGGACTTTGCTCCCCAGACTCAGTAAACAGAGTCACCTTGCATTGCCAAGACTCGCGGGGCAGTTTCCAGGCCGAGTCCCCACTCTGGTAGCCGCGGGGTGGCGCAGGGACTGGCGGGGGACTCCAAAGAAGAAATATCCATTCCCTGGCTTTGTGTAGCCCTCCTCGGTCCTCAGGGAGGGGAGAAGGGGTCCTGAGGCGTCTGGATTCACCTAAGAGTCATGGAGGGAAGGATGCCCCGCAAAGCTGTGGCCAAGCGCGACTCCCCCGTACGGTTTCCCGCCCTCCACTTCTCTTGGGAATAGCAGGCTGTAGCGGGCCCTAGGGAACTGTCCCAGAGGCGACTGCAGAAGCGGTCCACTTCCCATCCTTGGGCGAAGTTAGGTCTGCCTCTCCAACCAGACCCAGCCCAGTCAGGTCTGACTGTTCAGTGACTTTGCAGCCCTTGGCTGCCCCCTCCAGCCCTTTCTTCGGGGCCATAGTGCTCCAATCCGTCCACCTTTCTGGCAGTTTCTGTGTCCTTTCCTCTGGCAGCAGCTCCCCGGCCTTCCCCTCTTCGCGCTCCACTGCCCGCAGACATCCCCGCCTCCCTGTCTCTGCTAGTCTCTAATGAAGAAGTAATCCCAGTGCCGGTGTTGATGGCCGGCCCACACGCTCCTTGTGGGGCACTTCTTGAGTTCAGGGAAGTGGAGCATGGAGGCCGTTCTCTTTGTGATCACACTGGGCAGTGCTGGTCACTGCCCAAGCTCCCTGGGCGCACTCCACTCGCCATTGCGCATGGGCCCGGTGGTCAGGGTGGGTGCGGGACAAGGACAGCCAGGGCCAGCGCTCCGGACTTAGCTTCCAGGCCTCTAAGCCCCAGGATATGAGGGTTGCACGCTGCAGGGAGGACTTGCTCCAATCTGCACGTCTCCACTAGCAGGGCCCTCAGCACTTAAGCCAAATTGAACTTATCTAACCCACTTGCCTGGCCCATAGTTTCAAGGCCAGAGCTGAGCCCTTGATTCTTTGCAAATGGCTCCCCCATCCCAGCCTCCCTGCTTCCCTCAGCGCCGGGCAAGTTGGGGCCTTATTAAGGGTGTCTTATTAAAATGTGACCCACCACATTTGTCCAGGGTTGAGAGTAGGGAGTTGTATTGTGTCAACTAGTCAGTGAAGACCCCAATAATTGCAGGAACAACTTGATGGTACTTTGCTCAGCGTGGAGAATGGGCTGGGGAGAAAGCAATGCAGAATTCTTTTTCAGCACTTGGCATGTCATGCTATTCAGAACAGTTTTAAGTTTAAGCATTAACATGTCTTACTCAGCAAAAAGGGACAAAATAGCAAGTGAGTTTCAGGTCTTTGGGGGGAAAAAATCCCTATGAGGAATCTATAGAGTTTTCAGAAAATAGTTTACTCAGTGATGGCTTATAAATTCTATCATTGCCTCATTAAATATAGATTTCAAACACAATCTTGTACAGTCAAGGTAAGAGAAAGCTTACTTCCATGAAGGAGAACGTTCAAACCACAGCGAAGCCTGGTTTTACTTGACATGATTGGAACCAGGGCAAGTTTAGATCTTGACCTAAGATGCCAGAGAAGGAGTTGTGTGACTCTTGAAGGAAACTTGGTGCTGAAATCTGAGCAAAAAAATCAGGGCCTGAATACTGTTTGCATTATTGCCCCAGCTAGTAGTTTTCACTTTACAGCCACAGGGAGGATGGGGGTGGGGGAGGGGGAGCTCCCTAAGCTGCAAAGGAAGAGTTTAGTTTTCATACAAACAGAATTGTTGGAAGGTAAATGCCTATAAATGCAAGTCTTTGAAGTGCAGGTCTTTTGATGGCACTTTCTTCTTTGCCTTAGGAAGTTTAGCCACCCTGCCCCCTCAGGAGAGAATTTGGGATATTTAAAATTTCTTCTAGAGTAGTATTAGAATATTGTTCATTTAACTTTTTGAAGGGAACTTTTTTGGGATGTGCCTAACAATAATAGCAGAATTCCTGTGAAGTTAATATACCTATCCTTATACAAACAAAAGTTGAGTAATCTTGATTGTGGGTCCTTGATTTTTATCACTGAATATTTCCTGCCACTCCCTTCTGTCCTGCAAAGTTTCTATTGAGAAATCAGCTGACAGTCTTATGGGAGCTCCTGTGTAGGTAACCAACTGCTTTTCTCTTGCTGCTTTTAAGATTCTCTGTTTGTCTTTAACCTTTTGCATTTTAATTATGATGTGCCTTGGTGTGGGCCTCTTGGGGTTCATCTTGTTTGGGACTCTCTGCACTTCTTGGATTTGTGTCTGTTTCCTTCACCAGGATGGGAAGCTATCATTTAGAATAGAAGGACTTATAAATAGATTCCTAGACAAGAAAAAGCTAAAGGAGTTCATCACCACCAAACTACTATTACATGAAATGTTAAAAGGTCTTCTTTAAGAAGAAGGAAAAAAAAAGATTAAAAATATGAACAATAAAACAACAGTAGATACATATCTATCAACAATTGAATCTAAAAAACAAAGTAAGTCAGCAAGCAGAACAGAAATAGGCTGATAGATACAGATAACATTTTGATGGTGGCCAGTTGAGAGGGGGCTTAGGGAGTGGATGACAAGAGGTGAAGGGATTAAGAAGTACAACTTGGTTATATGAGGCTGTAAAGCATAGCAGAATCAATAATATTCTAATAACTGTATGGTGTCAGGTGGTTGTAAGATTTACCAGAATGATCACATAGTAAGTTAAACAATGTCTAATCACTGGGGCATACTCCTGAAACTACTGTAACACTGAATGTCAGTGTTAAAAATAAAAAAAACGATTAAAAAACAACAACAACAAAGAAATGAAAGTTGAAAGCACTCCTATACGTGCACAAAAGAGCACTTCTTGTGACAAGATAATCCATTTTCATTCTCATGCCAGCAAGTAGGGACTCTGTAAACTTGTTGATAATCATTTTTTAAAAATCCTACAAAGGTTACCACTTTATCTCTTTTACTTTGTAAACTAGTCATTTGAACTGATCTTTAACTTCAAGTTCTTATTTAGTTTATGTTTTTATTTTTTAACTAGCTATTGATAGAAATAAAGTGGAACTTTCATTTTCTTTTTGGTTTTCTCTCAGGGATTTGAATGGAAATAACATCACACGGATTACCAAAATGGATTTTGCCGGTCTTAGACATCTAAGAGTCCTGTAAGTATGTTCTGTGTTTTGAATAATTTTCTTTTTTTTAAGCTTGCATATTTTGAATTGTTACTGGTCTCAGTAGTTAAAACTGTCCCAATAACAAAAATATAAACATTTAAAAGGTCTTGGTTTTCTTTTTTTTTTCCGTTTATCACTGTACTACAACTTTTATCAAAACATAGGCTTTTATTTTAAGATTGGATACAGGCCATAGAAATAGTACTGTAGAAATGGCCTCAAGTGTTTGCAATGCCATACCCTAAGTGCCTTAGACATATAAAAATGTAGAATACTCACTTTCACAATATGAGTAAGTAATATGAGACATTTGATGCACTTTTAGGATTTCAGATTCACTAGAAATAATATAAGTGGGTCTGCATTTTTATTACTAATATAGAAATGATGAGCCTTTTCTATCAAGCAACACATATATAATTTCTAAAATTAAAATCAAACAATCCAGCTTTCTACAGAGTATATGATGGGAAATGTTTTTTTATGAAAGTACACTGATTATATTTTTAATTCTCATATTTTATATCCCTATAGCTTTTAAAAATGGTTGTAATTGAATTACTTCTTTAATTAGTGAGTTAAATTAGGTCTGAGTGAAACATCATTTGAGGTTCAATATAATGTAAAATTCTTTCCCCCTGAGGTTTGTAAATATTTCCATTACAGTGAACATATACTTGGATCATTGTGTGTTCAGTGTTCTTTTAAAAGACACACTTGACCATTATTAATGCATCCAATTTCTGATGCATATCCATAAGTTAACTGAACTATGTGTGTGATGAATTATTATATATTTATTCTCTTAGTTAAGACCTCAGTTGAAAGTCAGTTTACCAAAAAACATCCATCAGAGCTGCAGGGCCATGGGTTATTTTCCAGAAAAATACTATATTTTAAGGTGCAGAGTTTTGACCAGTGAATTTCATGTCACTGTTAGGATTTTTTACTGAAAGTTTTGGGATGTGGATGCTGTTTCTCCTCCCCAACTTCTCTCAAATATATCATCATTAAATTTGATACTGAATCTCAAACCAGAGCAAGATTGAACTTTATAAAGGGAAAGAAAAAGAGGTTGCACATTTCAGTTGCTGAATTGAAACTTATTCTGACGGCGAGGGCTAACGTTAAGACTCCTGCTATATTTTGCATTTCAGTCAGCTTATGGAGAATAAGATCAGCACCATTGAAAGAGGAGCATTTCAGGATCTTAAAGAACTGGAGAGACTGTAAGTATTTTCAATTCCAAACTTATGACGACATAACTGTGTTTTTAAAAATACTTGAATTTCAAAGTCTTGCCTTTAATTTCATGTCTTAGCCTTTGAAAGTTTATAGAAACAAGAGATTGAATAAGTGGCTTTCAGACTCATTTAAAAAAAGACTTTTTTTTTTGCATAAATAGGACTAATTTGAAGTAAAGCTAAAAATACAGACTTACTTTTCTGAAACATTTACTTCCTTGATAACCACTGCTTTGGTACTTTGAGATGTACATGGTTTTCTTATTGTTCATCTAGTTTGTTTTATTTGCTTATGTAGGAAGAAAGGTGGTCATTTTATTTGCATTTATGGTGCATTATGGAAAAGAAAAGTTTTGCTAATAGTATTTTCATTTCCATGCTGTTTCTTTGTATGTCATCAGTGATACTTAAAGAATTATTTTAAATTCTTAATGATAAAGATTTGCGTTGTGCTATTTAACACAGTGAATGTTGTTACTTCTATTCACAATTGTATTTCATCATTTTATATTAACTTTCTAAGTTTTTCTGTTGGAAAAATCATTTAAAGATTAACAGATATGGAAGTAAGAATTATGTCCTCCAAGAGTGGTTATTTTAACATGGTTCTTTTTTTTTTTAAGGGAAATGGAATTCAGACTTTAAAATACATATATATTTTTTTTCAGACACAAAATTTTAAGGATTGGTATATATTACCTGAGTGCCATTATTATATTATATCTACAGTGTGTATCTACAAAGGACAAAACATCTGTCTGTAATAATTAGGATAAATTACACACTTTGTAATTTGATGTATGAATTCCATGTCTCATATGTCTTGATAATTCAAGTTTAGTAGATTTGCATTTTAAGGGAAAATACAGCTCTTTTAAAAGTAGCAAGGATTATTTTAATGTTTCCATGCCTGCTTTAATAGGTACTTTAGGTAAAAATAAAACTCTTCTTTAAAATAATGAAATATGAAGTTAATTTTAGGCATTATACATTCACATTCACTGGACCTAAGGGCAAAAGTTAATTCTGTGTAATTGCCTCTAAATAGAAAAATGCTTGTCAACTTCTAAGATATGTATAAATATATAGGATACATGTTTATCACCTCAGGTACATTAGACACAGAGATGCCTAATTGCTTTTACTATAAAATTTTTACTATAAAATTTTATCCATGGTGAATCTTACAATATAGGGAATATTATTCTGGAGTTAAAAGTAAATTTAAAATCACTACTTTGAAGTGGTTTGGGGAAGAGGAATAAAAATAAGGCAAACATTTGGTTAAATTCATAACAAAGCCTATAAGTTCATAACCTATTCTTCATATATAAAAATACTCTGAAAATATTTATTCTTTGATTTCCTTCATAGGCTTTTATGAATAGCTAATACCTTGTAAAGGTATTTTTAATTCATTCATTTAAAAAGAAGTATCGATATAATTTTAATGTTTAGTAAGTTGAATACATAATTTTAAATTATCATTTAAACGTTAACAGTTTTTTCATGAATAACTTGACTTAACTAGTTACCACATGGAAACCTGTATGTTTGATTCTTAAACAACTTTCAAATTATTTCGGGAAACTTGATGGCTTTTCATGCAGTTTCTAGTTAGGTTGTATAGTAAACATTTTCAGAAATATTATACCACATCAAACTTTCTCATTATTTTTCCAGCCACTCCAGGGTATCATTTAATCTTTCATCTTGAATAAATTAACTTTTCTTAAAAATGATTAACCAGATGCCATATGATCTGAAATTTGATTAGAGTTGTAAGTAGGTACTAGTTTTTGACTTGGACCTCCCCTGGGAATGTCACTTCATCGCAGAACAATTTTCTGTCTACTAAGATGTGATCAGATGTTGCAGAGTGCGAGGAGGATTTGTAATTTTGAATGAAAACTAATATATATGCAGGACTTCTTTAAATCACCCAGCTGTTGACCGAGAGCAAATATTTCATATTTGTGAGGAAAAGCTGAGAAAATTCCTTTTGTTTACAACTGCCAAGTCCATCTGATGGAAGCACATTGTTATCTGACAGCCAATTCGTCTCCTTGGGACTCAGGAATTCAAAACCATTTCTTAGGAACATTGTGGACACACTTTTCAAATATTTATTTTTAAAAATACATTAAATGCAAAGGCAGTTTTGCTTAAGAATGCATGCATTCCAGTTATTGTGCAACAAACTATTTTAAACGTTTTTAGTATATTATATTAAAAAGTAAAAATAAATAAAATCTATCCAGGGAGTTCTATAATAAAATTTCTGTGGCCTGTGGTATATATCCTTATTTTAGTTGGTGGTATCATTAACATCACAGAAATTGCCTTTTTTTTTTTAAAGCTCCAAGAGACAATGTAAGAGAAAGGAAATAATCAATGAGTTAACTTTTAACTAATTATATGTTGTATGAGCTTACATGTTTTTTTTTTAGCAATTTAGATGTGAATTTCTAATTGAAAGTCCAGATTATGAAAAGGTGTATAATTGCAGATTTATGTTGTAAATGCCATTCATACAATATTTATAGTAACTTAATTTTCATTATTTGTGAGAAGAAAAAAATAAATAAAATTAATTTTATTTGTGTGCAATTTATGGTTTTAAGTTATTTTTTTTCATTTTCAAATAGTAAAATCAAAGCAATTCCAAATGATATTTGTGAGTATTTTAAAACTATAAGCTTTTTTCCCCCAATTTTATTTCATGTTTATAGAGTTTTATATGTACAGAGAGAAGACAAATCTGAAAACAGAAAATAACATCTGTGCCTTTTTAGAAATCCAACTTTCAATCTATAGGAAACAGGTTCATGCTGTTAAGTAGAAATAAATTTTATCATAGAATGAGCAGGTCATTATTTGTAAGTCAAAGCATTATAGTTAGAAGAGAGGGATTTTTTCCCACCTAAAAGAATTGATGACATGTAAGGTTATTAGTGAAATTCTCAAGTAGATAGGTATTAAAATCTACCCCCTTCCTCTCTCTTCTCACTTCTTTCTATTGTGTAGAAAACAACATCAGATGGTATGATCATCATCAGAATATGCTTATGAATCACTGTAAAAGAAATAAATTTTATTCAGGCTTACACAGCATGAGCACACGTTACTTCGGCATAGACAGTTTCTTACTGTTCTCCCAGAGCTGATGTGGGCAGTGGCACCTTTTCATGGATGCTCTGCGCTGCCAGTAGTACCTGCACATCTGGGATGAAAATGAAGCCTCAAGAAGGTGCCCCAGGTAGATTCTATTAGCAGGTCTTACTGCTTCATCAAAATGTTCAAATGAAATCCAGTGCACTTACATGACTATTAATTAACTAAGTGCAATGGAAATTAATTAAGGAAAACAAACTACAAATAAGCTACAGTAAAGAACTGAAACTTTTAGGAAATACACTTTTTGTTTAATACAACACAGAAGATACCTGCATATCTCTGCAATAAAGTCTCCATGCAGAACTGTCAATTCAAGGTATTTCTTGGCTGGTGCAGGGGTCCTCAAACTACGGCCCGCGGGCCACATGCGGCCCGCCAAGGACATTTATCCTGCCCGCCGGGTGCCGCTGCCTGTCCTGCTTAGCAGCCGACTCGTCCCGGGCCCGCAGTGCGCATAGGAATTTGTTCATAGTCTTTTTTTGTTTTTTTTTTTAACTATAGTCCGGCCCTCCAACGGTCTGAGGGACAGTGAACTGGCCCCCTGTTTAAAAAGTTTGAGGACCCCTGTGAGGGTCAAAACTTTGGGACCCAGGACTTTTGTGTGCTAGGCTAAAGATGTGTTGTTCACTTACAATTTATGGGATTATGCTAGTCATTAAAGTTCTAGTTTAGGCCTTTTAAGGAGACCCAGGCCACTGCCATGTTTCACTAGTGAAATTCATCTGCTTTTGCAAGTTTCTTAGTATCACAAATGCAAGAGTGCGAAAAGGTCTTTGAAAAATTTTAAAGTTGTCAAAAAATATTAGGACATTTTATCCTACTTACAATGAAATGCTTAAATGCAAAATAAAATACTTATAGGCCTAGATTATGTTAATGACAACAATCACATGCCATAGAAAACCTTGAACATCAGGCTTTTCATTAACTTGACCCTCGGTGTATACCCTCACAATAAAGAAATTGCAGAAATGAACAGGCCGGGGCTAGGACTGCTCTTGTTTTCTTACCAGTACTGTGTGAACGTGTGCGTTTAAAACCAGGATTGCTGTAAACGCTCCAAGTTTTTTTTTAAATATATTTTATTGAGTTTTTACAGAGAGGAAGGAAGAGTGATAGATAGTCAGAAACATCGATGAGAGAGAAACATCGACAAGCTGCCTCCTGCACACCTCCCACTGGGGATGTGCCCGCAACCAAGTTACATGCCCTTGACCGGAATCGAACCTGGGACCTTTCAGTCCGCAGGCTGACGCTGTATCCACTGAGCCAAACCGGTTTTGGCAACGCTCCAAGTTTTAGACTCTTTGGATGCGAATTACCATTTTCCTACTAACTTGGTCATGAGTCCTGAAAATATGATAGTAAAGCCATCTAAGGAATCCTGGAAAATAAACCTGTTCCCTTATTCTTTTAAAGTGTTTCTACCAAGATGATATAAATGTACTCATCTTAATTCACAAATGTCTAAATCCCGGTTTAGCGGAGCCTAAATATGCCTCAACACTACACTGTCCTGAAAGGTTATCTAAAAGGCACATCGATGATTATTTTTTAAGGTGGCGCTGCATTAGTTTTTCTGTGTGCACACACCATTTACATGTAAGCCTGTGGCAGCCAGTGTGAGGCTGAGGCTGAGGTTTTGTCACAGGCCGTTACCCATGAGTTCAGGTATCACAGATGTCACAGATGAAGCGATCTACTGTATCCTTGAACATTTTTAAATGATGCAGCGTACATACTCTGCCCCAGTTACTAAGGTTTGATACGTTCTTCAGAGAGCCTTTCCCAAGAAAATCACTGCACTGCTTTTAAACTCAAGGGTAAAGTTGCCCGAGAACAATTCTTCCGAGATGAGCTTGCGTTATCTTCGAAGGAGATTAGCATGTGAGTCTGCCCTCACGTTAAGAAAAGGGATGTTCTGTGTTGCCCATAAACTGCAGGATTAGTCAGAAGAGGGACTCCCTGCCTCTCCCTGGTGAACAAGGGGTAAGGGGTGCTGTCCTTCAGACCTGCTCCTCAGCCTTTTCTCTACCTGAACTCATGGGTAACGGCCTGTGACAAAACCTCAGCCTCAGCCTCACACTGGCTGCCACAGGCTTACATGTATCATTTAAAAATGTTCAAGGATACAGTAGATCGCTTCATCTGTGATATCGATGAAATGTGTATTCGCACCTGTATGTAAGTGGTATTGAACTATTTTACATGACATTTACGGACTAGGGTGTCATAAGGCTTTGCTCTCCGTGCACCGTTAGAAGTGTAGCCTAACCCTGAACCCATCTGACAGCGTTTCTCATGCGCTGTTTTTATGGGCCTTGAAGTTGAGCGGTGGGGAGAAGGCCTGTTTGCTCTTTGGGAGCCGTGTTATAAATGCTGAAGCAGTGGGCTGTGTATTTTTCCCACATCTGTTTGGAGCTCATCCTTTGTGACAGTGTTTGCTGCATGCTGTGTCTTTTATACCTCTCCCGAAACGAGTTGTTTACTTTGCACTGTTACAATGTATGTGTGGAAGCAGTGAAGGTCAAATATTTTACATTGAATTGTCTTTCATTCCTGTTGGATACCTTTCTGCTTGAAGTATGCCTTCTAGACTGAATTTCCCAATTTTACATGGAGTGAGAGGCTTGCCTGCATAGACTTCACATGGCTCTCTCTCTCTCTCTCTCTCTCTCTCTCTCTCTCTCTCTCTCTCTCTCTCTCTTTTTTTCCCCCCAGAGCAATTTTTTACTGCTGGTCGGGAAGGAATATTGGTCAGAATGAGAGTGTGGGAACAACAGGACGGGTTTGGTATTAATACAACTGGAACATTGCTTTAAGATGGTATTTGCAAAAAAAGTATGTGATTATTCGCTTTTTAGGGTCCATCCACTCTGGTCAGGTGGGTGTTCCCCAGCCATGAGCTACTGCTCTAGGTTCTGCTAAGGTATCTGGCCTTTCTATCCGCAGTTGCCTGGTATTCTATGGGACGTGTCAAATCCTCATTGGTTGTACTGTTGACTATCCTTTTTAAGCCAATACAAACTCTTCTCCCTCCTTTTAAAATCAGAAAGAATAGATGGGATTGGCATCGGAAACCCTTGGTTTTAATTCCACTGTGAGATCTTGATCAAATTGCTTTATCTTTGAAAACTTTAGTTTCCTCACCTTTAGGACAGAGATGATTATTACATCTCATAACAGTGTGGTGCATGATTTAAGTAAGATAATGTACATAGTTTTACAACATGCTCAGCACTTTAAGGGTTATGTGTTTCTTTATGTATTTCAGAATTTCCTATCTTTTCCAAAGCTCAGTTTAAGAATTATTTTATAGTACAAGCCTAATAAAAAGGAAATATAATGAGTTTGACTTTTGAACATTCATATTTACTATCGTTTTCATTCTGACTCTTTTATCATATGGCATATGATTAGAATAGATGTGAAGAAAGTACAAAAACCCCTTCAAGTTTCATTGTAGAGTATTTCTCATAATTGCTCTGAATATGCAGAGAAATACCAAGAACTAAGGGGAGTGAAGAGGAAGCAACATTTTTACTAATAAGTTTTGATCTCTCTACCATCCTATCTAATAAAAGAATAATATGCAAATTGACTGCCACTCCAACACACAAGATGGCTGCCTCAAGATGGCTGGCAGGGGAGGGCAGTTGTGGGAGATCAGGCCAGCAGGGGAGGGCAGTTGTGGGAGATCAGGCCAGCAGGGGAGGGCAGTTGGGAGGGACCAGGCCTGCAAGGGAGGGCAGTTAGGGGCAACCAGGCTGGCAGGGGAGGGCAGTTAGGGGCAATTGGGCTGGCAGGGGAGCAGTTAGGCGTTGATCAGGCTGTCAGGGGAGTGGTTAGGGGGTGATCAGGCTGGCAGGCAGATGTGGTTAGGGGCAATCAGGCAGGCAGGCAGGTGAGCAGTTGGGAGCCAGCAGTCCTGAATTGTGAGAGGGATCCCAGATTGGAGAGGGTGCAGGCTGAGCTGATGGGCACACCCCCCTCTCCGTGCATGAATTTTGTGCACCAGGCCTCTAGTCTATATATAAAAGCCTAAGCGACTGGCCAACCAGCCAGTAGCTATGACGTGCACTGATCACCAGGGGGCAAATGCTCAATGCAGGAGCTGCCCAGATGCTCAACACAGGAGCTGCCCCCTGGTGGTCAGTGCGCTCCCACAGCTGGAGCGCCAGATGCCAGGCTGATGGCTGGCGAGCGCAGCTGTGGCAGCACCAGCCTCTCCCTTGGACAGTCCCCCTGCAAGCCTGAGCAGCCGCGGCAGGCGCAGCGGGGTCTGGGTGAGCCAGAGCAGCATGGTGCGGCACCCAGGCTCAGGCTCCTCCCTGCTGCCTGCCGCTTCACGCACTACTTTGTGCTGCGTGGGATCGACATGGACAGCCGGCTGGAGCCCGTCGAGCTGGTGGGTAAGGCTGGGCTGCAGCAGCACGGAGGTCCACTGATCCCCGCAGGCCAGGCAGGCCGAGGGACCCCACCGTGCACCAGGCCTCTAGTGAAATATAAAAGATGAAATGATCAATATCGTTGTTGCAATATACATTGTATATTATTCACCTAATAGTAGCTAAATGTTAAAAATCTTTGCTTTAAAAAATGTGAAGATTTTGAAAAGACCAGTGAAAATTTAACTGAGAAGAAGGCATTTATATATGTGAAATAGGAGACTGTAAATGATAGACTCTCTAAGGCAGCATTTATCAAATACTTGTTACAGACCAGGCACGCTGCTAAAACACCTTACGTTTACAATTACGGGTAAATATCAGGCATACATTTTTCACTGGCTTTGGTAAAACTGTTTTCACTTCACATTTTGATTTGGGGTGAAGGTGGCGAATCCTGATTGAATCGAGGTGCACACTGAAACAATAAGAGACTGTAACCTCTATCGGTGGGCAAATCGCAGGAGCAGCAGACAGACAGTGTGAAACAATGCTTGTCAATAACGCTCAGGCTGCCCTTCAAATTGAGGTTGTGAAGAATCAGCATTTTAGAGGACAACTGTTTTGTGTGATACAGACAGATCATTCACCCCACTGAAGGGCACACTCGAAAACAGCCCACAGCACAGAGAAAACAGTTATTGGGATCCCTCTCATTTTTGTCTTATGGAAAAGTGTCTCAGAGACTCATTGTACAACTTTCTGAAGCCATGAATTCCCATCCCGAGGATTCTCAATCAGCCCTGAGATCTTGTGGACAGATTCCATCCGGCTGGTACTGACACAAGGCCTGGATGTCACTAAATCTGTGTCACCTCTCCTTGGATACAATTGGGTATCCTTGCTCGGAACAATAGGTAACCGACCCACCTAGTCTGCTCATGGAGCTAATGTATGCTGGCTCCTCGAAATCCTCCTCAGAGAGACCCTTAATTCCCTGTGTGCTGTTTTCCTGTTCGGGGACTATCGGGTTTTAACTTCTTTAACTCGTTTACATTACAGTTATTATTATGACACCTGCATCTTCAATCCGCTAGGAAGTCTTCTGTGGCATTAGAAGAAGCTAGGTTACTTTTACTCCAGCTCTTTTTAGAAGTAGTTATGCACCTTCATAGTCTTTAAAGTAATTTTGGATTTTTTAAGTAACCTCCTCAGTTTAAGGATTTAATTTCTGGTCATTGCACCAGAATTTCTGATTATAAATTTTTTCCTGATTGATGATTTTGGAATAGTGTCACTTTTCATTTTAATGTTTGTGTTTCCATTTATTCTTAGTATCGATGAAAGAAAAAATAGAACAGGAACCAGAAGTGCTTTAATACTCTTTTAAAGGAGAAAGCTTAGTCATATTGCTTTTCTATGCCTGTTACAACATCACTTATCTGTTCTATTTTGTATGATAGCACCTTGTCTTGTAAGCATGGTTGGTTTAGACATATTAAGATCATGCATAATAAATTTCATGGAATGATGATAAATGATTTGAATTCAGAGAAAATAAATGTATTTTTCATTTTGTCTCAACTGTAGCTATTTTAAACAGATATTTAAGATAGTGCTGAACATAGAGCCATTTTCTTTTTAAAATAAAACTTGGTGGTTTATTTTCAGGTGGTTCCTTCATTGATATTTAAGAAATGGGCTATATAAGGTATGTTTTTCCCAAGGAAAGATTGGTGAGAAGGAAACTTTCAGCATTCTATTATTTTGAATCATCATTTAGGAATGCTTAGACTGTGTCTCTTTGAGAGGAGTGATGCAGAGTGTAGGTTCTGGACTTGCCTCACCTGAATTCAAGCTCCAGGTCTGCTTTCTGTGCGCTATGTGCCTCCCTCAGAACTGCAGTAACAAGAGCACCTACTCGTGGGGCTGTCCTGAAGAGTGCGTGAGATCATTCACGTAAACGTCTCAGAACTGTGACCATCACATAGTAAGCTCATGTGATGTGTTAGCTATTAAGAACCACTGGAAATGTGAAAATAAAAATTAAGAAGAAAACACTGCACCCCATCTGAAATATCTACTTTCTCACAATATCTGAAACAGTACTGATGTAGGCCCATCAACAAAAAATCTAATAGCAACTATCACTGCATTATATATCTGAATTTTTAAAAACATTGAATTCCTGCCTGGCCAGTGTAGCTCAGTGGTTGAACATGGACCTATGAACTAAGAGGTCAGGGTTCTATTCCTGGTCAGGGCACATGCCCGGGTTACAGGCTCAATCCCCAGTAGGGGGTGTGCAGGAGGCAGCTGATCAATGATTCTCTCTCGTAATTGATGTTCCTCTCTCTCTCTCCTCGTCTCCCGTCCTCTCTGAAATACACACACACACACACACACACACACACACACACACACACACACACACTGAATTCCTTCCAGTTTGTAGATGGTATTAAGAATGGCAGAGGGGAGGGAGGTGGATGGAAGGAAAAGTAGGTAATTGCTCTATAGGGGACATGAAAGCAGGTGTGGTGTTGGGTAGGTCCGTTGGAAAGCATGTAAAACCCAGGGCATGTACCTCAGGGAGCAGGCCAGGGGAAAGTTGGCCAAATTTAAAATACATATGCCATGGCTTTGCTGGATTCTATCACAATGCAAAAAGAGCAGTCTATTCTCATTCCTAAGAACCTACTGAGTGTCAGGGAAGAAGGGAGAGAATACAAAGATGCCATCTTTATACTTGAAGAGCCACAGACTAGTGGGAGTGAGTACCTGTAATGCAGCATGACTGACTCTTACTTATCAAATGCTGTGGGGACATGGGGTTGCAGCAAAGGATGGAACTAATACTGGAGGAATCAGGGGAGTTTCACCGAGGATGTCAGAAAGTGCCTTTTGGAGAACAGGGAAAGCAGTCCATACAGAGAGCAGCCACTGCAGGGACAGAGCTTGAGGAGTGTGCTTAGAATGGCTGGAGAATCACTGAGGATGTTCGTTAGTCCGATGGTTTGGTTCAGATGATGAGAGCCTATCTCTGTCCTTTAGAAATCAGGGCTGGCTCTTGAACAATGGGCGTCTTTCCAAGACTGGTTGCTTCCCTAGAAAAATCCTCATTACTACTCTTGTGAATATCTGTAACTCACTTAAAAAAAAAAAACAAGTCATAAGTAAATAATATATTTTTATCATATAGTAGTAGACTCTGAGAGCATTCCTTCCTCAGAATCAGGCTCAGCAAATAAAAATAAATAGAAGCTTTTGTTGCACTTTAGCATTAACCTTGTTATATGCTTTATTCATAACCATCAGTGGAAGTGGGGAATAAGTGTATCCTTTCAGCACTAATCCTACTATTTCCCCCTGTTTATCTTGGCATGTTTTTTATGAATATGTATTTTATTAAGTGCTGAGAATGTTTCCGGAGATGACCAACTTCTCCACAATATGAGTCACTACCGAAAGCTGTGCTGCCATCGCAGCCTCGGCATTTGAGAGCTGGAGGAAGTTCCAAGCTCCACCTGGCCCAACTTCTCACCTCATGCAGGAGTTCTTGTCACTACACCCTTCGCAGGGGAAACAGAAATCGGGGAGCCTCTGAATGAATGTGGGACGTGAAGTTGGGAGTCTTAAAGGAAGATCATTCCATGTCTTAATATCTGTGATTCCTAGGATGGTCTTTCCCGTGATCTACTTTCTTAAGAGTTATAATCCTTTGGCCATGTCTGCCCTCTGGAGACCAAACGTGTAATTCTGCTTACACCACGGGTGACCATTTAAATATGTCACCATCGATTGCTATGCCTTCCTGTGCTGTCCCTGAACATTTATCTTTAAGACTTATGAAAGACCTCCGGTTTCTTCAGTGTGACATTAGTTTTTGGAACTTCTTACCCTTTTCTAGTGCTATATAGAAGCCTGTATGCCATTTAAGTGTGAATTTTGCATCAGCTTTTCATCATTTTATTCAAATTTGGAAAAAGCAAAGTGATACAAATGCATTTTTTATTGAAATGTTAAATTGTACACCTGAAATGAATGAGGTTGGGGTATTCATACATCTAGGTCGGAACTGGCCCACGCTTTAGTGAGAGTGCATGATTTAAAAAAAAAACAACTTAGTTACATAACATTGAGACTTAAATTAGTTAGAATTGCAATCTAATTCTTTTCTAAAACATTTAAATCATTACAATATTAGCTAAATATTTTTAAAAACATAATTTAAGCATTTGGGACACCAATTAGTAATACATCAGTATCAAATTCAGTCAAGGGTCAAGTCCAGGTTTGAACTTTTTGATTTTCCTCTAATTTTGCCTATCACACTAACACTTTCGCACACATTTCTTCCTGCAACTAAGTCAGGGGTGAGGACCATCTGGCCCACTAGCCATATAGGGCCCTGCAATGCCATTTGGTTTTGGCTCTGCCAAGGCATTAGGGGTGAGTTAATTAAATATTTGACCAAATACAGCAGGCTAATTTTTAATTTGATAATTTTGTATGGCCTGTGAATGGTGTCATAAATATCCAATGACTCTTGGCAGAAGAAAGGTCCCCCACCCCTGAACTAAATGAAAAGCTAACAAAATTGAAAGTTTCATCTCCCCACAGTGCCTTGGCTGATAACATAGGCCTTTAGGGACAGAATATAAATTATTTTAGGGTGCCACTTATTGTGATATTTCTGCTGAAGGTTGAACTCTCTCCTTACCTAGCCACCAGAGCAGGGGTGGGCAAACTTTTTGACTCAAGGGCCACAATGGGTTCTTAAACTGGACCGGAGGGCCGGAACAAAAGCATGGATGGAGTGTTTGTGTGAACTAATATAAATTCAAAGTAAAGGAGCGGAGGGGAGAGCAAGAGAACCCTCCGCTCTTTCGGCTCCGCGGGCCGGATAGAACAGCCGAATGGGCCGGATCCGGCCCGCGGGCCGTAGTTTGCCCCCACAGCTGCACCAGAATCTGAGCCAAGTCCTTTTTCATTGTGTATATTCCGGTTGACTGATATTGCACGGGATGTAGTGTAGCCCCAGTAATCATGATCTGAGTAAGCATAATGGAAAATTGCCTTAAAGACTCATATAACAAAAGGTGTAACCAACTTTTGATTTGCAATGCTTGGATTCCCGTGAATGTCATTTCTTTCTCTCCTGCAAAACAGGATGAGGCATGACACTCCCAAATCAAAGTCTCATTGTTGGGTATTTTCTGTGTAACATACGCGCTTTTTTTCTTTTTCTTCCTCAAAAGGCGTTTAAACAGAAATCACCTTCAGCTGTTCCCTGAGTTGCTGTTTCTTGGGACTTCGAAGCTCTACAGGCTGTAAGTAGACCGAAGTGGTTGCCGCTGCTTTGGGTGGTACCTTGGGTTTTATGAAATGCATTTCGGGTTTGTTTCCGTGTGCTTTCTTGTAATGTATTCGTCACCAGGTTCATGGATTAAGAGCTTGCCTTTGTTGTCAATGGAAATTCAAGGTTGGTTTCTCAGTGATTCCAGCGGTTTTGTTTGCTGAGCATTGACTTGTTTGTGAATGTGTTATTGTGATGGCATCATTCTAATTTGCTCATGTGATGCTGGGGAGGAGATTTACCCAACTTCTCTTTGGACACTTGATTCAGTTCTGGAGGGAAAAATGCCACCACACTTCCTCTTCAGGGGAAGTTGGCCTCATTTCCTTATCAAGGTGGGGTTCTGCATGTTAGCTTTTTAAACATTGTTTCTGTAGCTATTAGTCTGGGAATATTATGATAAGATATTTAAAAAGGACTGAACATTTCTTCTTATATGTTCCTTTTAAGGCCAGAATTCCAGACTTCACATTCTGAATGACTAAGGGTTTTATATCAAGTACGTCATTGAAGTACTTGGGAAGGGGTGTAATGTGAGTTTTAGGCAGGATCAGTTTTTCTTCCCCAAAATGCTTGTTCGCTGACCTAATATGTAATAGTGAAAACACACTTTTGAAAGCTTTTACTATTAGATTTTCAGCTATGGGAGTGATTTCGTGCAGATGGATGATAAGCTGCGGTGTTGGGAAAATACATCGCAATGATTACTGATGTTCACGGGTGTTGTGGAAAAACTGTTGGGCTGTATATAGTACACTGCTCAGGATGGCCCCCACTTGGGTGGTGGGAAGTCTCATTTGGTCGTGTGTTTAGGGAAAGTGAGCAGATTGTTCTCTTCTGAACTTGATTCTGTGGCCAAGGCTCCGCAGCCTACAAATTCAGTATTGTTGTCAATTCCAGAAGAGGGAAGACTGTCCTTCCACAGCCCTACACCCATGGGAGCCAGGATCTCTGTGGGGACCTCCTGATACCTCAGCTCACTATAGAGAGAACCTCCCCAGCCAGTAAGGTGTGGCCAGCTGACAATACACCTTATCTTCCTCTGGAGTCTGACTTTCCTGATACTGTACCTGCGAGGAGAGCCCATCATCTAGCAGTATTTCTTGGTTTTGTGTTCCCTGCTGGTTAATTGGCTCTCTTTAAGTAAATTAAAAAATAAAAATCAAAGAAAGAAACCCAGAGACTGCCTTTTTAACAATAATTCTCTCTGGACTAGTTTTACCCAGGAAATAGGATGTAAGCCGTTATAAAGATTATATGTATGTATATAAATTGATCCTTATCCTAAATAATAAAACCCTAATATGCAAATTGTCCCCTCGGGCAGTTGTTCAACCATAGTTTGACTGGGAGACCGGGAATTCAACCACTTGCTATGACGTGCGCTGACCACCAGGGGATGGCGTGGAATATGGCGGGCGTCGGCCAGGAGAGAGCATGCTGCCCTCCTGGCTTCCGTGTGGTGCCGCTGGGCAGCCCAGAGGCTCCCAGCATCTGGCCATGCTCACTGCATCTCTGCAGGGGGACTGGGGCACCGTGACTCAGAGGGGGGCATATGGGGGCCCCAGGGCCCAGGTGCTACCCAGGGCCCAGAGGTCAGCTGGGACCTGCCCTTCCATGCCAGACCAATATGAGTCACTAACTGCCCTCTGGAGACCAAATGTGCCATGCTTTGATCGCCGGCCAGGCCTAGGGACTGCACCTGTGCATGAATTTCATGCACTGGGCCTCTAGTCTTTAAATGCTTGTGCTTAGTTTCTAAGAAGGATCATAGAAATGGGTTTAAGAGTATTCTTTCTGCTTTGATGTTGGGTGGTTGAGGGGACTTGGAAGCATTGGGTTCAAGGCTAGTATACAGTGAGCACTGTTAAACTACCACTTTGCTAATAGTGTGCTTCTAGAAACAATTCACATTGTTTAGGAAAGTGTCCATTTCCTAAGAAGCTGTGAAAATAGAATTTAAACAGAATGACTGTCATTTAGCGTTTAAGTTATGAAGCTAAAGAGGTGAAGAAACTTAACACTATCTCTGAGAAACAAGAAAGTTTGATTTTTTAGAAGTACTTGGGTTAATTTTTTTAAGAGTCTTCATTCCAGGTGGTATAATCCAGTTCAGAGTCCTCTTATCAGCTGACCATATTCGGTTATCACTTTTTTTTTTCTTCTTCTTTTTTTAATTTACACTATCCCATAGTACAATATCACAGGGGATTTTCTTTTACGGTTTGTTACAATTTTGTAACTTAAGCTGCTCTATGAATGATGGAGACTTCAAACCTTAAAGAAGTGAATTAAAGAAAGAGAGCCCACAAAACTATAAGGCAAGAATTTTCAGTTATTTAAAGGCGCTTTAAAAATGGGAAATGATTAGCCAGGCAATGAGTCAGAGCTGTGATGTTCCTGTGTAGCTCCAAGTTCTCCCCCGGGGAGTGAGGGAAAGTGAAGGTGGGACTGGTTGCAAGTGGGACTTGACTGCTTTGATATTCCTGAAGTTAGCCCTTGATGGCTCAATGTTTACAATCCCTTGGGGGTTGACACCTGACACAGACACTGCATACACTTAGAAACTTGGAGGTGTCATGTTTTTCAGCATCTTCACATCAGGAATCTTCTTTTGAGTTGAGGTGCTGTTGTCTCACTTGAATTCCATTTAGTGGATTGTTAGCAGCAGAGTGACCTTTCTCTTGAGAGGATCACTCACAAGCTACATGCGGCCAGTTGTTTATGATGGGAACCACTAGTTAAATTAAACAGCCACCATGAAGAAGTGTTAATAAATAAAGGAACAAAAGCTTGGGAAGCCAACTGCCTGGTTCGTGTAATTTCCAAGAGGAAGGGCATAAGTTCACATTTCCTTCAGATGATACAGGTGCCTACTAGCTCACCCTACATGTGGGAAAATGGGCACACATCTACATACAAAACTCCTTGAAAATGCTCATTTAAAAATGAAGCTTCCCTTCACAGCCAGAGAGCAAAGGGTGTAGGATTTTTGACAAATAACGGAAAATATTTGGGGACAGGGAAATTATTTGACTGGTTATTGCATGTGCATATTAATCATTCCATAGTTTCCCTATTATGTAATGTAATAAAGGCATACACATCTAGAATTCACGAAAGAAACATACTTAGAATTTATTTTCTCGTTATAAAGTGTTGCATAATGCTAATTAACATCTCTCTTTTTCCAAACCTACTGTATCTTTAACCCTTTTTTAGTACAATTTTACAGGATAAATAAGCAATGAAAACGTTTACAAGTTTACTATAGTGTTCATACACTGATGTTTGATTTTTATCATTGTTTGCTTAGATTAAAGCTAGTCTGATGTACTGGAAATGACAAAGGTGGGCCAAAATAGGTAAATAATAATAAATAATGCAATAATTAATTAATAAATAATAATGCAAGGATAAACTCTGTTTCTCATACTCACAACTGTAAGCCTACTTCTCCCCACCCCTGAGTGTGTACGTATTTGTTGCCCTTTTGTAAGGAATAATCACCATCTGACTCTTGGTTGAACATGAGATGCCAGATGAAGAGCACACAAACTCGCCTTTGGACTCAGTGCAATCTGAAGGGAAGAGAGGGCGCACTGTGTATGAATTATGATTCGACACGGTTGGTTGCTGCTAGCGGCCAAATATGCTTTTCCTTTGCTGTCTGCTCCAATTTCTCTTTGGACGGGTTGAAAGAGCACTACATGTTCAGGTCAAGATGTTTGCTCAGAAATAGTAGTACAGTTGCAGCTGTGTTTGTTGGAGCAAGAGACTAGTTTAAATAGCATTACCATTTATCCAGTCCATTAACAGAACTCTGTAAAATAATACCAACTCTGCATAAACTACAGGACAGTGTAATAAAATTACAAGCACTTGTTGACAGATGGAAAGTGTAAGTGGAGGGGAAGTAGAGGGCCTTAGGTTGGAGGTTAAAAGAGACAGTACATAGTTTTCTTCAGGTATGTAGATACTCCATCGTCTCCTTGGTTCCTCCTCCAAAACTGAAGTTTCGTTTTTGTTATCAGTGTAAGGAGTGGAGAAAATTATTTTTAGAGCAATCTGGAGCTGGTTAACTGACAGATTTCAGTGGCTTTTGAAATGGTCAATTACGATTGATTGAAATGTGTGAGTAGCAATTAATTATACATATGCGTAGCATATACACATCTTCCTGAGAAATGTCACCTTAAAGGTGACTTACCAGGGAGTGAGTCACACTTTTCAACTTGAGTTTACAACGACTAAGCTGGGTTTATTAGAGAGGAATTTCACTGGCAGCCTTGCGGTGGAGTATTTGGTTATAAATATTTGCTTTGTGGTTTTCAGTTTATTTCTTTCAGTATTATTATGTTTACCCAGGCTTCGAACATAAGCTTAAGGATCCAACGCATGTAGCAAAAACTCATTTTTCACTTGTATCTACCAAAA
Source organism: Plecotus auritus (assembly GCF_963455305.1). Classification (NCBI taxonomy): domain Eukaryota; kingdom Metazoa; phylum Chordata; class Mammalia; order Chiroptera; family Vespertilionidae; genus Plecotus; species Plecotus auritus. Next base: position 237,370,522 of record NC_137770.1, on the reverse strand, counting down.
CAAAACAAAATTAACAAAAATAAATATATAGATCCCATGATTCATTTTATTTTCTTTACTTCTTTGAATTAAAGTTGTTTTTTTGTGTGTTTTTTTATCGCTGGTCCACAAGTAGCATTTATTATTCCCCAGAAAGCTTCAGAGCCACGAAATTATCTAACATTATAGATAGTAATTTTAAATCCAAGGACTCTTTTAATGCCCCAGTGACTAGTTACCTGAGACAAATAGATTTTGGCTGCTTACTTTGATTGGTCAGTTCCATTTATTTGCTATCATATAGGACCTCAGATTCTCAAAGTTGTTTTTGGTAATAATAATTTGGGGCTTTTTAAAAGGGAAACATAACCTTTTGTTTTATGACGTTAGAAATGAATTTGCAAAGCATAACAAATATGCAGTTAAGCAGTCTTTATTTCCCTTTTGCTTAGTCCCATAGAAAGAGCCTTAGTTTTTGCTTTTTAATATTGATAAGAGTAACACATGTTCGTGTTAAAAAGGCTTAGACAATTCAGAAAAATAGAAAAGAGGAGGAAGAAATGATTCATTATTTCACCACCCAGATATAACCACTAGTACACTTGTCAATTATTAACTTAGTTTTCTTTTTCCATGCAATGCATATAAATGCTGGTATACATGTGTTATGAAAACATTTTGTTTTATATCCCCAAGGTCTAGTATAAGGCTTGGCCTTTAGAAGGCTCTCAGTGTTTGATGTATTGAATTCAATCTCTGTGGGCTCAGGGTTTGTAACTTGCATGAGCAAATAGTAACACTGGGAAGGCATTATGAATAATGGAGAACCAAATTCAATTTAAAGGATAACTTGGCTAATTAAATGCTTAGTTCCCTTAAGTTTTCAAAACCGTAGGAGGGTTTTGGTAGACACAGCCAAATCAAAATGACCTATTTTTCACCTAAGCAAAACATATACCCTAATTTCATATACTATACTTATATAAAAGGAACCTTCCAGTTCTCTGATGTCAATGTAGTCTCATAAGAGTCTTATATTTAAGGATAAAAGCAGAATACAACCGCGGCGACCAAGTACAAATTCCCCTCGAATTAATTTCTGCCAGCTCTGATTAAAGCGTGGGCGCCCGGAGGTGTCAGGTGCCACAGCTTCCTGCGGCATTGTGCTCTCGGCCTGTTTGGCCCCCGCCACCATAAATCCGACAGCGATTGTGCAGGAATTGCAGGTTGCAGTTGCTACGGTTACCGTTGTCCAGCCAGATCGACATCATTACTCATCTAGTGAGCTGCTGTGATAGCTGCAGCCGCTTGCTATTGCTGGGGCTGCCCAAGAGCTCATGGACGGAGGAGAAGAGTTCCTCAGTGGTGGCGTGCCTGTGTGACCCTCAGAGGTGGCGTGCCTGTGCGACCCTCCCGTGCAAGGAGCTGCTACTTGCAATGTTAGCACTGATATTTTGCTACGGGGAACAGATTGACTCTTTAGCTTTAAAAACAAAGAACCAGTAGGAGAGATAAAACTTACAAAGTGTTAACTGTCAGTGAATAAAAAACCAAGGCCCATATTATTAAGTAACTTATTAATCAGTATTTTGGCCCAAGGGACTCTGTTCTTGCCACTTAAAAAAATAGAGATATAGGAGGAGAGTTTAATTTAAGGAGATTACATAAGCAAAGATTTGTTTGTAAGAAGGTGGACAAAAGACTTGATATGGGGGTATCTGCACACACATCACAGTGGCCATTCCCACTTGCTATGAAGAAAAAAGTGTGTGTGTGGGGGGGCAGGCCATTGAATAGGACTTACTTTTGATTTTGTTTTCAGACAACATGTAAGCCTAGGATTTAGAAGTTATGCATCCCATGGAGATTAAGCTTGTATTTGAGATTTTGGCCAGGCCTCATGTTGATAGTTTTTACTTCAAAGCAAACTCCATTAGAAGACATGTTGCTGGAGAAAGTCACAACTTTGCAGGTTTCTGCTCTTGCCCACCACATAGTAGTCTATGGGCATGAAATCCACAGCATCGTTCAAGGCACAGGAAAGTCAAGTGCAAGGGTCTCTCCCACTCCTCTGTACTTATCTAAAGGGCTGCTTTCCCAAATGCAAATGTTTCTATCCCCACCAACTAATACCCGTGGCATACTGACTTCAATCTGGAGAACACAGTGATGCATGCTGGGGAGGAAGAGTGGCATCATGTTCGGCCCCACGTAATATGTGGTGTCTGTGGACCTCAGCCACGGCTAACATGGACCTGTGATATGTACGTCGAACCACAGAGAGTTCATCTCCGAGAGTGATTGTGTTTCCTGAAACATGGATTGAAGTGTGTGGTTTTCACATCAAAAAAGATGCCAATGGAGTCACATCATCAGGGAGTATTTTAAAATGTGACTGTAAGTCATAAAATTGCCATTGCCATCTGAAGAATATAGTTCGGTGGCTGACGTTTACATCAATATTAATTTTAGGAAGAGGTGTCCGTAGCATTTTAGTTCTCTTTACATGATGTTTTAAGCCACTGAGATCAGTTACTTGATATTGTGAGCGCGGTGGTGTAAAGTGCTGGTGATTCAGGGTCTCCTCAGCTATTAGTGGCTCTGCTGTCTTGGGCAATAAGTTGACTCCTGTGGAGTCAAGTTTCCTTATCTGTAAAATGTGAAGGATCCTATTTACCTCCTGAGGATATTCCAAGTGATAATTTAGATTCTGTATTCAAAAGAACATTGTCAACTTTCAAGTATGATAGGAATTGCATTTGTATTATTATCATCCTCTCATTGCAAACTAAAGTAAAAGTAATAGTCACACAGATGTCCTTGCAACTTGCCCACAGTCAGCAAATCACCCCTTTCTTGCATTTATTCTCAGTGTAATAACATATGCATAAGCATAGACCATTTTTTACTACTATAAATTAACATAAAATGTGCATTTGTACCATTTTATTTCTCCTTATTTGGCCACATGAGGTATATGAAGGCCAGACTGTTCTTAATAAGATCTCTTACCCTTTCACAGCTGATGATTCATATAGTTTTAAAATTCCTATATAAAATGAAGCGGGGATGGAAACAGAGACTGTGACTCAGAAACTACTTATGTTAGTCACGTATTTAGATTGTTGCTTTAATGATGTGTTTTTCTGAATAATACAATGCAGGAAAAATACGAATTAGGATATCTGACTAAACTATTCTGAAAGTTAAGAAGATTTACATATGTCGCTAAAGAACATTTTTATCACTAATTAAAATTTCAATTTTTGAAATGATATAAGATAATTTATCAATGTAGCTTGTAACATGAAAATAGGATTTGATCTGTGGAACGTTCTGTGATCTTTAATAAACGTCACGTGACTTAAAAGTACATTTTTAGACTAAACGTTATGTCTAAATGCAGTGCAAATTGCAGACCTTTTAACGCTCTGGAATTAAACAACATGAGATTATGAAATAGGTTTGAGCCAGAAGTTAGTTTCGTTTTGTTTTGTTTTTTAACCTAACTAATTCTTTTAATAAGTACATGAGCTTCACAGTCAGATGAAGGTGGTGTTTGTCCTCTTCCTTACCTTTGCCCATAACCAAGTTAATTGCAATCACTGGATTTTTTCATAGGGGGTATCTGATAAATTGTGATATAAGAAACTTTAGGCAGCAGTTTAAAAAAAAAGCACAAAAACAATCCTAAATTCTACAGAAGGAAGCAAAGAAAAGTAAAAAGTCCTGTCGATAGCAACAGCCGGGGTCTAGGGTCCGACATGGCTGTGTGAAATGTTATTAAGAGAACATGTGTACAGCTAAGTATCGCAACTGGATTCAGTATTTTTTTAAAAAAAGAAAAGAGAAATAAATAAGTCTGGCAACAGAATGGGAAAAGATAGCTTTGCCCCGTCATGATAGCTTCCTTCTACCAGTGAGAGATGAAAGCGTGAAGCATGTGAATAGCTGAGAACCGCAGAGAAAGGTCGATTGCTTCCCCTCCAACAGTTCCAATTGATTGAAAAAAGCCTAATTTAAAGTTCTGTTTGTTCTGTGTCTTAAACCATCAGGATTCTCTTTTAGGACCGGGGAGGAATGCTCGGGCGGAAAAAGAATCTGAGGATAAAAAGTCATTGCAAGCTGACAATTGTTCCTAATCCTCACAAAATGCTGGAGAAATTAAATTTATTCTTTATTGCTCCAAGTGTTACCTAGGTCACTGGGCGATGGGAAAATTGGACTCGAAGTCGAGTAGGCGCAAGCTTTGTTTTGTGTCTACATGCTTAACCTTAGACACGACAAGGCATCTTAGAGTGTTGTGGGAACTTGGTTCAGAGCATTAACACCAAGACTTTTATTACCCCGGATTTTAATAGGCTGTGCTGTCAGGAGATGAAAATGTTGTGTTTACATTTCGGTGTTAAATGATCATTTAATTAACACCTGAGGGGGGAAAACTTGTGAAATTCTTAGTGGCTTTTATTGTTGGTTTCCTGGGAGGTTTTAATATCCAAGTTTCATTGAGATTTTTTTTTTTTCTAAGTAGAGATACAAAAGACATTATGAACTTCTTAAGGAAGACAAACAGTTTAACCTTGACCCTTTTTTTCTAAAATATTAATTTAAGTTACATTTAAAATTTGGTGTACTTTTAAAGTTTTTAACTAACATAGTAAAAATAAGTCTTAATTGAACACTTTATTTTTGTGTAAACATTTAATATTTAAATATTATTTGATTTACATTCTAAAATTTCTACTGTAAAACATAAGAAACTGACAGTTTACCTTAAGTTTAGTACATTTATAATACTAATTATAAATATTTTACATTTTTTAACTACCGTTATAGTTATAGTGTTTAAAGAATCGGGCTTAAAGTAGGTAATCATAAGCAAGGAAATATTGTGGGGGGGGAAAGGGTACATTATTATTATATTTTCATGATGATTTAGTTAGAGCCAGTTACTATCATATGATGAAAGAGGTTTATATAGAGACAATAGGGAGAATGATGCCATTAATATAAGAATTCAAATTCACTTCATCAATTACTAAAAGATTAGATGTTATTAAATGTCTTAATTTATTCTTGATCTTTATTAAAACAATGACCTAAAAAGAAAAGGTCTTGAGGCCAATTGTTAACATTTGGAAAATATAATATGAGCTCTCAAAGGCAGCCGCACACTCTGAACGCTTGGTGACACTTTATTTTTCTAAAAGTATTAGAATTTATATCTGTTATTCCTCCTATTTTATATGGATATGCCACTTCCTACTGAATATATGAAACTTTAAAAAATACAGTATTTACTGGAGTCATGCTGTTAAAGTAAAATCTTTCTTAATTTTTCTAGAAATCAGCATGCCATTACAGTGTAGTTTTTCTAAGTACGCTATTTTAATTCATACTGAAACTAAAAAAGGGTATGCTTTTTTTAAAGTTTAAATTCAGATGCCTCGGGATAAAACCTCTCTTTCTGTGTTATTCATGATAAAAGAGTGCAGGGAGGATTGAATGTTGTTACAATCTCTTAATAGAGAGCCCTGCTTTGAACCAAGAATTAGACTCTCATTTAGAAAATACTGCTGAGCATTACATAGGCACGTCGTACAGTGTTATATGCTCTCCTAACTTCTATCAAGTTTCAGCTTTATTCTAAAACTTTCCTCATTTTTGTTTTGACTCACATTGATCATTTTCTTCCCAAAGCTGCTTCTCCATTCACTTTCTAATAACAAAAGCCCCCATGTGGGAACATTGCTTTAAACTTCAGCTGTGTTACATAGGGATCTACACTTCGATTTTGAGGTAGTTGTAAGATACAAAATGCTTGGAAGTTTAAAAGTATGAACTAGAAATAGAATAAGAGAGGAAAAACAAAACCTGATTATTTCACCTACTGGATACCCAGTATATTCTAAATAATATTGTTCATTATGGCAACCAATATTCCAAACCTATTGTGTGTGTGTGTGTGTGTGTGTGTGTGTGTGTGTGTGTGTGTGTGTTTGGAAGGTGGAGATACTACGAGCTAGAGAAACGTAAATACTTTGTGAATATTAAAAATGCTTGGAGAATAAACATTGAGGGAAATTACAGGAAATTTCATTTAACATAAGATAAATGCCTTGCTTTTACACTAAGAAAGCCAGTGATGTGTACTTATACTGAAAAAGTCAGTGTTGACATTTTATACACTGATAATTTGGAATCTATAGAAGTTAAAAAGAGAGATTCCAGGAATTATTTTAGATAAAATCTCCTGGTTTGTTTCTTTAAAAAATGGGAATGGCTGTTCTAAATACAAATAATATACTTAACAGATATATTTGATAGTTATTCTCTTAAAATCATTACATATAATGAGATTGAGAGATAGGATATCTATTCTACTCTGTAGTGATTAGGAAGTTAAAATTAACTTCCCTTCTGCATGAAACTCTTTTTGCCTGACTTTCAAGACATTAGACTCTAATTCTAAACGCAGTCTTTAATCTAATCATTGCTATCGCAGCACACATGCTTTGTCCCAGGCAAGCCGATTTTCCCAATACTGCTTGGAAATTTCAGCTCATTTCAGGACCCCTTCCTTGCTTGCAATTTATAGTAGCTTGCCCTCTTCATATAACCTTACCTCTAAAGACACTGTTCCAAAAGGCTTCAATTTCCTCCAAATAGTCATCCATCATAAATGCGGTGATTATGAGTACTGAGTTGTCTCACACTGCCAAGGGCTTGAATCTCTGAATGTGTAACCATGAGCATGTCACTCATTTACCAGCCCCATGCCTCAGTTTCCCCTTGTGTAAAACTAGGATGATGGTAGAATTTACATGGTGGAAGTGTTGTGTGGATTAAATTATTCACTCAATGATTAAGGCTTAGTGAGTATGATGCTTGACATATAGTAAGTGCTAAGTATTTTGTTGTTAATTTTTTGTTTTTATAATTAAGCCTTCTTCTGTTATGACCTGTCTCATATATTGTGCTATTAAGTATTATCCTGTGCTCATAACACATGCTAACTTTGCAAAGACCCCTTTTTTAACCTTTGTCTTTGTTTTGCATACAAAGAACTAGCCTGGTGCAGGTTTGGTTAATAAATACTTGCTGGCTGAATGCTCGAAAAAGACAGTAGCAATAGTTTGGATTTGGAATGAAATACATTGTGGCAGGAAGGGAACAGTGGATCTGAAGTCAGAAGGCGTGCTAGTATGTGCCTATCTCTGCTGGTCTCTAGCTGCAGATTCTGAGCAAAAGCACTAGAAGTCTTTTTAAGGACCAGTTTCTTTGCCAACGTACAGTAGCTGAGATAAGAGAGGAACCACGTCTGATGTGTTCACCATCACATCACCCCAATTTAGCACAAGGCCTCCTGGTCTCTAGGGGATGCTGGAAAGAATTGAGAGAAGGAGAGGAAATCAAACATATCAAAGATTTGTTTTAGCTCTTTTTCAAAAATGTATAGGGCCCTCTTCACAGGACTTGAATGAATGATAATAGTGGAATTACTCATGGTAATAAACCAAGAAAGAGATCATTAGATTGTGGAAGAATGAATTTGAGGTTGTTCTCTCTCCTATTAGCATTTAGAAAATAAATATGCTTATATTTTGCATGGCTCTGCTATTAAATGTGAATTGTTTGAAGGTTTAGGTTTTTTTAAAAAAAAGATTAAAGGAGATTTGATGGTTATGCATTACTAAGTGGTTATCCTGATACTTGATAATCCCTCCATATGAGGTAAGTGGTGTAAGATTGAAGTAGTTTCAATAATCACCTGCCTCTCAAACATCACTAATGATAGCATAAAGAAATGACTCAAAGCCCAAACAAGGCAAATAAAGGGAGTTGGTTGAGGCAGGTTTGTAGGTTCATATTTGTGTGGTAGTCTTTTGATTGAAACAGGTTTGAGAGCAAGGTCGACCACGATTTTCCGTGATTCTCCCTAGTAAATGCATTGTGCACCCGGGACAATTTAATTTCCCTGACCTTTTGCGGAAAATAGAATGTATAGAACCTGCATGCCCTGGAGACAACTGGAATCTGGAGCCTGTTTGTAAAGGACCAGCTCTCTCGCCTTCCCTGCCTCAGTGCGGGTTTTCTTTCCCCCTCTGTAAAGGGAATGAATTCCACACCTAATGAATAGTTTCAAGGAAAGTTGTTAATCAGGTACTCCAAGTGACCACCCTGGATTCTTCTTTCATTACCCAGGGACGTGATGGAATGAGAAAGCAGCATAGTTACATTTGATAAAAGGAAATACCTTTTTCCTCTCCCCACCCACCATGTAATCCTCTGGAATTTAGTTGACGCAGGGAAATTACTGCAGCAAACAGCGTTTGAAAAAGCGACGTTGTGTGAATAACACTTGTAGCTACAATAGCTACATTAAAAATCACATCATCATATTTCAGGGCAAGCATTTTCGCTGAAGGGGGTCTGGAAAGGTTTTTTGTTCTTTATTCTTGTCATTGTTACAGCAAAGCATTGCACAAAGCACAGGATGACTATTATCAACATTAGTTCTTATTCTTCTCTGAGTTATCGGTTATTATTCTGCTGCGCTGAGATGGGATGCTAGATCAAAATCAGTGGAAGAACTTGAACTCAGTAGGACAGAGGGGCTAAAAAGAAGCATGAATATAACAGAATGTTATGAAAATTGTCAAATGTTGTTCTTTAACCCTTTCCTGTTCAAAAAACCATACACTGATGTAAAGAGAGAAGAATGGTTTAATACAACAATGGAATCCAAATATTGCTTCATTTTTAAGTTAAGTGGCCTGGTTTAACACACTATAAAAGTACAGAGAAGCATATGTTGTAGAGGTTTAGTTATTTCCAAATAAATGCTATACCCATATTATCAGCATGGTATCTTATTGCAAGTTACTTTAGTTGTATTTTTATAAGTTGATTCAAGTTTAGATTTATGAAAGTATAGCTCTTCTCCCCAATTCTGGCCATCTTGTATTTATTGTATTTTAAAGCATTGAGTCCTAGAGTGTGCTTTCTGATGATACAGGAGAAAGTGCCCTGTGGTCAGATGTGTCAGGAAGTAATGGAAGTCATATCCCCCGTGGTGACCGCCGGCACACTGGTGCGTTGGTCTCCCCAGCTCTGTGCCATAAAGAAAGCTATTTGACTTTATAAGCCTCCTCTTTCTGTACTTCCCCACTTCGCTCACTAACCTCAGTGACAAGAACAGCCTGATACCTTTGCCTTAATTGTAATTGTGATTTGAAAAAAAACAACCAGTAACACAAACTATTTTGGACATGGTAGGTTGAAGTTTAATGTTATTTTTGTGTACCAATGTGGTCAGATAAATAACTTTTTATAATCTATTAGCTTGAGAAATCTGTTGTTTTCTTTTTTTAGCCCACCTTTGAAGGTAAACTTTGCATTTTTTGTTAATTTTAGGGATAAAGAAATTTAGATCCTTCTGTAAGAATTTCAATAACTTAGTACCAGTATTTGCTTAGATGTTTGTGTGTGTGTGTTTTATGTAAAATCATTTGTTACATGTGTTCACACAAACATCTAAGCAAATGCTAGTGCTAAGTTATGGAAAATTTTACAAAATGATCTAAATTTTTCTAGAACACACACGCATACACAGGGACCACACACACACACACACACACAGGGACCAGCCAGCAGGGAAAGGGGGCCTGAGGCTGAGGTCTGACACACACACACACACACACACACACACACACACACACACAGCATCACTCAACTACTACTTTAACGACTGAGGAGATTCTGTCACTTCACTCTCTCTCCTGGCCTTGCTATGTAGTTGTAGCACCTGAGAACTGCGTTGTGCAGCATTCTTCAGCAACACGGGGAGGTGTGCATCCTCTAGGCTGGGTGCAAGCTTGCAGTCATCTTTCTCATTCCAGAGAGGGCGTTAAACCACAAGTGTTTTATGTACAATTTATACATGGTTGATGGACTTTGAAATCAACATAGAGTTCAGTTTATTCAGTGTTGTTGTTTTTTTAAATCAAAATCCATCTCTCTAAGACTAAATAATACACACACACACACACACACACACACTTAGATATGATATGATATGATACATTAGGGATAGGAATAAAAAGAAAAAAACAATTAATAATATGATAAATCTCCTAAGACAACTATTTTTCATGCATCTGACAGGTAGGTGCTTCTCACCAGTTTACTTACATTGATCATTACTGAAAAACACAGTCCCTCTCTTAACCCCCTCAGTGTGCTGCTTCAACTGCCAATTCTTATTTATTTAAATATCAAGGGAAAAGATATCAAAGGAAACACCAGGTCATGGCTAAAACAAAACTACTTTGAAGCCTGATGGCAAATGGGTTTACTAGAAATAATTCACTTCAAATATATCCAGCATTTACAAACATTTATTTTTTGGATTTTATTGAAAGCATAACAGCGACCCATTTTGTAATAGTTTGTGATAATCCCAACCCTCTCTACTTCCCTGTTCTCTTTTTCTTTTTCTTCCCCCCATCCCCACAAAAATATGTTTGTTTGTTTTTCTTTAGTTGGGTCAGGTTGGAAACATCCTTAATCCAGTTCCATATCTATACTAATAAAAGGGTAATATGCTAATTAGACCAGGTAGACCGGACATCTTCCAGTCGTCCTGCCTTCCTTCTGGACAAAGCCACGGTGGCGGGGGCTGAGGCAGAGGTAGTTGGGGTGATCAGGCCGGCAGGGGAGAGCAGTTGGGGGTGATCAGGCTGGCAGGGGAGGGCAGTTGGGGGTGATCAGGCCGGCAGGGGAGGGCAGTTAGGCGGTGATCAGGCAGGCAGGCAGAGGCAGTTAGGGATAATCAGGCAGGCACGCAGGTGAGTGGTTAGGAGCCAGCAGTCCCGGATTATGAGAGGGATGTCCGACTGCCAGCAGTCAGACATCCCCTGAGGGGTCCCAGATTGGAGAGGGTGCAGGCTGGGCTGAAGGACACCCCCCTCCTGTGCACGAATTTTGTGCACCAGGCCTCTAGTTGGAGTATAAAAGGGGAAGGAATATTGTACATGCAGATTATCCTACATAGGATACTGACAAGAATATGGGATTTTCTTTTTTCTTTGTGTTATTATTTTCCCCCATCATCATTTATTCTCCCTCTACCCTCTTTTTCTCTTTAGGCTCATCATCATCTATCATACTGTATATTTTACTTATTTATCTGGTTGTCTGTCCCTCCCAATTAAAATGCCAGTTTCCTGAAGGCAGAGAATAGCAGTAGGTGCACAAGAAATATTGAGTGAATGAATATTGCTTTGCAGCAACATTGTCAGAATTGGAATCCTAGTTTCAAATCTTCCTAGTATGACTTGGAGCATGTTGCTTTTCCTCTCTGCCTCAGTATCTCCTTCTGTAAGATGGAGATCAGTAGTGCATCAATGCCATAGACTCATAGAGAGGAGTGGATGATGTAATACATCTGCCACAGATTTCAACTGATGTTAAATATTTTTTTCATAAATCAAACAACTCTTCAGCTGCTTGAGAGAAAGGAACCAACCATCTACCATCATCTGATAAAGTCATTTGTTTATTGCTTTCTGGTTTGGGGCTGAGTACCATCCCTATACCCACCTCCTCACCACCCTGTGGTATCAGAATGGGGAACCTAACTGGGCACAGACACATTGCAGGCCACTTATTCTTTCCCTCTTTCTTCATGCGTATTTCTTTCTTTTTTTAAAAAATATATTTTTATTGATTTCAGAGAGGGAGGGGGAGGGAGAGAGAGATAGAAACATCAATGATGAGAAGGAATCATTGATCAGCTGCCTCTTGCATGCTCCACACTGGGGATCGAGCCTGCAACCCGGCATGTGCCCTGACCTGGACTCGAACTGTGACTTCCTGGTTCATAGGTTGATGCTCAACCACTGAGGCACGCAGGCCGGGCCTGAGTATTTCTTAGTTCACCTTTTCCATATAGTTTTCTGTCTTCCCTGTTCTGCTTCTGGAAAGTCAAAATCCCACCTGACTTTGCTGTAAACTAGATGCTGCTTCCTTTCCCCTTGACCTGGGCTGCTGCCATGCAGAGGGGGCCACCTCCCTGCCTTGTGTGGCTGTGCAATACCAGACAATAGACACCTTCCAATGTGCAAATAGGCTTACTTTGGTTTTAGTATGTTTTTAATTATTGAAGGGAGAGGGAGAGAGAGATAGAAACATCAATGATGAGAGAGAACCATTGATCACCTGCCTCCTGCACACCCCCTACTGGGGATCCAGCCTGTAACCTGGGCATGTGCCCTTGATCGGAATTGAACCTTGTCCTCTGGGTTCATAGGTCAACGCTCAACCACTGAGCTATATAAGCCTGGTGGTTTACTGACTTTTTAACATGATTAATTCACACACAACTAGCTGAGGAAATTAAAAGTATGCTACCTTGATTAAGTCTAGTATATTGTAGAAATTGTTTCATTTTGATATTATGATTGTTTGTTAACAGAATCCCCTTACTAGGTGGTTCACTCCTTGAGGGCTTGGGCCTCGTCTTTCTATTCACCAAAGAGCAGTAGTCACATAGAGCGGACACTCAAATACAGGCTGATGGACAAGTGCAGGCAGGACAAAGGATCCAGCGTCATCCTTCATGACAACTGGGCTACAAAAAATACTTGAGGCTTGAACTTTTTAATATCGTTGCATTTGTTTCAGTTTAAAGGGAGTAGCAATCCATAGCTTGTTTACAAAAATCAATATATCTTCTATCAATAAAAGATGCGCACTTATATACAAGTGGCTTTTTTGTGCCAGTTACTTAGGGTGATATTGTCTCTTCTTTTTGTGAAAGCCTGCAGAGAAGACTCTTTTAAAAATGACATCTTTTATAGTATGTATTGATTCTTTCTTAACATTTTTATACATTTGTCTGCGTGTGTGATTCTGTTTCATTTGCAAATAAAACAATAGTGCCTCGAAACTACTACAAAATTGAACTTCCTGCAGTCATAGAAAGTGACCGAGGCAGCTGGTTTTTTGTCATCACGCTGTGTCCATCCGTGGATTGCCAAGGCCCCGCTGACATAATTTTATGTGCTTCCACGGTTCTTTGCCATTTTTATTAGACTGACCATTTGGTCACTATTAAATCCAGCCATTTATTCCTTTCCACCTAAATTGTCTTCCCTGTACGGAGGGTAGAGAGGAGCTCACAGTGCCTGCACCTGAAAGGCCGTTATCTTAGCTGAGAAAATCCAGTCCCACAGAGACAGTGAGTCATCACAGCTCAGCTGGGATTCTGGGAAATGGGGAACAGTATTGAGGAGGGCAGGACAGTGGGAGTGAGTCAGTGATGCCTGGGTGGTGGGGATCGGCCAGCAGCAGCACCCTGGCCTCACCCTGGCCTCACAGACCATTGGGCAGACAGACTGAAGTTCGCGTCCGCGCAGTGTGCGCTGCCTCTGCTCCTGTTTAGTTGTAGTCTGTAGGAGCTCCTCAGGGGACCGTACTGCCCAGGTTACTTTTCTTGCCCCAAATCAAAGCAGTTGTTTGTTTAATGGGAGGAGCACAATGGCATTCCATGTGTGTGTGTGGCTGGAGGCAGGCTGGAGACCACTAGGTAGAAGCTTTGGTGCATTAACACCTGCTTTGATCCCTTCCCTCCATGCAGAGAAGTGGTTTCTGATTGGAGGAGGAGGTGGTGATAAGGATGAAATGGGGATGAAGTACTGAAGTCGTTGAATAGCCCTCGTAGATGGAGTACATGACCCAGGAGCCCTTCCAAGTGCTGTATTCACGTTAATCAGGACTCATTTCTTCAACACTATGAAGGAGAACCAAATGACTGAGGAGAAAATTGAGCCCCCAAAGAGATGATGGAATGTGCCCAAGTGGCAGGCTGGCATTTGAATACAGCGCTGTGCACTTCAGCACATGTGAATGCACTGGGGACAAGCATTTCTTTTAATTAGGTAAAAAAAAAAAAAAAAAAAAAAAAAAAAAGACTAGAAATTCATGAGCCTTATCATGTATTTCAAAGCCTCACAATGTTTTATGCATTGTTAGCTGTGCATACACAGGTTCCTGCAGGGAGCTTGTCACGCTCTGTGTCCCACCCTCTCCCATCCCATCACTTATCCAAACTTGGAGCTGAGTGTCACCTTGACACACTCCCTCCCCGTATCTCCCCGGTCGAGTTCTGCTGACTACCTCCCGAGGACCACATCCATCCATCCATCCATCCTCTCCTATCCTGTCTTTCGCCTCCTTCCTAACCAGGCTGCCCTGCTCCGTGATTTCTCCACCCACACCATCGTCTGCCCACCTGCCAGAGGTGGCCGGAAGGACAGCCAGGATCCTGTCCTTTCTCCAGTCCAGAATCATTGTGCACATTAGCGCAGCAGTGTAGATTTTACAGAACATTTCCCCATGCATTGCATTCAAAGGAACTCTGATACATAATTTTCCCTGCCTCAGTTTTATAGATAAAATAACTGTGCCCTAAAGTGCTTAACTGAGTGACTAGCCCACCATTACAGGGCTTGTAAGTTCACAGAACCATTATTTTTCTCTAAATGTTTACTAATACCCACAGTCTGTAGTCTAAAATCCTGCCTTGGCCTTAACATTCCCTCTTTGGTCCCAAGTCTTCATTCTTATTTCTTGACATTTTCTTATTTTACCGTACACTGGAAGAGTGATGCAAGTAAGTTAGCTACTCTTAAGCCTCTGGACATTTGCTTCTGATAGTTTCTTCATTACCAGGGAAACTTCTGTTCACCACCCAAGACCCAGACTGCGCCTCCTCCACTATGAAGGCCGACTTGATTTCACTGAAGAAAATGTGACCCCATTTACTTAATGCCTCAGACGAACAGTGATCTCCATTTGAAGGTCTCCTTCCAGCCTCGCACAGATCATACTTCTTCCCTGGAATGCTTCTTCCCTCTGGACGGCCTGGAAGAATACCCCTCACCCCCCTTTTTGCTAACAGTATGTCTTGTTTCTCAAGAGAATGTCATAACAGAGGTCCTATTATATTTGTCTCACCATCACCTTAGGTCCTGGCCCCTCGATGGGACTGCCTCTTGACTCGGGGAGCTTACTTCGTTAAGACTGAACCTAAGGAACTCAAACGTGTGTGTCTTCTCTGAGGCTTTCTTTGCGGGGAGATGGGGATGGTGGAGTTGAATCCTAGCCTGCTCCCCCTTCAACCCTGCTTGGCAGATTTCTTATGCCTCCCTTTGTTTCAGGTGACAGCTGTCTGGTAGCAGAGTGAGTTTGTCCCCCTCTCTCTCCTTCTAGACTTCAAGCTGCTGGTGGCAGCTCCTAAGTCCCTGTCATGTGTGTACTTCCTGCACCTCCCCTGCCACTAAGTCCATAGTATAGGCTCCATACATGCTTGTTAAGTAGATTTAAGAAAGACATTCCATTCTTTTCCTCCAACTTAAATTTCTATCATGGAAAGAGAAAACTTCCTTTTGAAAAAAAAAGAAAGCCTTCAGTAACATTGTGTCTGATTTTTAAACAGTTCATATATGCAAAAACTATGTTTATGTGTGCAGATTGGTAAGGCAACGCAATGTTCAAAAGCTAAACACTCCTGGCAATTACTCCGTTCCATCATGTTGATTATGGGGGCGTATTATGTTAATTTGTTTTAGAATTTGTAAAGAAAGGACACGTGAGTCAGCATACTGTGGTTAAGAGCGCCGTGATTTTGGGGGCAGACAGGACGGGGTTAAAAGTCTAGTTTGCGCAGCGTGCTGGGTGGGAAACACCGTCCTGGCCTGGCTGCCTTACAGGTAAGTGAAGGTCATATACCACATATCTTATTGGTTGCTGTGAAGACCGAGTGTATGATGTCAGTAAAGTAAAGTGCTTACACCATCAATTCTCTGTGCATATCACTAGTATATGATTAGAAACTGACACGTTGCTGGACTGTGTGCTTTCTCTAAACCATGTACTTGAAAATGAGGACCTTTCGCTTTAATTTCTGAAGTTCCAGGATGATAGTTCATGCTGTGGATGCCTACGGAAAAAGCTCTAGTTTCCTTTAATTTATCAATAAGGCATAAACTTAAGGCTGGAAAATAGTGGATTCATTATATGCTTTTGGCTTCAATAGTAAGGAAAACTAGTCCCTCACCGAGCAAGACGTTCAGAGGTAGGGCAACCCATACATAGCCTTTCATTTCTTTCTGTTTCATCGTGTTTCTGTTCTTAACATCAGCTTGTTTAAGGTTTTGCTCCTCATTTCAAAATGGCCCTCATTTAGGGTTTCAGGCTCGCAGGTTCATGCTCTGGGAGAAAGTAGAAGAGAGAAGGGAGAGAGGAGAAGAAGATATGTCCTCTCCTCAAATGGATTCTGAATTCCTTCCTTCAGTGAATCGAGCCAGCTTAGGAGAGGTGCATAACGGTAGACCAAGAGCTGCCCAAGAAGTGCCATGGAGTGATTGATTCAAACTAGTTAAAACATCTGTCTGGGCTTTTTGAAGGATGGATAACTGAATCAGGTCAGGATTCTATCAAGAAAGAGGAGGGACTGCTCATTGATGTGGGGAAGTAATCAACAGTCTGCCAGCGTTCGGAACTTAAATTTTACTTTTTCATTTGACTTTACCATGGGAATTTCAAAAGTTGCTGCTAGAGCAAGTTTTAGTTTAGGTGAATAAAGCTGAACCTCTTAGAGTTGCTGATTTCTTTTTGCTTTATTTTCACATGGAGGGATAATAAAGCCTACCTTTCAGGTTCTCGAGATGATTAAAAATAACATCTGTGTAAGGCCCGGCGCCAGGCACTTCTTACCGGCTTGTTTTGAGTAGTTGCTCTAGTTGCTGTATTTTCTTGTCAGAATTTACTTATTTCATCCTTATCTCATCTACTATACTCCAATTTTCCAGCTTCAGAATCCACACAGGTGCCTCATCACCACATCTAAGTTAATAGATAAGAAAAAACTCATAAAGGTCTTTAAAAAAAAATCCTCACCTGAGGAAATGATTTTTTGTGTTGTTGTTTATTTATTTATTTATTTATTTATTTTAGAGAAAGATGGAGGGAGGGAGAGAGAGAGAAACATTGATTGGTTGCCTTCCATACACCCATTCTAGGGATCAAACCCAGAGCCTAGGTTTCTGTCCTGGCTGGATTCAAACCCACAAGCTTCCAGTATGGGACAGTGATCCAACCAACTGAGCCACCAGGCCAGGGCAAGGTCTATTTTTAAAAAAAACATAACAGTTTAGTTCATATTTTATTAACTGTAAAATGAAGTGATCTCCTGCGATCCCCACAGAGACCCCGGCATGTAGATATTGCTTATGCCACTTCACAGATCTCCTTACCTGCCTCCTCCTCTGAGATGTGAGCTTCATGAGGATGGAGACTCGGTTTTCTTCACTGCTGTAGCCTCAGCATCCAAATAGCGTCTCCCACGTGGTAGACCGGTAGCTGCTCCATCAGGGCTTGTTGAAGCAAAGGAGAGAGGAAGGAAGGGAGTAGTTAAATGTGACCTACAGAGGTTAAAGCGCTCTTAGTTTGTGACATTGCACTTGACATATAAGCCCACATTCTTTGGGGGCCTTTGGGGCCTGCATTCCCTGCCCCTTACTCTTTAGCTTCACCCTGATTTCTTTCCCCTTTGTGTTCCAGTTGCATAGGCGTATGCAGTTCCCAGGGTATGGCTTGCTTTTCCCCTACCACAGGGCCTTTGCATATGCAGATACCTAGGCCTAACCGTTACCTGCTCAGCCCCTTCTTCCCTCATCGACCTGGTCCTTGTGTCCCAGAGCATCCCTGGTTTACTCTGTTTAGGTCCTTCATATTCCTGTTCAAACATCTCCTCCATGATCCTTCAGGTTAAATCATCTTCTCTTTACATATCCCCACTCTATTAGGATAGTTTCCAGAACTGTTTTTAAATACGTGTGTACTTGTATTGTTGATGTAAGAAATGTACACACTTATGCAAAAGCCACTGCACACAGCTTGGGTGGGGTTGTAAATTGGATGAAGCGGGGTCTCAGGCCAGACAATCCAGTTCCTCCTTGTATGTGTCTGTGTCCCCCAGAGCCTCGCCCTGGTGCTGGAGCTCAGAAGAAGCAGGACCTTTTAAGTTCAGTTCACGGTGCCAACCTTTTAAGAGGAGCAGCTGGGTCTCCAGCAGCCTCTGGGTCACTGAGCCCCACTCTTCACTGGTTTTTACAGTTTGTAGTTAAGGGACTTCTTTTCCCAGCTCTGGGAGCCTGGGCTGGGGGTCTGGTGGGGGCTGGGACCCCTTGCTCCTCCGGGCGGCCTCTGCAGAGACGATCTCCCTCCTGATTAAAAAAGCGGCCCACGTGGGTGCCGGTCCAGCCTGTTCTTCACCTCCACACCTCCTACCAATCTCAGTGCGCTTTCTTCTTTACTTCTCTAGATGTAGGACTTCCATTCAGCCAGCTCTCCAGCAGGTCTGGATGATGGTTGTTCTATATTTTAGTTGTAATTTGATGTGGTTGTGGGAGGCGGCGAGTATAGGCGTTTGCCTATGCTATCATTTTGGTCTCTGGATGTCATTTTTCATTCGCCTTAAGAAAGGAATGAGTGAGTTTAGGGTAGTGGCATCCTGAACTTCCCATGCACCACTATGGGCATGTATGTGTGTGTCCTGTGCACCACTGTGTGTACGTATGTGTGCGTATGTGAGTCGCGTGTGTGCCAGCTGTCCCTGTGCATGTGCTGAAACAGAGACTGGACCGACTGTGGCTACGGTTTGGCCTCAGGCTTCGTTCAGGTCTACCCAATGCCTTCCGCTTTGGAAAGGCAGATACACCAATTCTAAGAAGCGTCAGCCAGTTCCCCTTGCAGATGAGTACTGTAGGATGAGTCTTCTTTTCCCCACTCATTGGCCTCCTCTAACTCTTTAGATGTAAAGCAACTACTTCATTTCATGTCTGCCTCTGGGATATGATGCTAATGAATGAATGTTAGGCTTCTAATCACAAACAGACAGCTATGCTTGGAGTCAGAATATTGTTCATTGGAATCGTGGCCCAGTCATTTTCTAAACGTGTGAGTGAGGCAAAATAATTAACCACTCTGAACTTCATTTTCTTTCTCTATAAGATGAAAGTAATACGAAATCACAGATTGGTTATAAGAAATAAGAATGTGTACAAGTGGCTGGCATGGTACTAAGTACACAGTGTTTATAGAATTTTTGAGTTTTGAACATGTTAACGGCAGAATCCTTTTTTTTATGTTTAGTAGCTGTAATAAAATCACAGCTGTTTGTGGGAGCTTTGATGTGATGGTTACCTTATAAGAAAAGTTTATTCCTGGCTGGTGTGGCTCAGTGGTTGAGCGTCCACCAATGAACCAAAAGGTTACCGGTCCGATTCTGGTCAGGGCACATGCCTGGGTTGCAGGCTCGATCCCCAGCAGAGGGCATGCAGGAGGCAGCCAGTTGATGATGTTTCTCCCTCATCACTGTTTCTATCTCTTTATCCCTCTCCCTTCCTCTCTCTCTAAAAATCAATAAAAACATATTTAAAAAATAAAATAAAAGTTTGTTCCTTATTTGTATTAAACTAGTTAAAAATGTGACTACTTGGTTAGTTGGTTGGCTAATGGGTGGATCTGTTTTCTGAGAAAATAACAACCTCCTAGCCAATTTTTTGGGTCTACTTTAAGGACCAAACAACACAAAGTTGCGTAATGGTGCAACCATGGAGCTGTCATGAGTGCCTGGAACACGTTTGAGTCAGATGGGTGTTACAGGGCCTGGAGTAAAAGTCACTTCTGATTGGAACTCATAGGAAGGCAGCACAGCAGTTCCATTTTAGGGGGATTTCTGTAGTTTCTAAAAGCATGAGAGAGAAAAAAAGCATCCATGTAGAGAGAATAATATTAGTTGAAATGGTTAAAACGCTGTGTTTATTGACTTTGTTGTATCAAATTAAGTAGAGATCAACTAAGAAGTATACATTGGAATGATGTTAAAGAATGTGAAATGCTGGGCTAAGGTCTTCATTCAGACTCTATCTGGCAGGCAGGGGTCATTGGCCAAGATAATTCCCTGGGAAGGCTAGAGATCGGTCATGAAATAATGCCAGTGTGCAAAGTCCTCATTTGGGGTGATACTAGAAGGACCCATAAGGAGATATTTGCAATGAAATTGCATAGCTGCGGTATAACATGATGGTTTTAGGTAAATAATGAAATTTAAATTTTTAAAAAATATTTTTTAAATTTATTTCAGAGAGGAAGGGAGAGGGGGAGAGAGATAGAAACATCTATGATGAGAGAGAATCATTGATAGGCTGCCTCCTGCATGCCCCACACTGGGGATCGAGCCGCAACCCATGCATGTGCCTTGACTAGGCATTGACTTGTGACCTCATGGTTCATAGGTCGATGCTCATCCACTGAGCCATACCTGACTGGGCGAGATTTTAAAATTGTAATCAAAGCCTCTATAAACAGCAAAGAAAGCTAGTTCCTTAAACGTTTTGATTAGTGGAGGCACTAATGATGACCACGTGGAGTTCCTACCCTGTAACTGTGTGAAATGGATCATGAAAGCAAATGCACTTACTCTTGTCTCAGGGTTTGGGATCCCTTAGCTTTATTCTTGACACATATACCATCCCCCCTTACTCTGTTGTTTGAAGAACTGGAGGCAGAGGTGTATTACTGTGGCCTTCCTGTTCCATATTAGAATAAAAGAATGGTACACTTCCCATGCTGGAAAGGCCCTTAGGAACTTAGGTGAGAAACAGGTGCCGATGGTATGTGAGCTGCCCAAGCGTGTTCAGCCTGCGGAGGAGGCACCTTCGCTGTGCCTCCTGGGTCCAGCCTCCCCGCCGAAGGGTCCTCCTGAGACTCTCTGCTGCCTAGTCTACACCAGCTCCAGGGACCCAGGTCCTTTTTCTTAAAATTTCATATTATTTGCTTTTGCTGTTATTTAAAGACACCTTTCTGAAATTCACAGAACGATGTGTGATGCTTACTGTATCCTTTTGTCTTCAGAAAGCACCTGTTCAAGGCGCTGGGCTGGGCTCTGTATAGAGCCAGGTAAATAGGCAAAGGCCTTAGCCTCCACTGTGTCTCATGTTCCATACATTTTGAGGTTTATATCCTGAGGCCACTGGAGTAAATGTTTCACTGTCAAATTTCTCCCACACATTCTCCAATCTCACTTACAGGGCATTTTGCTTTGTTTTGTTCATAATTCTGGCTAATAATTGTTGACGTTAAAGTAGAGGGAGAGGAAATTCACATATTGTTTGTCTTTTGCAAGGAGCTATATATGGATTTTTAAATTATGCAACATTCTTTTTGAGAAGGAGCCATTTATATACTTTAGTTTTTGGATGAGAAAGCTAGACGTTGACTAGTAAAAGGTAAAGCCATTATTAGAATTCATATCTTTCCAGGTCCATAAAATAAGCCATCTCATATCACGAAGCGACATCATAATATTGACAGAGACAAGCTGAAAGACATTCAGAGAAATTCACTGAGGGTATTAAAAGGCCTGAATTACCTAGCAGGATCACTTGAGGAAACTTGAAATGTATAGAGGAAAGAGATAGGTATTTAAGTGCTACTTAATCAAACATTTAAAAATTTCTGAGGTGTATCCTCTCAAAAAAAGGATCAAATGTTAGATATCTAAAAGGACCACAGTAATTTGGTGTTGCAATAAACAATCACTATTTGCGTCAAAAGGCCCCTGCCCGTGGCTTGCCTTAGGGAGATCGTACGAGGCCCATGTCTTAAATGGTTCTGATTTTATTTTTACTGTCATTGAATTCCATTGCAAAGTGAATCTGATACAAAATGACAATATGTAACATAGGTTAACCAGAATTTCTCCCAAGCAGGGATGATAAGGAGCCCTCCCCCAAACGCTCCCTGGGGCCCCTCTCCGAACCACTGTGCAGGCAGTCATCTTAGTTGATAAACCTCTGGGGTAAATAATTTCCAATCTTCATTTCAATGGAAAGGTAATAATTTCACTTTAATTTAAAGCAAGGCCAATTTGTGCCACCGACTCCTGATTTGTACATGACTTTTGGGGGAAGTCCTCACTCAGATTTGTACTTGGGCGGAAGACACATCAGCTGTCTTAACAGCCACTCAGTCCAACTTAGCGTGTTTTCAGCAATCCCCCTTCATCTGTGGATTTGCTTGCCTTGGTTCTGGCTACCTGCAGTCAACCATGGTCCAAAAATATTTAATGGAAAATCCCGGAAATAAATAATTCGTAAGTTTTGAATTGCATGCCATTCTGAGTAGCATGAGGAAATCTAGGGCTAGGATGTGAGTCATTCCTTTGTCCAGCATCTCCAAGCTGTAGAGCTCCCCACTCATCAGCCACATAGTAACCCTATTGGTGATCAGACCAACTCAGGTTATTGCCTTGCTTGTGTTCAAGTCACCCTTATTTTACTTAACAGTGGCTCCAAAGTGCAAGCATAGTGATGCTGGCAATATGGAATGCCAAGAGAAGCCATAAAGTGCTTCCTATAAGTGAAAAGGTCTGTATGTGTAGGAAAAAACATAGGATGTCTATATAGAGTTTAGTGCTAGTCACAGTTCAGGCATCCACCTGGGGAATTGGAATGTATCCCCCATCCCCCGTGCATAAGGGGAACTATTTCATTGGTAATTCAATTCAGTCGTCACTCCACCCCACCCCCCTCAAGAGTGACTTGGGGCTGCCTGAGAAGCTATTTAACCCAATAAAGTGAAATAGATCAAAACAAAATCTTATATTATTTTCAGGATTTTAAGAAGTTATCTTGAAACATCCGATCTGTGCACAATAATCTTTTTCTTCTAAAAGTCTTAAAGCTATGTTCAGTTGAAAGGGCACAACTGTAAGTAAATCTACTTAAATTTATAGGCTACTTTTGAAAATAAAGAGCAGAGAACAAGAAAGGACAGATGTTAAATAGTGTTAGCAGAGTTTTGTGCTAAGATTATCATGTTCTTTGACACAGAATACTCTAGAGGAGACTACATTTTCATTTTATTTGTACAGTGGTCCGTGTCATACATGAAATCTATTCAATCCAAGAACATGTCTAGGAAACAGTAGTATGTTCACACATGTTCTATGAATTGGTTGTCCACTGATTTTTTTAAATGAGGTAGATATTTTAGAAAAACTAACAATTCAAACAAATGTCCATTAATTACCTCCTGTTATACTGATAGGAACAAACTGGTAATGCACTTCATATTTTCTTGCTTTAAACACCGAGATAGCAGTTGGCTTACTGCTTATTATATTGCTCCACCCACTTATAATAATGTCAAATATTTAAAGAGATGTGGAGAGTAGAATGTTGCATTAAACAAAGAGAATAAAAGTAAAATTAGACCAGTGACTTGAACTGGAAACAAGTCATAAAAATGTAATTTTTCAGTTGCACAAAAGTTACCATGGCGTTACCTTTCCTTTAGTGTCTGCTGGTGATTTAATTTAATAGTTTTAGAAAAAGTGTCTATTGCTGTGTTTAAAAATTCTAATTACACTGATTGGTAAAGCAGTATCCAAATACCAGGGTTATTTGTAGAGGACCAGTGAAACTGACAAGTGATTGGCATGTAAACAACCCCACTGTGCCCTTATATTTCATTCTGTGATGCTAGACTATAGATACTAAGCCTCAGGAAGTTACCTCTGTCCAATTTTTATTAAACTCTTGGCTCTCTGAATGTAGACAATATTGTGCATTAGCAGTCTCAGTGCACCACTTTCTTCTGTGCTTTCACACCACCCTTTCTCAGTGTGGTGGGATATATGTGAAAGGAACAAATGTTAACTTTAATTTAATATGTTTAACTGAATTTAAACTCTTAAAAGGAAAGCAGTTTGCACATTTCATCAAACAGATTGAGACCATCGAAAAGTGAATGAAAGTTATAGCCTTTCTAACTTGGAATTTTCTGTTTATGACTTACAGGTGTCATTGAGAAATTGCCCTTTCTTCTCTGTAAATAAGTAGGTGACAGCTCAGCAATGCAAACACAGTATTATGTTATGTGCAATCAGAAACTCTTGTAATTGTTCTTGAAAGTGGTTTACTGTTAATATATCTGGATTTCCAGAGTGCCAATTTGTTCCCTCTCTTACACCAAGGCTTTGTTCCCCCACTTTTTTTTACAAGGAGCTTTATTTTTACCATTTTTAGTTTAAAGTCTTTTTTGGCTGATATAAGTATAGCTTCTGTTGCTTTTTTTTGGTTACCATTTAAGGCTAAAGTAAGTCTCTCATAGGCAACATTTTGTTGGATCTTGTGTGTGTTTGTGTTTTCATCTATTCTGCTATTCTATGTCTTTTAACTGAATAATTTAATCCATTTACATTTAAAGTAATTATTGATAAATGAGGATTTGCTATTGTCATTTGCAACTATTTTCTTACTGTTTTAAGATCCAATATTCCTTGGTTCTTATCCTGCTGTGCTATTTTTGGGTGTTTTGATGACTTTTGATATCAGTCCACCTTGACTTCTTCATCATTACCTTTGTGTAAATTATACAAGATTTTCCCTTGTAGGTACCATGAGGTTTATATGATTAAATATATAACACCCTATTTTAAACTTACAACAATTTAACTTCAATAAAATTTGTATACTTCACATGTTTATGTCTCCTCACATTTTAGAGTATTGCTGTTAAAATTTACATATTTTTATATTGTGTAATTGATAACAGATTATTATGTTTATGGTTATTTTTACATCACTATCACCATATCTTTTTTGATGATGTTAATTAACATTCTTTTACTTTTACTCAAAGAACTTCCTTTAGCATTTCTTGTAAGGCAGGTCTGGTGGTAATGAATTCCCCTAGCTTTTCTTTGTTTGGGAAAGTCATTAATTCTTCCTTTTTGAATGACCGCTTTGCCAGGTATGGAATTCTTGGTTGACAGTTATTTTCTTCCAATATTTTGAATGTCATCCTATTTTCTCCTGGCCTGAAAAGTATCTGTTGAGAAATCCACCCATAGCCTTATGGGGATTCCTTTTTTTAAAAAATTTTTAAATTGATTTTTACAAAAAGGAAGGGAGAGGGATAAAGAGTTAGAAACATTGATGAGAGAGAAGCATCGATCAGCTGCCTCCTGCAGGACCCCTACTGGAGATCAGGTCTACAACCCAGGTACATGCCCTTGGCCAGATTCAAACCTGGGACCCTTCAGTCTGCAGGCCAACGCTCTATCCACTGAACCAAACCAGTTAGGGGATGAGGAATCCCTTTTTATGTAACTCCTCTCTTTTCTCTTGCTGCTCTTAAAACTCTTTCTTTGCCCTAGCTGGTTTGGCTCAGTGGATAGAGCATTAGCCTGCTGACTGAAGGGTCCCAGTTTCGATTCCGGCCAAGGGCACATGCCTGAGTTGCGGGCTCCATCCCTAGTAGGGAATGTGCTAGAGGCAGCTGATCAATGATTCTCATCATTGATGTTTCTCTCTCCCCTGCCCTTTCTCTCTGGAATCAATAAAGAAATATATTTAAAAGATTATCTCTTTGTCTTTGATATGTGAAAATTTAATTATAATGTGTCTCCATGTAACCATATTTGGGTTCAACCTGTTGGGATTCTTTTGGCCTCATGGATCTGGCTGTTCATTTTTCTTCGCAGGTTTGGAAAGTTTTCAGGAATTATTACTTTAAATATACTTTCTGTCCCTTTGTCTTTCTGTTCTGATTCTGGAATTTCCATATTGTGAATTGTTTCTTTTCATGTGTCCCATAATTCCTGTAGGGTTTCTTCACTCTTTTTCATTTTTTTTTTTCTTTTCGCTCCTTTGACTGGGTGATTTCTAGTTCTATCCTTCAGGCTACTGTTTCTTCCCTCTTTGTGGACAAATTATTCTTCAGTTTAATTATAATTTTTTTTCAACTCTAAGATTTCTGTTGTTTGGTGGTTGTGGTTTCCTTGTGAAACTTCTCATTTTGTTCATGCATTGTTTTCCTAATTTTATTTTGTTGTCTGTGTGGTTTTTTTTGTGTTTTTTTTTGTTTTTGTTTTTTGGTGTGTTTTTTTTGTAGTTCATAAAACTTCCTTATGATGAAAAAGAACCTTTCTTAGGATGATTTTTTTCTGAATTATTTGTCTAATAGTTCATATATCTTCTTTTAGAACATCTGTTATTGGAGCTTTGTTACTTTCCTTTGATAATGTCATATTTACCTGATTTTTGGTGATCCTTAATTCCTTACATTGGTATCTGCACATGTGAGTTATGGGGCTCCTCTTCCAGACTTTTTAAGCTTTGCTTTGGCAGAGATAGTTCTTCAGTAGTTAGTTCAGTTTGGGTTTAGGGTTTTCTACTAGTAATGCTTTTAGGCAAGTGGGGCCTGCTTTTATGGTCTATTTTGGGTTATGTAACTATTCCTGCCATGATGACAGGGATGGGGCATGTGCAGTTGGCTAAGAACAGTTGGATAGGCCTGCTGGCTTTGCTCCCTACCCAAATGAAGCTGTAAGGATGGATTCCGCTGTTGCCTTGATTTCCTGGTCAGGCTTACTAGGTGGTTGAACTGGGTACTGTATTCAATATTAAATGGGATTATGAATTAGATTTCCTGACCTGGAAGAGCCTGATAGCTTATTGTTTGGGGACATAAATCAGGCTGGGTGTGCATTGCATTCTTGGTCAGATGAGGCAACAGGTTTTGCTCTGGAGGTGCTTGCTGCAAGCCATGGGCTGTTCTCTCCACATGTAGGACTGTTAAATGGGCTTCACAGCTTCCTATGGACTTTCATTAGGTTCCCGGGCTAGACAGGCTGGTGGCTGTATTTAGCGAAAAGAAGCAACATTGAATTAGAGGTCCTGCCAAGAGGTGAGGGGCAAGCACTTCTGAAAGTGGCAACACTCTTGTTTGTTGACCTGCACTCCAAGTTCCATGATCAAACAAGGCACTGAGTTTGCTTTGGGGCTGTCAGCTGTGCCCGCCTACCTCTGAGCTTCAGTGCTGTTGGGCCACACAGCTTCCAGGTGTTGTCACCAGCCTTCTTGTCAGATGGGGCTGGAAGTCATAGCAGGTAGGGCTATGACTCAGTACCTTGCTCTGGCATGGGCAAACCAGGCTGTTCTAGGTCCAGCAAAGCTACTCCTTTGAGAACCCGAATCAGGCTGATCTGCATCCTGCTGAGTTCCCTGGTCAGTGTGCCCCAGCTTGATTCTACAGATGAGCAAAGCCACTGGTTGGGATTACTACTTGGGCACTGCAGATATGAACTCAGCCTGCCAAGATCATGGGCTGATTCTTGCAAAGCTACCCCCTTCTCCATCACAGTCAGTTTTTCAATATCGGGCCCTACACATTCATTGCAATTCGTGTGGTGAGAGATCAGAGTAGGGGCTCCTATGAAAAGGCTCCTATGAGGGAGGCTGGTTGTCCACCTTGGGTTCTTTCCCTCTGGAGGAACCAGAGGCTCCGTGTGGTACTGCGCTGTACTGGGGAGATGCAGTTAATGTGTAGCTGCTCCTCTTACCCTCTAATCCGGTCTGTCTCCGTCTCTGAGGTATAGGGGGTGTTTCAGCCGCACCCCTGTGTTCTAGAATTCCCTCAGTGTTGTCTTGTACTTGAATAGATATTAGTTTTTGTGAGGGAGAGCAAAAGTCAGGAATGACCTATGTCTCCACCTTGGTGACATCATTCTAAGAGTAGTTTTCTTAATTCACAGCATTTCTTACTGTACTTCTTAGTCCTCATTAAAAAACAACAAAGACAACCTTTATTTCAGCCTGCTTTGGTAACATATTTTAGATAGTTAATAAAAATAAACGAGTACTATCATAATAATGATGCTTTTAAAATAGTTCACATTTTTAGTAATACATTAAAAGTGAAAGCATGTTATCTGAAGTGAAGCTTTTTATGTTTCTGATTTTTTTTTTTAAGTTTGCAAGAAATTCTTCTGGTTGGTAATCATTTTACATTTCTAAAATGTTCTAATGATTGCCTCAAAGCTTGGAGCCAAAATGTTCTTAATTTTTTTTTTCCTCTTCAACTTGAATGCTAAGAACTTGGATGCTTTCAATGAGCTATTTGCCAGCAGATGACAATTTATTCCAGATTCAAGAAAAACCATGCACAGTAAAATCTGTGTTTGCTAACCAGCAAAATCTGGACAATCACATTTTTGAGATTCCCCAGGCAAAAATGGTCAATCTAATAAATGTCACAAGGCTAACTGAAATAGGGGAGGGTGACTTTGGTAGAACCAGAGTAAGGCTGCCAGAGATTTATTATGTATTCTTGCTGCTAATTTTAAAAATCCCATAGGGTGTTTACAAACAAACACTGTATACTTGTGTAAACCGTGGTCTTATCATTCCTTTGTCAGACTGTGAAGGATAAGTGGAGGTAAAAAAATAATAATAATAAAAGAAGAAGATCAACATGAATTCATCTACATCCTATCTTCATGATGTATCTCTCAGCAAAATATTTTTATGTCAGTATATACCAAATGTTTGTAAATTATTTAGAACTTGGAACATGGATTTCTATAGAAACCCGATGTTGTAAATATTGGTTCAGTTCCCAGGCCAGTGGCCAGTACATACATCCTATTTAATCCATATGTATCTGAGATGCACTGCCAATGTTTGCTTCAGTCCTGGGTTCTAAAAGCATCTGTGTAAGAGAGAGCACTGCAATGGGTATTTCTCTTGGTTTTCTGGAAAGAAAATGGTTCCACAGAAATTTTCAGAGGAAGCTATTTTCCATACTTGTTTTTTTCCTTTTGCACATCTTTCTCATGGGTTCCGGAGCCCATCTGTGAACCTATATGAAGGCAGGGCCCACAGGTTGTTACCTCACCTGCTCTTTAAAGGGAAAGCAGTCAGCTTGGACAGATTCGCTGGAAGTTATGGCATTTGGACTATTTTATTGCTTTGGACTTTTTGATAAGGCTTATTAACCTCAACTTTATAAATGACCAAATTCTAAGAAAAGTAAGATAAAGTTTAAAAATCATTTATGAAGTATGAAAAAGACAAATGAGACACAACAGAAACATCTCAATATGTTTATGGATGTTAAGGACTTAGGGCTTCGTGGTGGTTTTTCATTTCTTTTCCTGTGGTCCCCCTTCAAAATGCTCCTTTCTATCAAAACTATATAATTTTTCCAATAGGCCTTAAAGTGATGATGGCTGAGCCTTTGCTGAGGTGAGGTAGTATCAGGGATGTTGATGATAAATTCTTCGTTTGCAAATTGGGGATTGCAAATTAATGCTTTATTTTTCAATAAAGTAAAATTGTTATTATTCAATAAAATTGAATTATTTTATTATACAATAAAATTGTTATTATTGTAATTTTATATTTAGTTCAGTGGCTGTATTATTTTGTATAATATATTTCCCCTGCTTTCCTATATTCATATTTTACCTACATCCATAAGTGAGTACGGATTGTATCTGTTTCTTTGCGCTGTGTTAATTCCCACTCTTGCCACAACAGTTGTTCTCAGACCTGCTCAGGCAAGCAGGTTAAAGACAGCTCACACAATGGCTGAACTGTAGCAGCCATTCTTAATTAAGAGATGTAGCTGTTTCTTAAGAGATATAAACCTCTGCACTGCTCCGAGCAATCGGAATGAACACACTTAAATTTTTAAAAAGTTCCTTCTGAAATATTTATGCATCAACAATGGTAAAAACATATTTTTTTACCAGAATATATCTTAAACCATATTTTTCACATAGGAGTAACTTTCGTTTTTGTGTGTGTTTAGTTCAAAGAGTGACTTTTTTTTTAGATGACAAAAGAAGACAATATTATTCATAGATTAAACATATTATTTGGATGTTTTATCTATTTTATTACATTGAAATTTAATTCCTCTTTTCTTCAGTGACTATATGCCAGTCTTTATGATTTCTTTTTAGTTAGAAAAAAAAGATATAAAAATAAAATATATTAAAAAACAGAGCTTTCCAGTGTGCTGGTAGGTCTTTCATTTTATTTACATTGTTTATTTTATTTTATTCTATTTTAAGCTCTGTGATGTGCTGGTCAAAAATGTGCGCTGTTCAGACCCAACAGGGGGAGCCACTTCCATATTTTATGGAGCTTGCTGGGCATCACTGCTGTTGCCCATTTGTCAAAGCTAAAGACTCTCCTAGTCTTGGCCATCTACATGGCCGATAAAAGAAAGTCTTTAAAAACACTGCAGTATTTTGTACTAATTATTATTTAGTCTGCAATACTAAGTTTAATCATCTCTTATGGTTATGTCAAGGGAAGTCTGAAATAAAAGGTCACTGTTTTCCAGAATATGATATTTTTATTCAAGGTAAAACTAATTTTGTAGTCTTTTCACAATAAAAATCAGTGTAAAACATATAGGACATTTTAATACTCAAAAAAATCATTTACATGCATATAAATAAAAGTGGGTCTTTCTGCTTCATAAACTAATCAAATATATAAAATAATTAAAATCACATGAGTCTATTATGGATTTTTAAAAAATCCACATGTGTTGCTTTCTTTAGAATAAAGATTTTCAACTAAGTTCAAGGTCTTCCACAATGAATCAGTTAGGGTGGTATTGGATTTCTGTAATTGTTTGGTTCTGTGTTCTATTCTCAAGGTAGAAAGTGTGGTTTTACTTTTTTGAATTACTGTGGGGTATATGGTGTCATAAAATATTCTCAGAGATTATAAAAATTTTCAGTCTGATATTTACAGTGATCTTGACAAAAGACATGGAGCTATATTGTACAAGGACATCTAAATATTTTCACAGTTTACAATATATATCATGTCATAATTTTCTGTGCAATAGCAACATACCTGTGTATCCTAAGTTATAATGTACTAGAGGCCCGGTGCACGAAATTTATGCACGGGGCAGGGGGGTGTCCCTCAGCCCAGCCTGCACCCTCTCCAATCTGGGACCCTTCGAGGGATGATCCTCCAGTAGGATCGGGCCTAAACGGGCAGTCGGACATCCCTCTCACAATCCAGGACTGCTGGCTCCCAACTGCTTGCCTGCCTGCCTTCCTGATTGCCCCTAACTGCTTCTGCCTGCCAGCCTGATCACCCCCTAACCACTCCCCTGCCAGCCTGATTGCCCTTAACTGCCCTCCCCTGCTGGCCTGGTCACCCCCAACTGCCCTCCTCTGCAGGCCTGGTCCCCACCAACTGCTCTCCCCTGCCGACCCAGTCACCCCTAACTTCCCTCCCCTGCCAGCCTCATCGCCCCTAACTGCTCTCCCCTACTGGTCTGGTCCACCCCTTAACTGCCATCCCCTGCAGGCCTGGGTCCCCTCAAACTACCCTGTCCTGCAGGCCTGGTCCCTCCCCCCCACAGGCCTTGTCACCCCTAACTTCCCTATCCTACAGGCCTGATTCCCCCCAACTTCCCTCCCCTGCAGGCCTGGTCCACCCCAACTTTTCTCCCCTGCAGGCCTGGGTCCCCCCCAACTGCCCTTCCCTGCAGGCTTGATTGCCCCCAACTGCCCTTTCTTGCAGGCTTGGTCCCTCCCAACTGCCGTCCCCTGATGGCCTGATCACCCACAACTGCCCTCCCTTGCAGGCCTGGTCCCTTCCAACTGCCCTCTCCTGCTGGCCATCTTGTGGCAGCCATCTTGTGTCCACATGGGGGCAGCCATCTTTTGTGTTGGAGTGATGGTCAATCTGCATATTACTCTTTTATTAGATAGGATGAGGCCTGGTACATGGGTGGGGGCCGGCTGGTTTGCCCTGAAGGGTGTCCTGGATTAGGGTGGAGATTCCCTTGGGGCATCGGGTGGCCTGGGCGAGGGGCCTGTGGTGGTTTGCATGCAGGCTGGCCACACCCCCCGGAGACCCAAGCATAGGCTGGTAGCAGGTATCTGGGATTGATTTATCTTCTATAATTTAAACTTTGTAGCCTTGAACAGAGGCCAGGGCAGGCCAGGGTGGCGGGAAGCTTGGCTTCCTCCATCACCGGGGGCAACCCAAGCCTCTGGCTGGCTCCAGCTCCATGGCTGCGGCCATCTTTGTTGGGATTTATTTATCTTCTATAAGTGAAACTTTGTAGCCTTGAGCAGAGGCCAGGGCAGGCCAGGGTGGCAGGAAGCTTGGCTTCCTCCATTACCGGGGCAACCCAAGCCTCTGGCTGGCTTCAGCTCCATGGCTGTGGCCATCTTTGTTGGAATTTATTTATCTTCTATAAGTGAAACTTTGTAGCCTTGAGCAGAGGTCAGGGCAGGCCAGGGAGGGCGGGAAGCTTGGCTTCCTCCATTGCTGAGGCAACCCAAGCCTCCTGCTTGCTCCAGCTCCATGGCCGCCACCATCTTGGTTGGGTTAATTTGCATACTTGTTCCTGATTGGCTGGTGGGCGTGGCTGGTGTGTGTAGCAGAGGTACGGTCAATTTGCATGTTTCTTTTTTATTAGATAGGATGACAAATGTGTTTAGGTTGTCTCACATTTAGATACACACACACAAACATCCTTTTTGATCTGAATTATTACAAAACTTTGGTCTTTATTTCCAAAATCTTTAGTGACTAACATATTGATGGATGTATATCATATTCTAAATAACTGCTTAACATTTGATTGCTTATTTAAGTTTTAAGAGAAATAAATCTCCAGCTTATTGTTTGGTTTTGGCAAAAGAAGAAATTTATATATTTTTCCTCTATGAAACCCTTTTTCTTCTTTTCTTTAACCTTAGCCTCTGTGATGCCTAGAGCTTCAGTGAAATATTACTATGCTAGAAGGAGCCAAAAATACTATCCTTACTGAATTTGCAGTTTTTAAAACTTGGATCTGCTACATATGATTTTCTAATTAAGAGCTTAATATCATTAGTCCTCTATTCCTTCAGCATAAAGGACAGTGTTTGCCATATAGTAGCTACTCCCTAAAAGGTGGATCAATGAATGAGTGAATGAATGAATGAGTGGCTGAATTATTACTTACTATGGAAGTGTATATTGTCCTGTTTTCTTATATATGAAAATAGATGCTCACAAGACTGTTGGGAGAATCACATGACATGGAAACGTTTAAAAAATTATAAATATTTTACAATTGTGAATTTATGAATAAAGATAACACTACACTTTTATCACTTGGAACATTGACTATTTTTGGATACAGCTTTCTTGTAATATCAAGAAAGAAAGAAGTTTTTGAAAGTTTCAATTTAAGGTGTCTCATTTTTGTAGTGTTGTAGTGAATCATGCTTATAGGAATGTCCAAGATTCATGTTTGCTAAAATGAGATCCCTGTTATATTCATTTACCCTTTTATTCTTCATTGCTTAGAACATCATTTTGCCCCATTGGCCCTGCATTAATGGGGCATGCTAACTCGATTGTGGCTGCTACTTTTATAACCTTAGTTCCAGCCTCCCTGATTTTAATTTAAGTTCTACATGGTTAAGTCTTCATGTCACGAATTTTAATTCTGTAGTAGACCTAAGCAAGAGAACTTTACTGAAACTGTTTACAAATAACATTTCTTTTAAATTGATAAGATTATTTGGATTAGTGTGATATTGAAGGAATGATGTATTTTCATTTGTAAATAAGAATTGAGATTTTAAAAAAATTGTTAAAGACTATTTTAGAATCATATCCCTCATGAGAAAAGTTGTCTTGACAACAGTAACATTTATAATTAGAAATGATGAATATTTTATTTCTCAAAGGGAGATTCTCCCTACATGTGCTAGACAGTGATTGGGCTAAATGTTCATCAGGCTTAATCATTTCTAATGCAAAAATACACTGAATATCAACTTTTTGACACAGTAATAATAAGGTTTTGAATTTTAGCTTAAGGAAAAAATTTTCATATGCATTTTCATATCCATATTCAGTGAGATAAGAAAAGGATATATTATTGACCTCATTTTATGGAAAGATTTCATAGCTAATAAATGGCAAAAATAGAACTAGAGAAATGTAGATGAGTTTTTTTTCTTTTCATCATTTTGCCAAGGGTGCAGAGGCGTATGCCACATTTCAGAATTGTGCTTTTGCTCGTGTTGTAATCTATTTTTTCATCACCTAGGATTTATGTCTTTTTAATTTGCAGTATTTTATTTTAAAATATATGAATGAGGACCTAGCTAAAATTAAAATACCTAATACAAATGTCAATCTTATTGTTCATGAATTAAGTAATTGACTATTCAAATGAAAAGTCAAGATTTAAACTTCATTTTGTTCAGTTCTTGGTTATTATCAGTCTTAAAACATTTATCTGGTGCCAACTACATGCCAGTCAATGTGGAATGTTCAAGTTGAATAGAACAAATTCCCTCAGGGACTCCCGTGGGAGGGATGGAGGAACACACCTACACAAAGCCGTGGCCAGACCTCAGAGTACTGAAATGGAAATTGCTGCACAATGTCATGGACAGAGCATTAACTTCCAGATAGAAGTTCATAAATGCTATGTGAGGAGGTGACACTGGAGGTGGGTAATGAAAAGGAGTTGCATTTGTGGGGTGTAACATCCACTAGAGCAGTGGTCGGCAAACTCATTAGTCAACAGAGCGGCAAACCGCGGCTTGCGAGCTGCATGTGGCTCGTGAGCCGCAGTTTGCCGACCACTGCACTAGAGGAAATGACATGTGTGATCCAAAGTAGTGAAGGGGCAAGAGAGAAGAGCAAGTGATGGTGATCAGATGGCATGTTAAATAGGTCAGACTCTAGAAAGCCCTGTGTTTCTAAAGCAAATAGTTGTCATCCAGTAATGTCTGTTATCATGAATTCAATGGGTTATGGATCATACCATTCTTTGTATCTGATTACATGAGATCTGGAGCTGGCATGATATAAATTCACAGTCTGTCATCTGTATGACCACGTTAAGAATCCATTCACTTACTGAAATCTTATAACAACATTATAATAAAATTTAATATGAGAGATATTGTGTCATTAATTCAAACAGTATACTTTTGAAAATTTCAATGGATGTATCCCTGTGAAGAATTGGAAATAACAGTAGTGTTACAAGGAATACCTTAGTTTCACTCTTGTGCAGGAATTTTAATGCAGGCTCACTGATTTTTATTAAAAATATATAATTTAATTCAAAGATTTTCAGTAGCTGAATTTCAGGAGCATGCCTATATCTTATCAGAACCCTTAGAAGTCAGCCCTTTTGCTTATTACAGGCAATGAAACAAGGATTGAACCAAAGTGCAATGGCTTCTTATATTTGTTTCACTGAAGAGGACATTTTTATTTGCATTTATCATTAAAGCATATTTCATCTTAGAGAAGCTCTAAATTTGATATATAATTTCAACTGTGATATGTTTATTTTGGAGATAGTGCACGGAGGCAGCAAATTTTATAGACATGAAGGAAATTACATGAGATGCCTCTTTCTCTCCTCCTATGTACCAACCTGTATTAGGACTAGAAAACATCGAGTTCTATAACCCTGGACTTAGGGCCCTCAAGGGGCACTCTGAGTCCACAGTCCACTGAATGGACAAGCATGCAAACAGTGGAACAGCATTAATACTAAGTCAGAGGTGTGATCACAGTTGCTGTAGGTATAAGTGTGTGTGGGAACCATGTCAGGACCCTGGATAATCAAGTCTGGTGGGAGCACAAAGGCCTTATCAATACACCAGAGTGACCAAAGGCTGCTCTGGGCATGTGCCTAAACGGGATGTCCAAGGACTCTGAGCCTGGGAATCCTAACCAGGCCAAGATACCATGAGTGGGTGCAAAAACATAAGGTACACTGTGCCCTTCTGTAGCAAATATGATCGATGTCACTGTTGGCACGAAGCCTTCTTTGTCTACATGGTATAAAAGTAGGTTCCTTACCAGCTAGTTGGCTGGAGTAGGCTGGAGTCAGCTGAGGATGGAGTGAGAAGTCTGCTAGAGAGAGCAGCTGGGCATGAGAGACAGGAGAATTTGCTGAGCCAGAGAACTCAGGTACCACTACGACGTGAGGCGGTGAGTCCAGAAGGAAGCGTGTGGCTGCTCAGGTAATAGCTGTGGGTACAGAGACTGATGCTGCTTTATGGGAAAGATATATGTTCACCAGCCAGTGTCCGGCTGCCTGCCTGTATGAACTTTGCTGTGAGGACTGTTCGTCTGATGGCTATATAGCCACTGGCTTCCGCAATAAATACTCATTCTTATATACTCACAACCTCTCATGGCTTCTCTGTCTAAGACCCGGCGTCCTAGGAGGTCCAACCCCAGGCAGAGGGACTTGGACCCAACACTTGTTACCAGTGAGCAGAGGATAAAGGAGGAACTTAGACTGAGTTCCCAACAATTAGTACAGTGGGCAGGGTTCGAGCAGGAACCAGCCCTGGCGTAGTTGGATAGAAGAATTTAGAAGAATACATGGACTCAGAGATACTCAGAGCCAGTCAGACCAGCAGAGCTCCTGACGCATGCTCTGACAGTGTGTGATCCACTCTTTCTGTCTTTGTGGGGGCCTTCTAGAAAAGTGCTTGAAAGTGGCAATAAAGAGGTAATTACATGCTCCTGGGGCTGAGGACTGAGGCAGAGCCCTCTAGGTAGACGGAATGAAGACCCACACCTACAAAAGAGAATGAGAGGTAATGAGGGGAAGCGGTGGGAGATGAACCTGGGAAGACTGGTTTGAGTCACCTTAAATAAGGTGATGGTTGCCAGATGCGAGGGGTGTTGGGTTGGGTGAAAAAGGTGACAGAATTAAAAGGTACAAATTGTTTACAAATAGTCACAGGGATGTAAAGTACAGCACAGGGAATATAATCCGTCTGGAAATAGTTACAAAATAGTCACTGGAAAGTAAGTAAAGCAGAGGAAATGTGCTCAATAATATTGTGATAATTATCTTTGGTGCCAGTTGGGGTATCAGAAATATCAAGGGGAATACTATGTAAAGTATATGACTGTGTAACTACTAAGCTACATATCCAAAACCAATACATAATAAAAAAAAAATAAACAAAAATAAGATTTGTTACACTGGAACTGGTAGATCACAACACATTGGGGGAAAAAAAGCATGATCTATAGCACCTTAAGAAACGGAAATTAGTGAACAAATTTCAGTAACATCGGCTAAGCCAGGCTTATGCTTTATATTACATTTAATCAAACATATACAGAATACCATGTGTGGGAAACCTCCAGTTATACATACAGATTGTATACTTGTGTTAGAGAGTTTGGGGTACCATCTGAACCAGGGGAAAATGATGTGTTTGGGGGTTGGTTACTATTTTCTGATGAAAATGTCCAAGTATTGAGAAATCCTAAGTAAGTTATGATTTCCACATTGAATTGCTTCAGTGTACTAGATTTTCTTTTCAAAGCTGTAATTGCCTTCTATGAAGCTTTATATAACTCATACACCTTCACTGCTATTAAAATTCAGTTTGTCTAAGAAACAAGCTGTAGAGCCTTGCTCATCCTAGAAGAACAGGAAGGAAAAAAAGTAAAACAATGGAAGCAGTAGAATCAGTAAAAGATGATAAAAGGGGTGTGTGTGTGTGTGTGTGTGTGTGTGTGTGTGTGTGTGTTTTAGCTTCTGAAACTTACAGCAGCAGGGGGCAGTAGAACATTTTGAGTATGGATACCGGAAAAGGAGGACTGGTCAGTGGAGAAGGACATAGACAGTATTTTTTATTTTTTTATTTTTTTTAAAAATGTACAGAATCTCTTATTTCCTGTTCTCAAAATCCTGCAAGCTGGGGCTGAATAGTTACATGTAATCAACATTAGTAGTAAATGGAAGTTAGCCATAAGTAGTGAATACATAGAAGACTTTCTAACTCCCTTTTCTTTTTGTGTATAACTTTGGAAATTCTGATAAGTAGGGTATAGGGACTTAAATTAGGAAGTGTGAGAATTATAAGCCAGATAATGAATTTACTGTTTAGGTTTGCACAATATGAGGTCTTTATCCCACCTCACTTTCTCATACTCTAGCAAGTCAAACTGAACCCAGTCGGCATTCCCAGAGAAATTTTCCCTGCATCTGTGCCTTTGCTCATGCTGAATCTTCTACAGAGCCTTCTGATTCTTGTATATCCATGACTCCAACTTAAAATCAATTCTTCAAAACTTAGACTCAGGTTCTAGGTCATGGGGGATCACTTCTGGTATTTCACTGAAAGCAGCTGCACCCTCCATGGCATTTCCCACAGCAGTATCCAAGCACTTAGTTTAGGGTACTCGGAATTCTGCCTTATTTTAAAAATCATCATTGAGTTAAGTTTATATATTCCTCATAGGATTGTCAATTCCTTGAGTGCAGAAGTTTCTCTCTGACATACATGCAGCTCCTACTATAGTGTTTATTCTGACTTGCAGGTTTGAGTGATATTTGTTTAACCATTAAACACACTTACCCTTTTAACCTTACCTGCTCTGCATTCAGACATTCAAGAAGGTGGGAGAGGTGCTGAAAAGACAGGAAACTAATGCTTATTAAGTACTTAATTACATACCAGGGACTCTAATTTTTTGTGCCCGTTTTATTAAGATCCTCATAGCATCTCTTTAAGGTAAGTATTATGATGTCTATGCAGATGGGGACACGGGGCTCACAGACTGTGACCTGCCCGAGCCACAGAGGTGACCTGAGGATTGGAGGTCCGCACACCTCTTCCCGTACAACCTCCAAGGCCCACAGTGTTTTCACGACACAGCAAGCGGTTACTTATTATCTACTATGTGCCACACACTGCTTTATGAACTATTGATTCTACATTGAATAAAATACTATCCCTGTCTTTGAAAGACTCACATTCCCACAGGGGAGAGATGAAAGTAATTATTATGATTCTGAATGAAAAGTGTGTCCTGTGGATACACGGCAAGGGGATCACTAGCTCTGCCTGACAAGGGACGCACCTCATGAAGAGCTGGAGATCAGATTTTTACAAATTAAAAATTTAGGGTGACACTGGTGGCATACACACACACACACACACACACACACACACACACACACACACACACCAGTATCTGTATATTGCCTAGTGTACTCATCACCCAGAGTTTAGTCTCCTTCTGTCACTATATATATATTTGACCCCCTTTACCCTCTTCAGATCATATTTGAGAGGTGATGGACCTTGGAAGATTACAGTTCACCAGATGGAGAAGGTATAAAGCCTTCATAGGCAGAGGAAGGCGTGTAAGATCAAGAAACTGGAGAATATAGTGAAAGTGTATCAGTTCATTGGTTAGGAATGAGTTGGAGTTTGCGTAAGTGGTGAGAAGAGTGTGAAGATGCCTTCATATGATCATAGACTCTCTGGAGCTCTCCAAGGTGCCAGTAGGTCACTGGCTGCATTAAATCACAGGAGTGCAAAGGCTCAGAGTCTTTGGATTAGATGTGAAAGGAGTGGTTTATACTGAATCTGTATGGTCAGACAGGACGTGTGAAAGGAAATAACACAGTGAAGGACCCAAAGCTTTGAAGTCCAAGAGAAGAAACTTTGAATCCCAGCTCTGACACTTTCTGGCTAGGTTATATTGACCAGCAACACAATTTCTTTGAGTGTTAGTTACTGTTTCTGTAAAATGGGATATTAACTCCCTCAAAGACGAGTAGTGGGGATTAGAATGTAGGATGTAGCACCCAATTGACAGTGGTGTTTAGTAAACACAGCTTATCTATAGATTTCACTTTTCTACAGCTGGACATCTTGTTATAAACATTTATTTGCTTTATCTACTACCTGATTTCTCAATCCACTATGATAACCTCTGCCCTTTGCCATACCACTAAAACTTCTTTTGCTAAAATAATTGGGAATCTTCCTAATTTCCGCTCACCAAACCTGACGATCCAGTCTTTGTCTTCATCTGCTACAGTGGACAGAATTTACCACTATCTTATCTTCATACATCAGTATTTCCTCAGATTTCTTGCTCTTTTTTTTCCTCATTCTATACATGCTTTCTGGACAAGCTCAGCAATTTTCAAGTCTTTTGTTTACTATTTTTTCTTTAATCCTCACCTGAGGATATTTTTCCATTGATTTTTTTATAGAGTGGATGGGAGGGGAAGGGACAGAGAGAGAGAAACATCAATGTGAGAGAGACACATTAATTAGTTGCCTCCCACACATGCCCCAACCAGGGCCAGGGATCGAGCCTGCAACCCAGGTACATGTCCTTGACTGGAATCGAGCCCCAGACCCTTCAATCTGTGTGCAGGCTGATGCCCTATCCACTGAGCCAAACTGGCCAGGGAGGAATATGTGGTAGTTTCAAGTTTTAAACTACCACTGACAACCCTAAAATCTAGATCTCCATCCCAGAA
This sequence comes from Plecotus auritus, assembly GCF_963455305.1. NCBI lineage: Eukaryota > Metazoa > Chordata > Mammalia > Chiroptera > Vespertilionidae > Plecotus > Plecotus auritus. The sequence goes on along the minus strand of NC_137770.1, from coordinate 237,330,292 downwards.
TTTCAGATTCATATATGAGAATAGTTGCTATTCATACAAATTTGGATTTAAAAGTTAGCACTCTAAACTTAACTCCCAAAAGAGTTCTCTTTCTCTCTCCATGCTGATCTTCCTTCAGCCCCATCACAAATTGTTCTAGTCCCTCTATTTTCTTTTGCAGTTCCCAGGACACTCACTCCCTGAGTCACCGAGGACACAAACCTGGGTGTCAGACTTGGACTTTTCTCTCATCTCTGCCTCCAGTAAACCTTAATCCCTGACAGTCTGACTTCTTAGTATTTCTTGAATCTTTCTCTTTCTTTTCTATCCTGTTTACCATTGCCCTAGATTTTCACATGGGTCCAAAATGGTCTTGCTGCCTAGCAACATGCTTCCCATCAATAACTTTACCCCAATTGCTGCAGAGCGCTCTGTCCCCAACCCAACTCTCCCCGTGTCATGAGACTGAAACTCTTTCATGCTACCAGGCCTTATTTTATAACTTAATTTCAAGTTAGTTTTCATTTATAAGCCTTCAAAAGGAGGGAATGTGTTTATTATTACCTGTATTCTCAGAATCTGTCACAGTATAGGAAGTCCATAAATTTCTGTGATCTGAACCCAATATTTTATACCAAAATAGTTTTTCTACATTTTATTTCTAGTGAATTTATTGGGGTGACATTGGTTAATAACATTATATAGGTTTCAATTGTAAATTATATAATATATCATCTGTATATTTCATTTTATGTTTACCACCTGAAGTCAAGCTTCCTTTTATCACCATTTTTCCCCCTTTATCTTCTGCTACCTCCTCCCAGCCCCACTTTCTCTCTGGTAATCACCATACTGTTGTCTGTGTCTATGAGGTTTATTTTGTTACTGTTTTTGTTTAATCCCTCCCCCTTTTTCAAAATGAATGTTGTGGGTTTTTGTTTTTTTTTCCCCAAAAAAACAACAACACACAGTTTTGAACTTTAAACTCTGCATCTTACTTCAAAAGCATGCTGTTCTAACAAGATTATCCCACAGATATTTATGTTTACAGGTAAACATTTATAACTGAAAATGTGATGAAATAATGTTGCATGTCTTTATCTTCTATTTGGAAGGCAGTGTTATAAATTAAAAATGAGGTAGTAATCTTAGCACAGGACTTGGTGCACTGTAGATGGATATTCTAGTTGTATTTTATTTTATTTTTAAAAAATATATTTTTATTGATTTTTGAGAGGAAGGGAGAGGGAGCGAGAGATAAAAAGATCAATGATGAGAGAGAATCATTGATCAGCTACCTCCTGCATGCCCCCCACTGGGGATTGAGCCCACAACCCTGGCATGTGCCCTAGACCAGGATCCTTCAGTCCGCAGGCTGATGCTCTCTACCCAATGAGCCAAATCAGCTAGGGCTAGTTGTATTTTAAATATAAGTTAGTATGGAAACATTTATATTTGTACTATTTTTTCCCCTCAAAGTTATATTACATAGTGTTTCAGGCAATGAGTAGTAGGTTGGGAGGTTTTATAGTTTTTTACTATTAAAATTGTAAATGGACTTTATAGATTAGTTAGTAAATTATACAGAATATTGAGGCTTGATTGCTTGCTAAATTAATGCAATTTTATTTGAAATATAGTCTATTAAGTCATTGAAAATGCATATCCAGGAGGTTATTTGAGTTAGCATTCAGATGCAAACAGACTGAGTTTTTCACGGCTCTCATTGGAGTCATTTCTGTGAGCATTTCCCTTTCTGATACGATGAATGCAATTGGAATTGTTCCCTGTCTAAGCCACTGGTTATGCCACTGGAATAGAGCTCTTTAGCCTTGGTGTTCTCTACAAGCACATGCTTCCTGAATGAGCTTAGCTAAAGAATTCAGTCTCCTGTTATGACCATGACAGTGTAGGTGTGCAACATGAGAAGTTTGTATTTTCAGAACAGTTTCTCAGAACCTTTTTTTTTGTTGTTTTTTTAAGAAAATGAAACTCTTTCTTGTAGGATGAGATATTGGGTTTCCACGAACTGTGTTAAATATCTGGTTTTACGTTACAGCGTGGAAAACGTAGGCTACTCCCTATTTAGGCATTTTAATGGGAACCAAGAAGAGTTTAATGATTATAATTAAAAACTGTCACTTATGTCTGATAGTGTGATTGTCAATTTATTCTGGAGTGAAATACTAAGGGCTTTATAATTGCATCTCCGTCTGAATGTCTTGGGGATGTTTTGTCTTGCCCTCCACTCCCTCTGCCCCACAGCACACAGTTTGCTGTGTGGTGGAAGGAGGGATGACAGAGGAGGGGAACGTTCTGGGATGGCTGGACCAGAGCTGAGATGGAGCATTCTTTTCTAGCTAAACCTCAGCAGCTTCTTCTGGTTAAAAAAGTAAACTAAGGCTCACAGGAGCAAAGTTTCTTGTTTCCTGCATCACGCCTGGATTTTGGATTTGTCAAACTGGGCTCCATTAATTCTTATAATCTGTAAAATAAATGTGCCTTTGTTGTTGTGAAGATCTTTTAAAAGCACAGAGAAAGTAGTTGCATAAAAATATTCTTAAAACTCCTGGAAACATCTCCTGGGAAGGAATGTTGCAGGTTTAGTCATTTCAGTGGTTTATTGAATTGACACTGCTTTCTGAAAATTAAAGGAAGGCCAGTGTGATAAATATTAGAATGAACTGATGAGAATTATTATATTATTAACTTATGAGAAATGTTATATTATGAGATAAATATTATTTCATGATTAAATCATATTGAATTGCTCATCAAATGAAAGATAAATTACCTTTTATTTATCTTATATAGACTTCATAACTCACATTGAAAGTTATAAAAATTTTGTCAGTTTATTGCATACTTTGGAAATAGAAATGTGTATATCTGAGGTACAAATTGTTTTAGATTATTATTTTAGTTAACATTCTCCAAATATTTGAAGAGTAATTGCCATTCTTAAATTGTTATAGACATTGTGTGTTATATTAATTTCAGATAAAATTAATATACAAAACATATTAAAGGAAAACCCACAACATGTTATTTATGGTAAAACTTATAATTAATAATTTTATCTCTATTCAAATAACAAATTTACAGCAGTTTACTTTCTTTTAATAATTATTACTCTAGTAATTATCATGGGGCTGTCTATATGAAATTGATTATAATTTTAAATATGAATTTTCAATACAGAGATTACTATTGTGCTGCTACTTAAAATGTATTTGATCATTATTAACCCTTAATCCAAGCTTTCTTGTCTTTGAGAAAGTTTTTTCACATAGAAGACTGACAGAAAAGAACTCTAACCCTAAGAAGAATGATACCAAAGGCCTTGGATTGCCACAGCAGACTATGTGGCTTTTGGGTAGGAAGGATTTTCATTGAATAATGTTAGTTGAGTGATTCCATGGCATTATTGCCTTCTAGCAGAACTCGCCAATCCCCAAGCATGGTAACCATTGGTATTTCCGCTAGTACTTCGTTATCTGTGTCTCTGCTTGCCTTTATCAAGTTCTTAGCTGAGATATTTGAAGTTTGATCTAAGTTTACAATGAAAACAGGCTGTGATGTTCTGAATATAAGATAATAACCCAGAATTTTTGCCTGTGGAAATTTTTAAATTATAAATGCTGGTAATAAACATACAGGCAAATTTGAGATAGTCAATAATAATCCCTGGAAATCACTATGAAATATTGAAAAAAAGCACTTAAAATATGAAAAAGGACAAATTTAATGATTTCCCTGCATTAATATGATTATTCTAGAGTCCAATCAATGATAATAAAATTTTATTCAGATTAACTGAGACTTAATTTGCATACACACACAGGGTTAATAAAGTGTATATGTCTTATGTCAAGTTATTATTAAATTTATTTTTGGCCTGAAAGCTATTTTTATTTTTATTGTTAAACATGTATCTTAGACTACCTTTATATGATTGTGTTAGAATTTGACATGATTAGGAGACTTTATAGTTCTATGGTTGGAATAGTGTTTCTAGACTAGTTGCAGGATTTTGTTCCCAAACCACATTGATTGAGTTAATTACACTCTTCTGGAGTCTCCTACACAATATTTGCCTTTTTCAAAAAGTAGACTTCTGATTGTTTTCTGTCTCCTATTTTTTATTTTTCAAAATATCTGCATCACTGCTTAAATGTCTTAGAGCCTATTGTTTTTACAGCTATTTTTATGGCCACGAAATAAATACTTTATATATTGTGACTGCAAATGAAATGCTATTTTTGGCTTGTAGATCTTGATTGTTTCTCTGTCCTGGGGCTAGTGCAATTGTTAATTAGATGGTAAGCATATTGCCAACCCAGATCCGATATATGTGCTGATAGGGAAGGATATAGATTCGGGTTTTTCTGATACTCTATCCAGTATCAAAAACACCTGAATCTATATCCCAGCTCTCTGTTTATTGGCTGTGTTATCCTGGACAACTTTCCGAGTCTTGAGTTTTTCATCCGTATACATAACAGAAAGAACCATATCTTTCCCCTAGGATTAAATGAGGTGTTACTATGTGGTGAGGATTAGAAACACTAAATGATGGCAAGGTACAAACAACCTTCCTTCCCAGTTGGAGAAGCCATATTTCACAGTTTTAGAAGTTAATATACATACATAATTCTTCAACAAACCTGTCTTGAGTAAATGTATGAGTCCATGTTTACGGAGTTCCTACTATTTGCCAGGCTCTGTTCTAGATTGTTGAGATGCATGATTTCACAGAACAAAGATCCCAGTCCTTGTGGAGCTGAATGTTTTAGAAAGTATCACAAGCTTCCCTTTAAGCTCACTTGTGTTCGTTTCAAACCAGTGCAACAGTCCCAGCTATCGGTTTCCTTGGCTCACTCTATACGCATATTCCTATGAACTAATGGAAAGAAGGAAAAGTAGAACAGGATAAGAGTTCTATATTTCTCATATAAAAAGAAGTTTATGACTTGTTTTAAAAAGACAAACAATATAAAGGAAATTGAGTAAATGATATTAACAGGTAATGCACAAAGAAGGACTGCAGATGGCTAATAAGTCCATGGAAAGCTGCCCAAGCTCACTGTAACATGGGAAATGCAAATCCAAGGATATCCGGTACTTTCCTCATAAAATGGGCAAAAGGGAAAAAATATCGATATCATCCAGTGTTGGTGAGGGGATGGGGGAAATAAGCACATTTCAACAGAGGGATGTGAATTGAAACTTCTTTTGGAAAGGGATCTGTATTAGGTAGCAAAATGAAAAATGAAAAAAAAAATGTGATCATGCCCCTGATTCAGCTATTGTACTTTTAGTAAACTTCCTTTTAGAAATGAAAGTACCAATATATACAATGATGTAAACTTCTTATCCGTGTGGAGGTCAATATAGAATCTACTGTAATTTTTCATTATAGTAGGTGTTTAGTAAACATTTCAGTAATTCATTAATTGAAAAGTCTATATGCAAAAGCTTTTACCCCCTCTCTCATATATATCTGCTCCTTAGGATTAAATGAAAGCTATTGTTAGCAAGGTTCCCTTGTCCAGAAATGATTTTCCTGCTGAGTTTGGACTTTTCTTGATAATAGGAGTGTGAGCCCATAATGAAGTAACTTCCTTCTGGACTCCCATCAGTCTCCAAAAATGTATACTGGGCAAAGCTTAATGAACTTAATACATTCATTTGCTCTGTTATTCCAAAGTTTATTGATTGCTAAGTCTTGGGAGTGGGGGGTGGGAGGGGAGAGGGTGGGGGGAGATTTGTTCATTATCTTTTTACCTACAAGGAGTTTACAGTTCTGCAGGTTATAAATATGTTGTCAATTCCATGTCACTAAATTGTTTCTCTTCATCCTAGGTTAAGGTTTTATTACATGCTTATTATCAACTTTACAAAACAATCATGACCTTTTCATTTCTAACCCATAAATACATACTTAGTGAAGGAGATGACTCAAGGGTGTCTCATGTCCTGAAAACAAGTGAGAAGACACTTTAGAACTACTATAAAAATGGCACCAGGGACAATATGCATGTCGGGTCCCAGTAGACTCAGGCTTCATATTCTAGTTTAAGAAGCTTTACGCAGCCAAATCTGCTAAAAATGCTTCCATTTAGTGAAACTTCTGTTCTTCAAGCCCAGAATTCTAAGCAGGAAAATGTATTCTAGTAGACATTTATCCCCAGGATTCTCATTGTGAAAGTATTGGCTTTTATTATATTTATACTTTTATATATTTATCTTTAAATAAAATAATCAAAAGAATAAAACTATATATTTTATATGATATAAAATATTCCATTCAATGTGTCCAATAAAATATTTACTATAATTACTTAATATGACAATAAAATATTATTTTTCTAGATTTATATTTATATCATTATATATTCCTTTGGAATAGGTGTACTGTGCCAGAATGACTATGATTTTATTTTTACTTATACATTAGTGTCCACTGGAATATTATGCATTTTTAATTCTTGTGAATATTTTTGGGTAGCATTAACCTCATAGTTCTGGCAATAAAATTCTATTTTCCAATTCACTGTTTTTTGTTTATTGTGAGCAAGGAAAGCACATAACCAAGTTGGCTGGATTATGTTTAAAGTAAGTATTCATAGGCCCAGAACAAAGGCCTGCAGTTATCTCCTATGTGTGAAATGCATGGCCTTCCTTCATGGACACATGTGTAGGGTATTTTGACTGCTGGGGGCCTTGTTATTTGTTTGTTTGTTTTACTTACTGGTTCTTGGCCATATTCTGAAGCATGAAAGGTGTCAGATCATTTGCCAAAGGTATATATGCCCGTAGGCGAGCTTAATTAATGTCTGCTATAATTTGTGAGATTTTCTTTCTGTATATCTATCACACAGTCTTAATGATGACACAATTTATATAGATCTCATGTACATATGCCGAAAAGATGTTTCACTCTTGAGGTCAAATTTGTAAAGAAAACAAATTTGTCAGAGAGCCTTCAATTTCATGTAGAATCTTGCAGGTAATGTATTAACAGGACTTTCAGTTTATAGGAACTTGTTTTGTCATTGGAAGGCATTGCTGGAATGGGAGGTGCCAGGAACTGTCATTTCAGTCAGACCTGAGTTTGAACCATTGTTCCTTTATGAAGTGAGGTAGAGTGAGTTATTTAACCCCTCTGAGCCTCAGTTTCTACATCTGTAAGAGGGGATAGCAATACTGCACTTCCCAGTGTGTTGTGGAAAATATTACAAATGCAACCAGCCTCGGGCCGGGCCCTGTTCCCGCCCTTAAGGGGTGGTTTGGCGTTTAGTCACCACACACAAATATTGTTTGTGATGAATTACTACTGCACAGAGTGAACCATGATGCTGACTGCAGGAATGTACTTTTCAAAATTGTTCTTTTTCTTCTCATTAGAAGATAAAAGAATCAACGATGAGACAATCCTAAAGAATGTACATCTCCATGCTGTGGCTGATTGTCAACAAAAGGGTGAAGCCATTTCAATAAAGGATTTCTGTTGGATTTCCAGCTAGAGAAATGAAACATTTTCCGAAACGCTATGTGATAATTTCCTGATGTGTTCTTGGGGGGAGAGGGTCCATTTTTTTGCACATTCATCATGGCTCTTAAACTGAGTAAGGATGAAAAGCATGTAGTACTTGCCTTGTTCTTACATCAGAAGAATTTTTTCTTTTGTCCATTTCATGCTTGTTTCCAAAGGCTTAAAATGAAAGCTTTGTTTCTGCAATAATGGCTTAGTGTAGGCTTACATTGTTGATCCCCTCGGTAGATGCAATGTAATCCACTTTGGTAATGTGAATTTTTAAACAATCCTTGGCCTTTGCCATTAACCCTTCTCTACTAATGATAATACTCTCCACCAACTACAAAGGAGCCCAGGCCCAGCTGAACAGTAGATTGGGAGCTCACTTAGCTGAATTTGCATTTCTTATTTTAGTAGCAGTGAATTGCTGAGCATATGTTGAACTTCATCAGTACCAAATGTGGAAGAGGTGATTGTGAAACTAACGTTCAAGTGCGAGCATTCAAATACAAACACGGGAAACGAGGGAAAAATAATGATGAAACGAAGCACAAGTGCTTTCCATCCAAAATTTCCCTCAAAGGGGTTTTGGCTGCTGTTGCTTTTTGCAATATTTTTTAACTTGACCTGTCGCTTTGCTCAATTAATTGTAGTGCAAATGTCCCCCATAAAGCTGCCCGTGAGTCACTTTTGTCCCCTCCTCTGTTCAGGCTACTTGGATAAAAACGCACTTCGAACACAAGCTTGGGAACTTATTGAATGTTTCCTGCATCTCAAGCCCTTGGAGCCTCGCTCAGCGGCTTGCCACATTGCTTTAGGAGAGAAATGGTAAATTAGCTAAGGGTAATTTTATTCCATGACATATTTTCAAACTAACTTTGAAAACACATTTCCACTTTGGGGACTTGGGAGAGGTTTCCTGCATTTGGTTAAGTAATAGAGACGGTGGACGGCTAAATTAAGATGTTCGTTGGGGATTTGTAGATATTTAAAGTTTTGCCTAAAGTACAGAGAACTTTACAGCGATTCCTATTGAAGCCCTGGTACTGTATGCCTTCAGGGCTATGGATTTAATAAACAAAAGATCTGTCTCTGAGCTTGGTGCACAGTAGGGGGCGGGCGTAATTATGTACTTTAAAGGGGAAAGACTGTCGTTATTATTTCACATTTATTGAGTGCCAACATTTCGCAATGCTGTTGTACCTGACATAGAATTACACACAGTCCTTACCCAATGGATTATCTATTTAAATTACATACAATCTAAATATTTCTCTTAAGTAGTTCCTGTGTCTTCCAGTTTGTTATACAGTGCATTGTACAAGTACAGAAATATTATTGCACTTGCAAACATTATTTAAAACTATGAAGGCTTGCAAAGTCAGAAGATAAAATGAGATTTAATTATTGAACTATAAATTACTCCTATTTTTCAGTTTTTTTCCCTTCAACTATTATTATAGATCTAACTTGGAATGGGAAACAAGAGGGATATTACATTTAGAAAATTATTGATGTACCCTTTTGATTTTTACATTGGGAAAAAATATAGTTTAAAAATAATAACGGCACATATTTACTTAACTGGGTTTGGAATTATATTTATTTGTATTTTTTAAATTTAATTTTATTTGTGTGTGTGTGTGTGTGTGTGTGTGTGTGTGTGTGTTTTAATTCCTATCAGTCTGAAATTCCACAAGGGCCAGGATCAAATTGCACATATTAGGCACTCACTAAAAATTGCTGAAGGGATGAATGCAAAGGGTTTACAAATGGATGTCCCTGTCAATCATTTTCTCAGGACCATTTTTTCATTAGATTTTAGAGCCTGAGGGGATACTACTACACTGGCTTTGGGCCAGCACTAAAAAAAAACACACAAAAACAAGCAAACAAACTGAAAACCTTCCTGGGAATTCTGTCAAGGAGTCCTTGTTTGGAATGTCTTCTTTCTAATAAAGCTGTTTCTGGTCTCTCAGCAAGGCCTGGGCATGAGGATTGGCGGTGAGGGCTGTGCGAGTGCTCAGGCTGCTGCAATCCCCGCCAGTGATCAAAGGGCTCTTCCACACTGGCTGCTGGTGTCCAGGAGGTGGTCACCATATAGAGCAGCTTCTTGACCTGCTGTGTGGACACACGGTTTCTATCAACTCTGTTATAGGTCAGACAGTATAAGGGAAAATGCGCAGGTAATATGGAGAAGAATATATGTCTCCTTGTTGGTGCGGGTCCTGTATTATTGCACCCAGCTCCAGCCTGTTCATTCACTTCCTTCTTGATCTCAGTGCACATCGATTCTCAGCTGGAAGACTTCGGCTGTCCTTTCAGTAGGTAGAACTGAGGATCCTTGACATCACCATGCAATTATTCAGCCCTCAGTTTGCATTTTTGGTCTGCTATGTACTATCTGTATTATCTAAGTCAAATTACTTAGCTTTTCTAAGTCCTCACCTCCTTAACTGTAAAATGGGGATAATAACAGGACTGAGCTCTTAGATTTCATGTGATCCAAGCTATGTAAAGTATTTTGAACATACCTGCTCTGTTATTATATTACTATTATTCTTATTATTGTAAATTACTATGTATCTCAGAGTGTCATGATCAAGTACAAATATCAAAAAGTCTGATGCATATATGTGTGTGTGTGTGTACATGTGCATCTAGTCTTTTGATTTGAAATACAAAATGTTGATATAGTAAAATAATTTTATAAGAAACCAGAAGCCCGGTGCATGAAATTCATGCACTGGGGGGGGGGGGGGGGGGGGATGGTCCCTCAGCCAAGCCTGCACCCTCTCCAATCTGGGACCCCTTGGGGGATGTCCGACTGTCCCTGTGGGATCTGGCCTAAACCGGCAGTCGGACATCCCTCTCACAATCTGGGACTGCTGGCTCCTAACCGCTCGCCTGCCGGCCTGCCTGATTGCCCCTTAACCGCTCCCCCTGCGGCCTGGTTAACACCTAACTGCTCCCCTGCTGGCCCAATTGCCCCCAACTGCCCTCCTCTGCCAGCCTGATCTTGCCCCCAACTACCCTTCCCTGCCAGCCTGATCACCCCTAACTGCCTCTGCCTGCCTGATCACCCCAACTGCCCTCCTCTGCTGGCCAATTTGGTTCTGATTGGTCAGTTTCTATGCCAGTCAGCATCAAAAACCCCGCCTCCTAGGCAGCCATTGGCTCCTCACAGTTGACCCAGATTTGGTTTTGATTGGTCAGTTTCTATGCCAGTCAGCGTCTCTGGGCCTATCAACGGGGCCTAATCAGAAAGGCAAGGCTGATCAGCAGCCATGGTGGAGGCCTGGAGAGAAATGGAGGTGCGGCTGCTGACCAGGCCCGGAAAGAAAGAGAGAGAGAGGCAAGTGCTGATCAACAGCTGCCACAGAGGCTACAGATCAGACCCTGCTTCTCTCTTCAGACCTCTGCCCAGGCCTGATTCGCAGCCCCTTCAGCAGTCAGTGCTGGGTCACTGTGCCTGCAGCCATAGCAGTCAGTGCTGGGTCACCACGGCAATCCAGCGTTGACTGCAGGACTGACTTCCGGTTGGTCGAGCCTCCTGGTCGTTGTGGATGTGACGGACCCAGGGTTTTTATATATTAGGATTACCATTCTAACCTGCCTACACTATACCAGTAAAGGTAAAGCTTAGGAAACAGGGAGATGGTCCCCTTCTTTAACCATCACAGCCACTCTGCCCACTTCCTCATGCCTACACACCCCGTTCTTTACTAGTAAGCTCCTTGTGTATTCCTTCCTATGCTAGGTCCCTCCTGACCTAGGCTGCCTTCTGACCCAGTTGAACCTGAATACTTTTTCATTTAAGCCTTGACTTCTTACTCTCAGCAATGGTCTCACTTTCTACTTTGGTGACCCGCTGACCTAATTTCTTGAAATATTTCTATTTTCCTCAACAGTTCTTCTCTTTACCCCTAGGCCTTTTTTTCTCCCCTCCAGTTTCAGAACACAACAAATTTCTACAATATTCCAAGTCAGTAATGTCTTACCCTCCATGTAAATATTCTGTCAGTTGCTCCTCCAACCCTCAGTCACTTCCCCTTTTTCTCGTATTTTCTCCTTTATGCCCTCAAGCTTCCCTTGATCTTCCCTTTCTCTTCCATTCACTCATCACACACTTTTCTCCCTGCCTCTTGGCTGAGGCTGGGATCCCAGAGCTCACTTATGTTATCACCAAATCTGCTGGTCTCTGTAATCACTTAGCTTTCTTTACGCTCCCTGCTCCCTTTCCTCATTCCTGCCTTTGTAGGTTCCTGGAAGGATTCTCCTCTTGTGTGGAGTTCTCTTTCCCTCTTTGCTCTTCCTTCACTTCTATGTAGCCCTTACCTGTCCAATATCATGTGTATGTAGATAAAGTACAGATCTGTATATCCCTCTCCAGCCCATTCTCAAGCTCCAGGCCTTCAATTCAGGATCCTGTGCTAGACACCCTCATCTGTTTGATTTTGAAACAACCCCACTCAGGCATCTAAAAGCTGAACTTACCACGTTTCCTCCAAACTAGGGTCTTCTTGTGGTTTTCTCGTTTCTGTTCACAATCCCACATTCTACTCAGAAGCCCAGGCTGCAAGCCACTGAGTTGTTTGATAGTCACCTCATTGCCAAAATTCTGCTGATTTTTCCTCCATATGGTCCTGCAGATCTGCCACTTCCTTGCTTTCTCTGGGCCTGGCCCATACTGCTTCTTACTCTGCTAATAACCAGAAATTCCTTCCTGACCACTCCATTTCTAGTCTCTCTAGAACGTGAGACACATAAAGTCCAAATGGCTTGACCAGCCATTCCGGGCACTGGCTCACAATGACTAGCTTCTGGCCCGGGACCAGCAGTTCTAAACACATATAGATATTTCCCTGATGCTCAGGCCCAAGGAGGCGGCACAGAGGAGACCTCACTGCGAGAAGTAACGAGAAATACTGTCTCACCCTCTGCTGCCCACTCACTGGAGTGGAATCAGGACAAGGAGAGTCCAGAGCGTGAAGAACAGAGAGCAGCGCCCACCTCAGGACAGGCCAGCCAAACTCCAGGCTTATGACTCCTGCCTGCCTCGCTCCCCAGAACCCCCCTTCACAACTGAGCCCTTTGTGAATGCCGGGCCCTCTGTGCCTGCCATGCTGCCCATCTTTCTTTCTGTTTAATCCAACCATTTCTTCCTCATCCACGTTTATGTCTCACATCTATGAAACTCCTCTGAAATAAAACGCAATCCTGTTTTTCCAGTAGTGAGACTATCTCTTTAAGAGCAATCATGCATTATTCTCCTTAATCATTATATTCTATGTCTTATGCCCAAAAAAGAAAGTCGATGCCGAAGCCCCATTTCCATTCCCCTAGTGTCTAGCACAGAGCTTTTTAATAGTCTTTGATGATGAATTTTCAGGACGACACAGACTAATGGTATTGAACATTCTGGACTCTTTATTAGCCCTTGTCAATATAGCATCAGGCTCTAACCACCAACTCTCAGGAACACTATGCCACTGGATTAGGTAGATAAGTACTGTTTTAAAGATGCTTTAGAACTTACGAGTACTTTCATAGAAATATGACATTAGACCCTCATAAAAATCCTGTGATGTAAGAACTTTTATTATCCCCATTTTGCAGATAAAAAGACTAAATATCTTTGTGTTTAAAAGAGCTGTTCTCTTTGTGAGAGTGGAAAGACTATGGGGATTGGAGCAGGGATCTCCCACAGGGGCAAATATATTAACACATTTAAAGTTCTCCTTAAATTCTAAGGAGAACATGTCAACTAAAAATGTAGTTTGACCTTGGATTTCCAGAGAATTTATCCATATCAAGATTCTGATATTTTGTTTTCCAGGGAGAGTAAGCCAGCCTATCAGTCAAATGTCACTGAAGAAAGTAAGGCACTTGGAAAAGAGAATGGATGCTGTCCTCTAACACTGAAAGGGTTGGAAGGAATTATCAGAACACATGCTTATAGGTACACACATTTATACTTAAAATTAATGGAAAGTGAGAGCTGTAGTTATATAAATTGAATAAACAAGATTCAAAGACTTTTTAAAAAATTTATGGCAAATGCACGTAAGTTTCAGTCTAAATTTTAGTCTTTTTTCTGTTTATTTTTCCTGCAAAAAAAAGCAGATGAGGGAACAAATCCATTATCTATGCAGATACAAGAATTCAGCCAAAATGGAAAATGTCCTTAACATCCTATTGAAAAAGGAATATTCCAATTCAATTCATTTAGCTGTAGACCTTATTAGGTACAGAGAAATTCCTGATTGGGCAGCATCAAGATTATGGAGGAGAAACAGCTAAGCAGAAACTTTCATAGGCTCAATTAAGTTACTCTGTCACTTGAAGAATTCCCATAAGGTAGGGTGTTGTTGATTTTTCCTCTTTAATTCTTCCCATGTGTCTTGCACAGTATATTGCATATAACGTGTTCAATTTATATTCATGAAATCATTTACTTTATGCCTAAAATAATACTTCTAATTTGTAAGTTCATAACACGATACTTAAGATACTTGGAAGAACATTTGATTAATAACAACTGAAAACTTGCAAGGCAGAAGTATTTAAACACTTAAGGAGGGGAAGATGTAATAAGATGATAAGAAGTTGTGTGTGGGTGGGCGGGGGAGGGGCGAGAATGAAAAGCAACTCAAGACCATAGGGTGGTGAAATGGAGCTTGCTACAAAGTATTGAGATTGGCCAGGCATTGTGGCAAGACCTAACCAGTCTGAGGACCAAATCACGTGGCATTTGCGACCCCTGGAGTAGAAACCTTGAACTCAGGATCTAGGTGTGACAGCACTGCTTTTGCTATTTCCATATTCCCAGTGCTTTGGGGCAGTTGAGATGATGTAGAATGTTGTATTGGTGAGGCACTGCTCACCCCCACTGGACTAGGTAGTCCCCAGCTCTCATCCATTGGTGTTAAAGCAGAGACGGTCATTATGGGGACATTCTTCTTAGAAACTCTTTTAAAACAGGAGGATGATGTAATGATGTAACCAAAGGGGGAAAAAGTACAAGTTCTCAATAAACCCTGCAAATAGAATCAGGAAAAAGGAAAAGCCATTGGAAGCCAGGCAGCTTCCCTCTCCCTCGCCCTCCCTTCCCCCTCCCCCCCCTCCCCTCCTCCCTCTCCCTTCTCCTCCCCTCTTCCCTCTCCCTCCTCCCCCCTTTTTTCCTTTCTCTCTTCCTTCCTTTTCTAAGCTCTTCCCTTCTACTTTCTTCACTCCTCTGCTCCTTTGCCCCCTTTCTTCCCTTCTTCCTCCTTATCTTTCACCAAGTGCAAAGGGAAGCTGTTATAGAAGATGGCTTTCTAACTGCTCTCAAATTTATCTCCCTTCTCCTTAAAGCAACAACCTAAACTAAATGAGAGTCTTTCAGAATAATGCGCTAGGAAAAAACAACAGCAACAACGTCTTACAGGACAGCTTTAGTCTGATGTCCAGAAAACTGTGATACAATTAACTATGGCCAATGGCACAGGTCAGGAAATCCAAGCCCACCCCTGTAACTGGAGAATGTAGGGATAAGGTGGGGCAGTTTAAAGAAGAAAACAAGAGGAAGAAAAATAAAATAAAATATTAATTTAGCAAAGTAAATGTCCTGAAAAGTATCTGCAACACTAGTCTTCCAAATCATTACCTCAGATTACTAAAATGTAACTTGCCTTTATATAAGTACTAGAGGCCTGGTGCACGAATTCGTGAACCAGTGGGGTCCCTTTGCCTTGCCTGCAGGATTGGGCCAAAACCAGCTCTCTGATATCTCCTGAGGGGCCCAGGATTGTGAGAGGGTGCAGGCCAGGCCAAGGGACCCCACCAGTGCAAGATCGGGGCCAGGGAGGGAGGGACTGTGGGAAGGCTCCAGGGCATGTCAGAACCGTCTCGCTCAATCCCGATAGGCCGGACCCCAGCAGCAAGCTAACCTACCAGTCAGTGCGTCTGCCTCCTGGTGGTCAGTGCACATCATAGAGACTGGTCGACAGGTCGACTGTCTGTCCCCTGGTGGTCAGTGCACATCATAACAAGCGGTTGAGCAGCCTTAGCATATCATTAGCATATTATGCTTTGATTGGTTGAACGGATGACCAGACACTTAGCATACTAGTATTAGGCTTTTATTATATAGGACTAGAGGCGTGGTGCACGAAATTCGTGCACGGAGGCAGGGTGTCCCTCAGCCCAGCCTGCACCCTCTCCAATCTGGGACCCCTCGAGGGATGTCCGACTGCCTGTTTAAATGGGCAGTCGGACATCCCTCTCACAATCCAGGACTGCTGGCTCCCAACTGCTTGCCTGCCTGCCTTCGTGATTGCCCCTAACCACTTCTGCCTGCCAGCCTGATCACCCCCTAACCACTCCCCTGCCAGCCTGATTGATGTCTAACTGCTCCCCTGCCAGCCTGTTTTCCCCTAACTGCCCTCCCCTGCAGGCCTGGTCACCCCCAACTTCTCTCCCCTGCAGGCCTGGGTCCCCCCCAACTGCCCTCCCCTGCAGGCCTGGTCACCCCTAACTTCCCTCCTCTGCTGACTTGGTCACCCCTAACTGCCCTTCGCTGCTGGCCTGATCGCCCACAACTGCCCTCCCTTGCAGGCCTGGTCCCTCCCAACTGCCCTCCCTTGCTGGCCATCTTGTGGTGGCCATCTTGTGTCCACATGGGGGCAGGATCTTTGACCACATGGAGGCAGCCATCTTGTGTGTTGGAGTGATGGTCAATCTGCATATTACTCTTTTATTAGATAGGATAGAGGCCTGGTGCATGGGTGGGGGCCAGCTGGTTTGCCCTGAAGGGTGTCCCGGATCAGGGTGGGTGTTCCCTTGTGGCGTGGGGCATCCTGGGCGAGGGGCCTGTGGTGGTTTGCAGGCCGGCTATTCCTCCTGGTGACCCAAGTGGAGGCCCTGGTATCTGGGGTTTATTTATCTTCTACAATTGAAACTTTGTAGCCTGGAGCAGAGTCAAGCCTTCTGCTTGCTCCGTGGCGGCAGCCATTTCTGTTGGGATTTATGTATCTTCTATAATTGAAACTTTGTAGCCTTAAGTGAGGCCTGGGACAGCCAGGGCTGCAGAAGCTTGGCTTCCTCCATCGCCGTGGGCAACCCTAGCCTCCTGCTCTTTCCAGTTCCGTTGCTGCCGCCATTTCTGTTTGGGTTTATGTATCTTCTATCATTGAAACTTTGTAGCCTTGAGTGGAAGCCTAGGCTGGCAAGGGCAGGCGGAAAGCTTGGCTTTCTCCTTTGCTGGGGAAACCCAAGCTGCCCTCCTGCTCTCTATGGTCGTAGCCATCTTGGTTGGGTTTATTTGCATATTCGCTCCTGATTGGCTGGTGGGCGTGGCTTGTGGGTGTGGCTTGTAGGTGTAGAGGTGTGGTGGTTAATTTGCATATTACTCTTTTATTAGATAGGATAATCAGGTATTTTGATCAAGGTTTGTTATAAACCCTAAGTAGCAGGTTACAGTTTTTGTAATGTTGCTATAAAGAGCATAATCACTTATTTTTCCGAATTTTATATTAGATGATTAAGATGGATCATACTTGCATTATTTTTTGAAAGCATCTCCTTTACATAATAATTACAAATATTCTGCCCTAAATTTCATCAAATTTTATTTTAAGAAATAATCCTAAATGGAACATTCGCAGTTTCTGTAACTTTGACATGAAGGACACCATTCCTTCCTTATGCCCTTTGATATCCCTCACTTAAATATCAAAACATGATCTCACTCATATGTGGAATCTAATGAACAATATAAATTGATGATCAAAAATAGATCCAGAGTCACAGAAGCATTGAACAGACTGTCAAACCTCAGAGGGGAGGCAGGGGAGGGTGGGGTGGGTGGGAAGAGATCAACCAATGAACTTGTATGCATATATGTATAACCCATGGACACAGACAATAGGGTGGTGAAGGCCTGGGAGGTGGGGGGCCGGGTTGAGCTGGGAGAGGTCAATGGGGGAAAATGGAGAAATATGCAATACTTTCAACAATAAAGATCAATAAATAAATAAATATCAAAACAACTAAAGTACTCTTTGAGTCCCAAATTGGAAGGGAATTAGCTCTCCATAAACAAAGCTTTTTCTTTATGTTTGACCATAATTTTATATATGCTGTGCAATCATTAAATATTTGCTTCATGATAAAGGAATAAATAAACGACTGAAGGAATTCATCTTACTTAGCTTTTGCTGTGACTATCAGAAATTCAGTCCTCGGTTTTGCTTAAATGGTGGTGGCTTTTCTTAGATAAGTGTTCCTGCTAGGTTCTTGCTCATCCACATTTACTATGTTAATGTTCTTTTAGGACTGTACTCTATCTGTGCCCTTCAAAAATCTGTTTTAGAAGCAGTTGGAGTATAAATAGCGTGAAAAGTAAACTGCGTACCCTGACATTTACAGTGGTGAGGATAGTTCTGCTGCTAAGGATGATTCAGCCTGCAAGTCAAGTTAATGGAGGGCTATCTAAGTATATTTTAGAATAATTTTGATTGTAGAACAGATCTTCTGAGACTCTAGTGTTTCTTGTTTTGTTGATGTTTTTCTTCCCATCAAAACGGTTCTTACTCTCTGCAAAAAGAAATGCATTATGACTCAGTTTGGCTAATTTTATCAAATGAATGTTTTGAAGGGCACTCAGCTATCTTGAATCCTGTCAGAAGCCCTACATTTTTTCATTGTATGAACCCAGTTTGGATTTCTGAATCTCAGAGGGCACAGCTACCCATCTTGCTCATTTCCACATTTGAGCTTTTATGCTTTCTGGGTCTCTTTGCATGTGCATGCTTTCTTTCTTTCTTTTTTT
Organism: Plecotus auritus; assembly: GCF_963455305.1. NCBI lineage: Eukaryota > Metazoa > Chordata > Mammalia > Chiroptera > Vespertilionidae > Plecotus > Plecotus auritus. Next base: position 237,311,960 of record NC_137770.1, on the reverse strand, counting down.
TTTTTTTTTCTTTTCTTTTCAGCCATTTTAATTCTGTCTTGATTTTCAAAAGCTGGCTTAGGTTTAACCTCTGTTGATAAGACTTAATGAACTCTAAATGACTCTTATTCCAAGTCTCCTTGGAATTACTACTCAGTTTTTACTCTATTAATTTGCCCTTATTTGTATGACATGTTGGAAGCATTCTGAAACCTTTTTTTTTTTTTAAAAAGCATGGGAATGAGTTCAGACTCTCCAGTTAGAAACTTTGCTAAGTGTTTCTTAAACTGTGTCCTTTTTTCCTTTTTAGACTGTCCCCTAACCACACAATCCAGTGTTCTGTGAGATTAAGGAATGCTCATTCAATGATGTTGCCTCCTCAACTCTCAGATTAAAACATAGAATATGGATTATGTTTGTTTTAACAAACATTTGATTAGGAATTAGCACGGGAATTGTTTCCTGAAAGTTTAAATTTAAACTTCCAGAGCTGCAGCATACTTTTTGATAATGTCATTACATATAGCTCTTTGGAACAACAGGGCTCTAGGCTAGTTTCTTTGTTCTCCTATTATTCCTATACTTTCCAGATTGATGGATTCATATGGCTTTAATTAGCAAGTATATGCTGAGGGCATGCAGAGCTATAGCCTTTTCCCTGGCTTTTCTAATGAAGCTAGTTCCTAACAGCAACATTTGCCAGATTATTTTACTATATTATGACATTAAACATGGACCAGCAGACAGGTCTGGCTAGTTGGGAATGATACCTTTCCCCCTCTCACTGCTTATTTATTTTCCAGGAAACTAATTTAGTTTGGTTATAAAATGAAACCTCAGAATTCTGTATAAATGAGTTAGGTTATATAGTATCGATAGCTAGGCTGAGAGAGATCCTATAAATAAATAAATAAAAATTCTGAAAAGAGATTTATTTAAAAATGAATACATGAAGCTGTATTGCTTTTATTGCATACCTTTAAGACTGGAAATAACATTGAATAATTGTTTTTCTTCCTTCTTTTAATTAATTGGTCAGCATTCTTTATAATTAGTAGGCAAAGACTATTACTAAAGTGTTTTAAAATTAAAAGTAGTTTATTTTATTTCACTGGAAAATCGGCAAAACTCTTATTCTGCTAAGTGATTAACATTTTAAAAACTTAATATAATTCAAATTTAAGCAATAAATGTTCCAAGTATAATTTATGCTTATGTATCAAAACTGAAAATGATATGCAACCATAGAGCACTGTGACCTCTGCCCTTATTTGAATAACTATCTTATTTGAACTGGACACTCTGATTTCGGTCAAAACCATCCCCACGTTGCCTGTTTCATATATGTATGAATATGGACTTTTCAATCTGAAGTTTTTGGCCATGTATTAATTTTGCAAACAATCTCAATTAAGGCATGGGACATGATGCATTTGGCTTTTGGGGCATGCTCTACTTTTAAAAAGTTGTAGAAAATGAGAGACATCAGGATTTTATAGAGTGCAGTGGTCATCAAAGTGTGTTCCAGGGAACCCAAGGGTTCCTGGGTACTGTCCCAGGGATTTCAGTTCTTTGAATAGTTTAAATGGAAATATAGGATTCAACTGATATATTTTGATCACCACTGAGGGTCCTAAAACGTCTTTTGTAGATGAAAAACTATCCAGACAAATGAAGTAATTTGATGAGTGGTACATACAAAGTATTTTGCTAACATTTTAATTTGAACCCATGACTATGAGCTTTTAGATGGATGAAACCCTTTAGGTGAAGAGGAGGACTATATTTTATTTATATTTTTACTATTAAATAATTAGTTTTTGAACTTAAAAAGTGGAAAAATACCAAACTTCTAAACTCTACAATAAGGTTAAATAAGTTAGTTAATAAACTGCATTTTTTGTTTGCACCTTGTCTTTTTTTTTTTAACTTTAGCTCTAATTGACAGCTTTTGCTACAATAAATAGAATAGAATAAGAGGTATACAGGTCATTTGAAAAACTGAATTTGGACATGTAGAATTTTCAGGAAAAATGAAAAACAATGGTTACTAGATTTCAGTCATATACTAGGCATTCCACTAGACATGTATTTCAAAACAAAGAGCAAAATAAGGGCTCTAGGAGAAAGGAATTCACAGTCCAACAGGAAAGACAACCTGAAAATGGACTGTGGTCGAGTGGTGATGATTCTTTAATGGATAAATGGCTCTGGGCTGGGCCTTGAGAATAGTGTTCCAGAAATAAGAGCATTGGGGGAAGGGAGGCAGAGAAAGACAGGTATAGGAAGATAGAGACACAGAGAGCTATTGATTCATGATGCTGCTGCTAACCCCAGTCATGGAAGCTGGAGAATAGGACAGAATTTGAGGAATAGGACATGGCCAGTCCCAGACATTACCTTGACATATCCAATAAACAGAAAATAGCTTAGCATTTAGGCAAGAGGTTAAAGCTGGAGATATCCATTCACTCACTCATTTGCTGTTTCATCCATTTGTTCACTCATTCATTCAATATTGTTGTTAATTGAGACTCAGGCAATAAAATAGTCATGATGTTAGGGAAGGTGATATAAGGATGAGAAACATAGATGATTTATTCAAGAAACATATAGTCCATTACAGAAACTGATATGTAAACAAACTTACTTAGTTATTAAGAGAATTAAAGTAACATGAAATTAGAGATATAATTACAATTTTTTGTGTAATCATGGTAAAATAATCACAATGCTTTATAATTGTATGTTACATAATTATATTACATTATCCTATACTAGAGGCCCAGTGCACAATTCATGCACGGGTAGGGTCCCTTGTTCTGGCCAGTGATCAGGCCAATTGGGGCCATCTCACCCAGTCCTGATTGGGGCTGATCGGGGCAGATTGGGGCCGGCTGGCTTGGGGGAGGGACCGTAGGAGGTTGGCCGGCAGGGAGGAGGGACCACAGGAGGTTGGCTGGCTGCGGGAGGTTGGCTGTGGAAGCGTACTGACAACCAGGGGGCAGCTGCTGAGCATCTGCCCCCGGTGGTCAGTGTGTGTCATAGTGATCGGTCAACCGGTGGTTTGGTAGCTTAGGCTTTTATATAGATAGTAAAAGCCTAATATGCTAAGTGTCCATCCATTTGTTTGTCCCTTCTACCAGTCCCTATGGCCCACACTGACCACCAGGGGGCAGATGTTCCGACTGGTAGGTTAACTTGCTGCTGGGGTCTGGCTGATGGGGACTGGGCAAGACGGGCCAGACATGCCCTGGAGCCCTCCCGCGGTCCCTCCCCAGCACTGATTGTGCACCAGTGGGGTCCCTCGGCCTGGCCTGTGCCCTCGCAATCTGAGACTACTTGGGGGATGTCCGCAGGCCAGGCCTAGGGACCCCACCCGTGCACTGGGCCTCTATTAATTCAGTAAAGATAATTGCTTTCATGGCAGCATTTGCTAAGTGTGTTTATTGCATAGAAGAAAGAGCAGCATATACTGTCTAGAAGGTTTCACAATGGAGGTAGCATTTATGCTGAGGATGGATAGATGGTATCAGAAGTCACTTCTAGTAAAACCATGAGAGTACATTTGATCTAAATAGGCTAATCAAGTACACATTTGGACTGAGAAATGAATTTTGCTCATAGGTCTCAAAGTCAGACTTTAAATTCTTAATAAAAAAGGGCCTCTGTGATTCTTATAACAGTCTAAGCTGAGTTGATAATTCTTGGACATAATGATGCTTGCGGTTGTCAATGAAGACAATGAAGATGAAGAGTAATGAAGAGCAATGAAGATGATCAGAGAGGTACTAATTATTTGCCTGTGAATAATATGCTTAGGGTCATGAATAATTCCACAGCAGACAATGCCAGGTTTTAGTTGCACCCCAACCATCCTGAGAAATACATGGGCTGCCTTCTAGAGGAATTAGTTTGCCTTAGCTTGTCCATCTTCTTTAGGGTTTTGTCAAGTTGCATAGTTACTGCCCAGCCTGTGTGGCTCAATGGTGGAGTGTTCACCTGTTAACCAGGAAGTCATAATTTGATTCCCGGCCAGGACACAGGTGTGGGTTGCGGGCTCCATCCCCAGTGTGGGTCATGCAGGAGCCAACGGATCAGTGATTTTCTCTCATCATTGATGTTTCTATCTCACTCTCCCTTCCTCTCTGAAATCAATATATATATATATATATATATATATATATATATATATATATATATATAATGTATATGTATATGTGTATATGTATATGTGTATATATATATATATATACATATATATATATATGTATATATATGTATATATATATATATATATATATATATATATATATACATATATATACACACACACACACACACACACACCCATACTAGAGGGGCTAGAGGGGCCCGGTGCACAAAAATCGTGCACGGGGGGTGTGTGTCCATCAGCCCAGCCTGCACCCTCTCCAATCTGGGACTGCTCGAAGGATGTCCGACTGTCCGTTTAGGCCTGATCCCAGTAGGATCGGGCCTAAACGGGCAGTCAGACATCCCTCTCACAATCCAGGACTGCTGGCTCCCAACTGCTCAACTGCCTGCCTTCCTGATTGCCTCTAACTGCTTCTGCCTGCCAGCCTGATCACCCCTAACCACTTCCTTGCCAGCCTGATTGATGCCAGCGTGTTTGCCCCTAACTGCCCTCCCCTGCAGGCCTGGTCACCCCTAACTGCCCTCCCCTGCAGGCCTGGTCCCACCCAACTGCTCTCCCTTACAGGCCTGGGTCCTCCCCAACTGCCCTTCCCTGCAGGCCTGGTCGTCCCCAACTTCCCTCCTCTGCTGGCCTGATCACCCACAACTGCCCTCCCTTGCAGGCCTAGTTCCTCCCAACTGCCCTCTCCTGATGGCCTGATTGCCCACAACTGCCCTCCCTTGCAGGCCTGGTCCCTCCCTACTGCCCTCCCCTGCAGGCCTGATCCCTCCCAACTGCCCTCCCCTGCTGACCATCTTGTGGTGGCCATCTTGAGTCCACATGGGAACAGCCATCTTTGACCACATGGGGCAGCCATCTTGTGTGTTGGAGTGATGGTCAATTTGCATATTACTCTTTTATTAGATAGGATAGAGGCCTGGTGCATGGGTGGGGGCCAGCTGGTTTGCCTTGAAGGGTGTCCCGGATCAGGTTGGGGGTTTCTTGGAGCATGGGGCAGCCTGGGCGAGGGGCCTGTGGTGGTTTGCAGGCCGGCCATGCCCCCCAGTGACCCAAGGGGAGGCCCTGGTATCTGTGATTTATTTATTTTCTATAATTGAAACTTTGTAGCAGAGGCCAAGGCAGGCCAGGGCTGCAGAAGCTTGGCTTCCTCCATTGCCGGGGGTAACTCAAGCCTCCTGCTCTCTCCAGCTCCGTGGCTGCCGCCATTTTTGTTGGCATTTATTTATCTTCTATAATTGAAAGTTTGTAGCCTTGAGTGGAGGCCTGGGCTGGCCAGGGTGTGTGGAAAGCTTGGCTTCCTCCATTGCTGGGGAAACCCAAGCCTCCTGCTCGCTCCATGGCCACATCCATCTTGGTTGGGTTAATTTGCATACTAGCTTCTGATTGGCTGATGAGCAGCCATCTTTGACCACATGGGGCAGCCATCTTGTGTGTTGGAGTGATGGTCAATTTGCATATTACTCTTTTATTAGTTAGGATACTAGAGGCCGGGTGCACGAAGGTTCGTGCAAGAATAGGCCTTCCTTCCCCTGGCTTCCGGCACCGCCTTCACTCCAGCTGGAGCCGACTTTCTGCCTTCGCTCAGGCCAGAGCCGCCTTCTGCCTCTTGCCTTGTCATGTCAATTTGCATATCCCCTCCTTATTGACTGTGGGTGCTGCCATATTTGTTGCAGAGTTATGGTCAACTTGCATATTTCATCTTTATTAGATGCTAAAATTAGAATAGCTATGGATTTTTTAAAACAATATATTTTTAATGATTTCAGAGAAGACAGGAAAGAGAGATAGAAATATCAGTGATGAGAGAATCACTGATTGGCTGCCTCCTGCACACCTTTTATTGGGGATCAAGCCCGCAACCCTGACACGCAGAAATAAACCAGGCACCCTTCAGTCCACAGACCGATGCTCTATCCACTGAGCCAAACCAGCTTGGGCTCTTTCTTGCATCTTTCTTTTCCTGTTACTACTTAAGTTTTGTTTCGTTGTCCCATTTAAACCTTTAGCAGTGCTCTACAAACTTTCTGACTTCACACCTCCATGACACACAACTTTGACAATATTGGCTCTGAAAATCTAGCTGAGGGATCAGTCTATTTTTTTTCTTCTTCATCAGCTAGTGTATAGATTTTTCTTTTCAACTGATTCAGAATAAATCGATATTCCAGGAGACAGCACAGCTAAATCAGATGTGTTTACCAAACCCCTCTCCTTATAGACCCTGATGTTGCTTTGGTCTCCAAATACCACTGAAATCTTAAATGTAATCGTGCAAAGTGTGAGTGAAAATAATGTATGTGGTGATAATGACATGGTTGATGTTAGATTAGCACTATTGTGAATTCTTCCTCATTTACTAGTATAACACAGCAGTTTGGGGTATTGAGAAACCAGTTATTCTTTTCATTTGGGTCCTGTTGTGGAAGGTGGAGATAGTGATAACTTGCTGATTCACCGTATGTTTGAAAGGAAAACCTAATGAATAGCTTTAAAGCACTTGCAAAGCATGAAGTGTTGTATACATAATAATTATATAATCCCCCATGATAGTTATTAATGTTTGCTAGCATGTACTCACTAACCATCATTTCTCACACTCGGGTTGGGGACTTCTTTTGATTTGGGAAGGATATTTTCTTCCTTTCTCCAGAAAAATGACAATGGGGGAGAAACCTATATAATAGTGAGGCTTAATTTGTGCCAAAGTATTTAGAAGTTAAGATATAAAATCATGGCCCATGGGATTAAAATACTTTTGCAGATCATGTAGTCCAATTTTTGACAAGGAAATTTATAAACTCTCAGTCCCCATGAGTATATTAAAATTTGGTCTCCAATTGCAACAGTCTTTAGAGTAAGCCAGTAAAAAAGCCAGCAAAAACAAGTAAACAAACAAAACTTGCTGTAAACAATTAAACTCTTTTGTAAGAAAACCCAGCTTTTGGGGGCATGGGCATATACCATTATGTTGTAAATTGGTTCTGCATTTTTGGCAAAAGTAATGTTAGAGGCATTGGTTATTCAGTTGTTACTCAGTGTCTTTTGTGATGCCTGGCATGTTATTAATGTGTAACTTTCATTAAAATTCTGTATGGATTTCTGTATATTCACACAATAAACAACATTATAGAGAAAGGAGATCATGATGACACAGGGGAAAAAAACAGTACTACTTGGAGACAAAGAATTGTGTCAGAAGATAATACTTTCTAGCTATAAAGTGAGTGAAGTACACTTACAGCTATTGTTATGAAGTGATATTTACAAAGCAGTACTATGGATATGCAAGAGTAAATTAGTCAGACAGTGGGTAAGAATACTGCATTCATATTGGAAAAGAGAAATTAAATGTTTTGTATGATGTTATAATCTACAAATCAATTATGATAAATGCATTTATGTTTCCAAATAGTAATCACAGATAATTATAGCTAACAGTCCTTGAATACTGTGATGCCTGTCACAGTGTGTGGGTTTTATATGAAGTTTCTCACTAATTTTTTGTATCAATCTTGGCACTAGTTTTATAAAGAGCTTGGTTGAGGTATAATTCCCATACTATACAACTTAATTTTTAGAGTGTGTAAGTCAGTGTTTTAATATATTCGTAGAATTGGGCAATCATTACCACTATCACATTTTAAAACTTTATCATCATCCCCCCAAAAGAAACCCAGTACCTATTAGAAGTATCTCTCAATCTTCATACCCCTATGCTCCTGGAAATCACTTTCTGTCTCCATGTATTTGTTGGTTCTGGACACTTCATATCAATAGAATCACATAATACATAGCCTTTTTTGACTGCCTTCTTATGCTTAATGTTTTCAAAGTTCTTTCATGATGTATCATGCATCCATATGTTATTACTTTTTCCTGAAAAATAATATTCCATTGCATGGGTACACTACATTTTGCTTATTAATTCATCAGTTAATGGCCATTTGGATTATTTTTACTTTTATGAATAACTAGTGGCCCGGTGCACAAATTTGTGCACCAGTGGGATCCCTTGGCTTGGCCTGGCCTACGGGATTGGGCTGAAACTGGCTCTCTGACATCCCCCAAGGGGTCCCAGATTGTGAGATGGTGCAGGTCAAGCCGAGGGTGCATGATCAGGGCTGGGAAGGGACACGGGAGGTTGGTCAGTCAGAGAGGGGCTGCGGGAGGGCTACAGGGCATGTCCGGCCCCTCTCGCTCAGTTCCAATCCACTGGACCCTAGCAACAAGCTAACCTAATGGTCGGAGCGTCTTCCCCCTGGTGGTCAGTGCACATCATAGCAGTTGGTCGATGGGTCGACTGTCTGCCCCTAGTGGTCAGTGCACGTCATAGTGAGCAGTTGAGCGGCCTTAGCATATCATTAGCATATTACACTTTGATTGGTTGAACAGCTGACTGGTCAACCAGACACTTAGCATATTAGGCTTTTATTATATAGGTTGCTGTGGTGGGCATTTACGTATCAGTTTTGTGTGGATCATTGGTTTCAAATTCTCTTGTATATATATACCTAGAAGTATAATTTCTGGGTCTTATGATATCTGTTGAGGAACTGCCAATGTGTTTTACAAAATTGCTGGATCATGTAATTCTACTAACAAAGTATGAGGATTCCAGTTTATTTATATCCTTGTCAACACTTATTATCATCTCTCTTTTATATTAGCCATCCTACTCATTTTGAAGTGGTATATCACTGTGGTTTTGATTTGCATTTCCCTATTAACTAATGATAGTAAGACTTTTTCATTGGTCATTTGTATATCATTTTTAGAAAAATTTCTATGAGAATATTTTCTCTATTGTTTAATTAGGTTATTTGCCTTTTTATAATTGAATGTACAAGTTCTTTCTGAATTGTGAATACAAGTCCCATATTTGATATGTAACTTATAAATATTTTGTCTTATTCTGTATGCTGTCCTTACATTTTACTAATGGCATACTTTGTAGGACAAGTGTTTTTAATTTAGATGTCATCTAATTTATCTTTTTTGTTGCTGCTGGAATTGTATTGTCATATCTAAGAAAGCATTAGCTAATCTAAGATTAAAGTATTTATTCCTATGTATCTGCTAAAACTTACATTTTTAGCTCTTACATAAAAGTCTATGATTCACTTAGAGTTAATTTTTGTTTATGGTGGGAGATAGGTGTATGGTTTTATTTCTCTTCATGTGGATAGCAAGTTATCCCACCACCATTTGTTGAAAATGTTATATATTTCACAACTTGTTGAAATCAATTGTCCAGAAACATAAGACTTTACTTCTAGACTTTGAATTCTTTGCAATTGATATATATTTGTATTCTTATGCCAATACCACATTGTCTTGCTTTCTGTAGCTTCTTAATCAGCTTGAAACCAGAAAGTATAAATCTTCCAACTTTTTTCCCCCAGGATTATTTTGGATGTTTTTGATCCATTGTGTATCTACATGAATTTTAGGATTAGCTTGTCAGTTTCCTGGGATTTTGATTAGGATTGTGTTGAATCTGTAGACCAATTAGGGGAATATTGCCATCTTCAATAACATTAAGTTTTCTGATCCACAGACCTGGAATAGCTCCTCATTAGCTTTGGTGTTCTTTCGTTTCTTTCAATAGATATTTCATTGTTCTCAGTGCACAAACCTTGTGCTCCTCTTGTTAAATGTATTCCTAAGCACTTTTGTCTTTGTAATGCCATTGCAAATGGAATTGTTTTCTTAATTTCATTTAAATTCATTGCAAGGCTATAGAAATATAGTTGATTTTTGTATACTGATCATGAACCTGCAAACTTGCTAAATTAATTTATTAGTTCCAATTGTGTGTGTGTGTGTGTGTGTGTGTGTGTGTTCTGTAGGATTTTCTACATACAAAATAATTTCATATGTAAATAGAAGTACATTTACTTCTTTCCTTTCCAGTCCGGATGTTTTTTAATATTGTTTTTCTTGCCTACTTGCACTGGCAAACAATTTCAATACACTGTTCAAAAAAAGTGGCAAGAGCAGACATTTCTGTTTTGTTCCTGCTTCTTGGGGACTGCTGTTTTTCACAACTGAGATGCCTGTGAGACTGCAGGTTCCCAAGCCTACCTTAATGCTGGGGAGTGGGAAATAATAACAGACAAATTAAAGCACTGAAAGTCTTGCTACTTTTATTCAAATGTAGCTGTTTTTCTTCAGTTCTCAGATTGCTGCAGGCCTTTAGTTAATTTTCAGAGCTTTCAAAAAGTTAAATCAGATAATTTTGCCATTGCTTTTCATGCTTTTATTGAGTAGTACATTTTCAGAGATTCTGACAATCATTCTAGAAGTGGCATGAGGTTTTTCACGGGACATAGTTAGGACAGGAAAGGAAAAGTTTGGTCCAAATCAAGATCTTACATAAGTATTCTTCCCTATTTTTAAAACATAAGAAACATTTCCTCCAGAAACATTTCTTTAAAAAGTAATGCCTTCTAAATTTTTGAAAATGTCAGTTTATTTAAGAGTACCTACAAGTTTCCAGTTACAAAATGATTTAATGACTTTTTAGAAATTATTTTTTTTTCAAAACAAAAAAAAATATTTAGAGGAGAATATCCTTTTTTATTTTATTTATTTTTTAATTTTTTTTATTGATTAAGGTATTACATATGTGTCCTTATCCTCCCATTGCTCCCCCACCCCCCACTCATGCCCTCACCCCCACCCTGGTGTCTGTGTCCATTGGTTAGGCTTATATGCATGCATATAAGTCCTTTGGTTGATCTCTCTCCCTTATCCTCACCCTCCCCTACCTTCCCTCTGAGGTTTGATGGTCTGATGGATGCTTCTCTGTCTCTGGATCTGTTTTTGTTCATCAGTTTATTTTGTTCATTATATTCCACAAATGAGTGAGATCATGTGATATTTATCTTCCTCTGACTGGCTTATTTCACAAATATTCTTATTTATACTAATTTAAAATGAAAACTGTTAAACTTTCTAGTGTGCTATTAAATTCTTCTGGGGGAAAAAAGGAACTTTCGATGTATTAGTAGTTGATTGAGAAACCTTTTATGTTTTATTTTGTGAGCTGAGAAGTTGGAAATAAGTTCACTTTGTGGTTGTCAGCACACTCTGTTTTGAAACAATCAGAATTTCTTTGGATGGAGTAAATCTGAAGATAAATTCAGTTTCTTACTTCGAATCAAGCACATGCCCCTGAATCATTCTTTAAGCACTCGTTCTTAAATCATCATATGATTACACACTTTTCACCTCCCTTTTTTTCTTTGAGAACAGATTGACTTTGGAACACTCCACACTTTGCTTTGCCAGTCACATTCCAGCAGCTAAGAAATTTACTTTGTTCTGAGTGAATCTGAACCAAGCATGGAGCCTGTTCTCAAAATGTGTTCACTGACAGATGTTTCTCTCTAGTCCATTGTTGCTGCACTAGACACGGAGAAAGATGCTTTGGCCCATTGAAGTTGGCAAGACATTGATTTTTCAATATTTGTTTCAAGTGTCGGGCCACAGAGAGTTCTTTTATTAATTTGTTTGAAAAATAATGTAGGTCCAGTACATGGTATTGTACTGTTTTTATTTCATGTATACACATAGTGATCATTTATGAGAAAACATTATGAAGAATGGATTCAGAAGAGAACTTGATGAAGGACTAGTTAAAAATACTTTGTCAGGCCCAGCCAGTGTGGCACAGTGGTTGAGCATCGACCTATGAACCAGGAGCTCACAGTTCAATTCCAGGTCATGCACATGCCTGGTTATAGGCTTGATCCCCAGTAAAGGCATGCAGGTGGCAGCCAATCAATTATTCTCTCTCATCATTGATGTTTTTATCTCTCACTCTCCCTTTCTCTCTGAAATCAATAAAAATATATTTTTAAAAATTTGTGTCAGTTGCATTTACTTTAGAATGTTGCTTAGTAGTAATAAATAGATACTTGCTCCAAAGTTTGGAGCCAATTGACCTAATCAGTTGTACTTTTTGTAATATTATTCAGCTATTTTTTCCAAGTTCACTGTGGTTGGCTTGATAAAAGAGTGAGAAAACTCAGGAATTTATGTATTGTATCTAGAGCCACCGATTTGCATGGGAGTTACAATGAAATGACTGATGGGGCTGAGCTTAAAGCCACCCCATTTAAGGGACTACTTACATTTAGAGAAAGAAAAACCAGAGGAATCCCAGTGAGGTGGAATAGAAGAGTATACCGAGGAGCAGTGTGTTCCAGAAAACAGCTAGGGAGGAGGGTATCTTCTCATCCCTTGGTGACACTTAGACACATCAGAGTTTGCACGTGGCTCAAGCACATTCATCAGCTTAGTGCAGTTTTTAGGTTGCCTCTCAGCCCACACTTTTCTCTCCTGAAAAGATGAAATTTATTTTTCTTTTAAAGTGTGAAGATGTGGACCTATAATTAAGCCATAAACGCAACTGAGGAATGGTTTTCACATGTTCAAAGTGTGAAAAGGGCTGCCTGCATCCCATTAACGTTCAACTACTGACCCCCTCTTCCATCATCACTGTGGTCATTTGATCAACATTCACAGCATATTTAAATCAGAAGTGTTGATACCATGTAGGACTGCACATTATTTTCTTCTTAATATGTTTAGTGCATTATACATTTTTGTTAGGGGTTGGCTGCTGATAAAACAGTTAAGAAATATGCATACATTTTTGGGGGTCTAATTGCTTCCCTATGTCTCTCATAAGCGTATTCAAATTGTTTTATTAGAATTCTTTCAATAAACTACTGCAATAGGAAGTATAGTAATTATTGTTTTTTAAGAAAGGGCGGGTTTTTAACCAGCAAAGAGTTTAAATAGTAGTCACTAGATTAACTGGGAAGTTAGTTGCAGAGTCAAGAGTGACATTTGGGAAACAACACTTAATTGAGTTGTCTCTCTAGAGCTCAGTGCTAACAGATGATAATGGTACCTGTACATAAGCCATGCCAGATAGGAATTATTAAATAATTTTTGGGTAATGTAGACCCGAGTGGGTAAGAAGCGAAAAGGCTGATATCCATTTGCAGCAAATAGCTTAACTCTTTTCTCAACTGATCCATCTTTGACCTTTTCCTTTTTGCTTTTCCTGAGTTAAAAAGAACCAAAAATAAAAAAGCCCAGCTGGTGTGGCTCAATGGTTGAGCATCAGCCTATGAACCAGGAGGTCACAGTGCGATCCCCGGTCAGGGCACATGCCGGAGTTGTGGGCTGGGCTCGATCCCCAGTGTGGGGCATGCCTGAGGCAGCCGATCAATGATTCTCTCATCATTGATGTTTCTATCTCTCTCTCCCTCTCCTTTCCTCTCTGAAATCAATAAAAATAAATATTTTTTTAAAAAAAGAACCAAAAAGTTTATACAGGTACCAGTTGATTTTTATTTTAGAAGAAAAAAAAAAAAGATGTCACTAAATATGCCAGATTTTTCAGTGGATTAAAAACCCTAAATTCAGTTGCTTAAAACCTGCTGAATAAATGAGTTGTAAATCCAAGGGAAAAGCAAGAAAACCTGCCAACTGTCACTCATTGGAATGGAGGTGCTCATTTTGGATAAATTATTAGGTAATTTTTCAAGGATATCACTCACAAGTAAGGCCTTTTTGGTGTGTATTTAAATGATTTATTTGCAGTTTCTCATAAATTTAAAATTTTTCCTCATTCACATTGTCACAGCTTGACAGGGCTGCTCAGAAGCTTTTTTCGTCCCTCATGTTAGAATTACAGAGGATGGAGGTAATCTTTTTAATATCTGATGCTGAAGAGGGCAGCGCTCTCCCGCCCACGCTGGTCAATTTTACTGCATCAGTCCATTGTTGGTCACAGCGACTCCCCTCCTGATGGCGAAAATGACTTCCATAACATTCAGTGAATTAAGCTGGTGCTGCAAGCTGTCTCTGAAAGATTCAGAACGTGGCCCTTGGATGTCAGCTTTGGGGCAGGCTATTCCCAGCATCACTTTTAGTCAGAAATATGGAGGGTATATGGGGACGGGATTTACATCTCTCACTCCTGTGGCATCTCCTGGTAAATGATAGACATGAGCAGGCAGTCTGGCGTTGATCAGGTGAATCCACCTTACTTCCTTACACGCAGAGTGAAGCTTCTTTTGGGCTAAGGGCTACATATAGTCAGGGTATGTAGGCTCATGAGCCCACTATCTGAACCTTTTGCAGTAAAGAAATAAAAAGTGAAAATGGAATGAATGATGTGAAGAGATCAGGGAAGAGTTCCTCTGCTATTTATGCAATCCCTGTTTATGAGAACAAATGCCAACCATCTACTGTTCTCTTGATCAATAAATGGACTATGTGGTTAACTGAATATTTTAACAAAATGTCATACATTATGCATTCCATATGGATTGCAAATGTTTCCAATATTGAAAAGATAATACCAGGCTCCTTAACATGATAATACAACTGGACCCGATTTAATTTGGGCGGTAGGAGAGGAAGGGGGGATTTCTAAAAGGCAGTTTAGGATCTTACAATTTCTTAAGAGTCTACTTGCTCACGTACTCAAGAAATATTTGTTAAAAGCAATTGCATGCCAGGAAGAATCTTAGTGCCAGGGGTGTGAGCAGTAATTGAATACACTCTCTGCTCTCCAGCAGCTCAAAATGTGGTACCGACACAGGCACACAAACAAAGATTGTAGGAGAAAGATGGGATGTTTCTAATTCTACTCGGGCTGCTGGGTGCAATCTTCAGAGGGAATGTTTAAAAGGAAGCTTCACGAATGAATCTGTATGTGGTTTTCATGTGGACTCTGGGGCAAAGGATGTTGTCAGAAGGGGGTGACAAGTGCAAAATTACAGAGGCATGAAATGCATTACCCTTTTTAGATCTCATAAGGGGATTGGGTGAGTCCACAGCATAGATTGTTTTGAAGGCAGTGACAAGACTGAACCTCCTGAAAGACTGGTCAAAGTGTTATCCTGAAATAGCTTGTATGCCCTGCCATGGTCTTAGATTTTTATCCTAAAAACTCGAAGTCATTAAACAAGCAAACAAACAAAAAACAACCTGGGGAATCAGAGTAAAATATCTGAGGTTTAGAAATAGCTTTCTGTTTCTCACAATGTTGTTCTTGTCCTTACCTGTCTCTCCAGGGTTCCAGTGGTGCCAAATACATAATCAGATGAATCTAAGATCATTGTAATTTATCCTTAAGTAGTAGTAGTTCATTCATAGATCCTTGCTAATCTTCTTTACCTGTATTCTGAATACCTGTCCCCCAGTCCTGCCATTTCCAAAGCCTTGTTCTCTCTCTCCTCTCTCTCTCTCTTTCTCTCTCTCTCTCTCTCTCTCTCTCTCTCTCTCTCTCTCTCTCTCTCTCTCTCCCCTCCCCCTCCCTCTCCCCACCCCTCTCTTAGTTTGCCCCTCTCTTTCCACATTCTGTCTTTTACCAGTTAACTGCCATGCGTCCAAAACAGAAACCATCCTCATTTCTTCCACATGCACTGGAATATTTACGAATTTAAGTTACCATAATTTTCTTTACAAACCCAGAGATGTCACTAACAAGTCTGATTTTAAAATTGGGCGACCAGAGTTGATATGCAAGGTTTGCGGCTATAGATGCCCGTGGTGTGTGGGGGAGGTCTACCCCTTGCATCTATAGACACTTATGGCGTCAAAGTGTTCATATTTCTCCAATTTCAGGAGGAGAGGGGGGAACAAAACCCACAAAAACACATTCAGTGGTGAGTTATAGTTATTTTTTTAAATATATTTTATTGATTTTTTACAGAGAGGAAGGGAGAGGGATAGAGAGTTAGAAACATCGATGAGAGAGAAACATCGATCAGCTGCCTCCTGCACACCCCCTACTGGGGATATGCCCGCAACCAAGGTACATGCCCTTGACTGGAATCGAACCTGGGACCCTTCAGTCTGCAGGCCAGCACTCTATCCACTGAGTCAATCCAGTTAGGGCAGAGTTATAGTTATTTATCCATGTATTACCATCTCTTTTAAACCAAGAGGGTACCTGTATCTTGTTCATTATATATTGATTGGAAACCTGGTGCTGCTTCTCTTTTGGGTACTTGGGATACAATAATGAACAACATATTATTATCAAAGGTGCCCGGCCTCATGGCGTTGACATTCTAGCCATAAGAGATAGACAATAAACAGTAATATATTAGAACATGGTACTTTTTTAGGGGGAGAAGATAGAACAGGTAAGGAGGGTGGTTGGTTTCAATTTCAAACAGAGTGGCTGGATCAGCCTCACTGAGGTTTGAGATAAGAACAAATACTTCAAGGTGGAGAGGAAAGTGGAGATACAGATACCTGGGGAAGGGCAGAGAAGACAGCATAGAGACATTAAGGAGGGGTCGTCAATAGTCCCCAAGATGGTGAAGGTCTTGCACTTTGTGGATGTGCTTTCAAAGTATTGGAAAAAAGGGCAAGGAAGCATTGTCCTGCTCAGCATAGAGTTTGGCAAAGAGAAAGTAAAGGAATGGCTTTCCCCTTCGATAGCCATGGAGAATGTGTCCTCTGTCGGGTAAGAAAGAATTGGACGAGACACTATACTGAGTCAGTGTTTGGACCTGAACAACTTCTTATCCCTCAAGCAGACAGAAATCTACTAGTACACTGCTCCACCCATTGCTTTGTTTACTGGACTTTCAGTGTTTCAGAAACAGTTTCCTGTGCATAGTAATCTACTTGTTTTCAAATAGAGGGAGAGAAAATTTCCTCCAGGCATTTGTCATTCCTCATTCAACACGGACCCAGAGCAGGACAGGACTGAGAGGATACATCCGTCTGCAGGTTAATCTAGTGGAACGCCACTGAGAGGGGCCTTTGACAGGAGATGTAATTATCGCAGGCAAGTAAGTGTTCAGGCCTCCGCTGTACAATCAGCATCCTGCCCTTCTAAAATTCCCTGAGTCTGAACAAACTTCACTCCACTAAATAATTATCACCTTGTTGATAAATACACTTTTTTAAAGAGACTAATTACTAATAATTAATTATAATGCCTGCCCACACTAGGTATTTAAAATAGTTGTAGCTTCTTTTGGTATTAGGTAGATCCTATAATTTGTGCTTTTTATTTGCAAAAATCACTGTGAATGTACTGATTTTTAGATTCTGTTTATTTGACAAATAATATGTATTTTTTGTATAAAATTATAGCTTTTGTTCAGGTGATTTACTTCACAGAATTTGTTCTTGTTTTTAGAAGTCATAATCAAAGATACATTTATTAGTAATGGTCATAGGTTTGAAAGGCAATAGAACACATTTTGTGTTCAGTGGGTTAAATTAAGTTGCTAGAGTTTTTTTGTATAAATGGGCAGATAGGGACATGATTCTTAGAAATGTGTACAATTTATGATTACTAGTGATTAATCACATTTCTAGGAAATTAGCATTTTTCCCCTTAAGTTTTCATCCCATTGTGCCTTTAAATTATCTGAACATCTGCTTAACACTGTGTGCCAAAATCTATGGTTAATAATGTAGATTGCATAAGTACCTTTTTCTGATTAGTGGAAACATAATAAAAATAATGGAAGTCCAGGTAAATCTTACAGTATTTCATGATCAATATCTCAATGCTAACATGACAAAATGAAGAATTATAGTATTCTTTATTTCATTCCTGCTATCAGGAATAATCAAGACTCAGCACATCTGTTAACAGGGTAATACCAAGTCATTTTAACTTCATAGATTCTCTACATAGCTTTATACTTTGGAAGGGGTGAGTATGGAATTTGACTCATGCTACATACAAGTCTGAGCTGTATTTCATAACGAAGTTTTACTGAGGCTAGAATACTGAGCACAAGTCTAATAATTCTAAGACAAAAAAAATCTACATTTGAATATGCTGCTTTAAAATAAAAATATTGATTTAATTTATCTCTTTGTCCCTTTGTTAACCCTTTAAAATAGGTATCTTATGGTCATTTGGGTTGAGCCATTCAATCATTCACTAATTCAGCAAATCTTTATCAAACACCTATAGGTTCTAGCTATGAATAGACATGTTAATGATTAAAGCTAAATGTTTATGTTATGAAACCCATCAGCTTTCTATTTCTGATAATTGCTTTGGTCTTTAGAAACATAAAACTTTTAATACAATTATGCATTGACATTCAATCATTGGCCTTCTTGTTTGGATCTAGTTCATGCAAAGCATCTTTTTTTTAAAAAAAATCTTTATTGTTGAGAGTATTGCAGATGTCCCCCTTTTTTTCCCCATTGCTCCCCACCTCCCGGTTCCCACCCCACCCCAGGCCTTAGGTAAGATCCCTGTCCCTGTCCATAGGTAAGATTTTTGGTTAATCTCTTCCTGTCCCCCCACCCGCCTTCCTTATGAGATTTGCCTTTCTTAAATATCGAAACCACGACAGATAGAAGCATATGGTCTTTTTGCCATCATAGCTCACAATCTAGCAGACCAGGGTAGACAAACACATAGAGACACACCAGTGACCAGGTGATAGTGATAAAGTGTTTAAAAAAGAAAAAATAAAGAAAACAACCTGCTATAAAAGAATTGGTGGGGGACAGAATTCGTTCTAATGAGGGCAATCTAGGAAGAATTATTTGAGAAATTTTCTTAGGCAGTATCTACCTTTCATGGTGGGCTTCACTATTTTGATGATAATCCCTCTCCCTCCACTCCTTCACTGAAACACTACTAGCAAAAATTTAGACATTGCCTAGACATAAGAAGATTTACATTTATAGAATAGCCAGCCATCTGTCTATTAGAAAGATGTTGCATGTGTAAACCACTGACTGAGGCAGGGAGAGTGGATAAATAGTTAACATTGTCTTTTAACTTTCCTTTTACTGCCAAACTCCTCACACATGATTTGTGTCCTTTCCCATCTCCTGTCTTGACACCCTGAAGATTTGTACTCCATCCACTCTAGTGAATTATTTTCTGAATGGTCACCCTTGATCCCCATCTAGCTAACTATAAGAACCTTTAATCATATTAAACCTGCTTAACCTCTTTTCTTTTTTATTCATTTCTTTATACATGAAAGCTATTTTTCCTCCATATAGCCTATTTTTGAAAGACAAGGAAACATGGTTAATTTTATTTCCTGTAATGTACATTTTGCCAATAATATAATAGGTGCTGTATAAATGCATGCAGATTCATTTTGGGAGGGATTGTATTGGTGGCACCCACCATTAGTTACTGCTTCTAGAATGTGGAAGGATGCAAAGAGTATTTCATTCATTTAGACAGTAAGATGTATTACTGTCTATCTTTTAAATAAAAGAAATTTGATTTTAAATTCACATCCTACAAGGCAGATGAGAAGTTAAATCTCAGGCACGACGGCATCCTTCAGGATTCTATAAGAATTGAATAGTACCCAGAAAATAATGGCAGGGCCACTCTCTTTAGTTCACCTTGGTCAGTGCTGATGCATGCCCCGCCCCCACAAATCCCCATGGATCCTTGAAAACCTATAGCTCTTCAGCTCTGTGCCTCAGTTATGAATTTTTTCCAAGGCTGAGCATTTGAATGTCCAGAGTCAGCATCCTATTGCACACCAGGACCTTTTCCCTATGGTCCCTATGGGTGCTTTAAGGTCCTTTGGCCCTTTTCTTGTCCATAATGAACTCCTCTTCCTGTGTGACGGTTCTTGATTCTGCTTCTTCTAGCTTTGTAGAGCCAGCTTCCTGGAAAGAGACACCTTGGAGCAAGACGTCTACAGACAAAGTCTGCATTTGTCCCATAACCCAAGGTTTGTCAACTTTGGCACTATTGACATTGTGGACCAAAGAATTCTTTGTTGTGAGGGCATGACCTGTTTATTGGAGTGATTAGCAGCATCCCTGGCCTCTACCAAATAGATGCCAGTAGCATCCCCAATTCTGACAATTAGAAATGTCTCCAGATATTGCCACATATCCTCTGGGGAACAAAATCACCGTGGTTATGAATCCCTGTTATAATTCAAACTTACCGAGATGTGAAAGGCTCTCAAACTATACTGCAACAAATATATAGTTAGGAAATATTAATTCTCCTTTAGAAAAAAAAATTAGAAAATTAGTGAGAATAGTGGCCAAATAGGAGGATGGTCATCAAAAGGAAGGGAGAAGGCATTTATGGATCAGCAAGATGTTATTCATTTTCCAGAACACTAGAGACTGGATCCAGGCAGAAGAGGCAGGTTCCACATTCATCCAACCTAAGAATTCAAGTATACTTTTCATGAACCATATACTATTTCAGGTATGCACTTCACTTGGCCAGATATTTCCGTGCATATGTAAGAAGACTGCATTCTTTTCCTTACTTTGGAATATTGCATTTGTAGTGGGCACTAGGTTACAGATATAAAAAACATTTTCACTAAAGATAAGTGGAAATGTGAAATGCCCATCAGTTTATTCAAACTTGTATGTCAGGAATGCTCATGGGCTTGGACTTCTATGGACTGTCTGCATAAGAAATATCAGGCTTAGCTCAAAGCTGGTGCTATTTCCTATTTTGCTAGACTCTCATTCTTTTAGGACAAGTTAGCAACTGAAATAGAATTTGAGAGAATTGAATGAGCAAAGGTCAGAATGTGGAGGACTTCTAAAGAGGAAGAATGGCATGTAGAAATTAAGCGGAGTCTGATAACTACAAATGTGTGATATGGCAGATGCAGCAAATGTGAAGGATGGAGTGAAGGGAAATGAATCTGTAGAGTCAGGATTTCGGCTGTGGGGACTTTATATTCTATACTAATGCGCATTGACATTATTCTCTAAGTCACTGGAGAGCCATTGAAGGATATTAAGCCATAGCATTTCATGAAGAGATCTATGTTTTAGGGGAAAATAGACCCCAAACTATTACTATTATAATTTGAACATTGGATTTGAGCAGACACAAGTCTCTTTAAAGATGCTGCGTGTGTAAACCAATCAAGAAAATTGAGGTTCTTCACCAAAATTGTGCCAGTGGTGACTTAAAAAAAAATTAATTGATTAATTAATTGCTACTAAGTTCCTTTTCTAATTCACAACTTTGTAAACTTCAATATGCATCCAAACAACCTGTTAAAATGCAGATTCTGATACAGTAGATTTGGATGAGGCCCAAGATTCTGCATTTTTTACAGGCTTTCAGATGATGCAAGTGCCTCTAGTTCACACAGTATTGTAGGTAGCCAGGTTCTAAATGGCATCCACTATGCTAGGACTTGGAAGAACAGGTATAGTCGTGTAGTATTTGAGATGTGGCCCTAGGTGACTGGGATATAGGTGCCTCGACTCTGTCATTAGGAGTTGGTTTGGTTCCCTCGCCAGCTTTGACCTTCATATCACTTTCTAGCTCTACAGTCTCTGGTAGCTCATCCTCCAAGGGTCAAGTTTTGTAGAAATAAATGACTTGCCTCTCTCCTAATCGTCTCAGTGAAAACTCTCACAGCATTTGCCTTGGTTCCAAACAAGTCATTTGTCTGCTTCTGATCAAATTGCTATAGCATGAATACTGTAATGTTACCACTAGCCTGGCCCCAGGTTAGTCCATTCCTAGACTCAGAAGTAGAATCAACTTCAACTGAAAAGCTCAGGCTGATAATGGGGAAAGTATGCCATTCCCAAGGGAAAAAGCAAGGTGCTGGACTGAAAATGTGATTAGATTTCTACCATTTATAGTGATTGGATGTGTACTAGAACTTTACAAATGTTCTTGATGTCTTAGGCATTTTTTCATGATGCCATAGTCCAAAAGAAATACTCAAAAGTTAATTTATTTGGTTGTTAAGTCCAACAGCTTAATAAGGATTTATGTTCTAACAACTTACGAGAGTTCTGTTTATTAAATAGTTAAGTGCAAACAACTTAATAAAGATTTGTGTCCTGACCACTAAGTAGCTGTTCGATAAAATAATACATATAAATTGAAAGAAAGATAATACTTTATCCTCTGGAGATGTGTGCACCTGTTGAACTCCACACAACTTCTTGACCTGCGGTTAAGATTAAATTTTGCCACCCTCATTTCCTTTACTACATTGATTTTTTTTTGCAGTAATTCCCCTTTTTTCTAACAGCAATCCCTGAATCTCAACTTTACAAAGATATGATGTCATCAAAAGGAACATAGTGTGAGCACCGTATTTCTTGGAACTGTGAACTACCTTCAGAAAATTGCTGGTGTGGTCTCCAACAGATGCTCAATATCATTGTGTTTCTCTAGAAATTTTAAAGTATCATGAGAGCCCCTGTGAATTCCCCCAAGTTGCCTTGGTGCATAGTTTGGGAACCATGTTCTTAGAAATGTTATATTTGAACTTCTTATAAGACATCTGTGTAAAAATAGAGAATCAAATGTTGGCTCTGTGGGTTGAGTTTAGGTAAGAGGTGTAGGTTGATGGGCCAAATCAGTGTAGAGGTCTGATTCCTTCAGTGTCTTGGCCTCAAGACCTCTAGGACGGTAGACATCTTTCTCTTCTCCTCAAGAGAAGAATGGCATATGTCTACTCGGCTACCGCACAGTTTCACAGTACACTGTCTTACTCTTCGATCTTTTGAGTGCTGAATCAGTCTAATTGATGTCTTCCATGGAATATCTCATCTCAGTATTTGCATTTTATATTTGCATTTGTCTTTAAAATAAGCTACAAAAATAGTGATTCTTTTTAGTCTTCTAAACTGAATTTTTCAGATATTCGCATAAATAACTGAGAGGTAGTCATCATAGTAGTATATTTTTTGCAAACCTGAAGCTTTAGACTTTGTTCCTTTAAACATAACCACATGTAACATAGCTTAATTAGAGTAGTTAATAGAGTATTTTCTCATTGGTTTTGTTTTTCTCTTTGCTTGTTTTAATGATGAAGTATTAATATCCATCAATCTGATCTTTAAAATGAATTAAATGTAGTGTGGAACCAGCAGCTTTCCCAAAGCCTGTGCAACTTTCATTCTATTAGAGTCAGTAATGTTCATATCTCCCTAGTCCACATATGAGATAGAATGGGCCATCATTATCCATCATTTCATCACTATAATTCATCTCATAACATTTCTCATCATCTCATGAAGCTATCACTGATACTGATAGTTCAGAACTACCTTTGTTACAATTTCTACCCATAGTTCAGAAAATAAAATGTGAAGAAGGGAATAATGGCGGCGGAATAGACAGACGTGTTCCGAGCCTTGTCCCGGAGCAGAAAGAAAGAACAGCTGAGGGTCGCACAAGGAGTGTTTGTTGGCCGGTTGGGAGACAGCTGAATTCCAGAAGGAGGTGGGGGACTGCTGAACGGGGTTCCCCTGACCTGGCAGCACCAACTGCGGCTGGGTCCCCTCCCGGAGCTGCGGGGTTGGACGCGGAGTCTGCGCCATCTTGATCCGGAAAGTGGAGCTTATCTGAAGCCTGAGAATCCACAACTGCGGCACCCCAGGAACAGCTGCGAGCCCCAGAACAACGCTCCCCAACTGGCGCAAGCACACGGGTTCAGAGGAGCTCTACACTCCACCACGGAAAGGTCAGATTTCGCCTGGGATAAGGTGAGGTCTCTGGTCCCGGAGGGAGAGAGGAACGCGCGTTTTGCGGGAGCTGGAGGACCAGGGAAGTCTGTGCCTAGAAAAATCCGTGGCTGTAGGGGCTGGCGTGATCTGTGATTGTGGAAAGGGGTCCTCAGAGCTGCTAAGAGAAGGGCACTCTAAAAAGCAACCCATTTTGATCTGAAGTGCAGGGACACCCTAAGAATTTCAGGCAGTCCAGACTTACGCGCAGCCCCTGCGTTCCCTGGGTGCCTGGGCTTACGCGGAGTCCCGGAGTTCGCACAACTGAGCTTTTTCCTCTTGAAATTCTGGCCTCTGATTACTAAGCCCAATACATAGGATCACCCAGTTGGGGACACCCTGGGAGACTGCAGGGGAAGGTTGTTTTTCTGGAACCTGGGGATCGGAGCGGGGAGTGACCATCAGAGAGTCAGCTCTGAGGCAGACCACTCCCACAGGCCAGTGGCGAGTGCGGGAAAGAAGGCTCTAACACTGCCTAGAGAGGCCATAGATAGACCCGGAAGTTAATCCAGAAACACTGCCACCCAGGGGCTGAATCACAAATTGACTCTTGAGTAATCAAAAATAAAGGAATACGAGAAATTAAGACACACCGCCTGCTTAAAATCAGGACTGGCTTACAACACCGAAGAGCAGTGGATCGCAGGGAACTGCAATACTGTCTGGACTGAGAAACAGGCGTGCCAAACAGAAAAACAGAGGAAGTGAATGACCTTCACTACTTCACATTTTATTTTTACATTTTATTTTTTTATTCTTTTTTATTTTCATTTTTTGCATCTTTTAATCAAGAAACTTTTTTTTCTCTTTTTTCATCACTTGATTTTACCTTTTTAATTATTACATTTTTATTTTCAATCCGTATTATTACTACTGCTATTTTATCTTTTTTTTTTTTTTTTTTTTTTTTTAGTGTCATTTTATTTTCTCTTCATTTTATTTTGGGATTAGGGTTCTACATTCTATTTCTATCTTTCCTTTAGCATCGTTTTACTCTATCTCAACTCTACCTTTAGGCCATCACTCCCCTCCTAACCTCCCCCTTTTCAGTGTCCTGTTTATCTTACCCTTTTACTGCTTTAGATTCTCCCTATTCTTTCTGTTTACCCCTTGTTAAAATTTCACCCTACTTACATATCTAATCTCCAATCCCCTGCTCCAAGTCCACATACACCTCTCCCTTCGCTGTCTGAGCTATCCATAAACTTGTCCTTCTCTCTGTCCTTTTGTTGTTGTTTGCTTGAATGTAGATTATATCCAATTTTTATGCTTTTTTGTGAGATCGTTTTGCTTATTCTTCTTTTGTTTATTTTTTTGTTTGTTTTGTGCTTCAGCTTTCCCTTGCCTCACTCCATATTAGTTGGTGTTGTAGCTTGTACTAATCCCCAGGCACTTGTTGCTGGCATTTGCTGGGATTAGTGATTGTTCTATTGGAGTTTTATCCCCAATATATATAGTCTGTTCCCCTATCTCTCTTAGTCACTTTCTTGTCTCTCTTACTTTTTTTTTTCTTTTTTTTCTTCTCTTTACTTTCCCTCTTCCCAATTTCATTTTCACACTCCTTTTTTCTTTTTTTCTTTCTTTCTTTCTTTTTTCCTCTTCTTCTTTCTCTCCTATCACCTAATTTGCCTTTTTCTGGTGGTCACCTTTATTGGAGGTTATTAATATCGTGAATACATTCCTGTTCAGTGCCTTGTGAGTTGTACCTGGTAGTGCTGTATTTTGTGCCTTTAAATCAACCCAGGAGAGAAAGAACTACATAACCAGACACCCAGAGAAGAGAGACCATGGGGAGACAAAGAGGCAGCCCGCATATGAAAGAAAAGCAGGCATCACCAGAAAAGGAAGTAAACGAAATGGAGGCAAGCAACCTTCCAGAAAAAGAATTCAGAGAAATGGTCATAAGGTGGCTGAAAAGAATGGAAGACAAATTCGACAATATGAGCAAGAACCAAGAGGAAATGAAGAAGAACCAAGAAGAAATGAAAAATGACATCGCTGCTGTAAAGAACTCAATAGAAAGCATCAAGAGTAGACTAGAAGAAGCAGAGGACCGCATCAGTGAGCTAGAAGACAAGATGGAAAAAAATACCCAAGAAAAGCAACTTCTAGAAAAAAAAATTAAAAGGCAAGAGGAGAGTCTAAGGGAACTTTGGGACAACACGAAACAAAACAACATCCGCATAATAGGGGTTCCAGAAGGAAAGGAAGCTGAGCAAGGAATAGAAAACCTCTTTGAAGAAATAATGACAGAAAATTTCCCAGATATAGGGAAGAAAAAACACACACAAATCCAAGAAGCTCACAGAGTCCCAAGCAAAATGAACCCCAAAAGACCGACGCCAAGGCACATTATAATTAAATTGGCAAACACCAACGACAAAGTAAGAATCTTAAAAGCAGCAAGAGAGAGACAGAAAGTTACATACAAAGGAACCCCCATCAGACTAGCAACTGATTTCTCAACAGAAACTCATCAAGCCAGAAGGGAATGGAATGAAATATACAAAGTCATGCAAAGGAAGGGGCTGAATCCAAGAATACTGTACCCAGCAAGGCTGTCAATCAAAATTGAAGGTGAAATCAGGAGCTTCACAGACAAAAAAGGACTAAGGGAATTTATTACCACCAAACCAGCAATGCAAGAAATGCTAAAGGGTCTGCTGTAAAAAAAAAAAGAAATAGGAAGTGAAGAAGTAACACAGGGGTAAAGAATAGGAATGGCGACAAATAAGTACCTATCAATAATAACTTTAAATGTAAATGGATTAAATGCCCCAATCAAAAGACATAGGGTAACGGATTGGATAAGAAAACACGACCCATATATCTGCTGTCTACAAGAAACCCACCTCAGAAAAAAAGACGCACACAGACTGAGGGTGAAGGGATGGAAAAAGGTTTTCCAGGCAAATGGAACTGAAAAAAAAGCTGGGGTAGCAATACTTATTTCTGACAAATTAGATCTCAAACTGAAGGACATAACAAGAGATAAGGAAGGCCATTTCATAATACTAAAGGGAGCAATCCAACAAGAAGAAATAACTCTGGTAAACATATATGCACCCAATACAGGAGCACCCAAATACATAAAAAAACTCCTGGAGGATATCAAGGGAGAGATTGACAGCAATACAATCATAGTAGGAGACTTTAATACCCCACTATCACCATTGGACAAATCCTCTAAACAAAACATCAGCAAAGAAACATCAATCCTAAATGACTCACTAGACCAGATGGAATTAATTGACATCTTCAGAACATTTCACCCCAAAGCCACAGAATATACATTCTTCTCAAGTGCACATGGGTCATTTTCAAAGATAGACCATATGTTGGGACACAGGCAAAGTCTCTTCAAATTCAAGAAGATAGAAATCATATCAAGCATCTTCTCAGACCACAGTGGCATAAAACTGGAAATCAACTACAATAAAAACAACCCAAAGAAATCAAACACATGGAGACTAAACAGCATGCTATTAAACCATGACTGGGTTACCAGAGAGATCAAAGAAGAAATAAAAAACATCATGACAACAAATGACAATGAAAACACTACAATCCAAAATCTATGGGACACAACGAAAGCAGTCTTGAGAGGGAAGTTCATAGCTCTACAAGCCTACTGCAAAAAACAAGAAACAGGGGTAATAAATTACCTAACCCAACAACTCAAAGAGTTAGAAAAAGAGCAACAAGAAAAGCCCAGTGTAAGCAGAAGGAAGGAAATAATAAAGATCAGAGCACAGATAAACGACATAGAGACCAAAGAAACAATTCAAAAGATCAACAAGACCAAGAGCTGGTTCTTTGAAAGGATAAACAAGATTGATGAACCTCTAGCCAGGCTCACCAAGAAGCAAAGAGAGAGGACCCAAATAAACAAGATCAGAAATGAAAGAGGTGAAATAACAACAGATCCCGCTGAAATACAAAGGATTGTTAAAAAATACTACGAACAACTCTATTCCAACAAACTGGACAACCTGGAGGAAATGGACATATTCCTAGAAAAATATAACCTTCCAAAACTCAATCAGGAAGAATCTAAACAGCTCAACATGCCAGTAACTATGGAAGAAATTGAAGCAGTCATCAAAGAGCTTCCGGCAAACAAAAGCCCGGGGCCAGACGGCTTCACAGGAGAGTTCTACCAAACATTCAAGGAAGAACTAAAACCTATCCTCCTCAGACTATTCCAAAAAATTCAAGAGGAAGGAACACTTCCAAGCTCCTTCTATGAAGCCAGCATCACCCTAATACCAAAACCAGATAAAGACAACACAATGAAGGAGAATTACAGGCCAATATCCCTCATGAATGTAGATGCCAAAATCCTCAATAAAATTCTAGCAAATAGGATCCAGCAGTACATCAGAAAGATCATACACCATGACCAAGTAGGATTTATCCCAGGAATGCAAGGATGGTTCAATATCCGCAAATCAATAAATGTGATACATCACATAAACAAATTGAGAGATAAAAATCACATAGTCATATCAATTGATGCAGAAAAAGCATTTGACAAAATCCAACACCCTTTCTTGATAAAAACTCTCAACAAGGTGGGAATAGAAGGATCATACCTCAACATAATAAAAGCTATATATGATAAACCCACAGCTAACATCATACTCAATGGGCAAAAACTAAAACCATTTCCCCTAAGAACAGAAACAAGACAGGGATGCCCACTCTCACCACTCCTGTTTGACATAGTACTGGAAGTATTAGCCACTGCAATTAGACAAGAAGAAGAAATAAAAGGCATCCAAATTGGAAAAGAAGAAGTAAAGCTGTCCTTATTTGCAGATGACATGATATTGTACATAAAAAACCCGAAAGACTCCATAAAAAAACTAACAGACTTAATAAATGAATTCGGCAATGTAGCAGGATACAAAATTAATGCCAAGAAATCTATGGCATTTCTATACACCAACAATGAACTTACAGAAAGAGAGACTAAAAAAGCAATCCCATTTTCCATTGCACCAAAAAAATTAAGATACTTAGGAATAAACCTAACCAAGGAGGTAAAAGACCTATATGCGGAAAACTACAGGACCCTGAAAAAAGAGATAGAGGAAGATGTAAACAGATGGAAGAACATACCATGTTCATGGATTGGTAGAATCAACATCATTAAAATGTCCATACTACCCAAAGCAATCTATAGATTCAATGCACTCCCCATTAAAATACCAACGGCGTATTTCACAGACCTAGAAAGAACTCTCCAAAAATTCATCTGGAATAAAAAAAGACCCCGAATAGCCACAGCAATCCTGAGAAAGAAGAATAAAGTAGGAGGGATCTCAATACCAGATTTCAAGCTGTATTACAAAGCCACTGTCCTCAAAACAGCCTGGTACTGGCACAAGAACAGACATATAGATCAATGGAACAGAATAGAGAATCCAGATATCGACCCAAACCAATATGCGCATTTAATATTTGACAAAGGAGGCATGAGCATACAATGGAGTCAAGACAGTCTCTTTAATAAATGGTGTTGGGAAAATTGGACAGATACATGCAAAAAAATGAAACTAGATCACCAACTTACACCATACACAAAAATAAACTCAAAATGGGTACAGGACTTAAATATAAGACGGGAAACCATAAAAATACTAGAGGAATCCACAGGCAGCAAAATCTCAGACATATGCCAAAAGAACTTTTTCAGTGATACTGCCCCTAGGGCAATGGAAGCCAAACAGAAAATAAACAAATGGGACTACATCAAAATAAAAAGCTTTTGCACAGCAAAAGAAACCATCAACAAAACAACAAGAAACCCCACTGTATGGGAGAACATATTTGCAAATGGTATCACTGATAAAGGTTTAATTTCCAACATCTACAGGCAGCTTATACAACTTAATAAAAGGAAGATAAAGGATCCAATAAAAAAATGGGCAACGGACCTAAATAGAATCTTTTCGAAAGAAGACAGAAGGAAGGCCAAGAGACACATGAAAACATGCTCAAAGTCACTAATTATCCGAGAGATGCAAATCAAAACAACAATGCGATACCATCTCACACCTGTCAGAATGGCTATCATCAACAAATCAACAAACGACAAGTGTTGGCGAGGATGCGGAGAAAAAGGAACCCTCGTGCACTGCTGGTGGGAATGCAGACTGGTGCAGCCACTGTGGAGAACAGTATGGAGTTTCCTCAAAAAACTGAAAATGGAACTCCCATTTGACCCAGTAATCCCACTCCTAGGAATATATCCTAAGAAACCAGAAACACCAATCAGAAAGGATATATGCACCCCTATGTTCATAGCAGCACAATTTACAATAGCTAAGATTTGGAAACAGCCTAGGTGCCCATCAGCAGATGACTGGATCAGAAAACTATGGTATATCTACACAATGGAATACTATGCTGCCGTAAAAAAGAAGGAATTACTACCATTTGTAGGCACTTGGATGGAATTAGAGAACATTATGCTAAGTGAAATAAGCCAGTCAATGAAAGAAAAATACCACATGATCCCACTCATTTGGGGATAATGAAAAACATTATAAACTGATGAACAAAAAAATAGTTACAGAGGCAGTAAAGCATCAAACAGACTGTCAAATTACAGTGGTAAGGTTAGGGAGAGGTGGGGGAAATAAGAGATCAACTGAAGGACTTATATGCATGTATATAAGAGTAAGCAACGGATACAAAACATTGGGGGGTGAGGGCATGTATGGGAGTGGGGTGGGGGTGGGGGGCAATGGTAAGATATGTACACATATAATACCTTAATAAAAATTTGAAAAAAAATAAATAAATAAATAGAAAAACAAACAAACAAAAAAAAAAACAAAAAAAAAAAAAATAAAATGTATTGAAAATATTAAGTATACTACTGTTATATAAATAGTTTTTCAGTTAAAAAGTGAAAGGCACTAACAGTTACTCAGTTACAAAGAAGTATTGTTGTTTTTCTCTTTGAGTATGTAAATAATTTCAACTTTATTTATAAAAGCAATATAATCTTAGACTGCTTATTTTTTCCTGTTAGGTTCTCTTTATAGCATCTTTTAAAGCGGCAAATGAAATATTTGAGAGGATTAGCAAAAACATTTACAATTGTTTATGGTAGACTTTGAAACACAAGACCATTGTACATGTTTGTTTTTGAGGTTTGATGTAATTTGTTTCTTAAATAACATAAACATTGCTTGGCTATGACATGTAGTTTTGACATGATGATATTTTGGGACATGTGTTAGCAGTGAGTGTCTGTGAGTACTTATGACGTCACATAAACAATGGTGCTTTAATGAGGTGCTAAAAAATGTTCCTGCCTAGACAGCTGAGTTTGTTTGTGCTCATCCATGTCAACAGAGTTCCACAAATGATAATGCAGTTTCTGTTTTGATGCTTGTCCTCCCCACAGGACTCTTAAAAGCTTCTCTTGGTTCTTGTCTTGGCATTTACTGGGGATTGACATGTGACAGTCATATTCCTGGGTTCCATTTGTGTAGGTTTTTTGTTTGTTTGTTTGTTTGTTTTTTAAATATATTTTTATTGATTTCAGAGAGGAAGGGAGAGGGAGAGAGAGATGGAAATATCAATGATGAGAGAGAGTCATTGATCACCAGCTGCCTCCTGTACACCCCACACTAGGAATGGAATCCACAAACCCAGCAAGTGCCCTGACTGGGAAGAACCATGACCTCCTGGTTCACAGGTCAATGCTCAACCACTGAGCCACACCGGCTGGGCCCTTTTTTTTTTTTTTTTTTTTTTTTTGTGAAGATATTGGAATTTCTTTTATAGAACAAGATAACATCACATGTGTTGCTTGTTGAATAGGCTCTCAGTTTAGGCTGGCAAATGTCCGTGCTGTCTGCCTCTGTGTATGCGATTTTTCCTTTGGAGAGCCCTTTCCTCTTATAGTATTCCAATGAGTAATTGAACGACTATGTCACAGCAGTACTTACCCTGGCACTGATTGAACTTAAAATCATCACCGTAGCTCATTACATGATGCTGCTCATCACTGGCTGACCCTGTCACCTCTGCAGGTTGTGCGGAATAGAAGCCACTTCTCACCTTTTAGATTTTCTTGATATAATAACTATAATTCAAAAATTTCATTATCATTTCTCCGGTGTTTATTATTAGGAGTGAAGATATTTTTCACTCAGATTAATAGAAGCTAAAAAACTAGAGCAATTTGTTAATGCATATTAAATATTAATCACCGAGCCTAGAGGTTTGGGGCATAAAATATGTCAAACTGAGTAAACTATACATAATGTTTTGGCTGTTGGAATGGGTCTATTAACTTGGACCTATTAACTTGGGTCTATTAGCAGTTCTAAGCTAGTTCTCACAGCATATTAATGTCATGGCAGAGTTTGATCTTTTGCCTTTGAAAAATATTTGATTTAGTCCACAAGTATGCAATAAAACAGGAAGAAGTACTTTATTCTAAATACCTTGGGAAGCATGCTGCTGTACAATCAGGAGATGCGATTGGACTGAGCAACAAGGAGCAGCATCAAATGAGTCCTCAGAGCGCTTCACACCTGCCTGTGTCCCAGACTGGGTCCTGGGTTTTCACCAGAGGCGTTGTGATAAGAAAAAGAGGTTTGTATTGAGTCAGATTTGGGGTACACATAGCAAGTATAGATGTACATGCTTTCTGACATAATTAATACGTGTCAAAGGTAAATGGTTAGGCCCTAACCGGTTTGGCTCAGTGGATTGAGCGTCGGCCTGCGGACTGAAGGGTCCCAGGTTCGATTCCGATCAAGGGCATGTACCTTGGTTGCGGGCACATCCCCAGTAGGGAGTGTGCAGGAGGCAGCTGATCAATGTTTCTCTCTCATCGATGTTTCTAACTCTCTATCCCTCTCCCTTCCTCTCTGTAAAAAATCAATAAAATATATTTTTTTTAAAAAAAAAAGGTAAATGGTTAGGCCTTCGTGAAAATTAAGGCTTGAACTTTATAGAAAAAAAAAAACTAGCAAACCCTTACTTTATTTATTTTTTTGTTAATCCTCACCTGAGGATATTTTTCCATTGATTTTTAAAGAGAGTGAAAGGGCGGGGGTGGGGCAGTGGCAGAGAGAGACACAACGATTGGTTGACTCCCACAGGAGCCCTGACCAGGGCTGGGTATTGAGCCTGCAACTGAGATACCTGCCCTTGACCAGAATGGAACCCAGGACCCTTAAGTCCATGGGCCAGTGCTCTAACCACTGAGACAAACCAGCTAGGGTAGTGGTCGGCAAACTCAGTCAACAGAGCCAAATATCAACAATACAATGATTGAAATTTCTTTTGAGAGCCATATTTTTTAAACTTAAACTTATTCTAACGCCACTTCTTCAAAATAGACTCGCCCAGGCCGTGGTATTTTGTGGAAGAGCCACACTCAAGGGGCCAAAGAGCCGCATGTGGCTCGCGAGCCGCAGTTTGCCGACCACTGAGTTAGGGCAAGCAAACCCTTACTCTAAAGCATGATGAAATTTTAAGATTAATGCATAACTCAATTATTATATTCTGAATGTAAAGAAATACTTTCAAAGGCATCTCTTAAAAAAGCAAGCATAATGGCAACAGTACTAAGCTACTTTGGGATATAATAAAGCTTTTTTACTTAGCCAGACATGTTATCGGAAAGTCTTTAAAACTGCGCAAGCACCAAGGCAGGACCCAATGCAAATAATGCCAAACATTGAAAACTTTTTAAAAAGAACGTTTTTGCTTAGAGCAGATTCATGTACCACTTACCGCCCTGCACACAGTTTTACAACCGTATTTCCACACTTGGAGAGCGCAGGTGAGGACATCAGACCCCGTGGATCCTGAGCGCAGCTGCAGTATCCCTTCAAGGAGCTTGTATCGGTCCCCCAGTCCCTCCTGTGCCAGACAAGGAAGTGACTTTCCTTGGAGAAGAGGACTCTGGTCACATCCTTGAACAAGGAAATTAGAACCAGATTTATTTTGGGGACTTGCGGTGGGGACGGACAGTGCACTGAGTGTAGCTTATTCTAAACTCAAGTTACTAACTGAGATTCTAGTAACACATTCAACTTTGGGAATAGGTGGGATCACAGACGAATGTGCACTTTTCATAACTTAAAAATAATCATGATCTTTGGATAGGATATGCACAACAAACTGCAAAGAAAAGTGAACGCTAACATTAGCAGTTACTCAAATACCTTCTCAGATATTTCTTTCATTTTGTAATGAACTTTTTCATTTGCCCTCAGATTGTGTCCCAGGCAGGCCTTATTTTCTCATTTATGTGTATTGCATAAAAGCATTTAATGCTAAATTGAGATGGAAAGGTGGTTTTGCCTTCCCTTTCTGGGAAAAAAAATCAAATATTTATTAACTGCTTTCTATTGTTGTCTTTCTCTTTGGAAAGTAATTTGTGGTCAGCGGAGCCCAGCGGGGAAGCTCCTTTTCCTCCAGATGGCGGTGACATTTGAGAAAGCCTTGGAGGATTAAAGGCACTCTAGTGAGCACTCACCGCAAAGTCCTGACACAATTTGACAGTCCTAATCTGGGTCCTGAACTGATTGGACGACCAAGGGCACGGAATTCTCCTCCAACTGTGCAATCACCGTGCACGTTTTTAAGGGCAACGAAAATGCTCCCAAGTTTTGGTGACTATCTTAAACAAAAAAATATATAAACCTTTTCTTCATGGCATGTGCTCAGAAAGTTTCATGAAGGTACCTTCATGCCTTAAAAAAAACCCCAAACACTACCAGTATTTTTGCATGAATGAGCACAGCATGTTGTAAATGTCTTTACTCTTTATTAAGTAGGGTTTGCAAACAATCTAAATGGTTAAATGGTAGAGGAAACTATAGAAATTGATCTCAGTGAGCAAAGCCTACCAAATCTAATTATATATTGTCACCATCTGCTGAAATATGATAACAATACAATTACTGTCAGAATTTCAAAGAAAAATAAATAAAAATATGTGCACATGGTGTGTGTGGTGTGTGTGTGTTAGAGTGACAGAGGGAGAGAATATAGCAAGAGCAAGAAAGAATAGCATCTTATATGTTCTTTCCTTGTTTTACTTTCCCTCAATTTGTTAATTATTGTTGAAACTAATTGGAAAGATATTTTCTTAATTTTTTAATTGATTAAAGTTATTAAGTTTTGGGAAGGTGATTTTATTGGTTTGGAATTTTAATTATATCCACTGTAGCTTCCAAAATTACCATGGCAACAGGTGGGTAATTATCAACATTGCATATAGCTTCGATGCATAATGAATTTCTTCCGGTTGAATGAATATTAAACCATACTGCTTAACACCTACTCTGCTAGGAAACAGAGTAGGTTTGACCATGGCCTGTAAGTTGATCCTGCTTCTATAGATTTATTTTACTACAAAGCCATTGAATAAGGGTAATTTGTGCCTTTGAGGGTTTCTAAATGTATTAGAGCTTGACAGAAAGCTCGTTTTATTTCATTTAATGTCAAAGAGTGATGTGTTTAATTACTACTCACATTTCCTTTTATAGAATTCTCTCCAAGAGAATATACTACTGTTGTTTTTGGTTGCAAAATATGTGTTCATGACAGATGACATTAACACACACACAAAAAAAGCATTTTCCTAAGAACATCTTGTGTTTTAAATTCTGTTCTTCATAGCAAATGCAGGTGAGCCTTGCATAAAACACATACCAGATGAAACCTTTGAATGAAAACATAAATATCATCCAAGACATATCAGCTCTAAGAAGATACTGTAGTGTAACCCATGCTTTTTTAATGCTCCAAACTTTACTTATTTCTAATATTCCAAGTGGTCTTTTCAGATGACTTCCACCTGTAAAAAGGCAAGCGTGAATGACCACCTATCAGAAATTATCTTTTATATATTTTTGATTGTTATCAAACTCAAAATTTTTCTTAAATAGCCAATGAAAGAAATCACAGTTTCTTTAGATTACTACTGCTAATTATTTTTTGGTCATCCAATGTCATTTAATTTATAAACCCAATGCATACATTGGACTGACAGTAGTGAGGCTTTTAAGTAGTGAGGCTAGCATTATAAGAAATCGATTTATGTTTAAAATACACAGTTCAAGTAGCCCTGTAAGTAATCGTGTTAAATAGGAAGTCAGCTAAATGATTATAAAGCTGTATGGAGCTTTCTATTATTCAATCTGTTTTTAATGGACATTTCATTCTGGGTTGCCATTCAGGATTTTGAGATCATTAAATGAAACATAAGTAACCAATGTTAGAACAACAGTGAGCCTAAGAAGATAGATTTAAAACTTGGAGTCTAGACACTTGGATTCCAAGGTAGATGATTCTACAAATTATCAGAGAAAAGCTATATGTGACCTTCTATTCTACTCTTCCCTCTCTGTCCCAGCCAGATGTCCCAGCATATATCATTAGTTATCATCAATTTTCATTTAGTGTGTTTCCATTTCAAACTGAAGTTGAGCTTACCAGTGGCACAGGATGAGATCGCCTTGCTATGTATCGGTGCATTGTGAAATGGAGCCCAACGCACTATATTCATAATAGGGATTGACAACTGAGAAAGAGGTGGATGCTTATTCACACAGATAGGTTAACCTTCCTGAAAGAGAGTCCATTGCATGAAAAACCATGAAAAGAATGTGGAGAGTAAACCGACTTTCTCTAGACAGGTTTCTCTAGTAGTTCTGTCTTTATTATTTACTCTAGCTCTTATTTAAACTCCGTGTGCGTGTGTGTGTGTGTGTGTGTGTGTGTGTGTTAAAGGAAGGCTACACACACAACATGTTTCTGTGGACTCCCCTTTAATGGATCTCTGCCAGTATGGCCATTGTTTCAGTTGCTCTGGCTGCTCAACTGTGCTAGGTTGCTTGGAAACGCTCCTCCTTCAGCGCAAAGCTTCCCAGACACTTCCCATACCTCCCAGTCCAGGGCTTAGAGATGCAGGAAATCCAGCCACTGGCATTTCTTTTCAAAATCTCCTCAGTCAGCTAATGATCTTGTACATGGAGAAAAGAGAAAAATAGCTTCCCAGTCTATGAGGCATGCATGTTTACAAAAAAACTGAAAGTTTCAACAAGTTATAAAGTTGTTGGCCCAAGGTGAAAAAAACTAAAAATGTTCCTCTCCAAGTGAACTTCTTATAAAACTTGGTTAAACCAGTGTTTTGTCATGTGCACGATTATTTAAAAACATTTAAAATGAACATTTACCCCAGTCTCTTCATCTGGATATTTGGATCTATTCCCATTAAGGTTGCATCATATTCTCATCACCCCTTTAAATTTGGGAAGGTCGAAAGTCAGATACCTTGATTTGGAATTTTAATGCTTTTATTATATTTCAAGTAAGTTTCATTATTAGGTAACAGAAAATGACATTGCTCACTTTTTTCCTTGGTTAAATTTGTCTGAGTCAGTCTTGAGGGCTTATCTATAATAATAAAAGCATAATATGCTAATTAGACTGGACAGCCAAATGACCTTCTAACGTCCTTCCAGACGACCTTCTGGACAAAGCTGGGGCTGTGAGGGCCGAGCCCCTTGCACGAATTTCATGCATTGTGCCTCTAGTGGAATATAAAATTGGCTTTATGTTTATAACAGATTACCTGGCTTTAGTATTAGGTCACTTTCTTTTTTAAAGTCATTTTAACAGCAAATTAATAATGAAAAACATTTTGATGTGATATTTTTTCCATTATTAGTCCAAGTATATACTTCTGAGGCATAAAATGGGAATATTATACCAACACGTGTGAATTAAATATATGCCACTACATAATACCTACATACCATTACTAGCTTTATAAAAAAAAGACTTTTTTAAAGTAACAATAGATAGTTTTCATCTTTTTCTTTTGTTATAAGTAGCAAGAAGTTATATGTTGTTATGTAGGACAAGAAAGGAAAGATGTTCTCTGCATTGTTTAAGAGGCATGATACCATTAGATGTGACTTAACCTAAATTTAAAATTAGTTAAACTTTGGTTTCCTAACAGTTTTCTTTTTTTTCCAGTTTACTTTCAGATTCTGATAGTCTATAATTTTAATTGAATAATTAAACATAACAACACACCCTTTTACAACTCTCTACTGATAGGTCACATAGATTAAATGGGTTATTAGGTATTGAAACTTATCTTATATAATGGTTATTTAAATATTTGAATACTATTTCCTAACTTATTTATTTAAATAATTACTTCATGTATATGGATTTTAGTTTTTGTAGAAATACATTTTAAGTTTTTTCATATTATTTTTTTTTTACTTTTAAATAGCTATATGATCCATGGTGGTTATTGATTTGATTTATCCATTATGTTGTTTGTGAAATGAAGAATTTAAATCATTGTTCAGGAAAATCAGATATATTTCTTCATATTCTCATTCCTTCTATGTCTTCTACACCTAAGTGTGCCTCAGGATAGCTCTTTGGATCTGTTGGTCAATTGCTGATGACATTAAGTTATACCTCCAATATCATAAAGTGATGAGACAGGTCTTACTACATCTGTATGGGGAGCAAAGCTATTGCTACCTGTATAAGCATGTATCCTCTCTGTTTTTAATGCACACCAGTTAATTGTGGGCTACAGGTTACTGTAGTAAATACACATCTGGTGTTTTCATTGTCATTAGAGTGGGAGTCATTTTCATGTGAATTTAAATGAGTAAGGCAGGTGGAATATCAAAATAAGCATCATGGAGTGATTTTGAAATAATTACCAAGGAAAAGATGAAAGAGCTCAAGTACTTACTCTGTGGGAGACAGCCTGTCTCCAGGGTGCTTTATGTATTTTGCCTCATTCAAGCCTAAGAACGGCCCTATGACTTAAGTAGCATTGTTTCCATTTTAAAATTGAGGAACACATGCTCATTGAGATTAACGACTCTCATTCCAGAGGTTATGACTCTCTACTACATCGCCAACTTTCTCACTACTATAGGCAGAGAAGATATCTGCAATGGCCTCTGAAGTCATCACCTTATGATAAATAACCATAACTGCTGGGAGTTTAGATGGTTCAAATCAATAGTGCACTGAAGAATAGATGCACCATGTGCAAAGCAACAACCACAACAACTAGGGCACAGTTACAATTTCAGTAAAATTGGGCCCCACATTTTGAGTTCTCAATAAATAAGGGTGAGTAGATATTCTGATATTTCCATAGAAACCAGGAAAAATACTCTGGATTCTTGAGGGCCATTACGTGCCAAGCCCACAGTAAGAGATGTGAAGATAAGACATGGTCTGTGTCCCTATGGAACTCCTACTCATGGACATCACTGCTTTAGCAAGTCTTCATGATGAACTGTGGTATGTGAAGGCAGGGTGATACATGCTATGGGAACATGGAGGTGACATTTGAGTAGGGTCTGGAAGGATGTGTTCACCTGGGATTGAAGGAAGGAGGGGTTTCAGATGGCACAGACGGGCCGTTGAGCCGCTCCATGTGGCCTACTAAGTTCATGCTTTAGTGAGTCAGGTTTCTGGTGAGTTTCAAGGAGCCAGTATCATGAAGGGCCTTTAATGGCATTCTGAGGGATTCATATGCCACCTTGTTAAAGAGGAAATCTATAAAGCACGTATTAATTATAGACAAAATATGCTCAGATTCATATGTTGGAAAGACTGTATTTGTGGTAGTCAGGAGGATAAGGTAAAGGCAGAGAGGTAAGAGGCGATAATATCAATAAGGCTATTATTACCTTAGTCTGAAGAGCTTAGGCTCTAGGCAAGCAATGTGTGGGGCTTGAACCATTCATAAGAATAAGATCAAAGAACGGGTACCGAGAAACCTTGAATTAATGTCATTTATTCAAAAAACAAAAACGCAAAACATCTTCAAGTCCTTTAATTCTTTTGGATATATACTTAGGAGTGGAATTGCACAGTCACATGTCAATTCTAGGTTTAACTTTTTGATGAACTGCTATATTCATCGGCTTTTACAACATGAGAGAGGGCTTTCTAAGCACTAATAAAATCCACACATGTTTTTCTAACCATAATACTATTAGGAAGCCAGTGATTGCCACATAAGGCACTCAGATATTTTTTTCTTTAAATGAGTGAGTGCATTTGTGGAGGCAGTAAATACAATGTCAGCTGTGATTTTCCTGGCACTTAGCCCTCCTTACGACCCATGAAGATTGCAAGCAGGTAGTAGATTCATCATGGTGGATGGAGATGGCTTAATAGAATGAGGACGTGGAATGAAAGTGCTCTTAAGAATGGGACTGCACCTTAGAGAGGATGAGAAAACGAGGTAATGGATGAGAAGAAAGAGTATTCAGTGAGCAGCACAGAGGAGAAAATGTGTAGTATGTAGGTGTGAAAGTGAGGAATGGAGGGGTTTTCATATTCTCTTCTATCTCATTTGATGGTACACTGCTCATCCCCTATCTTCACTTTAATCCAGCTCCACTGAAAGGTTCATAGGGGTAGGAAAGCTTTGTATACTCTTTCCCCTTAAGTCCTCCTACTAAAAATTCCACCACAACAAATATTAACTGCCTTGTATCCTTCTGTAGAGAGCTGAATAGAGGATCTCTTATATGTCAGTGAGAGTTTTGGGTGTATGTGATAGAGGGAGGGAAGGCATTTTGCATTTTGGCTTAATCGTCCCTTGAAATTTCTAAGTGCTTTCACCCCCATTTCATTCCAGACAAATGCTGGAAGGCTTTAATATGAAGGGAGTCTCAAAAATACAAATTATAGATGTAAACTTTCCTTTTGACCAGTTATTTTTTTAAAAAAAGGACAAAGAGAGGAAAGAAAGGAGAGAAGGAAAGAAATAAAGAACAAAGAAATACTCAAATGGCATAGCATTTTTATTAATGCACCTTCAATGAAAGTAAATCCCTAAATTCTGAAAGCTCTGTGACCTTGGGTAGGTTGTTTAAACTCTCAGGTCCTCGGGGGTCCTCTTTTGTAAAATAAGGATAATGATTTTATTTCTATTTTGGAATATAGGCTTTTACTACTCAGTGTGAAGGAAAGTATGCATACTTTTCCTCTTTCTCCCTCCCTGCCTTCTCTCCTGCACTAGATGACATATTCCCTGAGGTAGGTGACAGAGCCTAAAACTGCACTCTGTGACCTAACAGACCAGAACAAAGGACATGCTGATGTCCCTTGGAATTTTAAACCACCTTACTAAAGCCAGTTCTATTCACCTAAATTAAAACTTCTGGAGTTGGGGAGTGGAGGGTGGGTGAAGGCAGGGAGAATACCACGACAAGAACACGGAGCAATGTCTGGAGAGAATATAATACGTGTACTGGGTACTTGAGAAATGACAGACTATGCATACTTTTACTGGATTCTGAGAATTTGCAAAAAAGTAAAAGCTTGTTTTTCTTGATTTAACTTTCTAAGCCAATTTGCAAATTGTCCTAATTTTCATGTGTATATTTCAGTTAAATTAATTTTTGTATTCAAAGAATGCTGTTTCAGTTTTTTATATTTAGTTTATAAACCTTATATCTTTTTTTATTCCTCAGCAATGTGTATATTTTCCTTAAAAAGAGACTTTTTAAAATATTTAAACTATATCTAAAATACATATGCATAAGGGTTTATTTTTCTTGAAACTTAATCCTAAAGGTTTTGATTTCCTGTTTATTTTTTATAAATTAATTTATTTTAAGTGCACACTTCTGTTATAGAACTTAAATATCAGTGTTATTTTTCTTAAAATGTTTTCTTTAGAATTTATTTTCCAGGAGGAATAAAAATATTTAAAAGAGAGATTTCCATGTTTATAAATCACATTGGGACTGGGTCTCTAGGTTAAGTACACCTTCAAATACTGAAAAAATAACAGCATGTATGTTCTATTAAGCCATGATAATAAAAGCAATAAAATAAAAATAAACCCCAGCACTAAATTTTGCTTCAGATGTCTAATTAAAATTATGTGATTAATTTGGACATTTATAGTGAATCTCATGAAAAGTAAATGTAGACTAAAGGATCATGACTTTAAAATAGAATAATACAAAAATTTGTGATTTACGTGATTTTCTTAATTTGGAACACGTGTATGATCTTTAACATACATGACAAAAAGTAAAAGCACAATTAAACCACAATGCCATTTTGAAAACAAAACTAAATTCAGGTGTATTTCATTCATCTGCAGTGACCATTTAAACGATAGTAGTATGTCTTCCTTACCATAATTACTTTTGCAGACAATAATAATAACTTGGGGACGATTGCATCTCCATTTGCTTACTATGGTTTCTGTCCTTGGATTTCACTTCTGTCCCGTGGTAATATGTCAGAGTAGGAGCACCTGTTTTCCACTGGGCTTTCAAGGTGGGTAAATTCTTGTAACACAGCTACATATTCCTAATCAGAATTCTTCTGGAATTCGGAGGGATATTCATGATAACAATAAAAATAGTAATAAACTGCAGCCAATGAAATGAAAGGTCTTACAGACAGACTACCACCCTCACAAAAAGAGGAAGGAAGGAAGGAAGGAAGGAAGGAAGGAAGGAAGGAAGGAAGGAAGGAAGGGAGGAAGGAAGGAAGGAAGGAAGGTGTCTATGAGCACACACACAAACTTTTTATGCAGACTTAAAAGCTTTATGATTCAAGTTGATGAATCAGGAAATCAGAGCCATTAGGATCTAGAAGTAGAATATTTAAATGTGAAAGCTGATAGAAAAAAAAAACTAGGCAGCATGCATTTTCCTACAACAAATTATAAGAGGAAAGATTACAACAGAATAATGTTTTTACTGCACTGGAAATATTCCCATCTTGAAAGAGATTAACATGAATTGTGGAAGGTGGAGGGAAAACTGTTTTCTGGCTGAGGAATTGCAAATGCATTTTGAAGTAGTGTTTCCCAGTTTCTATTTTAAGATAGCAATAGGAAAGTTGATTTCTTGTGTAGGTGTCAAAAACACACAAACAATCAGATCAGAAAGGCCATCTTCAATTGATTTTTCAACCTGAAATAAACAAGGAAGGGAAAGCTGGTCCGTCAGGGTATTAGGCCTGTCAGCTTGTGTGCAAATGATTTATTCTGAGAAGCAGACTTTACACTCAGAGACATACCAGGGTGCCGCCTTTGTGCCCCATGGAGTGTTTGCAAATGGAATGAGCTAGCTTTCTGCATCCTGTCTGATTGCTCTTAGGCAAGTCTATGTAAGCATTGGTTTTAATAATGGTTCAAATAATTGAAAAATAAAGGGTCTGCATTTTAGGATAGCTGGGCTATTTACCTATTAGCTCCCCACTGCAAAGATCCTGTGGGGCGGGGCGGAGGGGGGGGGGGACGGGGTGGGGAGCTTAACTGCTCAGTGTATCATTTTAGAAGATAAAGAAAAATAAGAAAATCTAAAAATTCTTAAGTCAAATTAAGTTGTAGAACCTAAAAACCAGACAGTTACCATCCTATAATAGCTTGCTTTCTAGTTGCCAAAATTTTATGCTTAATATCTTAACTGCCATTTCGTGTAATTACATGTGAAGTTGTTTTCCTGTAAGACATTTTCCTGTTCTGAAGGTTATTTTGAGAAAAGCTTGAACTTCATTTTCTCTTGCTCACATATGTAAATTAGCCAGCACAAGCAAATAGCTTCTGTGGGAAGCCAGGTGTTTTCGATGATATAATAACTAATTCCAGGCTATGAATTTTATAACCCAAATACTCAAGTTAATTTTTAAAATAAACTTTCTGGAGGTCATAAAATCAAACTGTTAACTGCAGTATACTATGAATTTTTTCCTGGTTTACATGTTAACGTTAGAGAACTTCTGAGAACTGTTCTCACTCTTGCACGAAATTAACTTATCAATATAGCATGTTTTATCTGCACATATGTAGAAATTTTATATGCTCTCTACTAAACTTATACTTTTTAGAATGGTATTTCAAGTCCACCACAATTTATTTCCAATCTCTTTCCAGCTCCCATTCTCACTCACTGCTTCCTAACCTTCAGTTGACTGTAAACTTTTTGTTATTCTGAGTGGTCATTGGCAAATTGTTTAACAACAGGTTCAGCATAGATACCAACTACTCAGACCTTTGTACACCCTATGAGTATTTAACTGCTGGATATTAGCTCTAATTTTTTTCATATATGCTCTGTAATGTCTTACATACCTACATCAGTTAAAAATGATTCATGTAGCCCAGCTGGTGTGGCTCAGTGGTTGAGCATCGGACCCATGAACCAAGAGGTTGCTGGTTCGATTCCCAGTCAGGGCACATACCCAGATTGTGGGCTTGATCCTCAATAGGGGGTATGCAGAAATCAGCCTATCAATGATTCTCTCTCATCATTGATGTTTCTAATTCTCTCTTCCTCTCCCTTCCTTTCTGAAATCAATAAAAATATATTAAAAAATGGTTCATGTAACAGAACATACAATTTGCTGAATCTCAGACACACTATTGATATATCCTATATAATAAAAGCCTAATATGCTAAGTGTCTGGTCATCCAGTCGGCTGTTCAACCCATCAAAGTGTAATATGCTAATGATATGCTAAGGCTGCTCAACTGCTTGCTATAACATGCACTGACCACCAGGGGGCAGGCAATCAACCAGTCAACCAGTTGCTATGATGTGCACCAACCACCAGGGGACAGACAGTCAACTTGTCGACCAGTTGCTATGACATGCACGGGCCACCAGGAGGCAGACACTCTGGTAGTTTAGCTTGCTGCTGGGGTCCGGCTGATTGGGAC
Source organism: Plecotus auritus (assembly GCF_963455305.1). NCBI lineage: Eukaryota > Metazoa > Chordata > Mammalia > Chiroptera > Vespertilionidae > Plecotus > Plecotus auritus. The sequence continues at coordinate 237,267,545 of NC_137770.1, read as the reverse complement.
TGAGCAAGATGGGCCGGACATGCCCTGGAGCCCTCCCATGGTACCTCTTTGGCTGGCCAACTTCCCGCATCCTTCCCCAGCCCCAATCATGTACCGGTGGGGTTTCTTGGCCTGGCCTGCACCCTCTCGCAATCTGAGACCCCTTGGGGTTTGTTGGAGAGCATGTTTCAGCCCAACAGTGGAACAACTGGTTGCTATGATGTGCACTGACCACCAGGAGGCAGACACTCAATGCAGGAGCTACCCCTTGGTGGTCAGTGCACTCTCACAGGTGAGCACCACTCAGCCAGAAGCTGGGCTTACGGCTGGAGAGCACAGCGGTGGTGGCAGGAGCCTCTCCCACCTCCACAGCAGCTCTAAGGATGTCTGACTGACAGCTCCTGGACTGCGAGAGGGTGCAGGCCAGGCTGAGGAACCTCCTTGAGTGTGCGAATTTCGTGCACCGGGCCTCTATTAGTTATATATATATATATATATATATATATATATATATATATGAAAGTCTACAGGTAGGCAGGCTGTTCAGGGTTAGTGTAACTCCTCAGCAATAACTGCAGGACCCCAGGCTCTTTCTGTCTGTCTGGTGTGCCATCTTAATATGTTGGCTTTGGGCCTCATGATTATCAACTCATGTTCACAATATGGCTGCTGCATCTCCAGCCTTTCATCCATATTCCAGGCAAGGAAAAGGGTGACATGGAAAATGGCAAGATAAAGGGTTATACCAGCTTTTGTGTCTTTTTTTCAGTAAAGTAGAAGCTCTCTCAGAAGCCTTACCTAGCAGTCTTTGTGCCTAACACACTGCTTTTTACTCACATTCATCCTCCTCTCGGAATGCTCTTTCTGTCATCGCTTATGTGACTTTCAACCAAATGGTGTGTAGTGGCTGCCCATTTTCTACAGTTCTGACTGCAGAGCCACCACTGTATTTTCCTATGGAATAGCACTGTTTAACCTTTAAAATAACTGTAATTATCTATGTGCAACTGTGTCTTAATCTTGAGGTCAAAGACTATGAATCAGGACTCTTTCAGCTACAAGTGTCAAAAAATAATTTTAACTAATTTATTCCATAATTGATTGGCTCCTTTAACATGGGAGTCTAGGGTTGGCTGGCTTCAGGCCTGTCTGGAACCACAGGCTGAGATGTGTCCATTATTTAGCCCCTGAGTCTGTTTTCATTCTCAATTTCATCCATCCTGCTTCATCGCCCTCTCTCCTCCCATGTTCACCTTCTTCCTCTTCTTTCTCCCATTCTTTGTTGTTTGTTTGTTTGTTTTTGTTTTTTTTAATTACTTTATTGATTGAGGTATTACATACATATTTGTCCTCATCCCCCCATTACCTTTCCAACCCCCCCATTCATGCCCCCACCCCCCTATTGTCTGTGACTACTGGTTAGGCTTAGATGCATGCATACAAGTCCTTTGGTTGATCTCTCCCCTTACCCCCACCCTCCCCTACCTTCCCTCTGAGGTTTGAGAGTCTGATCTCTCTCCCATTCTTTATTCTACTTTCCTTGTTGTTGTTTTTTTCTTTTATAAAATAGATTCATAACACATTGTGTAAAAGATACACATTTGCAGCTCCTAACTTACCTGGTTTTTCATTATGGTAGAATCAGGAGACCCCCACCTCACACCTTGCTCCCACATGCATTTAATCAAATATTTCTGGAAGGAATATGATTAGCATTGTTTGGCCACGTTTTCATCCTTTCACAAATCAGTGTAGAGGGCAATAGGATATTAAGATTGGCTAGGCCTAGGTCCGAGGACCATTCTGGTGGCCCAGATTGGATGAGGACTGCCATTAATGGTCCCACCACAGCCATATGTGATGTTGGGAGAAAATGCTTTGCAGGCTAAATAAGCACTGATATTTTTCCTCTCATCTCTTACAGCATTTGTCTCAGTGTTTCAAGAGCTGTATTTTGATCATGAGATGCCATTTTGTATTTTGAATTCATATGAATTCCCAGTGAATAAGTTCAATTTTTTTAAAGTAAGGGAATGCAACCCCAAATCACATCAAAAAAAAAAAAAAAATGTTACCTCTTCTATTGCTCTTTCAGCAAGTATTTGTTGACTGCCTATGCTACACCAAGACACAATTGAAAGATGTTTTATTCTTTTAGTGGAGATAATTGAGATGTTTTTCTCTGTACTTAAAAATATTAATCTGACAGAGGAGATAACAGGCAATACCTAGTCCCAAGCAGACTATATTCAGGGAGCCATTTGTCTCAAAGCTTCTTATAAAACTGTGCAGCATTGTGTTCAACTTCAGTGAATGGAAATAAGCTGAAGAAAATGAATTCAGATATTTATTTTAAACCAGTTAAAGAAGCATTTGGTTCATTTCTAGGTCTCTCAGAAAACATCCTAAGCATAAGCATATACCTCCTAATAAAATAAGTTCATATCTGTACTTATTATTTCTCTGTTGTCCCCTTGACTGATCCAGAAATGTTTAGAGGTAAAAGATGTTAGCATTTCTTTCTCCTGCAGGTTTGTCATTTGCTTTGAATAACTCAGTTCATTAAGGACTTCAGGTATGTTCAAAGTCATTCGCCTCCCTGTCTCTGCCATCAGGTTTGGAATGAGAAAAGGATGGACTTCAAGCCCGGTTGCCTTTTTTTGTCACCATTGGGCAGAGTCATTATCTCTCCAGAAAGCTTGATTCTGTCCTGTGAAAGCTTGTGGGGCTGGACCCATTCAGCCCATCCTCCCAGGGGTGAGAAGGCTTAGAGGTCATATCAGCGGCCTGTGCTAGAGGATCATCCCTCTGGGTTTTCTTTGGAGGACTGATTGGTTTGTAAAGGAAGATAGATAACACTATCCTCTTTCACGCTTCTCTCTTACTTCCATTCTTGAAAACTTGAAAGTTGTATACAATCAGAAGTCTTACTTGACAAATTCTCTAAACAGGATTCTTGAAGCTGAGGAACTTTTAATGGGACTCTTTAGCTAAACTGAAATCACGTATATAATCCAGCTCTGTATTGTTAGTTTTTCAGATTTTTTGAAATAGTGTGATGAGATAGAAAAGATAGAACGGGTAGGGGATAGGGTGGGTGAGGGGGAATGCAAGGGAATTTCTAAGACCAGTCATCTCCCAGACTGTCTCAGATTAAAGGTCTCCATAAGCCTCGGGAAAAGGACATTTCTAAACACAACTTTTAGACTTTTTTTTTTAAAGGTAATTGAAAATAGTTCTACGTGTTTGAGATAAACCACACCATCTCTTTACACTGTAGTGCTCAAAGTAGATGCCACCGAACAAGTGAATGAGGAGGATTCACAGCAATGACTTCCATTTCAGTCAAGTGAAAATCAATGCAATTAAATGCAGTGTCAAATTCGAACACCTACTCTGTACCCTGGGTCTTTGCTGGGGACTGGAAAACTCCTTTTAACTCATTACTATAATTGTGACTTTGGGTCTAGTGGAAGGGCTTTTATAAAGTAAAGAATGCTCGTGATAAAGTTACTGGGAGAAGTCTCGACACTTCTCTGTTCTTCTTCTTCATTCCTTTGGTAAAAAGGAAGTAGAGCTCCAGCTTACTCTCAGCCTGTCCCTATCGCTTGGCGTGTCTGGGAGAATTGGAAGTGGCCGTATCTTACGTTTCCGCCCTCTTGGCTGAAGGGGTTTGGTATCTTCTTAGAATCAGGACTCTTTCAGCTACAAGTGTCAAAAACTAATTTTAACTAATTTATTCCATAATTGATTGGCTCCTCTAACATGGGAGTCTTCTTAGAGACTCATGTATCATTCTGAACCTAGTGATGATGTCTCTTCCAAATCTTTATTCTCCTTTGCATGAAAGGCTTTCTATTTTGTATCTGGGGGGAACTTTCCTTACATGAATAATTCTCAAGGTGTTTTCTGTGTCGCAATGCCATATCATATGAGAATTTGCTAGAAATGGAAATGCTGCCCCTCCCCCCAGGCCACTGAGTCAAACATCTAGGGGAGGACCCTCCACTGTGCTTGGGCAAGTCCTCCAGGAGATTGTTCGTCCCGCCAGAAGTTTGAGAACCACCTGTGCCTTTCATCATATCTGTAACTAAAACGGGATGGCCTGCCTTAGCCAGGTTTCATTCTTGATGTGTGAAAGATCACTTTCACAATGTAGAAAACTCCTTTCTCTTTCCACAAACATAGGCCAGAGTAGACTCAAAAAGGCTGTTTTGAAAATTAAATACCTCCATTGATTTCTTTTCCTTCTTGCATTTCTGAGCTAGTCATTCTCATCCTTCCCATCAAAGAGGGAGATAGGCACAAGGAAGGAGAAGCATCTTAGGGGGATACAGTGGGTTTCAAACGAAATACTCTTTTTTGTACTTAAGATACAAAATGGTGGTGTACAGGCCCGGAACCAGCCTCACTAGTTGTGAGTCAGGAATTTCAAGTTGAGCTTCTAAGTGGGACAGCGGCTCTAAGATGGGAATCTTTAGCTTGCTCAGTCATTTTCATTTAGACCTGCCATAGGCATCTCAAAATTAGTAAGCGTAAAAGGTAATTTATTATCTTTCCTTTCAAGCCATCCTCCATTTCCTGAAGTCATGACCTTGGTGAATAGCAATGTGACGATAACTGTAAGCATCAATTTGGGAGTTGGATTGATCTGGATCCAAATAGTAATCACATCGTTCATTGCCATTTCGACCTTGAACAACCAACTTCTTAAGTCCACATCCTATCTAATAAAGAGGAATATGCTAATTGACCCTCGGGCCATCACAAAGATGGCAGCACCCACAGCCAATAAGGAGGGAATATGCTAATTGACTGTCACACCCTCAAAGATGGCGGCGCCCAGTCCCCTCAGCCTGCCTCCAGAGACCCCAGTCCCCTCAGCCCCCCAGCTGCCTAGGGCCGGCCCAAGGCACAGGCAAGCCTTGGATGGCAGCTGCCCAGCCGACACCTGAGGCGCAGGCAAGCCTCAGATGGCAGCTGTCTAGCTTCCCAGAGCCACCTGAGGCTCAGGTAACCAGGGCCAGCAGAGGCTTGAGCTGCCAGCAGTGGCAGCAGCAAAGGTGTGATGGGGCGTCTCCTTCCTCTGATCACTGGGTCGCCTCCCGCCTCTGAGGGCTACTGGACTGTGAGAGGGGGCAGGTCGGGCTGAAGGATCCCCCCTCCAGTGCATGAATTGTCATGCATCGGGCCTCTAGTTTTCTTATAAAATGGAGGAAGTCCCAATTCCTTTGTGTCATTTTGGAGATTTGAGTAAAACATATGCCTGATCAAATGTTATTTATATTCCTAAATACACCCCCTCCCCAACATCCTCTAAGTGACTGAGTCCCTAGGCAGCACTGTGTGTTCTCCTTCAGAAATACCTTTCAAATAGTATTGCTTTTCTTTCAACAAATTGCTATTATAAAGACAATCTCCAGTTATTTGGAGATGACATGGTTTCCTATTTGCTCTCCCTGCCTCTAGCTGGCTTGCCCTCAGAGCCACCACTGTAGTTATGCAGGCTCTGGAATGCACACGAGCATCATATCTCAAGGGCACCATCAGATGCGAATGAGACCTTGTAAGGGTCTGCCTGCCCACGCACACACTCTTGCTGACACACTTACATGCTCTCAGTCTCGCACAGCCATGCACACATCACACACATTGACACTGACACTGGCACAAACCCACACAAATGTGCACACTAACACCAACTCAGAGACCCTCCCTTGCCACACACACCCATTCAGACTCATTCACATTCACACACACATTTGTATATTTTTAAAGACAAAACAGCAAAGCACTTTTCCCCCAACATAATACATATTTCTGTAACTGTATTGAGGGAGGAATACCTCTTTAAATCCACATACAGGTGTCATTGGGGCACCTCTTCTGACTCCTCTTATCTCAGCTCCCTGTCATTGGTACCCACCATTATTCCTGACCAAAAGGAGGTGTGTAACAAATTACTTTTCATCCACTGAATATATATAAATTCAGCCAAAATATTGTATTATTGTAAGGATTTTTTAATTTGGCCGAAGATGGCACATTTACTTATTTTAATTATAAGGAAGAACTCAGTAGACATGCCTAACTACTTCTTAGGTTTCATTAAGGACTATTCTGTGTGATACGTTTTTAGCAAAAAGAGAAATGCTAGTCCAGCATTACTGTTCTCATCGCTCTGTCCCTCTGAGTGGTTAGAGGGATCTGGCTCTACTTCCTCAGCCCCTTTTAGAGTCCTGCTATCTAACATTGTTTACATGTACCACGCACTACACTAGCCACTCTGACGCCTAATTTCATTTAGTCCTCACACCAGTCCTGGGGATGGTGTGATCTTCACTACCATTCTACAGATCAGGAAAAATTATTTTGAGAGGAATTTGCTTGATGTCAAATGGTGCTTAAAAGGCAGAAATTGACTTCAAATCCAGATTTATCTGCTTTCAGAGTTAGTGACTTTTTATGGCCACACTTACTGGACATTCTTTTGTGGCCTCATTAAATTTAATAAAGATTAAAGTAGAAAAGGAACAAAAGGAAGAGGTGATATACAGTTCAATATAAGTATTCTTTATTTAGACTTTTAAAGGTCATGATTTTATGTTACTTTTAAAATATAAAATATATTTATATGTTAATTTTCTAATTTCCAAACTTAACTTTGTTCTATTTAAAATGTACATGCCTTTGGTGATTTTGATATTTCATTCTGTTCTATAGCATGGATCCTGCTAAATTTTTAGTTTACACTGGCCAAAAGACCTTCTTTTTTTATGATTCTTGATATATTTACTTGCTTTCTTTCAATTTTACACTTCACTTCTACAAATGCTGTATAATATAAAGCAACCCATGGACAAGCTACTCAAAGCTTCAAGCATCATAATAGCAGAACTGAAGTCAAGTCTATTGACGTTGAGCAGTATTTATCTCTAGAGTTTGAAAAGATCTCTTAGATTATATCCCTTTTATTATGTAACGCCCTTTTGTTTTAAATGTGTCTGCAATGGGATAACATATTATTTTATAAATCTAGTGGAAAGGAGACATCACCGTTAAATGAATCATCAGATACGGATACGTTGTCGGAGTGTGTTTACACATTGCTTACTCAGTTCCTTGTAAATAACAAGTGTTAGATGCTAATGCTCATTATATTTATATGTGAAGCAGTATTTCTAATCTCAAGTCACTTCTTTCAACTAACGTATCTTTGACCTCTCTCCCCATGACATTTTTTTAAAGCTGCTAGGGGATTTATAATCAAAACTAGTTTGGCAGCTTTCTGAAGGAGAAAACCTGCTGGAAGAAAAACTTGTAGTCCTTTTGCCCCTATTACCACACTCAAGAAAACCACTTTTTGACACTGAGTTTGACTCTGCTGTTGACTTCTACTGGATCGGTTCCTCCATATTTCACTTTCCAATTAAATGGAACACAAATACCAATGTTTGAAATGCCTAACTCATTAATGTATGCAATGCTTCATAAATAGTCTATTCCATTTGCTTTGAAAAAAAATTTAAAGAAACTAAAGTATTTTTCTTTGCATATATAAGTTTAATGATGCCCAGTATTGAAGTCTTGATGTCACTCCTTATAAATTTTGTCTGTCTTTTAATATACTAGTAGCTAGTACGTATGCTAGTAGTATATTAAAAGATAGTTAATTCACACACACACACACACACACACACACACGTGTGTGTGTGCGTGTGTGTGTTTAATAGATTAGCTCCCACAGAATTCCATAGGGCTTCCTTTAGCATTAACTTACTCATTTGACAATATATATATTGAATCCTTTTGATGTGAAAGGTTTGCTTCTAGGAGCCACATATATAAAATGACCAAGTGTGACCCCATCCCATTTCCTCCAGGAGTTCTGAATCTGCTGGAAGAAACAAACAATTGAAAACCAATGATGACACCATGCAATTAAGGCACCATGCTTCTCTGGAGTAGCACTTAGAAGAGGCACAGCCCACTTCAGGAAATGCTATAGCAGAAGTGGGAGTCAACTGGAACCTGTGTGGCAAAAGGATGTTTGGCAGCATGAACCTCCTAATAAAATAAGGGACTAGAACAAGCATGTCAAACTCAAAGGCTAACACGAGCCAAATAAACGAGGCATGCGGCCCGCGGGCCTCAGGTTTGACATGCTTGGACTAGAAGAAGGAAATAGTAGCAAAACCAGGTGAAGTCTTGTCTCCTAGGAATTGTTCTTATCTATGAGAGGCAGTGTGTATAGTGGTCGAACTCACACACTCTCAACTGTCTCCATTTGAATCTCTGCTCTGCCACTTAGGAAATAAATGTGAGGTATTAGCATCACTTCTCTGCATCTCAGCTTCCCCAGCTGTGTAAGCGTGAGTTTTGGACTCATACCTACACTGGGAAGGTACAGTGAGGGTTTCATATGGTGATGTGTTAGGGAACTTAGAGAAAAGGGCTGCAGGCACACAGAGGGCACTGAGATTAGTTTTCCAGGGCTGATATGCAAGTACCACAGACTGGAGGCTGGATATCCAAATCCAGTCCCCTGGTTCTCTCTGTGGATTGTGGGGGAAGGATCTGGTCCCAGCCTCTCTCCTTGGCTGATAGATGGCCCTCTTCTTCCTCAATCTCTTTGTGTTATCTTCCCTCTGGGTATGTCTCTGTGTCCAAGTGTTCCCTTTTTTATAAAAGTCATATTGGTTAAGGCCCATCCTAATGACTTCATTGTAACTCATTATATCTGCAAGAACCCTAATTCACACTGAGGTCATATTCTGAGTTACTGAGAACAGAACTTCAAAATGAGTGGAGGAGGGCAGAGTTCAACACATACAAGTACCCAATCAAAAAGTGCTCTTTTTTCATTGTATAATAAGTAAACATTTAGACAAAGTAGGTGGGAAGGAGGAACTTTGAGTGGGAACAGCTGCCCCTTTGGAAGGTAACAGTCATTGCTCAGCACTACAAAAGGGCCCATTTTGGCTTAATTTTGATAGTTATGTGAACAATGGGAAAGTCAATGTTTTCATTATGTACCAGTTAATTTTTTCACGTCTCAAGTCGAAGATACATTTCTACTCTTGGTTGCCTCTTACTCAAAATCACAGTTACATATTTCAGAGCTTTGGTGGAACCTAGAAGTCAGCCATTCCAACCAACCACTCAGAGTGGAGAATCAGGTCCCACGTTGAAGGAAAGTGGTTGCAGCCTATTAGCACCTATTAGCTAGGGCTATCTGCCCCGCTGGCCTCTAAGTGCCTTGAGGTTACAAGGACTCCAGTGGCATATAGGTGCTCCTGCCCTGTAGGCACTTGATTGCCTACTTTATTTCTTTCTTTTTTAAGTAAACTTTATTATTGATTTCAGAGAGGAAGGGAGAGGGAGAGAGAGACAGAAACATCAATGATGAGAGAGAACCACTGATCAGCTGCCTCCTGCATGCCCCCTATTGGAATCGAGCCCACAGCCTGGGCATGTGCCCTGCCCAGGAATCGAACCATGACCACCAGATTCATAGGTCAACACTCAAACACTGAGCCATGCCAGCTGGGCAACTGCTACTTTCTTAACCTGTTTACTATTTGTGTGAAGAGAAAGATTGCTCACTGAATGGATGAAGTAAGCTTGCACTTCAATCTACTGCTTTCACTTGACCTTAAGCACTCTGTTTTTGGACTTTTGCTCTAGATTGCCATTTCTCTGTTCTTTGGCATTGAACTAGCCCAGTGGGTCTGCAAACTGCGGCTCGGGAGCCACGGTTTGCCGCTCTGTTGACTAATGAGTTTGCCGACCACTGAACTAGCCTTTTCTTAAGGAGTTTAGTCCTCTTAATTGCCTAAGAGTCAGTAGTTTCCTGCTGACCCGCTGATAAAGGGAGTTTTTGTTAATTGAAATCTAGCCATTTCCTGTTGCTCCATTCCTATCCTCCTCCCACTTTTTTTTTTTTTTACTCTTTCCTTCTCTCTTCTCTTCCCTTTCCTCCCCTTTTCTTTTCTTCCATTTCCTCTCTCCTTCTAGTCCTTTGCTTCTTCCTCCTTCTTTTCCTATTCCTTCTATAGCCAGTAAGTAGGAAACATACCTCCAGTTGTTACTGAATGTTCATGTATTAACACCTTAAAGAAATGATTGTGGGGTTTTTAGCTGTGATGATATAAACTAAGAGTTTATATGCACTCAATACATTGATCACTTTTCTGCCAACTGGAAAGACCACAGGAGCTGAAATTTATTAACATTTCAGACATCAATATGTTGTCAAATTTGACATTGAGCCTTTTTCCTGTTGCTCTCTTTTTCTTACAGCATCATTGGCATTCTAGTTGGGAAGAATGGGGCAATGAAACATGGAGAAACATTGTTACAGGGTTAGTGTGTGTGTGCGCGCGCATTCGTGCAGAGGATATTACACATTAATCACAATCAGTGTGATTTCTAAAATTTTTACCTTGGAGAACTGGACCATTCTTATGTTTCTTATCATGTATCTGTTCGTATTTTAAGTGGATTAATAATGGCGCACACATCCATCCCTTGTATAACTATTGAAGAAAGAGTGGCATCATCAGTCCTGTTGATGAGTTCTGCTCTTCACATTCTGTTGTATCTCTAATATTTGCAGCAATTCTCTTGGTATGTAATTAGAGATCTGAAAACATATTTATATTTTTGAAGTATTTATTATGATAATTTATTGATTTTGAATCACTGAAATTTGAAGAAGCCCACTGAAAGTGAATATATATATTAAGAAATTTGAAATGGAATGAAAAAGTCTCTAACAATATACAAACATCTGTACTTGCATGAAATGATGGAAATAATTTACTTGTATAAAATAACAATCATGAGTCCTAGTCTCTCCTGCCAGGCAGTTGTAACAAGCCAATCAAACAAGGCAGATAAAGAGCTCACATGTCACTTATAGTCACAATATTTAGGTATTGGTGCTGTGACACAAGGCAATTATCATAAACTCCTTATTCAGCATCTCTGGATTTATATACCCTCCTACAGAATAAATTTGTAATGATAGGAGCAGTTTAAAATGCACAGCTGCTTGTGAGGTTGTTTTTTTCTTCACTATAGAAGGTTTCAAGTTGAAGAAGGTAGACCAGATATCCAATATGTTGGCCACATACAGTGATCCATGCAAGTTTGGTGGTTTCAAAGTCTGTAGAAACCAGTGCTCCCCTTTGAGAACAGTAGCTAAGGTGCCCATATTCTACATTAGAAAATAAGTGAATTGGGAGCAGAAACCGATCCATGGCCACCAAGGGCCCTTGAGGTAAAACTTAGATGGAGACCAAGGAAAAACAGTGTGACAGGCCAGTAAACTCAGTGTGTGATTTTAAATGTGTTTTGGTTAAATCTAAAGGTTGTGCATGTGAGAGAATAAGGGGTACATGGAAAAGCTTTGTACCTTATGCTCAATTTTTCTGTACCTAAAACTGTTCTAAAAATTAAAGTAAATAAAAATTGAAAAAAAAAAAGCTTCCCACAAGATAAAACATGAAACAAAAAATCTTCAAGTCCAGGTGTCTTCATTGGTGAATTCTACCAACCTTTATAGAAGAAATAAAGTAAACTCTACATAGACTTTTTCAAAAAAATAAAAGAGGAGAGAAAACATCCAAGCACATTCTCTAACAGATCAAACAATTTTTGTTATAAAAAAATCCCCCAACAAAACTGCAATTCAGCATACATAGATGCAAAATTATTTTTCAGAAATTGAGCGAATTAGCATAGCAATAAAAAAAAGGTTAGTCCACCATGACCAGTTGGGGTTTATCCCAGGAATGCATTTGAAAAATCAATCATTGCAATTCAACCTATTAAAAGATATTTTAAGAAGAGAAAACATTTGACAAAATTTAGCACTTATTCATAATAGAAAGAACAACACTCAGCAATCTAGAAGTAGAAGGGAACTCCCTCAAATTGATAAAGGGCATCTTTGAAAAACCTAGAGTTAACTTATTCTAACAAGGTAAATGCTTTCCTCTAAGTTCGGGAGTTAGGCAGCCACTCTCTTCTGACCTTGTTTAAAATATTCTAAGCAGCCCAATAAGTCTTAAAACATCATATAGCTTGGTAAAGAAGCAGCAGGACTCTAACATTATTGTTTTTGCAGAAAATCTTGAGGAATCATCAAAAAATTACTCAAACTAATTAGTGGGTTTATCAAACTTGCAATATGCATATTGCTTACTATTCTTGCCTCGTTTTCAAATAAAAAATTGAAATTATTGTCCACACAAAAGGTTATGTGCAAATATTCATATAAGTTTTTTAAATAATAGCCAAATAGCAAAAAAAAAAAAAAATGACTCATTGCTCAGCTATTACCACGCTTAAACAAATGTGGTAGACTTATACAATGGAACACTGCTACTCAGCAATAAAAAGGACTTACCTGTTGGCACTTGTAACAACTCTCAAAAAGTATTATGCTAAGTGAAAGAAGGTAGATAGAAAAGACTCCAAACTGAAATTTTATTCACATAATATTCCAAGAGAGGCAAAGTTATAATGATATAAATAGACCAGATATTGTGGGGGACGGTCAAGACTGAGGAGAGAGATTGACAGCAAATGGGCATGAGGGAACTTTTGGGGGTGATGGACTTACGTTGCATCGTCATAGGTTTAGTGGCTATATGACTGCATACACTTGTTAAACCTCTGAACTGCATACTTAAAATTACTTAAATTTCTTTCTCCTTAATTATACCTCAGGAAAGCTGACTAAAAGTAAGAGACAAAAATCTATCTTCAGATAAATCTCAACAATTATACTGACAGATGTGTCACTAAGGATATTTTTCAGTAGTTGGTTCAGAGTTGTGGGCTGATAAATGGATTGAAGCAAATCAAGAGAAGAGCTTAATATTCCTTTAGAAAGCGGCCCTTGGATGATGATCCTGGAATAGAGCCACACAAGGAGATCAGCCAATCCTAGCCAGAAGTTTAAATCTTCCTTTTTTAATGAATTCAGGTCAAGCAATGGCACTTGTTTTATAATGATGGTGACAAATTTCATATGTACTAGTACATGCTTTAGAGTTCTGAAGGCAAGTTAGCATAAACTACTGTATTGGCTGAAAGATCTTAAGGCCTGAGACATGTTCTGGCTATGGGAGCAGGTTAATATATTCATGGGATCAGATAGGCGTCATTAAGAGTTGCAATGCTGCCTGGCCTGGCATGGCTCAGTGGTTGAGTACTGACTTATGATCCAGGAGGTCATGGTTTGATTTCCTATCAGGGCACATGCCCAGGTAGTTGATCAATGTTTCTCTCTCATCATTGATGTTTCTATCTTTTGCTCCCTCTCCAAATGTATGTTCTTTTTGAGATTTATTTGGTCATAATTAAGTAACATCTCAAATTTAGCAAAATCTAATTTACCTAGAAACTATGTATAACTTAATTTGAACTCTTTATAACTAAGCCATAATCCAGAAAGTAAATGAGATTATTATTCAAAACACTCTTTTCACCTTGCCCCACATAAGTGCCACAATATGTATGATGAAAGCATGTGTACAAAACTCACACATTTGACTCAGGAGAATAATTTGAACTGTATTCAAAGCTGTTGACTCTTCTTAAATATAAATCTATTAAACTGAATTTTCTGATTATCCCACACGGTGATGACTAAAATTAGCCAATTGAAAGGAGGCAAGAAGACAGATGACAGTTGGAATTAATAAATTTTCACTTACCATTCATTAACCTTGACAGTATAATGTGTATGGCTTTCTGTGAGACTTACACATTGTTTATACAAACCTGTTTCTTTGGCAAAGGGTTATGTTTGTGTTAGCCAACACATTGTATCTTTACAAATCATCTCAAACAAATCTCTCAGAAAATATTCTTCATTAAACATTTGATGTCCTATGAACTTAATCTAACTTATTGAAATATGGATAAGGATGATCCTGCAATAGAACCAACTAGAAGTATGATGCAAAAACGTCATTTTTCCATTGTTAAACATCAGATCAAAAATCCGTTCTTGAGTTCTCAGCCACTGATTTCTTGAGAAATATTTATACTACATATCATACAATCCAATTTCTCCTAAATGGGTATTGGGATAGATTGATACCAGGCATAATCTGGAAATAGGGATCATAAATATTTAAGAGGATAATCTGGGATTTATCACATATAAGGACCAAAGAAACTGATTATCGGGCTGTGTTGTAATGCATCATTATCTCTCTTGTATGCGGACAGTTTTAAGTACTTTGTTCTATTGGAGGAATAGAAAAGTAGCATTTTCTGAATAGCAGTCTCATTCAGATGAACCCACAGTGTAATTGTGCACATCTGTTATAGAGTTAGCTCCCAGCGTCTTGTATACTTTTCCTTTGGGGGAAAAAGTGCCTCTTGGTGGAGGCAGGGCCTGCTTTCTGAGGTGGGCACCAATGTCCTTTTAGCCTTCTCTTTTACAGGATAGAATTTCTTGCCTGTATCCTGGTAGGGTGGAGCCCTGACTACTTCCCACTAGTCAGATGTGAGCAGAGTGAGGGAGGGGTCTTTCGAACCAGATCATTTCATAGCTGGTGTAAGTTAGCATAAATTACTATTAAGAACCACTAGAGTAGTTCTTAAGCTTTTTTGTTGTCTCAGGACTCCTTCATAGTCTTAAAATTTGTTGTGGAATGTAAAAAGATTTGGTTTATGTTAGTTACATCTATATATTAACTCCATATATCTATATCTACATATCTACATTTACTTGGAACTTAAAGCAGAAGTTTAAAAAATGTTTATTAAATATTTTTTTATATATCTTTAACCTCTGTTTTTACCAATCTTTTATTTTTTTAATTTTTAATTACATTTATTGGGTGACATTGGCTAATAAGATCATATAAGTTTCAAGTGTAAATGTCTATGATAGATGATCTGTACACTGAATTGTGTCCACCATTATCAATAGCAAAATAATCCTGTTACAATGTTAACTTTATTTTATATGTATATATATTATATGTATAAAATATATGTATATTTTAAAAATATGCAATATATATTATATAGCATATAAAATAGAAATATTTATATATAATATACATATATATACACAATAAAGTAATTTACATACTATATGGATATAGTAAATATACTAAAATAAACAGTGAAAAGAGTAGCATTGTTTTACATTTTTGCAAATCTTGGATTTTGGCTGAAAAGAAGACAGCTAGATGCTCATATCGGCTTCCGCACTCAATCTGTTGAAATATCACAGTGTCGTGTAGCCTGTAGACAATTCTGCTGAACATTAGCTAGGATGAAAATGAGACTGCAAAGGGAAAATACTAGGCACAGCAGAAGAGGAGGGAGAGGAGATGTGGTACAAGGGGGAGGAATCCATGTGCCATTGCTGGTTCCAAGATGTAAAACCCTCTACCCAGGGTACAAGTTGAACAGGCTTTGCTATCTTCTCACAGAAGGATTCCAGGGCATGGATTGTGTTCCTAAAACCACCCTAGTAGGTTGCATTGAAAAGTCTTTTTAAAAATACATCACAAAGTTCCTATGGCAAAGCAGGCCTACCTCTGCATTGAAGAAGGAACTAGTTTAGTTTTTGTTCTATTCTTCATCCTGAAGTAGTGCTTCTTTGACATTTTACAGTTAAAATTTATTAAAACTTAACTGAAAATGTATTATTTTTCAATCATAATTACTGAACATTTTTTAAAAGTCTTGTGTTTTTATAATATACTAAGTTAGTGACACTATTCCTAAAATACTTTAAACAGTGCTTTTGTTTTTATTTCATTGAAAATTACTAAAATCCATTACTTAATTATATACTACAAAATTCTTAAAACAGTGCTCGATTGCTTTAAAGTTAATTTTCAAGTTAATTGAAACAAAAACTCACATTTCCCAAATTCATAAACTTACATTATTTTATTGCCAGAATTGTAATTTTGGAATACCCATAACCAATCTCTTTACAAATGGAAAATATTCTGTGCCTCAGGGAGTATTCAGACAAGTCACTTTATCACAAATATATGTTTGGTTGTAAAGGCCAAAAAGCCTTTTAGTAAAAACTATTAGAGTTGTTGGTGCAACTTTGTTTTTCTTTTATGGCTGATGCATTAGACTGGAGCTGGAATTTTTATGACAGAATTTATTTGTTGAAACCATATTGTTGAAAATCTGAATACTTTAAAGTATATGGTTAAAAATATATTTTCACATGATTTCTGACTATCCACTGTAGCATACTGATAATAGAACATTTGGGGAAACTATTGGTGGCCTGGTTATCTTTCTGAATTGTAGATTCTGATAATTCCTAACAGACTCATGTTGTTAGGGCAAGTTTATATAAGGCATTGTAACTATTTTAACTATTTTCTTGATTCTTTACCACAAATTGATTTAGTTTTCTAAATTTAAAAAGAAAAAAAAAAGGTTAAATCCAATGCTAAAAAAATAAAAAAGGTAGAGTACAGATTTCTTGGCATCTGGTACTTTATTTGTTTTGAAGAACACTTAGTCTTATGAACTCAGGTTCAAAACAGGTATCATTGACCACTCTAATGTGCTGACCCCTAAAGGAAGAAACGGGTACTGACTCAGACAAGAATGCAGGATTATAAGGGACTAGTGGCCTGGTGCACGGATCATGCACATTGAAAGGAAATTAATTAGAAGAAATATTTTAATGTTGCTATTTGTCTTTTTTCTATAATAGAAGTGTCAACCAAATTCATGATCAACAGTGACAGATCGAAACACACGTGTGCAATTGGAGTTAGCAAGAGTTTTATATGTATCATGCATGCGCGAGTCAACTTAGCCTTTTATATACATAGAATAAACTTGCTTAATTAGACCTGCTTTCTGACTTAGCTAAACTTTTTCCAGTCCAGTAAAGCACCCCAACTTCTCTTTCAGGTAATTGGTCAGCAACATAACTGTAAATATCAACACGAAGCAGATTATTATTATAGATCATGCAGGGAGAACAAAGGGTAAAATATTTAACTACAACAGTGTTTAACTATATTCTGCACAGTGAGAAAACCTGAAGTCATTTTCAAGGTCCACCATTTCTTACTTCTTTTTAGTTGGGTCAAATTTGCAAACTTTCTAAATCTCTGTTTTCTGGCTAATGAAAAGAAAATAGGATTCTACTGAGTCTCCTATCTACCTACACCAGGACTTCTGTGAGGATCAAATGAGATGAAGCATGGGAAAACACTTCACAGACACTTGGTTAAAGTGTAAAATGTTTGCAACTGGCTATAAAGCAAGTCGTGTTCCTGGGCTAAAGAAACTGCAAGGAGACTAGTCGCTAGGGAGAGGGAGCTGGGTGTTGTTATGTGACATCATAACCCGGCGCCCACAGTGACTATTTCTGGGCTGAGCTGGGCTGTGGGCCACATTTTGCACCAAGGGGTCTCAGCAGCGTTGGCTGCTATTTGGTGGGCTGTTGCTCCGTGGTAGCGGCAGGGCCTGTGTCTCACTTTGGGGAAGCTGAGTGTTGCTTTGTCAGCTCCAGGTCTGTGGTGCCATTTATTTTTAAATGGCCAGTGCGCATCATGGCAGCTCCTGAGTTGAACGTCTGCCGCCTGGTGGTCAGTGCACATCATAACGACCAGTCGGACGGTCAGAGGGACACTTAGCATATTAGCCTTTTATATATATAAATACCAACTATCACCAATCAGGTCACTGGAGACTACTAGTAAGCCTGTGTTCTTCTTGTGAAAATATAGTTTTCCGGTTGTCAGCAACAAAGGTGTTTATGTATATCTAATAGTTAAGAGATACCTATAAATGCTTGCTTGCTCACACTGTTTGAATTCCTTCTGATTTCTTCCACTTTGAGAGTCAATGGAGCAAATAGAATAGCCTGATTAGGTTTCTTTCTTTTTCTTTTTTTTTTTTTTGCTTCTGGTCCTAGCAGTAACCTGAGTGCTTGGGCCAGCGGAAGCACTGACCAGAGTAATGGGGAGGTTGTCTTCTGGCGAGCCAAGTGTTAGCATTGCTACCTTCAGTCAACAAGTGTTCCAGTAGGTTCATTTTGCTCTTGAATCTTGAAAAATCTTTAAAACCTTGATTTTTTAAAAATAATATTTTCACCCTCTTGGTTAGTTTAGAGAAGCCACTCCAGCATGTTTTGGGGCTCCCGTGACTTGACTTCATGTTGCCGACAACATGTGCATGTGTCCCTGGGAATGTGAAGTAAACGACTGAGCCTTTTGAGTTATGAGGTGCAGGCTTGCATGCTTTCCTCAGGCTGCTCCTCTATTCACACTTTTCTTTCCACAACAGCTTCCTACCAGAGAGGATGAAACCATCATCATCTTTTAATTTTGAAAGTTTAGGCTCATTACTAACCATTCGTGGCTTGTCAAGCTGGGCCAGGGTTAGCTGCTTGGCCTTGCAAGCCACCGGTGTTGGCATTCCTGATACTGGTGACCATGGGGCTGAAGGCAGTGCTCTTTCCTGGGACAGCCAGCAGGACCAAATCAATCGCATCCTTTTGAGCTTGGAGCTGGATGCACATTGCCTTTGCACAGCATGACTTCATGAAAGATGCCGCCTCTTGGCTGTATTAGTTTATGATGATTATGATGACATTGTCTCACTTGCATTGGCATCAGCCTCAATCACACAATGAAAGAATCCTTGGTGACTGCAGTAGGAAGTATGAGAACTACCAGCCTAGACTGTTTCACAATCTGTGCGGTAAAGTCAAGCAACTATAAAGGGTTTTCAATGACAAAAAAACAACAAAGACATAGAAAACTTTTGAAAACATTTAACTATTAGGGAAGATAAAGCTTCAAAAAATTTTATAGCACGAACTCCCTTTGAAGAAAGTATTTTAATGTTTTTTTTTTTGAAAATTATGTTTCTCAGTATTTCCTTATAAATAACACAACCTGATTTAAAAGTTTCCTTTAAGAAATTGGAAATTCTTTAAAGTTCCTATTTAGAGTCATGGTTGGATGACCCTTTCAAAATAAGGTTTTTCGCCCATGGGTGTGTTCTGTAGCATTCCACCTCTCTAAGCAACCTACTAATCCTGTCTATTCAAACGGGACTTCTTTAAAGCCCTGTGTTCCCTTATAAATGGATGCCACATATTCTGCTATTCTTCACACTCTAGGACCACATGGAGAGAGAGGCCCAAACCTTGCTAAAGCACTTTAGCTTCCACTTTTTCATGCTACTCTAGAGCGAATCCGTTAGAAGGCAACAAAGCCCATGTGTGTTCCTGTCCCTCCTGACTGTGGGCACACTGCATTTCCATAATTCAGCAGGAGGCATTTTTATAAAAACAGCTCTCAAGCTCTGTTCTTGAAAAGGCATTTGTATACTCATTATGCAATTCTATTATTTGTCAGTTGGGAGTTCTGTAAATAAAGCACTGAGGTCTAAGACTATAGTAGCTGATGGCAGTGATCTTGGGCAGAGTAATTTCTCTTTATCTTGATAGGTCATGAAATAATAATCTCAATCTTTGCTGGTGGTGGTGGGAGCTGGTATTTTTGGACAATAAACCCTGATGGCTCAGAGACTCTCTGGTAGAAATGTTGCTTTTTATTTGCATACCCCCCTGTCCACTGTCCTGACCATCTTTTACTCTAAGATAAACAATATGGAAAACTATTTACCGGAAGTGGATGATCATGTTGCCATTTTAATTATGTAATTACAATTTTTCTATATTCTGTCAACATTAAACATTGATGAGTAGGTATTTTGCTAAGTAACATACATTAGAGGGTAAATCCTAAACTGAGACTTGAAGGATGAATAGATCTTTGTTGGCTCACTCCAGCATAAAGAGGCACTGCATTGATCAGGAGAATGCCTTTGGGCAAACCCAACATACTTTGGATGGCTGTTTTAGAAGATGCCTGTAGGGGGCAGCATGTCTGAAGATAAAGATGCCTAGGGGGAAACCTGACTAAGCTCCTGAATCAAAAGATTTTACATTTTGCCCTGTAGGCATTAGGGCCCTTTGAGGGAATTTGTTCAGGAGATAAATGATGTGATCCAATTCACCTATTAGAGCATTTCAGCAACAGTATGTGGGTGAGCCATTATTTTATTCTCTTCCTTAGTCAGTTTAAATAATCATAGCATCATTGGCCACATTGCTAATAAAAATGCTAATTGCCTTTGTAAATAGCTGCATGCTGGCTCTCAGCATAGATGATTATGTTTTAAAATTTTAACCAGTTAATTGCTCTCATATAGACCAAACTTTAACTGTTGAAAATATGCTTTCTATAAATTAAACCCTGACTTTTTACCTGCACTAAAACCCAATTATGGATTTTTTTAGAATTAAGCAAACAAAAACAATTTTTTTCACTTTTCTTAGAAATTTATTATATGATGATGGAATTTCTGAAACAGCTTAGACAATAATTGTTTTGATTTTTAATGTTAAACATTATAATTAATTAATATAAGTTAACTAATATTTTTGAAAGATGAATCGTAAAAATAAACTGTCCCCTTGGCTTGTAGATAGCCGTCTCCTCCCTGTGCCTTTACATGGACTTTCCTGTGTGTGTGTCTGTGTCCTAATCTCTTTTGTACAGACTCCTATGATACCATGATCCTAATGCTTAAGGCAGGTGCAGTTATTGCCTTGAGGCCTCTTGTACTTGGGAGGGCAAGAGTTATATCAAATAAATAAACTTTACAAATAACAACTTCCAATGACATTGGGCTATAAAAGAGGGCATCTCTCCTAGTACTAAGTCGCAAAAGCCACACTAATTAAAATGCTATGTAAGTTGAGACCAAAGAATGAAAAATTTAGTTACCTGGGAAGGAACAGTTTCAGCGAGTGTTCCAGATAGAGAGTATGGTGTATGGGAGTGGACATGTATATGTATTGACTTTAGAGATTCTGGAGACAGACAGAGGAGACAGATCTCATAGAGCTCAGAGTTTCTGTAAAGATTAGTGACTTGATGCACTCTAAGTCTTTCTGTTTGTGTTGCTAGCATGGAAATGAAATGATTAGGCATATATTTTAATAGGAGGGTACACTTTAACATTTTATACTTTTGAACTATATGAATTTGATTTACTGAGCATACCTATACATCCTATAAATCTGTGGGGGAAATTAATTGAATGGGAGATGTGGGTGTAGAGAAGCAGATAGGAGGCAATTTAATAATACATAAGGGATTTTGTGGCATATGATTCTGGAGTACAGAAAAATGCTCAGGACTGTCGATATAAATCTATGTCATAAACATAGAGATGGAAATTGAAGACATAGGGATTGGGTTATGAAGGAGAAAAGGATGTGGAATACTAAAGAAGAGTATCTAGGAGCACCTATGACTTGAAAAAAAAGCCAACATTTAATGGCCAGTTAAAAGAGGAAGTAATAAAAGAAGCTAAAGAGGGGAAAAATGGAAATGTGATGATCTCAGGAAAGAGAGTTTTGAAAAATGAAGGAAAGGCCCCTCTGGGTGAAATACAACTGATAGGTCAAGTACAATGAGGGCTAAGTATTTTCCATGCAATTTAGTGAAATGGATATTGAGACCAAATTAATAGTAGTGAGATCACATGAGATAAAGTAGTGAGAATAGAAGAAATATTGGAAAATGCAGGAAGTGAGGACAAAGGATATGAGTAAAAAAACCTCTTGTTGGATATTTGACTTTGAAAGATGTGGGCAAACATGATTGCCTGGAAGAGGAAAGGGAAATGAGGGAGTTTTTTGTTTTTATTTAAGATGGGAAGTAAGACTTGCTCACTTATGGAAAGGAGCCTATTGAGAGGGTGTGACTAAAGTTAGAGGAGAATGTTCATAATAGACATCTCCAGGGTTCTTGGGAGATAAGACAAATGTAGAGCATAGAAGAGAAAGAAAAAAAAAAGGGTGCCATGTAGAAGCTGATAAGTTTATAGACTCAGATGTTGGCCATTAAGAGAACTTCTATTCAATACCTTTCTATTTCCTGGGTAAATAAAAGGCAGTAGCTTCTGTAGCATGTTAGGAAGGCTGGTAGAGGGAGATCAGAAGTTTGAGAAGAGCTGAGACTTTCAAAAAGAGTGATCATGAATTTATATAGATACTAACCCACTCTGAGATTGTCCCATGAGCCTGCAGCACCTTAGATGAATGTGCAGAGAAGATGGGCAGTTGAATTCATTCATGGTGGAGATTTGAGGGCATGAGCTACAAAAGTCCAAAAGGTAAAGTGAGCTTAGGTTATTTGTGAGGATATGTTTGCAAGGATGAACCACTCAATCCAAGCTAAATGGGCTTCCTCGTTGTCATTATTATATTCATTTATCATCATCTTCTGAGTAAAGATGGAGTTGAAGTCAGAAAGGCCTGATGGATGGAAGGAAGGAAGGAAGGGAGGAAAGAAAGAAGGAAGGAAGGAAGGAAGGGAAGTGACTGATAAAGGGTGAGTGATTTTCTCATGTCATCATGCCTCTGTCACCAAAAGGGCACTTTTTATAATTGCCTTTCTCTGACTCCGACCCACTCCATTTAGCAGACCCACATCCTCATCTATGCAGGGTGGGTTCACTTACACTCAGCTCAGGTATCTCTGCAGACATACCTGGGTGAGCAGTTCCAATATCTGGATTTAGGGGAGAAAGTAGATGATCCCTTTCAGCTCCAAGTCTAAACTCTGTTCTGCCATCTTCTGTAAGTGGATAGTTTATGAATGGATTTTATGTCTGTGTTTGATGCCTACCTTGGGACTTTGACTAAGTTACTTCATCTAAAAATAGGATAGAATCAATATCCATTTCATAGGTTGGTAGTGAAGATTGAAGAAGTTAATGTATGTAAAGCATTTGCCCAGTGACTAGAACATCATATTTAACAAATTTTAGTTTTTTAAAAATAGTATTCTTATTTGTGAGCTCTAAATGGTGGTTTCGATGGTACTTAGATTGTTTTTAATTTAAAAAATTTTTATTTTAAAATGTTTGCTTTACTCTTTTCTCATTTGATTGGTGATCTTTGAATAGATGCCTCTCCTTTACTCTGGAGGCAAAGGGGGATACTTGGGAAGGTGAGCCCCGCAGTGCAGTGAAACAGCAGACATCCTGGAGGAATCTGAGCAGATGAAAGGAAGAGACAGGATGATGGGCCTTGAAGGATGGGCACAGTGAATAAACAATAAGCTCTGAATCACATAAATGGGTAGATGGGAAAGCCAACATTCAAATCAAAGACTCAAAAGGCTCCTAAATCTTAATCTTTTTCTAATATTATTCTCTAGTGTTTTCATGGCACCTAAGAAAATTGAGTTATAATTATTGTTGAAGTGACAAGTAAAAATCAGCATTAAATTATCTATGTAAAACTCAAATTATTTTAACTCATGTAGTTTTTAGTTGATATAAGAGCAAATAGGAAAACAATGATAATTCTGCCTCTTTCTAAAAGTAACACAAACAGTTTATATTTCTTAAGTGGCTTTTGTTGTTGTTATTGCTGTAGCACATTTTAAAATTATCTAGAGTAAATTTTTAAACTGCATATATATCAACTATCTAATTAAAGAAATATAACATTATTGCTATACTAAAGAAAGCTATCTGTATACCGTGAATAATGTGGGATGTTAGTTTAAGCATACGTATTGATCAACTGATATAGCTTTTATTTTTTCACATACCCCTGTGCTTCCTACTCTACACAATTCACCTTGAGGCTCCAGGCTAATTTAACAAATACTGGTCTATGTGTTGCTGGGTTAGTGCAAGTAGTGGTCTAGACCTGAGAGGTCAGAGGTTACTCAAGCTTTGACAGTCATCAACAAATGCCACTTGTCACCTTAGATCCTCAGTTCTTTGAGGAAAAATGAGGGCAATAGCACTGACCATTTTCTCAGACATGATAAGAGAAAAAAATTAAATACCTACATGAGAAGATGTAGGCATTTTTTTGAAACTTTTAAATAAAGATTTAAATGTGTGAAATCATGAGGATTTTTTTAAATTAAGGTGTGGTAAAATATTTGATTTAGATGTTAAATACTTTTTTGTTTTAAAACAATAAAATGGTGAGATACTAAAGAAGGTAACACGAGTAGAACTACTTTGTTAGCTCTAAATGGTACATATATGTAAGGTGATATTGTTATTACGAAAACATTCATTTGAAATTCTCAAAATTTTAAAGAAGTGTTTTGTAAGTTATTTTAATTATAATTAAGTATTTAATAATTGTTCCCATCAACTTTCATTTGGATCTAATACATTGCTTTGTATTAAAGTAAGAAGAAGCTTGTTAAAAATGAAGGCTAGTTTTATATATTATATTTTGGGGTTGAATATGATACAGTTGGAAAATTGGAAAGAAACTATATTAATTTTAAAATACTGCTATTCCATACAATATTTTATTAAGTTGATCCAGGAAATACAAGTAAGTACCACTTAATGAAAAATACATATAGACTGTAATTATATTAACCTAGATATCTAATGATGTCTATTTTGACTGACCATGGATTTTTGCTTAGTAACATACATTAAAATACTATTGGTGATCCACACACCAAGTTCCAGGAGTTTCCATTGAAGACAGCATTACAACAGGCCATTGAACTTTCCTGTTTTGAGCCTTGGTTGTTGGGGCCATGGTCTCTGGATTGCTGTTCTGTTAGCATGATGAACTAATTGACCTGGCAGGGGTCCCCAAGGCCCAGCAGCTTCTGCTGAGTTCATCGGGAGTACAATTTGTTGTTTCATTTCCTCTTCTCATCCCTTTGGGGAAATTGAATTGTAAAAAGGCTACCTACTGGGAGCATTTGGTGCTCAGGACTGAATAAGGGACTTTATTTATTTATTTACTTGGTACCATCTTAATTAGCAAAGAAGGAAAGACTTTATTAGGGAAGAGTATGCTGTGGTTTGGATACAGATGCATAAGTACTGTTAGAGAAGCATTGTATGCAAGGTTTGATTTATGAGTCTCCAAGTCGGGGCCCTTTGCAGGTGAAAAGTTTATATACGACTTTACTTTGCTCTGTTAGGGATATTTCCAGTTTTAATATTTGTTAGTGATCCAATGCAGAAGTTGAAGAGAAGTCACTGGTTTTAATTAGTTTTTAAAAATGAATAAAACACCTACAGTTATGAAGTTCGGAAGTTTTGAACCATAGACACTTGAAGTTTTCATTTTCCTGAAATAAAGATGAATTGCTTGTCCATAGCAGTATCCAAATGTTGACTTGAATAACTTGTCCTTTTTAAAACCTTCAAAATATCCCAGTTGCATTATTTTTCATTGTTCGGAGCACTCACAGGCAACAACAGAGACCATGAGACCTAAATATGATGATGAATGAAATTGGGTAATATCCTTATCTTACATTTTTGAGAATTTAGTACTGGTTTCTACTGTATCTTAGCAAATTCTTAAGTGTACTAATGAGGTTTTCTAGGATGTGAGCTAAATATCTTATGAATTAAGTTTAAAATGTTTTCTAGAATTCTAGAATGCCATTCAATAAGCCGCTTATCCTGAGAGTAGAGGCAGGATATGAACACAGGTTCTAGAAAAAGACAGCCTTAACTTTGGTCTTGCTCTGTCGCTAGCTTTGTCGCCCTGGGCAAACAATTTATTTCTCTGAATCTTATAAGGTTAACTCAACGATGATGAGAGTTAATAGGAGGGAAGCTCTTGGAAGAACTCTTGGAAGAGTGCCTAGCACATAAGAATTGCTCAGTGGGTATTAGCAGTCATATATGTTTTTTGACAGTTTGGCACAAAACCTGGTGCCTGTCATGTGTTCAATAGAGAATTCATAAACAAATTAACTAATGAATGAATGGACAAGAGGAAGTGTTGCCCCCCCAAACCTAGAATCATTACAAATCCATGTCTGTCTTATACATTTAAATAAAACAATGTATATGTATAGTTATAAAATTATAGCCGAATGTAGGAAAGGTTCTGAAGAGCTTAGAATCTATATTTAGAAAGGTGGTACTTATCCCAAAAGCATTACTATATTTTCTAAAGAATTTGAAGGTTAATTTGTACTGTTCGATAAGTCTGGATGACTAAAATGAGTATTTAAAGAATTTATCATTAATAAAATACTGTGAAAAACTACCCGGGATTTTTTTAAAAACATGCTTTATAAGCCCAATAGTACAGACTGCGTGATTTATTTTCTATAAATCTTATTTATATAGAGTTCAAAAATCGATAAAAATAATCTACTCTACGAAGATTCAAAATTGTGTTTTCCTTCGGGGAGGTAAATGACTAGGATGTCATGGGACAGGGAGTTGCTGGAAGTGTTTTGTATTTTGTCTGTGGTTACATGAGTGCGCTCACCTTGTTAAACCCTATCAAGCTGTGTTCTTATGACCTATGCACTTTTACATGTATATGTTATGCCCCTATAAAATTTCTGTAAGCAACTTACTGAAAATGCTACTTTGATCATTACTAGAAACATCCCTCTCCTCCCAGATCAGCCAAGTCTTATTTTTATAAAAATATGTTTTTATTGATTTCAGAGAGGAAGGGAGAGGGAGAGAGAGAGAAAAACATCAATGATGAGAGAGAATCCTTGATCGGCTGCCTCCTGCACGCCCCACACTGGGGGTCGAGCCCGCATCCTGGGCATGTGCCCTGACCAGGAATCGAACCTTGACCTCCTGGTTCATAGGTGGATGTTCAACCGCGGAGCTGTGCCGGCCAGGCAAATCTTATTACTTTTAAAGCCAGAATTTTGTGTGGCGTAAATGTGGCTCATGTGCACCCTGCTCGCACTCTCAGGCTCCTGCTGCTGTCTCTACACACAGAATTGCTGCCACCAGGAGATTTCAAAGGGTCACAGTGTATTACATGAACACTAGTGGCTGGTTTGCTGATGAGAAAGGTTTTTAAAAGTGCAGGCTTCTCTTCTAAGCACTAGAATGTAATTCCCCAACCCCTGCTCTTCTTTAATTTCTATTGTAGGTTAGAGTTTTATTTTGAGGAAAAAGAAATTGAAGGGATCAGTATGGAAGAAAAGGGACAGACATGTGCTTAGATATGGTAATGCTGAATCACCAGTCCCTGTAATCTGGATCAAAATACTTACTTCTCCAAGTTGTGAAGGACAACACTGGACTAAAAATCATTCTGGAAATGGCTGTCTTTTGTAGTTCTGTTTGGTTTGGACCCAGCAATACCTTCCCTTTCGCCGGCTCTGCCTCAGTAACCCTCCTTCAGAACTGCTTGCTACTGGGAGAATTTGACTTCGGGATCTTAGCATCTTGATCCCAAACACACCAGCAAAACATCAGGACACTCGGCTGTCAGATCCTGGCAGTGTCTTTAAAAGGCCAGGCGATTGTGAAATCTCTCTTAGCCCACTTCTTCTTTGTTTGAGCAAAGCTCAGTGGGCAATGGTTTCAGCGCTATATGAGATTCCCGTAGTCTGCGGCTTTTGATTGCACGCTGGACTTGGAAGTAGCTGGGGAAAACTAAAAATGTCTTTGCAGAGTTTAAGCTCCTTATGTATCGAATGAAAAATTAACATAGTGGAGGAGAGCCAAGCACTGAAGTTTGTGTCCATTGCAGTGGGAAAGGCCTGTTCTGTGGTCAAACGCAAAAACAAAACAGAGCACTTTGCTTGGCAGCGCTTCTGATAGACAAGTCTTTTCCCGCAGAGGCTGAGATGGGCTCCTGATAAAGAAAAGCAGAGGGAAAGTGAGGAAACAGTAGTGATCAGCAATTGTTCCTTATCTCCACCTGCATGAAATACTATGTGATAAATGTAAGTGAACTATAATGTCCCATATGAAGTGCAGTTTTATGCTTCTTCTTATTTTTTACTCCTTTGTTCACCAGAGGGCTTGTTAAACAGTGATCAGTCTCAGTGATCAGCTGTAGACACAATATCCATGACACGACACCTAGCTCAAAAGCTCACAGTCAAACGATAGGAGACAGAAATTGGATAGAAACAAATTAGTACAATATAATGTAATAAAAGTAGACAAATAAAATTATCCCACCAGGAGAATGTAACCCCCAGTTTCAACCTCAGGCCAAAAGACCCTTTTGGGCCTCATTTTTGTATTACTATCACTGTTTGAATCTCAGGACTATGTACATCCTGCTTCTTATTCTAAGGGCGATTGTGTGGGACCCTAGCTAACTTCTCTAATATTTATGCTCAGATCACAGAAAGAGGATGCTTTGCCCCAAAACTGACCCTCACTCCACTCCTCTATAGGCTAAAATTTCAGGTTATTGACCCTGTGCTGTGCTCAATTAACCTCCTCCCCATCCCTCCCCCCAAACACCCGATGATACTGCATTTGGGTTTTGCCTGCTTCTAGTCCTTCTAAATTATAAATTCATTTGGGGGCAAGGGCATCCCTATCTCATTCAGTGTGGAAACCCAGCTTTTGACTCTGGAATTCAATTTAGAGTTCTTGAAAATGTCATCACCCCAAATAGAAACCTTGAGCCCATTAGCAGTCACAGCCTGCTCCAGCTCCCAGCACAGTAGTTGTTCGCTCTACTGTTTGCCCAACTGCTATCTACTCTCTGTCTGTATGGATTGCCTCTTATTGACATTTTATATAAGTGTAATTATACAAAGTGTGGCCTTTGTATCTGACTTCTTTCACTTCACGTAATGTTTTCAAAGTTTATCCTTATTGTAGCATATATCAATTCTTACTCCTTTTTATGGCCAAATTATATTCCCTTATATATTTTATTTATTCATTCTTTATTTGGTGGACTTTCAAAATTGATTTCATCTTTTGGCATTTTGAATAGCACTGCTATGAAGATATTTTAGATGTGGAGTGCAGGGGCCCTCTCTAAAGTGCACCGGATGTTCAAGGCCAATCTGAGTGTGGGAATCCTAATCAGGATGTTCAAGGCCAAGTTACCATAGGCAGTTGCATGGACACAGCAGTTTCACTGTATGCACTGCACAAGCATGCCCTTCTATAACTCAAGTATTGAGGTCACTATTTGGCCAGAGGACTCTCTTGTCTACGAAGGTATAGAGATATGTTACTGACCAGCCTGTGGCTGGCTCCTGTACAGTTCCTATGAGTGGGGCTGTGTTGTATGGAAGATGTATTACTGACCAGCTGGTGTTGGCTGTTTTGCTAGGATGGCTCCTGTGTTTGCTACTGTGTAAGCAAGAACTGCTTTGTCTAATGGCTACTTGGGCTGCAATAAGGACTGTTGCATATGCCCATGATTTCTCATGTCTCTTCTGTCTTTGGATGCCCAGCGTCCAAGGAGGTCCAGTCCCTGGCAGAGGAGAAACTTCCTCTAACATGGAAATCAATATTTTTATCAAATTTTGGGCCCTAGCTGGTTTGGCTCATCGATAGAGCCTGTGAACTGAACGTTCCTGGGTTTGATTCTGGTCAAAGGCATATGCCCCGTTGCGGGCTCAATCTCCAGTAGGGAGCATGCAGGAGGCAGCCGATCAATGATTCACTCTTATCATTGATGTTTCTATCTCTTTCTCCCTCTCCCTTCCTCTCTGGAAAAAAAAATGTGGAAGTTTTTAGCCATTTTTTTGTTATTCTTTCCTCCCCCTTCTTTTTCTCCTCCTCTCTCAATGCAGATTTTGGTATATTAATGGTGTTTCAGATCTCAGACAATGATTAGTTTTGATAAATACTTTTGCTTTTGAACACAATATATTTGTGGCATCTAAGGACGCTCTTTTTGAGTCTCCCAAACTAGATGTAACATTCTACTTAATTGTGTATTCTATTTGGGGTACTTATGATGATACAGAATTGATTTAGAGTTGGTATAATCAAGTTTGGATACTTTCAGGGGATGAATGTCTACAAGTGTGCAGCTGGAGCAAGAAATATCTCATTTGAGATCAGGAAAAACCTTTGTAAGTATTTAAAGCTCTGGATTGTGCAACTGGTTAGAGGAAGTGTTTGCTACGAGGAGTGTTTCAGCTGTTATAAAAAATAGCAGGTATCTTTTTTTATTGTTTACTAAGTTTATCATATTTTCAAATATTAACACATTCAGTTCTTTACACAGATCTAATTATAGAAGCTTTATGAATATTTTAAGATTTTTAAAATAATTTACAAATAAGCCTATTTATCTCAAAGCCCTAAGTTGCTTTATTACAGTTTTAGCTATCATCTCTTGTGGGAAGGCTGGGTCAATGCACTCTTCCCATGGATTATGAAAGTTTGAACGTTGATAAGATCATATGTAGAGTGGCTCTGTATTTCCAATTTACAGATGAGGAAACTGAAGCTCAGGGAAATTAATCATTGCAGTCAAAATGATCTCTGTATATAAAAACCTAATATGCAAAGTGTCCCCTTGGG
The DNA here is from genome assembly GCF_963455305.1 of Plecotus auritus. Lineage (NCBI taxonomy): Eukaryota > Metazoa > Chordata > Mammalia > Chiroptera > Vespertilionidae > Plecotus > Plecotus auritus. The sequence continues at coordinate 237,237,215 of NC_137770.1, read as the reverse complement.
AGTTCGACTGACAGGGAGTTCGATTGCTTACCATGACGTGTGCTGAGCACCAGGGGAATGGTGCAGAATGAAGGAAGGCCCCGGCCGGCAGCTGGCAGCCTCTAGGGACCCTACCCATGCACTAATTTCATGCACTGGGCCTCTAGTGTTTTCATATTTATATATATTAAAGATAGATGAAATTATGTTCAAGAAGATTATGAACATTTTGTGGACAGGAATTTTGATTTATTCAAGTTTTATACTCAATTCCAGAAATGTAGTAAACACTCAGTTAAAGAAAATGTAATATTAATATCAGTAAATTTTATGTTTTATTCTGGCTCTTTTGTTCAGGCATTTGTTTCTTAAGTTCTCACTTTGTATTTCCAAATCTTTGGAAAAAGAAGAAGGATAATGTTTAGGTATTGAAAATGCAACTCTTGAAAGTATTATCATCCTTTCTTCGGCATGAGACTGCTAGGGCTGCCATAACAAAATACTGCAGGTCAGGTAGCTTCAACAACAAATTTATTTTCTCACCGTGTGGAGGCTAAAAATCTAAGATCAAGTGCATACTTGGGAAGAGAGAATGAGAGGAAGGAAGGGAGAGAGAGATTCAGCCCTATGAATTAGGGCACCACCCTTATGACCTTCTTTAACCTTAATTACCTGCTTTAAAGCCCTGTTACCAAATACAGTCACATGGTGGGTTAGGTCTTTAACATATGAATGGGAGGGAGGCAGATTACAGTCTATAATACCTTTTCTTATATAATGATTCTGAGATACTGAGGAAAATAATCCCTTTGAAAAATTTACAAATGAAGAAAAATCATATTGCCCCCCCCCATTTAACATTTAAAGTTAAAATTGAGATATTAAAGTATTGTTTGTTTTCATTGAGTAGAACATGAGCTTTACAACAATTAAGCAATTTAAGAATGAGCAAAATTGTTTTGATAACAAGAGGAAAAATGCAATTCCTGTTCAACAAATCTTTCATTCAGTTCTCATTCAATTCACGTAGAACTTATTTAAAAAGTTCCTTGTTCAGTTAAACAAGCAAAGCTTGATTTTGAATGTATCTGACTGGCCTCCTGTGATTTTCCAGCCCCAGGGAATTCCTCCCTGCCAATCATTTAAACCTTTGAGGAATCTTTCCTTCACTCAAGCTTGAACATGACTACATCAGCATCATGGAAACAGAACAGAGCCTTGAGTTCAAATCCAAGCTTACTCATCAGGGAGACGTCGAGGAAATCACTTCATCTTGTCTTTTATTACCTTATCTCTGGAACTGGCATAGTAATATCCACCACGCGGGGAACCTGGAGATTTCACAAAGTTCATAGATGAGGGTTCATGACATTGCTTGATTCATCCTCATTTCCTTCGCACTTTCTTATTACTGGACCTATTTTTATCTATTCACTTTTAGGAGAGAGGATTACCAGTTCTTCTATATTTTCTACCACTCTCAGCCTCTATTAATAACCCAAAAGCTGTCTTCTTCCTGCCCAGCTTGCTCCCACTTCAATACTTTATATGTGCTTTTCCCTCTATCTTGATTACTTGTGTTCCAGATCTGCACCAAACACCCTCTTCCTCATATCTTCTGTGCTCACTGAAACCACGTCCTCCAGTGTCCTCTAATCCACTTGTCCTAAGTAGCATGTGCCTTCCTTCCAGCCCCAGCCGTGGGCAGAGTGCCTCTTTATGCTTCACCTTGATAAGTTGCCAGCACTCTATGAAATGGTTTGAAGTGTTTGCTGTGTCTCTCCTACACTAGAATGTACTACTTGGAGACACAGAGAGATTTTGCACACTGTGGGGTTTGACAATAAGTATCTGTTGAAGTAGTATACATACGAATGGCTAAATCAGCACATATGTAGCTATATAAATAACAATTTAAATGCCTCTTATCTGATTAGGAGCCCATTTTATCCCTTGAACTATTATTATTTTAATTCCCTGAAGTTTCAATAGTAGGTAAATAAAAAGCACTAATTAATGGAATTTCTTCATTAAAATAGTATCAGAGAATATTGTTTTCTGTTTCCATGAAATGCATACCATGGTATTATTTCCTTAGTTCAGTAGCTTCCCAGTAGATGGCACCATTGCGACTCTCAATGCTGCTCCATCTTGATAAGGAAGTGTTAGGAAACACTTCTAATTTCAAAACATCTGCAAATGGTGCAGTGTAGTAACACTCACAGTGTCGCATTGGAAACAAATACTCCTACAATATCTAGACAGTACATCAACTGTTAGAAGCCAGTAGCTATGACAAGAACGCCCACAACTGGTGTGTTTGTATAATTGTTTACATCTAATGAATTTTGTAATTTTAAACTTTAAATAATTTTAATTATTTTATATAGAATGTGAATGCACACACCTTTGATATCTCTCTTACAAATTCTGAAAATTTCCACAAATTTTCTGTTAACTCCTTACATTGTCTGTCATGTCGCCCATATTTCCAAATGTACAATAGCCACGGGGGCGGTGGAAGCATGCAGGTCACCAAAGGTAACATTTTTGTATCTAACCAGCTGGGTTTCTCTCCATTCTGGTTGATTTAGCTTTGTCCTACTTGGATACACATGAATTACCTGGACTAAAGTAGGCTTCTAGACCTACAGATCTATGAATCTCTCAAAAGTTATGAAATGCTAGATTTGGTTTTCTATGCTCTCAGTGTCCGTCGTAATGTACAGTCAGACTCGCCCATTTCTTGAAAGCAATTCCCTCATTTTATGTCTTAAAGCCTTCTGTACAAGTTTTCTTTTTAAAATCGGGAGGACATTTTTCTCTAGGAACACTGTTTAATGATTGTTGTGCTGTCTGGGTAGTCCATAATGACATTTTAAGCTGTGATCTGATAAGTCCTCTGTGACTTTGAGACAAGAGGATGTAGTGGTCAGAAGCAAAAGAATTGGTGTCTAATGCACATCAGTGAATTTCAGTACATGCCCTACTAATTATTAACTTACTACTTATAATTATTTACTTATATTATTTACTACTATTCGTAAGTATGGCTATTGGAATGAATTTTGGCAAGTCACTCAGAGAAACTGAAAACACATACTAATGGGCTCCATGGAGTATGTGGCTCAATTGTTCCTGTGGGAAACCGGTGTCGGAGAGTGATTCCAGATCCAGGCAGCACTGGACGGCAGTTCCTCTCCCTGCCACCTGTATAACCTAAAGCAGGTGACATAACCTCACTGAAACTCAGTTTTCCGTCTTCGAAATGGGAGAAGGTGATACTTACCTGGCACTATTACTATATGTACTCTTTATATTAAAGTTATGTTAAAAAAGGGGAGCTTAATTATAGTGTTTTATGACCTCATGTGCATTCAAATGTATTCAGACATTTCAAACATTGTGTATAATGCATTATAGCTATTATAAAAATACATATAAGTATGTGCAAGTCAGACTTTAAAAATATTCTTTTTTTATATATTTTATTGATTTTTTACAGAGAAGAAGGGAGAGGGATAGAGAGTTAGAAACATCGATGAGAGAGAAACATCCATCAGCTGCCTCCTGCACACCCCCTACTGGGGATGTGCCCGCAACCAAGATACATGCCCTTGATCAGAATCAAACCTGGGATCCTTCAGTCCACAGGCCAACACTCCATCCACTGAGCCAAACCAGTTAGGGCTAAAAATATTCTTGACCAACCCAATAGGCACCAGGGTGAATGAAATTCCACACTAAAATAATCATCAACATAAACACTTTATGTAGCCCTAGGGAGGAGCAAAGATGGCTGCTCTCTGGACAAAGACAGAGGGAAGGAACACAGCATTGCTTGAGGTTGAGGATAAAGTCAACCAAAGCAGAGAGCTGCTCAACCAGTGATCGTTTGATGCTGAGTCAAATGTTCAAAGCGTCACTGTGGCCAGATGCTAGGACCAGCTCATGGGTTACATGTTGAGGTCTGAAAGTTGAGGTAATATCTTTGATTGGGTTCTTCAGAAACAAACTCTGATACACAGATGCATGTGAAATAACTTGTAGGAAGTGTTTCTCAGGGGGGAGGAGGAACTGGGAGCAGGAAGGCTGAGATATCAAGTTTAGCAGTGAACCACATTGGCTCAATCCCATAGGAGAGCACTGAAGGCATCATATGTCAGACCAAGACGTGTTCTGATCCTGGATTTGGAGCTGTAGCTTAGAGTCAGTCCTTGGTGAACGGTTTGGGGAAAGTTTGTCCCGGCCTTCCCACGGTGGGCTGTTGGAAAGGCGGCTCAAATGTTGGTTGTAGAGAATGAAAAACTTCTGAGAGCTGCACAAACAAAAATGATAAAGGGATCCATCCAAAGAGACGTGGCAGAACGCAACTGGCTTCTGCTACAGAAATTGGGGTGCTTTATGTCCAAATGTGAGAATGAAAGGTGAAAGTCATTTTTTTCTGCATTTATGTTTTAAAAAGCAGGCTATTTTTTTGATATTATGTTTCTCCCTAGCCATAGACTTTTATATTCTTGCTATTTTTAAGGTATTTAAAATTCATGGTTTTGCATCTGTAAATATAAGAATCACAGAGATTTCTTAGATGTGTGTAGTTTGTGGAGTTCTTGCATGCATATTTCCTTCTTGAACCTATGACAACTTTATGAGTTGGGAAAAACATGCATCCCTCATTCCTGAGACAAAGTACTTACATTGATAGATGGTATCCAAGTCACAAATAAAACCCAGAAAAATGTCCTTCCTGCCCAGCTACTTAACCAGCTACTACTGAAGGACAGCTTTAGACAGTGTGAAAATGCTTAGTCACAATCATTATGATTATTGTTATCAGCATTATGCAGGAATGACCATGGAATAGATACTGTGTTTATGTTGCATATATAGAAAATGGGAGGTCTGCCATATTGCTTCTCCTCAAACACTTGATCTCATTTATATAACTCTGCAGGTACCAGATAACTTTTGTTCTCCCAGGATATTTAGGTCTGCTTGAGAAATCTATATATTTTGATTCTTGGAGATAATGAGAATGTTTTCTATGAGTTTCTAGCTTAAACCAGGGACCATCCACACCCATTAAGCCACTGACAAAGCCAGTGATTCAGTTAGAAACCAGTCACTGGGTCACAATGTCAGCTCATGCATTTAACAGTAACTTTTCTTAACCAACAAAGAGCGAAGTTACAGGTGTGTTTTGCACAGTCCTTGGTATGTGTTAATTTTATATTGTTCTTTTCTCACTTCTCCATCTCCTAAATCTTGTTTTTGTTTTTGTTTTTTTATAATTTCATCTAGTCCCTCTTCATTTGCTAAGGACTAAATTCTGCCTCTGGTCTCCAAATTCATATATTGAAGCCTTAACCCTTAATATGACAGTATTTGGAAATGGGACCTTCAGGGGTAATTTTACATGAGGTCATGAGGGTGAGGCCCTTATGTTGGGATTAGGAGAGACTCCAGGAAGTTTGCTTTCATTGTCTCTCCTCCCTGTGAGGACACTGAGAGAGGACAGCCATCTGCAAGTCAGGAGCCAGACACCAGTCATACTGACCCCCTGGTCTTGGATTGTGAACCTCCAAAATTCTGAGAGAAACAAATTCTATTGCTGAAGCCACCTGGTGTATGGTATTTTGTGCCGGCAGCTGACTAACAACATCTTATGGAACTAGCACCTAAGACTAGAAGAGAGGGAATTAAAAAGACAAGTTAATTAGCATTGCAGCACTTGGCCCAGATATTAAAATGGAGATAACCTTCAGGTCCCTAAATCTGATGAAGAATCTGATGAATGCCATTTGTTTATTAGTCTTTTGCCTTTTCCAGGAAGTTAAGCACAGATTTCAAATCCAAAGTTTGTGTGAAAGTGACTTTAGTCTGATCATTACATGCTGCTCAGAATTCTCAGTCTTGCTGGTGGAACATTTTGTAGTAACCTTTAAAAATATAAACATTTTATTTTTCTCCTGCAGCGAGGAGAGCTGAGTCATGATGCGTTCCTCCATCCTTCTCTTCACCATATGTCTCCTCCTCAGTGTTGATTTCCTGTTGACATTAAAAGGAGCAACACATATTAAGGAGTTAAGATGAAAGCTTAAACTTAATGATTAAAAAGCTTTAAGTTGAATGATTTTTGAAAAGCATAGGTCAAATTTTTTTATGAGGTCATTAAAATGCATTGTGAATCATTTCATTCCTATTTTACAGGAGGTTGTTGTATTGAAAGCATGCATATTCCTTTCTCCACATCCCCCAAAAGGCTAAGAAAATATCATAAATCAATGTATTTCTACAGTGCAGTGAGAGGAGAGGGATCCTGTCAGAAGCTGGCTAGAATCTGATGATACAGGGACACACAGCCTATGGAGCCAGCTCTGATGTACAGAGGCTCTCTCAGTATTTTGTGTTTCCCAATGGAATGCTTCTGCAGCTTCCAACTTCTTTCTTTTCCCCACATGACAGGACTTATGCAGGCCCACGCAAGATACTTTGGCGCATCTAGGCTTTGGTCTCATGCTCATTTTCCCTCCTATTGATTTTAGAGAGTGGAAAGGAGAGGGAGAGACACAGAGAGAAAAACATGGATGTGAGAGAAACACGACAATTGATTGCTTTCTGTATGTGCCCCCACCAGGGTGGGGATCTAGCCTGCAACCAAAGTACATACCCTTGACCGGGATCAGACCTGGGACCCTTCAGTCCACGCGCAGACACTCTATCCACTGAGCAAAACCAGCCAGGGCAGTATCATGCCCATTTTTGTCAGATTGTTCAACCTACGCTTTTCAGAAATCTACAGGAATTGTTTCAGAGGGGTAGAAATGCAAGCACGGGTGGGTGGAATGCCATCACAATGGGTTTCTGTTGCCCCTGTGCTGGGTCATGAGGAGACAGTCATATTTCAAAGGTCATTTCTTGACTTGTTTTTTTGTCTTCCTTGATCCTACTTTAGACCTTCTAATACATTTTGCATTGCCATTTTAATGAGATGGCTCAAATTTACATATCAAGATATCTATATCACAAAAAGGTCTCCCAGATTAGATGTGTTTCCAGTGTGAATTATAGATAATCTGCTATAAGGAACTTTTAAAAACATTTTCTGATTTGTCCAACTTTTTATCAAGGTGTCCATATGAGATCAGGAACTAATCCAGGCATGAATTAACATGGTTCATATATTTAACACAGGCATAGCACGTGGCCTGTTTTGGGGAAGGGATACATGTTAAAGTGAAAATTAGTGGAGAAACTTCTGTGCCAGTGATACATTTTTGCTCTGTTTTCTACATAAGAATATTCATTTTAGCCATAGGAAGTTGCCAATATTTGACCATTTCGATTTACAAAGAAACCCTGTCGATTTCAACTGGTTTGATCGAATAGTATGATACCATTTAAAATGTAATTGTTTATGCTATTGTTGAGCTACTTGAATTTTTGATACACAACATTTTTTATATATAACCCTCAGCTTTAAAGTTTCAACTTCTAAAATGTCCAATAAGAGGAGAATGCCTAATTGAAATGCTAAGGCCATATGGAGGAAGTTTGATAAGGAAGATTGCCGCTTGCAGTGAGCCAGTGAAAGCTCCATTCAGTGAATAAGTCACTGAACCATGTAAATATTGATGATCATTTGCATGCATGTTAAATTAGAAGTAATGAGTCCTAACTGTTGATTACTACATTTTTTTTTTCCATTGGTAATTTTGGAGATTCCCCCACTTTCATTTCTCCTCCTCCATAGAGATGTGAAATCACTTATTTTGTTTTATTGCAAATATTGTACATAAAGCTTAATGTTATTCTCTTTAGTTCTTCATGTCTTTTATTCTTATTGTGTGTTGGGCACTATTCTAAGTACTAGGGACATTTATTGGACAGATCTAACAGGGTCCCTACTCCCAGGAAGTTCACATTCGAATGTAAACAGTTAAATGGCTTTGGTGTAATGAAAGACAGTCACCAAAAGGGGGCGTTAGAGGCTATTTTAGTTACTCAGGTCAGGCCAGGCCTGTCTGAGGAGAAGACATTTGTACAGTGACCTGAATAAGACGGAGCGAGAATACCATAAAAGTGACTTCACTTCTGAGGGATGTGAAACAAGAAGACAGGATTTGTGTGAAACAGAAAGACAGTGGCTATGAAGCAAGAAATGAGGATATTGGATTATCTTTCTGATTTTTTTTCCCCATTCGGAGGTTTTAAGTCCAGAAATGCTATTTAAAATCACTTGGAGGGGGGATGCTTTAGATAATGTGTATTTAATCTATGCACCTTAAATTTTGTTTCCTCTACCGAAGTTTCTTTATACTTTCTAAGACACTATTCTGTCATCTCTGCTACAACTCAGCCATCTGGTTTACCCCATGTTCCTTCTGTTTCTCTCCCTCCCTCCCAGTCCCATCAAAGGAGTAACACAATTTGCATTGTACTACAACCAGATTTTTAGAGTACACCCAAAGTAAATTTACATAAAGACAAAAAAGGAAACATTGAGATTGGGTGGGATCCTTATTTTGTCAAATTTTCTAAACACAACTTAATTGGGATGGAGTAGGGATATTTAAAAACCAGAAAGAGAGACTTGGGGAAATGGAAAGATTACAAATAAGTACCCGTAGTGAACATATCACAAATATTCATTCTCTACTCTTTTTTGCAAACTTCCTGAATATTTACTGAGAGGAAGAACCTATAATTCTAGAATTATAATCCCATGGTCTGACTCATTCAGAATTTGAGAAATACAATGTTTAAAATGTTTATACAGACTTGTAATTTAGAATCTAAATTATGTTTTAAGGTAGAAGACAAGAATACTCTCCTGATTATAAATGATTAAGTGATAGAGTTCTCATTAATTACGGGAAAAGCATTTGGCTCTTACTACTTGAAATTTCACAGGGGACCTTTCTCTGAAGACTTTAGTTCTATGATTGGCATTTAAAGGACATACGGTAAATATTTGTTTACTGAATGACTAAATGAAATAAAAGCACTATAATATACAAATACAATACAAATGTAAATGTTTAGACATCATGCTATGTGTTAACAATTGTTTTAATGAGTGAGGAAAGTTGCAAGATTAATTTGTGTTTATTTATGCCACTAATAAGTGATGACTATAGGTTTATTTAAATGTTTGAGTTTTTTTTTTTTTAAATATATTTTATTGATTTTTTACAGAGAGGAAGGGAGAGGGATAGAGAGTTAGAAACATCAATGAGAGAGAAACATCGATCAGCTGCCTCCTGCACACCTCCCACTGGGGATGTGCCCGCAACCAAGGTACATGCCCTTGACAGGAATCGAACCTGGAACCCTTCAGTCCGCAGGCCGACGCTCTATCCACTGAGCCAAACCGGTCAGGGCAAATGTTTGAGTTTTAAATATAGCTTTCCATTACATATCTTTTATAAAAGGAATGTAATCTTGGCTCATGCGGTCAATCTTGATTTACCACTTTATGGTTAAAGGGTCTATTGGCTTTGTCTCTCTCTTTATTGCTTAACTTTTTTAGACTGATCCTGCAGGCAAAGGTAATATTCTGCATTACTTTATAGAATTAGTAAATTAAATGTATAAATGAAACAATTCATTCATCCTCAAGTTACCCATTGTTGACCCAGAAATAAGATGCGCGGGACAAATGTTTCTGTTGGCACCCTTTCCATCGGTTATTGCCACTTTCCAGGAATGTTAAATTGAGTCAAACTAACCATAAAATACCTTTATCTGCTCATCAAGTTCAGAGCACCTTAGCTTCATGAAAATGACAAAGTTCCATTGTCCTCTGACACTTCTTGCTTCTGAATTAGATTTCCCTTTCTATCTATGGAATTCTAGAATAAAATCCTAGTAGATAAAGGTTTTGAGAGATAATTTGAGAAAATAAGTCATATATAGTTAAAAGCATTGAAGAGACCTATAAAATTTGTCATAGCTTTAAAAATACTAACCATGTTATAGCAGCTTACATAAATGTTTCAATATTTATTCAAATGTTGTAGTGACCATTTATTTAAATATAAAGCTTGAAAAAGTTTAATTGTTATCCACATCTATATTATCTATCTATTTCTATATCATAATAATAAAAGGCTAATATGCAAATGGTTGTCACGCCGTGACGCTGTAACAACCAATCAGCAGGGACCTGAGGCTGCGTGGTGCTGGGCCAGGATGGGGGACCTGAAGCCGCCCCCCCCCCCACCTGGTGGGGCTTGATGGGGGACCTGAGGCTGCACCCCCCACCCCAGCAGGGCTTGATGGGGGTGAGGCCTGCTGGGTCTGGGTCTTGCCCAATGGGGGTGGGGCCAGCTGGGTCTCGGTCTGGCGCGATTTCGAGATGCACATGGGTGGGCAGAGACTTGACTCTGGGTCCCGCGGCATGCCCCAGACTCTGACAGGAAGGAGATTTTCATATACATTTTACTAATTTTCTTTCATCTCTGACACTTCTATTATAGAGAAAGGGCAAATAGCAATATTAAAATATTTCCTCTAATTAATTCCCTTTTAATGTGCACAAATTTCATGCACCGGGCCACTAGTATATATATAAAAGCCTAATATGCAAAGTGTCCCCTCAGGAGTTCAACTGACCCAGAAATTCGATTGCTCACTATGATATTTGCTGACCACCAGGGGTCAGTGCAGAACAAAGGAAGGCCCCAGCAGGCAGCCTATAGGGACCCTACCTGTGCAGGAATTTCATGCACTGGGCCTCTAGTGTGTCATAAAGTCCTATTTCTTAATCATTAAAGGCATGATTTGGTCTACTTGTAGATCTGTACATTTTATTATTGCAGATTCATACAGTAGGATTCAAAATTTAATTATCCAAATAATTTGAATAATAGTGTTTAGTATTTTTTTATCAGATTCCTATTTTGAATTTCATTTCATATTATTGTCGTACTTGTTAAAATATTTAGGATAAATAAGATTTTAGGAAAAATACAGATTTTTATAAGTAGTCACAGGAGCGTTTGTGAGGATGTGGTGAGATACCTTTCTGTTTTCAGAGATTTATAGATGTCATCAGCCTTTGTTTTCCATCCCCAGACATCTCTTAGTAGTTATTTTTATAGCTATCAGTTTTCATTGGCCCCAAATCCAGAGTAACTCAAATTTTAAAGTAACAATGAATGAGACTTTACTGTAAAGACTTTACAGATTTGCAAGTCCAGATAAATTATATCTATGTATTTCCCCTTGTCTGCATACTTATTTTTGCTAAGTAGTTGATTGATAAGGCATCATTCACCTCATGATAACCCCCATCTGTTTTCCAAGGAATGGTGAATGCTGGTTTCCCTGTGAAATGTTTATACATCTTAAACACTTTTAAGTTCACTGTGTTTACTGCAGTTTTGTTTTAGCTCTAGTTATTTCTAGTTGGTCTTAAGCTTCAGACTTTATGGACTTGGGCAAATTTTATGTGTTTAGTAGATGGCTTCTTTTCTTAAAAAAGGATGCTTTATTTTGTCACAAAGTTTTATGCTTTGTTCAATTTCTTGAATGTATTTGTCATTGCTTTGAGGTTTCTTTAGTGTCATTTTTTTTTAAACCTGTGGCCCATATATTTCCAAGCTTTCAACAGATGTTTTGTTTTTAACAAATACTTTCCAAGAGACTGGTGATTTTTATTTATATAAATGAAATATATCTGAAAAAAAAAGTCTATATTTACGTGTGTGGTGTATATATATATGGTAGAAATCTAAATGCCTATTCAAAGACATGACATATTGATTAAAATGCAATTAAAACTCACCAGAAATAATTTTCTAAAAATGTTCCCTAAATCTTCTTGTCTATAATCAGTTTGACAGATAAAAACCCACCTTCAACAAGTTGAAATTCCTTTAGTAAATTCAATTTTAAGTTCCCAAGAAATTGTTAGAGTCTTTCAAAAATCAGAAAAGATAATAGAATTTATCTGGATACTTTATTTATGAAAGTGCTCTGTAGCTGAAACCTTAAGGTAGTGTATGGAGACACTCAAGTATAGGTTTATTTTCAGCTGCACTGAAAGAATGTGTTCCCCAGTTGGCTCCACATTCTTTCAAGCATGGCTTCCTCTGCCTGCCACTTCCTCCCACCCCAGTCCTTTGCATGACCACATGATTTTCAGGACTCTTCTGTACCATCCCTGACCCCTCCATCTGGGCTTTGATGCCATCTTTGGTGCTTCCTGGAGACCTGTGTTTTTCCTTATTATATCATTGCGTGAATGAGTGTTTTTGGTCAGTGCTCCCTTCTAGGCTGTGAGCTTCTTTCTTACTGGGATTGTAGAGTAGAATTTTATTTATTTATTTTTTCTTTTTTTTTAATCTTTATTGTTGAAATTATTGCATATATCCCCCTTTTTTCCCTTGACCCTTTCTAACCTGCTCCTGCCTCCTGCCTCCTGCCCCAGGCCTTCACCACCCTATTGTCTGTGTCCATGGGTTATGCATATATGCATACAGGTTCTTTGGTTAATCTCTTCGCACCTACCCGCAGACCCCAGCCTTCCCTCTGAGATTCTCCAGTTGTTCCATGCTTCAATGTCTCTGGATCTATTTTGTTCATAAGTTTATTTTGTTCATTAGATTCATAGACTGTGAGCTTCATGAAGGCAGGATGCTGCCTGCTTCATCATTGCCTTCTCAGTGCCTAGGTGGTACCTGACCCATCCGTGCCTGCTGACTGTGGCTCCGCCAACACATGTTGGGTGACACAGCTCTGAGCCTGGAAGGTGGAGGCGGTGGAGCAGGAAAGGATATCACCAGAATTGTTACACATGAGCACAGCATTGACTAAAATCATAGGATGTGGAAGAGAAGAGGAAGATTTGTAGAATGCTATCCATGAATGAACACATAGTCAAAGCTAGGAAAATAAACATGGTGACCAGGAATCAGATTTAGAGAACAGGGAGTTTAATACAAGAGAAGGTGGGAGAAGAAAAATATTTCCCCAAAATAATCATATTCCATTGGATTTGGCAGTGGGTTAGTCAGAGATGACCTGGAGAAACTTCAGTGTAGAGCTGTATTAATGGGAAAGACTCCAGAGTTTGACAGGTAGGGCCACTTGTATGCTGGTGGTAACTAAAATTGTGAGGAACAGATAAATAGTGTAGCTTTCGGTTCTGCAAATTCATTGAAGAGGAGAAGAAAGAGAGAAAGAGCCTTAAATGTCACTTAAAGAAGCAGAGCTAAAGCCTTGAGAGCAGGAAGTGAGACTTGGCTGAAAAGCCACTGATGCAGAATAAAATATTACCTGGTACTTAATGATTATGGAAATGATGATTAACAATTTATGGTGATGAATAGTGTACAGCACGGGCCACGCTCCCATGACTGCATTTACCTTAGAACAGTCATCTGGAGATGACGTCACAGTTATCTACGCAGAGGTCAATAGTGACTGAGAGGCGGGTAACCTGTCCAAGGACCCAAAACTAGTAAATTTTAGAGTTGGGACTGGAACTGAGTGAGAGGACCTTACCCTCCACCCTCTACGCCAGGCGTCCTCAAACGACAGCCCGTGGGCCACATGCGGCCCGCCGAGGACATTTATCCGGCCCGCCGGGTGCCGCTGCCTGTCCTGCTTAGCAGCCAACTCGTCCCGGGCCTGCAGTGTGCCTAGGAATTTGTTCATGGTGTTTTTTTTTTTTAAACTATAGTCCGGCCCTCCAACGGTCTGAGGGACAGTGAACTGGCCCCCTGTTTAAAAAGTTTGAGGACCCCTGCTCTATACTTTAACCACACTCCATGCAGCCTTTCTGGTATAACTGTCCTGGTTTCAAGGAGTATGTTTATTTTATCTCATTTGACCTTGAGAAAAATCTATAAGGTAAGCATGAAAGGTATTAGCATCTTCAACTGAAAGGCAAAGAAACAGGCTTAAAGGAAGCTGACAGAGGTGCCCGGGTATCCATGTTCTGTGAAGGATAGTGATTCAGTCTGAACCAATAGCTGTTAGACTTAATCACATCTGTTTCCACTAAACCATGCTACCTCCACGGAAGGTACACCATTAGAAAAATTGTATCTGTGCCAACACTTTTACTATAAATCAGTAGAGGTATGTGTGTGTGTATCTGCACCTATTAGGTAGCTGTCAGATGCAGGTACCTGTTAGAAAGCACTGCACATACTCAAAGGTCATAGGAAAATCTGTATTCTTACAGAATAGGTCCATGCATCCAGAGAAGCAGAAGGCGTTTTGTGAAAAATTTATCACTGTGGATTCTGAAAGTTGAAAGCAAATGGCTGCATTTTTAAACCACTCTACAGGAGCTAGTCATGGGTATGGTGTTTTGTGCCCTAACTTAGTAATAGCTGCAGGCCAGTGTCCTCGTGGGAACTGTCATGTTCCAAGGTTGCCAGGTGTTTCTGAGCAAGTAAAGAGAGGCCATCCAGGCAAAGCTATGAGTTTGCATTCTTCTTAGCTGCAACCTTACAACAATGTCAGATACTAACAGTCGTCTCTAAAAATTTACCAATAATTTGCCAAAACCGGTTTGGCTCAGTGGATAGAGCGTCGGCTTGCGGACTGAAGGGTCCCGGGTTCGATTCTGGTCAAGGGCATGTACCTTGGTTGCGGGCACATCCCCAGTGGGTGGTGTGCAGGAGGCAGCTGATCGATGTTTCTCTCTCATCGATGTTTCTGGCTCTCTATCCCTCTCCCTTCCTCTCTGTAAAATATCAATAAAAATATATTTTAAAAAAATAAAAAAATAAAAATTTACCAATAATGATTAGATATGATATTGCTTTTTCTTTCCAAGTCTTTTTTTTTTTCTTTCCCCTCAAGCACATGTTCTCTGCTGCTTTTAACCTTCCTTCCACTCACTCCTAAAGCTTCTGACCTAAATTACCAACCTGAAGGAGGTAGAGAAAGGAAGGCGGTGGGGAGGGAGAAAGGAAGAAAACCCATTTTGAGGTCACTCATGATGCATGCTGTGCCGACTGCCTTCACGCTCAACTAATTCACACAACAGCCCTGCAAAGTCAGTGTTTTTACATCTACTTACACCAGAAAGAAAAGCGAGGCCAGAGAAGAAATAACTCGGTCCACATCTTACAGGGAGGAAGGAAGATTCACAACCATATTTGGCCCCTCATACCATGGTTTTTATCTCTGTGGTAAAGATTCTTTACAATTCGAGGTTAGGTTTATTGTGACGCATAATCGTGATCAGAAGTGATTACTATCCTGTGAAATAACACATAGAATATTATGCATAAACGTTCAGAGTAATTTAAAGTAAATACCTAAATACTCACCATTCAGGATGCAGATGGCACCTGCCACCTCACCACCCCTGTCCCTCATGTCTTTTTCTGTCACACCTGCTTCTGGCCTTCATAGAGGAACATACCATCCTGATCTGTGACCGTTCCTTGCTTTCTTTTCTTTAAAGACTGCTTTGAAGTGTGTGTTTTTCTTGTTATTGTTACCTAACAAGGGAGATTTCGTCGTTTTCGGGTAAGAAGATTGATGTTCACTGGCGGGTAAACAGGAATATGCTTATGATAGAGTGTTTGCTTTTCTCACTTTGAAGGTCATGAGTCTTAGGGTTTAGACTCGCAGAACCATTTCTCAGCCTTTGAGTGCCACTAAGTGGCTGTCACAGAAAATACAGCATCTTACACCTTGGGCTATTCTGGCTGCTACCAGCTGATTTGCCTTTGGGTTCCTGATCTCGCTTCTGCTAGGCTTCTTAGAACTTGGATTTAACTGCTTACAAGGGGGCATTTGTGCAGTCTTCATTTTAAATGGGGAATCACTGACGTGCTAACGTGGCTGTCTACCTCACTCTGCACTTAGGACTCCCCCTGAGCCCGGTACCTGCTGTCATCTGTGGGGGTTTGGGCGGGGGCTGTGGGCCAGGCCTGCGGGTCAGGGAATGGGCCTCACTTTCCCTTCATGGTCAAGGCGCTTTGTTTCTGAGAAAGCAGTCCATTTGCTGTAGTTCTGTCAAGAGTTGCCAGGTCCCATAATGGCCCAGATGGGCCTTTTGATATTTACTCTCTTTTGAAGCTACTTCATGGGGATCGGGCTGCCTCTGAACACAGGCAGTTTGTGGGCATTTTCTGGGCATCAGAGGTGGTTTTAGTAATAGAAAGAAAGTAACTTTATAGCACTTTTAAGACGTATCTGTGATGGGAGTTTATTGGTTCCTGTTTAATAATCAATGCAGAATTTGTGTGTGTATTTGGCAGGGGGGGAACTCCATGATAACCCACAGGCAACCCTAATTTTTCTAAAGGTTGAAAAGTAGATTTTAATTAAATTACTACCCTATGTTTTGAAAAACATAATCTTCCCTAATGGCAAATTTGGTCAATTCACATATTCAGCAGGTATTTGTGGAGGGACCTAACAGATACCAAAGTTATCAGCTTAAATTAAAAATATTTCTATTTTCATGACATTGTATCCCATAATGGAGAACCTAGAAGTAATGATTAAGTAAGTGAATAAACTAAAATTTTAGATGAGCTACTTTCCTATAACAATAAAAAACATGAGGAAAATCAAAGAGGTCCTTGGGTTGGAGAATGAGTGGGAAGAGAGAAGAGCTATTTTCGGTGAGATGTGGGGGAAGGCTTCTCTGAGAACAGGACATCGGAGCTCAGTTACCAATGCAGAGTGAGTCAAGAATTGCACAGCATTTGAGACCACGAGACTAGAAAATGCAAAATCCCAGCAGAATGCATTTGATGCGTCTGAGAAACAGAAAGGTGATTGGTGAGTGAAAAAGAAAGAGGGAGAATGAGGGTGGAGAGAGAGGGGCACGTCCAGTCCCTTCGGTCCTGGGTGGATTCTCTTCTGCAGACAGTGGCCTTCTCGGGAGGGAGTTCGGCTCAGGAGCACCAACATGCACTTTACATTTTCAATATGTGGTTGTAGCAAACAGCATGTTCATGTAGATCTTCTGCAGCAAAACTAACATTCAATTGATGGGAAAGTTGATGAGTTTTTAGGATGGTACAGGACACAGCATGTTGGTTATATCAAAATGAGGCAGATACAAACCACGCAATGGAGGAGGCATACTATGGGAATTATTATTATAAAGTTAGTATATATTTTCCTAATGCTCTTTTTTCTTGTATCTTTCACATTTGCCTATTGACTCACACTCACAGGCTACACTTGCTGGAGAGTTACATGCTCCTGCTCAATTGTGTGGTTCTGGTCCCAACCGAAGTACATCTTGTTGTGCCCTTATTGCCTTCCTTCCTTCCTTCCTTCCTTCCTTCCTTCCTTCCTTCCTTCCTTCCTTCCTTCCTTCTTTCCTTCCTTCCTTTAAAAATATGTTTTTATTTATTTTAGAGAGAGAAAGAGGAAGGGAGAGGGAGAGGGAGAGGGAGAGGGAGAGGGAGAGGGAGAGGGAGAGGGAGAGGGAGAGGGAGAGGGAGAGAAATATCAATGCTTCAACATGGATTTGCTGCAGCCTGCACTCCCCCTGCTGGGGATCAGTTCACAACCTGGACATGTGCCCTGACTGGGAATCAAACCAGTGACTTCTTGATGCATTAGTCAATGCTCAGTCACTGAGCCATACAACTTTCTTGAGACGCTGCTGTGACATACTCTTGTATTTGTGTGGGGATGTTTTGAGGACTTCATGCCCCGCCTATTACATGACCCCCAAGCAGATGCTGTAGCATTGGGGCGGGGTGTGGGGAGGGGGCATGTTTTTCCTGGGGCTGGAATGCCTTAATGTCAAAGACAGGGTGTCTCCTCTTTGCCAGGGACATGGAGCTGAGTCACTCTCTTACTCAGGGTTTTCTGTGAATGAAGGGCCCCAAAGTTAACCTTCACCATGGGTTATTTATATAATGCATCTTATTATATCACACGCATTTCTGTAAACTACCTAGAATCCTTTCTGCATCCAAAAACAATATGTAGGTGTCATAAAACATGCTCCACACCCCTAATTATTTTAAAACAGCTGCTCACAGGTACTTCCTGAGGCCTTTAATTTGCCTAGAATGGCAGGCCATTGGCAGGAGTGGTGGATCCCTCTCTCAGCACAGCCTTCACCCTCTGTGCACTGGCACCCACATACACACCACGAACACAGGCTAACTCACGCTCACATACCGAAGACTGTCCGGGAGAAGCCCAACTTTCTGTCTCTTAAATAGACTCCATTGGTTACTACAGATGGTGATATATCAAAACATACGCAACTAGTCCTTGGCTTTGGCGGTCTCACAACCTTATCTGAAGATCCTGCTCTTTCCTCCTGATTTGTAACATTTTTCTCAGACCCCAGAAATGTGTTAAAGAAGGGACCCTCTCCTACACTTATTGTCTTCTCTTCTAGATCATTTCTAAGACAATGACTTCTTGTGCTCACAGGGAAAAAAAGGAATGCAAGGGAGAGACCCTATTTCATGAATGTAAAAAGAAGTCGACTTCCTATACCAAGAACATAGACATTCTTTGTAGGTGGGAAAGCGGGGGCTGGAAAGACAGACAGAATCCTGGGAAGTTAGCATCATGCCTTCAGGTTTAAAGCAAATATTTGCTTTTCCTAAGACACAGCAGCCAACCCTGAGCAGCAGGCCTGGCAGAAGCCGGAACGGGAGGGCAGAACACATCCTTTGTAGAAGTCAGATACATTTCATGCTCTTTAACACAGCCTCCGACTGCAGGCCTTTCACCGCAGTCTGGCTGCTTCCCCAGCGGGAACAAGAAAGGAAACGTGATTAAAGTGCCCTCAGTAACAGACAGCAGGAGGCAGTGGTCTTGGCGTCTTCTACCCAGGGGGAGCGGGTCCTTGAACAAGACTCCTGAGAGTTCTTTGAAGAAAAGACGCTGAGACTCCCAGGGCTAGTGGAGGTCTGCCATAACGTGTGTTCATTTCCTCTACTTCCTAGGGCTCCTTTGACTTCTTGTCCTAAGAGCGCTACCCTCTTCATTAAAAGAAGGAAAGAGGAGTGGAGCTCCTAGCTGGAGCCAGGGCTCACGGCCCTCCCCTGGGCGTGGGAGTGTTCAAACCTGACTTCTACAAGGCAATCAAGTAGAGGCACATGATAACTAAATCTCCTGTGAGTGTGTGTGTGTGGGGGGGGGGGGTAGGGGGAGGGAGGGAGAGAGAAAGAGAGAATGTGAAGGAATGAATGACTTGAATACAGGAAAGTGTTTTTTCTCTATGCTCAGTGGCCTGGGATATTGGATGACCAGAATTGCCTTTGCCTCAGTCCAATGAACAGGCTAGGGTCCCCCTCATGCCCCCCTTCAGGACCAAATCCTGGACCTTTCTCTCTCTTTAAAAGGGAAAAAAAAAAAGGTTTGCAATCAGTATTCAGACATTCTTATAACTAATAGGATTAGGGGCGTTACAAAGGGATTTGAACAAGATAATTAGTTTACTGCTTAGTCCACAGTGGAGCGAGCGAAATCCTTCTGAGAAAAGGCAGACAAAACAGGTCAGAAACTGTGTGGGAAATGAGGTAAGGCCTCTCCACGCGGCCCCTGGCCCACTGGAATATTATGAAAGGACCGCAGAGCCTTCATTCACTGCTGCAGACGTGTTTGCCCTTTTTTCCTTTTTTTTTCTTTTTTTCCTTTTTTTCCAACTTGGCCACCAGAGGTGTGAAGAAAAGTGACTTACTTAATTTGAGGGTTTACGGGTGTTGTTCCTGGACACAGTGCATTCTGTTCCACGTGCATAAATGCTGCCTTCAGACTATTTCTCACAACGCGAAAGAAAACCTGAAGAGCTCTTATCAGGCGTTTTACAAGCTGGAAAAAAAATGACACAATTAGGAGAACTCTTTAAAAAATCTGACTTTCTTGAATAGATTTATTAATTTAGTTGCAAAAGAAAAATGCTACAAACAGAAATGGGAGGGGCGTGTTCTGTCCTTAATTAAAGTGCTGACTTAAGTGTCTGTGCTCTCATTTGGAGAGTTTTCACTGTGGCAGACTATGCTTAAGAAGAGCCAGTGGAATTTTAAAAAATTACAAAGAGTAAATTTTATTTCTTTCTCTATTTTTTAAAAAAATATGTTGTTATTGACTTCAGAGAGGAAGGGATAGAAACGTCAATGATGAGAAAGAATCATTGATTGGCTGCCTCCTGCACGCCTCCTACTGGGGATCGAGCCAGCAACCCGGGCAAGTGCTCTGACCTGGAATCAAACCTCTGACCTCCTAATTCAGGGGTGGGCAAACTTTTTGACTCGAGGGCCACAATGGGTTCTTAAACTGGACCGGAGGGCCGGAACAAAAGCATGGATGGAGTGTTTGTGTGAACTAATATAAATTCAAAGTAAAGGAGCGGAGGGGAGAGCAAGAGAACCAGATAGAACAGCCGGATCTGGCCCACGGGCTGTAGTTTGCCCACGGCTGTGACCTAGTTCATAGGTCGATGCTCAACCACTGAGCCACACCGACTAGGCAGTAAAGTTTTTTATAGCCACATTACATCCTCCCATCTCGTCCCCATCTTTTTACAAAAACAGTGTTATCAGCTGGACTATTGTCTGTCAATCAAAGATATGTCCAGAAGAATAGTGAAAACACCGTAGACTTCAGTTAGCTTCTGGATCTTATAGCAACCGCCAACTGGATCAAAGCCAGCAGCAGTCCTGACAGCCTTGTGGTCTGGCCTGGGCACAGCTCTAACTTAAGACTGGGAGGGGTCAGCACACATTTCTGCCTGGTGAACTGTCCACTGGCCTCACCGAAGGGGGCTTTCTTCATCGAGTTTGCGGTGAAAGAAGGCTGGTTGGCAAAAGGACCTGCTGGGCTAGGAAAGCATTTCAACTGCATCGTGACATATTGTTCAAATATGACATCAGTAAAGCAGCCCACATGTGTGCTTTCATATTCCCAGGGTTTGGTTTGTGTTTATTCCTTTCTCCCACTTGGACAGAATGCATACATTGTGTATTATTTTCATGTCACAATGAAATGTCTTATTCGTTTCCCTCTGCGAATAGATGAAGCTGTTCTTTGCCACTGTGTCCTCAGTCCTGGGTTTAATTTTAGGATGCAGTTTGAAATTAACCTTTTATGGCTGGGCAAGTTCCTCTTTGATCAAAAATGTCCAACTGGCCAGTGAGTTTTAAACTCCAGCTTTTCCCTGCTGGCAGAAGGAATGTCTTTGTAATTTATCTATAATCTATCTATATAAAACCCTAATATGCAAATCGACTGACCAGCTGAACGACTGGTGGAACAACCGGTCGCTATGATGTACATTGACCACCAGGGGGCAGATGCTTAACAAGAGAGCTTCCCCCAGCCTGCAGGCTCCAACAGGAGGCAGGGGGTGGGGCCGGCAAACGGGCAGCACCAGGCCAGCCAAGGCGGGTGCAAGTGGGGCCCCAGTCACCCGCCAGTCACCCCACAGATTGGCCCTGATCGCCGGCCAGACCTAGGGACCCTACCTGTGCACATATTTCTGCATCAGGCCTCTAGT
The DNA here is from genome assembly GCF_963455305.1 of Plecotus auritus. NCBI lineage: Eukaryota > Metazoa > Chordata > Mammalia > Chiroptera > Vespertilionidae > Plecotus > Plecotus auritus. The sequence goes on along the minus strand of NC_137770.1, from coordinate 237,215,773 downwards.
TTAGCTATAATTTATCACCCTTGGGAATAAGCTCTTAACTGGTCTCTCTGCTCCCACTGTATGCCCTTTCCTGTGATTCTCCAAACAGCAGCCCGAGTGATCCTGTTAACAAGTTATACCATGCCAACCCCTCTGCAAGGTTCCCCCCTGCAGTGGCCCCCAACAGCCTAGTGGCTTTATCGCAGTCTGCTAGTCCTACCTCATCTCAACTCCCACAATCTCTCTGATACTTCACCTCCTACAGCTCTCATCCTGCTCACCACGCTCAGAAACACTTGTCTCCTTGCTCTAACCACACTATGTCAGGAATATTTCTACCCCAGGGCCTTTGTACTTGCTGTTATCTCTGCCTAGAATGTTCTTCTCTCAGTTAGCCGTGTGGCTTGCTACCACCTTCTGCCTATGGTTTATAATTTTTTTCCAGATTTTATGAAGGCGGACAAAACTGTATAACATTTTACTTCTTCAACTTCTTATGCCATAGTCCCCTTCCCTGCTCTACGTTTTTCCATAGAATTTCTATCATTGGAGATACCTGTCTGCTATTATCTGCTTCTCTCACTAGAATGTTAAGCCTCACGCATAGCTGTTTCCAGGAACATGCAGCAGGGCTCTGCACACAAAAGGTGGTTGATACATATTTGCTGGGCGGGTGATTATTTTCTTTGTCATTTTCAAGGCTACATTTACTAAGCACTAACCATGTGTCAGGCACAGTGCTAAAGTCCTAGCTCCATCTTAGCCATAAAACTCATGGAGGTTCACCTTGGCTGGTTGCTCAGTGGTTAGAGCATCTACTTGCACACTGACGGGTTGAGGGTTTAATTCCAGGTCAAAGGCACATACCTTAGTAGCAGGTTTGACCCTGGCCCCTGTATGAGTGTGTGCCCCTGCCTCCTCCCTTCCTTCCACTCTCTCAAAAAAAAAAGCAGTGGAAAAAACATCCTTGAGTGAGGATTAATTAAAAAAAAAGACTTATAGAGGTTAAATGGCTTGTTCTAAGCCACAGTATTAGATTTTTAGAACTGCTGTAATGAACGCTGAGAAACTGCGGGGCTTAAACCACACAAATGCACTGTCCCACATTCTAGAAACTAGGAGTTTGAGATCGAGGTGCCACAGAGTTGGCTCCTTCTCAGGGCTGTGAGGGAGAATGGCTTCCATGCCTCACCCTAGCTTCTGGCTGGGAAGCCTGGGAGCCCCTTGGCTTATGGAAGAATCACCCCATCTCTGTTCATCTTCAGGTTGCGTTCTC